>NC_142128.1:68282500-69532500 GCF_024610735.1 Ursus americanus
CTGGGCCTGGGGTCCTGGGGATGCGGCCAGGGAGGCTGGCACTGCCTCTGTCCTCAGAGAACTCCCAGGCTGACAGAGGCTCACCTGGTCTCTGAAAACTGTCAGGTGGGGTGGGGTGGGGGGGGGCGTGGGGACACACACAGCTCTTCTCCCAGGGAGCTGCAAATGGAGTGAACACTCACCCAATACGTGTAGAAACAGAAACACATACTAAACAAATTCGTACACAAAGTACAAATTAATACAGCGCCAACCCAGGCATTGAGGAAACGTTCAGCAAAGCAGTCTTTTCCAAGCAGCAGGATTTAGGAGAAAGGAAGGGACAAGGCGGCATAGAAGAGTGGAGGGGGCATCCGAACTGGGATACGCTGGGCTGGAGACACAGGGGTGTGAGGGGCTGCTCGGAAGTGACCAGTCTGCATCCCAAGGCTCTGCTTCTCCCAGCCGGTGCCCAGGGATCCACTAAGGACCCCACCGTGGACGAGCGCTGGCCAGGTATTGCGCCCAGCTGGCTCTCCCTTGCTCTGTGACGGGGAGACAGGCCACAGTCAGTACTCCCAGGGTCCATCAGTATTCGGGAAGAAAAGCATAATAAGTAAATGAAAATAAGGATGACGCTGGGTTTTTCCAACCTGGTTTTGTACAAATGGCTGAGATCGTGGTGTTTTCCATCTCTCCCTTCAGGTTCTGTCCTTAAATCACCCTGTAACTTTGGACATGTTACGTCTTCATTTCTTTTGGCTTCAGACTCCTGTTCTCCAATGTATTTCTAGTAGCTTGGGAATTTGAGAGGCTTTTGTGGGAACTATTTTTTAAACATATTTTTTTCGACTACCATATAATAGAAGGTCATCGTAGAAAGTTTGGAAAATAGAACACGGAAAAATTAAAGCTGCTTATCTTCCCACCTCTCTGAAAGAACTCATCGTTTTGCTATTCCTCCTTCCATTTTTAAAAAAATACATACATACATATATGTTTTTTTAACTAAATCGGGATTTTCCGTATATAGTTTTTAGTTCCCTTTTTTAAGTTAAAATTTTATTATGCACACTTTCTCACATCTTTATCTTCCTCCAAAACAAACGTTTTCCGTGGCTGCGTAGTAAATTCTTGCCCATATGGATGCACCATAATTTATTTGACCAATTGGTACGATCTATTTTTAAAGCAAGTTCAAGTTGGACTTTGCCTTTTGGAGCCTCCTCTTTTACCTCATCACTGCTGATTATTGGTTTTCAGAGGTAAAATTTCTGTGGCAGCGTGAAGCATGTGGGTTTCCAAGTCAGGAAGAAAACACCACCTGTTTCCTCCAGACCGCGTTGGTGTTCTTGCGCTGGGCTGGCACTAGAGGGCGTGCTGTAGCCACTGAGCGCTGCGAGCAGCTGTTGGCAGGCCGAAAGCACTGTTTTGGCTCAGAGAGAGCAAGGAGAAGGCCAAGGGGTGCGAACGAAAGAGAGATGTAAAACTGGAAAATGGAGGGGAGACGAAATAGAGATGCACGCCATTCACTGCTTTCTGTTCATTCCGAACAGTTCCTGTCCTGGCTTAAGCAATGTGCCACTGCCTTCTGGGGGTGGCCTGCTAGCACGTTATACCCAGGGGAAGGGGCTTCTTCACTCTAAACACGTTAGGCTGCATTGCATCGAAGGGAAAGAGAATTCTCTTTCTTTCTTTACAGCAAGATTCAGGTGAGACTCTATAGGAGACTTTCTCAGCTGTAAGGGCTGGTAAGTCCTATAAGGAGTTATCCAGGGGTACTGTGGAGTTTTTCCATCCCGAGGAGTTTTAAGAAAGAGAGCAGAGAGGGATGGAGAAGGTGAGCTTTCGGAGGCTCATCTGGCTCTAGGATTCTGAGAGCCTTAGACTGAGGGAGTGCTCAGAGCAGTGCCACACTCCACCCTGAACAATAGGGTCAAGACATCCTTTCCTGCTTCTCTCTTCAATGAAAGACACTTTCTCCTGGACGTTTAACTTCTCATTGGCCGATTTGTGAAGGTTGCTTTGACTCCCTCTCCCTGCTGTCACTCCTCCCCCACTGCTATTCCAAACGGCCACCCAAGGGAAGAACTCCAGCTCCTTCCCTGGGAATCACCAGAAGAGGCTGTCTTCCCCCCAGAATGTTGGCTCTTAGGCAGAGAAGGTGCGAGAAGCATGGTTACAAACATGCCTGCCTGAACTGGCATCTCATCTAAATACTTGGGCCCTCCTTCCCCGGTCCTGCCCCGTCCCCACACCAAGGCACCCATCTCACCTGGAATGGGGCTACACTGGACACTGGGGCGTGGCTTTGCATCCTCCATCTCCAGCTGGAGCTCGTCCAGATCCAGGTCATCTGAGAGGTGAGACCAGAAAGTGGCTTGGGGCCCAGGTCTTGGTGACAGTCAAGTTCCACCTTCCTCCAAATGCCCACCTCTTTAAGCTGTCATCCCCAACTCAATCTGCTCGGCACAGGCCATGCCAGCAGCCCTGCACATCTGTTGTACCCTCGGGTATAAACATTCAGTCAGTTCCTATTATCCACGTGCGGATTATTTGCATTGTCTGTTCTTTACAGCAAACTTTCATCTGAGACTTGCTCGTCTCATCCTACAACTCAGCATGCTGTGTCCTCTCCAGGCAGCCTAGTTACCGTGCATGCTGCTTAGAGTTGAGGTAACAATGGGAGCCGGTAATCAAACAGTTCTCCACACCGGCCAGTCCCCCACTGTAATTCCCTGTCCAGTTGTGAACGCCATGCACTAGGAAGAACATCTTTTTATTTTTTTAAATATTTTTAGAGAAAGAGAGAGCCCAAGCAGGGGTTGAGGGGCAGAGGGAGAGAGAGAGAGAGACTCTTAAGCAGGCTCCATGCCCAGCGTGGAGCCCGAAGTGGGATTCAGTCCCAAGACCCTGAGATCACTACCTGAGCCGAAATCAAGAGTCAGACACCTAATCAACAGAACCACCCAGGCGCCCCAGGAAGGACATCTTCTTAAGACAGGGTAGTGAGCTGGGCTGTATTCAGAGGAGGTAAGCCAGGGATAGTGAGTGAATGGAAGCCATACGCTTGAGAAATGGGCAAAGCCGCTAGGGGATTAACTCAGGCAAGGCAAGAGTAAGTGGGGAAACCATGGCCGTCCTCAAGGAGCTGAGGCCCCATCAGGCATAAAGGAACTGTGCTCCTACATGCTGTGTTGTTGCGGGGGTGGGGGGGTGTAGAATCGGGATGGCTGGTAGAAGGAGGCAAATTAACAATCTAAATGGAGAAGTTTTCCTTCTTAGTAACACAAACGAGCTCCCAAGCTTAGAGCTGACCAACAGAGGGGTGGGCCTGAGGTCCAAGAGTGCTGCGGGCAAAGCCTGTCATCCGCAGGTGGGCAAGTGCAGAGGAACTCCAGGATGAATAAGACGGTCCTGTTCTCGGGGAGCTTAGGGGGACGGAAGTGGATCAAGTACTCAGGTCAGACGCACTGTGCCAACTAGCGGATTTACGTATCAGTGAGGGCTAAGGGTCTCTGAGCTCTTACTCTGTGCCAGGCTCTGCCCAGAGAGTCGTCATCTTCAGGTCTCATTAATCTTCCCAGCAGCCTCACAAGGCAGGTGTCCTTTGAGACCATTTGACAGATGAGGACACTGAGGCTCCTGGAAGTGAAGCAGCTTGCCCCGGGTCTCCCAGCCGGTGCACCACAGGGCAGAACTCCAACCCCCGTCTGACTACAGAGCCCAGGTATTCAACCGTTATGCTTTCCTGATGGGGGGGGGAGGGGATGGTGGGGGCAGCTTTACAGATGCACGAGCTGGGCATAATTTGTCACCAGAGGGGCTGGAGCAGAAAGCCCCAGGTGTGAGAAAGGGCACTTCTATGCTGAGTGGGAGGCTGGACTAGATCCAATTTACCGATCCTTCCCATTCTAAGTCTAGACCCTGCAGTTCTGTCAGCCTGAGAAAATAGGATTAGAAAGATAAATCCATTGTTAAAGAAACTCTGTAACTTCTTTGAATCAAGTGGGATTTTTTTCCTCCTCTTAGTCACTATTGCGATGTTTCTTACACCGGAGCTGGTGAACCGCAGGGGTGTCAGGGATACCATGGGGATCCCTAAATTCTACAAGAATTTTGAAACGATCATCTCACACATCTTATCATTTATGAAGACAAAACTCTTGCTTGCGGCAAAATTCATCATTGAAAGACTTTTTTAAGAATAAGACTTCAGTTTCTCTAGTGAGACTGGGCAATGTGTCTGAGGCCCTAAGTGGTACGAGAGACTTGCTTCTCTTCAGAAGGACACCTGTAACATTACCCGGGCTTCAGGGACAGTGCCCTGTGGGCTCGCCCTCCACCGCACACATAAAGGAGAGATGACTCTGTTGTGCTTGCCCCCATCTTTGACTCCTGTGGTTTGTTTCCTTCCTCCCCACTTAAAGGGTAAACACCTTCAGTCGGGCATTTTCCCAGGAGGCAGGAAGGCTCTGTGGAGCTGCCCTTGGCCCAGACACCATGAGGGCGGGCGGGAGGCCGAGGTGTGCCCACAGAGTCCTGGCATTTCCTCTCCTCTCTACCTTTCACTCCCTGCCCACTCCGGCTCTCCAAAATGGAGCTCAGCAATTCTTTGAAATCAGAATGCATGAATGAAACGCAAGGGGTGAGGCCCGTGGACTCCGTCTGAGGCTGGGAAAGTCACAGCCAAGGTGTTAAGTAACCACTCTTCAAACGAGGAGGAAATCAAATCTGGCTGCATCCGAAGCTCCTGGCTTTCTTCCTCAAGGCTTATTAGCTCCCACAGGAAGTGGGGGGGCCTGCCCTAGCTCCCGTTACCGGCGGCAGGCAGCCCACGATTCTGACGCCCTGTGGCTCTCCAAGACCTAAGCCTGGTGGAAAGTTTCACCTTGAGGAAGGAAAGTTTCCATTCCTCCTTCCAGCCCCCTGAGGGAGTGTACAGCAGACAGACATCCGGGAATGTCCCCTGGGGATAGCTGTCTGTCGGCCCAGAGCCAGCCTGGCCACTGGGCTCCTCACGGGGTCCTCACGCCCTCCCCGGGGAGGGGTCTGGAGAGAGACCCCAAAGACCCCCTAACTGCTTGTGCAACACCGGCCTCCATAAACTGTGTCCCGGACTACGCAACACACCTTCCCTCCACGCGCACACCGGGAGGCCCCCAGTCCCAGCAGTAAGAGCGGGCACGCCAGCAAACATGCTCTGCCCTCTAGGAGGCATGTAACATCATCCTCGTTGTGCAGATCAACAAAACAAGGCTCAGGGAGGTTCAATAGCTTGTCCCAGGCAGCTCAACTGGTAAAGGGTGTCGCTGGGTTTAGAACCCGGGTCTGTCTACATCACCAGATGTTCTGCTTACATGTTTTGTTTTGAGTTTTCTATTTAGCTTCCACTGTGGAGAGACAGAAACTGAAAACAAAATCCAGATACGAGGGGTCCTTGTTGCTTCCTCCCAGTCCTACCTGTGTTCTGTCACGCGGGGTGAAGGCGAGGGGGATGGAAGCCTCCTCTCTGCCCTTTATCTAAGACACCAGTTGACAGACGACCCCTTAGAGTCCCTTCGGCTGCCTACCTCCACCCTCCTTCCCTTTACCCCAACTGTTCCAGAAACAGACCCATGGGGCCCTTCTCAGCAAGGTCCTCTCGCACCTAGTGGCCTCTGAGGGGCAGGATGACCTGAACAGTGATAATCCCCACTCTGTTCCATTTGGCTCTAGGACATATAGCAAGGGACTTTTTTTTTTTTTAGACAGATTTAATTTAATTGATTTAATTCAATCCTGCTTGGCTCAGGCGGATTAGAAAGTGGATGTCCTCTCTGCGAATGCCCTGAAGTTGAAGGGCCCGTGTAGCCAGGGGGCAGCTGGGGAGAAGGAACGTGTGAGCCACGAGGGCAGCGGTGTTCCGCAACATGCGGCTTGGGAAGTGCCCTGGGAACCGCGAAGGGCTTAGCGAATATGGAAACATTACTACTGTCCTTGTCCATCTTCATCGCTTCTCCCCAAGCACCTCTGGGCTACGTTCTTGGAGAGATAAGGTGCAGAGTTCACCTCCCAGGTCACCCTTGGGGTTTCCCTCCACAGCTGTGCCAGAGCCCCTCTCAGGGTCCCCCAGGTCTCCTCCCTACCTTCCTCTCCACAGCCACCCACCTGCCCTGGCCAGGGCCCCCATCACTCACAGTGGTTCTCAGCTTGTCCAGCAAGAAGGCCCGGGGGCCTCTTCGGAGTGTCCTCCTCATCAAGGTGAAAGTCCTCAGCCTCCCACTGCCCCGAGGCCTTGAAGAAGCTGGCACAGACGCCATAGGCACAGCACTGGTAAGCATAGGGCACCTCCAGGATCCTGGGGGTCGAGGGGCCACAGGGGTAAAATGAGCTGCTTTAGGAATGGTTAAAATGCCAACCCAGGGACCTGGCACTCCGCACCAGCCTTTCAACCCCAAAGCACCCTGATTACTGTGCAGGCAGGCCCCTGGGCTTTCTTTGTACGGATCTTACAGCCCAACTCCTGCCTCTGAAGGGCTCCGAGTATCTTCCAATCTTTTCCTCACTCATCTTGTGAATGAGATGGAGAGAAAAACTTTCCATCGCTTACGGAGTGCCCTCAATAGGCTCAGCGTGGGGAGCAGCTCACCCAAGATCACACAGCACACCGGTGCTCGGCTGCTCTCCCAGCAAGCAACTCTTCTTTTGTATTTCAGGAGCCGGGGACTCCTAGTGACTCTCGCTTTACCCTCGCCCTCAGTAGGACCCACGCCCTGTCCCCCAGCCCCACCCCCGGGCACAGCAGAGCTGAACGTGTGCCCTTTGAGGGCGAGGGCAGATGCCCGCAGGCATCTCGTTGGCTGGCGGCGGAGGCGGCTTGGGCCACACAGGCTGTGCTGCTTCAGGCAGAAGGCCTGGATGTCATTAGCACTGGGGGCCAGCTGGGCTGCTCGTTTTCCGCTCCCCAGTGCCCCGGGCTCGGCCCTGACCACAGGGGCCCAGACGCTGCCCAAGGGAGGACAGGCAGTCTGCATGCACTGAAGGGGACAAGGAGCAAGGAGGTCAGGGGGGCCTTCACATCATCTTACTCTTGCCCTCCCAGGAGGTCTCAGCGTCCCCTGGGGCTGCTGCTTGGGACGGAGAGAAACGCTGTGAAGGAGATGAGGAGGAAGGGGAGGCACGAGCCCTTCCCACTCCATAGTGGCCAAACCCTATGCCTCTGGGCCATCAGGTTTTTCTCAAGGTGAAGCCCGGTGGCTTTCTCTCTGTCCTTCCACAGCCTCCCCAGCTACTCCGGGGCAAACCCATCTAGGGGTAGGGGAAAGCCAGGCCCTCACCTCAGTTTCGGGAAACTGTCCTTGGAGAAGGCCTGGGATAGAGCCGGGTTCCCTCTGAGCTTCAGATGCACCAGGCCCCCAAGTCCAGCCAGGGGCAGTGCGGCCAGCTGGTTGTCTGTCAGGTCCCTAGGACAGTGCATGGTCAGGGTTATTGGCAGTCGGTGGGATGGCTGAGGGGGCAGGGCTGTGCTGAGGGTGTGACCAGGCTGCCTGGGATGGAAGCAAGAGGAGAGGAGCAGAGGACAGAAGATCAGCATAGAGAGACGAGAGCACTACATGCTGGGGAGGAGGGTGGTCAAGGGTTGCTAGAGGCACCACCCATAACTCACTCACTCACTCACTCATTCATTCATTCACTCATTCATTCATCAAATATTGGAGGTCAACTATATACCAGGGACTGCTCTAAGGTAATGTCAAGCCATCCCAATTCGTAGGTCACAGAGTCCCTTAACCACAGCGCCCAGGTCCCAGTCCCATCCAAGGGTCCCTGTCCACCCCACAAGGGCATCTGCCGGTACTTGCTTGCCCCCATTTCCCTGCTTTTCTGATGACATGAGAGGCCAGAGTCAGGGATTGGACAGAGCTGGCCTCTGGCTACATGCAGGGGTTTGGTCATCCATTCTGTTTTGCAGGGCTGGCTTTGTAGCCAGAGATGAGGACATGCACGGTCTTCTACTGGAGACACACTGCAGGGAACCAGGGCTCCAAACCAAACACCAGGACCACAGACTGTGCGTCGTGGAAACAGCCTGGCCTGAAAGGCAGGAAACCTGGCGCTGTCACCGACTCCCTGCATAACCAAGGGGAGTCACAAATCTGCCTGAGTTTCAATGTCCTCATCTTTCAAAGGGATAAAAATATCCACCCTACCTATCTGGCAGGAGTAGAGCAAACAGGAGAGGGAAGACCGAGGTGCGAGTTTTGCAAGGCTCCGGCCCAGAGCCCAGAGAGTGGCAGACGGAAGGGGCGCCGTGAACTGCCTGGGAGGCTTGCGTTCTGGCCTTGCTTTGAGTGAGCTTCTCCCCCCCCCCCCCCGGGCCTGGAGGCCTCCCCTGTGAAGCGAGGGATTGGGCTGGGTGATCTCCCAAGGCCAGGGCTGAAGCTAGCCCGTGGAGTCTGGGTGTTAATCAGAAAAGGGTCCTACTGGGGTGGACACACCTTTAGGACATGCAAGCAGTCAGCTCCCCCTTGGGTGGGAGCCCTTGTGCAGTACACAACCTGCACCACAGTGTGTGGCAGCCCCATCAGACGTCCCTTTTAGCTCTGACCCAGTCATCATGCAGCCAGCACTGTATGCTCCCTGTTTGCATCCTATGTAATTTAGGGGACCTGGGATTCTCTGCCCACCCGGCAGAATGGCAGCCCTCTAGAGTTACTGCTCACGCAGGGGACTGCTGAGCTGAGACCCTGGCTCCCACGTCTGCTGCCACTGTTCCAGTTCGTGAAGGAGTTTCGGGCTCGAACATCCTCTTTGTTGGTACATGTAGAGGCTGGGGGAGGGCCTGAGACGGGGGCACCAGGAGGGCTGAGGCAGCCAAAATGTTGCCAAACATTAGCAGATGATGTTCCAGAGCTTGCAGGAGGCAGGCTTTCTGTTTATCAGGCCCCAGAGTCTGTCAAACGGACTGTCAGAATGATTGATTAGGCTGGAGGCCACCTCCCCGGGATGTGTGGTCAGACATTTATGCATGTCCCCACTCTCGGGTGGGCCCTCCTGCCCCCCTGGCCAGCCCGCGGTCCTGACTGGTCTCTATCAAGTGGCATGAACGAGCCGTGAGCACTTACAGCTTGACTAGCGAGCGCAGGGTCACGAAGGCCTCAGGGTGGATAGACCGGATGGCGTTCCAGCTCAGGTCCCTGTGGGCAGAGAGGGTATCACAGGTGGGACCAGTGACATGTGGAGGACTCATTTTTCCCATCCTGAGTTCTCGTCTTACTCCCCATCTGAGCCGCCCCCAGTAGCAGAACCCTCAGCCTTTTGGGGAAGGTACCTGCTGCCAGGCTCCCAACCTAGCTGTGGCCACAGAAAAACGGATTTGGCAGACTGGCTTCAGAAGCCATCTGGAAGGGGAGGCATCTCTCCTCGTGTGTGTGAGCATGTGTGTGAGCGTGTGTGTGTGTGTGTGTGTGTGTGTGTGTGTGTGCGCGCGCGCACTGGGGGCAGGGATACAGAGCAGGGAAGCTTTGTGCATACCACTGTCACGTATGCTATGGCTATGGAGCACGCCTGGGAGAGGGGCACCGGGGGCCCTATAGGGCCCACCCCTGGATGCTGCAGGATACTCACAGGGCTCGCAGGGAGCTCAGCTGGCTGAAGGTGTCAGCTCCAATTTCCCAGATGCGGTTGTGTTGGAGGCCGCTAGGGCAGCAAGAGAGACTGGATGAGCCAATAGGCTTAGACCCTGGCTCAGTTCCACGCCCCCTGCACGCTAGGAGGAAGAAAGGAGAGCCCCCCACTTCTCCTGGCGTGGGAAGAAAGGGCCCAGCCCGCGGAAGTCACCAGAATTAAAGGGAGCACAAGGAGATCCGGTTGCCTTGGGTAAGTGGGTCAGGAGACAAAGCCACAAACCATCCCTGTGGCCCAAAAGGGAGTCAGCTTCCAGGGTTCCCACCGGGGCTGGCTCCCAGCCCAGCCAACCTCACCCCTGGGTCCTCCAGACCTTAGGCCAGCAGCAGAGCACTGCCCCGCCCTTGGACAACCCTGTGACTGGCTCAAGCTGGGGAGCAGAGCTCAGTGGACTGCTTGTCTGAATGGGAGATGGAGCCTGGGCCTCAGCAATGTTGAAGACCCTCTTTCCTTTGGCATCTAGACAGACAGGACAGACCCTCACATCCCTATCCTGCCTGGGCCCCAAAAGGCGCTGCCCTGCCTCGGGTGCAGGGGACAGACATGGGAGGCGCAGGAGACCCAGCAAGTTTGAAAAAACAGAAGCTGGATGAATAGAGCTCAGACCATTTTTTAAGGGATTTTTTTCCCTGTCAAATTTGAACCCTAGGATCCTTCTGCGGATGAGTGTGCACATGGACACATACACACTTGTGTCCTGCCTCCGAGCCCTGATATGACTGACCCTGGCCCTCTGCTGGCCTGAATCACTACTACTTTTCATTGTTGTGCCTGAATCCCATTGAGCCACCTCGAGCCTGTTTGTGTGGACCTATCATCTATGGTCTCTGGAGGCCTTGTCTAGGCCTCGGCTGAGCCCCCAGACCTAACCCCCAGATTCAACAAGCTCAGAGGAGGGAGAACTGTCCAATGTGCTTGCTGACCCCTCTCCTCAGACTTGCCCCAAGGCTGGCTTGCACGCCTTCACCTGGCCCCTGACCCCCCAACTCACATTTCCTCTAGCTTCTGACACCTGTGCAGGCTGGGCAGCTCCTCGATTTGATTATGAGACAATTCCCTGGGGAAGAGAGAGAGAGACAGACCAAGTGAGGGTGAAGCTCGGAGCCAGGAGAAGCCATTTTGGCCAGGACATGCCTTCCTGTCAAGCAGCCGTGGGCTGGGAGGACCCTGCCGGGATGTGGCTGTTGACAGCTCCCGACAATGAGACTTCTCTTCTCTTTCCCCTGCTGGGTCCCACTCCTCACCGCAGCACCTGGGTGGAGGGGATGTGGCATTTTTCCAGCAGGGCTGCCTCACCCACAGGAGGGCCTGGGGGACCCTGGGAGGGTCCTGGGGGAAGGCGGACAGGAAGTGAGAGGGGCACAGGCAGGAGAAAAGGAGCAGAGGGTGCAGGGGCTCTGAGATGGCCAGCAGGGACCATATCATGCCTTACTGGGCAAGCTGGTCAACGCCAACCCAAGTAAATGTCACCTGTAGTCCCCATGCACAGAGTCCCAGGGAGAATAAGCTGGGGCCCGTAGGGATCATCTGGCCCAGCTCCTTCATTAACAGATGAGGACACTGAGGCACAGAGAGGGGACAGAACCTGCCAAGGACACACTGCCAGTCAGTCGCAAGGCTGGGTCCGGAGCCCATGTCTCCAGACACCCAGTCTAGTGCTACTGTGTGTGCGATGTCTCACAGGTCAGTCTCCCCATCCTGAGCTGTGGGCTTGGGTCCGTGTGGAGGAGCCTCAGATTCCAGCTGGATTCAGGAGGGAGAAGAAAACTCCCCTTGACTTCACAGGCCACTTAACTACCTCCATGGTCCAGAAGAGGTTAATATTCTTCTTACTAGATAAATAAGGTCACTGACTGAGCACCTGTTATGTGCTAGTGCTGTGTGCTAGACGTACATTTTTTTCAACCCTTACACATTTATCCACATTCTGCTGATGAGGCATTGAAGCCCTGAGACGTCCAAATTCATACAGCTGGTAAGCGGCAAAGCTGAGCCTCAAACCCTGGTCTGACTCCAAAGGCCATTGTCCTTTTGCCCCCAAGAGAGGACAGCCCAGTCCCTCCCGGACAGGTTCTCAGCAGAAGCCCAACTTGCCCACTCTCCAGAAAGAGAGGAAACCCAGTGGGACAGAAGCAGGAAGGGCCCCTGCCAGCCCATGGGAACAAGGGCCCAATGCCAAGACTGCAGAATGCTCGTGAGCCACTCACAGGACACGGAGCCTGGGTAGCTGTTGGCACATCCCCGGTGGGAGCAGCCGGATGCCTGCACGGGTCAGGGTCCTGCGGAGAGAGCAGAGACAGAGCTGGCACCAGGCCCAGGGCCCTGCCATCCCTGGCCACCCATCTCCAGCTCCAGGCCCGATACTGACAGGGGAGCATAGAGCTGACAGAAGAGGAGTGGCAGGAGGCACAGGACAGGGGTGAGGCTGCAGGGAGAGAAAGGAGCAGGCCTGGCATCTGAGCACAGAGCTCCCCTGGAGGCGGGTGGGGGTGGGCAACAGACAGAGAGAGACACAGCCCAGGGGCTCTCTGCCTGGCAGACATTTCCTGCCTGCCCAGCCTACCCCACCCACCCATCGTGTCCCCACCCATTGTCTTATAGTGGTCTCCACCAACACGGGGTATGTAGGACAGGAACTGGAATCTTGTCTGCCCTCCTCTGAGAGGGGGTATAGCCATGGGCAGGGAGGAGATAGGAAAAATGAAACAAAACAAGCCCAGTGGAGCCATGGGAACGATGCGTGGAGTCTGCTCCCTGTGCCCCGGGGAAGGGGGAAGGGGTGGGAAAGAAGGGAAGGACCTAGGGCTGGGACAGAGAGGGCTGTGGGGGCAGGTTTGGCTGGGGACAGGGTGTCCCAAGAAAGACCCAAGGCCAAGGTCATTCTTGGGGAACTATTACTTCCCTCATGGAAAATTTTCCGGATGCCAGCAAATCTAGGGGAAGACAACAGAGGCACAGAGGAGAGACAGTTCCTGTCTCAGCCATGCCATGAATGAGCTGTGTGACGTGTGGCAGGCCGGTTGGCTTCCTAACATTCACTCTGGGTGTTTGCTTGATTGTTCTATTCATCCTCTTAAAAGTGTTGAGGGCCTACTGTGCTCTGACACCCCTCCCCCTCTCTACAGGCTATAATAATAGAACATATGAGAAAGTCCTTGTTGGAATCACGCTTCAGAAAGGCAAAGGAGATGTGTTTAGACAGCCCTTCTCCCCCGTCACAGGTCCTCAGCACACTCATGGCCTGGGGTTAGGAACTCTGAAATCATGCCCGAAAAATCCAAGCACAGTCAGGAGAAGCCCAGCCTCCTCACCCCCAAACCCTCTGCCACCCCGGCCTCGCCTGCAGCTGTGCCACAGCAGGAGGTGGCCATGGGTCCCTGGGGCTGAGCCGGGTGACCTCTGCACCAGGCTGCAGCCAGCAGCAGCAGCAGGCCAGATAAGGGGCAAGCAAAGGATCTGGGCAGGCCCCCGGGGACGGGCGGACAGAACAGTTCCTGGGGGGGAGCAGGCACACAGAGGACGGGGAGGCCGAGTGTAGTCACTCACAGGATCTCCAGGCTGGTGGTCCCTTTGAGATCTGGGAACTCCTGGATGTCCGTGGCACCATTCAGGGATCTGGAAACAGACACGACAAACTCTGAAGGGTGGGGTCAGAGCATCTCGATATCTGGGCTCCCCCCCAGCACTGATCTCCCCTCGAGTCTCTATCTTTTGGGGAAATGTCATCCTTCCCCCCAACCTCAAAAAACCCCAGCTACTCAGGGCAGAGCCTGGCTCAGCAGGGTCCAAACCTCCATTTCCTTAAGTTGGCCCAGCCCCCTAGAGCCCCAACGACGGAACCCCCAAACTGGCATCTGGGCCCCAGCATGCAAAACACAACAAATGAACAAACAAAAAAATACAGGCCAGGGACATGGGAACAGCCTCTGTCTAAAAGGCTCCAGCGTGGGCACTTCTGAAAAAGTTCTTGGCTGCAGGAGTTTGCTTATTAGAGTCTGAGATGGGGTCTCCCCCAGATCGCCATCCACTAAAGCTTTATCACAACCTCCCCACGAGCTCTCTCTTAGACCACGTTAGACTTGATGGCTTTTCCCCTGCCCGCCATCCCCTACCGGTAAGGTGAGGACAGGGACCCAACAGGAGCAGGGCAAAAACAGGTCCTGCCAGACCACAAGGAGGCAGTGTAGGGTCCAGAAAGGAGCCTCTTGGATCTGGAGTCGAGGGTCCCAGCTCAAGGCAGAGCAGAGCCCCGGAGCCTCATTATCCATCTACAAAATGTGCTACCACCACCGCCTCACACGGTTAGAGTGACAATGAAATGTGATCATGGACATGAAGGGGAAGTATGTGCTTGGAGACATTAGATATGTTCCTGGGATGCCATATGTGGCATATAATCCGTGGAAGATGTTTGAAGAAGTGGGACTTGGGCTAGAATGAAAAGAGTGAGAGAAAGGAAACAAGGGAACACCGTAGGCCCGAAGCAATAACGGTGCAGCAAAGGGCCGAGGGATCCATGCTCCAAGGCCCCTGGAGAACCAGGCCCTTATCCCAGTCACCGGTTCCTTCGGCAAGTATTTATGGAACAGCTCCCCGCAGCAGGACCCTGAAGAGGCCAGATAAAACTCCTGGGCTCTGGAGAAGGGCCCTCTCTCACTCATTTGGGATCTGGGAAGAAGCCCCAGGGGGCCGAAGGGAGGCTGTTCAGTGCAGCCAGAGCTGGGAATAGGCCTGAGCCGAGCAGAGGCTGCAGCCCCGAAGCCCAGGCCTTGCAGTGGGGGCTGTGCCTGCAGGTGTGAGACCTGCAGGAGGCAGGAGGCCGCGGGAAGGAGTGAGGCCTGGGGGGAGGACAAAACTTACAGTGTGTGCAGTTTAGGCAGGCATTGGAATGCTGACCTTCCCACAAACTGGATCGGGTTATCATAAAAGTGTCTGGAAGAAAAAGACCCAAACAACAAATTTAGTTATTTGGTCCTTTGAGCTGGGACCCAGGCCAATCTCTGCCTTGTCCTCTTACCCATGAGCTCGGGAACGAGCACCTAGGGGAAGGCACCCCCTCCCAGAGTCCTGCCTCCCCAGCCCCCACCCCCACCCCCAAACGCGGCTCCGCACCAAGAGACGGGAGAAGTGAGCACTCACATTGTCTGCAGCAGAGGGTTCCCCATGAAGGCCTTTTCTGGGATGGCCTTGATGTTGTTGTTATGGAACCCCCTGGAAGACAACACCACGAGTCAGTGAGGACTTGGAGAGGGTGTAGAGAGGGAGAGATGGAATTCCATGAAGCTTCTGGAAAGCTGACTAGAAAGGCCATAAGACCAAAGAGACGTCAGCCCGGGGTTGCCAGGTTCACCTCCTGCCCGGGACGTGTCTGCTTCATTCCTTAACATACCCATCCTTTTCTCGGACTCTTGTGAAAGGAGTGAGACGTGGAGCCTCAGGACGCAGGGGGGCAGGGCTGAGAGATGTCCCCCAGATGGAGGCTGGCTTGGCCTCCAGGCATGGAGACTAGGGAATCTAGAAGGGCAGCGACAGGAGGGGGAGACGCAGTGGCTGCTGAGGGACTGGGTGGCTGCATGCGGAAGTGAGGAGGGAGGAAGCTGCTCAGTGTTCAGGGCTCTGGAAGCCAGGAATGATAAGCTTGGTTAGTTGGGGCGAACACTGGAAGATAAAAGTTGGACTGAGAAGCACATGATCCGGGCTGAGCAGGCCCCTCCCAGCCACCCTCTTTTTCACTGGAGATTTCTAGTGTCTCCTCATGCCTTCCTTGCCTCCACCCTCCCCTTATTATTGCCACCTTCACGCTCTCCCCACAGGTCCCCCCAGACACCCCAGCCCATGCCACTGCCTAGGCCGCTCTCTCCATTCTCTCGTTCCTTTGTTAATTTGCTCGTTACATGTTTTTGGACTCCTCCTTTGTGTCTAATGCTGAGCTAAGCTCTGGGAGATTTAGGAGTTTAGAGGCCTTGCCCTCAAGCCCCTTTCTCTCAATAGACCTAGAGACCTAGAGACAGACACACCCAGCCCTATACTCATTGGTGACTCATCAGCAGTAGAGGACTTCAGACAGTTTCTCATTCCGACCCTTCCCCCCGTTGGTCCAGGTACTCCTTATGTGCTACACACCAGGCATCCATACCGCCCGACTTCTCACGGGGGTGGCGGTGTCAGGGAGTTGGTCCTGCAGGTTTCAGGTGGTAGCTTGAGTAAAGACGCTAGGCTGCCTGAAAGTGCGGGGCTCTGCTCAGAAATGTCAGGCTCCCTTAACCTGGTCCCGCTTTACTAACAACAGATCTGCTACTGTTCTTGGAGAGCCTCTCCTCCAGTAAGGCTGGTCTCTCTTGTGGTCATCTCTCTGCCCACTCAACTTCCAATCCCTACCTCTCCACGCTTCTTCTGTCTGAAACGCCTCCCCTCCTCCCCCACCATGGCCACCTAAATCCCATGCACCCTGTAAGGCTAATTAATCTCTGATGTATTCGTCCACAATGTTCTTTCCATGTCACTCTGGATTCCCAGTCATTTTAGCTACTACTATACAATTAGGGCTGGATTTATACACCGACCCTAAGCTGCTCTGCCCGGGTCCCTGACAGGCCTAAAGCATCCTCAGGGACAGCCCAGGACTACTGACTCCTTGCCGGTGTTTAGTAGCAAGCATAGTGCTTGGCACAGTCAGCGCTAAAACAGAATACAAAGAAGTGGTATCCGTGGGGAACCACATCCGGCTTCTCATCTCCTCCTTGGAATCAGGAGCTGAGCACGGACCCCGTTAACCAGCCCCCAGCTCCTCTCCTCATCCATCTCTGGATGCACCCCAACCAAGGCAGGGGCAGTGCCAGGCCCAGCCTACCAGGAGGTGGCATGTGCCATGTGTCTCTCTGGGCTGGAAGGGCCCACGGCCATTTCTGCTGATGACACACCGCTCAGAAATGCTCCATGCCAAACTAATGAGGTCTGTGACTACTCAGACCCGCGCTGGGGGCCGGGGAGGGCACGCAGCCCCAGTTTTTACAAGGACCACGGGAGCTGAGGCTGTGAGGGAGGCCCAGGGCCAGCGGCCGCAGCCCCTCCCTTGGGAGAAGAGAGAAGAGGACACCCCCAGAAACGAGCAGAGGAGCTTACAGTTCCTGCAGTCTGCCCAGCGTCCGGATGGCGACAGGGAACTCCTGCAGCTCATTATAATTCAGGTCTCTGGAATGGAGAGCAGAGCCGTCATTAGAAGGGTGGCTTAACGGGGCATGTCAGGGCCCCTGAGAAACACAAACTTGGCTCTGGGATTGGCCGGAGAGATGAGTTTTCCAATTTGTCAGATCCAGCTGTCAGTGCCTGGAAACACATTTTTGGAATGTTCTTATTCCATTCCTACTCCACAAATCCTCCGGCTTGAAGGCTTCCTGGCAGCAGAACTGTTTTGAGGAGACCCATGAGGGATATGGATACCTGGAACTGACTCCTTCAGGAATAGTCCCCGCTGGCTGAGGAAAATACCTCAAGCCTTTGGAGACATCAGTGCCTGGGGAAGGGACGGAAGAGAGAATGAGGTCATCTTTACCACCTTGTCAAGAGCCCTTGGGATTCTAGAAGGTTCCATCAGGTGACTACTTTGGCTAGCTGTTGCCTCTGCTGTCTATCAGAAAGATCAGTGCTTCTTATCTTTGGGTGGTGGCAGAATGGCTAGTTTTTATCTTCTCTTACACTTTTCTTCATGATTTTTTTTTTTTACAATGAACATGTGTCACACGTACAATCAGCAAACAATGGAGGCAATTTTAAAAAGTAGTAGCAACTAGGGGCGCCTGGGTGGCTCAGTCAGTGAAGCGTCTGCCTTCAGCTCAGGTCGTGGTCCCAGGGTCCTGGGATTGAGCCCCGCATGGGGCTCCCTGCTCAGCGGGGAGTCTGCTTCTCTCTCCTGCTGCCCCTCCTCCCACTCGTGCTTTCTCTCTCTCTTCTCTCAAATAAATACATAAAATCTTAAAGGAAAAAGTAGTAGCTGCCGAAGTTGGAAAGGAAGCGGGGAACACGCATTCTAACGCATGATTAGCAGGAGTTTAAATGTGCATAATCTTTTAGACATAATTCAGCACTATCTTTTCAGATTAAAAGATTCATACCCAGTCACCCCAAGTCCAGGGATTTGTCGTACAGAAAAGTCCACCCCTGGGCGTAAAGGTATATGGATGCGGACGCTCCCCACAGTGTTGTTCAGGCGGCCGGGCCAGACCGTCGGCCCACAGGTGATCACAGCTTTGCTCCTTCCACGCTCTGAAGGGATCTTCTGTGTTTGTGCCCTTGTCGCAACGACAGGGTAACGGGAGAGGAGAAATGCACGAGACCAAGAGCCAATCGGATTTTCATTAGAGAAGATTTGGAACCGCCTGTGACAAAGAAGCTCCAAAGGCAGGGGAGGCCCTGCTGAAAGAGAGGGGTGCTTGCGTTGTGGGGAAGACAGTACAAGGTGATTGGGGAGTAGGGAGTAAGAGCCACGGAAGACTTTGCTGAGTTCTGCTCTATGCTATGTGCCAGGATTCCCTCCCTACCACCACTATGAGAGACTTCAGAGGAGATAATCAACCTTCAAGATTTTTTAATATTTACTTTTTTAAAGATGTTTACTTTCAAGTAATCTCTACACCCAGGGTGGGGCTCGAACTCGCAACCCTGAGATCAGGAGTTGCACGTTCCACCGACTGAGCCAGCCAGGTGCCCTCAACCTTCACTTTTTTATTTATATTTTTTTAACCTTCAAGATTTTAAAGTTGACTTTTGTTTTCCTCAGTGGCCAATGAGTTAGCCCCAGGTGGAAATGTGCCTGACTGTGTGGGGGTTGCCCTGGTGTCTCCAGATTCCTGTGGCTGAAGTTTGTGGTACAGTCTCAGGTACAGTGTCCCTCTTGACCCCCCAGGATGACCCCAGGCCAACTTCTCTCCACCTTTTCAAGCCATCCCTGCCCTGACCACTTTCACAAGAGGACTATCCAATGCCACGGCAGGGGACCACGCCGAGGCCCTTTAATCACAGAGTAACTTGGCAGGTTTTGTGGGTAAATACTACTGTTAACACAGAGATAATGACAGGTTCCCCTACATGACAGGGTCATTACACTTAATAGGCCACAGGTAGAGCCAGAAACCTGGCCCAAGGGCCAGAAGAGCAGTGACAACCGTCTGGCAGCCAGTGAGCCAGATAATTGCACCCCCCCAACACACACTAATTACCCGATTACACTCAGACTCCCATGGTGATCTTGGGTAATTACAGCATAAACCCTCCTGCTCTGCTCTGCTCCGTTCCTTCGTGAATCCTACACCTTTCCCTCCAATGACTCAAAACTCGATCCACTCAGATGGACTCTTACTGGTCTTAGATTTTATGAAGGATTCATCCTCACATCTCAGTGTCTCCAAATCAAGGGTCCCCCTTTTAACTTCACTCAGCCCGTTCAGGAATTCTTTACTGTCGCGCAAGGAGGACTGGATCAGTAACAGAAGAGCACCTTCCCTTAAAGCCTTCATATCGCGGTGTTATCGTCAATGCAAAGAACCGCACTGGCCTGACCTCAGAGCTGTAGCTCGCTGTTCCATCTGCCTGGAACACTGCAGATGTTTGCACGGCTCATTCCCTCGCTTCATTCAGGTCTCTGCCCAAATAACACCTCATCAGAGAGGACTCTTCTGATCGCTCTGTTTAATAAATACAGCCCATCACTCGTGTTCCCTTACCCTGTGTAGTAGATTAAAGGTGGTCACAGGTCTTCTCATCTCGCAGTACAGAAGTGTATCAGATCAACAGCCTATATGCCTTAAACTGACACCAATATTTCAAGGATAGCTCAATAAAGCAGGAGAAGAAACATGGCCACAAGTCCTTTGTGGCTTCTCCAATCAAGAAGTGGCCTGTAGGGGCGCCTGGGTGGCTCAGTCATTAAGCCCTTTGGCTCAGGGCGTGATCCCGGCATTCTGGGATCAAGCCCCGCATCAGGCTCCTCCGCTGGGAGCCTGCTTCTTCCTCTCCCACTCCCCCTGCTTGTGTTCCCTCTCTCGCTGGCTGTCTCTGTCTCTGTCAAATAAATAAATAAAATCTTAAAAAAAAAAATGAAGTGGCCTCTACATCCTCACTCCTGAGACTGGGCTGGCTTGTGCCTGGCGCTGGCCAACACAATGAGGCAGAGGTGACATGGTGTGAGCTGCTCTTAAGTCACGAGAGGCCTCACAGCCTGTGCCCTCCTTTGGAACATTCCCACAACCACGCAAGGAAGCCCGGACTAATCCCCTGTGGAGGAGCCATGTGGAGGGGACCGGCCAAAGGCCAGCACCACGGCCCCACTCACAGACATGTGAATGATGCTTCTTAGAGCCTCTGGCTGTCGTTGAACCTCTGGCTGACTGGAACCTCGTGAGTGAGCCCAGAGGAAGGCTCCAGCAGAAAAATTCCCCAGCAAGACCAGCCAATCCATAGATGCATGAGAAATCATACATGACTGTTTCAGACCGCTATGTTTTGGGCTGACCTCTTATGCAGCAATAGATAACAAGAGACACTGCTTTCCATTTTCAAGGAACTTTCATTCTTGGGAAGAAAATAAACACATACATGTCAGATATCAATATGTTCTATGAGAAAAAGTTTCATCTTCTAACCACCAAAAATACTGGCACAGAACAGTAGCTCAACAAATATTTGTTGAATGAATGCATGAAAAGGTCTAGATAAATTGATTAATGAAAAGCATTAATGGACTCTTAAGAGGATCTAGGATATTTGGCAGAACATCCTTAAGATTTTGAGGCAGATGTCAGAGAAGGCACTAGATAACCTTGAGGGGCACTGTGAGGCTTGCCCGGGGCCCCAGAGACCAGGGGACGGGAAGTGATTTTGCTATCACCGAGCCCTTCTACAGTTCACCGGACTCATGTCCAAGCAGCCAAACTGAGTAGTTCCAGCCTTCCTTGGCGGTTTCTGGACAGGAATTCTGCCAGGAATGGCCTAACAGACAGTGGGAAAAGACACACAGTAAAAAGCATGTGAGCTAAAAGGCCATTTTTGGGACGTAGAGAAATGTGGAGAATAAAAACTGTGCAAATGTCAAAAGAAATACTGCAAACTACACACTAAGACATCTACACACATTCAACGACCTGGGTAGCTGGCAAAGTCCTGCTTCATATGGTGCTGTGTAGATGTAATCTCTGGCTCTAACGGTCCAGGGAACATGTCTTTGCAACTCCCTCTGCCCCTCATGGATTCAATTCAGTGCAACGGATGTTTGTTGCCTGCTCAAAATGTGTAGAGAATTCTGCTGGGGAAAGTGGAAGGTAAAGAGATGGATGAGAAGCAGTGCATTTGGGATAAATGCACAAGACAATCGGATGAGTGGCCTCGGCATAATGTGGCAGGTGCTGGACCTTCAGAGATCGCACGGAGTTGGGAAGACCAGGAGGGCTTCGTGGAGATGTGGCATTTGAACTGGGTCTTGTCAGCAGGGTAGGACTTCAATAGGTAGAGAAAAGGGAAGGACAGGTGGCTCAAGCAGAGAGAGAAATGGTTTACAGGAAGTATGTGCCGTGGAGTTTGGAGGACATGTGGCATAGTTTCGTTGAGCAGAGGGCAGTATTTGGAGGTGAGGCTGGAGGGGTGTCTCCCTGGACTGTTGTATACTCTCCTAACTGGAGTCCCTGCCTCCAAGTCATCCCCAGGATAACCTTGGTTGAGTGCTGATTATGGGCCAGGCACTAAGTGCTGTGCCTGAATGATCTCTTAATCCTCAAATCAGCCTAAGAGGCGGATACCACTATTATACCCATTTTACAGTTGAGGAAAGTAAGACACAGAGATGTTAAATAAGTTGCCCAATCACACCCAGTTATTAAACGGCTGTGCCAGAGACCACTGTCTGCCCACTGAAATCCACCCTCTCCTTGCTCTACAGTCGCGCAGCCCAATACCATAGCCACCAGCCACGTGAAGCTGTTTCAATGTAAATTAATTACAAGTCAGTAAAATTCAAAGCTCAGCTCTCAGTTTCACTAGTGACACTTCAAGTGCTCAAAATATCATGGAGTAAGCGGCTACCATATTGGAAGCACAGGATTTAGAACGTTACCATCAGCACAGAAAGTTCTGTTGGACAGCAGCATCCTAGAGTAATGGGAGGAAGAGCCAGGAATGCGGCCAAAGTGTTTTCCAGCCTCCTTTGTGGTAGGTGTGCTCTCCCATGGAAGGTGGGCAGGAGCGATCTGTCCTACATTTAGTGCAGGATTTTTACTTCTTAAAATTTTTTTCAAATTTTATTTTATTCAAATTCAGTTACTTAACATATAGTGCAGTATTAGTTTCACAGGTAGAGGTCAGTGATTCATCAGTGGTCTATAACACCCAGTGCCCTCCCTTACGCTCATCACCCAGTCACCCCATCCCCTGAGTTCTAGTGCAGGACTTTTAAATAGCCAGCCTGTCTCCTCCGTGGTCTACCCTTCCACGAGCTGGATGCCAAAGACAGGCTGTGGGGATGGCAAGATCCTAAGAAGCCAGGTCTCTGAGTCACCACATGGAGGAGGGCCACTTGCCAAGAAGAAACACCCGCTTTGGACTATTATATGATCCCGAAATAAACTTCGATTGTGTTTGAGCCGTTGTACATGTTTCGGCCTATCTGTCACACAATTCAGCTACCTTAACTAATTCAGCATCGCAGCCGGGATGTGAACCCTGGCAGCGCGAGTCCTCAGTCCACACTCGGAGCTGATACGCATCTGCCAGAAAGATCTTTTTAAAATGCCGGGCTGCCTGCGTCACTCTCCTGCTGAGAAATCTGAAAAGGCCTCCTCATTACTCACAGAACAAAGTTCAAATTCGTCAGTGGGCTCTGATGCCGCATGTAATCTTCCGCGCCATCTACCAGCTCGCCCCGCATGGCTTCCCGGCCTCGTGTGTTGCCTCATGTGTTTCCTTGTGTCCCTCATGCTCACAGCCTGGGATGCCCTTCCCCCCAGCCTTACCTGTCGAAATCCCAGCCCCTTTTGAAATCTGGCTCAAATATACCTTCCTTTGTGCACCCAACCCCATGCCTGCAGTCAGTATGAATCATTCACTCTCTTGGTGCTTTTCTCCAGAAACATGCTTAGCATTAGAGTGGAAATAATGGTGGTGGTGGTAATAATGATGATAATAATAATAGTAATTACTATGGAACAGTTGCAATTCTGGGTTATCTATATTAATATATATATAACATATATTAATTCATTTCACTCCTGTGGCAACCCTTTGAGGCAGATACGACTATCATCTTCATTTTGCATGTGAGAAACTGAGGCACAGACAGAGGCAATCTGAGCACAGAATGGAAGAGCTGGGACTGAAGCCCAGGCAGTTTGAGTCCAGAATGGGGTTACCCGTGTACGTAGCGTCTTCCCCATGAGACAGGAAGCATGTGGGCTCCCTTTTGGGTCTCCCGAAGCCCAGGCGCAGGGCCACATATGTGAATAGTCATTGTCAAGGATGACCATTTGAGCTACTGTCAAGGCCTGGTGATGGAGACTGCTTTGGCCTTTGTGGCTGGCCGCACTAGGGCAGTGTTTCAGCCCCTTGGGATTAGAAGCTATCATGCAGAGTCTTGGCACAAGCTCATTTGGTCTGGCTCCTCCATTGCAGGGTGGTGTAGGGTGCCCTAAACTTCAGCTGGAAAACTCATCCCTGGCTTTATAGTCCATTATCTTAAATAGCCCAGAATCAGCCAGAAGCCCAGGAAGAGTTCATTGTTCTGTATGCCACTCCCAGGAGCTGGGAACCCGCGGAGAAGGGCTGAGGTTACCATTCTCCGCTTCCGCCAGGATTCAGTCCAGAGGCTGCAGCTATCTATGGCTAATAGTCCCCTTCCTCTGCTCAGCCACTTACAGGCAAATCCAATCAAAATGGATGGTAGACCCACACAATCGGTAAAAGTAGCTAAACAGGTAAGCCAAGCCCCAAGCTCCTCAAGGACCCACCTCCCCAGTTTTCTCCTTTCCATCTGGCTGTGCAGAAATGGCCAACTCCCGAGATCTCTGGGGAGCCTCCCCATGGATTTAGAGCACAGAGATGGCAGGATTTAACAATCATCTTGTCTAGCCCCGTCTTTTTATCGGTGAGCAAAAGGAGGCTCCAAGAGAGGCAGTAAATCACTCCAATCCCACAGCCTGGATCTGAAATTAGGCCTGTTGGCTCTCGGCTTAACATGTTTTCTGTAGTCCACCCAGAGTTGTTTCCTAGCCAGGCTTCAAGTAGCAGGGCTGAGAAAAAAGTTTTAGGGCGAGTGGGAAGGAGGATAAACGGAAGGGGAGGACCAGGCTTCCTCCCAGGGGAAGAAACTCCCGCGGCGGTCTCTTTGGGTGCTAACAAGCATGTAAAAGCCAGTTGGTGATGAGGCTAGATCTCTATTTGTGTGTTACGCGTTTTAGGGTAGAAACACCTTTGTCCTCTGTGTACCAACAGGATCACCTTGAACCAGTCACTAACTTTGCTCAGTCTGTTAGGGATGCCCATTACATAAAGCTTCTCTGTGCACCTGGTCCAGAGCCTGCACAAAGTAGATATTCAAATAATGCCAATTCGGGGCGCCTGGGTGGCTCAGTCGGTTAAGCATCTGCCTTCGGCTCAGGTCATGATCCCAGGGTCCCGGGATCCAGTCTCACATAGGGCTCTCTGCTCAGCCGGGAGCCCGCTTCTCCCTCTGCCTGCCTCTCCCCCTGCTTGCGCTCTCTCTCTGACAAATAAATAAAGAAAGGGGAAAAAAATAATGCCAATTCTTTCCCCCTCTTCCTTTTACTAGACACGAGACAGCAGAACAGACACTTCTATTCATCAGACACTGCAACAGCAGACACACAAGTGGGTCTATCTACTCTTCACAACAATAAAGGAGGATTAATATAATTAATTGGGCTTCCGCTTACACTTTTATTCTCAAGGCTAATATTTGTGTTTATTTTCAGATCACAGATAAGGGCACATGGAGGAATGTGGGTGAGCCTAGCCCCCCAGTGTGAAACACAAAACACAGACGTTCCTGACTGTAAACTCTGAGCCATTTTTCTCTCAAAGGCCTGTAAACAAAGGCAGGCAACAAATACGTGACTTAATTGCTCTTCCCGTATTGCAGACTGAGCCTTTATCTCTATCTGACTCCACATGCCCGGGGCAGATGACCTGGCGAGCCAGGAACCAACAAAGACTTTATGACTAACAGCATTGTTTTACCTTCTAAACAACCTACATAAAAGGCCACCCATTAATAAATGCAGCAATTAGTAAAATTGTCCTCAGTTTCTATTGAAAGACACAGACACGCCTTCCTCCTAACCTCCCTCCACCTACGCTTGCGTCCCTGCCAGAAAGAAAATTGAGAAAATAGCCGAAGTGATAGCAGCCCCAGTTGTAATGAAAGTTGCCGGCCTCTGACAGGGCTACTACTTGCTTTCCTGCCCTCATGAAGCACCTGGGATCAGAGAAGCCCAGCCCTGGAAGGGAGGCATGGAACAGTGCAATCTGCTCCCACACGGGACTCCTCTCTGAGACTCCAGACGGACGGGGATCCAGTTTCTGCCCGGACCAGGCAAATGGCAGGGCTTCCCGACGTCACCCTGCAGATTAAGGAACCTTCCTCACCCTGAGCTGGAGCACAACCTTTCCTTCCTCCCTCGGCCCGTGTCCTCTCAGCTGAAGAGCGTAAGGTATGCACGACTGTCTTCCAAAGACCATCATCGTATTCCACCCAAGACTTCTTCCACATTCTTTGAAGGTGTGTGGACATTTCATATTCTCACCACCCTCCCCAGAAAAGCCCTACTCACACTTAGGAATGGTACAATAGGGCCCCGTCCTCTCCATGTGGGCAGACCCCGAGGCAGCACCTCCCTCACCTGAATGCCATGGGCCCGTTAATGCAGGGGACCTGAAGGCTTTGAGACTGCCCTGGTCCAAGCAGGATGCAGCCTGAGGATTTGTCCTAGTGACTTCAACTCACTGGTCTAATGTCAGGGTATTGGGCTTCAACCACAGGGCTTATGGGGAGGGGACCCTGCCCCAAGGCAAGGATAAGGGACCATCCCAGTGGGCTCAGCCCATGTTCGAGGCTTCAATTTCTCCATCTGTACTAGGAGAGATCTGGGCTGGAGACTTCACACCACACTAAGTATGGATGACCAGGGCTGGGTTGAATCCTAGAGACTGGATAGTCCACTGCCCTCACAGTTCTGGTGGAGAAACTGAAGCTCAGAGAGGAACAGGGACTAGGCAGTGGCCATAAATCCATCCATTTGTTCAACAGATATTTATTGAGTACCTTCCGTGCCAGGCACCATGTCAGGTGCTACAAAAACGCATGGAGTGGGGCGCCTGGGTGGCTCAGTCAGTTAAGGGTTTGTCTTCAGCTCAGGTCATGATCCCAGGGTCCTGGGATCGAGTCCCACATTGGGCTCCCTGCTCTGCAGGGAGCCTGCTTCTCCCTCTCCCTCTGCCTGCCATTCCCCCTGCTTGTGCTCTGTGTGTGTCAAATAAATAAAATCTTTTTAAAAAGAACAAAACTCGGGGCGCCTGGGTGGCGCAGCGGTTAGGCGCCTGCCTTCGGCTCAGGGCGTGATCCCGGCGTTCCGGGATCGAGCCCCACATCAGGCTCCTCCGCTGTGAGCCTGCTTCTTCCTCTCCCACTCCCCCTGCTTGTGTTCCCTTTCTCGCTGGCTGTCTCTCTCTCTGTCAAATAAATAAATAAAATCTTTAAAAAAAAAAAAAAAACAAAACTCATGGAGAGATGGGAGAAAACCAACAAATAACCTACATAAATAAATAAATAAATAAAATCAATATCAGATTAGTGAGCACCACAGAGAAAATTAAGTAGGAAAGGGAGATGGAGAGTAATAGGAAGTGTCACAAAATGGTGATCAGGGAGGACCTCGCTAAAAAGGTGACATGTGGGCAAAGTCCTGAAGGAGGTGGATAACTGTAGAAAGAACACTGCAGACAAAGGGAACAGTTGGTGCAAAGGTCCTGAGGTGGGAGCATATCCATCTGGTATATCCAAGGAGGCCACTGTGCCTGGAGTAGATTGAGGAAGGGGTGAGACCAGAGAGGTAGCAGGGTGTCACATCACCTGGGACCTTATGGAACTTGTAGGCTTCTTTCCAGAACTTTGTAGAACTTTGGCGTCTTTCCAGAGTATGATGGGGAGCCACTGGAGGGTTTTGAATAGAAGAGTAACATGATATAATTTGTATTTTAAAAGAATCCCTCTGGCTGTTGTGTTGAAAATAGATTGTAGAATGACAAGGATGAAGGCAGAATGACCAGGTCAGAGAAGTGTGTTGGCTTGGGCCAGCACGGTAGCAGTCCAGGGGTAAGAAGCAGTCAGATCCTGGGGAGCTAGGGAGATGAGGTCAGAATGCTGGCTACAGTACACGAGTAATAAGTTAAAAAGAAGTCAGGACTCCTGATCTAGAACTCTTTAGTCTCTGTGAGAGCAGGGGCTGCAATCTTCTTGTTCATAAATGTTTCCCTGGTGCTCAGAGTGACGGCCTGGCACATACTAGCAGCTCAATAAATATTTACGGAATGAGAAAATCCAAAGAAACAGAAAAGAGAGTGGTAATTATTGTTTCTTTTTTTTTTTTAAGATTTATTTATTTGAGGGAAAGAGAGCAGGGGCAGGAGCAGAGGGAGAGACTCTCAAGCAGACTCCCCACTAAGTGCAGAGCCCAAAGTGAAGTTCCATCCCAGGACCCTGAGATCATGACCTGAGCCGAAATCAAGAGTCAGGCGCTTAACCGACTGAACCTCCCAGGCGCCCCTGGTAATTATTGATTCTTACCAGCTCCTCCTTCCCACAGATAATAAGGACCAGACCTGAACTTCACTTCCTCTCCATGGTGTCTGCCAGAGAACCTGTTGCTAAGTGGCTCCCACGGGGTGTCACCAGTGCCCAACTCCCCACCCCACTCCCTTAACCTCCTGCCCCGCCCCCCGGCACCCACTGCAGTCCAGCTGCCCAGGGTGCCTGTGGGAGCAGTGGAAGTTGAGAGTAGAAGCTTTGGCCCCATTGCCAGTGACAAGAATGGTGACCTTGGCCACCCCAAACACCAGGGCGATGGGAAAGGGAATGTTGTACCGGGAAGAACTATTAATAACATGTCATGGTATTAGGACACAAGACAAACTCGCTGGGCAGCTCGATTTTCTGCCTGTGAGAAGTCATTAGTGGTTCTGCAGGGAAAGCCAGAAAAAAAGTTTTATATGGAACAATAAATTCCTCTATAAGCCACAAAACCCCACAAATTTGCAGCTAATAAAGCCACAAATGTAAGATGATTAAGAACTGGCGAGGAAAGAGGTCCTCAGTTCTTACAGGGTTCGCCTGGAGAGGCTGTGTGGTCTGATGGGCTGAAGCTGCGCCAAAGGCAGAGAAAGTAAGGTTCAAGTCCTGGCTCTTAAAGAACTGGATGACCTTGAGTGAGTCAGCCACTCTCTGCCTCAGTTTCCCCACCTATAACACAAGGATGCACAATTCCCGCCTTGTTTTTCGGGTGGGGTAGGGGTGGGGATAAGTGAGCTCTGAGGTGCAACAGCCTTTACAAAACTACTTTTGATTCTCTTACCTGAAGGGAATTACCAGTGGGATGGTCAGCACCTGCCTTAAGATTAGAAAGAAAATTGACAAGATCCATTTGAACCTCTGCCCCACCCACGCGCCTGCCCAGGAGGGCCCGGCCTCAGAGGGAGCTACAGTGGGCGGAACTGTAGCTCCCTCAAAAATATGTCCAAGTCCTCACCTCTGGAACCTGTGACTATGGCCTTCTCTGGAAAAAGGGCGTTTGTTGATGTAATTAAGGATCTTGAGGTACGATGATCCTGGAGTAACAGGATGGCCCTAAATCCAGTGACAAGTGTCCTTGTAAAAGGAGACAAGGAGAAGGCCATGTGAGGACAGAGGCAGAGTCTGCAGGGACCGATGCGTCTATAAGCCAAGGAATGCCAAGCGTCGCCAGCAGTCACCAAAGGTGAGAGGCAGGCATGGAACAGATTCTGCCTCAAACCTCCAGAAGGAACCAACCCTGCCAGCACCTTGATTTTGGACTTTGGGCCTCTCCCAGGGTTTGGTTTTTGTTTTTTTTAAGCCACAAAATTTGCGGTGATTTCTTATGGCAGCCACAGGAAACTACAGAGTAGCCATGCCCTGACTCCCTGGGAAATCCTATCCACTTTACAGAGGGGATGAGTCACCCCATGGACTGCTGTGAAAGGACACCTCTGGGGGCACCTGGGTGGCTCAGTCATTAAGCGTCTGCCTTCGGCTCAGGGCGTGATCCCAGGGTCCTGAGATCGAGCTCCACATGGGGCTCCGTGCTCAGCGGGAAGCCTGCTTCTCCCTCTCCCACTCCCCCTGCTTATGTTCCCTCTCTCACTGTCTCTCTCTCTGTCAAATACATAAATGAATAAAATTTAAAAAATAAAATAAAAAGAAAGGACACCTCTGGCAATACTCTCCCTGCCACCTTAAGACAACGTCAAAAGATGGAGGAGGAGGAGGAGGAAGAAGAGGAAGAGAAAGAGAGGGAGGGAGGAAGGAAGGAAGGAAACAAAGAAAGAAAAGTTATTTAATTAGTATTTGGGGGGGAGGCACATTGCTGTCTATCAAGCATTGAATGGGAGGACAAGAAAGAGAAAGCCAACATAAATTAAGCACTTACAGAGTTCCAGGCATGGTAAATAACGCTATATGAATGGTGAAATATCATCCCCATTTTCTCTGATGGAAACTGAGGCTCTTGAGAGGTCAGATGACTTGCACCTGTCACATGCTGGTGGCAGAGCCGGGATCTGAAAACAGGAGTGCTAACTCCAGTCCAGTCCTTGAGCGACTCTAGGATGTCCCTGAGCCCCGGAAGAGCCTCCAGTGGGAACCTGCTCGGTTCTTCTGTCCAAGCCAAAGGCTGATCAGCAGGCCCAGGACTGAGAAGTGGCCAGATCCTCCAGGACCAAGTTAGAGCAAAATCTGTTGGTGTGGGTGGTTTCAATGACATGGAGACAGAGGAACACTTTGCAGCCACAGCTGCTGTTGGAAGTAAAAATTTTCAGCAGAAGCAGATCACCGGGGCGTCCGGGAGCAGCAGAGGTTTACGTGGAATGCATGATCTTATATTATAAGGCAGAACTTTCTAAGTTCCTGCTTTCCCCCCTCTCCTCCCAGACCTCAGCTGAATGCTGGTCCTGATTTATAAAGGGAGCTAGAGCCAGGACGTTTCTGTTCCTGCTATGACCCCAAGTTCCCCTCCAAAGGGGGAAAGGTCCAGCCAGCACAGGAGCTCCAATGGGGTCTGATGTGCTCAATGAGCTTCTAACAGGGCCCAGATATCGTTGCCCAGGAACGAGGGGGGAGAGGCACTGTTGTCCCCACATCTATCATAGCCCTGCCCCTCTGAGTTCTACCTAAGATACAGACATGAAATTCCCAGATCTGGGGAGTGGGGGCTGCCCCATGGGTTGTAATTGCAGTTGCTAGGCTGTATGTATGTATGTATTTAGCACAGATTTTATTGGTAGGTATAGCTGGGGATTCAAGGATCATGACCCGACAGCACCCGACTAGCATCCTGTGGCCTCTAACCATGGATTTCCAGGCACTGACCTAAGGGCGCAAGGGCTTGGTTTCAGGTCCCTGGGACCTCCTGGGAGAACCTTCCCAGAATCATTCCTGGTCATGCTTTCTCTTATTTCTCAACCTGGGAAGTCCTGTAATTAATCTGACCTCACAGGAGCTAGGGTTACGTGGAGCAATGTATTAGGAGGCAAGAGGTTTGGATTCTAGTGGTTTACCATTACTTACAAACTACAGAAATCTGGGCAACTCATCCCAAATCTCTGGATTTGGTCTGATCTGGAAAGTGGAGGAAAAGGTATTTCAAGGGTTCAGGGCTGGCTCATCTCTGATTCTGAAATTCCCAACAGGGGTGGGACAGCCTCACTGTGGGAGCAGAAAGGAGCTAGGGGTGCAAGACAGAGTTTGTCCTGTCTGCCTCTGGCTGGGGTTTCTTAGCAAGGTCTGGAATGATGATGAAGACATCAGGAAAAATGGGAGCAGGGTCCCAGGGCCTCTCCCTGAGACCTTCTCATAGTGCAGCGAGGCTTGTGCCTGGGCCTGTGGAGTTCGCTCTGCTCACCTAGACCCTGGGCCCTGCCCAGATCACTTGGACTAGCGGGGTTCTTTCAGAGTACAAGAGAACATGGTGCGTGCTCATCTCACTCACTCCTCATGCTCTGAGGTAGCCCACTGTGCAGACAGGGGAAGCGAGGCTCACAGAGGTGAGGCCCCTTGCCCTGGCCGACCCAGCTTGCAGAGGTGGAGCCAGAGGTGGGACCCACGCGGCCTGGCCTCCAGAGCAGAGGGCATAAGCGAGCCCGTGTTGCCATGGGTGTGTTTGTACCGGGTATCTGTGTGCTGTGCGGGGGTGTGACGTGGGAGTGCCCACTGTAGGGTGAAAAGCATGGAGGGCCTGAGCCGCGCGGGCGTGTGGCGCGTGCACTGTGCGCATGCTTCGCCTGCTGCGTGCGGTAGGCGATGGCTGTGTGACCACGCATGCGCCGGCTCGTACCTGGCCCCTCCTCCCCAGGTGGAAGGCCTGGGTGCCGCTCTCCCTCGGAGAGGGGCCTCCAGACAGAGCCAAACCACAGCCTGGGCTAGGGGGGTTTGATCTTCCCCCTGCTGCGGAGATGAGAGAGGTCTAAGTGGCAGAGATTTACGGGGCCCGAGGGAGAACTACCCTTCCAGTGAAGATGCTCACATGAAAAGCTCCGAAGTAATAACCAAGGCTGCAAAGTGTGCCAATTATGCAACAATTAAAAGGTTTGACTATCTTTCCTTCTCCTTTTATTCTCCCAGCCACTCCTCCCCCTTTCCACATCTGGCTGCCCCTGCAGGCTCCCCCGCAAATGCTGGGGGGGGGGGGTAGAGGATAAAGAACACACTTTTCCCCTTTTTAATTGGAGATCAAAAGTTGGAAGACGAGCTTATCCCTCAAGGGCAGGGAGGGAAGGGGTGTTGTTGAGATTGAAGCCCTCAGAGGAGGGGATGGGGAAGAGAAAGGGGTGCAGGGCAGGTTCCTAACATGGATTCCCAGGCTCTGTATAACCGTACACACATCATCTCATTTAATCCACACGTCAACCCCGTAAGATCAGTGTGATTAGTGGTATTATACTGCCGATTAGAAAACTAAGACTCACGAAGGCAGATGCCTTGACCAAGGCCACACAGCTAGTAGAACTGGCATCACCCCAGGCTATCTGATGCTAATGGCCATAAACTTTGCTATAAGGCTTCCTCCTGTCTCTTAGCCTTCCTTGCCTTTCCCATGTGGACAGTGGGTGCAGGCCCTGGGCTTCGTGTGACGGAGCCAAGCACTCTCATAGATGAAAGGTACAGTGGGCACTTAGCGGCAGGATTGCTCTGTAATTAAGCCAACACCAGCTGAGCCAAATGCCCTGCGCAGCAATCCAGTGGCTAATTGAGAAAGAATTAGGCAGTGTGCCCCAAAAGTGAAGAAATAGCTGCTAGGTGGCTTTTTAGAGGTGCCAACCCACACCCAGTATACGTGCCCCCTCCCCACAGGATTTCACAGCAGAACAGCCCCCGCACTCCAGGGCAGATAACACTGGGCTCCTTCCCACTCTGCTGATGCCCAGCAGCTCCAAACACCCCCCCCCAACTCTTGTATCTCCTGAGGGAGGGTGGTGTCGGGGCCATGGACCTTCAGAGGACAATGGCCACTCCTTACATCTGAGATCCCCCAAGCACCTAGCACATAAAAGACTTGCACAGTTCACATTCAACTTAGATGACTGAGGAGAGCAGGGCACTAAGCTAGGAGCTTTCACGGACATTTTCTCAGTCAACACATCCCAGATCTGCTCTGTCCCTAATTGAGGGAGTAACTCTGGAAGCGCCATGCCACTTCCCTGGACCTCAGTTGGCTAATGTGTCGATGGAACAGGCTAGAGTGTCCAGCTTTAACTGGCCAGCTGTCTGTGAAGACCAGAGAAGAGAAACATAGAGCCCAAGTCACGCACAGTGGTGGGGAGAGGTTCCAACTTTCCTGACTCCAGGCTGTGGCATATCCTACCACACCCCACTCCCGGGCACTCAGTCAGTGGCGGGGTGAGGACACGGGGAGAGCTAGACCCAGCTCTGCCATGTGTCCTGCTTCGGGCTGAGCTCAAGAGAGCAGCCGGGCTCCTGGGTCTCCCGCCCACAGGAAAGAGGAACGGAGTGTTGGTCTCGGGCCCCCCCATTCCCTTCCCCTCCACAACCACAAACGCAGACAGCCCAGGCCTCGTGGGCTAGACTTGCCAAATGGTTTTCCCCAAACCATTGCCTCCTCCGGTCACAGCTTGTCTCCCAGCATTTTCTCCTGGGCTGCTTTGGATTCTTGAAAATCCCTCACCTTGGGAGCTCGGGTGTGTGTCTGGGTGTCAGGTGGGGAGGGAGGAGGTAAAGGAGGGGAGGCAAAAGGCACTGTGACCGTGGCCCTGACACCGTGAGCCCTGCCCCAACCTTAGTGACTCATTCACGGTGACCAGGGGTGTCCCTCTCTCCCCGGCGCTGGTGGCCTGCACCAGGTGGCTGTGGCAGCCAGCTCCCTTGTGGGAACTGTGGGACCCCGGCTGGCATGGCCAGCAAACTCAGAGAGCCCAGCCAGTTGTTTGCTCAAATGGGGCCCACTCAGCCCACTCTGTGGGGGCTGGCAGGACTCCAGAGGAAATGATGGGAGCGCTTGGGTGCATTCTGACCTTAACTGAATTCCAGGATGATGATGTGTGAATAATATGGCTTTTTGAGAGTCAACAACTTGGGTGCTTTTTATAGTCAGGCCAGAGTGCTGAATGGGCCATCTCCCCATTAATCATTCGGCTAGTTAGATCAACTGGCAAACGGTACCGGCATGACTCCATGGTATTACCCTCCCTTCTGTCAGCAGCCACCCTTAAACAGATGTCAAAACTGCCATCAAGTCAGCCCCAGCCTCACCCCCAAGCCTTCTATTCCCCAGGCTCAATATCCTCATTCTTCTGGCTCTCCTATCTAAAATGTGCATTATTTCGGTGGTCTCTGCTGGCAGGGATCCTACATTCCCCCTCTCTGGGCTGTGCTGAACTCCCAGAGGGCACACTCCACCCACCTGAAGGAGGAAGGAATGCATTCAGAGTGACATCCTAGAGAGAATGCCAGGGAGGGCCACGTGGGTGAGCAGGCCTGGAGCCAGAGCCCAGCATCCCAGTCTTGCCAGCTTCTCCCTTCACCAGCCTCCCCTCCTGCCTCCGGGCATCCAGGCTTTCCTCACCAGGACAGGGCCCCACCACAATCCCAGCACTCACAGCGTCTCCAGATTGTGCAGCCCCTCGAAGCTGTGGGTCCCCAGATGCTGGATGCGGTTGTTATGAAGATGCCTGTGTGGGAAGGAAAGGCACGTCAGAATGGGTGCCCACAGCATCAGGCCCGGGGCGGGGGGGGGGGCGGTTAGAAAGCAGACGGTGGCTTAAGTCGGAAGGTGGAGGCAGAAGCATGAGCAGACTGACCCCAGTGGTCCTGCCCTTTGTCTCCAGGGACGAAATGATTGGCCAAGACTGACTTCTGAAGTTACAATCTCCAAGGCTGGATCAACCATGGGCTACATGGTTTTAACTTCCTATTGAAGGAAAATGCGAGAGGAGTGCCCAAGGCCAAGGCTAAGGCAGGCTCCCACTAAGCTCTTGGAGAGAGGCCTGATGTCAGGGGGCTCCAGTCTGAGGCTTCTTCTATAGTCCTGCTCCCCAGGACCCAGCCCGCCTGACTCAGTGGCCAGACGCGCTTATGGGAGCCAACAGCAAACCGCTGTAGACAACATATAATTAAAGGCTAAGCTTTCTGTTATAGCTGGAGAGAGCTGTAGACAGGCTCCGAGATGGGAGACTAGTGAGACCAGAGGAGTCAGGGAAGGCTTTACAGAGGTGGTGATCCAGAGCCGAACCTTGAAGGGTGGGTGATCTAGCCAAGCAGAGGGAAGGCCATTCCAGGCAGAGGTAACGGGGGGGAAAAGAGAGGGAGGTGGGAATGAACGTGTGCGTCTGTGCTGGATGGTGAAGGACCTGCCAGAGCGCATGTAGCTTGGGGAGAGGCAGGAGATCAGTTTGGAAGAGATTTCCAAGGTAAACAAGTGACAGAATGTTCTCCTCTCAAATCCTAATGAAATATGCAAAAATAGCAAAAACAAGAGACCCCTGCCTCCAGCCTAAATATTACAAGTAGCAACAAAGCAAGGACAGAGACATAACCCAATGTAAATAAACTGCACCAACTGCTGACCGAGGAAAAGCTCTGGAACTCCTAACAGCCCCACTTTCTCCAGGAACTGAACTGGCAAGAAAACGAAATCCTGAGAATTTCCTCTAAAAACCCAAATCTTAAGAGAAGCAGCTCTGTGGATAAGGTTTATTTCCCCTCCCCATGTCTGGCTTCCAGAGGAAACAGGTGCAACTAGGGAGTAAAAGAAAGGCTCCAGGCTACTCACTGACTCGAGGAAATGACTTGAAGCCCAAGGGAATTCTTGGGTGGAGAGAGGGAACTCACACATTTAATACACTGAATCCGAATGTGCAGACAGAGCAGAGCCCGGGCGGTCTGACCAAGACCGGGCTCCCCCGCAGAGCACACTCCCCCTACCTTCACCCCGCCACCAGGGCACAGAAAAGCAGATGGAACCTCATTTACCCACAATACTAGCCCACAAACTACAGCTTGGAGGGGAGAAACCAGGGGGCCCCAAGGTGACACAGCTAGAACAAGTAGACAGCTTGCTACACATCAGCCAGAACAAAGAAAGCACATGGCAATTACTGATGCATCAGGGAGACCGAGGCCGGGGAGGAGAGAGGGTGCACAGGCAGGTAAAGATCCAAGCCAAGAAATAAAAAATACAACAAATGGATGAGGGACAGAAGGAAATTTACCATAATGGCCTCGTACCATACAACGAGCGCAAAACACAGTATTTCCAAGATGAAATTTTAAAAACAAAAGAGAATATGATATTGTAGGCAACAAAAACAAACAGGACCAAAACTACATTATTAAAAAACTAGTCAATAAACTCGAGCCACGGAACAGGGTCAACGCTGCCGAAAACTGAACTGGTGTTGGAGGAAAAAGCTTGAGATAATCATGGTGAATGTGGCTGACTGAGACAAAAAGGTCAGAACAGAAATGTATAGATGGAGAAGACATAAAGGTGACTTGACACAAGGGTAGTTGACGTGTCTGAGGGAGAGAACCCAAACATGAGATGGAAGATGTATTCAAACACAGAATACAGAAGAAAATTCTTCCAAAGTGGAGAAGGCATAGAATCTGCAGCTCCCAGGCATACACTGTCCCAGGAAGATGGGATGCAGAATATTCTACACCGTGACATAGTCTAGTTAAGCTAGCAGAGTTCAAGAATTAAGAAGCCTCTTCAGGCAGAAAAAGGAAAACACTTACAAGGGGAAGAAATCATGCAGGCCTCCAAGATGCTATCCAAATACCAAGGCGACAGGAGGACCCCATCCAGCAGAGATGGATAGCGATGGGGGTCTTGAGAGTCGTGGGTCCTGTAGGTCTTCCCCATCTTTGTCCCCCTGTGGCAGCAGTTTCCACTGGGAGACAGGCCCCTCCCATAGGCAGCTTCTGATTCGACACGGAAAACGCAGCCCCCCCTTAGCCTTCTGGGAATAAACTATCTCCCCTTAACAAGGGCCTTTGATTTTCCTGACTGCCTCCATGCCTGTCTCCTGACTGTCACCAAACTCTTATCATTTCTTCCTGCCTCCTGTTGGGCTCTCGTTTCCATTTTCCAGCCCTTTCAACTCCCCCAGCCCTTCTGGTCTACATCCTCTCAGCTTCCTAAATATCCAGCTCCAGGGTTCCAACTCCCTCTTCCAAACCACTCACTTAGCCCGGGAATCCTGGGCACGTCTAGCAGCCCAGCCTGGGGCAGGGCGTTGGGGCTTCTAGTCCGAATGAAGAAACAAGATTTGCACGAGTGACACTGCTGCTGCCCAATTAAGTGCCGCCGTCAGAGCCAGAGCAGTGATGCAAAGGCGTTCTGCACGTGTCACAGCAGCCTGATAAAAGTACCGGGTTGGGTTTGGATTCCAGAGAAGCCCCTTCTCCTCCACCCCGCTTGTCTACTTACACCGCCAGCAGACTCCTGTGTGCCAATTGGGTTTAACCAAACTTTCCTACTTCCAGTCTTCCTTATCTGCCTCCTGGGTCTTTCTACACCTCATTCCATAGTCCCTGGACAGCTTCTCCCAGCCTCCCTTCCCCTCCCAGGTCCTGGTGAGTTGGAGGCAGGACAAAGGGGTCATGTTTCCGGCCCTGCCCCAGGCAAAGGGACCAGAACCCCTTGAGCTCTGCTCCTGCACCAGTAGGTTTTCTTCCCTTGCCCCTCCTTTTGCCCGGTGGAGTCCCCACTCCCCTCCCTAGATCTGCAGCACTCCGCCGAGCATTCCAATTCCCTGGTTCCCAGCCAGACTTTGGATTCATTCTTGATTCCCCTTCCTTCTGGTCTTTCCTAGATCAGATTTATCCTTCCTTCAAAACATCCTTCACAGTCACGTTGCCATGTTCCTTCTGCCACCTTAAACTAGGCTTCGGTTGATAGAGGAGAGCCTCTTAACTGTTCCCCTGGTTCCCATCCATCTTCGAAATCAGCCTTCCTGAAATACCCCCCTGCTCATCTTTACTTGAAAACCTTCAAGCTTCCCTTCCCCACTGATAGACAAAAGCCAAACTCCCTGCTCTGACACCGTGAGTCCCCCCCACCCACCTTTCCAGCCACGTTCTGCAAGAGGACCCTCTGCTCCCACCAGACTGGCCTATTCGCTGCCACCAAATAGCCTGACTTTCCCTTCGGACACTGCTTGGAACACTGTCATTGTCTTCACCTGTCTGGTTCTTCATCATCTTCCCAGGACTAGGACCCACCCCACCTTCCCTGAGAAGCCTTCCCTATCACCCCCTACACTTACCCAGCCACCCCAGATTTCTGATGCTGCGTGGATCTATATCTATCATCAGGATCTTGGCATAAGTTACATTACACCATTAGCAGTCTTTCCCCATATTTATTCCACTCTTTCAACCAGACTGTGAGCCTCTGGAGGGCAGCAGCTGTTCGCATACTTCTCTGACTCTTCACTGCCCCACAGAGGGATTCTGGAAACACCTGCTGCCACTTATTTACTTGGGACCCCTCATGTGGCCCTCATTTTCCTAGTCTTGTCTCTCGTGGAGATCTGACCCCATTCCCTCAGGGTATCACAGGGTTGTCACCAAACAAGAACCAGTCACCTCGCTCTGTTTACCCTCCATAAATACCCCTACTGACTCCCAGAAGGAGGGAGGGAATGGCCATCCTGATAGAAGGATGTGATCCGTAAGGATGCTCTTCTTGGTTTTCCAGTCTCCCAGGACAGAGAATCAGACAAACAAACTGGTGCCCGACTTTTCGGCTTTCAGATGGACCTACACATCGTCCATTCTCTGGTTTGGAAAATCACACCAGATTTCCAAGAGCAGGGGAGGCACGGCTACCGTTTAGCAGAGTCACTAACACACATGTTCCCGCAGCAATTGGCGTGTAACCCAAAGCAATTACACATGACCTCAAAGCCCTTAGTAATTACCCTATGAACTTACCAATCACTCGTAGCAATTAGCTGGGAGCTAATTTGCACCCTAAAGTTCCCATCGGGGAGGCAGAGGTAACCCCGGTCCCCAATTCCTGCCAGGGATACTATCTCCCAGGTAATTACCTTGATGGGGCTTTGCTGTCTAATTACAAGTGATGGCTTTTCTCTGTTTCTCCAAGTCTGGGAAATGAGAAGAACTTACCCTATCCCTGTGCCAAAGCACAAGAGTGCGTCATCCGATTGTCGAATGTGGCAGAAATCGCGTAAGAGATTGGTGACTTATATTCCAATCAGGTTGGTATAGTTATTATATCTGCAGAGTGAGAAACTAGTAGCTTAACTCCCGTTTTCTGATTATGGTGTTCTGGCTTCTCGAAGCACTTCTGTAGCTCTCCTGTCATTTGGCCTCACAATAATCCCCATGGGGCCAACAGGAGATGATCATTCTCATTTTGAAAAGGAGAAACTGAGGCCAGAAGGTTCAGTACCATGAAGAGAGAGCAAAGCTATCCAGGCTTCCAACCCAACTGTGGGGTAAACATGCGGCCCCAGCGGGACGCAGCCGGGAGTGGTGGGGGAGGGGAACGGGGCAGAGCAGCACTCACAGCACCACAAGGCTGGTGAGGTTCTGGAAGGCGTAGTCAGGGATGTGGCTGATGCGGTTGAGGGCCAGGGTCATGGCCTGCAGGGCAGGGAGGTTGTTGAGGGCCCTGACAGGGATCTCGGTGAGTGCATTGTCGTCCAGCCACAGGTGGCGGAGGGAAGACAGCCCCTCAAAGCTCCTCTCCGGGACCAGGGAGATGAGGTTGGCATCTAGACGCCTGGTGGAAGAGAGGATGGAAAGGATCAATCCAGGGCAAGATGCAGACCAAGATTTGGGACTGAGCTGAGCTGGGCCAGCCCAGACCCCAGCAGGGCCTTCAAGGTACCCCAGGACTAAAGCTGCGACTTGGCCCGCACTTAGCCTATACCCCACCTCTTCAGGTTCCCAGGTTTCACCTCCATTCCAACCCATAACTCTTGATCCTTTATGCTATATGCTCCTATTTATGGCATCAAGTCTTCCTCTCAGACCCAAAGTTGACCCGTGGCCCCTGTGTGGATAACCAATCTCTCCCTCACACCCGCAGGTTTCTAAATCTATGCCATGGCTCCCCTGCTCCGGGTGTGACGCTGTTCTTCCCAACCCTGTCCTGCGCAAGGCCTATAGGGTTGGGAACATAGGGATGTTCCACCAGCTATAGAGGGAAATCTCTTCCCTCTGGACCCATCCAAAGAAAATGTCTCCCCAAAGATTCAAGCCAATTCCCTGTCACACAGCCCTAGCACCACTTGCTCCTTGTCTCTTCAAGGACCTGGTCGTTGATGAAGTGCCTGCCAAAGTCCTGGGGCTTCTTGCTCAGTTGATTCCCCCTAAATGCTACAGTTGAAGTCCTTGCTAGGCTACTTTCAGAACAGGTAGACAGACGGTGGTGATTCTGTCTGCAAGACAACCAGAGGTTCCTAAGGGACACGGGAACTTCTGATGCAAATTCTAGAAGATCTAGAAGTTCAGCCCAGCAAAACAAGGAGACTGCCCACCTTAGCTTTTTACAGCTGTGTCCCAGCCATGATGTCTTTTATCAATACACTATTGTCTTCTGCCTCCTGGTCTGGGACTTGGGCTGAAATCCGATCACCCTAAGTAGCTGGTCCCACAGGGACCAGACAGGCTGGCCTGTGACTATGGACCTACTCCTGAACTTTTCTATGTTGAGGGAGGCTTTGCCCTGAGGCATGGCTCTCCCACACATATATGGCACCTCAGTCACCGACACCCAGCCTTTGTCCACAAAGGCCCTAAGACTCCATAGCCCTGAATCTTAAGAACAACTGATGTGACTGGGGGTGTGGGGTGGGCAGAGGAAGGTCCAGCTGGGCTTCTATCTCTTCCCTAAGCCATTTCACCAGCACCCTTCTTGCCAAATGTCTTAAGGGCCACTGGAGAAACTCCCTGGCTCACCACCAAGGGGAGTGAACAGGTCAATGCTGGAACCTTAGATGGGAAAGCAAACGACCTGGATTATCCTTGAAAGCTGAAATTAGGAAAGACCTCCCACCCCCATCAAACCTGACCGGATGAGACCAAAAACCCTTCAGTGAGTGCTCTCTACTGGCAAGGCCTATCACTCCAGATGTGGTCTGCCAAGGGTGGTCACCATACTCTTCATGGTCTGACTGGCTGAAACTTCGTGAAAATACAGACTCCCAAGATCCTCCCCAGGATAGTGTAGTTCAGAAACTCCAGAGGGGGCCTGGGAATCTGTTTTTTTTTTTTTTAAGTAGGCTCCACGCCCTGCATAGAGTCCAACATGGGGCTTGAACTCATGACTCTGAAATCAAGACCTGAGCCAAGATCAAGAATCGGGTGCTTCACCAACTGAGCCACCCAGGTGCCCCTGGGAATCTGTTTCTAAAGAACATCCTAGATGTTTCTTGCACAGACACGTTTGGGAAATATTGGATAAACATCACCTATGACGAAGACAATGTCCTTGCCCTTCCTGATGTAGCTTACGATACAGTGGGAAAGCCAGACATATTCACAGGACAGTGACGGCAGGGGAAGCACAGGTGCAGGGCATCTGGAAAGGCCTCCAAGAGAAAGTCATGTTTACATAGAGACCTGGGGGCCGAGGAGGAACTGGTCAGGGGAGGAGATGGGGAAAAGAATCCCAAGCAGAGGGAAGGCAGGTGGGAAGGTGAAGGTGCAGCACAGTAGGGGGCTGAGAGTAGTCAGGTGGGGCTGAGAGTAGTCAGGTAGGGCTGCAGCAGGGGAGGGAGGGGAAGCATGAGAGGAGAGTGTAAGGTGAGCTAGCCAGGCAGGTGGAGCCAGAGCTCGCAGGGCTTGTAAGCAAGGCTGTGTTAAAGGAAACAGGGAGCCACTGAAGGGTTTTAAGCAAAGGAAGAACGTAGCCAGGTATCTGTTTTGAAAAGATTCCTCTGCAGACCTTGTTGGTATAGGAAAAGGGCCAGACTGGAGGCAGGAAGATCAGCAAAGAGTTGATTTACACAACCTCCTTGTCCAGAAAGTCACAGCCATGGCCATAGAAGCTTGAGAAGTGAATCTGGCCACTCTGGTGTCCAGTCCCCAAAACCATCCACTCCTAGTGGTAGTTCCTGTTGCTCCTGACCTGGGGTAGTACTGGGCTGGCCTGGCGGGCTCCCTGGCACAATAAAGTCACCCAGCAGTCCTGGGAGTCTTCTTAGCATCCCATAAGAATGCCACTGCCCCACTTCCTTCCACTCGGTGAGGGCAGTATCTTGGCCCCAGCCTTCTCAGAGACCGCAGACAGACAGCTGAGCCCTGAGTCTGACTTAGAACCACACAGGCAAAGTGCCCTTTGAGACGGCCTTAAGCAAAGATAGGATTCAGACAAGGAGAGGTGGAAGGTGGTGTATCATGAGTGGAGGCCTCGAGGCAGGAGATAGAGGGCCAATGTGGATGCGGGAAGTGGGCACAGATTTCAGACATCCTTAGGAAGTCAAATCGATAAGGCCCAACAACCCACTGAATGTAGGGACCAGGACAGCTGGGGCCTGGCTCGTCAGACAGGCCTGGGTCTGGTGCTCTGCAACTGCCTACCTAAAGGGGGGATTAACAGACCCAGGAAGCTGGAATCCCCAAGATGGGGAGTGCTCCCTTTCTCTCTAAAGCCTTGGGCTGGGAGCAACGCTGTAGTGACAACCATGACACCAACAGCAGTCAACGCTTCCACGTATTGAGCCCTTGTCCTATGCCAGGCGCAGAGCCAGGGACAAGTGTGTGATCCGCACCTTGCAGCAATGCCACGGCGAAGCTCTGGTTAGCCCCATTTTACAGAGATTAAGCGGCCCACGGTCACTTAGCTAGTGAGCCATGGAGCTGGGGTTCCAACCCAGGTTGTCTGGTGCCAAAATCCACGTGCCTCGCCACCGTGTGATGCTCGTACTGGGGGGCATGAGGAGGGTGAGAACCCGCTGGCCTATTTGACAGAGCCTGGGAAACAGGGCAGAGGCCGTGACTGGGCCCCTGCTACGTGGTGGCACCTGCTCTATGGACAGAGGAAGGTGCTACGGGGCAGACAGGAAGCGGCGCTGGGGCAGGGCAACAGGGAAACAATCTTTTCCTCTGTGGCTGTGGGGGCATTTGGAAGCTGCCTCTCGTGCATATGCGTATACGTGTGAGCACACACGTGACCCAACATGTGCACGTGTGCGCTTTCACATGCAACCTGTGGCCCCGATTAGACCACCGCCTGCATTTTGGGCAACCCAGAGGCAGGAGGGCCTGAGAAGGGCCGCTTCTCCCAGAGGCCGGGCAAAGCACAGTCCCAGCTAAGGATGCTCCTTTCCCAGGTAAGGGCTGGACGGGACCCGCCGCCAGGACCCTTTCCGCTCTGTGAGAGGGGACGCCTCTCCCGCGAGGCCTTGCAGATCTCCCGGAGCAGTGCGGTGCAGCGTGCCTGGGGCTGCAGGAGGAAGGTGCCTACAGCCCTCCTGTTCCTGAGATCTGGGGACAGGGATGTGCCAGAGGGGGAAACCAGGCAAGCTGGCAAATGAAGAAGGTGGGATAAGCACATGGAAGAAATCAGTCAGATCTGAATTTGTGTTTGGGGTGAGCAGAAGGTCCAAGGATTTCACTCAGGCCAGGCAGGCTTGGGCTGGGATGTGGACCCAGCAGAGCATTGCTGGATTTAGCAAAAAAAAATACATGTTGCCCATTGAAATTTGAATTTTGGGTAAATAACAAATAACTGTTAGATAAATATGTCCCATGCAATATTTGGGATGGCGCCCAAATTTGAATTTCAGATATACAAGGAACAACTTTTTAAGAATAAGTAGGTCCCACGCAATATTCCTATTTTATGTGGTGACTCTAACCCCAGGGGCTCCTGTGAGCGTGGAGGACGTGTGGGCTTAGTCACAAAGCCCCTCTTTACCTTTTGGGTTGGTTTCCTCGCTATATAATGTGACTACTCGCCCACCCCAGAGACTGTTTTGAGGTTAAGTGCAGACAAAAGGCCCCAGCATTACCTTCCCTTCTAATAAGGAGGCTGTCCATGGGGGCCCTGGGGACCCAAGGGAGAAACTGGGCAGCTGGCAATTATGGGTCCTCCTGGCAGGTTTGCCTGTGAGGACAAAATACCCCCTTCAAAGTGGGCTCCTCAAGGAGCCCAAAGAGGAGTCTGGGGAGGCAGCAGGGAGGAAATGGAGAAGTACTGGCTTCTATATTCCCCTTCCCCTCTTGTGGGACATACCCTCCCTCCCTCAGGGACCTCTGAACCTTAGGGAGCCCCGAGAAGTCCCCTATACTCTCTCCCTGTCCCCACCAAACAGGATAGGGTGCTCCCTGAAGAAGCTGCCTGACCCCCCTGAGTTAGGCTACAGGCTGTCCTGAGGCCCCTCTGGGGCAGGTGGGCCCGGGCTCCCATGCCATCTGGATGGGGGGGCCAAAGGAACCTACAAGCAGCCTGAATTCACCATTTGGGACTAATGGACTTTTCCGAGCAGTTCCTCATCCACAGGTGGGAGAGCCAATCCAGACCGACTCTGGTTTGGCAGGAAGAAAAGAGCAATTATACCAATTAAGTTCTGGAATAAAATCAACAACCCCCAACAGCCCTTCTCTTGCTCCCACGTGGGCCTGGGCTCCTTGAATGATTTCTGACTATAATTCTTACCTGCGGTAATAGGGCAGATTAGCAGGGACCTTACAGGCCAGTTTGGGCTTGCTTGGGCTCGGGGGGGGGGGGGGGGGGGAACGGCGTAACCTCTAGAGGGCCAAACTACTCCTCATACTCTTCAGCCCCGCGCTGAGGCTGAGGCGGGGAAGGGGGTGGGGAAAGCGTGAGTGATGGCTGGGGTGCCTTCCCTCCAAGTCCAAGTCCCAAGGGGCAGGTGGTCTGAAAGTCTCCTGGCCATAGGACATTCCAGAGAGCTGGTGACACGGGGACCCGGTCCCATTGGACTAAAACGAGATCAAGACCTAACTGGGGGCAAGTAGCAGCAAAAGAGATTTAGGTTAGACAGCAAGAAGTTGTTCACTGACAGTGACCCAGAAGAACAATGGCGTAAACTCAGAATCACATTATATCAGCTTGAAGGAGTCTGGCAGCCTCCCTCATTTTATATAAGGAAACTGAAGCCCAGAGAGATAAAGAAAAATGCCCAAAGGGAGTGGCAGGGCTGGGACTCAAACTCAGGGCTCCTTTCCATTTCTTTCTACCAACCTGGCTTCCCTAAAAGGACTGGATGATGGAAAGACACACACCTCTCTGAGCCGTAGGAAGCATGTTTATATTCGAAAACCAAAGTCCCTTACAGCCCACAGAGCATGCAATGGACCCTTTCTACAATTTCTTGCTTTAATCCATCTTATTTCCTACCAGACCTTAGTCAAATACAAGACTAGAAGGACAGATTCAGAGCTCCTAGTGGACCACCAGCTGACTCACAGATGCTACCAGGTATTCATTTAAACGGGATCATTCATGTGAAGCTCTAAGTTCAGTGCCTGCCACCTAGTACCTGCTCCTTGGACACAGGGTGACTTTCAGTCTAAAGGTCAGCATGTCCCAGAGCAGGACCAGGAGGACAGCAGGGAGAAGAGGGTGTACTGGAGGGGAGGGGTGTCTTTCTGTTCTATTACACTCAGGTCAGGTGTGACTTGAGTCCTCTCTCCAGTTCTGAGCTACATGATATGAGAAGATATGGTGATTATAGGACAGGATCCTTAGGAGTACAGAGAGGCTGAAAACCAGGATCCATGAAGATAGATGGGGTTGAAGTAGGCTCTAAGGGCCAGGGACATCTGGGGAAGACTCTTACTTTTCATCTATCTAAAGAGAGATGGTGTTTACAGGGCCCCTCCATGATGTGGCCCCCCATCCTAAGAAAATGTCCCCAGCCAATCTTAAGCTCTGGAACATTCCTTTCCCTCATCAGCCCATCAGGTTTTTGCAGAGTGGGAAAGGGGGGCCAACGTGCCATTTCAGATGCAGAAGCTGAGCGAGGGGGAGCCCCTGGCCGGCTCTTAACCCGTGACCTGGTCACTGAGTTTGGTGGCGCTTCTCTGCTCCAACTCCCACTCCAGCCCAGCTACCTTCTTCTCTCCTTGAAGCTGCTCTCCATCCAGGCCCTCCTGGGCAGGATGGGCTGTGTGATTTGTGGGGCCTGATACAAAATGAGAATGGGAAACCCCTATTCCAACAAGATTAAGAATTTCAAGATGGCAAGAGCAGAGCACTAGACCTTCCGAGCCGAGGTCCTCAATAAACTGCACAGGGCACACGCCCGTGAAGCCAGTCCTACCTCTGAGCTCAGAAATCCTCTAAAGCTGTGGGCCAGACCTTCTGTTGTCAATTCCTAACTATGAGTGTGAGGGTAAGAAGGAGGCCGGGGTGAGGTACCTTGAGGCCAAGGACTGTGTATTTGGCACTCAGTCGTCAACTGGGTGCTCTGAGCAAAACCCAGGCTGGCTTTTCGCCTCGAGGCCCCCAGTCCCCCTCCGCAGCACATACAGGCACAGAGCTGACTTTCATCAGGACAAGGAGAAGAAAAGAGAGGACAGGGGTGGTATGGCGGCGAGGGGCATCTCCGGATCTGGTTGGGGTGGAGTAGAGGCAGGGTGGAAGAGGGAGGATATTGAAAATGAAAAAAGAACAAAAAGCAGCCACCATGGAAATGGTTATTCTGTGGGGAAAATATTCCATGTGGGAGCCGTTCATTGCCTGGAGGGACCAACAGCCCTGACGGAAAGGCTGCCAGGGAAGGTGAGGGTTCCAGCAGGGAGCAGGCAGGCGCCTGCACAGCGGCAAGAAGGTGCCCCCAGGCTGTCCACAGACAGGAGGCCCCAGCCTCCTGCACCAGCACCGGCCGCCAGCACCAGCCACGGGCTTCCACACAGAGGGCCACGGGGCTCTAGCAGTGTGGTGAGGGGCTGCCCCCTATGTGTAGCATGCCCTGGCCCTGCTTAGGAGGGTGTGTGTGTCTGGGGACCAGGCTGACTCAACCAGTTTGGGCCCAGTACTCACGTGCCTTTACCTGTGCACACACTGACAGCCTTCCGAGCTCCTTTGTGGAGACCACAGCCTGCCCCCTGGGAAGGCCCTTTGCGGTTCCCTGAGGGATTCCATAAAGTCTCTACTGCCCCCAAATATCTCCTCACTACCCATCAGGTTGCCTGAAATGCCCCTCGTTACTTGAGTCTCAACTCAATCACCAAGTGTCATTCCTTTGGTCTTGAATTCAATCAGATTGGATTTAGTTCAATCAAAAAGGATTAAAAAATTCAATCCGGTGGATTGGATTAAATCCACTAAACATTCACTGAATACCTACTGCTAGGCCAGCATTGTGCTCGGTGCTGGGATTCAAACATGCATAACACAGAGTCCCTCTTCAGAGAAGCTCTCAGACTATTTACTTTATTATTTAATAAAACAATATAAAAACTTGAGCTAACATTTACTGAGAGTTAGCTGATTGCCAGGTGTGCTCAGCATTTTACATATATTTTCATATTTAACCACCCCCCCCCGCCGCCCCAGTCCGATGGAGTAGGAATCTCATTGTCCCCACCTTACGTGTGGAAGAGGAGGCACACAGAGGTGAAGCCATTTGACTCCGAAGCCTGTGGCTTAAATGCACAACCACACACACTTCAGTCACGTGTATGGTAAATACTCTGGAAGCTGGGTCCCACACTTTCCTCCTGTGGGAGCTCCAGAAGACCTCACAGAGGAGGTGGCATTTGAGCTGGCTCCCAAGGGAGGAGTAGGAGTTTTCTGAAGAGGCAGTACTAGAGAAAGAGACACAAGGCAAAAAGAACAGCACGAGCAAAACCACAGAGGCAGGGAGGGAATCTGGTGCACAGTCAATGATGTCCAAGTGAGTGAGGAGGGTCTAGAGATGAGACAGCTGAAACTGGGAAGGGGCAGATTATAGTGGGTCACAGGTAAACTGGCATTTTAGGAAGATCACTGAGGCTCCTGTGTTGAGATTGGATTGGGAAGGATGGGTGAAGGCAGAGGCAGGGAAACAGGTGGGACACTCTCAAGTACGGAATGCAAAGATGTCTCCTTATGAAGAAGGAAGGCTCTTGGCGGACAGGGCCCAGGAGAACAGAAAGGGTACAGACAGGGAAGGTGTGAGGCACCAAGGAAAAGCAAGCTTAGTTTTCCAAGGCTGTCAGGCCAGGAACTCTGAGGTACACGCCTCACGCCCCTCAGCTGCATAGAACAGACGGGTCCAGGGTCAGGTGCATAATTCTAGAAGTCTTGCCAGTGCTGCTCATGTGCTGGGGGACCTCAGGCTGCCCCACTACCCTGATCCGCTAGCTCATGGGGGCTGTGGGAGTTGAGTGGTAGGGAAGTCCACACTTTGCCTTAGCCAACACCTTTTATTCCTGTCCTACGATGGTAAAGAGTCAGGGGAAGGAAAAGGGAGAAGCTAAGCAACCCCTGAACCAGAGCTCTTCACCTTCAAGTGGCCATCACTCAGTCCAGGCTTATTGATGAGGCTTCCCCTTAGCAAGACGTGAACTGACGTCAGCACTTGTCTTGAAAGGCCCTTTCCGGTCTATGAAAGGAAATTTCCTAGTTAAGGAGAGCGGTCCAGTGGAGGCTCTGAGAGAGCTGACAGTTTGGGGCTAGAGCCAGAAAAGGCACTGACAGTGTGTCTACACGAGAACTAGCAACTAAGCCTTGAAGCAAGTGATCGAACTCCAGACCCAGTTCCAGGAGCTTCCCTTCACACATCTTCCCTGTGCAAGACAGTGATGTATATGTAGTTTGGGCAGCTAAGGACTTCCCAGACCCATGATTCCTCCATCTTGGGGGCTGTAGGTCTCTGATCTCTTCTAAGATAATACTGTTCAATAGGGCTTTCTGTGATGAAAGAAATGTTCAATATCCAAAATGGTAGCTGCTAGGCCCATGTGGCTTTTGAACACTCGAAATGTAGCTGGTGTGGCAGAGGAACTGCATTTCTTAATTTATTTAATTTTAATTGACACACGTCCTTAATGGCTGCCATACTGGATGACACGGCTCTAAGACATTAGTGAGGCTCAACACAGGACATTAGGGAGACAGACATGAATGAGATGTGGTTCCTGCCTGGAGGAGCTAACAGTCTAGCAGTGAGGATGAATAAATAAAATACCAATTGTGATGCAGAGTGTGTGTGTGTGAGAGAGAGAGAGAGAGAGAAAGAGAGAGAGACAGAGTAAGAGCGCAAGAGAGAGAATCCATGTGTGGTATGCATCCAGAGTTGGGGAAACAAACAGAAGGGTGTGCAGAATTCATCCAAGGAAGGAAGGTAGGACAGGTTTCCCAGAAGAGGTACATTTGTACTGGGCCTCGATGAATAACTGAATTTCCATCAAGTGGACAAGGACCAAACATCCCTGGCAGAGAAACAAGTGCGTGCCAAGGTGCAGACCCAAGTACAAGTGAACAAGCCGTGTGTGCCAGGAGCCAGGGCTTGAGCAAGATGGGATAAGTAGTTGGGAAGAAAATGTGCTGGTCCTTGGGGCTTTATGAATCTGAACTTTAACTTGTAGGCAGTGAGAGGGTGCAGGCATTTCTCAGCTGAGGTTGAGAAACAAAACTCTGGTTGGGGAGGGGAGGCTGGCAACAGTCTTGTGCCTCTGGATGCCCAGAGCTCTTGCTCTCAGACAGGTCTCTTTCCCCTCTCTGGGTTCAGTTTCTTCACCTGCAAAGGGAGGAGGATTAGCTCTAAGTGTCTTTCTTGCTCTGTCCTTCTAGGTGTCTATGCCTTCTTTGGACAAGTCTTCTGTGTTGTATCCCTGTGCACCCTAGACAGGGGCTTACCGGGCAGGCCAACTTATAAGCATGTGGTGTCATGCAGAGGCTTAGGGCAGCCAATCCCCACCCCCATGACCCACAAGCATTTTAAGATGAATAAAATTTTACCTATTGGACAATATTCCTTTTTAGAATGCAGAAGTTGCCTATTAATGCTTTTTTTTTTAATCTGGCAAGTATTATTAGGTAGACTTTTAATGGAAAACAGCTTTTTGACAGAAATGTCTGGAAACGGGACACAGACTTGGAATGCAAGAAGCTTAGGGCCAGAGAGAGCTGGGAGAGATGATCAGCCTAGGTGGGAGAAAGGTTAAGGCCAACTTTGGACATTTGAGCAACTTCGCCAAGCTCCCACTTTGATTGCTTTTCTCTCCATGAGACTGGAAGGCCCCTGAGGGCATGAGCTTTGTCCTTTCCCTGAAACTGGCCCACAGTGGGCATTCGATCTGGGGTTTATTTTTTGTTTTTTGTTTTTTTAAGGATTTTATTTATTTATTTGACAGAGAGTGAGCACAGCAGGCGGAGCAGCAGGCAAAGAGGGTGGGAGAGGAGGCTCTCCGCTGAGCAGGGAGCCCGATGCAGGGCTCGATTCCAGGACCCTAGGATCTTGACCTGAGCCGAAGGCAGATGCCCAATAACTGAGCCACCCAGGTGCCCCTGTAGGGTTTCTTTTATTGATGAAATCGTGTGTGTTTCTAACACTGCTCAGAAAATTACCTGCTGAGAAGAGACCACCAGTCATAGAAGTAAGAGCTGAAAGGGACTCCACTCAACCAAGAGAAAGGGGGTGATCATCCAAGGTCAGAGAATGAATCGATAGTAGAGCCAAAGAAGGGTTTGGGCTTTGAGTCCAGTGTTTACTTCTTTCCTGCCCTTGTACACCTGGGAGAAGGTGTTCATCCACCTCGGCCCACACAGTGCCGTGGGGACGCTTTCCCAGAGACCCCGCAAAGGAGGATGGCTGCTCCCCTCTCTGTGTTGCTGGCTGAAGTCTTATGAAGAGCTTGATCTCCGAGGGCCATTTCCAGCAGAGTCCAACATTTGGGTCCCATCCCTTGGCTCCTAGCCATGCCTCTACACACCTAGAACCCATCCCCAGGCCCTCACAGATTGTGCACAAGTTCTGACAGTCCAGAAACTAAAATTCTTGGGAGTTGGAACCAGAACACTCCGGGAGGGGGGGGGGTAGATGGGTCCCACGGTGATGAGAGCATGGGGAGCAGAGAACCCTGACTGAGTCACCAGAAGCTTAGAGAACAAGCTGCCCTGTGGAGCGGGGGGGTGGGGGGGTGTTTGAAGGGACCTTCGATTAATCTGTGTGTTCCTGTCATGATTGAAGGGGAAAGGGCAGCTTAGAGCTACAGCAACGCTTTTCCTTCCTTCTCCCTACACATGGGAAGGTCTGAGTTTGTTGGAGGAAAGTGATTTCATCAGTTCTGATTTATGCCACCTAATAAGATCCTTCCCCTCTCACCGTCAGCTTTTCAACAGATCAAAGGTGGGATATTAAAACAAAGGCAATTTCAACTGGTTCTCCAGGCTATGCTAATGCCCAGATCACCCTTTCTCTCCATCTGTCAGGAGAACTGATGGATGTGCAAGAACCCCAGGAGGCAGGGAAGGCACTTCCTTTGTATACATCAAAGGATGATACCTGAGCATTCCTCCAAGTCATTCCTTGTGTTTTAATCGGCAGCAGTATATAAATATAATTACCCACCCTTCCAGGAGGGAGGCAGGGATAAGACTCTGTGTATAGCCTTTATGAGATTCCCCTGAAGACATAGACCTACAGATCTGGGCTGAAGGCCAGCTTTGTGGGTGACGATCCCAGAATCCTCGGGTGGGGACTACAAAAAGCCATCTCGCCCATCCCCCAGCCTCTAGCCATTGGATTCCAGACATCAGGCTGGCTTCTGGGGACCTTCCTGGGCTGTCTGGGATGTGTTTGAGAGCTGGGTCCTGTGGTTGCTGGGGCCTGGATGCCTGCCCTTGGCAAAAGGCAGCTGTGGTTGGTGGAGGAAGAGGTAGATGGGGATTTTCCCAACTTGCCTCTCCAGAGAGGGGGCAGTGATGTCATGGGTTAAGGGAATATAAGCAACATACAACACTTTAAAGATACTTAAAGGCCATCCCAGCAGACTTTGCAGTAATAGGTGCCATGGGAAACCAAGCCACGTAGTAATACTTTAAATGTACCATGGGAAGAGGAGGAGAAGGAGGAAAGGAAAAAGTCTGTATTGGATCTGGCTTCCTTAACACAGGGTTCCAGTCCTTCCCATTCCTCATTTCTAGGGGCTCCCAACCTCCCTGTGGATCAGTATGAGAACTAGGGAGGTTACAGATGTACGGTATCAATCTTCTCCTCCCCAACCTCTCTATTTCCCATCAGTCTATCTATCCATCGATCCATCGATCCATCCGCTCGTCCGTCCATCCGTCCGTCCGTCCATCCATCCATCCATCCATCCATCCATCCATCCATCCATCCATTCAGACTAGAGAATCCCTCCCTCCTCTGATAGGATGGGTGCGATCTTGTCTTTCTCTTGATCAGAGTCATCCATAGCTTCCAGTAAACTCTAAACACTTTAAGCTTGGGTTTCAAGATTCCTTTTCTGGAATGACTCTCTCCTTAGCCTCGTTTCTCTGGAAGGTCCCCCCTCTCCATTTCATCCAGGAAATATGCCTCTCTGTCTCCCTCCTCGTCCCAGAGTTCATGGTTTATTGATCTCTGTACCTGTGAAAGGTTGGTGCCACCATTTGAAATATGCTTCTCCCACCTCTCTTCAAAGCTCTACTTAAAAATCCTCTCCTTCAGGAGCCTCCTGACCTAACCCCACATGGGGCTGGTCCTTCCTATACTCATCATCTTCTCAGTCCTTCCTGATTGATCTGTAAGTACTCACTGTACCCCAACTCCATATTAAAGTCACTGACACAGCGAGACTAGCCATAATTCCTCTCCTCTGGCCTAGGAGGGAAAAAGAAAGAATGAAAGAAATGAAAGAAACAATGAAAAGAAAACACACTCAAGCTGTTTTCAGTTCAAATGGAGGAAAACTTAGCCACCTTCTCACTAAAACACCCGTGAAGACACAGAAAAATGGATGAAAACTTAGACCTTGACCAAAACGCAACATTTAAGCAGGATCTGATACCTCTGCTAGCTCTGAGGTCAATGGAACCAATGCCTCCTTCCCCATCTATGTATCCTGAATCAGAATCCAGAAAACTGGACAGCCACATTCCTATACTGTGTGAACGATGCTCGTTGAGGTAGCAAATGTATTACCCACCACCACTACCACCCTCACCCCTATTTGTAAATTTACCCAGAGATTTCGACTCCCTGAAAATAATATGGCAGGAAGGTGGAGAGAAGGATTGGAAGGGACACCTTCATCCTGGGAGGTGAGTGTCCCCAAGGCCAGGACCATCCTGTGGCAGATAGAGGGCAGCCCTAGTGGTCACGCATCTTGAGATAGAGCTCCACAGTAGCGTCACCTAAGGAGCTGCCTAAAACCATGGTGCCTGGGCCTATCCCTAGAATTTCTGAGTCAATTCATTCAGGTGGGGCCTAAATATAGTATCATTTAAATTTCTTCCAGTGATTCTAATGTTCAGCCAGGGTAGCAAACCACTGGTGTAGGCTTTCATATAGTCCTTGGTTGAGAGAATCAGAGAACTATTCCCTGGGTGGGGAGTAAGGTTCTACCACAGGACACCAGAGCTACACCAGATGAGTATTTGCTTAGATGCTGCAAATTGGCCTGGGAATCGTACACACCAACCTGCTTTCCATCTGTGTATCTGAGAAGCTGATTGAACTAGCACCAGGAGGCTAGAAAGCAAAACAGTGTAGCTCACATGACCTCCCTAGTGACAATTACTGCACCTAGATAAAATTTACTGTATTCAAAGATAAGGAGAAAAAGCTCAAAATCCAAGAGATATTTGTTAACCCATGTTCCTAGCATTATTCACAAGAGCCAAAATGTGGAAGCAATCCAAGTATCTATTTACGGAAGAATGGATAAATAAATATGGTATATGTGTATACACATACAATGAAATATCATTCAACTGTAAAATGGAAGGAAATTCTGACCCACTCTACACCATAAATAACCCTTGGAGATATTATGCTACGTGAAATACAGCAGTCACACTTATATGAGAGCTACCCAGAGCAATAAATTCACAGACAGGAAGTAGAGTGGTGGTTGCCAGGGACTGGGGGGATTGAGGAAACATGGAGCTGGTGTTTAATGGGCAGAGAGTTTCAGTTTTGCAAGATGAAAAGAGGTCTGTGGATGGATGCTGGTGATGGTTACACAACGCTATGAATATACTTCAGGCCACTAAACTATATACTTAAATACGGTTAAGATGGTAAATTTTATGTTATATGTATTTTGCCACATTCTTTTAAATACATTTTTTTCAAAAGATAAAAATTTTAAAGCACTTTTTAGAAAAAATTCTGAAGAACAAAAACGTGGTAATAGCATCTCAAAACCCAGAAAAAGATCAAATCTCTGAAAATAATTTATTACCAGAATGAGAAGAAAAAAAAAAGTAGAAGCTTTTTTGGCATCCTCAATAAGGTACAGGAAATTATGACCTCTATGAAATAGGGGCAAAAATCCAAAGAAGAAAAAAAGCTGAGACAGAAGAACAACAGCATAAAATGGGAAAAAATAAAGGTAAATCTGGAAGACAAGTTGAAATGCAAAGGGAGCTGGGGGGGGATGTGGCAATGTTGCAGGGAACGTAAAGTTGAAAGAGCAAAATTCAGATTTGCAATGTAGGTAATAGAAGTAGAACTGGCACTAGAGAAAACTGAATCAGCAATGGGGAGAATAAACACGAGACCCGATCTTTGAAGTCAGAATAAAAGATGAAAGTTATGAAAATAAGGAGAGATAAAGAGGAGAGAGAATTGAATTTGAGCTAAAGAACTATAGGTATTCCTGAGGATTAAAGCCAAAGCGAATGGAGCCGAAGATGAGATAGCTCTACCTGGGGGGAAGAAACAAAACAAAATACTTGGAGGCTGAAAAAAATATATTGTTAAGTGTTTATCGTGTTCCAGGTAAACTGAATGAAAAGAAATTCATAGCTAGTCACATTCTGGCAAAATTTTAATTGTAAAGAAGACATTAGGAACATTATCAAAGAATTGACTTCTCAAAAAAAGGTCTGGGAACAAACAATTTATCAGTGAGTTCTTCCAAACTTCTAAGTAAAAAATAACTTCCATGCTTTATAAACTGTTGCAGGAATAGAAAAAGCTGGAATGAGTCTCAATTCGCTCTCTGAATTCAGTTTAGACTAATAGAAAAGCTATCAATGAAAGCACGGAAAATAAGCTATAGATCATTCTCAATCATGAATATTTTATTAGGATATAAATATTCTCCTATAACACTGACAACAGAATAATACAAAAGAAAAATCTACCATCTACTACCATGAGGATAGGGTAATTCCAAGAATACTATAATAATTAAAATAATGAATTCTATTACAGTACAATGGGTTCAGTATATATAATCTCAGTACATACTGAAAAGTTACTCAGTAACATCCCCAAATCCTAATTTTAAAGACTTAAAATGTTGAAATAAAGGAATGCTTTATCCAAATGATAAGTACTACTTATGTTAAAAAATATCAAGCATCATAGTCTATGGGAAAAATCTTAGAGATTTTCCTATTAAAATACAGAACAAGATAAATATATTCATTGTCATAATTGTTAATAATCATAATCATTCTTCTGAAAATTTTGATTAACTCATAAGGCAGAAAACAGAAATAAGAGCTATACTTATTATTTGTAAATAACATTAGATAGCTCCAAATCCAAGAGAACCAATGATAAAACCCTTAAGATTAATAAAGAATTCAATAAAGTGACCAGATAAAAATATTCCACAATATTTTCCTAAATTCCAGCAACAAACAGAGGAGATAATGGTGAAAACATCTCCTTTACATTACTAATACCCTCTAAAATAAAGTTCATGAACAGGGGTGCCTGGGTGGTTCAGTCAGTTAAGCATCTGACTTCAGCTCAGGTCATGATCTTGGGGTCCTGTGATTGAGCTCTGCAATCAAGCCCCATACCCCACATCTGACTCCCCACTCAGTGAAGAGTCTGCTTCTCCATCTCCCTCTGACCTCCCTCAACTCGTGTGCGAGCTCTCTCTCTCTCAAATAAATGAAATCTTAAAAAAAAAAAAAAAAGCTCATGAACAAACAAAACACAATAAATATTGTGGAAAAATTCTAGCAAGAAATACATAGGTCTTGGGGCGCCTGGGTGGCACAGCGTGATCCCAGCGTTATGGGATCGAGCCCCACATCAGGCTCCTCCGCTATGAGCCTGCTTCTTCCTCTCCCACTCCCCCTGCTTGTGTTCCCTCTCTCGCTGGCTGTCTCTATCTCTGTCAAATAAATAAATAAAATCTTTAAAAAAAAAAAAGAAATACATAGGTCTTTAATAAAAAAAACACGAAAAGATTACTGAGATGTATAAAAGATGTTTTGAATTAAGGGAAATAAGTCCTGTATGAGAATAAATTTTATAAATATGTAAATTGTCTACAATTCAACTTATAGATTTAATGTCTTTCCAACTAAGATCCCAATGAGATTTTTTTGGCAGGGGTTGGGGGTATCTTCGCAAAATAAAACTAAAGTTCGTGTCGTAAAATAAATAGATGAGAAAAATATAACCAAAAAATAGACTAGAACTTCCCCCTATCAAACATTAAAATACCTATTAAGAAGCTTTAGAACTAATTAACGAGTATAGCAAGATTGTAGGTTATATGATCAATATATGAAAATCAATTGTATTTCTACACACTTACAATGAACAATCCAAAAATGAAATTAAGAAAATTCCATTTACAATAGTATCAATGAAAATAAGATACTTAGAAATAAATTTAACAAAAAGCACCAGATCTATACTTTGACAACTATAAAACATTGTTAAAAGAAATTAAAGAATGCATAAATAAATGGCAAGATATCTCATATTCATGGGTTGGAAGACTTCGTATTATTTAGATGGTACTACTCTCCAAATTAATATACAGATTCAACACAACTGCTATTAAACTTCCAATGTCTTTTTTTCCAGAAATTGACCAGTTGAGGGGCACCTGGGTGTCTCAGTTGGTTAAGTGGCCAACTCTGTGTTTCAGCTTAGGTCATGATCTTGGGTTGTTAGATTCGGCCCCCCATCAGGCTCCATGCTGGCTGGAGGAGCCTGCTTGGGATTCTCTCTCTCTCCCTCTCCCTCTGCCTCTCCCCTTTCCCACTCCCCCACTTAAAAAAAAAAAAAAAAGAAAGAAAAAGAAAAGAAAAAAGAAAAGAAATTGATAATCTGATCCTAAAATTCATATGGAAATGCAAGGGAGCCAGAATATCCAAAACGATCTCTAAAAAGAAGAACAAAACTGGAGAACTCGCACTTCCCAATTTCAAAATTTACAACAAATCTACAGTAATCAAGACTGTATAGCACTGGCATTAGGACAGACATACAGATCAACTGAATAACATTGAGAGTCCAAAAATAAATTCATACTTTAATGGACAGTTGATATCAACAAGGGTGCTAAGACACTTCAACAGGAGAAAGAATAAATCTTTTCAAAGAATAATCTTTGGGGTGATGAAATGTTGTGCTGGAACAACTGGCCTTCTACATGCAAAATAAAGCTGGAGCTCTACCTCACACCATATATAAAAATTAACTCAAAATAGATCAAAGAACTAAAACTATAAAACTCTTAGAAGAAAACATAGACATAAATCTTCCTGACTTTGGATTAAGCAATCGTTTCTTAAATATGACACTAAAAGAACAAGAAACAAAAGAAAAAACAGACAACTTCATCAAAATGAAAAGCTTTTGTTCTTCAAAGACACTATCAAGAAAATGGAAGGGAGGGGCGCCTGGGTGGCACAGCGGTTAAGCGTCTGCCTTCGGCTCAGGGTGTGATCCCGGCGATCTGGGATCGAGCCCCACATCAGGCTCTTCTGCTATGAGCCTGCTTCTTCCTCTCCCACTCCCCCTGCTTGTGTTCCCTCTCTGGCTGGCTGTCTCTATCTCTGTCAAATAAATAAAATCTTTAAAAAAAAAAGAAAAGAAAATGGAAGGGAGCCTGAGCGGCTCAGTCGGTCAAGCATCCGACTCTTGATTTCAGCTGAGGTCATGATCTCGGGATCCTGAGACAGAGCCCCAAGTTGGGCTCCTCACTCAGCAGGGAGTCTGCTTGAGATTTTTCTCTCTCTCCGTCTCCCTCTGCCACTCTCCTCTCTCACACACCCTCTCTCTAAAATAAATAAATAAAGCTTTAAAAAAAAAGAAAATGGAAAGACAAGCCACAGAACAGGAGAAAATATTTGCAAATTATAGATCTGATAAGGGACTTCCATCTAGAATATATAAAGAACTGTCACAGCTCAACAATAAAAAAAAAAAAGACAACCCAACCAAAAATGGGCCAAGAATCTAAGCAGCCATTTCTCCAAACAAGATAAACAAATTGCCAATAAGCACGTGAAAAAATAATCTCATTAGTCACTACAGAAATGTAAATCAAAACCACAATGAGATGCTGCCCCACCCACAGGATGACTGTAATGAAAAGACAGTAACAAGTGTTGATAAGGATGGAGAGAAATCAGAACCCTCATACCATGCTGGTGGGAATGTAAGATGTTGCAGCTACTTCAGAAAATAGCTTGGCAGGTCTTCAAAAAGTTGTGCGTAGAGTTACCATATGACCCAGCAACTGCACTCCTAGTTAAATACTCAAGATAACTGAAAACATATGTCTCCACAACGTTCATAGCTGCATTATTCACGATAACCAAACCGCAGAAACACCCCAGTGTCCGTCAGCTTGATGAAGAGGTAAACAAAATGTGGTATATCCATACAATGGAATATTTTTCAGCCACAAAAAGAAATGAAGTATTGATTACATGCCTGGATACAGAGATGGATGAGTCCTGAGCACATCATGCGAACTGAAAGAAGCCAGACACAGAATGCAACCTAGTGTATGATTCCATTTATATGGAATGTCCAGAACAGACAAATCCAAAGAGACAGAAAGTGGATTAGCACTTGTCAGGGGCTGGGGGGAGGGGAGATAGGGAAAAACTGCTGATGAGTCATGAAAATGCCTTGGTAAATTCGATAGTGTGACAGATGCACAAGTTTGCCAATACGCTAAGACCCACCCAACTGTCCACTTTGTAAGGGTGAATCTTATGCAATGTGAACTATATCTCAATTTTCAAAACTACTGAAACCTAAAATAATTACACTGGCGCTCTGTTAGTACATTCCTGAAGAAAACAACAAAACGGATCCCAAATAACGTGAAAAGATTTAACGTATCATAAAAGAAGCAGGTCTGTTTATAAGAACATGTGTGTTCATAGAGAAATACACAGAAATGTTAACAAGCATTGCGTCTGGGTGGTACACTTGTGGGTGATTTTTATTTTCTTCTTTTTATTTTTTGTATTTTCTAAATTTTCTACAATGAGTCAGAACAAAAATAAACATGTTTTTTTAAAAACAAAGTGCGTCAGTGTATAATTAAGTCCCGGGCTCCGGAGTGCTGAGATGAGGGAGGCCGGCAAGGGAGCTCTCCACGGAGCCGGCACAGGGAAGGCGCTGGGGAAGGAAGGACCGGAGAGCCAGCAATGGAAGGAGACGCACGGCTTTGTGTCACCTCTATGTCCCACCTTTCCGGATCTTCTGACTAAGCCGTCACCAGGCCCCGGCCATGGAATCTCATGGCCGTGGGCCTCCTCTTAAGCCCAGAGCCATTGCTGTGGCCTCGGCCCTATCCTGCAGTGGCCTAACTGGCCTCACTGTCCCCCTTCAGCTAGGTCCATTGTGCCCTCTCAAAGCCATACGTTTGTCTCTGTGAAAACCCTGCAGTGACCTCTGTTGCCTCCGAGACAGTCCCCGGCTGGTCGTCGAAGGCTCCAGCCTTCCCTGCAGGTCATCTCACAGGCAGGTTGGCACATGGTGCTGCAAGCTAGGGAAGCTAGGCCCGTCCCAAGCAAAGCCGCTGTTCCCTGCATCCAGCGTTACACCTCCCATGCCTCTGTTCTGCTGCCTCCACACCCCGCTCAGGCTCCTCCCCTCCTTTGACCTCCACCTGTCCACCTTTTAGTCTACCTTCCATGCCCGAGTGCGGTCTCTTGCACGGAGCTCTGCTGATCGTCCCAGCCACAGGGCATCCCACACACCCTGAGGCTCTCCTTTCATCTCAGCAGCTGGGATGTCAGGCTGCCGGGACTACCAGCATTGTGACTCCGTGCAGCCTGATGGCCACAATTAGAATCAGATGACATGGGTTCTCTAAAGCCCTAAAAGCTTTGGGAAAGATAGCTGTAGCTCCGTGCATATGTATTTAGAGGCCCTTTATGTTCAGCGTCTCCTTCCTGCCCTTGCTCTCGGTTCCACACGGAGCTACACAGCTGTGCTACCGGCATAGTGACGTTCCCCCTTTGATGTGAGAGGGAATCAAGGACTGTGCTCTTTATGTGTTCAACCTCCATGACAAGACTGATCCAGAAATGCTCTTGGTAGATTCTCATTTTATGAAAGACCCCAGCTTAGCTGGACCACGTGGAGATGACCATGACCTCGGAGGATGAATTTGGGTTTGAAAATCCTGAGACAGATGTGGAAAAGTTCAGGTGTCCACAGGAAATGGTAGATTACACTGCAGATAAGAAAACGGTCTATGCATAACGTATCAGACCCCCCCCCTTTTTTTTTTTTTTACTGAGAGAAGACTCAGACGATACTGCCAAGTGTCTGGAAGGGAGAATGCATTTTGGCATCATTGCTTTCTTGGACAGCGTCATTCTGTTGGACTTGTATTTAAATTATCTAAGTATTTTGTCCTTTAAAAATAAATAAATAAAACCAAAAAAGAAAAAAAAAGGAAACTAGGTTGTCAAACTTCTCACCTCTGCAGAGTAGAAGTTCGATGTTAGACAGACACAGATTTGAAATCTCAGCTCTGATGCTCGGTGCCATGGAGTACTTGGCACAGCGTCTGACACTGCAGGAGCCCAGCAAGTGTTAGCTGCCCCCTTCCCACTGCACTCTGGACCAGCTGTATTCTATCATGTACTGTTCGTGACTGTGCCCTGTACGTCCCGATTGTAAGGTGCTCACCATGGGTCTGCATAATGAAAGGGATACAGGATGGGTGAGACACACTCACTCATTGCAGGGTGACAACCTGAAAGGACCACTCCTGGGGTCAGGAGTTGGGGGAGAACCTATCCCTCTCTGGTAATCTAGTTTTGTGGCAGAGCCCGGTAGGGTGTGGAGGACCATAGTCCTAGCCTCCAGAGTCTATCTTGCTCAGCTCCTCCCAGCCAGGGTTTCTTTGAGCCACCCAAATCATCCTCCTCAGGTCCCCTCACTAGTGCAAAATGATGACACTGCAGGAGACAATTATGGAATTTAGTCTTATAATAAGACCACTATTTACTGCGTGCTTGGGATCTACCTGGTGGAGATTCTATCTGTTACCTATACATTACCCCGTGAGCCTTCCTAACAATCACTTTCTCATCCCCAGTTTACAGACTACGAAGCCAAGGCTCAGAACAATTCACCCATGACCCTTAATCTAAGAAATGGCAGGGCCGGCTTCCAAAGAAAAGCAGCAGCTATTTCCAGAGAAAGACCCTAAAATCACAAGCCACCCTCTGAGCTGAAGGGAGACAGATTCTCTGGGCCACCACAATCTAGAGCCCCAGACTGAGCCAAGACTCAAAGAATGCTAGACCTGTGCCAGGGTCTTCCCAGGCTGGATACATGAGGGTTTTGATTAAGGGGTCAGTGAGAGAGCCCATGCTTGTGCCTGGCACAGCACCAGGCACCCAGCAAATGCTCCCTAAGACTTAATTTCCTTTTGCCTTCTGACTTCCCAGACTCAGAGCAGCTTGGGCCCAGTCAGATTCAGAACACTTGTCAGGTCATACTATGGGAGAGATGAACCAAGAAGGGTAGCCATCTCCCCTGGGCTAGGCATGCAACCCTTTCTCAGAACTTTTCAGACTTGCCAGAAGGTGACCACTGAGTGTCCCTATACCCACCCCACCCCACGCCCCAGTTCTGAAACCAGATCTCTAGACAGTACCTAAAGAGTATTTATTGTCTGTACCCACACCCTGTCCCTCTCCACCAATCTGAAATCTGATGAGCTTCTCCTCTAAGTCCTGCAAAGACAAGAAGAGTTCTGCTTGAGTCTTTCCTTCTCTGCTCCGGCTAGGGCCTCCCCTTCTGCCCTCCTGGTTATGAAGACTGAGGATCCCTGCTTCAGGTACCTAGTGTTTCTCTGTGCCCACTGGGCGCAGAGTTAGATGGACTCGGTGTAGGAGGATTTCCTGGAGAGATGAATGTGGCATTGATATAGGAAGTAGAGAGGCAAGGTTTGGCAGAAAGGAAGAGGAAAAACATCCTAGTCTGAGAAAGAGCTTACGTCCAAGCTTGGGGGTAGAAGAGGACAGGTTTGGGGAGCTAAGGGGAGGTAGGGGTCAGTGACTTTGCTGGAGTGGGTGGAAAGCAGGGACACCAACATGAAAGCAGATAGAACTCAAATGAAGATTTGCCCCAGGTAGTCCTTGGGGGTCTGTGGGTGGCTTCTGATCAGAGAAGCAAGATTACTTACACAGTGCTGTCTGGGGACTTGGAGGAGCCTTGGGCCTCACCCTTCACCACACCCCCTCTGATCCATTCTGCCTCAACAAACAACAGAACTAAGAACCCAGGGACTACTTAGTTCCTTCCAGCCTCCCCAGCACCTCCCCTACCCCACACACCAGACAGTGCTCTCCCATTCAGTCCCCTTTCCCTCTCTTGGCTCCCACCTCCTCTCTCCTCCAGGTGGGCCCCTCCCCTGCACTCCAGATGTTCCGAAGGAGTTTTTACTATAAGGCCCTTCAGGCCCCAGGTTAGCAGATGTGCAGCTGAAAGGCAGGTTAATGGGGGCCAGGGGAGCCCGCTGAGGCTGAGGCTGGGGGCCGAGGCAGCTGCATTGGCCCAGAAGGCCTCGTGGCTCCCTGAGGAGGCCTAGCAGCCTCGTTCCTGTCGGCTGCAGCTGACAGAGCAGGAAGGAAAGGGGAATGGGCTGCGGGGCTGTCCCAGCTGGGGAATAGAGCCTCCTGACTCCCTGGCTGGGATGAATCCGGGCTTTCCTCTTCATCCCCACCCCCACCCCACGCTGGAGCTCTGGAAATTATGAATGCCCCCCAGGTAGTCAGCCTGAGAAGTCAGCTTCCCCAGCCCCTGCTGCTTTATTTTACTAAGAGCTCCATGCCCCACAAGGGCCAAGGGCTGCCGGCACAGCGATCAACCCTAAGTAGCAGGTAGTTCTAAATAATGTTATTCTTGGCTCTGGAAGGTATGACATGGGTTTTAAAAAAAATAAGTTTACCTCCCATTTCTGTTTTATTTAGGTTGATACACACACTAAAGTGCAGCCCCTGAAAACACGCCATCCGATGGTGGGGGCTATGGTCCCACACACCCCTCCTCTCGGTGCACACACAGCACAGAGGGCACGCACACACAGCACAGAGGGCACGCACACACAGCACAGAGGGCACCCACACACGGCCAAAGCCACAGTGTGTCTGTATCAGGCTGTAATCTGCGTTCTTCTCACTTTAAACCCCTTGGGTCACCTCCATGCTCTCACTCCTTTCTGAGCTCTGTCTGCTATCCTACCTCCCCTAAAAGCGACAGGAGAGGGCAGGAAGGGCCGTCGTCCCCTAGACTTCCCGCCTTTCTCAGGGCGGCTCCAATGTTCTCTGGAAGCACCCACAGGCAGGTGGGAGGCAGTGAGCGGTGGTACAAAGCGTGGGCATCAGAATCAGACACACTCGAGCTTAAATCCCAGCCCTCGGTCGCACAAACTGTGTGTTACTGAGCAAATTACTTCAGCTCTCTGACCCTGTCTCCTCATTCATTCATTCGCACCCTCACAAGCAAAGACGTCCAGGCGCCTGCTACATGCCCGGCACTGTACTAGGTGTGGGGAATCCTGAATTAAACAAATGGATCCAGTCTCTACCCTCACAGAACTCAGAGTGTACTCTGTAGAAGGGAATGTGGACAAGGAAACAGGAAGGGAATAGAATTGCAGGCTGCTCTGTGAGTGCATTGTGGGGGCACCAGGATGGATGGATTGGGGGGGTCAGGAAAGGCCTCCCGCAGGAGGAGGCATTTAAGCTAAGGCCTAATGGGTGAGTGGGACTTGGGTCGGTAAGCAGGAGAAATAGGAACGAGTGTTCCAGGAACACTCAGGAACACGGGCTGCAGGCCCAGGGGAGCCACGCATCGTTCCCTCCAGCTCCTGCAAAGGCGGGAGGGTGAACCAGGGGGAGGAAGGCAGGAGCCAGTGGCAATTTGTAGCTGAGCCAAGGAGTTTGGGCTTTGTCTTGGGGTAATTGGGAGCCCCTGAAGAATTTTAAGTAGGGGAATGACATGATCAGATTTGTGTTTTAGGACCCACATAACTGCGATGTGGGGGACAGATTAAGGTAACTTCAGAACGGACACGGGGGGCCATTCGGAGGCTGCTGCTGCAAGCCAGGCAAGAGATGGTGGCAGGCAGATGATGGGGCGCAGGGGAGGAAAGGCAGGAGGACTTATTTCCAAGCAATCCGGATGTACAGTCCCTGGGACTTGACCGATGAGATGTGGGAGTGGTGAGAGTCAAGGAGGACTCCAAGTCCCTGGATGAGGGAGTGACACGAACGGTGGTGCCATCTCTTGGGACAGCGCATGCTAGAGAAGGACTGTCCGCAGGAGGGAAGATGACGAACATGTGCGAAATGTTCTGTGTGAGGTACGTTTGGCTCATCTAAGTGGAGATTCCACTGGGCAACTCACGTGCCTGTCTGGGCTGGAGAGGGTGACCCGGGACCATCAGTGTGGAGGGGAACTGAGCCCACAGGCAGATAAGAAACTGCCTGGGGACAAACTGAGGAGCACACAGAACAAAGGGACAAGGAAAGAGCCCCCCCCCCACATTCTGCCATTTATAGGGTGGGCAGGGGGAGAGGCACCTGTGAAGAAATTGCGGAGTGGCCAGAGAGGTAGGGGAGAAGCAGGAGACCAAGTTCCGTGCACACGAGCCGCAGGAAGAGAGGACTTGGAGGAGAGTGTCAACACTAGCACATGCTGCTAGAAGATGGCATGAGATAAGTTCTGGAAAGAGCATGTTGCACTCAGAGAAGGTCCAGTGACCTCGGTAAGAACCATTCTGATGGTCTAAGAGGCCCACAGAAGCTGGACTGAAGGTGACAAAGTGGAGGCAACTGGTGGGGACTGGAAGCAGGGGAGGGGAGAGGAGAGAGAGCAGCAGCTGGAAGGGGCCTGGGGCAGGGTCCTGGTCGTACTGGCCGGCCGGCTGCTGATGGCACCTGGTGTGATGTCTGGCATATGGGAGAGGCTCCGGGAAAGTCCCTTCCCTCTTTCCCTCCCTTCCGTCTCCTGCCTTCTTGCCTTCTCTTCCCTCAGTCTTGTCCCATACTGTCGCCTTGACACTGAAGAGAGGCATGGGGCCAAGGTCACCTCTGCTGGATGGTCCTCTGTGGCCCCCAACCCCACAAAGGGGCTGCATTCCCACTTGCAAGGTGATCAAGACAGGACATCCTGAAAAAGCCCCTGAAGAAAGAGTTCATTTCTTCTAGGAGACACAGGGAGAGGGGAGAGAGCTGGGATGGCCAAGCTTGCCCTTTTTCCTCAGGGAAGAGATTGCTTTGCAAGGGGACAAAAATGACCTCCTCTCCAGGGGCTGCCAGGGCCCCCCAAGGCTCAGCAACCTTTCAACAGCCACCACCCCAGAGCAGCTCGTCCTCACCAAGCACTGTGAGCCTTCTCTCCTCCCTCTCATCACCCAGGCCCCTCCAAGGTCCCCAAAGGTCCTCCTGACTAGCTCATTGTTGGAGTGATTTTATTTAAGGGTGACAGGGGAAGGAATTGGCTCCCAGTCCAAAAGCAGGTGTTAGGGCTAGAGAGGGGAGAGAAGTCACCCTGGTGAGAGAGTCTCCCAGGGGGTCATATTCCAGAACAACTGCTCTTAAAGCCATCTGGTTGAAGAGGTCACAGAGGTTCATAAATAGATCGTCCCCTTTCAGAGCCAAAAAGCATCTGTTGGCCTGACCTGGGTTCCAGCTAGCTGCAGCCCTGCCACTAACGCACTGGGTGACACCGGGAGAGTTGCCTCCCCTCTCTGCTGCCTGGTTTCCTCACCTGTGGAAGAGGCACTTGGACTGGGTGACCCCACAGCGCCTTCCAGCTGGGTATTCTAAGGTCCTGTGGTCTGGGGTGGGCAGCCTCCACCCACGTAGCCTCAGCCGGTGGCCAGAGCAGGAGCCCGGTGCGTTCACAGCCTTTTCCGGTTGGTGTGTGGATCCCCACACTCCAGCAAGCGGCTGGCAGCCACCTTGGCTCCAAAGGCTCATAAACGGGTGGAAAATTACTCATAGACTCTCGGAAAAGACCACACTTTCCCAGACCCTGACAGTCTTCTCTCACTGGGATGGAGGATGGCGGCAGGCTGGGGAGTGGGGAGCGGGCGGCTGGTGTGGCAGGGGCGCAGCCAGGGACGGCTGGCTTCAGGCACACAGGCACTCTCTCCACCTCTTCCTGGCTCTGATCTGAGCCTTCTCTTAACTCCTCTCTGGACTATTCCAAGGCTTCCGTGGCAAAGACTTTTGACAAGATGTTGTGAGCTCCCAGAAAATGTCAAGAGTGGATCGGAGTGAGATGGGGCCAAATCCCTTCCTGCCCCCAGGCCAAATGTGGCGAGTGTGATTCCAGAGGACTTTCAGAACAAAGTGCTCTACACTTTCCCCGTCCCTGTGGTTTTAGGCAGCTGGGAAGTTCTTCCCAAAGTCTAACCATTGTGTCTCCACCTGCATCCTCCAAGAGATCCTCTGGTACAGCTCATTGCCTCTAGGTGGGTCCACAGTCAAACCATTCCAAACCTCGCATTTCTACCCTACAGGTGCCAAGGGAAGATGGGGACGTAAAAGGGGCTTTAAGGCTTGAGGACTTTGCATAGAAAGTCCTTAGGGCCTAGGGGATAAGGGCAGGCATGAATGGACATGGACGACTGGGAATGATCATGGCCCATCTTAACTGAGGTTGGGAGAGGGGCACGGTGCCCCAGAAGCTCCTGGACAACAGAACAGTGATTCTCAAATTGTAATTGTGTACAGATAGCCTGGAAGGTAAAGGGGTAGGTCTTGTTAAAATGCAGATTCAGATCATTGGAGCTTGAGAGAGGGCACTGCCAACACGTGCCATGGCTCCCCAGTGCTGCTGGCCTATGAGCCACGCTTGGAGTAGTGAGGGTCAGAACAGTGGTTCCCAAATCTGGCTCTGCCTCAGATAGCACCTGGGAGGACTCTTTCTCACATCTGGAGTCCTGGGCATCTGCCTTAGAGATTCCTAGTCAGGCGCTATGAGAAATGGCTGGGGCATTTTGTAAGCTTCCCTAAGTGTTGTGAAGCAGACGACCGTGGGAACCAGACCTCTGGGGTCCCTCCCAGCTACGGGCTTCATCTGCATCGTCTAGGATGGTGGGCTTGGAATTCGGGTGAACTATTTATCAATTCTATGATCAACTTCCCAATCCTTAATTTTCTCTTCTATAAAATGGAAATCATAGTACTTCCTGTAGAAATTTGTCACAAGGAACAAAGGTGATACCTGCTAAGCATTAGCCTAGGGCCAGGTACACAGTAAGCATTCAACAAACATTAACCACCAGCAGGATTCTAATCACACCCTTACTGGGCTTCACCTGGTTTTCATCATTTTGGCCAACTCCCATTTTGCTCTTACACACTAATTTTGTATCATGTCCCCTTGCACTGACCTTCTGTCTTGGAAGCTTGAGACCGTAGTGTATGGGAGGGGCGGAGTGAAGGTGGGCGTCTGGTGTGTGTGATATTCCCACATCAAACCATGAGCTGACGAAAGGCGGGCTTTTGTGTTATGACTGATCTCAGTAACTTCCAGCCAGGCATTCCGGCACTGAGCAAAGCCTGAACAAACAAACCAATGGGGAAGGATGGAAGGGTGGAAGGGTGGAAGGGTGGAAGGGTGGAAGGATGGAAGGATGGATAGATGGACAGATGCCAGGGGCTAGATCTCCTCTTTCCTCTGGACATACCGAGGACCCAGGCCAGGGCTCTGCCCTGATGTCAGCTGCTCAGAGAGGGCATTAATACAAGTGGATGGAAACTTGCCTCTGTCTTCTCCCCACCGGGGAGGGGGTCACCCAATTCTTGGCTCTACCTGGGGCCCATGTGCACCTAAATCACATCTGAGTCATTGGGTCCCACACCCCGACCCAGGGTACTCCTGCCTCTCTCAGATCTCTTGGGCCTAAGCCTCGAAGAGCTCCATGGGACTCAAGGGGCAGGCGGGTGGGGAGACCCACAAGTCTGGACTGAGGTGTTCCTCCTGGGGCTGAGACACCACGCTGCTCCTGGGTGGCCCTGCTTGGGCCGGCTCTATCCCAGACCAGCATTTACAGCTGAAAAAAACCTCCACAGGATCCCAGGACCCAGCCCACCACGGACACTCTCCTAGAGTCTCCTGGAGCCAAATTACCCATGTTCAGAGCTTCATCATATGCAGGGGGCTGCCCGCGTGCCCGCCCACCCACCCACCTCAGAGCAGCCTCTGCCCCAGACGAATGTAGTAATCAACTCCCGGAACCTTGGGGAGATCCAAATACGGTAGCATATAATCATGGAGCCTGAAATAGCTGTGCCAGGGAGGCCATCTGCCACCTCGTGCGTCCCTGGGGACCCCTCAGCTGGGCCCCACAGCACGGCTGGGCCTCAGGGCCCTTTCTGGCAGGCAGGCAAGTTTGGGTGGGACTGACAAGATTCACTAGATCACCTGAAGGGCTCAGGGGCAGCTTGGGGGGGCTTCTCCATGCAGACTGGGCATCTTTGGGATGGGACTTGGATCAGAACTACCTGGACCTCAGGGCCTTTTTCTCCCTGGGCCTGCCCGCCTTGGGCTTTACTTTGCCAGATGGCCACACAGCTGGCTCATGGGCTACTGCCCTCTGTAAGCCTCCTGTTCTCATTCTGACCTGACCCTCGGCTCTTCACCCCATGTGCTCTCCCTGAGGCTGCAGGCTCACTTGCCCTTCTCTGCTCTCCCTCTTATTCCTTGTGGCTGGTTGGAGAGGGGCTCCCTAAAAGGTAAGTCCATGTCCTAACTCCCAGAACTTGTGAAGGAGAACTTATCTGGCAAAAAGGTCTTTGCAGTTGTGATCAAGTCAAGGCTCTTGAGATGAGATCATCTGGATTGTCTGGGTGGGCCCTAAATCTAATGACAAGTGTCCTAACAGGAGACCACAGAGAGACACAAAGAGAAGAGAAGTCCACGTGAAGATGGAAGGCAGAGACTGGGTGATGCGGCCACAGGGAATGCTGGCTACCAAGAGAAGCTGCAAGAGGCCCTGTCGACACCTTGATTTCAGACTTCTGGGCTGCAGAACTATGAGGGAATGAACTGCTGTTGTTTTAAGCCACCCAATTTGCTATGGCGGCCCAAGAAAACAAATAGATCTCTTTTCTCCAGGACTGATTCTTAATCTTCAGTGTTCATGGAATCCCCTGGTGGGCTTCTTAAGACACAGACTGCTGGTCTCTTTGGTCCACAGATTCTGTTTCAGTAGGTCCAGGGTGGGGCCTGAGAATTTGCATTTCCCAGGTAATGCTTATGCTGCTGGTCCAGGGACCACACTTCCAGAACCACTATTCTACAAGTTCTATTCATGACTGTGTTGGCCCATTCTCTCCCTCAAAGGCACCTTCCTTGTCTCCCCCAGTGATGTCCTCCTCCTGCCACCGGTGCTCAGGAGAGCAGAGAAAATGCCTCCTTGAGGGAATTCTCCAGTCTTAGGCATTACTGGCTCTTTCTCTTGAAATCACCCTGGCCTTCCACTGGGGCCTTTCAGAGATTTGCTTCAGGGAGGCTGTGAGTGGTATGGTAAGTCATGGTTGGGCTCTTCTGTTCTCACCACAAGAAGACCCTACTTAGTTCCCCCCCTGACTCCATCTCTAACTCACTGGGGATTCTTGAGCAGAGGACCCCCCTCCCCCGCCGTACCTTCCCTCTCAGGTGGGTCTGTAAAATGGGCTATAAATGCTGGTGCAACTCCTTGCAAGGGTGAAATAGAAAAGCTGTTCCAAAGGCGCTTAGGTGGCTCAGTAGGTTAAGTGTCCAACTCTTGATTTCAGCTCAGGTCATGATCTCAGGGTCGTGGGATCAAGCCCTGCTTTGGGTTCTGCGTTCAGCAGGGAATCTGCCTGAGATTCTTTCTCCCTCTGCCTCTGTCCCTCCTGGCTGCTTGTGCTCTCTCTCTCTCTCTCAAATAAATAAATAAATCTTAAAAAAAAAAAAGAAAAAAGAAAAGAAAAGCTGTTCCTCATGAAAAGTTTCTAGAAAGATCTTAATGCTCTTCAGTAGGTGATTATTAGGGACAACCAGCCTCAGGCCCTCTCTCTTTGGGGGTTATGATCAAAGCCAGTGGTCTTTAGGGATCAATGCTCATGCCAGAGTGTCAGCAGCCCTAGCTCCCCAGGCAACCGATATTCTCTCCTTGTTATGGACTGAGTGTGATGGATTTAGGAGGTGAGGCCTTCAGGAGGTGATTAGGATTAGGTGAGGTCACAAGGGTGAAACCCATGTGAACGGGCTTAGTGCCCTTGTAAGAGTCAGGACAGAGCCTGCTTCCTGTCTCTGCTCTTCCAGACGTGAGGGGGCAACCAGAAGTCGGCAGTCTGCAACTCAGGAGAAGACCCTCATCCCCCTACTCAACCATGTTGGCAAGCTGACCTCAGACTTCCAGCCTCCCAAACTGTTGGAGATGAATTTCTGCCAGTTACGAGCCACGCTGTCTATGGTGCTTGGTGAGAGCAACAAAAACTGGCTCCATTCAACCCTAGAACTGCCAGAGTAAGGGCCACAAGAGCCTAGTCCTGGCTTCTTGGGCATCCCCCAGCAGAATGAACCACCCAAAGCCAGCCCTGGGAGCAGGCGCTCTGGAAACACCTTGGTCCCCAGAGCCCCAGCGATGACGCAGTCCTCAGGGCTTGTCGTCGGCTCACTCAGCAGCCTCAGAACGCCCTTGAGAGGCAGCCCAGCACCACAGTTATATGCGTGGACTCTGAGCCAGGCTGCCTGAGTTTTGGACCATGGCCCTGCTACATACTCACTGTAATAACTTTCATCAAGTCACATCACTCTCCCTGTGCCTCAGTGGTCTGCTCCTCTATAAAATGGGGCGGTGAGACTACCAGTAGTAAGCATCCCAGAGGAGGACTGCGAGGAGTAAGAGAGGTAAGAAGGATGAAGACCTCACACATGGCACACAAGTGCCTTCTAAGGGCTGGTTATTATTAGTCTGGCTGTGGTCATCCATCTGGGGGGACAACTGTCCCTTGGAGGGGGGTCAGATGTATGGGATGAGGGGGACCTACTCAGAAGCCCCTTGCTTTCACCTTTTCTGATCCTTGTCCTCATAGAACTGGCCTCTGGCACTGGCCAGAATGGTTTAGCCATTTTCTCGCGGAGAAGTCTGAGTCTTTCCTCCTCATCCCCCCTCACAAATTCCCAGGAGACTGGAAGGGTTCAAGGAGAATGCTCTCCATTGCACAGAGATAAACTGAGACCCAGAGACAGCAAGCACACAGCAATCATAAGCGACTGAGGAACAGGGCCAGTAATCCCATTAGGGCGTTCTTGTATCTCTGGAGCTTGACACCTTTCTCTTGGGACACCTGTCTGCTAATCAACTCGTTTGACCCTCCCACTTTAGAGATAGGGAACCTTGGGCTCAGAAAGGGAGACTTGACCACGGCCTCACTACTAGTTAGTGACAGAGCCAGGACTTAAATCCAGGTCTCTGGATCCTAAAGCATGTATCTTAGAAGACGCATTAAGAGATAGAGGTTAAGAACATGGTACTTTGGGGGCACCTGGATGGCTCAGTCGGTTAAGCATCCGACTCCTGATTCCAGCTCAGGTCATGATCTCAGCGTGATGAGCTCGAGCCCCTGATGAGCTCCATGCTGGCCATGGAGCCTGCTTAAGATTCCCTCTCCCCTTCTCTCTCTGCCCCTCCCCCTCTGCTCCCTCCTCTTGCACATGCACATGCACACACACACTTTCTCTTTCTCTCAAAAAAAAAAAATGGTACTTTGGAATTAGAGCTCAAATAGAATGCCAGCTCAGTTACATCCTAGCTGTGGGATCTTGGGCAAGTTGCTTAACTTCTCTGGCCTTTATTTGCCCCTTTTATAAAATGGGAATGATAGAAGAGTAGCTTCTATCCCAAAATGGGATTTCAGGATTAAATGAGATATGAATGTGCATTTTGAAGTATGTTAAGTGGGAGCCACTACTCCCTCCCCACATCACCCTGAGCCCAGCTGCCTTCCCATGCACACAGGTACACCCCACACACACACACACACCCCTCTCCAGCCCCGACTTCTCCAACTCTACCCCCTCAGCGGCAGGCAGCCAATGTGTTTTAGATTGGCTGGCTCGCGCTGAAGGACTTGTGGTGCTTCTAACTTGGGTTTCAGTTTGGAATCTGGCACCACTCTTGATTAATTTCCCCAGCTCGGCACAATGTTGGCCAGTTTCATGTGGCTATCCTTTGCAATTATGCATTTCTCCCCGTAGGGTATCCAGGATTGGGCTGTTTTCCTGTTTTCTCCCCTTTATTCCTGCCACTGTGCTTTTCTGATTCTTCTCCAGGGATCAGCCAGCCTGCACTTCCCGGGCCCCACCCCAGCCCCATCCTGAGGTCTTTCTGGGCTGTTTTTCTGCTTTTCCATGCACTCTCCCCCTGGCCCTGCCTCACCCCCACCCAGTTTCTATTTTCCCCCAGGCTCCGCTGGCTTCCCGTGGTTTCTCTTGGCCTTGGCTCAAGCCTGGCGTGACACATCTGGCATTGCCATCCTCTCCCTCCCACACTGGTCGGGGAAGAAGCAAGTGTATCCAGGGAGGGGGTATTGTGGAGCTGGGTGCTACCCACCCAGGTGCCAAGCCAAACAGCCTGTGTACCATGCCCAGCTGGTCACCTAGGGCCCCATCCCCTAAACCCAACCCCACTCCTGACTAATCCAAACCCACTTTCTCTTCCCCAGTGTCTGGTTCTAGCTGGTAGAAGGTGAAGCAAAGGACTGAACCTTCACTGAGGTTCCAGGAATGTCCACAAGAGTTTGTGAAGGGACCCTGCCTTTTGGTGGCAAGGAATAGCCTTTCCCAGAGCCCTGAGCCCCTGGGTGGGTCTGGCCTGCTCTGGGGAGGATGTACCATCCCCAGGAGAGATATGGGCAGGGATATTTCTCCTATATACTGCCTTCCTGATCCACTGACTTCCTACAAGAAGGAGGAAATTTCCATTTGTTTGTATTTATCAGGAAGGAGAGAGGGCCATCCGGTGATAGGCACCAAAAGTGACTTCCCTTGAGCCATGATGGGAAGGGCACGGCAGAACAACACTGGGGTACAGCCCTGCCTTCCCCACTCATTAGCTTTGACCGTGGAATAGTCTCTGAACTTACCTGAGCCTCTATTTCCTCATCTGCCAACAGAGGAGGCAATTATGAAGGAGTTTTTGTGAGATGAAGTCAGATCACACACACAAAACATCTCATGTAGCGCTGGCACACAGAGGGGCTCCTAAAATTGTCATTGGCTCCCACCCTCCCCTTTCAGCCTAGCAACCTGGGCTGGTTTTATTGTCTCTGTCTGAGATGGAGGAACCTGAATTCGTAGGACAGAGCCTCACTTAGAGGTCCCCAGCTTCCAAAAGCTCAGGATATAACACCCACCAAATCGAACATTCGAGTTGGGTTATGCACTCCTCCTCTTCTCCACACACACACACACACACACACACACACACACACTGATGTCCTGCAGGTGGGGTGACCCCCTTTCCAGTTTGTCTGAGATGCTTGGTCACCCTACCCACAGGTACCTCAGCAGGTCCAAAGGGACCTCAGTGTCTCCCCTCTCCCTGTGCCCCTCCCCAGAGCGCTCATCCTCCGGGGGTCACTACTCACTTACACTCTTACTGGGCTCTCACCATGTGCCAGGCTCTCAGCAACCAGCCTCTCTGTCCACCCAGATGTGGAAGCCAGAGACACGCCCATCAGCTTGACGCCTCCTCCCCTTCAACTCCACCTCCAGCCCGCACCACAAGCACTAGTAATAACTGTAGTAGCAGCAGCGAAAGGTACTGCTTTTTTATGTATATTAACTCATTTCATTCTATCTTATTGAGATACACAAACACCACCTCCACTTTACCAATAAAGAAAAGAAAGCAGAGAGGTGAACTAACCTGCTTAAGCCCTTACAGGAAGCAAGTGAAGGAGCCCACCCGGGACATCTGCTCCAGATCCTGACGACAGAGCATCTTGCTATTCCGATGCCTGCCTTTCTCCAGTTGCCATTAGGCTCCGTTGGTTCACCAGCCCCTTACTGGCTCCACACCCCCAGGCTGTCCTCCGTAACTACTGCCAAAGTAATCTTTCAGCAATGCAAGCTCTGTCACACTGCTCTCCTGCTGAAAATTCTCCTGTGGCCCAGGAGTGTTCAAATCCTTAGCAAGGTCCACGCCTACTCATTAGGCATTACCTCTTGCTAATTCCAGATCTCTCTCCACCACTGCCCCTCCCACCAGTCCCCCCAACACACACACAGTCCAGCCAAACTCACTTCCTTGCAAAGTTTTTGGAATTACTGGGCTCCTCATCTTTGTGTCTTTGCACGTGCCATTCCCTCTGCCTGGAATGTCCTTCCCTGATTCTTCGCCCCATTGATGCTTACTAATCCTTCAAGATGCAAGTCGGGTTTTGCCTCCGTGGCAAAGCCTCAAAAATAGATCAATGACAAGTTAAGTGAATAATATCATAATAGCCTCACCACACATCACAGCTGTGCAGAGTCTTCTTTTTACAAATCCCTCTCCTGTTTACTATATATTTGATCTTCCTGACAACCCTGTGAGATAGGCAGGGAAGATAATTACTCCCAACTCAAAGGTGGAAAAACTGAGGCACAGAGATGGTAAGGGACACAGTAGTCGGGATCAGAGCCAGGACGTGAAGCCAAATTTTCTGCTTCACAAGACAGTGCTCTCCTCACAGGATTGCAAGAGCCAAAATCTGTTCATCTGCCTTAAAACTGTGGAAGTGGGGGACTGGGTCTCTGACCCCTGCCCTGACCCACCCAGACAATGGGGAGTAATAGGGCTGCAGGGAGAAGCCAATTACCTAGGTCCCCCAGCCACAGTGGCTGCCCATTTATCAGAAAGTACAGAAGAAACTGCCTAAGAGCATCAAAGCATCATGCCTGGTCTGAAAGACAAGACCTTTGGAATTGCTAAGCAGGCAAAAGATGTGATTCACAATTAAAACAAAACTTAACCTTAAAAATAAGTGTGAAGTCCAGCAAAATTCTAATTTTTTTTCCCTTATGAATACCTCTTTGACGCTTTGGATGAAATGTCAAATTCTGCACACACGAACCCCTCCATTTTTGGCTGCCCCTGCTTTGTTGGTGCCCTAAGCAAATGTTTAGTCTGTGTTCGGGGGTGGAGACCAAGCACAGGATTTGCTGGCCTTTGATCTTCTGATGTTGGCCTCTAGGGAAATGCTGGGTTGCCTGCCCCGTTCAGTGGTGACCTGGATGGAGGGAGAAAAGATGTCCGGGGCCAGAGGCCCAGCATTTGTTGGGACAGAGGGTGGGAAGGTGAGAGAGTGAGTGGAGGCAGGAGCGGGCCAATCAGGCAGCTGGGGGGCGCTGGGGTTCAGACACAGGAGCAGGAGGGTAGGAGACAGCCAGGGCAGGGGTAGGGGAGGAAAGTCCTGACCATGGTTGGGTGTGGCACACATAGCTGGCCAGGGCCCCCACAGCTGGACCCCTCTATTTATGGTGCAGTGGGGCCTGAATATGGGTTATAGGAAGGAAAGCCACTTTCCACCTCCTTCATCCTTCCACCTGGATGGGTGGACAGTTTAGAATCAGATACATCAATGGACTGGGCAGGGACCACAGCAGAACCCACAGGCCGAGGATGCCACGGGCCTTCGTCCTGACACAGTGCATGTTAACTGTGCCTCGGTTTCCCCCATGGTTAAATGTTATGCCCAGGCCTGTCTCTCAACTTTTATTTCTCCCAAAATATCCATTTACTCTCCCATCAGATACAGATATCCTTGAAAATTCAGTTGGTTCAGTGGGCCTGTATTAGGCACCTGCTAGGACCCAGGCCCCTCGATGTGCACTGAGTGAATAACACTCAGCACCTGGCCCAGAGGATCACAGCTGGCGAGCTTACATCACTAGACAGCACCTGTTTCTGCTTTCTCCCTTGGACCGTCTTGCCTCCATGATGCCCCTACTGGGCAAGAAAGGAACTGCAGGGCTCCTCGACGAGATGGCTCTGTCCTGGGTGGCCAATGAGTCCCTGAATGCAGTCCCACCCACAAGTAGGGGAGATGGGTGTCTGAGCCTAGCCCCCCTACAAGCCCTGGGAGCTAGAGCAGGCTAGGTGGGGGGAGATAGCCCCTTCCTGACACTTCTTTGGTTGGCACTCTGCCCCAGGCTCCATGGCAGAACGCCAGACACCCCAGGACCGCTGCCCCGGTGGCCCCACCTAGGGAGGTCCCATTCCCACAGTCCTCCGGTGGGGGCTTAGGGCCTTCCTTCCCGAATACACACGCAAATATACACGTACACACACTGACGACAACAAAAAACCCCGGAAAAACCAAAGCCCGGAGCGGCCTGCTCTCTGGAACATGGAGCGAGAAAGGGGGGCCCGCAGAAAGGAGGGGAAGCCGAGGCAGGGGGCCCGGGGCTGTGAGCCAGGACCCAGGAAGCTGGCTCCCCAGCCCAGCCCTCCAGTGACTCACAGAGACTGAAGGCTCGGCAGCTCCCACAGCGCCTCCGCAGGGATTCCTCCCAGCTGGTTGTTCTGCAGCATCCTGTAAGGGGAGGGAAGGGCTTGGAGGACCCACGCAGCGTGCGCAGCTGGGGGGGTCCTCCCTCAAACCCCTGACCCACACCAGACCCCTCCCTCTCGCCCCAGCTTCCGAGCTCCAGAGAGCCCTGGTCCAGCGCCCTGCCCCGTTAGTGGTGGTTCAGAGGCTGCCGAGGAACTGTGGGCTGTGCACGGGGCTGGAGGGGTCTCAGAAGGGCCTCTGGGACGAGGCAGGGCTGACGAAGACCATGGGGACGAAGCAGAGAAGACATGTGGGGAACCAAGACGACCTGGAAGTCAGACCACTTGCAATTCTGTTGGTCTGGTCAGGAAGGACACTGGGAAACGGAGGTTTTTCTCCCCAGGCCTGTGTCTGAAAGGCTGGAGATGCCTGTGAGGAAGGAGAGGGTGTGGATGAGAGCAAGACCCCTCCCCGGGTGGCAGGGCCCCAGGCAACTATTTTTCTGTGGAATCCATGTCTACAGAAACAGTCCGACGGCCCCATCTCACACGGCCCCACAGAAGAAATAACATGCCAGCTGACGGACATGATCCGCTCAGGAGGCTGCTCTTCTGGAACTGGCCTGGCCACAGGACCCCAGGACCACCCCATAGGTAGGAGTCCTGGGGCTCTTCTGGGCACCTGGGAAACCTGATGGGCAGGGCAGAGGGTCAGAGAGCACGCAGAGGGAAGACATGGAGGCCTGGGCTGTCCCTCCGGGTGGCTCTGCTGAGTCCACGCATCACAGCTGGCCTTAAACATGTTTGAACAAGGTACTCTAAGGCACAGGGACTCTAAGACGCAGGGCCCTGAGCACGGATCCTGCTGGCCTGGATCTGAGGGAGGGAGGGAGTGAAGAAAGGGTAAGGAAGCCCCTGGGTGGCACTGCCATCCGAATGTTCTTTACCTGCAGGCCTGGAGAGCTGGGCCCCAGAAATGGGGAGAAGGAGGGCACACAGGGTATGGGCACTCTGGAGTCCAGAGAATAGCTGGGGAATCAGGAAGGAAGCTGCCCAGTGCCCCAGGCAGAGTGAGTGGGTCCTCCCCCAGCCCAGCCAGCCTGCACAGCACCCCGTCCGGCAGCCCCTGGTCCACACACGGCCCCTGAGGCGAGGGGTGCATCCTGATAGGCCAGGTGCCTCAGGAACCTGGAGGGGATGAGCACTCGGTGAGTCCTACTGTGTGCCAGGTATGGCATCCATCCTCTCCTTAAGGCGACATGTCAAACTTTCAGAGGGGAAAGGTCAGCAGACATACACATCTTGCTTGGTATGGCTCGGGAAGGTCACCGTGCTTCAGGAAGTTGAAAATCTTTAAGTTGAAAAATAGTAGCAGCTAACGTGCCTGATCGTAGAGCTTTGTATGTATTGACTCAAACTTACCCCAGAGGGTTTGGTCCCAGAGTCCAAATACCTAACCATTACACACCTGGCCTCCATCAGCAGGGCAGGGGACAGCGAGGGCCAGAAAATGAGGAGTGGGAAGAGAATACACCTGAGTAGTTACCCAGCCTCCTATGTGACTGTCTTGGTCAGAGCCACACCTGTTACCTCTCCTAAACTTTTATAGATAGGTAAGAATCCCACACATGAACTAAACCATAGGTACCACAAGAACAAAAGAATGTTGGCCTCACTGCGGGCCTGGCCAGGAGACTAAGAAGAGCCCCTGATCCAGGCCAAGCTGAAGAAGGGGGAAGGAGAGCCAGACCCTGAGGTCTGCAGAGAACTGGGGCCTTGGCATTGGGGTCCTCCCTGCCCCTGCCCCCGAGGCTGGCTGAGCGCAGCATGAAGGGAAGGGCCAGGCTGCAGGCAGAGGCAGTGCCCAGGGTCTCCTCCTGCTCATACTTTGTTCTCCTGAAGGAGCACACTCCACGGGCCCCTCTGAGCCAGGCTCTACACAGCACAGGATGGGACCTCTCCAATTACAGTTTTGCTTCAGAGGTAGAATTTAGGGGCACCTTCGTGGCTCAGTCAGTGATCTCAGGGTTGTGAGATCAAGTCCCAAGTCAGGCTCCGCACTGGGCCCCTCTCTCTTTCCCTCTGTTGCTCCCCCCGCAACATGCTTTAAACTAATTAATTAATTAAAAATCAACCTTAAAAAAAAAAACCAGGTAGAATTTAAATCTGAGCCTCCCAGGCTTCCTTAAAGTGTAGCAGTCACACCACAGGCTCAGATGTCAGACAGCCCTGGATGTGGGTCCTAAGCTCTGCCTCTGTCCAGCTGTGTGATAGCTGCAAGCTCCTACTTAAACTCTGTGGGCCTCAGTTTGCTCATCTGTAAACTGGGGGTGATGATAATGACCTTATGCACTGATTAAACAGATTAAATCCAATAACCCCCAGGAAACACGCATCACAGGGTCTCAGGCGAAGGAAGCGCTCGGCACGTCAGTGGGCGTTACTATTGACCTCGTTTATCACAGGCTGGATGGCTCGAGTAGGTTACTCCCCCTCTCTGGGCCTCAATTTTCTCATCTTTCAAAGGAAGAGGCTACCAGATGATACATAAACCCTCACTAAGTTACAATATTCAGGGACCCAAGACATCTGCTGCCCTCCGCCCTGCTTAGTACTTCTATCCTTCTAGACGTGTCCACCTCCTGCATCTGAAGAGTGGGCACTTCACTTGGGAATCTCAGGGGGCTGCCTTGATTCTCATCCAGAGGCCTCAGGATGCTTGCAGCAAGGGTATGGAGAAACAATGGTTGGGGCAAACGGGAAAGGCCACGGGCTGCTCAGGCCACCTCACAGGCCCCCACCCCCCCAGGGGCCCCAGAGGCTGCACCTAGTCACTCTGCAGGCAGAACCCCCCCTCCCCTGAGCATTGCAATGTATCTCTACCCCCATCACCTGCTCAGATCCCCCTACCCTCTCCTCTGTCAAATCCCAGATCTAGAAAGATCTTTACGGTCTCTGAATTGTACCTCTCTCCCAACACAGATGCCTTAGCACCTTTGCAGGGCACGATCATCCTTCCAGTGCCAGGGAAGTCAGCACATCCCCAGACAACACATCCCATGCCAGGCAGTCCGGTCTGTTTGTCAAGAAAGTCCTTGCTTTCATGGAATCAAAACCCACTAAGCTGAAGGTCAGCATGGCAGTTGGCTTTGGGCCTGGCACTGTTCCCCTTGCTCTTCCTGGCCTCCTTTCCCAGCCATCACTCCTTTAGGGAAACACAAATGGGTCCTCAAAGCTGGAAGTGCCTTTAGAAGGAAAGAGCCCTTTGTTTTCCAAATGAGGAGGTGGGGGCTCAGGAAGGGGAGGTGACCTGCCCTCAATTACAAAGCCAACAAATGGCAGAATCAGGCATAAGGCCCGTTCAGTCTCCCAGGCCACTGCTTTGGTGACCACATTTCCCTGCTTTTCTCGCTGGCCCTGGTTCTACCAGAGTCTGTCCAATGTGCTGGGTCTCAACCCTGGCAACACAGTAGAACCACCTGGAAAGATTTTTTTTCTTTTTAATCCCAGTGTCCAGGCCATACTGCATACCCAATTAATCTCCGGGGCCGAATCTCTGGGCAAGGGATTTTAGGCAAGCTCCCAGGTGGCTCTAATGTGCAGCCGTTAGTTTAGGGGAAGCCTAGCCCTCGGGACTCCTCCCTCAGTTACCTATGAAGCACCGCTGGGGAATATCCCTCCAGTTTGAGAGGCATTTGGGGGCAGGAACCATGAGCACTAATAGCTAGAAGGTTCCAGAGAGGTGATCCACCGGTGGTTGATAAAGGTTCTTCCTTTGGTTCTGTGGAGGGACCTTGGAGGTCACTGGGGTGGGTGGGCAAGATAGAGCCTGGGGTCTCCCCACCCCCCTCATCCACTGTAACCAGAGAAATCCTCCCTCATCTGTTTTATATATCAGGACTTCTGTAGGAGGTGTTTGTGTTTTAAGTTTCTGCAGTTAAAAATGTTGGCAAATGTATTCCAATGTCTCCATATTAAAGGTAAGAAAACTGAAGAAGTCTGGGTGTCCTCCTTGCCACCTGTTCTGGGATCTGCAGCACCTGAGACCCATTTCCTGACATCCAGTCTTGACAGGATGAGGGCAGTAGGCTCCACCTCCTGGAGGAGAAGGGCTTAGAGGATCTCCCTGGGCTCCTAGAGCTTCTAGCATCCTTCTCCCAGGACCCAGGCAGGAAGGCCCCACTCTAAAACAGCTCACAAGTCTCTCCTCCCTCGTCAGTCCAATTCATTTCATCAACACCTGTGGAAGCCTGACTCTGGGCCAGGCATGGCTGTTGTCCAGCCAGGTGGAGAGTAAACACAGTCAATCGAAGGCCGCTCAATTCAGCATGAAGAGAGCAACACTAGAGGCCAGCCCAGGGAGATATCCTCAGGGATGGGGCCCAAGGGGTAGTCACTCGGCCCCACCCGTCAGCGGCCTCAGGCTAGGGCTTCGGATGGGATCAGCCACAGCTCCCCTTTTCGAGACTCAGGCTTCACCAAGGCGGCATGAGCTAGGAACCCCAAACCACAGTCTCCCAGAGGTTTGGAGCTCAAACCAGGTGTAGGTAGTCTGGGGAAAATCTCTTGCCCAGCCTCTTGGGGGCATGGAGGGGAAGCAAGTCCTTCAACTGTCAACCCCCGTTTCCCCGATCTGGGTCTGGTGAGAAGCAACTGAAGCCCATCAGGAGTCTTTCTAGATGAGTCAGACCCGCCTAACATAGGTATGGTGGTGGCCTTCGCAGGAAAGGCACCAAGGCTCGACTCACGCAGCCCTCGAGAGGAGGCGAGAGGAGGTGGGCAGATGTGAGGAAAGAGGCTTGTGAGCGAAGAGGTGGCTGGGGCACACTCTCTCTCCCTTTCCCTTTCGCTCCCTCTTTCCCCCTCACCTCTCTCTCTCTCTTCCCCCCTCCCTTTCTCTTCCCCCTTTCCTCTCTCCCTCCCCCCTCTCTCTCCCTCTTCCCTCCCCCGCCCTTCTTCCTCCTCCATGTGAGGCAGGAGCCATTTAGGACAGAACAGCCTCCTCACAGGCCAGCTCCACACGGTCAGGCTGTGGGTCAGGATACAGGAGCTCCAGCCTCCTCCGTCCCCTCACCATGACAGGACACACAGGGCAGGCGCCCTCCAAGGGCCAGGCTCTCTCCCACACACCAGCAGCAGCAAGAACTGTGCTTCCCTTAGGACAGTTCCGATGGTGGTGATGGGCAGGGCCAGGGGCAGTGAACCCAGGTTCTCAGCCTTCCCGACTCTAGAGGACAGACATTCCTACCTACAGTCTGGAGAAAAGACGTGAGACTGGAAATCCCCTGCAGGGCTGGCTCTCTCCACAGGAGCCTGGCCAGAGCCTGTGGGCTCCAAGACTTGGAAAAGCAGCAGAGGAAGGAGAGGATCCAAGAGTAACACCTCCAGGGCAGGCATGGGGCTGTGGTGGGAAGGACAGAGGGAGGGGTCTGCCACCGTCACTTAGGAGAAGATCAGAGAGGGAATCCCCCCTTCTTTGTCCTTTGCTCCTGACAGGAAAGAGGCGGTGCCCTGCAGGGTCAGGCCTGAGAGAAAGGAAGATGTAGTTCAGGTAAGAGTCTCAGACCCCAAGAAGACAAGGGAGTAGCTAAAGGGACGGTGTCCTGGTACAAAAAGAGATTATTGTCCTGATAGTGGACTTTACTGCCCTATTTTTTTAAGTCACCAAGGCTCTTTTTAAGATTTTTTATTTATTCGTTTTGAGAGAGACAGCAAGAGCACAAGCAGGAGGGAGGGACAGAGGGAGAGGCAGGCTCTCCACTGAGCAGGGAGCAGGACTCGATCTCAGGACCCCAGGATCATGACCTGAGCCAAAGGCAGATGCTTCACCGACTGAGCCATCCAGGTGCCCTAACTGCTCTATTTTTCTTGCAGTTCTGAACACTGAGCCATGGAAGGACAGGGCGGCAAGAGAATCAACATGAGGCATCAGAAAGTCCTTCTTGCCCAGATGCAGGAGGAATCCCCTGCTTTGAAGCCCTTGAGTAAGAGAAGAAGCTCCCCAAGACCACCCAACTCCTCTCTCAAGTACAGAACTCTGCAGGCAAAGAACTGACACGAAGGCTTTGGGGACCAGGTGGTCTTCAAGGAGGGGGCAACGTGGGGGTCAATGACAGAGTGGGGAGTGGGAGTCCCGCTGTCCTTGGCTCCAACCAGCAGCCTCTCCTGGCCGCCCAGCTCATGGAGCCAAGGGCGCCGTTTGCAGAAAGGGGGCGGGAGGCTTGTGGTTTCTCTGAGGCTTTGATTTATTGCCTAATGCAGGCAAAGAAGAAAGAAGAGGCTCATCTCTAAGCTCAAGTCTTAGGAACGGGACAGGAGTCTCACATCTTCTGAAGGCCCAGCAAACAGAGCCCGCTCTCTAATCCTGGCTGCAGGTCTGAGCCTGCCACTGGGCACAGACACGCCACCAAGCAGGCTGCCTGTGCTCTGTGTCTGGCTCGGGATGCCTCCCCACACCCCAGGGCAGCGATGTTGACGGGGATCAAGACAGACCAAGAGGAGAAGCAGGAAGGAAAAGTGAGAGGCGGGGCACAGAGGGGCAGAGGGAGGGAGAGCAAGGACTGAGACAGAGAAGGGGAAGGCAGGAGAGACCTGGAGACTGAGGCGGGGGAGAGACCCTGTAGGACCCAAGGGCACTGCAAAAAGGAAGGGAAGGACACGAGACTGTCACAGCCTTGGAGTCAGAGACTCAGAGGCAGATCCAGAGAGAGGCTAAAGGCCAGAGGGGTCCAAGACCGGCATGAAAAGGAAGAAAGTGCTTAGCCATGGACCATGGACTGCTGACCACCTAAAAGCCTGAAGCTCACAGGCCATGGGTCCAAGGCCATTATTGCTGGCCCATAAACAACTCTGAGCACACTCGGAAAAGAGATTCCTTTCTAGGTGGCTATAGCCCCAAGCCAGGCACAGGACTGGATTTCAGCCCCTTCTTACCCATTCAGCCGGATGCTCTGGTGCAGTAAGCAACCTGCTCAACCATACAAAGAAGACCTGCAGGTCAAGTGAGGGCTGAGGGAGCAGCAGAACTGGGGAATGGCTCACCAGCTTAGGGACGCTCCAAATGCTCATTCTATTGCTCCAGGATCAGCCTTCAAGACCCTCATTTTCTTCCCAAACACGTCCCTGTGGTGATGTGCCCTCCCCAGCACCCCCTCCTACCCAATTTCAGACCCTAGGCATCCCCTTCCCCTGTGACCTTTCATTCTCACTCCTCATGAGAACATGAGGGGAGCCTTGGGGGAGACAGTCTTGGTTGGGACAAAGTGAGCCACGGATGGGGATGGAAGGAGATGGTGCCTCAGTTTTTTCCTTCTCGAAAATGGGCCATCAGTTCAATAGCAAGGGGGTAAGTTAGTGAACTAACACAAGGTCCTCTCCAATTCTCACTTTCCTTTTGCTTTAAAGGAAAAATAAAAGGAGCTGGGATGAAGAAGCCTGAAAATAGAGGGAGGAGGCAAGATATTTACTGTGGGAACGGGGACTCAGAGGCATAGCTGCAGAGACCAAGGTTGGGTCTCAGGAGGAAGCACGGCCAAGGAAATCCAATCTGGATTCCTCCTCTCCTGGCCCAATAGGTCTCATGAGGGGAGAGCAAAGACCTGCCTTTCTGGTCATTAGTCACATTACAAACAAACAGACAAACAACGATACCTGACTTCCTGACTTCCGTGGAGGGTTGCCATAACTATCGGGTGCAATGAAATGTTTGTTTACAAATCAGAAGGTTTGTTACAGAAAAGGTGAAAGCAAAGAAATGGAAATCACAATTAAAATGAAAAGTAAAGATGAGGAAACCAGCAAGCCAGTGACAAACCAAGACCCAGGTTACAAATCTGCAACCTGCCCACAGTTCTCAAGGTTGCATCTGTGGACAACGGGGAAGACTTATACTTACAGGATTTTCAGGCTGTAGAGGCCAGAGAATGCTTGTCCCGGGATGTGTGAGAGATGGTTCCCTGAGAGACGCCTGCGAACCAGGGAAAAGCATCAGTGATGTTGGCAGGGAACCTAAATGGGGGGAGTGGGCCCCCCCCTTAGTCAGCATCTTGGGATTTGGGAGGGGTTGATAACTACCATTTATTGATAACAATAAACGTGTTCAATGCTTCATGCCCATTCTCACTTAACTCTCACAATAACCCTGTGAGGTGCCTAGAGTTCTTTCCAAATTTCAAAGAAGGGATCTGAGGCGCAGAGAGGAGGTCAAGTCACTTCCCCTTAGGGTGACAGAGGTAGGCAGTGGCCCAGACCTGATTCGTGTCTAGGCTCCGGGCTGCTCCACAGTGTCACGTCCTCTCCCCTGCTAACCTGGATGACTCACCTGCCGCCCTCCACTGCCGAACTGCACCGCATCCTGTCACCAGGGGAGGGCCAGGTACAGACAGGGTGGGATCATGTCTCCCCATGCCCTCAACTACACAGCTAACCCCCGCTAATCCAGTAGGGTTAGGAAATGGGGTTTTAGAATTAGTCCAACATCCGGGTCTAATAAAGTATCTCCACGTTTGTCATGGGGTGATCACCAGTTCTAAAGGGAGCAAATGTGACAGAATAGCCCTAATGCCCCAACCACACTGAGCAGAGTCGAACCGCGGACGATGCGGAAGGCACCTGGGATCTCCCGAGTCCCCAACGACGTTATTACGTACTTCGGTTCCTACTGAGACACTGTGCGTGTAGAGTCTGGGCTGACATACCTCAGAAGCTGTTGTTTTCTTTTTTAAAAATATATCTTTAATAAGAATCTTGTTATTTGGTATTTGCTTTAAAAAAAAAATTGCATGGAAAGGCATCATGATATCTGAGGTCCCCAAGCTTGGACCCTATAGGTGGGCATTTGGCATGGAAAGGTCCTTTAGCTGGAACCTTTAAAAGGGGCCCAACCCCTTCTCGGGGACCCAAAGATGGAAGATGAGCCTTCGGTTCTCAGGCTGTGCCGTGGATGCCACCTGTCCCGGCGCCTCAGCCTTCACGCCTGCTTTTCGCTCCCACCCAAGATGTGGCATCTCCACCTCAGAAGGCCCCTTGCTGCCTCCAATTCCGTCACTTCCTTCGAGCACTGGCTTCATACTCCTCCCCCAGGAAGGCTTCCCCGTCCACAGGCTAGACACTCCCCCCGACACACACCCTGACCACTTCCTTACCCAGAACCCCCAGGGGTCCACATTCCCCTGCTCACCTGCTGGGCACAGCTCTGCTGCCTCACCTAGAAGCTCCCTGAACTTCTATCTTGTTTTCCCCCAGAGCATCTTGAGCTTGTCTTTCACACAGAGGGGGAGCTCAATAAGTATGGGGCCTAGAAAACCCAGCCACGGCCCTGGGGTTGATCAAATCCTAACTCCAGCAGGGGCAGGCTGACAGCATCTTGGGGGAGCACTGTCTAGGGTGGAGATAGGAAATCGGTTAGGGCAGCAGCCGGGCCAGGGTTGGGGTGGAACTGTGAATGTTTTCAGAGCCAGGAGCGCATGCTTTGCAAAGTTTAAGCAAACCTTAGTAGAGCCCTGAGGATGGACAGTGGTGCAAAAGCAAGAAAAAGCAGGCTGGGGACAGGGGTTAGAGGTTAGGAACAGGGCTGGGATGAATGCGAGCACTGGGAGCAGAGTGACCTGGCTTCCCCAAGCAGACAGGCCGGGCACTCTAACAGAAGAGATGATTTATTCACAAGTACCCCTGGAGTCTGAGGCCAGCCCCAAGGACTGCAGACAGAGAGCAACAGCTGTGGGAAGGCATTAACCAGGGAGGAGTTGCTGGAGGAAGTGGGCTTATGTGTTCGGCCGTGATAGAGGAATGTATTGTGCCTGACATGGTGGGCACCGGTTGGAGGGGAAGTCTCCTGCTCAAATGCAAGAGGGGAAACGAGGGCAGTGAACATGACTGGCCTCAATGGAGCAAAGTTGGCCAGGCAGGTTTAAGCCAGGTTGGACGAGGGCCTTAGAAGTAGATCCTTTGGGCACTGGGGAGCCAGAGAAGGTTCTTGAGCTGGTGAGATGCTCCCTGAAGACAGGCAGAGTATATTGGAAAGGAGGCTGGTGCAGTGGGAATAGAGAACAAGGGGTGCTGGGAGGCTGGTGCTACAGCAGTAGCAGTGGGAATAGAGAACAAGGGGGTGGAGGTGAGAGACACTGCAGAGAACGAACCACCGGGACATGGGGGTGGCTGGTAGCTGGACACGAGGGATGAGAGCAGATCAAAGATGACACCCAGGAAGAGAAGCAACCACTGACAGAGGGGAACCACTGATAGAGCTGGCCTCAGGGAAGACCGAGAGCCAGATTTCTGAGTGCCTATTCCATGTGGTCCCACAGGGCGGCTGGGATTCACAGATGGCCCAGGTATGAGCTGAATACGCTGCTATCAAGAACAGCTTCCCACTCCCTTCCCTTTGACCTCCAGCCCTCCTCCCGGGGAGCCCTAGCTCCTACAGCGATCAGTGGTCCCAAAGCTTCGCCCCCGAGCCCCAGAAAGCATCTACTCACAGCTCCTCCAGGAAGCGCAGGTGATGGAAGAGGCCAGGCTGCAGCTCCGTGAGGTTGTTCATGCTCAGGTCTCTGCATGGAGAGAAAATGGGAAGGGAGCCGTGAGCTGCCCAGTGGCCCCGACCTGTGCCATCCAGGTCCAGACACCCACAGCACACCCAACACACACATACACCCTGCCATCTCATTCCAGAGCCAGCCTGGCAGGAGCAGGTGCAGTCTCTAAGAGTGAGCACTGGGCTGGGAGTCAGGCCTTCCAGGTCCGTGTGTGTGCGTTCCCTCCATGGTTTCCAATTTTGCCCTCTGCCTTTCTCCTCCCTCCGCCAGACTCCCCCAGGAATGGCTGCGGTTAGGACTATGAGGGAAGCTGACCTCCCTGTCATGGGAGAAGCTAGAGAACCATTCATAGAGCTTCAGAGCAGAAGGGGAGGGGTCACTTAATACAAGCAATGCCTCATGCATTCTTTTTACCAAAGGGGGATCCGAAGCCTAGGGATTACTGCCATTTCGCTATATGGAGCAGGTTTATGCAGTATTCACGCACTCGTGTGCTCATCCCTGCAATGGCCATTTATTCGATCCCAGAACCAGTGGGATTTCCCTGCCCTCGGAGCTCTCTGCCAGTCCCTTTCCTGTTAGCTTTCCTCCCGTAGACTCCTGCTACCAGAGGACCTCCAAGCAAGTCCCAAAAGATGCCAAGCTTCCTGAGGCAGATCCTGACCCCTCCATGGATTCCTACCGTGGATCATTCCAACCTTCCCATACAATGTGAGAGACCCAGTGGGTGATTTCAGGATCACTGTCCTCTAAAGATACCTTGACACAAAATAGCCACAATATTAACAGCTGACACTTACTAGGCCTACTGTGTCAGGCACTGGCTAACCTTTAACCAAATAATTCCAGGTAATTCTCACGACAGCCCCAAGGTAGATTCCGTTGTTATCTCCATTTCACATTCAAGAAAACAAAGAGGAAAAAACATTGAGCTTTGGAGTCAAAGGCCCTGAGGTCAACTCCGTCTTCTACTTATTTATCAGACCTTGGGCTCTTAACCACTGTGACCCTCAGTTTCCTCATCCATAAAAATGAGATGAATAACAACAAACCCCAAGGAGGGTCCGTATAAACAAGCCAGTGCTTACAGACTGCCTAACAAATAGTACATACAAAATTGATATTTGCTTTCTTCCCTCCACCTGCCCTCAGTGACCTGTGGGCAAGGGTCCTCACCCAGCAGGCCTGGGAGCTAGGTGGGAAGGAGCTGGTGCTTTCATTGGTTGGTCCTGCACTGTGTTAGCATTTCCTCGGTTTGTGCCTGGGTGAGCCGTGAGGTCTCAGAGTGCCTGTGTGTGTGTCTTCCACATTTGGGTTCCATCCTATTTCGAACGCTTAATAGCTGCTTCCTGCCTCTGCCAGCACCCTCCCTGAGGGGTACAGAGGTGGGTCCGAACCAGACCACCAGATCGCTGGGCACCACCCCCCCCCCCCCCGCCAGGCCTGCCTGCAGCTTTCTCCCTTCCCTAGGAATGCACTTTTGCTGTCAAACCTGAACGTCTCCATTTTCCCCCAAGAAATGAGCGTGCTTTATGTGGATGCTCAGAAGGGCAGGCTGGCGATGATGGGGAAATGTGTGCTTGGGAGCCCAGTTCCAATCTATAAAAAGACTGTTTAGTCTCAAATGTTTTATCTTTGATAAAGCTTAGACTCCGGACGCCATGTCCTCTAAAGAGGGAAGACATTCCGTTCAGGGTAGAGCCAAGGAACTGGCCTGCTGAACTCAGGGCTGCTTCTTGTCCACAGCTTCCTCTCTGCTCCGTGTGGAGACAGGAGGGCCATCCCTGGGCCTGCCCCGTCCAAAAGAGGGCTAGGCAGAAGGGGGGGGCTGGTATGCTGATGGCCACGGCTTAAGGAGCAGAACCAAGAGAGTTCATTGATGAATTTTATGTCAGAGTTTTGTTCTCAGGATGTATCTAGACTCCACTAGCCTGGGCTTCCGGCAGAGAGGTAAAGATGCAGGGGTGCACCAGACTGTGGCAGGGGAAGGAATGGCAAGGCCCACAGAACCTGTGTCTGACTGGACTCCACCCCTTAGAGTCCTAGGCCTGGCGCAGTCTCAGCCAGGCAGGGAAGCACGAGGTGCCCCAAAAACGATTACCTCTAAATATTTACCCTGTGCATTTCTGGACGTGTCTCCACAGGAGTGGGAGCGGGAGTTCAAGGAGCACGCAGGGCATGTGACTCAGACCTCATCACTCAGCTGTCCCTCCAGGGGCCGCACCTCAGAGGCTCTGATGTGGCTCCATGCCCCCACCCCACTCCCTCTGCCCCCCCACCCTGACTAGCGGCCTCATTGTTCTCCCCTGGGGAGGAGGGGGCCTGGACCCCCCAGCCCGCCTCCACATCCTGCCCAGGACAACACAAGCCCAGCTGCAGGGCTCGGTAAGGGGGGGGGGCATGGGAGGTGGATTTCCAATGGTGAGGGGTGGTGGGAGCCCCATTCAGACCTGGCCTTCTCACAAAAGGCAAGGCGTAGGGCTGGTGCCCAGGAAAGGGAGAGGAAGAGGAATGCGTAGAGCTGAGAGAGGGAGGTGCAGGGCAGGTTTCAGAGCTGAGATCCTCCAAGCGGATGCCACAGGCCCTGGGAACGGTGGAGGGCCCTGGCAAGAGGCACCGGGCCCTGCCTGGGAGGCGAGGAGGTGTGCCTGAGCAGTCTCTGGGAGGGAAGCAGCATGCGGGCACTCTGAACACAAGGGTCGTCCTGTGAAGTGATGGTTCTGAGACAGGACTTTCCTGGGGGCTCAGCTGTCCTTGTGCAAGCCGGCGAGCACATTCAGGCCATGCTTGGACCCAGGGCAAATAAAGAGGGCAGCCAATCCTGGGGGCGGGGGCGGGAAGCTGGGGTTTGCTTGTGGCTGCATCTGCTTGGCTGTATGAACTTGTCAGTATCTACGGAGGGGGCTGTATTGGGGTTCATGAGCTCTTGGATGTGCTTGTCTTGTGGGGTGCTGGGCACGCCTGTGCCGTGTGTGAGGACACGTGTGTATCTATAATGCGCGCATGGGACTAGTATACTGTTAAAAGTCATAAACGTTCTCAGAGCATCACGTGTTATAAAGACAAATTCTTTGGGAGAAATAAACAGCCTCACCGAAGTCTCACTCCTGTGGTTGGAAACCTTCTTTGGCTGTGTGACCCCTGGCGAGCCGGGTTCCGTCTCTTGGCTACAGGGCTCCTCTCTGGCCCCTGTCCCGGCCCCAGGAAGGGGCACAGGTCGCTCAGTGACACTGTTTGTTGGTTTCACTTGTGGCTGAATTAGATTCTCCATGCCTGAACCCAAATGCTCCACTACTATCGCCCCGTGGCCACTACGAATACACACGTGCACACGCATGCGTATTCGCGCACACACGCACGCACGCACGCACCAGCGCTCTCCAGGACCAGCTTCCTGGGCATGCGTGTTGACCTGTGCAGTTGCACGCACACCCACGCGGCCCAGCTCAGTTCCATTCTCTGCTGTTGTCGTTTGGGAATCCTTAATAAATTTTGAACAGGAGGCACCACATTTTCATTTTGCACCGAGCCCAGCACATTGCTTCTCTCAATCAGACTGCGGGCGGGGGGGGGGGGGGGGGGATTGAGAGGATGGGTTGCAACCCCATTCTGAAGTTTTCTTGCAGGACCCAGAGGGGCTACATGTTCTTTTAGCTGGACACAGCCATGGGGGGGAGGTGCAGGAGAGGGTCAGGGGGCGAGGCTGGCAGGAGGGGAGGGAGGGGAGGGAGGAGAGAGAAGAGAGGGGCAGCCCTGGGCACGGGAAGTGGAAGTTTCTGGCTGCACGTTAGGAAAATGTTCTCAGAGCTTTACACTGTGAGGCACCAGACCACCCAAGGAAGCTGGGTGAGGCAGTGTCACCATGGAGACAACAGGGTTTGATAAGAGGGAGGATGCTGGGGAACTAAGGGGACAGACAGCAAGACCTGAAACTGGGTGGAGGGGGGGCCTAGGGTACCCTCCCCCCTGGCAATCTGGCTGATCCCCAAGGGCACTGGTGAAGTTGTTCTGTTTGCATTTTTCCTTTGGGAGAAGAAACAGAGAAAGGCGAAGCCCCTGGGCTCTGCTGGAAGGGACTGTCCCCACCTAGCTGGAGAAGCCTCCCAGGAAGCAGGGCCCCTTCAGCATTGTCTCCGCTGTGGGCTAAAGTTACCCGTCTCCACAGCCAGGTAAAGGGCAGTTAGAGTGACCAGGAGATAAGCCCCGGTCCCCAAGCGTGACCACACCCCAAGGTTACCTCCTCCATGAGGCCCCTGCCCAGCCCATGCAGGCAGAGCTGGTGTGGCATCCTCCGGGTGCCTACAATATTCTGTACACGCTCCCTCAGTGACGATGACTGAGCTCCTGCCATGTACCTAGCACTGCACCTGCCTTCACTATTACCCCAGCACAAGGCTAATTAGCTGCGTGATCCTGGTCATGCCGCTTGACATCTCTAAGCCTCCATTTCTCATCTGTAAAATAGGGATAATAATAGTACTCACCTCACGCTAGTTGTAGCAAGAATTATGCGAGTTACTAAATGTAAAACAAACATAGTGCTTAGTAAATATATCTTATTAATGTTATAGTCATCTAACCGAATTATAATGATTAGTATATAATAACCCATATGACTATGAGTTTCAAGGCGAGGACTTAATCTTAGACCTCTCTGTATCCTCCAACCCTAGTGGGATGCCTGGCAAATAGGGGTGTGCAATAGACACCCAAATTAATGCATTATAGACGGAGATCGATGATACAGCCTTCCCCAGCTTCTCTTCTTGTGGCTGACAACCCTTGCTCCTAGGAAGTTCTCCCTGTTTTCTAATTTGAGTTTTTCCCACTGCTACATAAACGTTACAGAGGGCATAACCTCTGTAAAGAACCTAGTCGGTGCTTAGTCCCAGTCTGATGCACAACCCGTGGGGCCTATTGCTAACAACATCTCTCAATCCAGCATCCTCTAGAAAAGGTAAAAGTGAGGTCAATCCTCTGAAGGATCCCTCGGGCACCTACAGTGGACCTTCAGGTTTCTCTTTGGCCTCTTCCTTTCAGGGTAACTGTCTCTGATTAGGGCCTAATGGGCTGCCACAACGTTCCTTCCCCACAAGGGCCAGGCCAGGCCTGGCTCACTTCCCACCAGGATGGGAGACAGCTTGGGGGTTGACGGGTAGCAGGACAAGCCAGTGTAGATATAGCCCACTGTGGGGGATGGGGGAGTCCCTCCCACTGAAAAGGGCCAGTAGACAGGCTGGCTGCCACGGGCACCATCTGGCGCTCAGGGAACACTTGCTGAATTCCTCGGTCAACAAGAGAGGCAGGTGCCACGGTAGAGAGGGAAGAACGTGGAATCCGGAATCAGGGAAGCTGGTTCAATCAGGCCATACTGAGGTCCCCTCCAGCCCTACAGATCATTCTTTCCTGACTGGCTGCAGTATGCCCAGCACAGGGGTAGGCATCTGGAGGAACAGAGACAAAGCACAGGGCAGGGTCTGGGCCCTCCAGGAGTTTACAGTGTTGCTGGGGAAGGATTGTTTACTCACAAAGTAGCAACAAAAAAACCCCACATATGTACTCTGCTTTGCGGTTTACAAACAGCTCCTGCAGCCACTATCCCAATTAAGTTCTGAGCTGTGTGTCCAGACTCGAGACTAAAACAGAGGCTCAGAAGGGGGAAAGGGTAAACCACTATGGCTTCCTGGGGCAGAAACGAGGGTGGGGTGTATATGAGACATGAGCAGCTTGCAGAACTGAGTTCAGAGTGGAAAGCACCCAGACAGCACCCCATGTTACGCAGTGGGGGAGGGGGCTTGTCAGCAGGGTGGACAGGACTGGCCATTCACCACAGGGCTGTTAGAATCCCTGGCCTCACTCCTTAGTACTGGTAGCATCTCCCAGTTGTGACCGTCCGAAACACCCCAGGCATTTCCAAACACCCCCCTGAATGAAAGTTGCTTTCCTCTTCTTGCACTCCATCAGTTTACAAGTGAGGAAACAGATCCAAAGCTGGACAGAGTGACCTGAGGTCACACAGCAAGTTGATGGCAGCGAGAATTAGATCTCCTAAACCCCAGGCAATGCTCTCTCCACCCCACCACATTGATCTTGGGTTTCCTAAAGCAGCCTCCCCTGCCCAGTTGACTCCCTTAGGTGGCACCTCCTTATCGGAGATGACGTGGTACCAGCTGTCTTCTTTGAGATTCTAAGCACACTGGTTGACACAAAGTTCTCTTGGATTTTTGCAGTTTTCCCAGATTTCGAAACAAGGGAGTGTACTCCAATCAGGATAAAATGTATCGGTCTTCACATGACAGCAGGACACATTCTCTTAAGCTTTGTACAAAGTCCTAGATGAGAACAATGCTGTAGTTTTCAATACAAGGACTATTGCCTCATTGTGTCATGTCCTGACTCCCATGTTTGTAACGAGCATGTCTTCCAGACTGGAGTGGCAGGAGGGTGTGGAATGGAGGGGCGTAGTGGACAGTACAAGAGAAGCTGGAGGGGTGGACGAGGTGGCCCTACCCCCCTCCCCTGACTTGGGGCTCATTTCTAAGGGGAGAGAAAGTCCCCCGTGGTTTCTCAGCAAAGGTGAGGCTCGCGCAAGTCAGATTGAACCAGAGAGAGCCAGGACCCCCAGAGCATCCTCGGGCGACCCAACTCATTCAGGGGGAGCAGGGAGGGGTAAGGGCAAGGGAAGGAGACATTCTTACAAGTCAAGCAAAGAAAAGTACAAGGTGGTTTTTTTTTTTTAAAGCCCTGGGTTAAAAGACCACCGAAGTCAGGGAATATCGCTCATGGGTATCATGATATTTCATCTGTGGGCGTGGGTCTCAAGTTCTGATGGCAGAGTAAGGAGGCCAAGGAGGGAAGAGGCCCAGGAGAGGTCCCTTCTACTCAAAGATGCTAGATTTGGGATTTCGTGGTTTGGTGCCATCAGAACCAACCTCAGACCAAACGCTATGGCTCTGCCTTCTTCTTGTCAAACAAATAAGGGGGTAATCTGATGGCAACAGCATGCCAAAGGTGTGGGTGCCTGGGCAGAGCGAAGAAGGGGACAGGCAGTGGGGATGGAGACAGAGTTCTAGGATGGGCTCTGACCCTCAGTTCCTCAGGGCAATCTCTTTGTGAGGAATTCAGGCTCATCCCAGGCTAAGGGACATCTCTGGCTCTGCAGGGTAAAGTGGCTAAGCGGGGTGGCCCACGGAGTCCCCGAATTCCCGTCAGAATTATTACAACATTCAGGTGCAAGGGCTGCTTCCGCCCAGGCAATTAGTCATGACCCTCGGAGACCTTGCATGGGGTAGTCAAGAGTTGGACCAGTGAGGGCTGTCCCTCTGCCCATGCCCAGAGCCAGGCGAAGGTTCTCAAGAGCAAAGCATGGCCCAGGGATCGCATAATGTGTGTATGTGTGTGCTTCTCCCCCACGGCCCAGCCATGCCACCCACAGGTGGAGAGGTTAAAGGGCCGCGGGCCTCCTGGGCCCAGGCAGGGCTGCAGTGTGGTCTGAGAACAGCCCGCTAACGTGAAGGGACAGAGCCTCTGGAAGCTGGGGAGGACGGGTTCCGGACTCCCTTCTGTCCGCTCTCCCTCCTGAGAGGCAGCATAGACCACCGGCCGGTGCAGTACCCAATGCCCACATGTGATTATTTCACTTTAAGTTCATTAAAATTAAATCAAATTAAAAATTGAGTTCCTCGACTCCACTAGCCACATTTTAAGGATCAATAGCCACACAGGGCTAGCGGCTACCACGATAAACAGTGCGATCTAGAGCATGTCCAGCATCAGAGGGACATTGGACGGCACAACGACAGCCTCCGGAGTCGGACCTGTGTTTGCTCTCCAGTTCTGCCACTTACTGGCTGTGTGACTTTGGGCAAGTTACTTCACCTCTCTCTGCCTTAGTTTTCTCACTGGTAAAGTGCTCAGCCAGTGCCTGCCACAGGGTAAATAAGCAACTGATATGACCCGTGAGCACCTCTGCCTGCCTCTACCATTCACCGAGACCCAGCTCGAGTGCCTCCTCCTACAGGAAGCCTCCGGTCTTCATCCGTACATCCATACATTTACTCATCCAGCCATATGTCATTCAGCCAACATTTACTGAGCACCCCACAGGCCGACCCTGGCCAGAAGGACTGAAGACGCCTGCAGCAGGAGCGGAGCGAATCAAGCCAGCCAAGGAAGGCAGCAGTGGCTGTACATTTGGGGACCTGCCCACTGAACCCCGTCAAGCTCTGGTCTCCCCTGACCCACCAGCTCTTTTCCAGCCTTTATTCCCATCTCTGGCTCCATCTAGAAGGGCACCATTTCCATACACAGAGGTGTTTGGGTGTGAATTCTGTCTGCCCTCTCACACTTGAAGCACCATACAGAGGACGATGCCATCGCATTGGGTAAGACCTCACCAAGGGGAAGAACTCTGTGTCCCTCCTCAGACTGGGAAATCCCTGAGGGGTGGGGTAGGAAGCCGAGGGGGCACAGGTGGGAAGGACTAGGGCCGCATGAGGACCAGAGGTGGAGTCCACTTTGTGCGCGGACCACAGCCCTGAGTCCTGTTTGTTCAGCAGCTGAGGCTCTTGGTGCTGCTGTCTTGAGCCTTTATTTCACTGGATAAAGGGACAGGGTGTGTCTGGGGGTGGAAAACCGAAGAAAGGCCCCTCTATTCAGAGTCACATACCTCCTACCCCCACATCCCAGATGGAAGCTTTCCTCTCCTATGAGGATCCCTTCGCCTTCCTGACCCAGCAACTCCACCTACCTCCACGGACGGACACAGGAAGGAGCACCCAATTGCCACCTACTCCCACCCCACCCAGGAGCCCCACCAGGACACCTTTTGCACCTGGTCCCAGCTTCAGTTTGAATCTAGTGGGAAAGGGCAGAAGCTGGAAGCTCGAAGCATATAGTAAGAGCCAATTCTGCTGGGGCAGACCCTGGGCTTTACAAAGGCTTTACAGACCCATTTTACAGAGGACACTCAGCAAAATCAAGGTCCCTCTGATGCCAAAGTCCCAAATTGTGTCCAACCCCACCCCTCTGCCTCTCCAGTTCCCCTCCATTTGAATGTCTTTCCCAGTATATAGAGTTCTGGGACATCCTTGGTCTCATTTAATTTAATCCTTTTATCAAGCCAGGGAGTGAAGCAGTATTTATTCCTATTTTAAATGAAGAAACGGAGGCTGGGAGATACCGAGTTACTTCACATCTACTCACACAGCGAATAAGTGGCAGAGCCAACCCCCCCTCCCCCACCAGCTGGCTCTGTTGAACCCAGTTGCATGGGAGCCGGGAGCCAGTGCGCAAGGCGGCAGCTCGCCCCCCAGGCACCCGTGTCCATGTTGTGGGCTGCCCCTGGGACTGAAGGGCCCGGAAGCAGAGAGGCAGCCGCTGCAGCTCCGGGAACAATGCAGAGGGATTAAGGCTGCCCGGGAGAGCCCCACCCATCTCGTCATCCGCAGGCTCTGAGTCCCGCTCCCAGGGACCCAGAGAACCAGTGGAACTTTCCGGAACTCTGCTCCCCTCCTCCAAGCCCACCTGGGCGCGCCTCGCCCTACTTTCCTGGTCGGCCTCGGGGAGGTCCTGCCACACCCGCGCCGCAGGCAGGCTGCTGAGGTCCCGAATGCCTAGAGCCCCCAGGGACTCCTGCCGCCTCCCCTCTGAATCTCTCGGGTCTGCTGCCTCCGTCCCACCCTCTGGTTGGTGTCCCCAACAACCTACCCTCTTCCCCAACTCCCTACCTATTGGGTTCATCGGACTTGCACAAAGACTAGATGTAAGATCCGGATCTCACATCCCTGCCCAGCAAGAAGTTCTTCCTGAAGTCTAACCTCACTCCCTCATGCTGCAGTTGGACTGAACAGAGTTCTGCGCCTTCCGTTAGGATGTAGTAGTTTGTGGGCTTGGGTGTCAGACTGCCTGAGTTTGTATCTTGGCCCCACCACTTACCAGTTGTTTGACATTGGGCAAGATACCTTTCCTCTTTGGGCTTTTAGTTTCTGCATCTCTAACAGGTTACGTAATGGTTCCTCTTAGGGGAATTGTGAGGGTTACATGGGAGAATCCTTGTGTGTCGGGGGTAGTGGCTGTGCCTATCAAGTGGCATGAATGCCAGTTAACATCCCTCCCCTCCCCTGCATTCAACCCCTACAGCTCTTCCTCCTGGAGAAGCAGCACAGTAGGGTCACAACGGAAATAGGGTGGGGAAGCAGAGGGGAGGGGAGGGGAGGGGAGGGGAGGAGAAGGGAGGGAGGGCGTTCTGGGTCAGCCCTGCCCTTAGGAAGCACCAGCTGCTACTTCTCTCTGCTGCTTCCAAGTGAGTGCCACCTGCCCCAGCCCTGATCTTAGCATCCTTTGATCTTCTGATCTCTGGCCAGGGTCCCCCAGCCAAAGGCATTCCTGTCTCCTAGGCCTCCTCCAAGGAAGAGCAAAGGGCTGGGCTCCTGCCCCTTCCCCCAGGCTCCTGCCTCCTCCCTGTGCGTGTGTGTGTGTGTGTGTGTGTGTGTGTGTGTGTGTGTGTGTAACCAGGACTGCCACAGAAGCCCTGGGACAAGGTAATAGTCAGGTTCCATCTGAGGTAGTGGTGTCTGGGGGAGAGGGACATGGAGAAGGGCTGGCCACTGGACTGCCACTGGGCATGGTGCCCTGGGCTGGGACTGGACCCTGCTGGAAAGGTGCCTTCAGCCTCAGTTCCTTGTTCCGAGTGCCCTTGTGTGCAGAGCCTCGCTGAGCACTGGAGGAAGCATGTGTGCCCGTGTGTACAGACAGGGAGGACTCCGCAGCCGGAGGAGAGATGCAGAACCATAGACCCAGCCGGACAGAGCCTTGAACGTTAGTGCTGGAAGACTCTCCAGTGCCTGGGCCTCAGGAGGAAGCTGACCTGCGGTAGCCAAGAGGGACAGGTTTAGCCATTAGAAAGTGGCCTGAGTACTTTGCAAAGTGGGGGACGGGGCTGGGGTGCTTCGGTTGGCAGTGAGGGATGGTGTAGTAGGCTGAATGGTGGCCCCCCAAAGACACGTCTACATCTTAATCTCCGGACCCCGTGAATGTGATGATACTTAGAATAGGGTCATGAAGAGAAGGATCTTGAAATGAGGAGAGCATCTTGGATTATTTGAATGGGCCCTAAATCTGATGACAAGTGCCCTTATAAGACACACAGAGAAGAAGGTGATGTGGAGACAGAGACAGAGATTGGAGTGACATGGCCGCAAGCCAAGGGAGCTGGCAGCCACCACAAGTTAGAAGAGGCGTGCAGTGGATTCTTCCCTAGAGCCTCTGTAGTCAGTGGAGCCCTGCCGCCATCTTGATTCTGGGTTTCTGGCCTCCAGCACGTGAGAGAATCAATTCCTGTTGTTTTAAGTCACCCTGTTCGTGGTACTTTGTAATAGGAGCCACTGGAAAGTATACAGTAAGTAGTCAGATGGGTCACAATATACTGCTCGGCCCTGCGGCCCTGCCATGGGCTCCCCCTTCCCTCAGCCCTCTCCTCACCCTCCTCCTCCCTCCTGATGCCTCAGACCAAGCTGATAAGCCATTCTGCACATCACCTAGGAAACTCATTCTCACCCAGGAGACTCCCCGGGATCTGTGGCCCCGCTATCCCACTCCTGGATGAACAACCAACAGAAACACATCCAGATGCTCACCAAACGCCGTACAACGCCATCCACAATGCCCCCAAACCGGGACGTGTCCAACGCGCAGCAGCGGTAGGATGGATAGACCGCGTTGTGTTCTCCCGAAGTGAGTATGCGCAGCAATGAGCGAGAGTGAGCGATGGCTGCAAGCAAGAGTGTGGTGTGGACGGATACCTCAAACACGGCGAGGGGAAGAGCCCAGACATAAAAGAGTGCTCCATTTATGTAAAGTGCAAAACACAGGCAGTACGCACCTATGTTGTTAGAAATCATGACAGTGGTTACCCTTGGTGGGGAATGGGTAGTGCCTAGAGGAAGGCATGGTGGGTGGAGGATTTCTAGAAAGCTGTGGACATTCTGTTTCTTGGTCTGGGTGCTGATGATGCCAGTGTACTCAGCTTGTAAAAATTTAACAGGCGATAGGTAGTCTTTTCTGTGATGTATATTATTCTCAAATAAAAAAAGTTAGTTAAAAGAAAGACTCATTCTGAATATCTTCCATGAACCTCAAGCTGGCTAAGGGTTCCCTCTAGATTCCCACGGCATCTTGTCAAGACTTCTCAACTTTTTACCTCATTGGATTGAAATCGGAAGTTTAATCCACGACTCAATATCATCTCACTCATCTGTGGACTCCCAGGACATTGAACACAGGCTCTGGCACATAGTAGGTGCTCAAGAAACACTTACTGACATCTGTTGGCATGGCCAAGGGCTTTGGTGTTCTCAGACTTCTTTCCCAGAGTTCCCTAGCCATCGGTCCCAGCACCCTGGACCACCGCAGGATTCCATGGTGGGACACACTCCTCCCCACTGCTGCTCCCCACCTCCTGAGTACCCCCACGACCGGCCTGTGCCTATCCTCATCCAAACACGTACAAGGCGGTAACCTTCTGACCCACCAGCCTGAGATCTCTACTAGCACAGACCACAGGGCTCACTCATCTTGGACCTTCAGAGCTTAGGCAAGAGCCAGACACACAATGTGGATTGAAGAACCAGGAGCCTCAAGTCCCTGGAGCTCTCTCTCCATCCAAGCCTAGAGGCAAGCACATACCTTTGTTCGTCTTAGCTTGTTTGAAACTGGGTGGAAATTTTCAAAAGATGTGTTCTTTAAAAGAAAAAGTAGTAAAGAGAATGAATAGGAAAGGCAAAAGCTTCTAAGTAGAAGGGTTTATAGAACAGATGTCTCACTCTAATGAAACCCAAGCCTGGCCACGAGCTGGCTAACTGGCAGCTTAAGAGGCTCCCCAGTACGGCTCCGTGCTCACCGCAGCCGTCTGGGTTGGGTGCCACACCTCCGGCCTGCAGCGGAGCCAGGTTAGGGCTACCACCAAGTCTGGAGAGGGTGGCCCTCCCTCCCAGCATCCCTGCACTCTCTCTCAGGTGAGCACACGTGCTTCTGAGGCTGGTTTCTGCTCTGCACCTCCTGCCTCTGGCCATGCATTAGTGATTCATCCGTTAGTTCTTTCCTTCCCTCATCCCACCAATACTTTCGAGCACCCTTGTGCAAGGGGCTTGTGCCAGCCCTGAGGATACCAGGGAGCATTGGTGGCTGGGGCCCTGCTTTCCAGGGCTTCCCAGCCTAGTTTGGGAAACACCCCAGTAACCAGAACTTCGATCCCAGGGGGATGAGCCCTGGAGCAGAGCAGGCACACAGAGGGGAGCCCTCTCCCAGGGTTGAAGGATTAGGGAAGGCTTTCCTGGAAGAAGAGACATCTCGGGTATCCCCTTGTATCCGAAATCAAGCTGATGCTTCCCCTGCTTCCTCTGAAGACTGGCCCCCAGAGCTGCAGGCTTCTTGTCTGAACCCTTCGCTTAACCACATCCTTGAGTAAATCACAGTGATGTCCACGGGGCTCTTTCTTATTGCCCTAGATATAAGCCAATGGGGCATCACCTAAGTACAAACTAGGTTAACGCAATTCTGGGTGGGAGGGTATGGGGGGGGAGTGGCTGGCCAGAGACTGAGCTGATGGGGTGACTTACGGCAAGGAGAAGCTTTGGGGCAGTCCCTGGCGCACTCCAAAAGGCAGATTCTGACTCAGTAGATCTGGGGTGGGGCCTGAGCTCCCGCACACACTAACAGTTCCCAGTGCCGACACTGCTGGTCTGCCACCCATACTTGGAGTCAAAAGGCTTTGGGAGATCCAAGGGACTGAAGAACAGAAAAAACCTTCTTCAAGCAACTCCTCCCAAATAGTTTTTCAATCACTTTTTTGCTAAGTATTGACCAGACTGACTCACAGAGATGTCCAGTTGTGGCCTGGCCTGGACAAGGCCAAGCAGAGGCTAAAATCTGGCCCTTGCCCCACTCACCTACTCTGCCCCCTCCCCGCACTGTGGGGCCACTGGGGCAGTGAGCTGGCTGGCAGCAGCCCCGGGGGGTTGTGGGGCAGGGAGCCGCCGTGCTGTGCAGTCCCCACGGAGGGGCAGAGACCCTCAGCAGCCCCTCCAGGATCCCTGGGGACTGCACAACTTCTCTACCTCCTGCCTCTGAGGTGGACTTTGTAAGGTGGGCTCACGTCCTCTTGGAGAAAGTGAAATGAAATCCAGTCCACCCCCCAGTGCATTTGAGGCTATCAAAGCGGGGGTAGCGGCTGGCTCTCTCCCCTCTGACCAGAACAGGAAGGAAACTCAGGGATACTACAGCAGGAAGAAGGAGGGACACCAGGAAGAACTTCCCAGTGATCACATTCTTGAGGAGCCATGCTAAAGCAAGGGTGGGGTGGTGGAGGACTTGGTCTGCCCGTGCAGGGCTTCTAGCTTGGGTTAGGGGCAGGGGGCTGCAGCAAAACTTCAGGAGGGCCCCCAGGGCAAGCTTCTGAGTTTCCCAACCTTTCCCGTTTGCTACACTCTTCACTCCCTGCCCCCTACAGGCTCCAGCGCTGTCCATCTGGGCCGGGCACACCAGGGTTCTAGGGGTTAGCCCAGGTATTTCCTGACCCCAAGCCCCACCCCCAGCAGGTCCCCCGGGCCCCACAGCATGGTGCCTTTGCACCCCCATGCCAATCTGGAGGGTGAGGCTAATACTTTCTGGCAGGTAGAGGCAGGGCAGGCAGAGGGGGAGGCGGCACCCTGGGCTTCTGCATTCAGATCAGGGGAGCCAGCCACGAAGCGAGGGTTGGCGTGGCGTCGGCTGGCGGGGGGGTGGGCATTCCTCTTTCCGCTGGCTGCACATAGTTAATGGGGGGCCTTGTTCTGGCTGGGCACGCAGCCCTGGAGGTGCTGGTGATGGCCGTGCCTTGTCCCAGCCCCCGGGATCTCAAGTCTCACTGAGTGAAACTGCAAATCTCCGGGGACCCTGGCACCTCCCTCATCCCACAGTCTCAACATGGCCTCGCTCGGGCTCCTTCCTCCCCTTCTCTTCCCCCTGCCTCTTCATTTATACACGATCATTTGTCTCTATAATATCCTGGGATCAGGAACGGCCAGCCCGGGGCGCCTGGGTGGCTCAGTCGTTAAGCGTCTGCCTTCAGCTCAGGGCAAGAACCCGGCGTTCTGGGATCGAGCCCTGCATCAGGCTCCTCCGCTGGGAGCCTGCTTCTTCCTCTCCCACTCCCCCTGCTTGTGTTCCCTCTCGCTGGCTGTCTCTCTTTCGAATAAATAAATAAAATCTTAAAAAAAAAAAAAAAAGGAACAGCCAGCCCGACAGGAAACGGGCCCCAAGAGATCAGAGGACTTGTCCAAAGGCCCTCAGCAAGTTGGTGGCAAACAGAATTCTAGCCCGGGATCTCCTGATTCCAATTCCGCTAACCAGAGAGCAGACCTAGGGCTCAGGTGGGCCAGTGTCCGGGGAGTCTCAGACAAAATTGGAGGAGGGGACCTATTGACATCTTCCCATTCTTCCAGAATGGGCAGCACCTCACTGCACAGTAGCCGGAGGTGGGAGAGGCGGGAGGGGCGGAGCCAGCAGGGTTCTGCAGGTACTGAGGGGGCTCGCACAGGGCACGAAATCTTTGTCTGCCCCCACCCCGACCAGCCACGGTGGCTGTTATATGGAGAACTGTTGCTGCAATACCGGGTGCTGAGCAGGCTGTGCCTGCGAGGAGTAGACACTCAGTAAACGTTTATCAGTTGAATAAATGAATAGTAATAGTTAACGCCCATTGAGGTTACTATGCGTCAGACACTCTTCTAAGCATTTTCCATATATTATCTCATTCAGCCCTCCCAACAGCCCTCTGAGGTGGCTATCATTAGCGTCCCTATCATGTCCAGCTGAGGAAATGAAGGCACCAAAGAGTAAATCCTTTCCCAAAGACCTGTAAAAGTCAAAGCCAGGATCCGAGCCCTGGAGGGGCAGCTCCGGAGCTCATGCGCTTAACTACTCTGCTATTCTCCGAAAACTGGGACGGGCTGCAACTCACACAGAGACCTGCCCATTCAAGCAAAGGCCTTGCCACCCACAGTTACACCGAGATTCAGATGTGCCCCATGCATCATCTGGGCACAGCGCACCCCATACCCCTGGCCCCTTGCAGACGTCATGCTCAGGCCAAGGAGTGCCCCCAGCCCAGGAGCACCCAGTGTCCCCTCCAGCCCTGAGGCCACCTCGGGTGCATCCCCAAGAGGAGCTGCCTCTTCTGCCCTGAGGCATCCCTCCTCAAGGCACCCCTCCTCCCATCCATTCCTGTACTTGCGTCCACCCCCCGGCTCTATCAGGATTGTAAGGACAGAAGACATGTATCTGTCATGTGAGGAATCAGAGGACAGAGCACAGAGACGTGGTCTCATTTGAATCTATGACCACTTGGAATGGGAGATGGGAGGCCGCGCAAGAGATTTCCTCATTCTAAAATTCAGAAATATGGGGCTCGGAGAGGTGAAGAGCAGGACAATTTACAGGACCCCGTGCAAAACAAAAATGTGGGGCCACCCTGTAAGACGGCAAGAGCAGACAGCATTCACCCAAGCACGGGGCCTGTGTGGCGGCCGAAGCAGCCCCGGTCTAAGGGGTGAGCCCAAGTCACCCAGCTCCCAAGTCCGGAAGCTGGTAACCATGCTGGGAGAGCTGGGGTCCAGTCCGGTCTAAGAAGTGAGCTGGCTCCCGGGCTCCGGGCTCTCCTGGGTCTGCCCCCAGGATGAGGGCGGGAGCCCAAGCCCTGTCCCAATTCTTGTTCTCTCTTGCTTTTGTCCTAGACAATAGTCCCCTTCCTTTCTTCTCTCCTCCCAGCCTCCTAATCGGCTCTGTCCACCACAAAGGCAGGGGATTAGTTTACGGCCCCTTCCTGCCTCAGCCTTCACAATCCCTGGACACTCGATCCACCTCCCCTTCCTCAGACACCCCCACCCTCGGGCTGCCCCAGATCTGGAGCCCAGCTGGAGGGAGAAAGACCGAATGCATAGTCCTGTAGTGTTTGTGGCCCTGTTCAGAGTGCCCCCTGCAGGTAGAGGCTGGTACACGTGTATGTGTGTGTGTGTGTGTGTGTGTACATGCAAGCACGTGCCCATGCGTTTGAAGGGGGGTTGTGATGCGGTCCTAAGAGGAAGGGAACCAGGAGCACAGATCCTGCCTTCAGGAAGCTGCCCGTCGGAAGCCCGAGTTCTGGCCCTTCCCAGAGAGCTCCAACTTCTCGTGCAAAGAGATACCGCTCCTGCCCTGAATCTGAACCCAATGAGGCAGAGAGTCTTTGTCAGGGGGACAGACAGATGGACACACACACAGCCCCTCAACAGACATGGGTATGCAGTCCTACTTGATATTTTCTTGGCGGCATGGGGGGTGGGGAACAACATCCTCTACAGGCTAGGCACTCTTCCAAGCAGGACCTTGCTTAATACAACCATTTCATCGGGGACAGACGATTATTCTGTTTTGCAAATGAGTGTCCACCTAGGGCTTCTAGCGCCCACTCCTGTGGTTTTTCCCTTGCACAACTGCCTCTCCAGAGGTTTCTGCATCGACGGCATCAGTTAGCACGAGCTTTCCTCCCTCCATGCGCCTGCCTGCTGCTCCTTATCTGGACCTGCCTGGTGCCCGTCTCACTCCCCGCAAAGTGTCACCTTGATTTGTGTGCTTGTCTTATCTCCCTCTCTGAGCCCCCGGGGCAGAGAAAAGAGGAGCCCCCAAGCTTACCTCTGACCATGTCTCTCCCCCTTCGCCGGGTGTCCCCCTCCCCATCTGAGAGGGGGAGGAAGGACAGGACATCCCCGCCCAGGGCAGATGCAGCAGAAAGCCTTCAGCACCGTGCTCCCAAATGAATATTTGCTCCCCACACAGCGTGAGAGTTTGAGCGGCATTATCACTGACCATTAACAAAGGGGACGGGGAGGGGCAGCTGGGTGGATCAGTCGTTAAGCATCTGCCTTCGGCTCAGGTCATGATCCCAGGGTCCTGAGATCGAGCCCCACATCGGGCTCCCCGCTCAGCGGGAAGCCTGCCTCTCCCTCTCCCACTCCCCCTGCTGATGTTCCCTTTCCCCGCTGTGTCTCTCTGTCAAATAAATAAATAAATAAAATCTTCAAAAAAATAAAAACCAACAAAAAACAAAGGGAACGGGGAGAGCGCAGCATAAGCTGGGACGGGAGCCATTATCAGGATGCGAACAGTGTGCTATGGCAAGTGGGCTTGAACCTGGGTTTGAACACACTCTATCCTCAGAGTTAGCCCCACGGAACAGCACAGTCCTATATGCAAAGGAACATGAAGCAAATTGGGAGAGACCCAGGGCCTGGGGAAAAGAATCCTTAGGCTGGGTCAACCTAAGGGAAGGCTTCCTTCCTACAGGAGGTGTTAAAAGCCCCTTAGCGGCTGCTGCCTTGGCTTGTTTCCCAGGAGTCAATGGTAACTCAGGTCGGGGGACCATTCAAACTTGCAAATCACACAGGGAGGTGGAAAAAACCTCAACAGTTTTGATCCTCCATGGGCCACCTGAGCGAGCACCCCCTCCCTGCCCTGCGGTGACCCTAGCAATGAACTGGGCTGGGGTGGTAGAAGGGGACAGTGATGGCACCTCCTTTGCACCACCACTCCTCCCCTCTTCCCCCTTCAGTAGTCCATCTGCCTTGGCTTTGAGCCTAGGGACCATGTCCAAATCCCTGACAGCAGTGCAATGGAAGGCACTCAGCACCCTCCTCCCATCCGCCTGTCTGGACACTCTCAGGGACACCCCCACCTCCTCCAGCACCTCCAAGGGCAAAGGGGAGGGGACAGTGGCAGGGAGAGAGGAGAGGAGAACTGTGTTCTAGATTCAACCCTCTGGGTCTCACTCCCAGCCAAGCCCTAGATTGACGGAGTGGCATCGGTAAGACGCAGGGCCACTTTGTACCTGCCTCAGTTTCTCTTTCCAAGGGAGATCAGTGTTGGGTAATAGCAATAGCCCCTCTGTGTCGGGCATATGCTGGGTGCCAAGCGCTCTGCCAAACTGCAAGCTTGATACTCTTCTGCCCATTTTGAAGCTAAGGCACTGGCGGCCCAGGGAGGTGCAGAGTCAGGGAGCGCCGTCCAGTGAGTCAGTGCTGGAGCTGAGATTTGAACCCTTGCGGTCAGGCTGCAAACAAGAGCTTCTTCCTCGGCAGCAGAGAGAGAGACAGAGACAGAGAGGGTCTCGGCCCCTGGGGTGCCGGATGCTGCCTGGGGTTGGCTAGACGCCTGTGGCTGGGAGCAGCCTAAATGATTTATCCCAGCTGCTAAACACCTTGAATCTGTTTTTGTTTTTCATATGTGTGGCCTGAGGCGAAAAAGGCCGAGAGCCTGCTCTGGACTATCCCACCTCGAGGAGTGAGATAGAAAATCTATGGTGATCAAGTAACAGAGCCCCAGGATGTTCTGTGTTGGAGGCTCTTGCTTTCCCTTCTCCTGGAGGGCCTTCCCTATCCACCCCCATCTGAATCCCCTGGTCCTTCAGGAATCAGGATGGCGCCTCTCATCCCTCCCCCGGGGCCTCCCCTGACCAGCACGGTCCTCCCTGTCCTCTCAGTGGCCCTGACCTCACTGCTGGTCCTCCGGGGACCTTCCCCATGACCATCTGGTACAGTGAGCCAGCTCTTCCTGTCTCCCCTCACATCCCCATCCCCATCCTGACTGCCTCACAGAGGACCCAGCACCTTCTCCTTCAAGCAGCCCCCACAGAGGAGCTCCTAGAGACCCTGCTGGCCGATGGGATGGGAATGAAACCACCGCCACCTCTCGAGAAAGACAAGAAACCGGAACTAGGCTTTAAGGGACTGTTCCACCTGGGAGTTCAACGTGCCCAGAGTCTCGCCCATTCACTCAGAGCTCCAGACCCCCCCACTCTGACCCCCCGAGCGGCAGTAGTTAGGACGAAATCCCACCACTGGCTAGTGGCCTCAGGCCAACTCTTAGCGTCTGAACGTCCCAGTTTCCTCATCCGTAAGATAGGGATAACCCTGGGCCTTCTCTCCCTGAGTTCCCATGAGCTGAGGCAGGAAACACCAGCTGCTAGGTTAAGGCAGCCAGGCCAGCGCCATGGCACTTTCCTAGGCCCCAGGGATGACCTTCCTGACAATCTGGTTTCTTCCTGGAAGAAAAGTAATAGTCCAGGAAATGAAAATGTCAACCTGGAAGGCATCCCCACTGTGTGCAAGAGCAGATGGGAGAGGCAAAACACTGGGCTGGAGGTGCTTCCCTGGCCCCCGCCTTAGATTCTGTATCTCACACGATTCATCAGAGGGGGCCTGATGCCCCAGGGCTGGGGAAATTCAAGATGCAGACCTTCCTTATGAGCTTTGGAGGAGGAAGAGGACAGTGGCACAGAGGACACCTCGGCAGCTCTAGGGGTGCCCTGTTGCAGAGCAGCTGGGCCCAGCCCCCACCTGCCCGCTGCCAGCCCGCCTGTGGCCTGCTCTGGCATGGCTCCGGGGGGCGCAGTGCCAACCCCTGAGCCCTACCCCCCCCATGTCCTTTCACTGCTTCCAAAATAACTCTGCTCCCTGCCCAAGTTTGGCCTTTTGGGTGTTTTTCTCCTCCTGAGACCTGTTCTTCCATGTCTGAAGGGCGGGAGGAAAGACCTGAGTTGTCATTAGAAATGGGGACCACCCCTTTTTTTAGTAAGGAACTAGCTAGCACAAAGGGGCTCCCACAACCCTGAGAGCCCCTGATTCAGTGAGTCCATTTCAGTTTGGCTAAAAGAAGGCATCTTTTCCAACCTGAAAAAGAGGGTTGGAAATTTCTCCCCCACCCCTGTCTCTTGTACCTTCCCAATGCCCCAGTGGGACTCCTTGCCTTGGCCCTGCACCCAACAGAGTGAGTTACTAGACTAAGGTCACACAGCCCATTAGGGACGAGCTCAGATGAGAATCCTTACTGGCCCCTAAGGGCATGTGGCTGGGGCAGAAATCCCAACTGCCCAGTGAGCACACCTGCTTTTCCTCGGGCTATACCAGGGAAGGCCCTAATTCCACAGAACTCCCACTTCTGGGGAGAAGCTGGACTCTCCAGACAGGAGTGACCCGGAAGCCCAGACTTCTCTTCTCTGGAGAGTCTCCCACCAGGTATCAGACCAGGGCCCATCTCCTCACGTGTCCCTGTGACAAGAGGATCACTTCCGCCATCATCTAGGGGGCTGGGAGCTCAAAGCTGAACGGGCTCTTTGAAAAGCCCATTTCCCTGAGGGACAGTGGGAGGGGGCTTTATTAGGACAGAAGGAGGGAGGGAGGGAGGAAGAAAGGAAGAACGTAGGCCTGTGGGCAGGCGATCTGATGGGGCTCTAGAAGACCACACTGGCACCTTCCATCCCCACCCTGTCACAGGTGGCTCTGTTATTCCCTTTCTGGGCCTCAGCAGATCATTTGCAGTTCAAAAGATGGAGAAAAACAATATAAATTGTCAACCTTTGAAAGTGGGTATAAACATGAAAGACACCCTGTTTCACTTTCTTTGTCTCATGGGCTCCTCCCCTGCCCCCTTCCAAGTAAATACTGTTCCTGCTCCCACATTCAAGATGAAGAAGCTAACTGTGGAGAGGTTAAGTGACTTGTCCAAAGACTCACCGCTCCTAACTAGTGGGGCAGAGACTGGAGGCCACAGCCAGAGCCTCCCGGCCTCCCGGGCAGGGCCTCCCCATGCGGTGCCCTGTCCTGTGCCCCGTCCGTCTCTCGGCCCGATGGGCACGGGGCAGAGTGGGAAGCGGGCTGTGGCACGTGTGGGGCCATCAGGGTTGAGAGCCCACGGCATGGGGGAAGGCGGGGTTGAACGGGGGGGGGGGGCAGGCTGGGGGCCAACTCTGCTCCGAGCCAGGCCTTCTTCTCCTCCGCCAGCCACCCCACCCGGCCGCGCCCAGCGCTTGCTGCTGCCAGAGCCCAGAGGTTTCCTTTTTCTTTTGCCTAGGGTTGTTTCCTGCCTTTCCTTTGAACTGGGGTGTTGGCTCCTCCACGCACTCATCCTCCTCCGGCGACCCCCCAGGACTGCCCTCTGATGGGCCCGTTCCCACAGGCTGCACTTTGGAGGAAGGCTGGCACCCCACTTCCTGGAATCACTCTCCCTGGCTTCGCCCTTCTCCTCTCTGCCCTGGTCTGGGTGCTGTCTGGGTCCCCCTCCTCCCTTCCCGCGGTCCCTTCCCCTACTGCCCACCTCGGCCAAGCAGTTCTCACTGGAGGCTTTCTCTTCCTGCATCCGGGGAGCAGGCTCACGGTTGGTTTCTCCCTACCCCTCCCGCTCCAGTTTTTCGACGAAATGTGTAGACATTGAGGTCCAGAAAAGTTTGGGAGCTCACATCACAGTAACCAAGAGACCAAGGATCAGACCTCACAAATCCCAAGTTTCAGGAAGGCAGAGATGGCTCAGGCTCTTAGAATCTACCAGAAAGGGAAACTGAGGCCTGACCCAGGAAGGGTAGACTTGGAGTGAGACAGGAACTCGGGCACATTGAGCCCCCAGGCACATCCTGCCCAAGGCCGGCTCTCATCTGCTGAAGCTGCTCATTCATGCGTCCTTGCTTCTTCCTGCGATAGGCCCGCAAGGCCCATCAGGACATGCTGGGAGGAGGCTGGCATCTTTCATCTGCTGTCCACCTCCTGCCCCGGGTGCCCTAAGACTGCACCAGCCAGCAGAACACTATAGCTGCTCTGGGTTCCCAGTACAGCGCCTTCAGTCTCCTTGCCAGCTACTCCTCCGTCTCGTGGCCCCCACCACACACACACACACACACACACACACACACACACACCCCAATTCCACGCCTTTCACAGAACAGTCCTCCTCCTCTCTTCCCAATGCTAGCTCCAGGACTTCCTCCTCCAGGAAGACTTCCATGCCTAACACTTCTTGGCCCCAGTCACCATAACAACAACATTGGCTAGCACTGACTGAGCTCTTACCACAGGTCACACACTATGCCAAACCCTTTACAAACACGACTTCAGTGAATCCACATAGCAACACTATGAGATAGATATTAGCTCCCTTTACAGATGAGGAAACTAAGTCACAGATCAACTGGACCAGGTTCACATGGCTTAGTGATGAGTCATCCCTCTGCTCTGTTATGGCTGATGCCTGTGCTCTTAACCCCTCTGCCATCCCCCAGTGGCCTGACTCCATCTGGTCATGGGTAACCCCCCAGGCAGTGATGGGGAGGATGCAAATTACCTAGAATTGAGACCCTTACACACATACGCACACACACACGATGACCTTGAAAACAAGCTCAGTGGTTATCACGGGCAGTCTGAAAGGGAGTGAAGTCCCAAGAAGACAATGAGCAGCCTGACTAGGGCTGCCCAGAGGATTGGCCCCTCTCTTAGCCCCCAAAGCAGTGGGCATTGGAGATGGACACTCAGGGCCAAATGCAAGTGTAGGGGCCTCCCAAGAAGGCTTTTCTCCCACCATCTGCTCCTGATACGGCTCGACTTTGGGAGCAAAAGGAGGCACAGAGTAACTACTCAGATTCTCCCATTCAGGGACAACTCTGGGTCTTTGCCAACAAGTATTTGCTCTCTGGAGATCCCCGTCCCTTCACTGTGTGTATGGGGTAGAATACAGCAAGAGACATCATGTCTTCATGTCACCATCAGTCTGGAATGCCCCCAGAGCTCCACCTCCTCCAGATGGGTTTCCAGAACAGGACCTACCCAGGAAGAAGGTTCAAACCCCAGTGAGGCTCACGGCCACTCAGTTTGGGAGGAGACTTCAAAAAATGAGAGATATTTGAAAGATGGTGACTATTTCAAGCCTGTCCTCCCAACTTTGATCAAACAGGGATGGTGTTGGGGTTCAAAAGAATCATTATTTTTGGACTTGAGTGTCAAAGTAAAGGATAGCAGTTGGGTGTAAAGAAGACTTCCTGGTCTTCGCTAGAAGCAAGAGGGAGGAAGGTAGAGGTGTGTTCACCATGAGAGGTAGCTGCCTAGAAAGAGGGACTCTCACCCTCCTGGGGTGGGGAAGCAGATGTGAAGTAATTTTTATTGGGGCAGGTCTAGGACCCCCAGGTATCTGCTGGAGTCCATGTTCCTTGGTGCCACCTATGGTTCAATCTATGGCTCCGTCTGAGATCCTCAGGTACCCAGGAAGGCCGGCCACTTCCTGCATACCTGTCACTTCCTGTACACCTATCACTTCCTGCACACCTGTCACTTCCTGTACACCCAACTGCCTGAATCTTACTTTTCACCTTCTCGACCCTGTGTCAGGAAGACTCAAGTGTCCACTCCCCTCCCGCCCCCACCCCCACTGTCGACTGACTCCTTGGGCTGCAGGCCCCCCGAACAACCAAGCATCGACCAAGACCGGCACCCGCAGATGACTCCCTAGCACATACCTTTCTTCTTCCTGCCAGAGACCATTCCCTTGGGTTCTTTTTATTTTAAGATTTTATTTAGTTATTTATTTGAGAGAGGAGGGTCGGGAGCAGAGGGAGAGGGACAAGCAGACTCCATGCTGAGTGTAGAGCCGATGTGGGGCTCGATCCCAGGACTCCAAGATCATGACCTGAGCCAAAATCAAGAGTCGGACACCCAACTGCCTGAGCCACCCAGCAACCCTCCCTTGAGTTCTGTACTCACCCCTGGACTCCATTTCCCTCCTGTGTGAAGTGTCCTGGGAGCTTGCTTCCACCTCCATTGAACACCCAGCAGCAGGCATGATAATAATAGCCACTATTTCTACGTCTTCCCCTGTGTGTCAGGCACAGACATATTATCTCATTTCGTCCTCCCTGCTACCCACTTCTCTCCATACACAAACGATGAACCCGAGGCTCAGAGGAAGCTCAGTGACTCAGTAGGTAGCAAAGCTTGGAAGGAACCAGGGTTTGGGGGCCCAGACAGAGAGGCACGGCTGGTTCCATCATCAAACGTAAATCTGCGGCGTCCTCCGCTAGAGCTGGGCTCCTTGAGGCAAGGCCAGCCTGGGCATTTCCTGACATAGCTGGGGAGGAAGCGAGCCCCACGACCTCCCTGCCCTCGCTCCTTTCAATGACAACCCTCATGCCTGCTCCACCTTCCTGAGAGGCAAAGGAAGAGAGCCACCCCCAGGCCAGCTGCCCCCAGCAGAGACCCTTCATCTACCATCCACATGAGACCTGTCCGCAGTCCAGGGCAGGGGACATGTCCCCCCAGTATTCCAGAGCCCACTGTTAAATCCCCCATATTGTCTCAGGACCCTACTCCTCCCCTCTCCCGCTCTCTGAACCACAGTCTGAGTTTTGGGAGAGAGAGGCTTTCTCTATTCCCACAGAGACACAAGACAAGCTCAGACAGTGCCACTGCCACTGAACCCAAATGCAGACCTCACAGCTCCAGAGAACTGTGACAAGGTGGTGGAAAATCTTCCATCGGCATGGATGGTGGGACACTGGGATTCCAAAGGTGGCACTGTACCTCTCCTTCCCCAAGTTCTTCCAGAAAAAGGGTCAGTCTGGAAAGACAGGTGCTGAGAATGGAGGTTGGAGCAGCCAATCTCTGGAAGGTCCCGTCCCCTCACCCCTTCAAGGCCCCATCCCCCCACCCCAGGAAAAGGTCCTTCCTTCTGCTCCCCCAGAGAAAGACTCTACAAATGCCATTTCCAAACTTTCTAGCCCCAGAGCCCTCTCTTCAAATGAAACAATGTCATATACCCCCAATTTATAAAATGGCTCAAAGTGGGGCTGCCCTAGCTGTAGCAGGCATGGGGGCCAGAGCCAGCCCTCCTCTGCCAACTGTGGGGACACCCTCACAGCCCCCCAAGGGGCTCACAGTGTTTACCCCTGCCGTCACCTCCTGGTCTGTGAAGGATTCAATTTGCCCTTTTGGAATGCGGACACTATTTACTCCCCCCACTCCCCGCCCTGGTCCCCCGCCTGTGCTTCTTGAAGGGACATCCAACTAGGGACAGAAGGACTGGGGGCGGGGGGAGCTCCAGGAAGGGTTGCAATTCAGGACCCTCCACACGCCGCCAGGACAACCCCACAACTGAGTGTCCTGATTCCATTTAGCTCAACAGACACTGCTGGACTCCTGTGAAAACTAGCCCAGCCCCCTCTTCCTCAGAGATCGCAGGTCCTGGAGCCCCAGAGCCTGTCCCTGGGACAGAAGGTCCCAGACTTTCCCACCTGAACTCCTCTGAGAAAAGGTGAAGGAGCCTGAGCAGGGCTGGGGGTGGGGGCAGGTTTCCTCCCCAGAGCAAAGGTGGGGGTGGGTGAGGTGGTCTGGAATGCGCTCTCACACCCTCCTCCTGCCCAGGTGGGAGCAGGGAGTGCCCCCAGCCCTGAGGCTCTGAGGGAGAAACTCCTCTGAGCCTACCTCGGGACAGCTGCCCCCAATAGGGTCCCCTTCACGCGCCATCTCACCCCAACTCAGCTCTAAAAATGGTTCTCTGGTTTTCGGCCTCAGAGCCTGCCCGCAAATTAGTGTCTCTGACAGCCTCTTGGGACACGACTTCAGGGAGGCCCCTGGGGGAGCCAGGAGGCCTCAGCAGAGGGAGACGGTGCTGGCAGGGGCCCTTCTGGAGGAGCCAAGAGTGAGCAAGGCCCCGCTCCCAGCTTCTGGGATCCCCCCACCACCACCACCAAGGCCACCCAGCCTCAGTATGACAGCTCTGCTCTCCTTGCCATGGCAGAGGGACAGATGATCTCTGCACCCCACTGGAGCCCCTCCCCTCTCCTCTACCACCAAATCAGTCGGCTTCTTTTCAGCCACGGTCCTGGGCACTGCTGTGCGGGGGGGGGGGGGGGGGGGGGCGAGCCCCGGGGCCCTCCAGCTGCAGTGTCCAGACACCCACCTCTTACCAAGCCTGAGCTCCCACAGTGAAGGGGCCATTCTCATACAGGGGCCACTGAGAAACCGAGGGAAGCCCGGCCTCATCATTTGTCTGATCTGCCCTCTCAGACTCACTCTGCCCCCCCACCGCCCCCAACACACAGGCGCGCCTCAGCCCAGTCTCGCAGCAGTCCACTTGGAAGGGGAAGAGCTCTCCCCGGATGCCCATGCCTCCCGGCCCCAGCCTGGCAGGTGCCCTAGCCGGAGGTCGGGGCTGGGCGCTAGCGGGCGGCCAGGCGGGAGCAGGGAGGGACGTGCGGGCCAGTACTCACAGGTAAGCCGTCAGGGGGTCCAGGTCCCCCGGCACGGCGGAGAGCCCGAGCTCCGAGCAGTCGGCCGACAGCATGATGCCGTCCTCCTGGCAGTGGCAGGGGGCCGGGCAGGCGGCGGGCGCCGGGCCGGGCTGGGGGGCGCCGCGGGCGCACGGGGAGGCGCACAGCGCGGCGCACAGCCACAGCGCCCTGAGTGCCGGCGGGCTGGGCATCTCGGCGGCCGGCGGCCGGGGCACCTGGCGGGCGGGCGGGCGCTCCGGCGCGGTGGCCGCCGCGGCTCGCCTCTGGGTCCCGCGGCCGGGCCGGCGGGCTGCGCCGTCGAGGGGGAGCGCCCCGCGGGCTCTGCTGGGCGTCGTGGGCGGCAGCGGCGGCAGCGCGGGGACGGTGCAGTCAGAGAGGGGCAGGCATTGTTGAGTGATCTTCGTTATTCAGTTTCACAGGCTGGGCTTGGCAAGGGAGGGAGACACAGGGAGGAGGAGTCAAGGAAACTTTCTGTGCTGTGGCTCGCTCCCCTTCCCTCCTTCCGAGCTGGCAGGAATTTCATCCAGGAAAGAAAAAAAAAAAGCAAAGAAACCCTAAGAGAGCGAGCAGAGACGGCACGTCAGGGACCTGCTCTTGCACTTGTTTGGAAACCATGGGATGTCCCAGGACCCAGGCTTGCGGGATGGGGACCCTCTTGCTTGCAGGGTCAGCCACCGGTCAGTGGGACTTGCAGGAGGCCCTCTGGAAGCAACCTTAAGCATTCCCAGAGGCCCCCAACCCCTCTACCACATTTTCCACAGAGACCCAAGAGGGAAATGATTTGTTCAAGGTCACATGGCTGGAGGGACAGACCCAGAACTGGAATTCAGGGTCTATCCTTGTCACCTTGTCTCCTGGAGGAGGGAAGTGAGGACTTGTCCTGAAAGGGGTCATTTGGTGAAAGTTCCACCTTAGGCAAGGATGGGGGCAGTGCGCAAAGAGGAAAGAGCAGCCGGCCCGCCACCAAAGAAACGGGTGCGGATTTCCACCCACTGAATGCTTTGCATGCATGCAGCCCCAGTCAGGTCTAAGGCCCTGGGATCACCTTGATCCTGTGGGGGACCAAGCTAGGTAGACAGACTGAGAGACTGAGCCAGCTGGGCTCTCGGAGGCGTCCTGAAAGTCAGCAGATTGGCGCCACCTGGAGCCCAGTACTGCAGCTGCAGCCCAGCCAGCCGGAGGCTGGAATCCCAGGGTTCTTCTGGCCCATCCCAGGGTCCGGAGGGGCAGGGCAGACGGTGGCTAAGGCTGGCATCAAGTCCCTACTCTTAGACCAGATTGGGCTGGCTGTGCTTCTTTCATGTAGCCTTTTGTTTTCTCTGGTCTCTCCCACGCTGAGCCAAACTCCAGCGCCGAGCTAGAGACTGTTCTGTCTCCCATTTGGGCTCTATCTTCCCATGGTCCATCCAGAGTGTATACCCAAAGCCTGGAGACTCAGAGGCAGCCACTATTCCTTCCACCCCATACCTCCAGACCCCTCCATACCTCACATCATCCACCCCCCCAACCCCGTTCTCTGCCACTGCTGCTAACCTCCCAGGTCCCCAGGTCAGCCGGCAGACCCTGACCCCAGGCTCTAGTTGGGGCCATGGCCCTGAATGTAGTTGAGCCACCTAGGAAAGCCAGAGAAGGTCCTGCACACATGATGCCGGCTCCCATTACCGGAAAAGACCCACAAACAGAAGCCGTCCCTGCCTTCCCAGATCAGCCTGTTTTCAGCCTCACTCATCCACAGCTTGGCTCCATTCCCCTGCCTGTTTGCAGCTCCCGCTGCTCCAGTGTGAGGGGCCCAGGCTGGAAAAACCATGGTTGAGCCTGTTTCAACCTCCTTCATGGAGGGCTTGGGGGGCTCAGAGCTAGTCTCCAGCCTGCCAATTTGAGGGTCATAATGGGGCCAACCTCTGGGACTCCTGATAAACATAGTTTAGAAGAGGCCGTGACATCCATTCCCCCTGGAGGGAGCACCAGAGTCTAACCTCATCCTGGGAAAGCTCCTGATGGAGCAGAGAGCCCTACCTCTGTTCCCCTTCTCCAACCAGGCCTGACAAAGGCTGTCTCTGACCCCGACCCCTTGTACTTTACTAGGAACTCAGACTGGCCAGTGAGACCTCTGCCTCCTCTTCCATTTGGGGATCTAACTGCATTTCAGGGCCTCCTGCTCTGATTTGTCCAGGCTCTCTGTGTGCCCCCCCCAGGGCCCTCCACCAGGGACAATTGGTGTCAAGCATCAGGCACCTTGCCATGCGAAACTGTGCAGTCTAATCAGGGAGTCAGACAGGAGCTCATGAGGCCATATTATGTTCCATGGTGTGCAGTGGGATGGCCTGCTTTCTCCTGGGTCCTCAACCCCACCCTGTTTTCTGTTTCTTCCCTGGTTTTCCTTGCCTCCAAAATTCCCTCACTGCTCTCTCTCCTCCCTTCCTCCTGTGGCGGAGGGGAGCAAGGGGGGCGCGAAGGAGCAAACTTGGCCACTCTGGCCTCAGCAGCAGCCTCCCACGGAGCAGCAAAGCCCCCAGTTCCTGCCCTGCACGTCGGTGTGGCTGCGGGGCCTGCACCCTCGTGGGGCAGCGGACGGTGGCTGAGGAGGACCCTGGGGACACTGGCAGGTAGAGACGACTAGGGATGGCAGGAGAAGGCAAGCGAACTCAAGGAGAAGGGAACAGGATTGGTCGTACTGCGTACAGGGGTGGGAGGTGGGGCAGGAGAACCCTGAGTAACTGGGACTCAATCGTGGCACCCCGAGACACTAGAGACCAAAGTCTAAGGCCCCTGGAAAACTGGACGATGGGGCATCAGAAGCTGCTCCCCGTCAGCGTGCAGGCTGTGGGTCAGCCACTTCGGCCCTAACCCCTGCTCAGGGTTGCCCACCAGGCCCTGGCATTGGGCCCCAGGTCGTGCAAATCTTTGAGGCCATTTCTTTCCTCCATGGAGGGCGGACGGACAAAACACACTCAGTCTCAGGCTTGACCACATTCTTTATTCCTCAGTTCTGCCGCTTCACAACACAGGGCCCAGCGTGCAGGCTGCCCTCCCAGGGAAGCCAGGCCCCAGCGGCCTTGCTGAGGCTGATTGTCACTGCCCAGCCGGGCCCACGGCTTCTGCTCCTGCACAGGCACGGTGACCAGTGCCGACTCAAGGCAGCCCATCCGCGAGCGCGCTGTTCAGACAGGTGTAGAGGTATATATACTGCTCCTGGGGGCAGACGCGGGAGGGAGCTTCACCCTGCCTGCCCACATCTGCTGCGGAAAGGCTCTCTGGTATCTCCCCACCCTCAGCGGTCCATCTGGCAGCATCGTGGTCCCCAGCACCACCTAGTGGCTGCCCAAAGAGTGCCGCCTAGTGGTGGCTCCTAGAACCTTCCCTGCCCCCTCGCCTCTTCCCACAATGGAGCCCTGGTGGCCTCTCACCAGCGTTGGGGTCATGAGGCCACAGGCCTGTGACTGCTGCAAGGCCACGTTAAAGATGTCCACGGTGCACTCGGCCCCTGCCTGCTGCAGCAGCTGGTCCATGGCCAGGAAGGTGCCCAGCTGGGCCACACCCCTGCTGCAATTGACCTCCAGTTGGATGGGGTACCAGGGTTGGGGGGGCAGAGGGGCAGAGAAGGCTGGGGTATCCAGGTATATGGGGAAACCCAACCCTGGCCTGGGGAATGGGAAGGGACACCGGGCATCTGCTGGGGCCTGCCCCCTGGGGCCCGAGGCAGGAGGGGGTAAATTCCCCAGAGATACCAGGGCAGAGCAAGGAGATGCGAGCACTGGGAGACTGTGTCCTTTGGACCCATGACCCCAGCAGGGCTTGGTGAGATGTGACGGCCTGCCACAGAGGCCGTGAAGGGGTCCGGGCACCCCTCCCCCCAGCCCTTTCTTTGTCCAGCAGCACCTGGAATGGCTGAGCAGTGTGCCTGGCTTCGTCTTGTCCCGAGAGCAGCACCGGCCCACGGCAGCCAAGAAGGGTAGCAGGGTGGTGGCCGGGAGCTCGTACCCTGGCTCCCAGCACGGGAATAGCAGTCTCTGCACCTGCCTTTCCTTCCTGCTCTTCCCCTGGGGGCAAAGCCATCGGCACCGGTGCCCAGGAGGAGCAGAGGGAACCCAGCACAAGTCACTTCTCCCCACAGCCCACTGCCCCGCACCCTGCGGCCCCGACACCTACGTGTGTGACCCTCAGGAGGGTACAGGGCCAGCCTGCTGTGCTGCTCTCGGCCATCCAGTGCACTGTCACTATGCTTGTGACAACAGGCCGCGTCTCCGTTGGCCAGAACTCCTGTGACTGGGACCAAGTCAGGGCTGCTCAGGCGGCTTCCCAAACTCTCCACCCACACCCTGGTCACAGGCCATACCACAAGCACCCCCAGCCCGGCCCCAACACCTGAGGCTTCCCCCCCTCCGTCTCTCTGCCGCCCCTCACCTTCTCCCAGGTGTCAGGCGGGCACAGGGAGACCAGCACCTGGGCCTCGTGCTCCCACACCAGCTCCCAGAGCTCCTCAGGCCCTGCGGGGCCAGTCAGCACAACGTGGTCATGGCCAGAAGGCCCACCCTGCAGAGCACACGTCATTGGCTCCCAGGGACTGTGGGTGCCCCCTGCCCATCTGAGCTCTACGGCCCCCAGAAAGACCAGCTCCAGCCTAAGAAGCACAAATGATCAGAGAGGGCAAGTAATAGGGCATCATCTCACCGGGAAGAGCCAGGCTTCGAGCATCTCATTAGGGGGGCTGTCCTCCATCGGAGAAAACCGCACTTGAGAATAGTCGTCTGAGGGAAGATGGGGAGGGTGAGGCTGCCAGAAGCCCTTCACCCAGGCCAGGTGTCGGGGCCCACCGCCTCGACCACGGGCACTCACAGGAGACCATGCTGTCCTGCTCATAGCCAGGAGGGGGCGCTGAAGAGTCAGTCACGTCCTTGATGGCCTGGAGCAGCAGCTGGGGGGGTGAAGATGGACCTTAGGAGGCTCAGCGGGACAGAGCCCACAGAAGTGCTGGTTGGGCAGGGACAGCACCCCCAGTGGCCACTCCCCGGTCTGAAACACACCTTGTACTCCTTCAAGAAGCCAGCGTTGGCATTGGCCGCCCTCCTGGCGCAGGCCTGTGCAAAGTTCGTCACGGAGATGGGCTGGGACCTGGGGGAGGGGCGGAGAGGGGAGAAGGCACTCGGGGTCCCCCAGCTCCCGCTTCTAGTCTTCTCAGCTCTGCCCATGGACAGGATCAGGGGCCTGTTGGTGGGAGGGCACAGGGAACCTGCGCCCCCACCCCACAAGGGCCCCAGGGGAGCTGTGACTCACTCAAAAGTGTCAGAGGGCCCTTCCAGAATCTTGTTCAGGAGGCAGCTGTGCAGGAAGATGTATTGGCTCTGGCAGGAGGAGGAGGGGTCAGTCGGCTAAGGGAGTATGGCCCAGCAGGGAGATTTTGCAGGCTCCAACCAGCAAGGCAGGGATGGGGTGAGGAGGGCGGGCCTTTTGGGAACCTTGCCCATGCCACCGCACGTGTCAAAGCTGGCAGGGGCCTGTCCCACCTCTCCTTTGACAGAAAGGGAGACAGAAGCCCAGATAGGAGGGGGACATGTCCGAGCCCCTCCCCCGCCCCAGGTCCCCTGTGTGTGCCCCTGAGATGTCCCTTTCCTGGCCCCTGCGGACCCCGTGACCCCACGGCCACCCACCTCCCGCCCACCCCTTCAGGTGCCTGGCGGCCCAGCCCCGCCTGCGGAGGCCTCACCGGGGTCTGGATCATGAGGGGCCGGTACAGCCGCAGCGCGTACACAGCGTTGAACACATCCACCGCCTGCTCCTCCTCCAGCTGCTGCAGCAGCCGCGACAGGGCCACGAAGGTGCCCGTGCGGCCCACCCCCGCGCTGTGGGGACAGCCCCGGGGCTGAGCGGGAGGAGGGGCGGCCACGGCCCGAGACGGCCCCCCTCCCCGGCCCCCCTGCGCTCACCTGCAGTGCACCAGGACGGGGCCGGTGCCCTGGGTGGCCCTCGCCTGCTCCCGTACCAGCTCCACGAAGGCGAGCAGGGAGCCGGGAGCCTCGGGGATGCTGTGGTCAGGCCAGGTGGTGAACTGTAGCTGTTTCACCCTCCGCCACTGCGGCTGGGCCACCTGACAAGGGGCGGGACGGGAGCAGGGACCTGACCCTGGTGTCCCTCTGCTCAGCCCTCAGCTTTCTTCTCCAGATCCCCAGGGCAGGGTGGCTGAGGCCTGCCCCCTCAGCAGGGTGGCGGCTATGCCTTCCCCTCAGACCTGATGCTTCTCTTGCCCCCTTCCTTCTCCAGCCTCTCGGGGGTGCCCAGGCAGAGGGGTGATGCCGGTCCCTGGCTTTCCTGCCTCGGTCTGCCCTTGTCTCAGCCTGGCAAGGCAGATGGGCACGTGGGGTGTGGGCTGAGGCAGGAAGTCCTGAGCTGAGGGCAGGGCAGGGCAGAAACCATGGCTTCACCGTGCTCGACCTTTGACACACTGTGCAGCTTTGGAGAAAACTTTAACTTCCCTGTGCCTCCCTATCCCCTCCTTAACCAACTTCCCTGGATGGCAGCTGAGTGCTTGCAATTTTCAGAAGGACGCAGCCAGGGGACCTAGAGGTAAGTCAACCTTCTCAGAGCCTCGCTCCAGTGCCCGCCCGCCCTGTGCCCTGGGGCACGCACGTGCTGCAGCTGGAATTCCCGCTTGGTCCACTCATCCTCAGGCTCCTCGGCCAGCAGGTGGACCGTGACGTGACCATGGGTGACGGGGGTAGGGTCTGATGGCCAGTAATGCTCACACAGCACCTAAGGTCAGAGGGTCAGAGCAGAGGGGGTGGCTGTGCGCCCAGCCCCATCACTGCCACCCCCTGGTTTATCCAGACAACCTTCCCACCCATCTTTCTGGTCTCTGCTACCCTGCTGAAATTCTGCTCTCTGTACCAACCCAGCTCCATGGCTACCTCGTCCAGAAGCCTCTCTCCTCTGGCTGGCCTCCAGCACCATCACCCCCACACCTCTCATACGATCCTTAGGACTTCAGGGCAGCTGCTGGGCTCCTTTGCAAAACCAGGTGGCTTTATTTAGGGCTGCCTGGCCTTGCCTCACTGTGTCAGCTGGAGGAAAAACCCAGCAGGTGTTCTCTCTGTCCCAGGGCCCTGCATTGAGCAACGCACGGAGGAGACATCCACCAGGCTTGTTGAAAGAAAGGATGCAGAATGCCTTATCTTTCATGCCCACCCTGGGCATCTATACCCCATTCTTTCTCCTAACACTTTTGCCCCTCTGCCTAGAGCAAGAGCAAGCGGAGACACTGAGGAACAGCTGAGGTCAGAGGAAACGGAGTCAACCTGGGAGCTTAAGTACCTAGTCCTTCTTCCCGTCTCCCCCTTCTGTGTGGCCCTGGGGACCCCCACCAACCTCCTGGCCTGACTGGCCTCCCTCCTGCCTGACCCACCTTCCCAGACCTAAGACTAAGACAGCAAGGGGGCCGTTCCTGTAAGGAGAACGTGTGCCACCTTGTGGCCATTCTGGGAAACTGCAGGGCATGCTCACCCTTCCATTCTCCATGCCCACAGTCAGCATGACAATGATGTGAACTTGCTGCTCCCACACAAGCCGCCAGAAGTCCTCCAGAGTTTTCTTGAGAGGCCCCTGGGTGGCAATAAATTCCTGTGGGTGGCTGTAGCCCTGTGAGGATGGAAGACAGGAACGTGTTACTCGGGAGACCCCTTGGCCCCCAGACCCCACCAAGCACACAGCAGTGAATGTCGCACGCATGATCTCCAGGAGTGAGAATACCGTGCCTACATGTGTGCAAACACATGAACACACCGTGTGCACCAAGAATTCAAATCAGGAGGGGCAGCTTCAGAGACACCACCACCACCGCCCCAGGGTGACCTTGAAGGAGCCAGAAAAACCTACATGAAAATAGCAAGGTCCTCACATGCCAGAAGTAGTGTCCCCAGTCCAGCCTCTCCACCAACCCCTCTCTCAACCCAAACTCCATGTTTCTTCCATGCTCAAAATTCTTCCATGGCTCCCCATTGCCCTCCAAGTAAAATCCAAAGCCCTTAGCTTAACAATCAAGCCTCTCCTTCATCCAGACCCAATCTTCCTTTCCTGTCTCATCTGCCAGCACCGGGCAACCGCAGCCCCACACACCGCCTGTGCGCTCCCACCCAGCAGTTCTCTGGCTGTTCTTGCCAGCCAGAATGCCCTTCCCCTCTTTCTTCTCTTATCAAAACTCTACTCATTCTTCAAGCAAGTACACGTCCCCTCCTCCAGGAAGCCTTTCTTGATTCCTGAGGTAGACTTAATTTCTCCTTTCTCCATGAGCTCTGAGTACCATGTTTGTTCCCTTAATATGACACTTGTCACACTGAGCAATAGATGTGACACACTCATGCAATGCATGCGTGTGCACGCGCACACACACACACATGCACACTCGGTGTGCTCATTCGAAGGTGAGAATACAGGTAGCCAACTCTGCCTCCTGCAGGCCGAGCACAGTGCCTGGCACACAGTAGGCCCTCAACAAATACCTGCTGGACTGACCTAGAGGAACACAAGCTGGTGATCTTCAGGGACAAGTGCTAGAGCTAGGGTAGGACAGCATGTCCTGCAAAGGGGCCCGTCTCCCAAGCAGACACCCCCCCCAGACTGCCCCGCAGGAGGCCCTTACTGGGATGAAGTTGGCATTGATGTAGTCGGAGTGGGGCTCTCCGTCCAGCGGGGTCAGCCTGACCCGGGAGTGGTCATCTGCAGAGAGAACAACTGAGCGTCCAGCGCCCGGCGCCCGGTGGACACGCAGCCCCCCTGCCCACGCCCGCCGCCCTGCCCCCAGTGCTCACAGGGTAGCACGTGCGGGTATCGGTTCTTGGCGGCATTGGCCGGGTGCTCCGCCTCCAGCCTGGGCTGCTCCTTGCCCACCTCCTTCAGCTCCTGCAGATTGGGGAGCAGGTGCCAGCTGCTGAAGCGGACCGGGCCCAGGAGAGGGATGCGGGTGGGTGTGCTCCGCTGGGAGCTCCCGCCCCAGACGGCAGGGCGGGGCCAGCCCGACCTAGAGGCCCCAGGTCCTCTCTGCTCTGAGCCCGAGGGCGGTAGAGGCCTCACCTCGAACTCCTGAAAGAAAGCCTGGTGTGCGTGTGCACTCTTGGCCTCATAGCTCTGCCGGAAGCTCTGAATCGGGATGGGCCGGTGGGTCCGCCTGGTGGGAGAGGGCGGGGGTAGGCCCACGGCAGAGCCCCGCCCTGAGCTCAGTGGGTCGTGGGCACAGAGCGGCGGACCTCAGTCCCGGCAGCTCCACCTGGTCCCCCGGGGAGCACGAGGACAGACAGACCTGGGCCCCACGCCCCTACACCCGACCCCACCCCCAGAGCCGGCTGGCCTGCATTCTGAGCACTGCTCATGCACGGCGGGGCTGCCGGCCCCCAGTGCAGACAGACAGACAAGGGGACGGTGGGAGGGGGGCAGGGCAGTCAGGCACGACTCGTGAAGGTGCCCGCGAGGCTTTCAGACCCGTCACTGGGGCTGAGGATGGCTTCTGTGCACAGCCGATGCTCCCTGACGTGGGTTCAAGGTGAAGTCAGTGTGAGGGAGCACAGGAGGGACAGAGCATAGAGTGACAGATCTAACAGCCCGAGAGAAGGAAGGAAAGATATTCGGCCCCATATCATCCAAGTGGTTTGTCGGGGATAAGGGCAGCCCCGGAGAAGGTGAATTTGGACGGGGAGGCGGCGGCTGAATGGGCAGAGAGGAGCCAGAGAGCTCTGGGGTCGGACAGGGTTGTGAAAGTGTGACAGAGGTGTGAGGTGACCGGGGAGGGACACAGTCCCAGAGGGCCGGGCTGCCAGGGAGACTGGGGGCACGGCCGCCGTGGCCCGCACAAGGCAGGCCCACACGGCCCAGCACGCCGCGAGGGAAGCCGGGAAGGTGTCCTCACCGCAGGTTAAAAGCTGTCAGCTCTTGGGAAAACAGATTCTTCTCTGCCCTGCAAAGGATGAAGGGGCACGTGGGAGCGAGCCCAAGGGGGCAGGGGCATGGGGAGCCTCTTGGGGAAGATGCCACTCCTCCCCTAGCCACGCTGGCCCCGGCCTGGCCTCGCACTCACCTCTGCCCCTTCACCCTCCTCCAGCACAGCAGACCCAGCACGGCACAGACGGTGAGGACACAGCCCCCCATGATGCCCGCCGCTGCGGGGAGGGGCATGGCTGCCCTGGGGATGCTGGCCCGGGGCTCTAGGAAGGGCAAAGGAAGGGTGGACTAGAGGAGCCCTTGTCCCCCTGTGGAGGACACACCAACCTGTCCTGGACTTGAAACCCTCTGGGTGGAGGGCACGGTGACAACCCACCTCCAAAGTCCCAAATTCCAACCCAGGGCCAGAGATGGCTGCCAGCAGGACCACCTGCCTGGGAACCCAGAGGGCCCAGCCAGCTTTCCGTGCCCCTGGCTCCCGAGAATGCCCCCAGGGACTCTACTCCCCTCCCTGACACCCTCAAAGAAAAGAAGAGGGGGAGGACCTTCTAGAACTGCACTGCCCAATACGGATATGGTAGCTATTAGCCACAGGGAGCTACTGAGTGCTTGAAATACGGCTGCTGCAAATTCAGATTCACCATAAATACACAGGATTTCAAAGACGTAGTAATAAAAAAGAATGTAAAATGTCTCATTAATAATTTTTAAATTGATCCCATGTGGATATAATATTTTTAATATCTTCGTTTAAATAAAAGGTTACTAAAATTAGTTTCACCGGTTTATTTTTACCTGTCTCCTATAGCTACTGAGGAATATTGAGTGACATCTACCGCTCACACTTGGGACTTGCTTTACGTTTCTATTGGACAGTTCTAGACTGTTGGACTGTTCTAGAACCCCGATGGTCTGGGAGCCGCAGCACAGAGAAGGGTAGTGCAGGCAGGTAGTGTGATCGTGGGGAGTGACACACCATTTCACTAATGCCTCTGACTCTCCGACACCCGCCTCAGCCCACCCACCACCCAGGCCACCACGTCTGGTGCCGGGAGCCCCTCTATCACTGGCTCTGGGTCTCCCAGCTCTGCTGGGCAGGACGTGCTCTCCCTGGAGTCTAAGCTCAATCCCTCCTGCTGCTGGTTGGGGATAAGACTCAGAAGGGGGGAGGGTCCCAGCACTCTTCCCCTCCCCCAGGGCCCAGCTGGAACCCTAGCCCAGTGCCCACCCTACCTGAGAAGGCCGAGAAGGAGATAATGGTCTCAGGAGGGCTGTATCTGGTAAAAGCCACAACACTGAACCTGGGGCAGAGAAACAGGACCCTCTGTTGGGAAGGGGCAAAGAGGGCAAAGCCCTTTCCAAGAAACTGAGTCATGGGGTGCCTGGGTGGCTCAGTCGTTAAGCGTTTGCCTTCAGCTCAGGGCGTGGTCCCACCCCTGGGGTTCTGGGATGGAGCCCCACATCAGGCTCCCTGCTCAACTGGGAGCCTGCTTCCTCCTCTCCCACTCTCCCAGCTCATGTTCCCTGTCTCATTTGCTGTCTATCTCTCTGTAAATAAATAAATAAAATCTTTAAAAAAAGAAAAAAAAAGAAACTGAGTCATGAGCAAGAGACGCTCCAATAGTGAGAGCCCCTCTCACCTGCTAAGACGCTATGCGTTATGCTATCTATAACTTTAGAACAAGCCACCCCAACTTCTCTTCCATCTTCCCCACCCTGTTCTGACAGCAAGAAGCCCCAGAAATAGGTACCTACTATAGCCTTGGCAAGCTGAAACAATCCATTCCCCCCCACACTTTTTTTCTGAAAAAAAAAAAAAAAAAAGAACCATGTAACAGATGGGTGTTCTCTTTTTTGCCTCCCCTACCAGGAAGCCCAGTCAAATAACTCTATGGACCCTTATGGACCAGCAAATGCTTTCTCTTTGCAAGTCAGTCCAGATCTTTTGTGGAGAGAATGTACAAACAACCCGCAAGTGAAACTCACCAGGGCCCCCCCTCCCGTCAGTCTTAGCCCTCACCTATACTGGGAACCCGGCTTGAGTTGCCCGTTACATATCTCCTGGGTCTGGCCACAGTCCTCTGTACCCATAGGCACCATCCAGGATCTCGGCACAGCCCAGGGCCCCGGGTAGAAGGGGTTGGGAAGCAGGATGGCCAGGTAGGAGTCACGTCCTCCATAGTAGTGGTCGTACCACGTGTGGTTGATGGCTTCCTGGGGAGGCCGAACCACTGCAGAGGAACAGGAAAGGGGCAGAGCAGAGTCAGCAGTGGGGCTGAAGCCACTCTCCCTGCAGCTACCCCATTTCTCTAGCATATTCCCACCACACACAGCACAACATCAGCCTTATCTTCAAGAATGTTCTGGTCTCCCTCCCTGCCCCAGCGCTCATGCCAGCCTCAGACATTGCATCTTACCAGTCCAGTGTCTGGAGCCCCCTCGCCCATCCCATGCTGGGCAGTAGCCAGGGTCTCCCCGTCCCCTCCAGGCCCAGGACTCACGTGACATGTTGGTAGTAGCAATGATGCCGTACCACTGGATCTGCCCATCGTCCTTGCCAAACATACCCCGTGTGATCATCACCCCCATCCCCGCCTCTGGCTCCAGCTCGGGGGCTGCTGCTAAGTCCGGGGGGTGCCAGCCTGGGGATGGTGAGGGCAAGAGTGAGGTCCTAACTGGGTGCCAGGGCCAAGGGCAAGGACAGTGCGGTCACATCCCCAGCACCTCTTACAACGCCTGGCAGCTAGGGCCTGTTGGGTACAACTAAGTAAGAGCTGGGAACCCACCCGCCCAGGCCAAGGAGGCTCAATAGCATAAGGTACGTGGATCAGGGCCAAAGAAAGTCTTGGGGGCTGGGGAACAGGGAGAGCCCCCGGCGGTGAGAGCCAGGCAGTGAGAACCCTGTGGGCAATGCTGGAGGGGGGCTAAGGGAGCAGAGGGGCTCCCCAGGCCGGGAAGTGCTTACCCTCCGCGGAAGTGGCGCACACCAGGGTGACCCCCCGACTCCACAGACCGTTCCTGCCCAGCACGGCGAGGCTGAGGCGATAGGAAGTGGCAGGCACCAGGCTGGGCAAGAGGAGAGAGTCCCCCGAGGTGTTGGCCTGGAAGACGAGGTGAGCACTCCCTCCTGCTGCCAGCTGCTCTGCCGCCACCAGACAGACGTCCACGTCCCCCGAGGGCACCATCCAGCTCAGGGCCAGGCGCGTGGCCTCGGGCTGACACCGCACATCCTCCACAGGGCCAGGCTCTGCGGGAATCGAAGCGTCTGTGTCGTGCAGGCGTCGGTACACCCCAGGAGGCTGGCGTCTGGGTCAGCAGCTCTCAAACCAGCAGATGTAAAGGGATGGGGCATTTATGTCCACAGAAAGGGGCCCCGGCCACGTGAGAAACAACTTCTCCTTTGGACATCACTGCCCGTCTGGAGAAGCCTAGCAAGCATATCCCCGGGGCAGGGGTGGGTAAGCACCCACATGGGAGGAGCGGGACGGGCAGTGCTACAACCTGGACCGGACCCTGCCACTCAGGGCCCCTTCCCTGTCCCCCAGCAGACACCAACATACCAACAGGCAGCACCACGGGGTGAGTGGAAGCCCGCAGCGGCCCCGCCCGGCACAGCACTGACAGGGAGAGATTGCGTCCGGGTGTGAGGTCCCGCAGAACCAGGCGGGCCTGGCCGAGCCGCAGGGGCTGCTCCCAGGAGAGGTGCCCAGTCTCTGAGAGTTGGGCATGGCACACCCCGTGGCCCAGGGGGCCACCGGCCCAGGCCAGGCTGATGACGGCACTGCCCGCCTGCATCGACACCAACAGCTCATTGGGCGTGAGCGGGGCTGTGGAGGGAAGGGGAGCAGGTGAGCCGGGCTGCCGAGGGCCCAGCGCACGAGGCCACAGATGCGCCGACCCCAGGCGGGGCCCTCGGGTGTGGAGTTTGGGAAAAGGAGCGAACGCGGGGGCGAAGGTACTACTGAGCAAAGAACCTGGGGGTCTCAGAGGCAGCCCTGCCCACCTCTCCAGCCCCCACTCACAGGTCCAGCCGGAGGCGTTGGCTGCTGCCGAGTGCAGGGGCCCAGCTTTCGAGATAACCTCCACCTCGTACTGAGTGCCCGGGGTCAGAGCGGAGAAGCTGGTGCTGTCCACCTGAGCTCCCACGGGGCTGGTGCCTGCCTGGGCACCTGCCTGGTACAGAGTCACATGGTAGCCGTCTTGCGCCCCGGGAGCATGGACCCAGGATACCCGGAGCTGGGTGGGACCTTCAGTGATCACATTTACCAGAGGGGGGGCGAGGGGGGCTGTGGGGAGAGCAAGATATGGGAAGGTTGAGGAGAAGAGAGGTGTTATGGGCCTTCATGCTGAGGTCCCAACCCCCAAGACCTCAGACTATGACTGTTTGGGGGGAAAAGGTCTTCAAAGAGGTCATTAAGTAAAATGTGGTCACGAGGGCAGAACCCTCATCCAACATGACCCATGTCCTCGTAAGAAGAGGAAATCTGGACGCACCCACGCGCAGAGGGGAGAGCATGGGAAGACACAGGGAGAAGACGGCCATCTGCAAGCCAAGGAGAGAGGTCTGGGACCGATCTTCCCTCAAGGCCTCAGAAGAAACCAATCTTGCCCACACTTTGAACTCAGACTTCTTGCCTCCAGAGCTGTGAGACAATACATTTCTGCGACTGAAGCCTCCGGCCTGGGTGCTTTGTGCCGGCAGGCCTGGGAAATGAATGCAGGAGAATGCACACCAAGGGCGCCCGGGGGGGCTCGGTCGGTGAAGCATCTGCTTTCGGCTCGGGTCATGATCCCAGGGTCCTGAGATCGAGCCCAGAGTCAGGCTCCCTGCTCAGCAGGGAGTCTGCTTCTCCCTCTCCCCCCTACTCGTGCGCTTGCTCTCTCTCTCTCTCAAATAAATAAAATCTTTAAATAATAATAATAATAATAATAATAATAATAATAATAATAATAATAATAAAAAGAAGAATGCAAACCAAATCTCTGGCTGCCTTCTCCCTTGGGTGTCCCTCCATCCTTCCCAGTGGGGAAACAGCAGCTCGGGGGGGTCAAATGAGCCCTAGATTCTCCCCGACAGAAGCAGCACGACATCAGGGCTCACTGCTCGTCCCCAACAGCCATGCACAAGCTCACCTGTACCCAAGCTGCTTTCAAAGACCCCCATGTGACTGGGCAGGTTCTCAAGGTCAGGCAATGGCTGGGGCGCCCAAGCAGCACCCCTTCACCCAAGCCCTGGAGTCACAGAAGGCCCAGTCACCTTGTCAATACCTCCTTTGCAACTGGGGGAAACTGAGGCTCAGAGAGGAACGAGGTTTGCTCTGGGGACTGAGGCACAGCTAGCACCCAGGTCTCCTGCCTCCTAGGCCAGAGATCTTTCCAGCTTTTTCTCGGGCCTGTCTGAGGTCACACGGTCCCTGGGAGGAATCAGGGGGGCAGGGCTGGGGGTGGGGGAGTCACCGCACTGGAGAAGGATGATGCTGAAGGTGGGGGAAGGGCTCCAGCAAGAACACGGCAAGCAGAAAAAACAAGAGGAGCCCAGCCAGTGTGAGAAGGAGCTTCCAAACCCAGCTCTGTGGCTCTGGAGGCTTCAGGGGTAAAGGAGAGGCACAGCGTGTCCCATGCTCGACCATTTCCAGTGCCGGCACCCTCCCCCCACCTCTGGAGGTTAGGATGTGGCAAGGAGCACAGATCCTAGATCACAGTGTTGGAAATGGAATCGCAACTCCCCACTTAGGGCTGAGGAACCCAGGACAAGTTACTTGGCTTATCTGTGCCTCAATTTCTCATCTGTGAAATGGACAAAGCCATAGCATCCATCAGCTAAGCTGGTCATCATGAAGGGGAAATGAGAGAACGCAAGAACACTGAGCAAAGGGCCCCGGGAACCTGAGCCACTGCTATTGCTATCAAACACTCCCACCCCAGGGCGGGCTCGAGGCTGGGTCCTGGCTGGGTCCCCACTTGTCCCCACCCCCACACTGACCACTCGAGAGCCTGAGAGTGGCTGCCCTGGCCGCCATACAAGAGCAAACCCTGGGTTCTGCCCACCTTTCAGGATGCCCTGGGGCTTCCCAGTTAGGGATGTGAGGTCTCTGGTGTCTAGAGGTCAGGGAACAACCACCGTCACCCCAGCTGCCTGCCCACAGATGACAAAGACATCAAGGAGAACACGTAGTTCCCAGGGAATCCAGCCAGCAAGAGTGCCAAGGAAGGAAGGGGTGTGTGGGCAGCACTCACGCGTCCAGCCGGTAGCATTGGCGCTGCTGCTCTCATCTGGACCCCGCAGGGTCACCAGCTGAACCAGGAACTCGGTGCCCGGGGGCAGCTGCGCCCAGGAGAAGTTCTGAGCCTCTGGAGCCAGAGTCTCCTTGCTTTCCAGAGTCAGGGGCCTCAAGCGGTAAAGCCACAGCTGGAAGCCATCCCTGCCCCCTGGTGGGGGGCTCCAGGAGGCCGTCAGGGCAGGAGGCCAGGAGGCAAGGCCCAGGGTCAGGTTGGCAGGAGGACCAGGGACTGCAAGGTCAAGGAAGAAACGGATTTGGAATGACCCAAATCCCCTGCCATTGTCTCCCCCGTCTCCCCTTCCCCATTACCTGCACCCTTTTCCTGGGTCTCTACCAGAGCCCCAAACACTGCCAGCCTACAAATCCAGCTTCCATGGGGCTCCAAGCACACTCACTATTCTTTCCAGAGAAAACCACTTGAGGGGCACCTGGGTGGCTCAGTTGGTTAAGCCTCTGCCTCTTGATTTCCGCTCAGGTCATGATCTCAGGGTTGTGAGATCCAGCCCTATGTTGGGTTCCACACTGAGCAGAAAGTCTGTTTGAGATTCTCTCCCCCCTCCCCCTGTGCTCCTCCCCGCCTCTCTCTTATAAATAAATAAATCTTAAAAAAAAGAAAAAGAAAGAAAAAAGAAAACCACTTGAAAAACACGGGTCTCTGCCTTGATGTCTGCGCCCCCACCTCCTCCCCACACTGTCAGCTTCTTGAGGGTATGATGTCTGGTTCACAGGGTCCCCACAAGGCCCAGCACCCACCTCTTTAACCCCTTAGGGCCCTGGTCAGCTTACCTGGTCAACCCACAAGCTCATTCTCTTTCCCTCTCCCTCTTTCTCCTTCTCTCCCTCACCCCCTCACCCCACACTGCCTCTCCTGAGGGCCTTGGTGCATGCTTAGCCTCTCCAGAAAGCCCTTGTCTGTCTGACTCATACCCAAGTCTTCCCAGCTCACTCTCCTCCTCCTCCTCCAGGAAGCCTTCCTTGACTCCCTAAGCAAGTTTCCCTTTTGTGAGTCCTAAAAGATTAGACTGAACCACATAAAATTCCTGATAGTCATCAGTTTTAACCTATGAGAATGGTTGGCATATGGTTTGAAATACACCGTGCATAGTGCTATCACGCATTTACATTTATTACACGGTATATGAAATAGTATACGTTATGTATGTGCATGTGTGTATAAACCTATATATATCCTCTGTGTACTTGTCAGTCTTCCTTTCTAGACTGTCTTGCTCATGACTTTTAGCCTCAGCACCTAGTCCCATACCTAAAACATGAGAAGCACTCACTAAATATTTGTTGCATAGGTGGGTGATGGCTGGCTGGCCAACCCGATGGTAGGAGGTGGAAAACGCTTGCAAACAGATTCACAAAAGGTTTCCCCCGCCTTGGATGGGCCTGTGACCCTCCAAATCCAGATCGTGCACACAGAAGAGCAGACAGTAAAGGAAGCTGGGCCCCCACCCCCGGGAACTCACGGGTGCAGGCACGGGCCCTCAGAACGCTGGAGCTGAGGTTCCCTGCCCAGGTCCACACGGACACAGTGTAGCAGGAGCCGGGCACTAGACTCCTCAGAGTCAGGCTGGAGCTATCTGGTCCCAAGTCGACAAGACTGCCCAGTGACCTCTGGCTGCCCTCCTGCTGCCAGGTGACCCTGTAGCCTTCCTGCTGCCCTGGTACGGGGGCCCAACCAATGGCCAGGTCAGAGGGGCTGCCCCTGCTGGTGACCTCCAGGGACTGTGGTGCCTGGGGCTCTGAAGAGAGGGGCAGTTTGATCAGGGGGCTGTAGAGTGCCTGGGACCCTGTGAAGCCCCTCCCCAGCTCTCCTGAGCCTCCCCCCCCCATCCAGATATCCCTCCCCAATGCAAGGCCTCACCCCGGGGGCCAGGGGACACAGTGGCCGGCACTCACTGGTATGGTCTGGGAGGCTCTGAGTAGTGAGCCGGGTAGTAGCAGGTGGCACGGAGATGTTTCCGAGGAGGCCTGAGGCTCCCTCAGTGTAGAGCGGTGCCTGTGTCCTGGGCTCCCTGGTGGCCGCCAGCCCATCCAGCTGCAGCCTGGTACCATTGTTTTGTCTGGGCTGGGCAGCAGAACCTGCAGAAAATGCAGTTCCTGGACAGTGAGGACCCAGCTGCTTCTCCACGCAGGTGCCCCCACCAGCCCAGACTCACCGTGCAGCCAGGCACTGGCCTGCGCCCAGGCACCATAGGGCCCAGCCAGAGCCCCCAGCTCCAGAGTGTAGTGTCCAGCGGGCAGGGGCCCTGGGAAAGTGGCGTTGAGCGCTCCAGGGCCCCGAGTGGTGTTCTTCTCCACCTGCCCGCTTAGCCTGAGCAGGTAGCCGTCGCGGGCCCCAGGCCCTGCCTGCCAGCTTGCCCGGAGCACGGAGCTCAGGGGAATGAGCACCAGGTCCAGAGGGGCAGAGGGATCTATGGGGACAAGGAGCAAATATGTGCAGAAAAACCTAAACGGTGGGTGAGAAACATCTTCCCCTCCTCATGCCAGCCTCTTTCTGTTTGCACTAGACTGTCCCGTCCAGAGGCAGGCAGCCGCCATGTGCCGTGCTGGGTGAATTCTGGGATCTGGCCACGGACAACAGTCACAGAAATAACAACACATCAAGGGACCAAGTGTGACACAGGCAGCAGGGGTCTAAGGATCCCCATGCACTGTCTCCTGTGTAACTCCCCGCAACGCTACGAAGGAGGCACTATTATCACCATCCCCCTTTAAAGAAACAGAAATTGAAACACAGAGAAGGTAAGTCATGTGTCCAGAGCCCCCCAGCCAGTGAGAGGCACCAGTGAAATTCGGAACCCACGCCGTGGAGCGGTTCCTCAACTCTTAACCACTGCGAGACGGGGCTTCCCAGAGCAAAAACGTGGCGACGTCCATGCGGGCTCCACGAGCACCCAGCCCAGCTCAGGCTGGTGTGGCCGCTCACCAGCTGCTTGACCTTGGGCCCCTTCTCTCTGCACCTCAGCTCCCTCTACCATACACTGGGGGTGACAGGACTCCATTGGTTTGAGGACCAAACGAGACGAACCTCGGCAAGGGCCCAGCCCCGTGGCTGCCATGTGGAGGCCTCGAGTGATGATAATGATGACACCACCCTCGCTTCTTCCGGTGGGTCCCACCACTGGCCAGCAGGAGGGGTGCTCCCTCCAAGCCTCACCCCTTCCCTGCAGGATTCCAAAGGCACCCCCCTCCACCAGTTGTATCCTGCCCACTCAGCCAGAGAAGAGCCAAGGAGCCTCTGCTGCGTCCCTCCCAAGCACTCACAGGTCCACTGGGTGGCACTGGGCCCCGCCACCTGCTGGGGCCCGGCAACGGCACTGAGCGTCAGCTCGTAGGGGGTGCCCGGAGAGAGGTGAAAGAAGGTGTGATTGGAGACGCCACGTCTGACTACGGAGGTCAGGTTGGTGCCACCCAGGAGGTCCGTGAGCACTAGGTGGAGCCAGGCAGCCCCCTCAGAGCCGTTCCAGGAGGCTTGCAGGGCTCTGGTGCTCAGGGTTCGCAGCACCAGCTCAGGAGGAGACAGGGGGGCTGGAAGAAGGACAGAGAGAGCAAAGCCAGGCTTGAGAAAGAGCCCTGGAGTCGGATCCTGGCACCCACCAGCTATGTGGGGACCGGGTGGCCTGTGAGGCTCCGGACGGCCCCCACCACTCCCAGACCAGCTGCCACCTGGGCCTTGCCGAGTGCCTGCCTTACCTGTCCACTGGCGGATGCTGGTCTTTGCCTGGAGGTTGCCAGCCCAGGTGGTAACCTCTAGAACATACTCGCTACCTGGAAGGAGGTTGCTAAAATTGTAGGACGGGGTGCCCGGTGGCATGGAGATGTTACGCACCAACGTCTGGGATTCTAGGTGGTAGAGGAGAAGTTGGTAGCCATCCCGCTCCCCAGAGGCAGCGCCCCACGAGGCCTTGAGGCTGGACGGGCTCCCAGGGCTGTGGAGCTGCAGGTTGCAGACTGTCGAGGGGGCTGTATCAGAGGTAGAGAGAAGCACCAAGGTCAGGGCCAAAGGGGCATCACCCCTGTGCTTCTAGTGCTTCTAGAAGGTCACTTGTACCAGGTCTCCCGGTCACTGTACCAGGCATGGTCCTCAGAGAAGTTGTTCTCCTTGGCTACCCTGTCCCTGGCCAACCCTCCAGGACGGCAACCTCCTGCTCGGACCCCGGGCAATTCCTGCACACTCCGGGCACCCCCCCAACCTGAAGACCACACACCTGTGCGGGCAGTGAGGGTGACAGTGGCATTCTGTCCGCAAGGTCGCAGGGCAGTCACTTCCAGCAGGTAGCGACTTCCTGGCACCAGGTCCCGGAACTCAAAGCTGGATGCGTTGGTGTGGGCCTGGAGCGGCGGCCCTTCTGGAGAGCCCAGGGGACTCAGGTGGGTGAGGCGGAGGGCATGGCTCAACTTGCCTGGCCCTGGGACTGCCCAGCTCAGAAAGAGGCTAGTAGGCCTCCCCAGGCTGCTGACGTTCACTTTCAGAGGTGGTCCTGGGGAAAAGGGGGTGCATTCAGAGTCTCCCAATGCCCTTCCTCCTCTAAAGAAGGAGGGAAGGCAAAAAAGGGCCAGAACAGAGGCCAAGTCTGGCACTGAGAAACCGAGCCTACACCCGCGCTCCCTACCTCCCAGATCCCCCTCCCCCGTTGAAGACACCTACCTCCACTGTCTCCGTCCAGGCTCCCTGCCAGGGTGAGACACTCATCTCCCTGTAGGAAGCAAGGGAGGAGAGGAGAGGAGATGGGCAGAGGGCTCTGGGGTCTAGGCCTCTGTGAAAGCCAGTGGGGGACAGGGCCAGGATCAGAGAGAAGGCTGTCCTCTTGTCTGGCACTCCCCCAGATAGAGCCAAAAGGACATCATCCCTAGGCACACTCAAGGCTCGGGAGGCAGCCCGGGCAGGCAGAAGCAATTTGCTCTTGCTGTCCTCCGAGCCAGCGGCTGCGAAGGAGCAGCCTCTGCTCTGCCTAATGCAGACCAGCTGTGGGGCCCCAAAGAGAGGTGGGAGCCTGGACAGGCCCCGGAGGACAGGGCCCCACCCACCCCCCAACCCCCAGTGCCACCATACCTTGGCCAAGAGACCCCGGAGCCAGAGGAAGGCAGCAAAAAGGATTGAGGGCCTCATCCCGATGTCTGTAAAGGAAAGTTAAGAGGCAGCAGGGGAGGAGCCAGTCCCCCCAACCCTCCCCTTGCCCCGCTGGCTGGCTGGCTGGCTGGCTGGCTGGCTGGCGGGTGGACGGGCAGGCGGGCAAGGGTGGGAAGGCCGAGTTCCAGGCAGAAGGCAGGCAGCAGGCAGCCAAGAAGCAAGGGGCTGCCTCCCAACCCAGACCCTAAGCACTCACCCCGCCCAGCCTTGGCAAGATTCCACGAGGGGAGCAAGACCCCAGGGCCCAGAAGGTCGAAGGGGATTGCACCTGTCAGGCTGCAGACAAGCCCGCCTCTCCTTCTGCCTCCCATGCCTCCACCCCTCCTCCAGCCCTTGACTTTCTAGGGAGGCCTCTGGAAAGACCAAGAAAAGAGATGGCCTTGCCGGTGGACACACAGAGCAAAGGCAGCCAGCTCTCCAGTCCCTGACCCCAGAAGAAGAGTGTGCTTCTATTGACTCTACCAACGTGTGGGAGAGAGGCTGCTTGTGTTCAGTTAGAGGGGAGGGAGGGATCCTGGTGACACCGCGTGGGTGTGTGTCACCGTGGAGTGGATGGACTAGCTGGGAATGTGTCCCGTTCTGGGCCTCCATGCAGCACATGGCCTTGTGGACAGAGGCGCGGGAGCACGTTCTGAAGGCCTTGAGTCACAGCGATCACAGATCTAGAAGAGCCCACCTGGCCCTTGGGACCAGTCTGCTCCCACACCCCCAGTGCCCAGATGAGAAGGCTGATCTCCAGAGAGGGGAAGAGCCCAGCCCCAGAAGGCAAATCCTGCTCCTTACCCCCAAACTGGGATCCTCTCAGCTTGGAACTCTCTGAGGAGCTACTCGAATCTCGAGGCTATCTGTCTTCCTTCGCCCACCCCCTCTACCTACATCAGTGATGTCCCCCCATCCCCCTGCCCCCCCCTAAACCCCCACCAGGCTGCAAGCAGCTGAAGGCCCAGGGAGCTTCCCTGAGGCTTGGCCTAGAAACAAGGCTGCTTCACGCCAGCCTAAAGCCAGTTCCTCACCTGGAACTGCTCACCCGTGTGTCCCCACCCCAAGACAGCTGATGGTGGGGAGGGGAGGGGGGCAACAGAAGGGGAAGAAATGGCTCTGGGCCCTGGGAAAGAAGCCCAGGACTCAGCCGCTAACTCAGGAAGTGGGGAGGGGGAGTATGCAGAAAACAGGCAGGTATAGAAACTGAACACCAAGACCCCTTCATGGGAGCCAGGCTCTGGGGGGGGGGGGCAGTCCCAGAAGGGAGAACAGGCCTGCATAGAGACCCGTTCAGCCTCCCTCTAGTTCAGTTCAGAGCCAGGGGCTGCCTGCCCTCCCCCCACTCCACCCAGCCCCAAACCTCAGAGCCACCCACCCGGCCTCTGGATAGGGGCCTGGAAACTGAGCACTGCAGACTCATCAGATTTTCCAGGCTGCGTGTGAGTGTGTGTGTGTGTGTGTGTGTGTGTACGCATGTGTTCTTTCAAAGGGGAGCAGGGGGGCGCAGAGAGCAACTGGGGAAGCTGATACAGAAGGAGAAGGTCCTGGTCTGGCCAAAAGGTGGGGGAATCATCCTCCCCTTGCCCCCTCCCCCATCCCACCTCACGGGGGGGGGGGGGGCACCTCACTCTGCTCTTTCTAGCAGAGTCTCAGTCGGCAGCAGCACAGGGGAGAAGTGGGGTGGAAACGCCCTAACTCAGAATCGAAGTACAAGAGCTGTGGTAAGAACATGGTTGCAGGTAAGGGGGGAGGGTCTTAGACCCTGCCTGAGAGTCCCCACAAATGAGGGGCCTGTTGGGAACAGCCGAGACTCCACAGCTAGTCCGTGGACAGTCCCAGAGGAGGCACCTGGCCACAGAAGCCACACCTGCCAGGCCCCCTGCAGCCTTGCGGATGGAAGAGGGGGCTCCAGAGGGGGTAGAAAGCATCTGACAGATAAGGCGGATTCTCCCCAGCCCCCAGCATCTCCATTCAGCAAAAAAAGTACCACAAGGGCTGTGTCTTCTGCCCGGCAACCACTCCCACAGACAAACCCACATCCTCTCCCTAGAGAACCCCTGGGGTCCTCCTGAGGTCTCAAAGCACCTTACTGATTCCTTCTGGAGAGAGCCAGCTGGGAGGCAGAGGAGGGCCAGAGACAGGTCCAGGCATCCTGAGTCCCAGATGTGAGCCAGCCTGGTCTCTCCTCACCGCTGTCCCACACAGCTCCCTTCCGGCCCTCCCCCTCCTCTCCCACGGCCTGAAGCCAGGCCTTGGGCATCCCCCACACTAGGGGAAGATAATCACCAGGCAGGAGAGGGGTAGGATGGATCCGGACAGCCAAGTCTCCCGCCCTTCCTCCCACGGCCTGGGAAGGTCACCAGGGAGGGGGTAGACCTGGATTCCTCTGACCAGGCTGTGGAAAGGCAGCAAGGGGCTGGGCGCAGCAGACTGGTGAGGCGTGTGCCTGTGTGCGTGCGTGTCTGAGGGTGTCCAAGGACATCACGGAGCGGAGAGAGGGACAGCAGGGTCCCTGGAAGAAAGGACCATGTTCTACAATAGATGTCCGTCTCACCAGCTCTGGCCTTGGGAGAGAGGGAGGGACTCTCTTCCTTCCTAGAGTCCTCCTACAAGGGACCTGAGTTCCAGCAAGCTGGCAAAGAATGGGACTCTTTCCTGGATCTCCAGGCAGGCTGGCCTTGGCTCCCCAGGTGCTGGCCTAAATCACTGGTCCTTCGGCCAGGGGATGTGGGGTATGGGAAAGTCCCCTTCACCAACAGCTCCCCCCAAAAGGTGTCAGGGAAAGTGGGTCGGGCGGGGGATGAGCTTCCGGGATGGCCAGCACAGAGGCAGGGCCCCTGGGGCAGGCCCGGTGGGTCTCCCTCTTCCTTCAGACTTCATACCAGCGGCCCAGATCACTGCCACACCGCCTAACAGCCATAGTCTGCCCCACTCACCCAGGCTCTCTCTTCCAGTGTCTCCTTGCTTCTCCTGGATGAGGCCTTCCAGCTCCTAGCTCACTGCGTCTCTGTCTCCCCCACACAGCCAGGGGCAAGCAGGAGCCTGTCACACTGGGGCAGAAACAGGCCTAGGCTGGCCCAGGATTTGGGGGCGATGGGGAGGACCTATGAGCCTAGGGCTTCTCGAGAGAGGAATGAAGAGGGCTAGGGAGGGGAGCAAGACATGTGGAATGTGCGGGACCCCAGAGTCCTGGCCCCCAGCAGCAGGCCCCATGCCTAAGATCTTCCCTTTCAGAATTTTACAGGGTGGCAGCCTTTGACGCTGTGGCTGGCAGCAGCCTGGCTTGCTCCCGAGGTACTGCTGGGGAGCAAGAACCTCAGGGAATTCCAGACACAGCTGCCCCTCCAAGGGGCTTCTGACACTGGGGACAGCAAGTTGTGGCTGGCAGGCCTGGGACCGGGGCCTGGTGAGACGAGGGGGGCATGTGCCCAGGCAGCTCTGTCCCTGCAGACTAGCCGGAGAAAGGGAGCAGTCAGGAGGCAGGGGGTCTGGGAGAGAGGAGACATGGATCCTCCTGCCAGACATGATGCCCCCCACCGGCCCCCTCGCTGGGCTGGCTTCTCCAGCTGACAGCTCCCGAGCACTTCAGAGGTCCAGGCCCATTTGACGGATCAGAGGGGGGCCAGGATCCTCTGCCTGGGAAGAGAGCAGCCTGATGTGGAGACTGAGCCTCAGGGAGGTTCAGTAACGGACCCAGAGTCACACGGCCGACGTGCCACGGCTTAGATTCAGTGCACGTGGCTCTTTCTGGCTTTCAACTCTTGCTGTGCTTTCTCTGGAGTCAAGGGTGGCCGGAACCTAAACGCCAACTCCGGAAGGCGAATCAGCGACTGGAGAGACGAAGGTTTGCGAGCTGTCTGGGGCTGTTCCACCCCAGGAATGAGGAAGGTTCTGGGGGCGGAGGAGTCGCTCTGAGGGAACTCCGGGCCTTCCCCCATTCCAGCAGCCTGGCCAGTCTGGGGAGGAGCGGCTGCAGGGCAGCTTGTCCCACCTGAGGCTTGTGGGTGGTACGCTCGCCCCTCCTGAGCTCTAGCCCCACACCTCCACGGATGTCCAGGCATTTCTAAGCAGAAGGGAGAGAGGGGGCAGGAGGCAAGGAGTGACTATTCCCCCAACCCCACACACACCCAAAGGGAACTGAGAGATCCTCAGGGTCTTGCCTAATGCCGTTGCCCCCACCCCCACCTCCAACTACCTCTCCCATCTCCTGGCCCCCAGCTTCCTTGCTCTTCACCCGAGAAATCAGCTTCCAGCTCCTCAGACTGCTGCTGGGCCCAGCCTTGGGAAGGTAGAGGGTGTGCTCATGGCCCAGCATGAGGCCCAGCCCCTGGAAACCTGGTAGAAACCTGGAGGCACTGGCGGACCCGTGGGGGGAAGGCTTTGCCTGCTTCCTCCCCCCCACCCCTGTGGTATCCTAGCTTCCTGTTCTTGGTAACAATCAACAGTGTGGCCCCGCGGGGGTGGCCCTCTTTCTGATCCCTTCCTGCCCCCTTCTTTGATCCCCAGGGCCCCACTATCCATTCGTGGAGATACTGGTGGGTTTGGGGGAGCGGTTGAGGCAGAAGCCAGCCTCAGGTCACTTCCCACAGATTTACCAGGGATTCCCAGGCTCTCCTGCCCCCGCCTCCACTCTGTTCTGGGTACCAGGGCTGACTGCTACTCCAGCTCCTCCTTTCAGGGAAACCACCCACTCCCCAGAGTGAAGAAGGGTCCTGGACCAGCTGGCCCTGGAGGGGCTCAGAAAGGAGCCGTGCCTGGTCACCTCCCCGCCTTCCAGGAGCAACATCAGGCCCGCAAGGCCTCCGGAGCTCCAAAGTGTCATCCTGGTCTTCATCCTACCCCTCCTCCCCCACGGGCCAGCAGCAGAGGCGAGCCCCCTCCCCACCACCCCTCCTGTGTGCGCACCCCTGTGTCTATTGTAAATCATTTCTTTTTTGCTGTCACCATTTGACAGCTGAATCAGAGAAGTGGGAGGAAGAGAGAGGACGGGGATTGCGCGTGTTGGGGCCGGGAAGGGAAGGGTGTTTGGAATGTTACAAGGTAGAAGAAGCCGTGCAGCGAGCATGAACCAGCTGGGCTGCTGGCCAGCAAGGGGCCTGCCGAGGCGAGGCAGGGGTGGGGGGCAGTGGAGTCTTGGATGCGGGGGCCACTTCCTAGGCCCCAGGCATCCAGGCGCCCCAGAGGCGAAGAAGACGCAGGAGTCCCCCCCCCCCCCCGCCCCCGGTGTAAGGGCCAGAGACTGTCCGCTATCTGTAAGTCTTCTAAATAGATGTCAGGACTCTGGGAAGGTGCTTGGAGGGGCTGGGGGCAGGGAGAAAGCCCCCCAGACTCTCCTACAAACTGTCTCTACTATCTACTTCCTGGCTGGCTGGTCCATCTCCAGCCACAGGTAGCTGACAGCTGGGGTGCGGCCCAAGTCCTGGGGATGACCCTTCTGGTCTGGCCTGGGCCTTTCTTCCCCAGGGTGGAGCAAGGATTCCTGCCTCCTTCCTCCCTCACCCCACCTCAAGTCCGCACCCACCTCTGCTTTGAGAAGGTGCCGCCTGCACCTGACCATGAACTCGCAAGGCTTGAAGGGGGAAGGGCTTCCAGGACCAGGGCTCTGGGGCAGAAGCAGAGAAGCAGAAGCCAGTCTCTGGACTGGGCCAGCTTGAGCAGGAACAACTTGGAGTTTCTGTGCGGGACAGCGAGGAGCTGGGGGTCAGCTGAGCTCTGCCTAGTAGGCAGGCAGAGACTGGATGTGACAAAGACCCAGAGGACAAGAAGTCCAGGGAGCGAGGGGGTTTGGGAGCTAGGGGAACCAGGGTGGTCAGGAATGGGCTGGCCCCTCCTTCTCCATCCCCCCGGAGCAGGGCCTTAGGTCCACGGCAAAAGTGCTGGGCCACTGCCAGCCCACCCCCAGAGGGGCACAGGCAAGAGGCACCCGACCCCTGCTGGTGGCAGCAGGCGCAGGAGGGCAGCACGCAGCTGGGGTGTGCGTGGGTGGCAGCAAGGAGGGGCAGAGGGAGGAAGCTGGCTTCCTGAAGCCTCCTCAGCCCTCAAAGACCGACCAACAGACAGACAGACAGCTGGCAAGAGGCAGCCTGGGGGACACAGCTGCTCCAGTAAGTACCTGAATGGGGGGAGGAGGGGCCCTGTGGTCCTGGGGTGGTGTGAGCCCTGGGGAGGTGGGAGGGCATCTCCAAGGTGGGTGTGAGTGAGGCTGCATTGGGGGCCATGGTGCCTGGCTGGGGAATGGGTGCTGACCTCGCTGATATCGCCGAGGGGCATGGGGCACGGGAGCCGCAGAGGGGTGTAAGGAGAGCAGAGGCCAACAACTCCCTTCCTGCTTCGTGAGAGCTTCTTTCTACCACCCACATCTGCACAGGGCCCACTCTGTCCCCTCACCTCTGTGACTGCCTGCGGGCTTAGCGACTCTCACACCGCCCCCACCCCTCGGAAGCTGTGACCTGGCTCTGGAAGATAGGGACTGTCCCCCAAGAGGAGACGGGCCCCACCACCTCCATGCCCCCTCTTGTGCCCCCAGCTGTCGCCTCACCATGCGCTGCCGCTCAAGGGCTTGGTGAGGCCATTTCCTGTGACGGTTACAGAGGCGGGAGATGGGGGGATGGGCAGAGGAGGAAGGAAACACCCCCCCAGCCTACCTCCCTGGACAGAGACCCCAGAAGTCAGAATGACTTGGAAACAGCCAGCAGTTACGACAGGGTCTACCAGGGTCCCCAACAGGCTCCAAAGCTGCAAGAGGCCTCAACCCTCTCATCTCAGAGAGGGCCTGGACTAGAGGTGGTTTCTGTGACTTTCTTTCTCCCTTCTACACAGAACACATCGTTTCTGTTTCCTCCCTTGTCTTCTTTCACCTGGGCCCCAGCTTAGAGCCCTCTGTCCTCTGGCCTTGGGCAGCCTCTTCTCCCCTCTCTCCCTCCTTCTGGAGTCTTTCCTCCCCTCCCCTCTCCTCCCAATCTCTGCTCCTTGTCTGGCCCCTACCCCAACCCCAGACTGCCCACCACCTGGGTCCCCTTGTAGAGACCCCGGCTTTCCCGCAGCGACAATGACAGCACGGCTCAGTGAACAGAAGACACCCCAGTGAAAACTGAGGTGCCAGAAAGCAGGCAGCTGGCCTGGGTTGGGAGCCTTCTCCTGGCCAGTTGGACAGGCCAGAGGTCAGCAGCTGAGGGGCCCTATCTTTCAGGTGAAACTCATGGCTGAGTGAGCCTTCCCTGGGCCCAGCACCCCACCCCAGCATGGTCCAGGACTGTGGGGGGTGCTCCAGAGCACAGCTGCCGACTTGGTCTCTGGGGGCAGCCATGACCCAGCCTCCACCTGCCAAGGCACCAGCCAAGAAGCATGTGCGGCTGCAGGAGAGGTGAGATCTTTCCTGGGGCGGGGGGGGGGCCTTCCCGGCCCTGAGACCCTGCCTGGTTCCCTCCATCTGCCCCTCCAGCTCTGACAGCTGGGTCCAGAGGGCCCTCAGCTGTTGACTCCAATCTGGAAAGGAAACCCAATGTGTTCATTTGTGTGTCATTTGCATGTCATTTACATGTCTGGGTTATAAAGTTTCATGTCAACCCAACGCCTGCTCCCCAAGCCCTAAATTGGGCTAAGCAGCCCCTGGAGCAGGGCTGTCTTGGGTCTGGATGTAGGTCTGAGCTTTAGGAGCCTGGAAGGAATGGGCAGAGGCGGGCAGCTGGAGGTTGAAGGCTGCCCTGATCTGACTGACAAAAAAAGGGCACATAGCAGGGGACTGAACCCTTGAATCTCCTGGGCCTCTGGGTCCAGGGGAAGACAAGGAGCAGCCTCCTTAGACGCACCCTGTAACAGTAATAATGGCTAGGGCAGCCATTGTTTCCGGGCACTCACTGGGCACTGGTTGTCTGCGCCCGCAGGCGGGGCTCCAATGTTGCTTTGATGCTGGATGTGAGGTCCCTGGGGGCCGTGGAACCCATTTGCTCAGTGAACACACCCCGGGAGGTCACCCTACACTTTCTGCGCACAGCTGGACACCCCCTCACCCGCTGGGCCCTGCAGCATCAGCCACCCAGCCCGAAGCAGCTGGAAGAGGAATTCTTGGTAAGAACTTGGGGTCCCCTCCGATCCACTCTGCCCTTCTGAATCAGAGACAGCCAACGGGCACCATACTATCATAAAACGGGCACTCAGGGATGACGAGAACCCCAGTGCCAAGGGAGAAAACCACCCCCTGCTCCCCCTTCTGCCCTCCACCCCACCCAGACCTACTAAAGCCACAAGGGAACAGCTAGGACCAGCTCCACTAGATCGGGGCGGGGTGGGGGGTGGAAGGGGGGAAGGAGGCTGAGAAGAGGTATCGGCTATTCACTCATTTCCTCCCTCTGCCAGAAGATCCCCTCAAACTTTGTCAACTCTGAAGACCTGGATATTCCTGGCCACGCCTCCAAGGACCGGTATAAGACCATCTTGCCAAGTAAGAAGCGCGGCAGGCATCAAGGGAGGTAGTGCTGTCCCTGGGGCTGGACAGGTAGAAGGCAAGACACACAGCCTCAGCCAGCGAAGAGCTCCTTCACACGGGGCACCTGCTTTCAGCAGAAAAATACCAATACCTCACCCGGGCTGGGGGAAGGAGGAGCAAGAACCACAACCATAAGGACCGGCGGCTCATATTTGCCGATGATTACTGTGGGCCAAGCAGGGCTGCAAGCCCCTGATAGTAACTCATTTCTCGAAATGTCCCCGTGAAGCTGATGCTATGGTATGATTGCTCCCATTTTACGAACGAGGCAGCAGAGTCACATCACTTGCCCAAGATCACAACTTCTTTCTGCTCTTCCCCCACTGTGGGAAACGCCCAGCAGAGGTCCATAGTGGGAAAGGCACATCAGGACGGCTCCCAGAGAGAGGGCTTTGAGCAGCTCAGATGCAAGGCAGCCGCAAGACAGCAGTGACAAGTTTGGAGATGGGAGTGCAGGGGCTGTAAGCTGTTGACCCCGACAGCTCAAGGGACCCAGGGATCAGCCCCTCCCACTTTTCAGAGGCAAGCAGGAGACCCTTGCAGACTCTCTCCCTCCCCCCCGCAGAGCAGCCTTGTCTGGCCAACCCACCTCCAGCAACTCCCCATCTGGAGGCCTCAGCTCACCACCAGCTCCTGCGGTTCCAGCCCTCTGCCCGCAGGGGTGGGTCAGCACTCATCAAGTGAGGGGGAGGGAGCAGCCCTTGTTCTTGGCCTAAGTCTAATCAGACCCGCAGCCACGAGAGAGGGGAGAGGTCCTTCTGCCTGCAATCCCTCTCTGTCCAGAACCAGGCCAGCACCCGGAGAGCTAGTCTCCTTTCCTCACAAGCTAGGTTCTCTGTCCCTGCTTGGATTGGATCTGGAGAAAGCCCTCCCCCTTTGAGGGAGAGGCTGACACACCCAGTAATGGAATGGGAGTTCTGGCCCTGCTTCCCCACTGTGGGATTTTAGGCAAGTCACTCATCCAAATCCCGTATTCACCATCAGAAAAAATTTTCTCCATGACATCTCTTTTTCTGCTCCTATTGGTACAATCCTGTTCCACATCCTTACTGACCTCAAGGCTAGCCTATCTCACTCACCGCCCATTAAGCCCCTGCTGCTCTACTCCCTTTCCTCAATAGCCCGTCCTACAAGGCACCACCCGGTTAACCTTCCCCAGTTATTCCTTTTTTTTTTTTTTAAAGATTTTATTTATTTATTTGACAGAGATAGAGACAGCCAGCGAGAGAGGGAACACAAGCAGGGGAAGTGGGAGAGGAAGAAGCAGGCTCATAGCAGAAGAGCCTGATGTGGGGCTCGATCCCATAACGCCAGGATCACGCCCTGAGCCAAAGGCAGACGCTTAACCGCTGTGCCACCCAGGCGCCCCCCCAGTTATTCCTTTGATCGTGTCACTCCACTGCTCTGAAACATTCTGTGGCTCCCTATTGTCCACATATAAAATAATTTAGTGGGTCTCTGGCCACCTGCTATACTGGAGGTACTGTGAGAGGCACAGGAACTCACCTCTTCCTGACCCTGTTGGCGTGTGCATTAGTCGTCCCCTTCTGACCTCTGACCTCTGCTGATTTTTACTTCCTAGATCCCCAGAGCCGTGTCTGTCTAGGCCGGGCACAGAGCCAAGAAGACGGAGACTACATCAACGCTAACTACATCCGAGTGAGTGGCCTGGCTGCGGCTGCCCTGCAGGGAATGGGGGGGGGCGGGGGGGGGGCTGTGTTTGAAGACATCTGTCCCGGGAGAACATCTTCCAGTTGCGGGTTCCTGCTCCAAATCACAGCCGCCACGGCCCCGCCTAGCTGGGGCCGACACTGAAGAGGCCCCAAGCCACCAACCAAGAAAACAGAGCACGTGTTAAGCCGAGAAGAAGATACCACCCAGTCTCCTTCATGCCCGCTATCACTTCATCCCTCCCCACCCTCTATGCGGGGAGGGTACGCCGGGAGGAAGTTGCATTTTTGAACCCATTCGCTCATATCCCCAGGGCCTGTCGCTCTTAGCTCTGCTGGAAGGTGCTGGCACGAATAGGAGCTCTTGGCTGGCTCCCTTTTCTCTCTCTCTAGCCTTAACTGCTCCCCAAAGCAGCCCCTCCTTTGTGGAGATGGTTAACATCAAACTACAGGAGCCAGGGAGGCAGGGTGGCCTTTGGACCCCAGCTTCCCACCTCTATTGGCCCTAAGTAGATGCAAAAGCAGTGCCCCCTAGTGGCTCAAAGTGGGCAGGACAGCGGTCCGAGGTGCCAAGAGGTGGAAAGCTGTTAGCCAGGGCCCGGTGAGGAAAGAAGACCTCCCACTCGCTGCAGAAACGTAGGGAACAGTGGTCGTCTAGATTTCGTCATCTCGAGGTGCTGAGATTCTGCAGGGGAGAGGAAGGGGCCAGCAAGAGTGTGCTACATCTTGCTACTAAGTATAGAAAAGTAATATATAAAAGTGAAACACTCACTCCACGCTGTTGAACACTGTTTTCTTATTTCGCGCTGGTAGAAAGTAGCAGGGGAGGAAGGGAACACACTCTGACAAAGGATTTGGTATGTGCGAGCCTCTCAGTATGCTTCGTGGAATGTAATCTGTACCATATTCCTGCAAGTTAGATATTATGTCCAATTTACAGATGAGAAAGCTGAGGCTTATGGAGGCTGGGTAACCTGCTTATGGTGGCATAGCCAGTAAGCGCAGAACAGGGATTTGAACCCACGTGTTCCTCCCTCCAGAACCTCTGTCCTCTCCACCGTGTGGCTTCCAGTGCACGCATGGGTGCGTCTGCGTGTGTGTTCAGTGGCTTCGGGCTGATCCCAGGACCTGCAGAGTCCAGGACTCCCCCAGAGAGCTAACTCTCACCGCTTCCCACCCTTCCTTGTGTGCGTGTACTCCCCAGGGCTACGATGGGCAGGAGAAGGTCTACATTGCGACCCAGGGCCCCATGCCCAACACTGTGTCGGACTTCTGGGAGATGGTGTGGCAGGAAGAAGTGTCACTCATTGTCATGCTCACTCAGCTCCGAGAGGGCAAGGAGGTAGGAGCCATGGTTCTTCGTGAACCCAGAAAGGGCTATACCTTCCCCCACCACACATGCCCTTACTCAGGGCCGCTCAGGACTAGGGGCTCCCCTGGGAGCTGACAATAGCCAGGCCCAGCTTGCACTCTCAGAAAAGTTTCTGAGATATATGCCATGGAGGCTATCCACAGCGAGAGTGGGGGATGGGGTAAGCACTTCACCTGCATGTGCCAGGCTCAGGAGAGCCCGCCCCAGGTGCTGACCCAGGCAGTGCGCAGCCCCTCCAGTGGGGGTGGGAAATGGGGAGGGGACCCCACTCCCCTTTCTGCTGTCCTGGCCCCTGCTCCGGCTGATAGACACTTCCCCCTTCTGACTCCCAGCTCCCTCCCTCCTAGAAATGTGTCCACTACTGGCCCACAGAGGAGGAAACCTACGGACCCTTCCGGCTCCGCATCCAAGACACAAAAGAGTGTCCGGAATATACCGTGCGGCAGCTCACCATCCAGGTACGGGGAGGTCAGGCCGTCTCCAGCATCTCTGAAACTCAGGCCCAGCCTTCCCTGGGAGCCAGGGGTTGACTCATCTAAACCTTCTAGAACACACATCTAAAGAAGAGCTTGAGGCACAGAAGAAGGAAAGACAGGGGGACTGCCCTGGTCTAATCGGGCAGAGCCAACAAACCAAGCGGGAGCACCAGGAAGGCCCATCCTGCTGTGCTGAATGGCCGGGAAAGGAGAGGTGGGGCCCCCACATCATGCTGTAGGAGCCCCAGGAAGTCCAGAGAGATGTATGATAAACATATGAAGTGCTTCAAAATGCCTTCTCTTATCATATAGCGTTGGATACTTTTCAAAGCGTTTCTCTACCAACTCCTTATCTTCCAAGCATCCAGAGAAGTAAACCAATAAGATATCACTATCTCCTTTTTCGAAGTGAAGAGAATGAGGGTAAGGGACTTTGCCCAAAGTCATGTGCTGGTTAGAGGCTGAGCCAGAGCTAGGACTTGAACGTGGGTCTTTCCCCACTCCCCGGACAGCATTCCTTCCAGCATTCCAGAGGAGGGAACCGTGGAGTTTGAAGAGCAGGAGAAGGGAGGGCTGACCTTGCCTGCTCGGGGTCCCTGACTGTCCCAGGGAGTCATTCTAGCCCTTGACCTCCTCTGGCACCAGAGATGGCTGGCAGTGCCCCCTCCCCTGACCCTGGTTTTCATGCCTTGTCCTTCTGCCAGCACCAGGAGGAGTGCCGGGGACTGAAGCACATCCTCTTCTCCGCCTGGCCTGACCACCAGACCCCAGAATCAGCTGGGCCCCTGCTGCGCCTGGTGGCCGAGGTGGAGGAGAGCCCAGAGACAGCTGCCAACACTGGGCCCATCGTGGTCCACTGCAGGTATGCGCACCCCCCTCCCGGGCAGCCTCGAAGCAGGCCCCTCCTCCCTTGCCACTGGGTCTATCCTTGGAATGGGTCCAGGAAGGACAACATCAGGCAGGCCCAATTCTTCCCAGGATGGGAATCTCTAGGTCATTCAGCAAGGTACCCAGTGTTTATTCTCTCCTTCATGCAGAACCTGGCCATCTGGGCCGGACATTCAGACACAAGCCAGAGAGGGGACCGACTCTCAGAAAGCTTCCCAGTCTGCTGGGGAGGGAGGTAAACATGGTCCCTGCTGGTGAGAAACTCATGCTTATTGAAAACCTGTTACTGTCAGGCACAGTGAGAGATGCTAAGGAGAGAGCTTGGCTTCTGCCGACAGGCTTACAGTCTGGAGATGACAAGACGAAGCACTGCGACGGCGGCGTCTGGGAGCACAGAGCCAAGTCGCCTGTCCCAGACTTTGGCCAGAGAAGGTTTTCCACGAGAAAGGACATTTAAATTAAGTGAAAACCTGAGAGGTGAATTAGCCAAGTGAAGAGTGGAAAGGCGAAGCATTCCGGACAGATGGGACAGCGTGTGCAAAGGCCCCTCGATGACATTTTTAAATGGACACATCGCTGGGAGTGGAGTTAGAGGATGAGGGCCTGGAAGTCATGTGGGGGAGGGGAGGAGAGTGATAAGAGAGAAGTCTGGAAGGCCAGAGGACGAGAGGCCTCATAGACTGGCTAAGAAACTTGGATTTAGCCACGGGAATACTTGGGCTACAGAATAAGACTCTGATTGCGAGCGAGCGGGGGTCACACAGGGGAAAGCTTACAATAAGGAAACCATTCGGGAGTGCGTGCCCTGAATAGAACATAGTGGCAAAAGTACAGACAGAGGCAGGACGCCTGGGTGGCTCAGTCGGTTAAGCATCTGCCTTCAGCTCAGGTCATGATCCCAGGGGCCTGGGAACGAGTCCCGCATTGGACTCCTTGCTCAGTGGGGAGCCTGTTTCTCCCTTTGCCAGTCTCTCTCTCTCCCCCTCTCTCTGACATAAAATAAAATCTTAAAAAAAAAACCAGACAGACAGAGGGGACTCATGAGCCCCTTCCCTGCAGATAGCACCTGGGCATAAGTGCTGGCAAGTCATCGGGGCTCAGACAAGAAGTCTTCCCTAGGAAGGGGCCAAGAAGATTTTGAAATAAAGAGCGAGACAGAGTGGAGTGCAGGAGCCGGCTGTGGGAAGGACCCGAGGTGGGGAAAGGGGGCAGCTGTGGACATAAGTCATGGCTGGAGGAGGGAGAGGGCCTCAGCAAGCCCGGCGTGAGCCCTGACAGCCGGAAACCACTGCCCACTGCTAAGCAGAGGACGGGTCCTCGAAATGTCCACAGGGACTGGGGGGGGGGGCTGGGATAGGTTTAGGGCAAGGCTAGTGAGAAATGGAACCTCCTCCAGCGCCAGCTCTAACCTGCAAAGGTACCGCCACCTTCCTCTGTCCTCATGTCCCCACCCCTGAAACAGAGTGCCCGAAGTGCCTACAGCTTTCTCCGCAGTTTGAGGCCTGGCACCCACGTTCCCTGGTCACCGGTCTCCCACGTTCCCCACTTGCCGGGCCTCCGTGTTCCCTGGTCTCCTGTGACCTCCCTGTCCCCTCCCTGGCTGTGTCCAGTGCAGGGATCGGCCGGACTGGCTGCTTCATTGCCACCCGAATTGGCTGTCAGCAGCTGAAGGCCCGTGGGGAAGTGGACATCCTGGGTATCGTGTGCCGGCTGCGGCTGGACAGGTGGGTCAACCGCGTTGAGGAGTAGCCTCCCGGGCACCAGAGCACTTAGAGGAACGTCCCCATCAAGCACCTCCCTTGAGGAAGGAAGGGGCCCTGGGCTTCAAGAGCTGTTTCTCTTGCAACTAACGCCCAGGAAAGAATCTCTATCTAGAGTGTTTGCTTGGGGGGCTGAGAATGAAATATGCCCCTCTGTGGATATCTGAGCCTTACATCTTTTATTTCCCTACTCAGGGAAAGCTGGAGGAATAGGGGATGGTTGGCTCGAGACACCAGGCAGACACAGATAGCGCACAGAAGCCCACTGGATCCCGAGACAGGGAACCGGGGTGCAAATCCTGCCTTGCATCTCGCTGAGCTGCCACGATATTTCTCTGGGCCCCCATTTCTCTATCTAGAGAGAAATAATGGCTCCTTCCCCCAGAGAGCTGTTGTAAGCAATGAGTTAACTCACTGTGAATGAGTTTTTTGAACATAAGAACCTACTATAAAAATACGTGGAGTCATTATGTTTAAGATGGGGAGGAGGAAACTTGGGGGCTCAGGCATATTCCTGGCCCGGTGTGAGGAATCAGGGGTCTGGTTCTGCCCCAGGAGCTGATGGGTCAGAGAAGCACAAGTTCCGTCATGGGCCGTCTCCTCCTCCTCGACACAGCCAGCCACGGGGGCCAGCCCTGAGTACGGGGCCAAGGGGCTTTCCTTGTGGGGAAGGTGTTGAGGGGCAGCAAACAGGAGTGGGAAGCCCAGAGAAGGACCATATGAAGTAGTTCACGGGTTCTTTGGGAGAATCTCCCTGCAGAAGTATGAAGATGTTTGACCTGACCCTCCCTCCTCTGCTCACGGTTTGCATACTTCCCTCACAGGGGTGGAATGATCCAGACCACGGAGCAGTACCAGTTCCTGCATCACACTCTGGCCCTGTATGCGGCCCAGCTGCCGGAGGAGCCCTGCCCCTGACCCCTGGCGTCCTCCACCAGCCCAGGTGCCAAAGTCCCCTAGGCCTGGGCAGGTGGGTCTGGGAAAGTGGACCTCGTGATCTGAGGGATGGGAATGGGGAATGGGTGCCCCTCAGGCGGCGCGTGCATTCACCAGAAGCTGCATCAGCGAGGACTGGGACTAGACTCCAGGTCTTTACCACTGGCCACTCTTTGGCTTCCTCTAGCAGCCCCGAATGGACACTTGGGGGAACCTCCCCTGTCTCTCTGACCTTCGAGCTAGGAGCCGGCATTTACCACAGAGCTGAAAAAGGAACCCAGGAGTCCTGGTCTTGTCTAAAGTGCTCTGTGAGCTTCACCTCTCTGTCTAGGACACGGACATTAGGTGCTTTGCTGCCATAGGGAAAAGCAATCAGAGAAGTTCCTAGAAGCCGCTCCGGCTGTATCCCCTTCCTGGGGCTGGCAAGACAGTGATGCCAAGATCATCATCTTCCTTCTGGGCCCTGCCCATGAACAGGCCAGATGCCAGAGCTGGGAAAATCTGGTCCTGACCATGGCCAAGTTCTCAACATCCCAGCAGTGACTCTGCTTTCTCACCCCACATCTGTGAGGGCTGGATACCCCACCAAAGAGAACAGGGACCCAGACCAACCCCGTGCCCATACTTGAGTCCCAGGATCAGGCTACAGAGGAGACCAGGCCAGGCAGTTGGAACCTCTAGAAGAGGGAAAGTGTGGGGAACCCCTCAGAGGTCCAGAGGGCTACCCCTGCCTCCATAATTGCCAGCCACTCACCCCAGGTACCCTCTAGGGAGGCCCAGCATCCTCTATCTTTGCCCACGACCTTGGAAGACCCCTGAGTAGCGGGAGGTACAAAAGAATGAGGAGTGAGGAAGAAACGAAGAGCTTGGCCTGATTTTTAGAAAACCAGCCCCCCGCCCCCTGCCATCCACCCCTGCATTTGCAGAGGGCACCTGGAGAGCCTGGCTGTTTCCACGAACAATCAGGGTGAACGCATTCCATGCGGACCTGGGGCCTCAGACTAAACTGGGATCCCTCATCGTCTCTCCGAGAGAACGAACTCCCTTCAGCATCTTAGTATCAACACAACGTCCAGGGCACCCAAGATCTATCTCAGGGATCACCTACACACCCCGGGGAAGACATCCAAATCCTTCGTCCTTGAATCCACGATGGGCTGCTCGTGGGGAGGAAGGAAGGCACCATCTCTCGGGCACCCAGCCCCTGGGGTCTGCTTTGGCTGATGCCAGTTCTCTGCGGAACCCCCCCAAGGAGCTGGATCCTGGAGGACCGCTGAGCCTCCTCAGTCATGACGTCCCTTCTGAAGAACCTGCAATGTTGAAACTGAGGTTAATTTTCTTACTGCTTCTGCTTGGTCTCACAACGAAATTCCTCCTTCCTTACAGCCCCGGGAGCGGGCTCACCTGCGCCTGCGCCTGGGAGGCACTTGCAGCCTGAGCCTGGGAAGCTGGGCGAGGAGCTCTCAAGTGCCTGAACCCGCCCTGAGCTCACCCCCAGCTGGGAGGAAAGCAGCTGCATGAGCAGGGCCCGCAGGCTCCCCTCCCTGGCACTGTCACCGACCCCATTCTAGAACTTAGAGAGTAGGAGCTCTGGAAAAGGAACCAAGTGGGAAAATAAAGGCTTTTTGGACGACCGATTCATTCCTTCTTCCCATCTTTTTCTCAGGCCTCTGGACCCTCTTTATAGCAATAGAGTAAGAATCCCTAGACCAGGAATAGGCTGCAGATCCTTATCCCAGGACACGCACATTTCTAGCACTTCTTAAGACACACGTAATGACACTGGAGTCAGTTTAGGAAATGAGGCAGAGATGTACCCTTAGGAGCTAGATAGGGACCTATAAGGGGCAGAAGCTAGAAAGATGATATTTGGCGATCCCTCCACTTTGGCCACTGTCTGATCATTTGGGGTCATCTTGGGGAGGTTTGACAGATATGGTTTAGGTCGACAGTTACGCACCCTCAACTATGAACAACAGACTACATGTGAAGACGTTTGAAAACCAAATACTGGGGCGCCTGGGTGGCTCAGTTGGTTAAGCGTCTGCCTTCCACTTGGGTCATGATCTCAGGGTCCTGGGATCGAGCCCCACATGGGGGGGGGGCTCCCTGCTCAGCAGAGATTCTGCTTCTCCCTCTCCCTCTGCCCCTCCCCCCACTCATACTCACTCTCTCAAATAGATAAAATCTTGAAAGAAAGAAAAAGAGAAAGAAAGAGAAAGAGAGAAAGAAAAAGAAAGAAAGAAAAAAAAGAAAACCAAAAACTAAGGAGCACCCATCCTAGGTGGGGGACTGCCCTGAAGCCTGGGACCTAGGGGCACAGCCGTCCCTGGGGTGCAGGCCCCGTGGCTACTCCTCTGAGGCCGGCGGCATCTTGGCCTGCCCTACGCCTGCTGCCGACAGTTCTCCTGAAGAAAACTTTGGCTGTCACCAAAACAGGCCAACTTTTTCATCCCCCACACATCTTCCTCACTGGAACCCCCCCCCCCCCAAGCAGGATTTTATGTGTGAATTATGGGGATACTAGGAAATATCAGCCTCAGCCTCAAACAGCTGTTGCACTTAGGGCCAGAGGCTTCCTACACAAGCCCTTCAGGTCAACTGTGGTTAACAAAACAAGATGGAGTATTAACACACCCAAACCCGGTTGTTACTCTCTGCTTTTTAGGTTTTGAGAGGGTAAGATCAGTCCCCAGAGATGTTCAGAGGCAAGGACTCAGGGAACACAAAGCCTCCACTCGCCTGCCTTTCACAGACGTCTCATCTCCGGGTTCTGGAAAGTGGGTGAACCGTCCTCCCCCCCCCCCCACACCGCTTAACGGGTACCTCACCCACCTCGGCCCACCACCCCTTACGAAGGAAGGGGGTGCCAGCCAGGGCGCGGCAGCCCGGGAAGGAGGGCAAATAGAATTAGACCTCTTTCCCCGAGAGCCCCCTGGGCGCCAGCAGGCGCAGGCCGTACCCCGGAGGCGCGAGGGCTCCCCGCGCACCCCCACGCGCCGGCCGGGCTCGGGGCGAGGGAGGGGCGCGCGCTCGGGTGCGAGCCGGACACGGCCGGGCAGCGGCGGCGCGGGAGGGCGGCGGCGGCGGCGGAGGCGGAGGCGGAGGAGGGCGCTGAAGCCACACCCATCGGCGAGCGGATCCGGGGGCAGCGAGTCGTCGGCCGCTGCGCTCGAGCCTCCGCCCGCACCGAGCCGCGGGACCCGGGCCGCACCGGGGAGGGGCCGCTCCCGGCCGCAGCGCGAGGGCAGCGAGGGGCGAAGGGCAGCCGGCACCGGGCGGGGCCGGCGGCAGCGACCATGATCGCTTTGTTCAACAAGCTGCTGGACTGGTTCAAGGCCCTGTTCTGGAAGGAGGAGATGGAGCTCACGCTGGTCGGGCTGCAGTACTCTGGCAAGACCACCTTCGTCAACGTGATCGCGGTACGGGGGCGCGGGGCGCGGGCCCGGGGCGCCGGCCGAGGGTCGGGCCTGTGTTGGCCCGCGCCGCGCCCTGGTGAGCTGGGGTCGCCGCCTGGCATGGCCGGGCACCGCCGGGCGCCGGGCGGGGGAGGAGCGGGGCCCGGGCGCTTGGGGCCTAGCACGGACCGTGGGGGACCCGGGTGGCGCGCGACCCGCTCTTCCGCCCGGGCCGGGATGGCACGGCTGGGGGCGGGGAAGGGAGACGAGGACACGGGCTGGGGCCCTGGGACTGGCGACTCCAGGGGGTCACGAGGCAGGAGGGATCCGCCGCCTGCAGAAACAGGCCCCCTCCGGTCCCCGCGCAAGGGGGCATGACGGGGCGAAAGTGCCCGGGCCTGCCCGCCCCGCGGGCGGAGGGTCGCGGGACCCGGCGGCCCGAGCGGCGTGGGGAGGGGGCTGGGGCGAGCCCGGCCCCACCCGGAGGCTTTAACCCCTCTCTGCCGGAAGAGGAAGCCCCGCGCTATTGAGGGGGAGGGGACGTACCCCCTGGGGCTGGTGGCATCAGCTGAGGCCCTTAGCTCCGGCCCAGACTCCTCCTCTCCGGGAACCGCGGCGTCTTAGCTGGGGTCCGGGGAGGATGGCATCATAAAGGGAGTTTGGAGTCTCCGCCTGGCTCAGAAGTTGCCGCTGGAGGTGCCTCGGACCAGAGGACGAGTTGGAGGGGCGCTGCCCACTCTGGGGACATGCGAGAGAGTGGCTCTGAGGGCTTTGGGTAGTCGAGTCCGAGGTGGGCAATTTTCAGTCTTTGACTGCCAGCGAGTGGTGGGGAAGGAGTTAAAGTCTGTCTCAAAAAAAGGGAAGACGAGCTCCATGGGTGTGTGAGCTGAGGCTGCAGTAATGGCTGCGGCCTGCGTGCAAGAACCTGGCAGGACTGGGCGTGGGGCCGAGGGACGCTTGGGCCAGGGGGCGCTGGGGTGGTCCCGGCCCGGCCCCAGTCTCCATACTAGGGTTTCTGAGAACTGGGCATTGGCCACATACTGGGCCAAAACGCGCATCAGGAGAGAGGTCAGAGAAGAAGTATGGCCGGTCAGCCTAGGTACCCCCCTGCGCCTGTGTTGCTGCCCATCCGGGAAGAAGGGGGCCCCTGACGGATCTCAGCATCCCAGAAGGAAGGCCACCTGAGGCAGGAGGGCAGAGGGAAGGCTGGAGCCTGGAGCTGCGGTACCCCATGGTCCCATGTTTGGGCACCAGCTTCCTTTTCCAAACATGCTTTGCGAATGACCTCTGCCCCTTCCTCCACGCCGTGGTTCCTGGCTCCTTATCTGGCAGGGCAGGACCTTCAGGCCCTTGCTGGGTGTTTTGGCCTGACAGGCTCCCTAGCCAGGGTGTGCCCCTGAGCTCCCATCTGCCCAGGTTCTGGGCCTAGGGTCTGGCCCCCTAGTTAGATCAGGCATTGACTTGGGCTCTTGGGCCCCTTGGGCAGGAGCGTAATGCCTGGACTCTGATCCTGCAGGCCCTGGTGGCATGGCTTCTAGTCATTTCGATCTGGGAGATACCTCCGGGAGATACCTCCAGGGTAAGGCCAAGAGGAGGAACAAGTTGCTGCTGCTCTTGTGGCTCAGGCTGGGTGTCACCTCCAGTCCCCAGGGAAACTCTCCTCATGGAGCGGTTCTGAAAGCCGTGGTCCTGGGCAGAGACCCACAGGCCCCTGGGTGGGTTCCACTTCCTCCCCTAGCCCTGCATCATATCCAAAACAGGAACAGAACTCAAAAGAGTCACAAATGGCACTTCCAGGGGCAGAGTTTCTGTGAGGTACAGGGAGTGCGCCCCCCTCCTAACCCATGCACTCCCCTTTCTAATATTCAGTTTGCCACTTTGGCTTGCACCTCCTGAAAGTGCAAGCAAAATTTCCCTTTAAAGAGGCTTCCCAAGAAAAACCACCCCTTGTGGACTTCAGTGGAAGTTCTAGCATCAGGGGAACTGGTGTTCTCGGATTCTCCAGGGCGCCCGCACCGGCATTTCTGCCCACCTTGCGCAGAACTGCAGTAGAGTGTCTTTCAGAAAGAAAAGAAAAATTGGGACCCCTGCGCTCTGTTCTGATGCCCACCACTGACTCTCTGAATCACCTTTGCCTGTTAATTTGGCAACTGTTTGTCTTAGCTTTTTCCCCATTTGGCTTTTGCTACTCGCTAGATGAGGTCTGACTGTAAATAGAAATTGAGTTGATGTGTCTAGTCACTCAGCAGGCTGATGTGAACTGGAAAAAAAATTTTTATAGAGACTTCACAGTGCTTCTAAGAACCTAAAACTGATCTCTTGAGTTCTAAAAAAGTTGTGATGTAGAAAGTAGGAGATGTTTTGCCCGAGGGAACCAAGAGAGCCTTTTCAAATATTTCAAGCCATTTCAAACCATTTAAATATGTAAAAGACTGTCGTATGGGAGAACTAGTCTCAGGGTACCCGAGCCTTTGGAACAAGGGATGGGAGTTCCAGGAAGATGGATTTTTGCCTCATTATAAAGAACACTCAGAGCTGGAGCCCACCCAAGAGGGAATGTGCCAGAGGGTATTCAAGTCTGAGACCAGAGGTTAGACCATGTGACTTTGGGGTTACTTCCAACCTTAAATGAGGAGCTTGTGAGATCAGAAGGCATTAGCAGGGAAATGAAGTCATAACCTGGTTCCAGCTAAGCTTTGGTTCACAGCTGAACTGGAAATATGGGTGCCAGGGAGCCTGGTTCCCTGGCGGTTCTCCTACCCAGGAGCACATTTGGCCAGGCTAGCCTTTTCCTTTACGCGGGAGCCTGTGGGTCTTCTAGTTCCCAGAGATGCCAGGTGGGTCCTCATGCTATATCCAGACCATTTCCGGGCACGTTGTGAGCCTTATTTGCCAGTCTCTAGGAAAGGAAAACCCTTCTCCCCATTTCACAGAAGGACACCTTGAGGCTCAGAGAGGTTGAAGTGCCTCGTCCAACCTTTTCCATGGTGAGTGATTAACAAAAACTGGGCTTTCTTCTTCAGACCCTTACGTTCTTCATGAGCCCAGATGGGGGAAGTAGACTTTGGTTCAGCAGGTGCCCCCATCCCCACCCTGGCACCCTGCTGGGGTTTGGGACTTAGACTGCGTGTGGTTAGGGTTTCTCTCCTTAGTGAGAAAAAAAAGCCACCCTTCTTCAGGGCACTCCTTTCTCTCAGTGACTCCTAACTTTCAGGGCTCTTGGGCCCTTTCGATACCTGATAAAAATACAAGACCCTTAGCACGCCTGGCTGGCTCAGTCGGTTAAGTGTCCGACTCTTGGTTTTGGCTCAGGTGATGATGTCAGGGTCATGAGATTGAGCCCTGCATCAGGCTCCACACGGGGCATGAAGCTGGCTTAAGATTCTCTCTCCCTCTGCCCCCCACCCCCTGCTCATTCTCTCTCCCTCTCTAAAAAAAACCAAAACACGTTAGAAACCCTTTCCCCAGAGAAGTATCCATACAAACAGAAATTTTGCACATGCAGATTGGGTGCAATTTCGGGGGGTTTGGGGACTCTCTCAAGTCCAACTGTGGCCCACAGGTGAGGGACCCTTGCTCTGCCTTGTCGTGAGCATCAGTCAGGGGGACTCCTCACTTCTGAGGGCCTTGGTGAATGAGTCAGGGTGATTCCTGCAGATAAAAGGGAATCAATCAGTCTCATCCAGATGGGACCTCAAGAGTCCTCACTCAGGCCTGCAGGCTCTGAATAAGAAGTCATCGTCTCCTACACCTTAGCTAATGGTCAGAGCCCCTGACTTCTTTATGTGACCTGAGGCAATTATTCCTGCCACCTAGCAGAAAAAAATGGCATGGTACAGAGACAAGGCTGTCACCCTCAGATTCAAGGTGAAATAAGCCCTATCTCCTGCATCTGGGGGCGGGGGGTGGGAAGAAGCGCCCTACGTGGGGGGTGCCTGGGTGGCTCAGCCGTTAAGTGTCTGCCTTCGGCTCAGGTCATGATTCCAGGGTCCTGGGATCGAGCCCCGCATCGGGCTCCCTGCTCAGCGGGAAACCTGCTTCTCCCTCTCCCACTCCCCTTGCTTGTGTTGCCTCTCTCGCTGTCTCTGTCAAATAAATAAAAATAAAATATTAAAAAAAAAAGAAAGAAATGTCCTACATGGGAACATGGAGATGACCTTGGAGGGAGCTTGGTCTGGCCTTACCTCAGGCCTGGGGCTAGTTTAGTTTAGAGCGATCTAGACCTCTTGGAGACGATTTAGAGGGGGAGAAATGAAGACCATTAGAATTTGAAAATGGGTTATGGGATACGGAATTATAGTCAACGCCTAATTATTCAGCACACATTTGCTAATGTTGTTAATGGGGGCATGGTTTCCCTCCCTGGGAAGCTCTCAGTCTAGTGGGAGACACATGAGTCCACAGGGAATGTAGAGGGTGGATTATCCGTCCTAACAAACGGAGTACGGTGCAAAGAAACCAGAACCATGGGTAATCCAGAAATTGCTTGGTGTGCAGTGCATTTTGGGGGTGGCCTATTTCCCTTCCCTCAGATATTTACTGCTAGTTTGAGGATAGTCTGCTTCCCTTGAGGTCCCCTGACTGTTTACTGTGACCTGTTTGAAGTTCTTTTGCCGGGACCTAATTGTTCTTCTCCCCTGGAGACTCAGTGCAGTAAAGGGGCTTCCCTTTACGACAGAGAGGTGTTGGTTAGGCCTTAGGAAGAGTTTTTTCTGGGTCTGGGCTGAGAGACTTTGAGCAGCCTGGAGAAGACAGGGCCTCTTGTTCACAGGAGTGCCATGTGGAGTGGGGTGGACACCTGAGTTGTTTATGGCCATCCTGCCTGAAAGCAAGGGACGCTCAGGCGATGACCCCGTGCCCCTTGCAGAGGGGTGCCTGGGAAGCTCTGGCCTGGCCTCTGCTTTATTCTTGCAGCCTTGTGGCTGTGGCTGCCAGGGACAGCACATCCGGTTCTGTCCATTGGCACCCCTTTTCCAATTCTGACTCTTCCTTGCAGTCAGGACAGTTCAATGAAGATATGATCCCCACCGTGGGTTTCAACATGCGCAAAATCACCAAAGGGAATGTGACGATCAAGGTGAGTGGCAGGAAGCCACAAACTCTGGCACATACTCGCTCGGGGCCACAGAAGAGCACCTGCGTGCCTGCTGGGGCGGGCACCCAGAAGGAGTTGGGGAGGGGATCTGAGACCCGTGGGAGGAGAAGCTGAACGAAAGCAGAGGCTTGGAGAAGTGGGAAAAGAGCTCAAGACTTCTGAGGCAGTCAGAGGGGCGCAGGCACTGGAGGGATGGACAGCAAACCAGTCCCTGGGTGGGGGAGGGGGACGGGGAGCCAAGATGGGTTTGGTTGCTGCCTGCTGCTGAGACCATGTCGCCCTCTTCTCACTCAGCTCTGGGACATCGGGGGACAGCCCCGATTCCGCAGCATGTGGGAGCGCTACTGCCGAGGAGTGAGTGCCATTGTGTAAGTGCAGGGCCTGGCAGGGTCTCAGGGCTCAGCCTCCCCTGGCTCCCCCCCACCCCAGCCTCACTGCCTACAGGGACCACAGGCCACAGGCGCAGACTGGATTGGTCACAATCCTTGGTTCAGGATACACTGTCCAGCCCACATGTAACCTGCCTTTACACTTGTGCTTCGTGCTTTGTATTTCTTATTTGCAAAATACTCTGAGCCCCTCCCGGCCAACCCTAGAGCCAGAGCGCCAACCAGCTGAAAGTACATATGTCTCCCTGCCTCCTGCAACCTAGCGTCACCACTATCCTGAATTTTGTATGATTTAAATGGTTTGTTCCCTTGCTTTTTTAAAAATAATTTTATCCTACGTATATATGCCCAACAAAAGATTGTTTCATTTTCATTGTTTTTAACCTCACATTTTCGAAGTATCTTGCTGCAAGAAAGTCTGGGGCTGCCTTTGCTTTTTTCACTCAACCATGGCTAGTCTTCTCATGAAGACCCAAGAGGGTCACCTGGGGAGGGATTTACACCTAATCTTAAAGGGCCAAGCTTCACCCCTCTCATGACAGCTTGTCCAGAGGGGACTTCCAGGTGACAGGATGATGGCAGTCCGTGGAGGGAGGCCCAGGTAGCCCATAGATCCAGAGGTGACCATGCCCCAACAAGGTGTTTCCTCCTGAGAGCACAGCCCCTCTTCCTGCCTCCCAGCCTGTGGTGTGAACATGCTTGTTCCCACCTGCTGTCCCCCAGGTACATGGTGGACGCCGCTGACCAGGAGAAGATTGAGGCTTCCAAGAATGAGTTGCACAACCTACTGGACAAACCCCAGCTGCAAGGCATCCCGGTCCGCAGGCTAATGGATGGGAGGGGAGGGAGCCGCTGGGAAGTCACTGGGGGCAGGGCTGGAGGCATGTGAAGGCTGGGGCGCTGTCAGTGTGGGGGAGGGGAAATGGATAACCTGGCACGCGGCCCTGGACCTAGTCCCTGTCCTCCCTTCTCTGTAGGTCTTAGTCCTGGGTAACAAGCGAGACCTCCCAGGAGCATTGGATGAGAAGGAACTGATTGAGAAAATGTGAGTTTGGTTACTCTTCTCTGTCCTTCCTCCCTGCTCCCCAAATTTCCCAGGCCTCGGAGAGACGCCTTGCTGCTGCTCTCAGTATCCGCCACACGGTGGCAGCAGAGCCCACCTCGCGAGGAGCCTCGCGCTCTGGGTTGTGGCTCCTTCAGCAAGAAAAGGACTCCGTTGCCCCCAGCCCCAGGCCCCCTGGGCAGTCCTAGCCTCAGCAGGTTCCACTCTGGTTTCCCCCCAGGAATCTCTCTGCCATCCAGGACCGAGAGATCTGCTGCTACTCCATCTCCTGCAAAGAAAAGGACAACATTGGTGCGCGTGGGTATGGGGGAGTTGCTGACATTCTGGGAATAGCCACAGGGCGAAGGGGGGAGCAGGGAGGCACTCCTGAGAGTTCTAGCACAGTGGCTCTCAAAGCTGTTCCCTCCAGAACTTTCCCTGAAGCCCAAAGCTCAGTAACTCTCCCGGGGTGGGACAGGCATCCAGGAAGCTCAGATTCTGAGCTTTATGCCGGCTCTGCCTGTGACTGGCTGTGTGGTCTTAGGCTAATCACTCACTTCCCCCACTGTAACATCACAGGGTTGGCTCAGGCCGTTCCCAGGCCCCTTCTGGCTGTGCCATCCCAGGGCTCTGTCTTTCACAGCACCCACACACAACCCTGCCACGCATCTGGGACTGTTTGGACCTTGATGGCTCTGGGCTTTTGGTGCCCTCAGAGTTGATCCCCAGTTGCAGTGTTGGAAGCCCTGGGCTTACACCATGCCCCTAGGTGTTTGCTCCCCACCCCCACAGTCGGCCCAGCACTGGAAGGCCTCTAAACTTCTCTGTTGTCCCCCACCCAGATATCACCCTACAGTGGCTTATTCAACACTCAAAGTCACGGAGAAGCTGAGACTGCGGTCCTTCCCCCTCGGACCAGGGACCTGCTGTCATCCAAACCCGAAGCCGAGCTCCCCGCCCACCCCGCCGTCCCCCCTAAGCCCGCCCCTCCTCACTCAGCGTGGGGAGGGGTCCTCTGGGGATCCCAGAGTCCTGTTCTGCTGAGGTTTGAACTCCTGATTTTATTGTAAAATAAACTGCTCCCATTCTGGTCCCCTAACCTCTGGCCCTCCCCCTTCCCTCTGCCCTTTGCCCCCCTGCTTTGTCCCCTTAACAGCCCGGGCCCCACAGCCCCTGCCCTCCTCTCTCCCCTGTCCCGCCCCTATGCCGCCCTTTTCAACACTCTTCAGTTATTGTCCTGTGTGTACAGTATATATATGTATATATATTTTAATTTTTTAATTTAAGCAAAGACTAAAATCAACCATTTGATGCTGCAGGGGCCCGTCAGGATCTGGGAGAGGGGCGGTGTGGAAAGAAGGCAAGAGAGGCAGGGCTGGCTCGGGGCAGGTCGAGATTAGGAAGATGAAGGCTAGCTCCTGGGGCAGGTACCAGCCTGGGCACTGGTGGCCGTCCCCATGTCCCGTTTGTTTCCACTTCCCAGTCAGGCTTGTCCCTGCAGTGCTCGAATGTCACAGGCCGACAGGAGTCTCCAGAGGCGCCCCTCTCTGCCCCCAGTCTCAGTAGGGCCACCGGGCACACCCGAGTGCCAGAGACCACCGGGCCAAAGGGGCAGGGGGCCAGCCTCCACGCTGCCCCAGCAGCCCCTCCTGCCCGCCCCCGGCTCCCAGCTCCTGCCCCTTCCTAGGGCCCCCAACTTCATGGGCCACCTCATTTTCTGTTCTCGTTTTGCAGAGTTGCACAAGGAGAGAACTCAGCATGGGGGGTTGGTTCTTTGGGTTTTGTTTTCTGTTTGTTTGTTTATTTGTTTAATTTAATGATTTGTAAAGTGATGTTCCTCTTCCTTTTTTACACTTTTAGCTCATATTTAACCTCTGTTTGGAAAATGATTCTTGTAACTGTACATTTTTTGCCTCCTAACAACAAGAATAAATGACCGGTTTTGTGTTGGGGGGGTGTCCGGGGCTGGGTGTTTGTCCGCAGATGCCACAGGGGGACTGGCGGGCCCGCACCCTGGGCACGAACAGCCGCAGCGAGCGAGGCACGCGCTCACACTGGGCACACAATGGCGCTTCACAGAGCAGCCTCGTGCACGTGTGCCCAGGCCTCGCCCGGCCTCCTCCTCCCTCCCTTGTCAGACTTGCGTGCGGTCTGGCTCTGAGCTTGCAGCTGCCAAGGGGAGCCCGCAAGCCTGTGGGCTGGGGTCAGCGTGGCGGGAGTGTGGGGCTGCCTCCCCAGGTGTGCCGGCCTGGGCCTCTGGATCCCGGGGGTCCGTTCAGAACCCCACCTGCAGCCAGCGTTGGGCAGAAGGTGAACTCCGTCCCCACCCATGCTGGAGCCAGTGACTTGTCTTCCAGGGGGAGTGCGGGCCTCCAGAGCCCGATGGCGTCCCTCCTCCCCTGCTCCCCTGCTGGTGTCAGTGCTACTGGTGTTCTGGGAGAGGCTGCCCCCTTAGCCCTCTGCCCAATCCCAGTCCTCTCCCCACTTGACCCCGACCTCCAGAGCCTGGTCCCCCCTCCTCCTCGCCCACAGCTGCTGCCTCAGAGCCTTGCGGGCCCTGCTTACCCAAAGCCGGGGCCATCTTGACCCGGTTTGGCAGCAGGCCCCGCCTCCCCCCTGCTCCGCTCCCCCCTCAGCCTCCCTTCCCTCTGGAAAACGGAGCAGGCCCCTACAGCCGCTCCATGCCCTCTGGGCCTGCCTCTGCAGGAAGAAGGAGCTGCAGTTTGCTAAGATCTGGAAGTAGGGATCCTGGGGTTCAGAGTCCTGGGCCTGCCCTGTTGGCTCTGAATTTCACCAGCCCTTCTTGGGGCCCAGGCTTCCTCCTGGAGGCATGTCTAGCCAGAAAGGACTTGCCTGGAGAGGTAGTTCCCCACTGCCAGAGGAGTCTGAGGAAAGAATGTGGATGGAATTTGGCAAAGGGAGCAGAATGATTTTAGGGTGTCTTCCAGCTGTAAGGAATAGGAGATGTGCCCCCTGGCTAAGGAGGTCGAAGCTGGAGCCAGGCTGCCCCTGTGCTCTCCCGGCTGGCTGCCGAGGTGGCAGGGGCTGCCCCGGGCCTGGGAGGCCGAAAGAGGCCTGTCACTCATACGGGGAGCAGGACAGGACGGGTGTCAGGGTTGACCTGCCTTTCCCTGTCCTGAATCCCCGGATGAAGGGTGACATTTGAGATTATGATGAGCCGGTGACCAGCAAGCAGGCGTCATCCTACCACCGGGCCTGCATGCAGCAGGTGCCCGATAATGGCCTAAAGAACTTGCGAAGCTTGGACAGGGAACAGACTGCGTACATACGCAAATCCTCGTGCGTGGGACCCTTTGAAGTGCTAAAGCCTGGATGAGTTTTGAGAGTACCCTGGCCAAGCCTACCTACTCTGTAGTACTAGAGAATTCATTTCCCAAAAGGAAGGAAGAAAAGGTGCCAGGCGTCATGCCAGATGCTTTCTATGTCTTGTCCTGTTCAATGACTAGTGCTCCGTGAGAGAGTTATTCCATTTTACAGATGAGGAAACTGAGAGGCTCAGTGACTGCGTCCAGTGATTGGAGGGAGGCGATTGTCACCGGGAAGAGCACGTGCTCTCGGCCCCACAGTCCCAGCTGACGGGGGAGGCTCCGTGGGCTGCCCTCTCCCCCCCTGGCATCAGGGTCTGAGGGCTGGTCTAAAGTCTGACCTGAGGGGGAGGGAGAATGTCTGTGCTGCCTCAGAGCATCCCAGCTCAAATCCACCGCCCACCACTGTGCCAACCTGCCCCCCCACCCATCCCAAGCCTGGGACCCCTAAGCAACAAATACCACATTGTTTCCCCCAGCTGGCCCAGGCTGGAGGGACAGTAGCTCTTTCCCAAGGCCCTGCTGGCCTGCTGACTAATCTTGCAAGCCATTCACGTTGGCAGGCATGGGAGGCAGTGGTGGTGGCAGGGCCTTGGAGACACCACCCCCCACCCCCCTTCAGCTCTGAGCCGGCCAACCAGCAGGAGGGAGAGGCAGGCGTGGGGGCGGGGTGCCCTCTGTGGAAAAGGCCCCCCAAACAGGATGCTGAGGTGCCCCCCTCCCCTTCCCTCAGCCTTCCATCCTCAGCCCTCTCCTGGTGCCAGACTTCACCTCACTTCACCCCGGGCCCCCTCCCTACATCCCATAGGAAGCTCCTGGTGAGTCTAGGACTGAGGGGTGGGAGTGGGGGTAGAGAGGGAGTTGGCGGCATGTGGGGGAAATGGCCCCAGCAACCTCAGTGCCACAAGCCTGCCTTTGGCCCCCTCTCCAACCTGTCCCCCACCCACCCGTCTTAAGTTTCTACAGACAAAGCTGAGGGCTTCGGTCACTGTGGCAACAGGTCTGCTGAGAAATGGGTGGGTGTCATTCCCCAGCACAGAGTGTGCGCATGGCAGCCTCATCACTTAGCAACGGCCTCCCTCTCTCTTGGCGTCACCCGTCTTGGGGGTGGGTGCCAGGAAGAGAGAACAAGGCCATTAAGATCCCCAAGAGGGGGGGAAGGAGGCTTGGGTCCGGGCCGGGCTGAGGCCAAGGGGTGTGGGTGGGGTGGACAGAAAAGAATGGGGCCCAGTGCACTCAGCAACCGGGGTCCCTCATCATCGGGGGCTCCTGGGACCCTTCCGAGGTCCCCGGCAGAGTTTCTAGATAGATCTGGCAGGCCGAAGTTGCCGGTGGGACCCAGAGCTGCACTCAGACAGGAAAGGGTGGTTCTGAAGGAAGCTGGGCTTAGGAGGCAGGGAGTGATTTGTGGCCTAGGCCGAGGTGTCCCTTCTGGTTGACCTCGGGCCAGCTTCTCTGGGCCAAAACAGGGTTAAGGGTGCCTTTGGAAGGGCCCCAGAGGGGGACCTGGCGGAAGCGGGACACCCAGGGCAGGACCGGCAGGAGGAGCTGAAGGATCACTGGGGGCACAGGATGGAGCTCTGGCTGCCAGGAAGGGGGTGTGCTGGGGGCAGGGTGGGGGCAGATGGGGAACAGGCAGCTGGGCCGTCTACAGGCAAAACTGTCTGTTCTAAGAAACTGAACAAGAGCAGCTCTCAGAGAGGCTGGAAGTCCCGGGCTCACAGAGGGAAGGCTGCTGGCTTCTCTAAAACGGGGGCTTTGTGGAGAGCCAGGAGCAGAGGCGGGGGCTCCAGAAGAGAGAAGCTTGCAGCCTTTTGATTTCCCAAGGATGCTCGGGCTCAGGTCAGGATGAAGACTTAGTCTCCACTTCCCAAGCTCACCCTTCCATTCTGCCCCTCAGAAGCCAGAGGGCTGTAGGGCTGGGCCGCACATCAGCCACAGGCCAGAAAGGGCCAAAGGTGGCCCAGAGGAATCGCCCTAGGGTCCCACCTGTCCTGGAGAAGGGCCAGATGCACCTGGGCACTGTCAGGGTGTGGCACAGGAAACTCCAGTGGGCACAGGGATAGTTCTACCTAGTTTATTGTTTTTGAAGAGGGGCCTGCTACAGGGGAGACCTACCAAGGGAGATGGGGACAGGGCAACCCAGGATATGTCAAAGAAGGAAGAGGAAGGAGAGAGAACCCCTCTGGAAGGAGGGGAGTTGCCAGGAGGAGAAGGAGGAGGTATCCAGGGCTAGAGCAGATCAGGTCCAGGAAGAGCCAGTAGGGCTGGCCCCTAAGGACCCCGTATTCTAGGATGGGTGAGTGTCAGGGAGACGATGCTTAGAGAGGGCCCAACTAAAGTACAGCAGATTCCAAGGTGAATTTCTGGCTCCCAGCTGAGGCGGGGCGCGGGTAGTTACTGAGAGTTTCTAGGCAGTTCTAAAGACCCGGAAGTATCACCACCCAGCATTTGAGAGCCCAGGGCTGGAAGGCTCCACAGAGTGATAGGGAAGGCCCTGCTGGGGGAGGGGGCTTTGACAGGCCTAACCCCGAGCCCCAGCGAGATGAACCAAGTCCACCCCGAGACAGCAAGACGGCAGAGAAGCAAGACCTACGGGGACAGAAACACCAGACCCCGGTTGGGGGGCACCCTTGCCGCCCCTCTGCGCCCCCGCTCCCGTGCCTCCCCCAGGCTGGAGCCCGGCCTCAGCAAGGCGTGCCCAGGGGCAGGAGCGGGGGCGACTCCCTGGGCTTGTGGAAGTAGACGGAGGAGGGCATCTCGGTCTTGAGCGTGTGGTCCGGGCAGCCGGTGGCGGCCGAGGCCTCGGGGGTGCCGCACTGCCCGCAGCAGCAGCAGCAGCAGCCCAGGAAGGCCCGGCCCAGCGGCCTGCAGACGCAGAGCAGGAGCACGGGCGTGATGGCTCCCTTGAAGAACGCGGAGAACTGGTTGATGAGGCCCAGCAGGTCTAGGGTCTGGCGCGTGAGCTCCGTGGAGAGGTAGGCCACCACGATGTTGCAGACGTTCTCGGGGAGGGTGCAGAGGGCGTAGACCACGGTCAGGCCCACCACGGTACTGTTGAGCTGGCGCTCGCACTGCTCGTGCTTGCCCGCGCGACACTCCGGCTTCCTCCCCGGGGGGCCCCGCACGCGCCACGTCACCAGCTGGCAGGTGACGGTGAAGAGGATGGGCAGGCAGAAGTAGCAGCCGAAGTACCACCACATGCGGGCGTTCTGGTAGGTCATGACCAGCGAGTACAGCGACTCGGGCAGGCTCGCCGACGGTTTCATGATGCACGAGTCCAGGGTGCCTGTGGTGGGGGCAGGCTCCTGAGACAGCTGCCACAGCAGGAGCTCGGGCACGGCCAGGATCATGGAGCCCACCCAGATGACGGCCAGCTTGGCCAGGATGGACTGGCATGGCTCGATGGGCCTCACCTTGGGCAGGGTGCTGGTGGCCACGTGGAAGCGGTCGATGCCCAGGGCGCAGAGGCTGAACGTGGTGACTCCCAGCGAGGAGACCTGTGGGCAAAGGCGTGGAGGAGAAGAGCACGTGGTCAAACCCAGGGGGCCCGGGGAGGGTGCCTGGCCTAGACGGGGAGCTGCGTGGTAAGTGTAGAAGTGATAGGAGCGACATTTAGCGAGCATTTCCCACACATCAGGTGTCAGGCACTTCACACCCATCACAGACCCTTGCTGCTGGCCATCCCAGACCCTTGCTGCTGGCCATCCCACACGGGAAGAAACTAGCTCAGGCAGGACGAGTGACTCGGTGAGTGGCAGAGTTGAGGTCCACATGCAGACCGGCCCGCCTCTTTCCACCCTGCTTCTTTGCCTCTTGGGCCAAGGAATGAATGGCCTGGGTCCCACAGACCCTCACGCTCTCTGAGACTGTGGAAGATCATCTCTAATGAAGCATCAAGACAAAGACTAGAAGTTCTGGGTCTTCGCAGGTCCTTCCATTCCCACATCCCACTATGTGCATCAGGTGCAAGGTTTCTGAAACATGGCTCATGCACACACACTCACATACCCACTCACTGTCCCCATCCTATCCAGAAAAGCCCAGGGCCTGGCTGTGTGGGGAAGCAGCCCCCCTCCAAAACAGCCTGTGCCCACCCTCCCCGACGCTATTCACTGAGCACTCAGGAAAATCACTCTGGGAGCCAAGAGAAAGAAACCAGAACAGCAGGGGAAGAAAGTGCCAGAGAGAAGAGAGGAAGAGGAGAACCCTCCCAAGCTGTCGGATGATGCTGGACCACACTCCCGGACTGTGCTCAGATCCCCCCTTCTGTCCAAATTCTTCCCTCTTCCGGCTGGGGGAACACAATCCCTGGCTCAGTAGCACTGCCACCAAGTGATCTTTGTGAGAACCCACACCCCTCCCTTGGCAGGGGAGCCCAGGCCTGCGGAAGAGCAGTCTTTGGACAAAACAAAAAAAAACAAATTCCAAGTTGCCTTCTGCTGCTCCCTCTTGGGGGCTGTCCTGGGGTGGATCCTCCCTTTAGAAGGGTTCCGGTATCTTAACTCCTACTCCATCACCTGGCCGAAAGGGGGGGCTCTATCAGTTCATGACCATCTCCACCCTCGAGGAGGTGTGGAGCCGGTAACCTAGGAGGATGGAGGCCACAGCCTGGTCATTAGGTATGTTGAGACCCACAGTCAGGCAGGGCCAGGCGTCCATGCAGACAAGAGTTCCCATACATCTGCCCTCCTCCTCTCCAGTTCTTAGACCCTTTCCTGGCAAAACCCAACACTTACTGAATTATTTCAATTCTAAGGACTTTGTAGATCTTACCTATTTAATCCTTCAATAATTTATTCAGGTAGTTTTTATTATTATTATCCCCACCTTACAGAGGGCAAAACTGAGGTATAGACAGGTTAGGTCACTCACCTGGGTCACTTAGCTAGTGAGGGGCGAAGCCGGGTTCCTAACCTAGTCCTGTGTCCAGACTCTCACAGGGCACCTGGGCTCTGCACCCCACGTGAGAACTAGGACGCCGAGGCTAGCCTCAGTTGCAGGATCTTCTTTCAGGTTTGAGTAGCTTTGGGCCCCGCTTGGGTGGTCTCCCTGGGTTGGGAAGGACATGGAGGGCTGCACCAACTGCTGAACCTTGGTCTGTCCAAATATGAAGTCATCACTAATACACAGGGAACTGGGGACAGAGTTGGGACTAGGGCCCAGACGCCTGATCCTGATTCCTTCTCCACCCCAGGCAAATCACCCATGTCCCACAGCATCCTCCACTCTCCGGAAGAGCAGCAGCCTTCACGGGGAGGCCAGTCCTCATGAGTACACACCCCCCTCAACATAGTCAAAATTTAAAAAGCTGCTTGCTTATTCTGTGCTCCTGTAGAGACACAGTGGCCAGCCTTCCTGGGTCTTGCCTACATGCCCATAGATTGGTATAGTTTTGTAAGGTTTTGATGAAGCTCTCTGTGTATGATCTACCCCTCCATCATCACCCAAGCACCTGTCTTAAGGTGGAAGTCCCCAGAGGTGAGGATGGTGGTTTACTTTGGAATTGTGCTGGAAGGGCCATCTGGTCTACCCCATGGTTGGGGAGCGAAGCACGCTGGATGGGAGGTGTGACTTGCCCAGTGATACCCAGTGTGTCAGAGACAGAGCTGATACTGAGCCCCCCACCCTTTCAGAGAGCAACGACCATCACAGTTAGGAAGGGACTTTCGGGGCACCTGGGCAGCTCAGTCGTTAAGCGTCTGCCTTCAGCTCAGGGCGTGATCCCAGTGTTCTGGAATCGAGCCCTGCATCAGGCTCCTCTGCTAGGAGCCTGCTTCTTCCTCTCCCACTCCCCCTGCTTGTGTTCCCTCTCTTGCTGGCTGTCTCCCTCTGTCAAATAAATAAATAAAATCTTTAAAAAAAAAAAAAAAAGAAGGGACTTTCCTTCTGGCGTTTGTGTTCATGGGGAGTGGACACTGACTCGATCTGGGGGAGGACTGCAGGAAATTGAGATCTCCCTTCACACACTGCTTGGGAAAGCAGCATATTCAGAAGTAAAGAGGGGCAGGGCAGCGGCAATTTGCAAAGAGGGAGGAAAAGGAGACATATGGCGGACAGAGTGATTTCCTGGGTGGACAAATGGAGGGGGGTTAAGGCAGGAGAGGGGACAGCTCAGAGCAAAGAGAAAGGGGGAGAGATTCACCATGAGGCTGTTTCCGAAGCAAGAGACTGAGCTGGGGCTGGCCCCCAGGGCTCCTGCCCCCCTCCCCGCTCCTCTCAGCTGGCTGAGTTTACCTGAGAGCTACCAGGAACCAGTGCAGCATTTGTCCCCCTGCCCAAACTGGGGGAGAAGCGAGACAGAGCTCCAGGCCTCTGGGGTCCTGCGCACCCACATATCCCACTTCCGACGGCCCAGAGCCGAGCTCCAGCAGGACGCGCACTCACCTCCAGGAAGGGCACGGCCCGGCAAGAGGCGTCCCCCAGCAACCTCTGCGTGGTGAGCTCATTGAAGATGACGATGGGGAGGCAGAAAAAGAGGACCAGAAAATCCCAGAGGGCCAGGCTGGCCAGGATGGAGTTCCAGGCGCTCTTCAGGTAGTAGCTGTGCCAGACGATGCACATGACCGAGAGGTTCCCCACGATGCCCACGGCAAACACCAGCAGGGCCAGGAGCATGATGGCGTAAGCGCTGTAGGAGCTCTCAGTCACCGGGTACAGGGGGTTGTGAATCCGCAGCCTCTGGCCCGGCGTCCCTGTCAGATTGCCCCGAGGCTCCTGGCCGCTGCCTGCGGTGCCCCCGTCCTTGTCTGGGTCAGGGCTGGTGGCCACCAAGGGTTTGGTGGGCTGCAGGCCAGCCGGGTGGATGGGCCGGGGGTACTCGGCCCAGTCCTCGGGCACATACTGCTGCACCCTCTTGGTCTCCTCATCCTCGGTGCCCCTCTTGGACCGGCTCTGCTGCTCCTGGGCCTCGGCCCTGTGCCGGCCCGAGGGCAGGGCGGCACCCCCAGAGACTCTGCTCAGCCCCACAGCCAATACCACGGCAAGAGAGACGGCCAGCGGCCACAGCCGCCTCATGGCCGGACGAGCAGGAGGCAGCTGCCCCCCGAAGAGCAGGTGAGGGCAAGGGACCCAAGAGCTGGGCTGACCGGAGAGAGGCAGCTGGCCGGTTGGTCCTCCTCCAGTCAGGCGTCTGGCATCACCAGCCTGCTCCAGTAGACTCCCTCCCACCCGGCCGGCCAGGGGCTGGGCAGGGCCCTCTGCTGGACACGGCGCACTCTTTGCTGCCCTCACACATCTCGCCTTCCAGGACACTCCTTCTCGGGCCCTACAGGGCAGCAGCAGGTCCGACCTGCGGGGCCCTCGGAGGCCACCTGCTCCCATCACGGAAGCCAGAGAGGGAATGTGGCTGGCCTAGGGTCCCGCGGTGTGCAGAGGCTGAGCCGGGACTGAAGCACGGGCCTCCAGATTCGGCCTCAGCAGACACTTCTCAGACAGTTCCTGCATTTGAAACCCGACAAGAACACTCGCTGTCCTTTATCAGACACTCACTGGATCCTAGCACCCGGCTGACTTCCCCATTAATGCTCACAACTGCTCGACTGGGCGATTGCTACCATGACCACTTTTCAGGCTTGCAGAGGTCCGTCACTTAGCACGTAGCTAATACACGGTAGAGCCCGGCTAGTACCCCGATCTGACTCCAGAGCTTGTAACTCAAGAGGCACCAGTCCATCTGCCTGCCTCCTCAGCACAGGGACTCCCCTCAGAAAGCTGCAAAATCATAACTTTAAAACCACGTTCTGATCCAGACACGCGATGGATGGACTTTCGCAATAACCAGTATTTACTGGGGCGCCTGCTGTGCTCGACGGCCAGAAGACAAGTGTAGAAGACCTCTGCCCCCAAGAACTTTCCGTCCGGAGGGGGAAAGGAACGCGTAAATAAATAACTATAATTCAGTGCGATAAATGCCGTGAAAGGCAAAGGACAAGACGCTGAGGGACCCCACAGGAGCCTGGAGGGATCTGGAAGGCCTCCCACATGAGCGGGCATTTGAGTGGTTCCTGAGACATGACTGCGTCTGCCAGACAGATGACAGGGAAGGCAGGTCCCCGCAGAAGATGCAGCAGGGCAACGTCTCAGAGGTGTGACCGGGACAACGCACCTGAGAGCCAGCAGGAATGTCAAGGAGGCTGGGGCACAGGGGACTGCGGGGAGAAAGCCTGGGAGCTTGGTGCGGGGAGCCTGGAGAGGTCAGCCGGGAAGGCACCGGGAAGGACTGTGTCTGCCAGGCCGAGGGGTTTCCATTTATGCCAAAGGCAGTGGAGAGTGTCACAAGCTGGGCAGAGGAACAGTGACTTGAGCTGGTTACTTTGAGGGCTCCCTGATGATCGGCTGGGGTCCCGGCAGGCAGCCAGGAGCAGAAGGATGCAGGAGGCCGGGAGGCAGGGGCACCCTTTGGAGGGGGGGGCAGCAGTCTGGAGGGTGGCAAAGAGCAGAGCGCAGGAAAACTGCCAGCACTGGGGGACTCTGGTTGATCTCCGGGCACAGGGTGGACACGTGAGACATCTGTGGGGAAGATCGTGGCGTGAGGGTGGGAGAAAGCCTCAGCTTTGCGCTCGTGGAACCGCATGGGCCATGGTCATTCGTGTCAAGATCTGGGAAGAAATGATCTGTAGCTCCCAAGAAAGGCTAGAACTGGACAGGGAGATAGGAGGGTGGAGGCCCAGGGGGGTCAGGGGGCCAGAGAGAGTGTGAGCACAGGGAGGGGAAGGTGCAGGGTGAGGCCCGGGGAGCCCCTTCACCCACAGGCAGCCCCAGGAAGGGGCGCAGGAAGAAAATGGACAAAAACAAGGAAAGGGCCAGCTGCTGTGTCCCGAGCCTCAGAGCCAGAGCAAGGGAAGAGCAGCTGGACCTCAGGGCCTGGGCTGCAAGTCACTCACACACTCAGCAAACATTAGCCAGGGCCTCCCAGGAGCAGAGCAACTTGGAAGTGACTTTTCTGGAAGACTTCCTGACTCGGAAAACCTCCATATCCAGACGGGCCCCGACCTGCCGTGTAAAAATTAGGAATCGCAAGGGAAAAAGGAAGAGGAGGAGGAAAGGAAAAGAAAAAGACTGATATACCCTCAGACGAGGTCAGGGAAGTATCTTCGGCCTTTAAAACATTTTCTCTTTCTGGCTTCTTACTGTTCGTCCTTTTTGTGGGGACAGAAGGCACAGGTGGCTGCAGGCCTAACCTTGTCTGGGGTTCAGTGTCACAACAAAGAGGCAGAGGTCCACCAAGAAGTTAGATCAGCCAAGGACTCAACCGTCACCTTTGTTGCCAGCACCCACCCTGCCCCCCCAGCCACCCCCCCCCAGCAGAGCGGAGAGCCAGGACACAGGCTCCCATCCTCGGAGGGTAGAGGAGGGGCTGGAAGAGATGGACCCGGCACCCAGCCCTCATCCCCAGCATCCTGTGGTCCACCCTTGGAATTATGCTTTCTTAATCCCACTGGAGAACTGACCCCTGGCCCTGGCCCTGGCCCTGGCCCTGAGCGAGTCAGATCCTTTCAAATGCCCATGGCACTTAGGCTGTTGTTGTTGAAACTACCTTTGGCCTCATGGCACGGCTATTTTGGTAAATAGAGCCATCAACCACATTGTCACCACTATTTATTAAGCGCTCACTAAGTGCTGGGCCCTGGGCTAAACACCTGATATAATGACCATACTTAATCTTGAGACATTAGTACCCCGGCCTCAGAGAGGTAAAGTAACTTGCCCAGGGACACACAGCTCATGAACACCAGCTGGAACCCAAATGTAGGTTTGTCCGACTCCAAAGCTAAAACTCTTAACCTCTCCTTTGTGTAGCCTTACAGAATTTTTATCTGGGGGGAGACCCTAAGGATGAACTACAGCAGCCCTCTGACTTTTCAGAAGTGGAAACTGAAGTCCGGAGAAGTCAAGGTCAGGGTCTGATCCCCAGTGCTCCAGGTCAGGCATGTGCCAACACAGTGTGGCCCTTAGCCCAGGCCTGGCATGTGGTGAGCGGGGAAGGGGTTAGCCCTCTGCTCCTTCTTTATACACGTGGATACGCCCCATTGTAGGGCAGCGTGTGTCTGGCATGGAGTAGGCCCTCAAGAAACACCCACTGGCTGAGGGAGCACCGCCTCTGGGGGTCCTGCGCTTCTTGGGTTCAGCGAGGACGGCTGGAACATCGGAGGCCTCTAGGTGGAGCCAGATGTTCAGTGATGGAAGTTAGGGCAGGCCTCTCTCCTCCCGAACCCCGCCAGGCCCTGTCCTCGACTGCTGTCTGCAGACCAGACAGGGTGGGTTCCCAGGGGCCCGATAGCTGGGGTGGGGTGTTCACCTATCCACTACCTACCGTTTCATCCCACCCTTGCTGAGGGCACCCAGCACAAGGGCCCCTAGGTGCTCTTCTCCTATTCCTGCTTCGGCTTCCGAGGAGTCCTGTCCCGGGCCCACTGCAAGCAGCTCCCTCACTCAGGAAGCGCACCGGGCAGAAGGCAGAGGCTTCCCTAGCCCTTGGGAATGTCTCTCCCGGATCCCAGGAATTCCCCACTCTTCTCCCTGGGAATTTCCCCAGTGCTGGCAGAAAAGGGAGTGCGGCGGGACAGGGTGGGAGAGAGACGGGGCCTGTCCCCTGGCACTGAACGAGGCGAGGGCCTCTGGGCCGTGGTGGCAGTGCCACCCTGGAATCACAGGAGCTGGCGTTTCGTGGAGAGGGTTTCATGGGCACGCGCCCTCTGGCTAAGCGCGTACTCTGAGCCAGCCTGTCTGGGTGTAGCTCCTCGATGGCTCTGCACTGACTAGCTGTGTGTGTGTGTGTGACTTTGGCCAAGCACTTAACCTCTGTGCCTCAGTTTCTTCATCTGTAATTTGGGGATAATAGCAGGCTTGCTGTGGAGGCGAAATGAGTTTAGCTGTGTAAGTCGCTGGCACGACGTCTGGCACCCAGGAAGCAAGTGCTCGTGGCCACGAGAGCTCATTTAATTCCGGAAACAATCTTCTGAGGCAGGGTGCTCTCACCTTCACGTCGCAGATGTGGAAACTGAGGCGCAGAGAGGGGAAGCAACCGAAGAGGCAGGGAGGGCAAGTGCCGAGCCAGGTCTCCCCCCTGCCAGGTTCTCGGCCTGAATAGGGACTGCAGCCAGCACCAGATGAGGGTGGGGCAAGGGGAGGTGTGGACACCGCTGACCCCACGGGATCCCCTGTGCCAGCTCTCCATTCTCTGGGCTCCGGGGCCCGAGGGGCATTGGGGTCCTGCTCTGGAGGACAGGCAAAAAGCCCCAAATGGGAAAGCATGCTTCTAAAAGTCAGGGGATCTGAGACCTGGTCCCAACTCTGCTACTAGTGAGCCCTGTAATCTTAGTAATCGCTCAGTCACTCCTTTTACAAATACTTATGGAGTACCTACGATGTGCCAGACATCATCTTAGATCCCCAGGACACGGTGGACAATACAGGCATGACCTCTGCCCTCCTGAGATTCACATTTGAGTGAAGGAGGCCGCCACTGGAGAAACTAACCCCAAACGGCAGGCCGATGAACGGTGAGCACACGGAGGAAAGGAGGACGCCGCCATGGTGTCACGGAACCTCTCTGTCCTCCCGTCTCCTCCTTGGTAAAAGGTAAGGAACATCATCTCGGGCCTGAGATCTCCAGAGGATGCTACTGCTGTGAAACGTGGGCATCGTGCAGGCATCCGGAAAAGGTAAGACGTCTGCAGTGATGTACGTCCGTGGTTCGCCAACACCTGGACACTTATTTGAAATGCATGTTCTCAGGCCCCTCCCTGACCTGCTCCATCGAAAGCTCTGGAGGTGGGCCCAGCGAGCCCCGTCTCAGCAGATCGGCTGCAGGTAAGGACTTTCCGCTGCGGCGGGTGGGAAGTGTCTCCACAGAGCCTCTGGGCTGTGCCTCTGGGGTGTTGGGGGGCATGGGAAGAAACAGGGCCCTGGGGAGCTCCCAGAACACAGACCCGCTGAGCTCCTTGGCATTCAGTGGATGCTTGATATATGTGTTTAAGAAAACAAAGAGAGAGAGAAGAAATAAACAGTAAGCAGAGTCATAGAACGACTCACCAAGTCCTACTTGTTCTGATACCCAAATCCCACACACTGGAAATCTCTGGCTTTCTCAACAAAAGGAAGACAGAGCTGCCACGATGGTCAGTGGGAAGACGTCCGACAGTCCCCAGACGCTCCTTTCCTTGGGGCATCTCTCACTATCGCTCTTGCCCAGCCCCCCAAATGCTATGTTCCAAACACATCTCACCTTTCCTCAGCCCTCTGCAGTGCAGCTGAACCAAGGCCGGAATGTTCAGACTCGGGGAAAAGTTTGGTTACCACGTTGATAGAAGCATAACTAGTTATGAGCAACCCGACAATCTGGCCAACAGGGTGTCATTCTACCTTCCAGACCCCAGAGCACCTTGGCGTGATTCCCCGCAGCCAGCTCGGTAGAGGCGCTACTCCCCTCCAGGGTGATCGGAGGTCCTCTCTTGCTTACCTAGACAGCCCACTGGGTTAGGGTTCCCTCATCAGGATGCTTTGAAGATCGGCCTTTCAGGACCCAACTGGTTGGCCCCATCAGCACAAAATCCCCAATCTTTACATACTGTAGGAAGGGAGTGAGTCACGTGGGATTTGTTTAACGAATGTTTACTGAACGCCTACTATGTGTCAGACACATAATTAACGCTCAAGAGCATTTGTCACTAATGAACAACAAGCCGTTTTTGAAACCCTCTCCCTCTCCTTTTAAAAAGATTTTATTTATTTGTTTGTCAGAGAGGGAGAGCACAAGCAGGGGGAGCGGCTGGCAGAGAGACAAGCAGGCTCCCCACTGAGCAAAGAGCCCGATGTGGGGCTTGATCCCAGGACGCTGGGATCATGACCTAGGCTGAAGGCAGCTGATTAACTGACTGAGCCACGCAGATGCCTCAAAACCCTCTCTTGACAGAGAGGTCACTGCCATTCAAGGCGGCCCATTCCCATTTTAGACGCTATAATAATGCGGAAGTTGCTCCTTTATTAGAAATGTGATTCCAGGAAGACCCACCCATTGGTTCTGGATCTGTCCCTTGGAGGAGACAGAGTGCACACACACACACACACACACACACACACACACACACGCCATCTAGCATGAGCTAGTCAGCAGACCGAAAATCATTCGATAAGGGGTAGGACTGGCCCGAGCAACAGGTGGGGGTGTCCAAAGGCGGCCAGCAGGCCAAGAGTGCTTGAGGGCCATCGGCAGGTCTTCGGGGAGTCAAAGAAGGCTTCCTAGAGAGAAGTCTCACAAGGGATTTCTTCCTCTGGGTGGAAGTGAGGGAGCTGGTTTGGCAGAAAGGAGGTGGGGCAAACCTTCCCGGCAGGAAGGTGGGGAGGAAGGTTTGATTCCAGGCAGATCCAGTCTGTTGGGTGAAGTGGAGTGTCACGCAGCAGGAGGACAGAGCCTGGCCCCAGAATCGCAGGAATGGGCAGGTGAAGAGCCGGGCAGCAGCGGGGTTGAGGATGAAGGAGTCTGGGAAACTCGTGGAGGGACCATCCTCTGTCCTCTCCTGGTCTGCTCCTGCCCAGGTGATCGCAGGCACCGGGGCACCTAGGTCCCTGGCACACTGGACTGTTCCCTAAGACACCTCTACTGGATTCTTGTCCCCAGGAGCAGGTTGGAGGACTCTCGGGAGCTGGGACCTGGTTGGGATAAATCTTAGGGGACAGCCAAGCCCCAGGCTGTGACAGTTAGGGGTCTGGCTGCAGCCAGGGGAACGTGGGGGAAGCCGCTTCAGTTTCTATTGAAATGGGGACTGCCTGGGAGACGAAGCAGGCCCTAGACACAGTGTAGTTCCAAGGTCCTGACCCCCACGGCTCCCCACTGCCTCCCCAAGCTCCCCCCTTGCCCACACACACAGCCCCTTGGCCTCAGGTGCTGGCGCTGGCGGCCATCTCCCCTCTCTACCCCGCACCACGCAGCCTCAGGGCAGCCCGGCCAGGACAAGCGGATTATTCATTGCCAGGTGCCCTGGCCATGTCCTTTCTGCTTTCTTGCCCTGATGTCCTGACACAAGCTGCCAGCCCGAGCTCAGCACAAAAGAATGTAGTGCGGAGCCAAGGAGGAGAGCTTAACCCTTGCCTGGGCAGCACCCGGGGCACAGGTAGGGTAGGTGTCTAGGGAAAAGAGAGGTGAACTGCTACTTTGTCTTTCTTTTTCTTTTTTTTTAAGTAGGCTCCAGGCCCAACGTGGGGCTCAAACTCACCACCCCGAGATCAAGATTTGCACACTCTACCAACTGAGCCAGCCAGGCGCCCCTGAACTTCTATTCTCGAGTCCTTCTGAGCCCAAGAGTGACAGCGTCTTGCTCTCTTTCTCCGGAGTTGGTGCGTTGTCCTGGACGTAGCATGACATTAGGTTCACACAAACCACTCTTTCCGCAGTTCTAACTGTGGCCTTGGGCAAGTCACTTCACCTACCTGACCCTCAGTGTTCCTGACTGTAAGTGAGAATAGTAACACAAACCTCGAAGGGTGCTCTGGCCCTTAAATTATATAACTCAAGTGACGTTCCTGACACAATGCAGGGGTTTTAAAGATTTTATTTATTTATTTGACAGAGAGAGAGACGAGCGAGCACGCAAGTAAGCAGAGAGGCAGGCAGAGGGAGAAGGAGAAGCAGACTCCCCAACGAGCAGAGAGCCCGATGCGGGCCCGATCCCCGGACCCCAGGATCACGACCTGAACCGAAGGCAGATGCTTAACTGACTGAGCCACCCAGGTGCCCCAAAGCAGGTTTTTAATAAATGTCAATTCCCTTTTTGTCTTGTGTATTCCTTCCCTGTCCATGACACCTGCCTCCTTCCTCTGGTCCCACTAAAAGCACTCCTCAAAGCCTCTGCACCCTTGTGCTCACGATGGGCAGCCCCCTGGAATCTCCACGTCATGAGGCCTCTGGACCTGCTGTCCAGTCGGCCTCAACACATAACCCTGGCTCAGGTTGCCGATGGGACTTCGTGCCATGCTGCCAAGATCCTGGGATCTGAGGGGCCCCGGAATGAGCTCAAGGATCTTCTCTCCTCCTAGGGGGAAAAGTTTCATCTATACCCACCTTAATCATTGCCCCAGACTTGGATGAAGAAAGACAGGATGCTTCAAAGGGAGGGAGACTAAAAGTCCCTGGCTGCACCCCCCCCCAGGACCCATGGAGGAAATTCCCCAGTATGCAAAGGAGGCTAACGACAATTTGAGAGACACCCCCCACCCCAGGTTGGGCTTGGGAATCACAGCCCAGCCCGTTCCCTGGAACTAGCAGGGACAAGCTGGCTGTCCAAGGTCTCGGGTGAGACTTGACCCATGGATGGACAGCATGATTTCTGGCCCCAGGCAAAACTCCTCCCACCTCTGGCTCTCCTTGGCTGCAGAGGTCAGATCTTCCCCTTCTGAATCCTCCTGGGATTCAGGTGTTTTCTTTCCGTCTAAACCAGCTCCAACTCCCGCGGGTCTACTTGCAGACTTGCTCATCGTTTTGCCTGACTTTGGATCCCATGATGGTGGGAGCTGAGATGGGAGGGCCTTTGCTGAAGCTACCCTCTGTGGGTACAGACTGCAGGGAGGCAAGTGCCTTGTTCACTGCTGGCACCCCAGCACCTAGCACGGCCCCTGACAGAAAGTATGCACTTCATACATACTCATTGTTTTTGTTCTTAGCAGGGCTGCGCAGACGGTGTGACGGGCTTCAGTGAGGCCATGCCTGGGAGCTCAGCCCTTGCAGCAAAAGGACCCCGCCTCTGGCGACTTGAGAACGTGTGGATTTCTTCTGAGCCCTCCTCCTGGGTTACCCTGTGGCAGACCGTCCCCATCTCCCTCTGTTGAGGTCCCTCCAGCACACAGCCCTGAGCTCCAGCTCCTGTGAACTATGAACTTGCAACTCTTTGACTCGGCCTTGTGTCCGTCAGAAATGACAGGATGTCCCAGACTTCTCCACACTTGGGCAGGCTCCAGGGTAAGAAGGTTGGGAAGACAATACATTGCCCCTTTCCCATGTCTTCCCCGGGGCAAGTCTGACTCACCATAGCCACTTCGGGGGTCCCCACTTAGGACATCCCCCAGGTTGGCCCATGTGGCCACAGTCTGACCTGGATCCTAGAGCTTTGGCAAGATGCCCTTGCCAACAATAAGGAGCACTGTGCCTTCCTTTGGATAGAGAATTCCCCTCGCTGGGGCTCGGCCCTCATCCATAAACTTCGGCTTTGCTAGAAGAACCCAAGTCCCCTTCAAAGCCTAGTGTTCACAGAGGGGCTTTAATGGGTGGCACCTGTTGAATTTTTGTTTGCTTTCGTTTTTTGGGTGAGGAGTGGTTCACAGACAGCTGGCACTGGACATTGGAGAGACATATTCAAGTCTGTTGCAACCTCCTGGACCTTTTTTCTTTTGCCAATTCTAACCCAGGCGGATGGCATTCGTGTATGTCTCTGAGCTCAATACATATCGGCGTGCATCTCCCTCCATATTAGTTACAGAGCTCTCCGAAGGCAGCTATATACAGAGATTTACATTTCTTTCTGGAACGGTTGGGGCAGGGGTGTGGTCCAACAGATGGCTAGCAGGTTACAGGTGTGTCTGGCTGAAAAAGGTCTCTGGCTCAGCGCCTTCTGATTGGCTGTCCGTGAGTCACTGTAGCTGGGTCCCTGGAGCAGAGCTAATTGGCTGTCATGGAGTCGGGTTCATGCCCTGCCTTATCTTTAGAGCCTTCTCCTGCCAGCCCAGACGGACAATGTTCCCTGTATCGGCAATGACACTTTCAGGCTGCTGCTGACTGCGGGTCAGTGGGACATGCCCTTTGGGTAGCTTTCCCAGCAGTCCGTGGTTTCACCTTGACCTTGCCACACCCCGACACCTCAAGCCCTCCCGTGCCCAATGGCACCCACCATGGGAGTGATTCGAGGGGCCCGTAACCTGGCAAAGCCAGAAAGGGGTTTCCTCCGTTCTGAAAGTCTCACCTGAACTGACTAACAACATAAAATGTTTGTGGGTAAACATTCTAGAAAGTAATTCCGGACTCTGGGAAAGGCCTCCAGAGAGCCGGGCAGGGAAATGTTGCCATGGTAACTCAGCAATCTTCTGAGGGTCTGGTAAAGAGGAGGATAAAGGCGGGGCAGGGGCTGGGTAGGGAGGAAGGGTCCTCTGCCCTGGTTTTTCAGACACAAGGGACCCCTGGACATGTAGGCCGTGGGAAGTGTGCTGTCTCCCAGTCTTGGGTCACACGTACCCACAGAGCTTCTCCCTTTTCCTAGGCCCTTTGTGGGTGTGGCTTCATGCCCCCCCAACCTGTGAGGGCTGGGCCCACAAGGTTATCCCCATGTTTGAGATGGGACAAAGCGAGGCCTGGACAGGGATACACACTGCAGTCACAGGATGGAGGCCAGCAGCCAGCAGGAGTGGATACAGAGACATCCGACCCTCATAGCGCTTTGCAAACTCTCTTTCTGCCTGGCTGTGCCACCAGCTGCAACCCTCTGTCCTCCGTTTGTGTCCAGGGATCACTCAGCACGGGTACTGGAGCTGGCACGATCGTCTTGAACGAGGGCTGCGACTTCAGAGAAGCTCCAAGATTTCAACGAACAACCATGAGCTTCCCTATCACTCCTCCTCCCCCCTCTGCCTCCCTGAGCAGAAGAGTTTTTGTGTCTGGGCAGTGGGGGGCTGGAGAGGCTGGGCAGGCCCCTGGCCAGCTCCCTGTGGCTGCCAGGCTGTTCGGTAGTACCCTAACTCCCAGATCCTGCCCACCCAGACTGGCTCAGTTGTTGTCCAGGGCGCCTGGGCAGAAAGCCAGAGGGAATTTTCCACCTGCCCCGCTTTGTTGTCCGCTCTGTGGTCTGGAGCCTGCGCCTGGGGAGGGGCAGGCCTCCTCAGGCACCTGGAGGAGAGTTCCTAGGTTGTCTTGGGTGATCTCACACAGGACTGACCAACTCTTGGCTTGTTCCATGGCTGCCGACAGGGTCTCGATTTTCCTCTACAGAGGGATGCAGGAGCTTAAGTTGCCACTGGGTCGTGAAGCCCACCCGGGTGCCCAGCAGAGTGCCAGGGTTAGAAGGAGCCTTGACTCACCCAAATGAGCCCCTGCCTCTTACAGATCGGGCTCTGAGGCACCGAGAGAGCAACGGATACGACCCAGGTTACGGAGGGAGGTGGTGGCCAAGCCAGGACTCAAAGCCAGGTCTCCAGACTCACAATCCAGTGTCGTTGACCACATCGTCTACTCTTCCCCCAGAGCTCTCTTCTCCCCTCACGTCGCTCCTCCATCTCACGTTTACACGGGCTGCCCATCTCCCAGCCCTGCTCTCTCCTTGCACACCTTGTCCTCTCTTCTTTTTTTTTTCTATGATTTTTAATTTATTTATTTGAGAGAGAGAGTACAAGTGGGGGGAGGGGCTGAGGAGAGGGACAAGCTGACTCCCTGCTGAGTGTGGAGCCTGAGGTGGGACCCTGAGATCATGACCCAAGCGAAAGTCAGAATCTCAACTCACTGAGCCACCCAGGCCCCTTTTCCCCTCTCTTGACACAGGGTTTGTGGGGCCCGCCTCCCCTCCACACGTCCTCAATGTGAGAAACAGCCCTGGTAGACCCACCTCCTTCAGGGTGCCCCACCAGCCCCCCCTGCCCAGGCTGAGCTCTCCCTGGGGGGCCCTTGGGGTCAAGGGTGGGGCCAGAGCTGCTGTAGGAGTAGCTGGTGAATGACGAATACTGAAACCACCGATGAGCAGGGGAGGCTGGAAGACTTCCCTCCCGGGGAAGAGATTAGAGGCAGATAGCCAAGGACTCAGCAGCTGGTGGGGGGCGGAGGGGGTGCCTGAAACCTGGGGCCTCTGGGAGTGGCAGAGCCAGTGGGGGCGGCAGGGAGCTGGTTGCTAGGCCACTCAAATCTCTCCACTGGCTTGGGAGCCCCAAGACTCCATCCTGGCCTTGGGCCACCTGCGGGGGTATGGAGTTAGACAGTGCCCCCCCCCCCCGTGTCCCCAGGCCCCATCTCCCTCCCGCCTTGAAATGACCCAGGTGCACCTGCTCCTGGGAGTAAACAGCAAATGCAAGGCCTGCGGCAGGGGCGGGGCAAGGCTGAAACTGGGTGCCGGGAGCTGGATGAGTCACGCTCTCGCTCTGAGGCCACCAGGGTAGGAGGGGGAGTGGAGGATGGGGAAAGGACAGAGGCGGCCACAACACAGGCTCATCCAGGCTCCACACAGCCCTCCTCTGGGACTTCTGGAAGTGTCCTCAGAAATCTGTCTCCAAACTCTTCATTTTATTGCGTTAGGGGGTTGCGCCCTATAGTTCCCAGAGAGGACAAGTGGCTTATCTAGAGACACACAGCATATCACTGGTCTTGGGACTTCGGAGCTGTGGGTTCGAATCCCAGAACCAGGAACAGAATTCCCAGCAGGCTTGCCCTGCCCAGAATCGGACCCCACAGCCTACCCGGAAGGAGCTCTGAGAGAGATTTGTAATTATAACCATTGCTAAAGAAGTAGGCAAGTCCCAAAGCTGTCCTGGGAATGGGGAGACCTGCGTGCGTGCGTGCGGCCCCACCGCATCCCTGCCGTCAGCCGGGTGTCACCAATCCCCGGAAGCCCCGCCCAATGGCATGACGTCACGGGGCTGGACCTGCTCTGCTAGAAAGAACGGTTCCACGGTTCCACCCTGGCCAAGGGATCCAGGTCTGGATTGTGTCTGCGGCCAGACCCAGCTCTTCCTGCCCTGCAGGAGGCAGCAAACCCACTGCTGGGGGTACCGAAACTCCCCACATTCTTCCTGCTGCCCCCCTTCTGCGCCCCCTGAAAGCCAGGACCCTGTGTGCTGCGGCCGCCCCGGGGCTGACTGAGTGAGTCAGTCATCTGGGGCCAAGTCATGAATAACAAAGTCCGGCCTTCCCCAACTATGTGTGGTATTGCGGTTAGGAGGGTGGCATTTAGAGAGATCAGAGGAGCAGGCCATCCTAACAAATCTCAGCCTGTCACTCGTCAGGTCAGCCGAGGCCTGGGCAGGTTTCTGGCCTCACTGAGCCTCGTCGGTGAAGCAGGGATGAGAAGATCTACCTCGAAGAAATGTTGTGGAGATTCAAAGGAGTGACCTGAGGATAGATCTGGTGTAAGTCCTGGCCTATTGCAATAGGGGCTCGAGTTTGGAAGATAAAAATAGTAGAGAAGAGGACTCCAATATGCCCTGAGTTTACATCACAGAAGAATAGGGCAGAGTCTCTGTCTTTCATTTATTCCATAGACTTTTCTGAAAGCCAGTGAGGAGGTGCTCCTCCGACCCCCACCGTGGCTAATGGAGGCAACGTGGGTCTCCTCCTCCAGAAGCAGAGCGCGCAGTTGGCCTTGAGAGGAAGGCCGGAGAACGGCAGGAGCTTTCTGGCTACTGCACCAGTCCATGCACCCTCTCCCCTCTGTGCCTGTCCTCAGGCTGTTTCCTGTCTAGAGCTCTTTGCCGTTCACTTTCAACCTCTTCGCTACCGGTTCATTTCTGTTCCTCCTTCAAACCCCCCACCCACCCACACAGAGATGCTGACACAGAGCAACGCCCCCCTCCGGGCAGGTGAGCTGCCCTCCCCAAGGCCCCACAGCACGCCCTGCTTCCTTTCTCGCCATTTGTCACAGTGCTTATTCAAGCATTCCACACACTCTGTGATGAGTTGTCTCGACTGACCGACCGCAAGCTTCCCTAGGCCAGAGACCTCTTGCTATCTTGAATTCTCAATCGAGATAAGAGTAAAGGTTTGTGCCATGAGCGCATGGACCAACCAGGCTCTCTCAGGGACCTGTTTCTCTGGGTCTGTGGGGAGTAGGGGAGGAGGGCCTGACGACTGTCCATCTCAGAGCGCCCAGGACAGACGTGGTGTATGCTGTTGTCCCGTAGGATTATTTGTTGAGCACCAACTTCACATGCCAGAGGGTCCAGGTTTGAAATGTTAGAGTCAGTCACCCTGAGCCTGAGAACCCCGGACAGGAGACGTGGTCTTGCCAACCAAAGCTTTCGTGTTAGCCTTCTCCATCATTTCCTTTCTGTCGTTCCTTTGTTCGCTTTCCCAACTGTGCTGTGGGACATGGGTGGAGTGCTCCTTCCCAGCCTGAGCCTGGGTTATAGGGGATCAGGGAACAGTAAAGAGACCTGTGGGGCAGAAGGACCAGAGTTAAGTACCTGGACATGAACATTCCTGGACATGCCTTTGGGTGGAAAGTTCCACCAGGAGAGTTCCTCTCCTCAGACTCTTAGGGGCCTCTGGGGCTGATTTAATTAAGGAAACCGAGACTGAAAGGCAGTGAAGTTTCCAAAGAATTCAGTAGGACCAGATAAATATGTAAAGAGGAAATTACCATACAATCAAGCTCTTTGTGTTTCTAAAGCCACAAGAGTTCTCAGGGTGGCCAGCTACCCCCTAAAGTGAGTGAGCTCCCAGCCCCAAAGTACCCAGGGGAAAAGCCTGGAGACCTGAAACTCCCGCTCCCAGGTACACACCAGTGTGGGCCCTCTTCTCAAGCGTGGCTGAACTACCTCTCAGGGGAGGGCCTTAAGGAGGCAGGGGTTCCTCCGTGTCCTCCAGCTCCGGTGGGGAGATCTTTTCTGTTTCCTTTGTATTTCAGTGCCCAAGGGGAAGAGGGGAAAGGCTGGGGGAGGGGGGCAGGAAGGGAGAGGGAAGGGGTGAGAGGGAGGGAGGGGGATAGGGAGAATAAATGAGTAACCATGGCAACCAATCCATAAATGAAGATTCATCAAGTCTGGAAGAGACCTTGAGGAGGCGTCTAGCCAGCACCTCATTCAATTTATTCAGCAAACATTTATTTAGCTTTATGGGGTGCCAAACACTGGGCTAGGCCCCGGGGATACAGAAATGATAAAACATTCCTGCCCCATGAAAGCTCGCAAGCTTCCGGAGGGGAGGAGACCAACAAGCAAGCTGGCCGGGATGTTGGGATGGAGGGAAGCCAGGGGTGTTGCTGGAGCCCAGGAAGTGCCCAAACCCAGCAACTGTTGGTGGTGGGGGCGGGGGGGGGGCATGTCACAGACAGGACACCTGACCTCAGGCCTGAAGGAGGAATAGAGTCAGCCAGCTGAGAGGAGATAGCCCCCCCCCCCACCAGCCGGAGAAAGAGACAGGGAAGAGTGGGAGGATTTTAGTATTCTTTCTTTCTTTCTTTCTTTCTTTCTTTCTTTCTTTCTTTCTTTCTTTCTTTCTTTCTTTCTTTCTTTCTTTCTTTCTTTCTTTCTTTCTTCTTTTTGAAGATGTAACTGCCTTTATTAAGCGATTCATGAATTGGACAGCATCCCGTCCAGTAAGTAAAGAGATGCTCCTTTTAATATGCCTTCTTAAGAAAAATTACCCCCAGACTGGGAATAAGGCGAATGCGGACTGCGTGGTCTTTCAGAATATCCTACAGCACCCACAAGGCCATCTAGGGACCATCAGCTGCTTTAGGGAAGGCAGCTCTGTTTGACTTACTGTTCATGACCGAGTGGGGTCCCATGGGGCTCTGCAAATGTAGATGTTACCTGGCAGGAAATTGGTAAGTTGCAAGTGATTTTATCCGGTAGAAAAGATCCTGTCAGAGGGTGGGGTATTACTGTCTCATAGGACGGTCACCAGTTTTGTATCTAACTTCACCGTCTTCTTCCGGCATTCTGCTTCCCACCGACTAGATGCATGTGGTCTCTCGTCCCCGCTGCCGAAACTGCTTCACACTTATATGAACTAGAGCTTTGAGGTGTGTTTACTATTCACAGGAGATTCATGTTTTAACTTTCTGAAAACAGTACTTTGATGGAGTGCCTATGAAGTCATGGTGGAGAAGGAGGGCTTTGTATGTCACGTTCAAATAGAGGTGAAGGTGGACGTTTGACTTTATACACACTAACCGCCTGTCCGGGTAGTTTCTTATGAACATACCCTTATCATACAACCTGCTAATGCCGATCCTAGTGTCTACCCGAGAGAAATGAAAGCATATTTCCACCCAAAGGCATGTCCAGGAAGGTTCACAGCAGTATTATTCATTATTAGCCCAAACTTGGAATCAGCCTGTGTTCAGCAACAGTTGAACAGATAGACGTATCACGGCACATCACACAGAGGAACATTACTCAGGAGGACGGAGGAATAACTGCTGGTATGTAAAACATCATGGGCAGATCTCAGAAACATGACTCTGGGTAGAGGCAGCCAGACGCAAATGAGGACAGGCTGCATGATTCCATTTATATTCTAGAAAAGGCGAAACTACAGCGACAGAAAGAAGACTAATGGTTTGTCTGGGGCTGGGGAAAGGAGGAGGAGATGTATGGCAAAGGAGCTCCAGGGCAATTTAGGGGTAATGGAAATGCTCTGAAGTCGATAGTGATAGTGGTGGTAGGTACAGGATTGCACGCATGTGCCGAACTCATCGGGGGTATCTGTAAAATGAGTGTATTTTGTTGTCTGGAACTGATATCTCCAGTAAGCTGCTTTAAAAAAAAAATAGGTAGGGGAGAAGGGGAAAGGTCCCTGAGAGCACCGGAGGAAGGGTTACCAAAGCAGGAAAAAAGAGTGTTCCTCTTCTGCGGAGAGGGGTGGGAAGGAGATAACAGGGCTGGAATCCGCAGGTGTCTGCCGGTGGGAACAGGCTTTGTTTGGGCAGGTCCCAGCTCTGTGCGAGAGAGGAAAGCACTCCGCTGGGTGTTCAAGCCTTGCATCTCCTGCGTGATGCAAATCACGATAGTGTTTCAGAAAGAACACCAGACAGGCCCTAGAGGACTGCTTTCTTATCTTGACTCCATCTTTTCCACCTGCGGCTAATTCCCATAAGCTCCCCAAGTCTCAGATTCTTCGCGTGGAAATACAGATATTAATCCTTTCCCTGCCTACCATCACAGGGTTATTGGGAGGATAAAATCAGAAAATGCCCGTAAAAGCACTTTACTGCAGGGGCCGTATATAAATGGGAAAGGTGAGAGAGCATCCCAGAGCTCCTGTCACTTCACCTGGCTTCCTCTGGCCGGTGCGAGGCTTGTTCTGTTGTGAACTCCTTGAAGACTGGGACCTCATGTCTGCTTCTATGCTCCTCGTGGTCACCGGGGAAGGTAACCTGCAGAAGGTACAATAGCTGTTGAAATGCTGGGAGGTCTTTAAAATAAAAGATTTAAAACTTGAGGGCTCTTCTTGGTGGCTTTTTCTGCTTTTCTGGGCTGTTTGACCTGTTGCTGCTGGTGCTGTTACTGAGGATGATAAGGTAGAGGAAGAAAAAAACTTTTTCTATTCCCTCTTAGGTTCCGTAGCTAGGATATGCAAATTAAACTAATTAAAAACCAAATGAATGGGAGAAAAGGCACACAAGTATTAACACTTCTTTGATGTGAATGTTTTAATATTTACGGAGATGCAGCCCTTCACAGAAGTGAAGCGAAGATACAAAGAACAAGTTAAACTTACCATTTTAGGGGCGCCCAGCTGGCGTGTGACTATTGATATCAGGGGGTGCGTTTGAGCTCCATGTTAGGTGTAGAGGTTATTTAAATAAATACATGCTTTTAAGAAAAAAAAAAGCTTTCCATTTTAACAAACAGGGATAAATCGTAGGCATTACAGGACAAAGGAAAAGGGATTTGGGCTTCTAGAGGTGGTAAATTGGGGGAAAGTAAATATATGTGGGAAACTAGTAAGGATTGTTTAGTAAGATTTAGCTTATACGACTCATCTCCAGCCATAAAGATTGTTCTCCTTTTCCCGGTACCAGAGCAGGGGACAGCTTCACAAGGGAGATTTATGCCTTGTTTTTAGGCAGCTAGGGGAAGGGCAGAGAGCTTTTCTGTGTCTGATTTTTCTCAGTTGTCTGCAGCTCAAAAGACTCTTTATGCCAAAGGGGCATGTTTTGGGGTGGCATATTCTGATCCCCTTCTAACATTTATGGGGCACTTTTCATATGCCAGGCACTGTTTTAAATATCGTCCATGCAATAACTCATTCAATTCTCAAAAATGTTTTATGGTAAGTATCATTAGAATCATCCCCATTTTACATACGTGGTAACTAGGGAGCCGAGAGATTACGAACTTGCCCCAAGTTCTACTATAAACTGCGGAGGGGTAAAGCCCAGATCCAAACGCAGGTGGTCTCTAACCTGAGAGCTGACTCTCCCAACCTCGGGTCTGAACATCAGCCATTCTCAAGTTTTTGGTCTCAGAATCTCTTTTTTCTCTTAAAACTTACGGAAGGCTCCAATGATTTTTTTGTTTATGTGGGTTACATCTATTGTTATTTATCAAATTAGAAATTAAAACGGAAAGATTAAAAACATCAATTTAAAAATAACAATAGTAATCTCATTTTATGGAACATAAATAACATTTTAACTCAAAAACCATATTTTCTAAAACAAACAAAAAAATAGTGAGACCGTGGCATTGCTTTGCAATTTTTCCCAAATCTCTCTGACATCTGGCTTAATAAAATACATCTGGATTCTTATATCGACCTCACACTCAATCGATTGTGATGTGTTTGGGGTGAAGTATAGGAATAAAACTCAGCCTCATACAGATACACGGTTGAAAGAGTGAGAAGTATTTTAATAGCTTTTTCGCATATTGTGGCTTTTCTTCCACACTAAACCGAAACTCAACAAATGGAATTTCTTAGAGGTTAGTTCCAGTTGTGGGATCTGAAACCGTATCAGGGAACTTTCTGTACTCTGTAACATTAAAATCCATTGTTCTATCTTTCACTCTGTGGAAAAATTTGGGGGGTTGGTGGGTACGTTCCCTGTTTTTTATTGTGCTGTTAGTTTCACAGATGTATGCGAATGTTGAAACTTACTAAATTGTACAATTGAAATATGTGCAGTTAATTGTATGTCAATTGTTACTCAATAAAACTGTTAAAAAAGAAAAAAAAAAACCCGAGAACCAGATTGTCCTGACTTATTCAGAGAAGCAGAATGGCACGAAGGAAAATGACAGATCTGGGTTTGTCTGGCACCTCCTAGCTATGTGAGCTTGGGGCATTTGTTAATTAATGAATTAATGTATTAGTTCATTCATCTCACATGCATTGAATGTCATCAAGATCTCCTAGCTGTTGGCCTGAAGCAGGGAACAAGGCACAATCCTCACGGGAACTTACAGTCTGGTCGGGGACACAGACAATGACGAAACAGAGTGGCACAGAGCTCTGCAGAATAACCAGAAGGGGAAATTAATCTGGGTGGGGGGGATGTGATCCAGGAATGCTTCCTGAAAGAGGTGCCATTTGAACTATGACCTCCCTAGGCATAGGGTAGGAGTTAATCAGGCAAGGACAGGCAAGATGAGTTTTCCCAGCTGAGGAAATAAGATCGCAAAAGCCTAGAGACATGGAGAGGGGTTTGGCAAGCCCACAGCAAAAAAGAGTTTGGGGGAGCGGGAAGGGATACCAAGAGAGACCAGCAGTTGGACCAGGATGGGCCTTGTCCTGGCTTCATCCTGTGGGCAATGGAGAACCACAGAAGGATTTTAAGAGTATTGAGATTGGAGGTATACTTCGGAAAGATTCCTTGGTTACACAGGAGAGAATAAACTGGAGGTGGGTGCTGGGGAGTGGGCACTGGGCTGAAGGCTGAAAACCTGTAAGCAGGCCGTTACGGTGGGCTCGGCAAGAGGCGCTGAGAGCTTTTTTATTTTTATTTTTTAATATTTAATTTATTTATTTGAGAGAGTGAGAGTGAGAGCATGAGCAGGAGTAGGGGCAGAGGGAGAAGCAGGCTACCAGCAGAGCAGGGAGCCCGATGTAGGACTCGATCCCAGGACCCTGGCATCATGACCTGAGCCGAAGGCAGACGCTTAACCAACTGAGCCCCTCAGGCACCTGAGGCTCTAACGATGGTTTGCATGAAAGTAGAGGCTGACTGTGGGCAAAGACGTTTAAAATTGGCTTTAATTACAAAAGTACTGCACATTCTTCAAAGCATCTAAAGCAAAGACTAAAGGCCAGCTCCACTCCCAACACGGTGGAGTAAACGCCTGACAGACCGGCAGCGGCTGGCAGGAACCGCCGCAGAGGGGCGGGTGCGGAGCCACCAGCCAGGCCAGGAGCCCTCTGCTCGCACAGCTCCAGCATCAGCACCGAGGCAGCCTGATGCTGTGATGTGTTCTGGGGAGTTTTCTTCTGGAAGCTCAGCCTAGATTCTGTGTTTTGAGCCCTTCCAACAATTCTGGGAGCTAGTTTCATGCCTTAAAAAAAAATCCCCTGTTGCTTAAAATAGAATGGAATCTATTGTTTGCAGTTAAGAGCACTTACAACTTATGCAGAAGAATAACTAATGTGTAAGGGGGTTAAAAAGAGATTAGAGTGACAGGCTGAGGTCTGAATTGGATTTGTAGAGAACAGAAGTAGAAAGTATCTGATAGATCCAGGGACAAGGCAGAAGCGTCCTGGGCCTGGAGGTTTCAAAATTCTGTATTATAGAGACTAGGAGAGCTGTAGAGGGAAAGGGGACGTCGTGGGCTATTTGAATTTAAGATTGAAGTCATAGGGCAGTTCTGAGTGGTGACAGAATACAGGACGTGGTCATGGAGATGGCGGGCTGACCTGGAGGGGAGGGAAGATCTTTGGGGTTGAGGTCAAGAAGCAAAGAGGTTACCGGAGTGGATGGGGTGTCTCCATGGACTTTGAAACCACCCAGAATAATGGCAGGATGAGGAAAGACACCCACACAGGCATCCCCATCCATAAAGAAAGAGGCCAAGTAACCAGCAGGTGGTAGAGAAGAGTGACGAAGAGGGGACAGATAGCAAAGTCAGAGAGAAGGGGCCTTATTGGAACCTCTGGATGTGACACTACTGGGCAAGGGCTGCCTGCAGCGCCTGGAAGGTAGGGGTCACAGCCACCCTGGGGACGCTGCTGGGAAGTGGGGTCCTCAGGGGAACCAGGTTCCTGTTGAGGCCACAGGTGCTGGGAATAACCCATGAAAGGGCTGAGTTGAGCATGTAGAGAATTTTCATGGGTCAAGACTTTTAGATGGCAAATGGAAACGTCTAGAACAAAGGGAAGCAGTGGAAGGCTTGGTCTAAAGAGAGGAAGCTGAGACCAGCAAGGGGATGAGCATATGGGGAGTGAATCTATGCTCAAGGATTTCATCTGCATGACTCACGGGGATGCTCAGGGCTTGTGGCCGTTTGGCCTCCCTCTCTGGAGAGGACAGTCTCCATAGAAAGCTGGAGATGAGGATGGGTTTGTGTCTGCGGAAGGGATCAGATCTAGATAAAACTGAGGGGCTTTGAAGGAATCCCAGGGACGCCTGGCTGGTGCAATTGGTTGAGTGCTCAACTCTTGGTTTTGGCACAGGTCATGATCTCGGGGTCATGGTATCAAACCCCGGGTCTGGTTCCACACTCGGCGTGGAGTCTGTTAGGACTCTCTCTCCCTCTGCCCCTCCCCTCTATACTCTCTCTCTAAAATGAGTAAAGCTTAAAAAAAAAAAAAATAAAGGAATCCTAGACCAAGTGAGAAAGTGATTTAACCTCTCTGGGACTCAGTTTCCTTACTTATAAAATGGGTAGGAGAACACCTAACTTGCCAGGTTGTTGCGAATTTCAGAAATAAAGTTAAGATAAGTCACTTAACCAAGTATCTGGCCTAGGTATGTTTTCAGTCAACAATAGCTGCTATTAGTTTTCTCATTGTTATAATTAAGTCCCTTTGGGAAAGCCGAGGCATGATGAGAGATGATATGCGGTTGAGGTCAGAGGGTGTGAGAAACCTAGGGGTCCAGTCCATGTCTTCCTCTCTTCCTTTCCCTACCCCTCCTTACCTTCAATTGGCCTCCTCAAGAAAGGTGGCCCTTGGCTTCTCATAGGACCCAGGCTTTCTCTGTACTGAAAATAGAGAGTCCCCCATCACCAGACAGAAAGCCTCCTACGGGTAGACAGACCATCCCTCGCATCCCATCATCCAGAACCCAGGGCACCCACCCAGCTCCTCTCAGTATCTCAGGCCCACTAGCAGGGGGCTTAGGGCTCACCCCCACCTCTCAGCCTGCAGCAAGGCAAAATGGTCTGGAGGACTAGCCATGGGCAGCAAAGGCAGGACACTAAGCCCTTGGCCAGCCATCCCCATCACCATGGTGACAAGCTGGAGGGCCTGAAGGCGCCGTGGGGAGCAGGCCCAGAAGAAAGAAGCCCACCTCCAGCCAGCTCCTTCTGTCCCTCTCTCCTGTCTTCCCAGCTGCCTTTCCCTCTACCACCTTCTCCCCAAGTCCTCACTGTCTTAGTCCTCTGTCCTTCACTGGCTCTCTTAAGGCCCCATTCCAGCTGCCCCAATCTCTCTGTGGAAAGGAACAGAAGACATGAAGGTGATTTTCCAGATTTGGAACTCTATCAGTTTTGCATACGCATATGCCCACGCGTTCTCCATCTACCCCTTCCAGCCCTTCTTCCCCATCTCTGTTCCTGCCCGCCCTTCCGAACTGACGGCCCTTTCCCTCACTTCTCTCACTCTTCTGCCCGCATCTGTATCTGCCTGTCACCTCGTCCCTTCTGCCAAGACAGGAGTGATCTGGGCTCCCCTCTTGGCATCTGCGGAAACGAGATCCTGGGTAGAGCGCGGGGATGCTGTCAAGTGGCACAGCAGGGAGCTGGCCTTTGAAGCCCCAGAAACCTGACTATGAATTCCATCCCTTTTGTCCAAATCACTGAACCTCTCCATGCCTGTTTCTTTTCTTTTCTTTTTTCCTTTTTTTTTTTTTTTTTTTTTTTTGAGAGAGAGCAAGTGAGTGTGGAGGGGCAGAGGAAGAAGGAGAGAGAGAATCCTAAGCAGGTGTCATGCTCGGTGCAGAGCTCCATGTGGGGATCGATCTCACGACCCTGAGATCATGCCCTGAGCCAAAACCAAGCATTGGACACTTAACCAACTGAGCCACCCAGGCTCCCCAGTGCCTCTGTTTCTTCATCCATACATGGTTTGTTGTGACAAATGAGGAATGCATCTCTAAACCTCAGCTCATTGTAGGTGCACCGTTAAGAGAAGCTCATAGAACAGCAGCTGACGTCCCCGCAGCTCTTCTCTTTCCTCCCCCTGCCTTGTCTGTCTGGGTCTTCGGGCTGAGACCAAGAAGAGGCCACTCATTCAGTTCTGATGCCCGCCCCCCCCCCCAGCCCTGGTCTCACTCAGCAGGGCCCAGGTACCACCCTCTCTAGGGACAGCCCCCCCTCCCCCCAACCCCCTCCCACCCCCGCCCCATGCCCGCCCACTGGCTTCCTCTGCCCGGGCCGCAGCCTGCCGCAGCCGGCCCGAGCAGGACTGGGTTGGGAACATCTCCAGCTCCAGCAGGGCCCAGTGTCAGTTTCAGGCCCTTCTGGGGTAGAAGGAGGCTCGGGGTGAGGCTGCCAAAGTCAACATAGCCCGTCTCAATGGGCAGGAACTGGTTTGGCACCTGCAGCCCACATACTTGGGTCTTGGCCTCTTCTGGGGTCAGCTGGAGTTCTCTCCCCCCTAGTTCTCCAAGTATAAAACTTCTCTGTCTCCATCGCACTGTCTGGTCCCTGTTCTCTAGGACCATAGCACTGCCAGCCACTCCACCCCAAACCCCCGACAAGCCCCTAGAGAATTTAACCCTCTCCACCTACACCTGAGACAGAGAATACCTACCTACGCAATTTATGGTCACATTAGTATGACTTTCCTATCCCATAGTCTCCATTAGCACAATGTTACTAATTCCAGGTACAAAGCCCGGTCGTTTACGATAGGACCTGTTGGGAAAGACTTCAACAATTTGCTCCTTAAATTCTTTAAATCCTTTCCTTTGAAAATGCTCCCTTTGCTGCTTCCACCAATCCCTGACTGTTGTTCTGGGACGAACTCTCAATTCTCAGTACATCTGGACTTTGCTGTCCCTGCTCAAGAGGCTTCCAAACCTCTGTGGGATGGCCCTGTCCCTCCCCAAGGTGAAGGGTAAACTTGGCCTTGTGTTATCAGTAAGCTGTGCTGGTAATATTTGGGGAGTAGACATTCAACACTTTCTGCTTTTCTTCTCCCTGAGATGAGCCATTCTGGCCTCTGCAGGTGTGGCCCTAATAAGACCCCAAACCTGGTCTGCAGCCCCCCTGAACAGTATGTCTCCTGAGTTCCTCAAGGTCAAACCCAGCTCCCTGCCCTTCAGCTGCCCCCGACCAGGAGGCTAGGCTAGAGCCAGCCCCCCCTCCGACCCCCCAGATCTTGTCCCATGCAGACAGAAGAGATGGAGGGGAGGGAAAGGGTTGGATTTAACTAACAAATGGGTGAGGGGTGCGACTGGCGTTGGACAGAATCCCCACCAATCCAGACTTCTCTCACTTGCGCTGGAAGGAGAGCCAAACTCTCACCCTCTCCAACGGCCTGATTTGTTTTGCAAAATCTGAGGCTGTTCTATACCTGGGCCCCAGGGAAGCCACAACAGCAGGTGGGGAAGGGCAAGAGGCAGCTCCAGACTGGACCGATTCTACTGCATTAAGAATTACCACCTCCCCCCCATGCTCCCTTCTTCCTTCTTATTTCCAAACATTCTCCAAATTCTCCTGACCCCCAGATACTCTGTACTCCAGACCCTCATTCTCTACCCTGATACCTGTGTGCTCAGATGTGGGAAACGGGCAACGAGGAGCCAGCTCTTCCCTCAAACACGGCGGGGGGGGCGGGGGCAGCGGAATAGCCCAATGCCAGCCAGCATGCATTTTGCGTCCCCGGCTGAAGCAAGCCAGATAGGAGCCCCCATCCGCCCCATCTTGGGCCTGGGCGTGCCCCTCAGGCAGCAGTGAGACGTCACTAATGCCCTTTGCCCATTGGGGCGGCTCACCGGGAGCCTACAGCTGCCTCACCCAGCGCTGCCCTGCCCCCCAACCCCTGCCACCTCGGGGCGGGGCCGTCCTTCCTCTCCCCCAGCGGCTCCCCCCGGGGCTCGGGTCCCAGGGCTGTACAAAGAGTCCTTTGTCTGGATTGGAAACAATTGTTCTCCCCTTTATGGAAACATGGGCTGTGCCTCATAATCAAGCTTTCAGAGGCCAGGTCAAAGGGCACTGCAGTGTGGGGCGTCGGGGGCTATGCTGTTGTCCTCAGAGCAGCGGGTAACCTGTAGTGAGCCCCAATCCATGCCTGCCTGAGCCCACTGAGAACACGCTTTCTTCCCTGGGCTGGGCCTGTGTGAACCTTGGAGTGGAAGAGAGTTGGGGGAGATCGAGGAGGACAGGGTGGGTTCCCGCCCAGGTTCCCGCCCCCCCCTCCCGCCGCCTCCCCCAGCACCTGGGCTCAATTTACAGCCCTCGCCAGCACAGCGTTGGGTGTGAACGTGCAGAGAGGCACTACCTGGTGAGAAAGGGTGGTGCCTGGTTTGGCCCAGCGCCACCCCCATCTCCCAGATCCTCAGTCAAGGAGGGGCGGGCAAAGCCTCAGACTCCCAGGGGCCTCTTCTCCCATTTGCTCTGGCGCAGGGTGAGTCTCTATCCAGAAGCACATGGGCCCAGGTTCCCTGTCCTGCCCCAGCTCTGCAGTCTTCTGCCTGTTACCACCTCCAACCCCTGCCTCCTCCCCGTTCCTAACTCACCTTGTGGCCCTTCCCACCTTCCCTGCACCTCCCATGTGGGAACAACTCAGAGCCAGCATCTGGGAGGGCCTCCCTTCTCCACCACACAAGGTGTCCAGGCAGGAGACCTTGGACACACAGGTTCTGGACCCCAAACTCCTTCTAGGCCTCCATGAATCGATCCCATGTACCCTTTTAAAGAAACCAACAAAAACAAGTCTTCTATCACATGGAGGTTCAAACCAGTCCCTCCCTCAAGGTCAGAGCCCCCCTGAGCCAGCGTGACAGTGAGAGCACAAAAAAAAAAAAAAAAAAAAAAAAAAAAATCACATTCTCAGAATTGGATGAAGGCTTAGGGACAAATCTAGAAGCTTGTTACCCCGTCCCTCCCAATCACTAGCCATTTGACCAATCTATTCGTTATTGTAGGGAGAAGCGTAGATTTTGTCGATATTTCAAAATAATGTAAGAATCACTGACCTCGCCCAGTCCACATCACTTTACAGATGGGGAAACTGAGGGTCAGAGTGGGGAAGTCACGCAGCAAGGTTAGTGGTGAAGGTCCCCTACCTCCCAGGCCATGGATGTGAATCCCTGCTCTTTCCTCTGTGTGACTGTCTCCCGGCCAGCAGCCACCCACAGGGGTGTATGACCTTTTGCAAAGTCAAGGTTAATTCAGATGTCAGGGAGACCCAGTCCCTCCCCTGAGGAAGCTTACAGTCAAGCAGAGATGAAACAGATCAAAGCTGACGGATGCGGACATGAGTAAACACATGGTTCATTGTAATGCACAAGATTACATGGAAACCATGTCTACCATGGAGCACGCGAAGTCTTGTACCTGGAGGGAGGCCGGCTCGCACAGCCTTGGTGCCAGGCCAGGCTGGCTGGGGGCAGCAAAGCCACACCTCTACTGCCTGACGGGGGGCACAGTCAGGTATTCTGGGTGCTTCCCAGCTGAGGTACCCGAGGGACCCCCAGGGGGGTCAAGCACAGCAGACCAGCCAGCCAGCGAGCAGACCACTCGTGGACTAGCCCCTGACTGGGTCCAGGTGTGTGGCCTAGACTCTGTAGAGAGAAGAAGGAGGCAGGGATCCTGCTCCGAAGACATGTAGTACCCTCTTCGAGAGAGGTCCCCACGCGCTATTCCCCACACAGCAGCCACATCGTCCAATCACTCCAGGGGCTCCTCGTCTTACTCAAAGTGAAAGCCAAAGCCCTACAGAGACCCTACATGATCTGCCTCCGCCCTGGGCCCCATCTCCTCCCAGCCTTTGCTTTGTTCCAGCCGCACAGGTCTCCTCGATATTCCTGACGGCAGCCTCGCTCTGCGGCCTCCGGGACCCCATCATTGCTCTCCGCCCGGATCCTCTTCCCCGTGGTGGCCCCACGGCTGACGTACTCAGGTGTCTGGACAAGCAGTCCCTTAACCATGAGACTTTCTGCGGCGAGCCCACACCCTTAGCCCGGCTTCATCTCAGTCCCTTTACCCTGCTTTATTCTTCCTCAAGGAACATCCCAACACATGACATCATTATTTGCTTATTGATTGGTCGTTGTATTTTTATTGTCAGTCGCCCCAAGCAGAGTGCTGGCCTCACGAGGAGGGAATTTTTGTCAGTTTTGCTCAGCTCAGGGCTGTATCTCTAGTACCTAATAGAGCAGACAGTGGGAGCTCAATAAATATTTGAATGACAGTTGTTGAAAGAATAAAGGGAGAGGAGTGCTAGGTAAATCCCACAGCCCTGGTTTCCCCACATGGAAAAGGCGTGTGTGTGTGTGTGTGTGTGTGTGTGTGTGTGTGTGTGTGTGACACTGGACGTCTAAGATTCTGTGGGTCTGCAGGTGTCAGACAGGCTGCGCAGGACGGCTTCGGCGGGGCTGGGAGGGGCCCTGAGGAGAACCAGGCCATGTGCCACAGGGCGAGGCAGGGTGTGCAGGGTGGGGCCGAAGGTGGACCTTGGTAAGGACCTATCCAGAACATTTCCGACTTCCCAGGAATGAGATAGGGCCGAGATGAGGGCAGCCCATGGTTAGGGCAAGGGACCCTTCAAGTAGAGAGCAGTGTTTCGATAAAGCACAACACCCCTATCTACTTAACATAAAGCCATCCTTTCTTTTCCCTCAGTCCCCACATCGGCTCTCAAACCCTCACATCTTCCCAGTCCTCCTGCCAGAAGAGCCAGCTTTATGAACACCAGCCTGTTGAGCGCTTATACAGGCCGGTGTCTGTTCCCAGCACCTGTTCCATCCTGCCGGCCCAGCCAGCTAGCTGTTGTCACCTTCCCTCAAGCCCCTTCCCTCCTTCACTGCTCGAAGGCCCTGCCAGTGGCAGGTGGGTCTCGGGCTGAATGTCACCTCCTCCAGCCGCCTTTCTGGCCACAGCCAGTTACCTTCTAACGGGTGTCCTGTTTTAATTCCCCACAAAGCACTTGGCCCTCCCAGATGGCTTTCTGCTTCCACGTCTGACTTCCCCATTAGGATGCAAGCCCCACGCCAGCCCGGTCCCGCCCGGTTCACCATGGCATGCGCCCCCCAGAGCAGCATCGGGGCACGGGGGGGCTCCATTAAAACAGGCTGAACAAAGCCCCATTTCTGGCCTGTGAAAACAGGGGCACAGAGAGGTTAAGTGACAGGCCCAGAGTCCAACAGACAACGAGAGGCAGAGCCAGGAGTCATCTTGCCAGGCTGTGTTTCCTGTTACCAAGATTGTCCCTTCCATCTTGTCTCCATGCAGCCACAAAACAGCCACAAAAGAATTTTCAACATGTACATCAGCTTCCCTCTGATCCAGCTTCCCATGGCTGCCCATCGTGCATGTAGCCATCTCCAAACTTCTTATGTGGGCCCATCTGGCTGCCCTCACGGGGTGCCTATCCATTGCTACCACTCTTGGCCACATCCTGCTTCTGCTTCTCCCCCAGACAGATCACACTCCCTCTGACCCCGGGGCCTTTGCGCTGGCTCTCTCCAGAAAGGTTTTCCCTTGGCCTCTTTGCATCCTCCAGGTCTCCTTAGAAAGGTTGTCCGGACCAGTCTATCCCAAGGCACCCAGCCGCCACCCCCCAGTTACCCTCCACATCTTGCTCCCCATTTCCTCCATGGCACCCACCACTCACTGTCATCACTGGTTCATGTCTGTCCGCGGCCGCCCCCAGAGCATCAACCCCATGAGAGCAGAGACTGTACCTGGTGGAGTGCCTGCTATATTTCTGTGCCCAGAACAGTGCCTGGCATGAAGTGGGCTCTCATAAAATATTTGTTCAATGAATGAATGAATGAGTGAATGCATTTGGGAAGAAGGCCCAATGGGTAGCAAAGAAATGAGGTCGGAAGGCAGGGCTGTCTGCCAACAGGCATCCGTAGGACGAGAGCAGAGGCCTGCAGGCCCACCCACAGACACCAGCAGAGCAAGAGACCGGGACCATGGAGGCTCCTGGCGGTGCTGGGGGAGCTGACTTAGGGGTAGAATGTTGGCACTGAGATGGGCAAGCAGGCCAGACAGGGGGGCCTAACCCTGTGCATCTCACTCCTCTTATCAACTTTCTCTGAAGTTCTTATCTCTCTGGACTTCAAACAGCTGCCCCTTATCTTCAGCCCAGCCCAGGCAGTTATCAGGTTCTAGAATAACAGCTTCCCAGGCTGCTAGGAGCCCAGTGCCAAGTCTCTAGTTTGGCATGGGGAAGGCTGCTGTGTACCTCCCTCTCTTCACTCATCTGGGCCCTATACTCCCAGCCCCCTGGTCCTCATCACCATCTAGGGAGAGACGGGGGACAGGCTGAATCTCCAGGAAGCCCCCTCAGGTGGGATCAGAGCTAGAAACTTTAGCCAGGGGTCCAGTTGGTCCTCACTAACCTGTTCAGGGATGGATACTAGGCCTCCTCTTACAACCTGAGCCATGGGACCTCAAAACATGCCCTGGATATTAGGCTTCCTCTAAGAATATCCCCGTCTGCAACATCCTTTGGAGGGAAGAAAAGTTTGCCAGGGAGAAGTAGGCCAGCATGTCCTGGTCTACCCTGCCCTGAGAAATCACCTCCCACCCGCCCAAGTCCCCTTCAAGACTTTGACGCCCAATGAGCAAGGGGGAGACTGGTTCACGCTGCCACAGAGACCAGGCCCTTGGGATTCTGCCTCCTCACCATCCCCAGCAGAACACTGGCTCCCCACGAAGCTCAAACAAAGTCCAGAAGGCCAAGGCTGACAGCTGCCTCACCTTATTTCACACCAGGTGGTGCCTTGGCCCAGGCCCCATTGAGATAGGAGAGCCAGGGCCCTGACTCTCCCTACAGCTTGGAACAGGGGCAGGAGAGGGGACAGGAGAGAGGGCACTGCAGTGCATGCCCTGAAGGACTTGTGCGACTGCCTTCCACTGCTGCCCTCCTTCTCTTAGCTGTAACCTCGTGCGACATCTGCAAAAGTCGGCCAGACCCCTCAGCCCCTGGCACCATTCCACCCTGAAGCAGGGGGGGAGGCCAACAGGGAAAAGGAGAACGTACAGAAGTAGAATTAGGAACATCTTGTGAGCACCTATGCAGAGCCGCTTATCAGCAAATAAAGGCCAGTGTGATTGGAAGAGAGAGAGGGAAAGGCCAGAGATGAGGCTGGGGAGATGGGCACATCTCGCGTCACCTGTGGCCTGCTGAGCTGGGTTGAGGAGCTTGGACTGGACCCCAGGGACAAAGGAGAGCTGTCAAAGGCTTTCTGTAGGGGCTAGATAGCACCAAATCTGCGGGGAGTGGGGGAGGGCACTCAGAGGGGAGTCTCTCAGGCTTGCAGGCAAGACATCTCTGGAGCCAGCACAGGGGGGAAATGACACCCTGGGAAAGGGCACGAGTGCATGTGTCTTTCTCCGTCTAGAGATACTGGAAGCCAAACTCTAGGATGTAGAGGGTCCTTAGAAATTTTTAAACAATTTTTTTCAAAAGGGTCTTCATATCCCAAAAGGCTGGGCAAGCCTGTGGCTACGGGGTAAGAGGCAAACCCCGTACATAGACCAGCACCGTTTTCTGCGATGTGGCTGCAAGCCTGTCTCCTTCTCTTCACCCCTCCCTCTCCTCCCGGGGGACCACAGTGCCCTACGCCTCCACAGCACGGTGCAGCTGCTGTCCCCTCTGTCTAGGGCGCCCCTCTCCCTCTTGGGTCCTGTTTGACACCCAGTGCAGTGGCTGGCACATGGGAACCCCTCCATCAGTCTGTTTGTTCGATGCACAGTGGAGTTCGTCACCCCCTCGTCCACATCTCCACGCAGGCTGCGCGCTCCTGGAGGGCTTGCACTGGGTCATTTTCATGTTGGTGTCCTTGTGGCCCGGTACACAGTCAGTCCTCAAGGGGTGCTCGTGGAGTGAATGGATCACTGCTGTCTGAGCCCTTGAGTAACCACAGCACATGCGTGCTCTCTCCTGAACCCCCCGCACCCCGCCCCCCCGGCACACTCTGGTGCAGCCAAGGGCTCACCCAGGGACCTCACGCAAATCCGGGTCCGAATCCCGGCTGCAGAATTTAAAGATGACCTGGACACCCCCTCGGTTTCAGTTTCCAATTGGGAACGTGAGGGCAAGAATAGGACATACTCCATGAGGGGAATGGATGAATACAATCAGGCAATTCATGGTTTGGCAAATGTCAAATCAATGGTAACTTTGTTACTCTGGCCTCACCCAGTGTTGTCGCTCCCGGAATCCTAAAGCCCGCCATTTAGCACCAGTTAGGAAGATAAGCTGCCCTAGGTGTCATGAAGATTCAAAGTGAAGATAACATTTTTTTAGATGTATAAAACAAGGGATGAAAAAAGCAAAAACAAAAAGGGAGGCCAGTGGGGTGCCTGGGTGGCTCAGCCTGTTAAGCGTTGGGCGGTTGGTTTGGGCTCAGGGCTTGATCTCAGGACCCTGCGATCATGACCCGAGCCCTATGTTGAGCCCCCATATCAGGCTCCACACACAGGGAGGAGTGTGCTGGGGATTCTATCTCTCCCTCTCCCTCTGCCCCTCCCCCTGCTCGCTCTCAAATAAATAAATAAATAAATAAATCTTAGGGAAAAAAAAAGGAAGGCAGGTCAGGGCAGCGACAACGTTGGGAGGGACCTCGAGGCTGCCGGGGAGTGCCCGTGTGCATTGGTGTGGCACAGCCAACCGTCAAGGGCCGGCCACCAGCCCGCCCAGCAACCAGGCTCTGGGAGGCTCATCTGGCCCAGGCTGGATGAGCGCCTCTGCCCCCACCCCTCCAGGGTCCGCCTTCTCCCACCTCCCCAACAAACCTGGATTTTCTGGAGCTGCTCTCCAATCAGGGATGGGAGCCCTTGGAGGTAAAGGACAGAACTGTCACCGGGAACTCAGACACGCACTAGCAGATGGTCCCATTCCCCAGGCTTCATAATTCTTCATCTGTAAATTGGGATAGCAACACCTGTCTTGTAGAATGTCGATGATTAAATTAGATGATGCGAAGGTGACCGTGTAATTTATTATCCAAGCTGGGACACATCTGAGAGTGAAAGGGGCCCACTGGTGGTAATGAATACCAGGCATAAATCCGGACCGTCCCGGGCACCCGGGGAAGTCAGGTCAGCCTAGTTTCTGTGTACAAGTGCCACGGACCAGGAGTAACTGTCTGAGCCGGCATGCATTGGCTCTGCCTATGTGAGCTGTAAGGTTCTAGGTGCTTCACCTCATTTGATCCTCACAATAGGCTAATTTACCTATTCCACAGGTGGGTAGCCACCCTTTTACAGGTGACGAAATCAAGGCATAGAGCGGCTAGGAAATGTGTCTTAAGCCACCCAGATGCTCATGGTGGAAACGGAAAGTGTCCCTGTGCTGTATTAGACCATCTCAGCCTTGGTGAAAGCTATTACCCTAACTTTTTTTTTTTTTTTTTTTTTTTTGAGAGAGAGAGAGAGAGAGCATGCGCACAGGTGGGGGTGAGGGGGCAGAAGAAGAGGGAGAGAGAGAATCTTTTTTATTTTTAAAGATTTTATTTATTTATTTGACAGAGAGACAGCCAGCGAGAGAGGGAACACAAGCAGGGGGAGTGAGAGAGGAAGAAGCAGGCTCCCAGCGGAGGAGCCCGATGTGGGACTCGATCCCGGAACGCCGGGATCACGCCCTGAGCCGAAGGCAGACGCTTAACGACTGCGCTACCCAGGCACCCCGGGAGAGAGAGAATCTTAAGCAAACTCCACATCAGTGGGGAGCACAATGTGGGGCTCAATCCCACGACCCCGAGATCACGAGCCAAAACCAAGAGTGTGGACACTTAACCGACTGAGCCACCCAGGCGACCCTACTACCCTTCCTTTTAAGCCATCCCACACCGATCCCCAAGAGTCAGTGGGCCTTGGCCCCATCTGGAGCAAGCTTGTTCCTCGAGGTATCCCTTGCTGGCATCTCTTCCTTCTTCTGGAAGGCATGGCCATTTTCTCCCCGTGAGTCCTCTCTCAGCATCTGCACCCCTTCCCTGGTGCCCCATCACATGGCCTCAGCTACCGCGTGAGGTCTTCTGAAGCCCAGGCTTCTCTGCTGAGCTCCAGCCCAGCAAATTCAGGGACCTGGGCATGTCCGGTGTCCCTCCTTTTCACCCACAGCACCCTAGAAGGGGCTGAGACTACCTTTGGCAGGGTCCAGGGTACTCCAGGGCAGACTACCTAGAGTAGAGGAATAGAGGAACCCACCTGTCGCAAAGATGGTCTCTCAGCAGAGCTCCTGACAGTTGCTGCGCAGCTACGCAGAGAGACTGTTTTCCGACGATCCCTGTGTCAGCGTGTCATTGGTTGGGTTCTTAAGAAGAAGCAGCTGCTGAGTCATAGTTTGGGGCGCAACATGCTTCCCACGAACGGAAGGGGAAGAACAGCAGAACCGGGCGGAGGGAGAGGCCGCACGGCAGCGTGGGTCCAGTAAGGCGGCCGTCAACCTGGCACGGAGCTCGGGAGCGTCGCCTCTCAGGCTCGTCCCATGCAGGGCTGAGATTGCCTGGCCCTTATACCCCCACGGTACTCATCGGCAGGATGTGGGTGCCCAGGAAGAGCCTGAAGGATCTCACAGCTGGAGGCTGGCTGGTGACTGCACTCCCTGCAGCGGGGCGGCAAGTCCCCCCACCTGGAAGGGCCTGGAAGGTGTGTCCTCCAGTAGTTCCTCCATGTCTGTCTGGGGCATAACTCTGGGATCCTGGTGGACCTTGCTGCCATTTTTTAATTTAATATTTTATTTATTTATTTATTTGAGAGAGAGCAGGAATTGGTGGGGGCAGAGGGAGAAGCAGACTGTCCGCTGAGCAGGGAGCCTAACGCAGGGCTTGATACCAAAACCCAGGGATCATGATCTGAGCTGAAGGCAGACGCTTAACCAGCTGAGCCACCCAGGTGCCCTGGACCTTGCTTCCCTGATGGGGAACTTAGGAGGGGAGGTGAGTGGGACACACAGCACTTTCAGGGGCTGCGTCTGGTCTCGGGTTGGCCATAAATGCTCACCTTCTCCACCTTCCAGCCTCCATTCTAGATTCGCCCACCTCTGGCCAGCTGGAGGCCTCCGGAGCTGACTTACCTGGTAGAGCGACCCCCAGGGGTCCCTGAGCCCCTGGTCATCACGCCCCTTGCAGAGCAGAGGTTGCTGCGCTTACCCATTTACCGTCACCCTTGCCCCTCTGAACAGCACATTCCTGCGGTCTTGGCCAAAGGTGGGTCCTTGGGGCTTTCCACGGAACAGGAACCCTGGGTGGGTCTTCTGACAGGACCCAGTGTGTCTGCGTCAGTCCGCCCCCTTCCTTGCTCCTCTCATCCTTTCCCTCCCCGTCAGCACAAGGACGCTGCTGCTGCAACTTCACGCGGTGTGGACGGTCACTTTCCCCATGCTTCCAGAAGTTATCACCGTAGCAAGTTCATGCTATCCCCCGGCGTCCTTGCCGGGTACTAAATCCTGTGTCTCAGGATGACTCCAGAAGGCAGTATGTTCTTTTGACTCAGTTTTATGTTCCAGCCCCTCGATCTGGCATCCTCAGCATCCAGTTCTGGGCAAACCCCCCGGCTCAGCTGGGCTTGCTCACGGGTTCTTGCCACTCGCGTGGAATATGGCCCTTTGGCTCTGGCCCTAGGCCCAGCCCCTCCCCATCTGAGTTACAGTAAGACTCAAAGACCAAGTAGCCAGGGTAAGTGGTGGGGGTGGGTCCTGATGGGGTGATGCTGTCTGGTGGGGGCGAGGCCTCTTCACTGACTTCAGGCGGAGGTGGGAAGGACCGCACTAGCTCTAGACCTGGGGGGCTGGACCACATCTGCAGACTCAGAAGGAACTGGGACATCAAAATCTTTGGGAACCTTGGCTCAGATGTCTCCGTCCAGAGATGTCTGCATCCTATGTGTCAGGGTCCCGGAAGTTTCTAACCAGGGCTGTGACTTTGGTATAATGGGCCTGTCTTAATTGAATATTTAAGCTTTGAAATCCAGATGTTCTGACTTTGAAATCCTAGGCCTGGTCTTCAGTTTTCTGGGCCTTGCCAGTGCAGTGCTCCTTTGTATCCAACCAAAGAGGCCCTCGGGACTTCCACACCTGAATTTCAGTTGCCTGTTATTCCCCTCGGCTGTTTCTTACTTTTCTTACTACGTCAGTAACTTAGAGTGGTCTTCCCAATATCCATCTTCTTATAGATGCCATCTCCCTGACATCTCTCAGACTTACCTCTAGTGCGTTCTGTCCCATGGCCACCACATCCCGATTTACCACCAGCGAAAGTTTCAGCGATGCCCCTCGTGCCATGGGGGGCTGCGTGATCTGCTGACCATAACCCATGGGGTTTCCAATGGCAGCCAGGCCAGGAGGCAGCCAGCCCCCAAACCCATCTCCCTGCCTGCTTTCTTGGACCACTCCCTGCTGGGCTTGCAGGAAGCAGATGCTGAGACAGAGCTGGACTGTAAGAAATGTATGAGGGACCAACACTTCTGAAGGACAGGGCGAGGAAGCAGGACTGGACAGAGGAGTGAAACTGCCGTGAAAGCCAGGGCCAAGCAGCGGGGAGTTCTGGACGGAGTACTGGCTGTCAGGGTTGGCCCGTGCTGGGGCGAGATGGTGGGTGTTCTCTTGCTCAGCTCACGGGGGCTGTCCTGGAACTGGGAGCTTCCGGTGACTTCACTCCCCGCTCCACAGAGCAAGTTCTCCCCTGAAGGGGATCCAGGCATCGTCTGTCTGTATCTACCAAGGAGCAATTCAACGTCCACTCACTCAACAAACATTCTCTGTGAAGCACTGTTCTGATGCCCCAGATACAGCAGGGTGGAGACAAAGCCTCTCTCTCTCTCTCTCTCTCTCTCTCTCTCTCTCTCACATGGAGCCCTGTGACTTAACATTCTGTTCAACTAGGGGCAACATTCTTCTACTGATTGTTATAGGTCTGCTTTAATGTGTGAAGAATGAGGAATCGAGGCCCCAAAGTTACACTCCATGTAGCATGGCCTTGACCATTATATTTCTAAACAGCTTTACTGAGATAAATTCACGTACTATACAATCCGGCCATTAAGAGTATACAGTTCAATGGTTTGCAGCATGTTCACAGAGTTATGCAAGCGTCACCACAATTTTTTTTTCATTTTTTAACTTAAAGTCAATTAATTAACATATAATGTATTATTGGTTTCTGAGCTAGAGCTCAGTGATTCATCGGTCTTATATAACACCCAGTGCTCATTGCGTCATGTGCCCTCCTTAATGTCCATCACCCGGTTACCCCATCCCCCACCTCCCTCCCCTCCAGCAACCCTCAGTTTGTTTCCTATGACCAAGAGTCTCTTATGGTTTGTCTACCTCTCTGATTTTGTCTTGTTTTATTTTTTCCTGTCTTCTCCTATGATCCTCTGTTTTGTTTCTTAAATTCCACATATCAATGAGATCATATGATAATTGTCTTTCTCTGACTGACTTATTTTGCTTAGCATAGTACCCTCTAGTTCCATCCGCGTCATTGCAAATGGCAAGATTTCATTTTTTTGATGGCTGAGTAGTACTCCGTTGTATGTATATGCACCACATCTTCTTTATCCCTTCATCTGTCTGTGGACATCTGGGCTCTTTCCATAGTTTGGCTGTTGTGGACATTGCCACTATAAAGTCACCACAATCTATTTTAGAACGTTTTCATCACCCCCAAAAGAAACCCCACACAAATTAGCAGTCACTCCACATTCTCCCCCAACCCCTAGCCCTAAGCAACCACGAATCTACCTTGTGTCTCTACAACTTTGCCTATTCTGGAAATTTCCTATAAATGGGATTATACAACATGTGGTCTGCTGTGACTGGTTCTTTCCCTTAGGGTCATGTTTTCAAGGTTCTCCATGTAGCATGTATCAGTCCTCTGTTCCGTTTCACGGCTGAATAATATTCCACCGTACGGGTCCACCACATTTTGTGTATTCATTTACCAGTTGAAGAATTTTAGCTTATTATCAATAATGCTGCTGTGAACATTGGTGTGTAAGTTTTCTGTGAACCTATGTTTTCAGTTCTCTTGCCTGGGAGTGAATTGCTGGGTCATGAGATAACTCTATGTTTTGTATTTTGAAGAACTGCTAGATTGCTTTTCCAAAGTGGCCGTGTCATTTTACAAGGGAGAGTTCCAATTTCTCCTCATCCTCGCCAACACTTGTTATTGTCTGTCTTTTTTATTACAGCCACTGTAGGGGGTGTCTCATTGTGGTTCCCTAGTGCCTAATGATGGTAGCATCTTGTTACGTCCTCGTTGATAGCCTCAATACTTTAAGCTTGGAATTAAAATGATCCTGTTTAGGGTTTTTCACACTTGCTTGAGACTTAGAATTTTTTTTTTTCCAGAGGAGAGTGTGCAGGAAAGTCTAATACACAAAGACATAGAACTGGGGGTTAGGGTTGCGGAAGGGCGATGGGAACTGAGGCTCATGCCATCACTCTGCCCGGTGTCTTCCCCAGAGCCTACCCCTCATGACGAAAGTTCCCGAAACGACTAGAACTTTGCAAAGCATAGTTTGAAAATCACTGACTAGGACAACATCACAAGATAACTGATAAGACAGAGCAGTAAATAATAGGGACAGGATTGATCAAGCTAAATGAATGGTATTTAGCTATCATATTTTACTAACCAAACCAGAGTTGCAGAATCTGACAACAGAATATTTGAACCTGAAATATCTTTTGAAGCTCCCGCCTTTATTTATTATCTTTAAAGATTTTATGTTTACATAATCTGTACACCCAACATGGGGCTTGAACTTACAACCCTGAGATCAAGAGTCGCATGCTTTACCAAGAGAGCCAGCCAGAAGCCCCGATCCCGCCCTTATTGAACAAATATTGAGTACCTTTTCTATGCCGGATTTCCTACGTTCTGGGGATTAAAGCAGCACACAAGACAGACAGGGCCCTCCTCTCACAGCGTTTACATTCCCACAGATGGAGGCAGACCACAGAAAAACGACTAAACAAGAAAAATATCAGATGGTAAATTAGGGCTTTGCACTGATGGAGCTGCCACCAAGAGACCGGCGGCTGCTTTAGATTAGGGGGCCAGGGACCCCCTGCAAAGGTGACATTTCAACTGACAGCAGAAAGACCAGACGTCAGAGGAAACCGACACAACCGACAATACGGAAGCCCCCTGCTGGGACCCAGCATGACCTGCTCAAGGGGCCCCAAGAAAACTGAAGCAGACTGGCTCAGGGAGAGTGGTGGGAAATAAGACTGGAAATCTTGCTGGTAGCCAGATTTATGGGCCAGGAGAAGGGATTTAGATTTTGTTTCAAGTGTGATAGAAAGTCACTGGGGATTAAACAGGCAAGTGACATACCTGGTTTATATTTCTCTTTTTGGAATAAACTTTTTATCTTAGAAAAATTTTCAATTTCTAGAAAAATTGAGAAAATACCAAGAGTTCCCATATACCCCATATCCAGTGTCCTTTATTATTAGTGTCTTACTTTAGTATGGTGCATTGGTCACAATTAATGAACCAGTACTGATAACAGTATTATTAACTGAATTCCATACCGTGCAGTAATTCCCCCTTATCCTCGGAGGGTATGTTCCAAACCCCCAGTAGGTGCCTGAAACCAACTGTGGTACTGATCTTTATGTATATAGCTTTTTCCTATACATACCTACCTGCGATAAAGTTTAATTTGCAAATTAGGTGCAGTAAGAGATTAACAGCGATAACTAATAATAAAATGCAACAATTATAACAATAGACTGTAATCAAAGTTATGTGAATGTGGTTTCTCTCTCATAATCTCTTACCATACTCACCGTTCCTGTGATGGTGCGAGATGATAAAATGCCTACGCGATGAGCCGAAGTGCGGGAATGACGCAAGCGCTGTGACGTCACACGAGGCTGCTACTTCCTTCTGACGACTCTTCAGAAGGATGGTTGCCTGCTTCCCGAGTGTGATTGACCACAGGGAAACTGAGACCACAGACAAAGGCGGACCACTGTATTCAGGTTTCCTTAGTTTTTACCTAATGTCGTTCTTCTGTTCCAAGATCCCGTCCAAGATACCAGATTAAATTTAGTTGGCATATCTCAGACTCTCCTTGGCCGTAACAGTTTCTTAGGTTTTTCTTGTTTTTGATGACCTTCACAGTTTTGAGGACTCCTGGTCAGATAATTTGGGAAATGTCCCTCAGATGAGATTTGTCCGTGTTTCTCTCAAGATCAAAAATGGGGTTGAAAAGGCAAAAGCTGGATGCCGAGAGCCATCCAGTAGGACACGCGTTTATTTACGTTGATACGGACACATGGACATTTACTTGATGTGTTTGGTGATAGCCTGATACTCCTTTATTCGCTTTGTTGTTCAGATCGTTCCAGCCTTGGCCATTGGCGCCTGTGTCCCGTTGACATGATGAATCCTAAGACGGTAGTGGGAAAGGCCAGAGACAACTCAATTTACAAGAATAGAACATGGATCAATGGATCCTCTGGTCCCTCAAGCCTCCAGCCAACATCTTGACTGAAGCCTTTCGGGAGACTCTGACCCAGAGCCCACCCAGCAAGCCCCCCAGAATTTGTGAGGCAATAGGGGTTTATTGTTGATCTAAATCTCTAAGTTTTGGAGTAATGTGCTATGTAGCAATAGAACACAGAGTGCAAGAGGAGAATGCTAGGAAGACGATAGTTAGAAAATAGTTGGAAAACAAAATTGAGGAAGTCTTGGGGCGCCTGGTGGCTCAGCCAGTTAAGCGTCTGCCTTTGGCTCAGATTGTGATCCCAGGGTCCTGTGATCCAGCCCTGCATTGGGCTCCCTGCTCAGTGGGGAGTCTGCTTCTCCTGCTTAGGCTCTCTCACATGCTCTCTCTCTTTCTCTCAAGTAAGTAAGTAAGTAAGTAAATAAATAAATAAATAAATAAATAAATAAAATCTTACGCAAAAAATTGAGGAAGTCTTTCAGAAGATAGACCTACAAGGCTATGAGATATAAAATAAGAGTGAAAAGATGAAAAAATTAGAGAATGAGTCCTAGAGAGTTAAACTTCAGAGAAATAGGGGTTTTTGAAAGAGAGAAGAGAGAAAACAGAAGAAAAATCATCACTGAAATAGTCCAAGAAAATTTCCCCAAACTGAACTGAAATATCCTTCAATTTCCACGTTCAAAGGGCAGCAAGTATCCAGGACAATGTTTGAAAATAGAAATTAACTAAGCCACATCACAGTTACCTTTTAGAACTCCAGGAATAAAGAAAGAGGTCCTACAAGCTTATATAAATGAAGAGAAAGAGACAGAGAGAACATATCCAAATGACCAAGAATCAAATGGTTTTGGGGGTGCCTGGGTGGCGCAGTCGTTAAGCGTCTGCCTTCGGCTCAGGGCGTGATCCCAGCATTCTGGGATCGAGCCCCACATCAGGCTTCACCGCTGGGAGCCTGCTTCTTCCTCTCCCACTCCCCCTGCTTGTGTTCCCTCTCTCGCTGGCTGTCTCTCTGTCAAATAAATAAATAAAATCTTAAAAAAAAAAAAAAGAATCAAATGGTTTTGGACCCTCGTTTTGGGGGGGCACACCTTCCAGTAGCTTTCTGAGAAAGAATATGTGGAAGGTAACTTTTTTGAGATTATTAATAGCTGAAAATGTACATTCCACTCTCACACTTGGTCGAAAGTTTAGCTAGGTGAAGAATTCTGAGTAGGAAACGTTTTTTCCTTCAAAAGCATTTCTAGAAACTGTTTTGGCTCATCTGGGGAGAATGTTCGCAGGAGGTCAAGGATGGAAACAGGGAGACCAGCTGAGCGGTTAAAGTAGTAAGTAGTCCAGGTGGGAGACAGCCATGGCTAAACCTAGGGTCTGAGGGGTGAAGATAGGCAGAATTAAATAAACACAAAATACTTTTAAAGTTTGATAGAATTTTCTGGTAAATTAAATACGAAGTAGCAGGGTACAGAAGAGGCAAGGATAACTTGATTTGGGGCCACAGCAACAATGGAAGTGCCAGTTACTGAGCTGAGAGGGAAGACTGTTTACCTCACCTCAGGCCCCCGAGGGCACGAGACACTGAATACTCCCAAGGTGACCAGGTTGCAGGGGGAAGAAGTGACCACAGAGTGGAGCCAAGTTGCACAGAGGCCAGAAAGTAAGGAGGGTTTGGTGGGAGGTGGGGAGAATAGGAGGTTAGATGAAGCCCCTTGCACAGAGGGGATGAGTGTACAGGGGGGCAGAGAGGACCAGACAGACTGAGGATAACAGGGCTGTGGGTATATATTCATTTGAGAGAGAGAGTGGTGAGAGAGAGAGAGACAGCACGAGCAGGGTGAGGGGCAGAGGGAGAAGCAGGCTCCCCACTAAGCAGGGAGCCTGACATGGGGCTCGATCCTGGGACCCTGGGATCATGACCTGAGCAGAAGGCAGATGTCCAACTGACTGAGTCGCCCAGGCGCCCCCACATTGGTGGCTATTAATGAGAGCGGTAGGTTCGTAAGACTTTGCCCTCTTGACATCTAGCCTTTGCTTACATACCTCTGTGTCCCCTTTCCAGAAGGAAATTGCCCGTCCTCTGGTTGGAATTCTTCTACTAAAACAACATCTGCCTTCAAGTGACCTATGCTCATTGGTCCTTGATTTGTCCTCTGGTTAACTATCGCAGAGCACCCCCACGTCCTCGCTTCCTCACTTTAAACATCTGAAATTTTTTTCCTAGTGATACCAAGGCAAGAACAATTCCACAAGCCACTAGCAAGAAGGATCAGTTCTGCAATGGGTCCCAAAGACCAGGGCCAGATTGTTTTTCAAGGTGATTTTGCACTTCAGGCTGTCCTTACTACCTCAAAGACCTTCATAGGGTCCTTCAGATGATCCATCATCAGAAAGACTTCTCAGATTCCAGAGCTTTCTTCTCTGATCTTGTGCCCCTTTCTCCAGGAGGACCTAACTGTTCCCTTCTTGGAACTCTCCATAGCTTCATTCATTCATTCATTCACTTGTTCATTTTTTTAAATTAATGTTTATTGAGCAACCAGTATGCTCCAGACTCTGAGATTTAATAATGAATAATAAAGACACAAAACCTCTCTTATGGCACTTATCTCAGACTATGTCATATTATAGTCAATCATGCATTTATTCATGGAGTCAACAAACGTTTACCGAGCACCTTCTGGTGCCAGATTTTGTACCAAGTGCTGAGTACACAATAGTGCCCAAGACAGACTCCCTTGTTACTTTGGGTGAAGGAGACAGGATCAACCACCAATGATAGAACGATGTGGAAAGGGCTCTGATAAGTGGATGGATGGCTGGCTGGATGGATGGATAGATGGAAGGAAGGATAAATGGATAGATGGATGAGGGGAGAGTGGAGAGGAAGGAGAGAGGGAAATTGAAAGGTAGGTAGGTACAGGATGGTAAGGAATTTATATCCCTGGCTTAGCTTCACTAGATTTTAAGCTCCACGAGGACAGAACCCATGCTTCATTCAGCTTCATCTTACACGTAATAAGTGTTCTACAGGTGTTTATTGAATTAATATAAAATTGTCCCCTAGTTGTGGCCAGACGCTTCTGGGTCTCCCATCCCAGCCTACTGGCAGATGAGACATGTGGGCTCCACTCTTCCTTTCTTTCCATTCCCGAAACCAGAAAAGGCAGTTTTGCTAGCTCCCCACCTACCTTCATTCCCCCGGGTACGTTTCCAGTGAGGATCACAGGATCCCCCAGGCCACCCCCACTCATCTTATTAACCTGCCCTCCCAAGGATAACCCTGACCGGAACACAGCAAGGACACTTCGGTCAGCGATGTGTGATGAGCCCCACCCTCTGCAGTCACGTTTGCCTTCAGCGCCGAGATGACAACCCGGCTCAGTGTTTTGTTGGGTTCGTGACTCGAGTCTATTTGCAGAGTGCTGGCACCCAGCTCAGCTGGCCAACAGGTCTGACGCTTGGTTCTCTGGCCCCAGGCCCACACGGCCACACCCGCCCACACACCAGGGAGACCAGCTCAAGTTACACTGGTGTGTCCATGGTTACAAAGGAGGCCAGGGACTGGGTGGGAGGGCCTCGCCCCATCCCCCACGTAGCTTGGGTGCCGGAGAAACATAGCAGGGCCTTGTCTGAGGTCTCTGGGAGAACTGTCAGGGCGTGCAGCGACCTTCGTTGTCATAGATACCAGAATCTTGGGGCAGCTTCATTTCCTTTTCCCAGGATTCATGGTTTGGGGCCTCGTCAAGCCACTTGGGGCTTGTCCGTACTTGCCCTGCGCACCTAAGTCTAGCCTCTGTGCCGGTCTTAGCCTTTCCCTGTCTTGACCCCACGAGGGCTGGGAAAAGAGTTCCAGATCATAGCAGCAGTCGCGGTGAGCATTTGTCATCTGGGCCTGGCCCCACTGCTGCATTACCACCCCCTAGGCAAACGCCTTGACACCACTGTTGGTTCCTCTATTTCTTATGCAGACACAATCCATCCACACACCCTTTCCGTTCTACCACCAAAATATAATCCTCACCTACCCACTTCCCACCATCCCCACTCCACTCCATGCACCACTACGTCTGCCCAGCACCGTTGTGATGGCCTCCTGACTGGTGTCCCGCCTCCATGCCTGCACCCACCTGTGCTCTCCACGTGGTCCCCAGACGGAGCTTTTACAAGGAGAGATGGGATTGGGTTACCCCCCAGTGTAAAGCGATGGCATCCCATCTCCCTTGGAATGCCACCCAACTGTTCACTCTGGCCTACAAGACCGTGTGCCTTCTGGCCCTCCAAGTCTACGTCTTTGTCTCCTCTGGTACCACACGCGTTCACTGGCCTTGGCACACACAGCTTCGCCGCTTCCTCAAAACAGCCAGCCCTCCCCAGTCTCAGGGCCCACCTCTCTTTCCTCTCCCATGGCTCAATTGTCTTCAGAGAGGTCTTAGCTTCGTCTTCCCTGTTCAGAGAGGCCTTCATCCAATCCCTTAGCAAAAACAGACCCTCTTCCCAACTCCGCCCACCTTTCTAGCACAGCGTCCTGTCGTCTCGTCTTCAGAGCCCTTATAATCACCTGAAATTATTCAGCGCCTTTCTTTCTTGGTCATCATCTGTCCCTGGCTGACTTGAGTGTAAAGTTCCCAAGGGCATGACCTTTGTTGTCATGTTCACATGTGTGTCTCCAGGGCTCCAAAGGCGAGATGCTCAACAGAAACGTTTATGAGAAATGAGCTGTGCTAACAATTTAGATACCTTCTCATTGCTATGCCAAACTCAGGGCCTACCAGGTCTTTTGTAAAATATTGGTAATAATAAAACATAGTTGAGATATTATTCCGTAATAAAAAAGAATGAAATGTAGTCAGTTGACCCTTGAATAGCATGAGGGTTGTGGACTGGCTCCCCCGTACAGTCAAAAATCTGCATATAAATTTTGACTCCCCAAAAACTTAACTACTAATGGCTTAGGGTTGACTGGAGGCCCTTCCGATAACATAAACAGTTGATTAATACATGTTTTGAATGCTCTGTGTATTTATACTGCATTTTTACGATCAAGTGAGCTAGAGAAAAGAAAATGTGATGAGGAAGAGCATAAGAGGGGGCGCCTGGGGGTGAAGCGTCTGCCTTCGGCTCGGGTCATGATCCCAGGGTCCCGGGTTAGAGCCCCATATCTGGCTCCCTGCTCAGCGGGGAGTCTGTTTCTCCCTCTGCCCCTCTCCCCACTTGTGCACTCTCTCTCTCTCACTCTGATCTCTCAAATAAATAAATAAAACAAAATAAAAAAATAAGAAGAGCATAAGAGGAAATACATGTCCAGGGCTGGACCGCAGAAAACGTGCATCCAGGTGGACCCCCGCCGTCCAAACCTGTGTGGCTCAAGGGTCCACTCTACGTGCAACATAGAAGAACCTTGAAATCGTTATGCCCAATGAAAGAAAGCAGTCACAAAGACCACGTTTTGTATGATCCCGTCGATATGAAATGTGCAGAAGAGGCAAAACCATAGAAACAGAAGGTAGATTTGAGACTGCCAGGGACTGGGGGAGGGGCACTGGTCCACAGTGTGAGCATTGCAGGATCTCCTTAGCAAGCTTCCATCTCTTCTAAGGAAGTCTTTGGGGACACTCAAGCCAGTGTGAATGCTCCCACCAGCTCTCCAAGGTCCCCCCGGTTTTGCCTCCCGGGGTAGAGAACCCACCGAGCAAGGGATCTCTGGAAGGCGGAGCCTGCGTCCTGCTGCCTCCGTTGCCTCACCAGGACTCCAGGAGGGAGCCTCCATGATTAGGTACGTGTTTATGAAATGAATGAAAAAGCAATGCATTAATAAATAAGCGGAATAGTTCAATTCAAGAGTAAATCTGACCCTGGAGCAGCGCTCCAAAGAGTCTCCGAGGTTGTGAAGAACCATAAACCATCATAAACCATCATAAACTGTCTTCCCTCTGCACTGGGGTAATTTTAAAATTTATAAAACATCTCCTGTGCCTCGGCTCTCCTGTGTTTTCCTAAACGTCTATGGAATGTCAATACATAAGAAGGCATCACCACCCCATCTTCGCATTGAATGAACACAGGTTGAGAGAAGTCCAAAGTCTTTCCCCAAGTCTTGAAGAGGGAGCCCCCAGAGTGTCTCCCAGATGGTGCTCACTCCAGGGAGCTCACAAGGGCTAAGGTGGGTCTTCCCCAAGGACAAGGACACCATCAGCCAAGTATGGCAGGTGAGTCATAACCAAGTCCTGATTATCCATGTAGTCCAGCCATCCCACCCCAGAAACTGAAGAAATCCATATTTTTTAAAATCCTGCTATTACCAGTGATATTACCCTCTGCAACCCAATGGCTGCTTCCCTCCCAGCACCCCCCCCCCCCCCCCGCCGGTCTGCCAGGTGGTCCCTGAGGATGGCCGCTCTGAGTAAGGGTCAGCCAGATCCCCTTCGTGCAGCCTGTGATGTCTCTCCAGACCAGAGCCAGCCCACGTGTAGAAACTTTTCCAGCAATCCGGGGGTATGATCTTATATCTGTTGATAGAACAACAACAAAAGGGGGCTCGTAATTTGTGAACGTTTTTTTCCTTTTCCTTTTTGTAGTAACTCATTTTTATTCTGCCTTGCAACAGTATTTGATTGAAAAAATAGAAACAAACCCAAACCAAACTGTTCTTTCACTACAAACAGTTTGGGAGACTCTGGTGTCCAGCCTCCCCCCCGCCCCCGGGTGCTGCCACTTTGGCCTTAGGGGGGCTCCCTCTCCCGTGAGGCTCTCCAGTCCCCCAGTAGCGCACGGGGGATCCTAGCGCTGACCTCACGGGGCTCCTGTCGGATTGGGATGAGACAGCGTATGTAAGCGGCTCACAGATGGAAGACGCAGCTGCCCCCGCCCCCCGTCCCCTTCCTCCCATCCCTTCTGCTGCCTCTGGGACATATGTTCTAAGGGACAGGAGGACCCTCGTGACAGACAGGCAGATGGAGCAATCATGGCTGGAGACAGGCAGAGTCCTGGCTCTGAAGAGTCAGGGAAGCAGAGCGGCACGGTCCCTTGTAGAGAGAGCAGGGGCCGTACAGAGGCGCTCGGCCTCCCGGGAGGCCTGCCTCACTCAGACCCCGTGCTCCTCGAGGGCAGAGGTCTCACCTGCAGGCAGCTTGACCCGGTCCTTTGTCTGCCAGTCGTGGACACCCTGGCGTCCCCTGTGGGAGGCCTGCAGCTGCTCGGTGACCGCAGGCCGCTGAGGTACCCAGGGGCCCGTGTGGAGGAAGGTGTGGGAGAGGGAATGTCTGCAGCTGTGGCCTAGAGCCTGTGGGCTGTGAATCCAGCAGGGGGGAGACCGCAGCCTGGACCACAGGGGGCTGCAGGGGCGGCAACAGGCTGCTGTCCCATGTCTGCAGACGTGCTCCCCTAGACTGTGGCACGGTGGCACTGTGGACTTGTGGCAAGTGGCAGTGGGCCGTGGGCATGGAGGAGACACACTGGGGGCTGAGAGCAGACACGAGAAGCTAGGAGACTATGTGGGCAGTGACCTGGGGATAGCACTCCTGACCCTCCCTGGGTGGGGGGACCCCTTCATTTGGGGTTGGTTAGGAAATCTCTGGTCCTAGGCTGCCCAGAGCCTCATCTTGGTGCCACCATCGAGGAAAGGAGAGAAAGCCACTCGCCGAGGCCTGCTGGGGTGTCCCACCATCACACACTCTGTCTTTGACAAAGGGGAGATGAAAATGAAACCCAAGGAGTGGTGTCTAGGACACTGAGGGTCAGGTGCGGGGGCTGCAGGCCGTGGCTCGAGCGTCCTGACGCAGCTGGTGGGATGGGCCAGTTCTCAGCAGGGCACGCTGGGCCTCCTACCTGCACAGCAGGATCCCCTGAAGTGGGGCCCTTGAGGCTCTTGGACATGAGTCTCTGTGTGCTGACCACTTCCCGCACCGTGCTGGGATGGGACACCCCACAAAGAGGGCGGAGATGGCAGCCCCCACGCCACTGGGAAAGAAGGTGGTGTGGGTGCAGATTCATTCGGTGGGGCAGGACCAGAGGGTGTCCTGTTGGACTTCCTGACTGTTCTGGTGAAGGCGACAGCAAGATCATTTGGTGAGAGGAAAGGAGGGGGTCAGGTTACAGGAGCTGGAAAAGAGGAATGGGGGGTGTTGGGGGAGTACAAGGGGGCTCTGCCTGGGACAGCCCCGACCGGATGGGGGGCCGGGGATTGGCAGACATACCAATGAACACAGAGCCAGTGACTGGATCGTGGCAAAGCACTGTGCATGCAGTAGGCACTCAGTACGTGCTTGGTGACTGAGCGTCCAGTCGGCACCATCGAGGGACAGAAGAGACCATGGGGAAACACATGTTACATGAACTTGCTCAGTTAATCATGCCCCGTGGAGGAGGAAACTTCTCCCCATGGAGTCACACCCACCCGAGGCCTGCAGGAAACAAGCCTGGGGGCCGGCCACCCGCCGTCCTTCCTCCTTTGAGATAGAGGTTCCACCTCCGAAGTCTCCACCACACGGGCCTCACCTGACACCTTTGGTCCTCCCCATCCACCCCTTCCCCAAGCCTGCCTTCTCCCCGCCTTCTTGCCGCAGGTGTGAACTCCAGGTTCGCCCTCACTGGCTTGACTGACCCGACAAAGGCCAGAGAGGCAGAGCCTCCCCTGCTTCCAGGGCGGGACTGAGCCCCGCCCCAGGGCTGCCACCTCTCCCGGGGCACAGTGGGGGCTCTCATCAAGGTGTCCAGTGGCTCAAGCACGGATCTTATTGACAACTCTCCCCTCTCTCTCCCTCGGCCTCAGTTTCCCTCTAGGAAATGCCCACTGAGAACAGAATTGTTGGTCCTCCAGCCTCTGGTGACTTGGCCATAACTTGACCGGACTCCTCGGGCAAAGGAGCCCCCCTGGAGGCATCTCATGCTCTTGGAGTTGGCTAAGAATCCCTGGCCCAAGGTGGCAAGAGCCTGGCACCAATGGTGCCCTGGGAAGGTACAGAGCTTGCTCCCCAAGGGCCTGAGTCACCTGCCAGTACTGCTGCCGCTCCCCACCCCCAAGAGCTCTGCCCAACCTGTCCTACAGGTGTGTCTGGCCCGGAGCCAGTCGGGCCCGGTGCCCAACTCATTTACGGGAAGGAAGGATGTAAACAGAGGACAAGGGGCGGGCGGAGGACAAAGGCGACCCGGGTCTTTTGTTTGCACCTCACTCAGCTCAGAAGCTGCTCGCATCACACCCCAGGGGGGGCTGGCACCCAGAGACCTGGGGACCGGCCCACCAAGGGGCAGCACACGGTGCCAGGGCTGCCCTCACTTGCCCTCCACCGTTCCCCCTTCCCCTCTCCTGGGGCTGCCCTTGGCCCACCCGTCCTCTCTCACAGCCGTGGTCTCAGCCTCAGGCAAGGCCCTACCACTTAGCCTCTCTCCAGGACACGGCTAGAGAGCGACAGGTGCTGAGTCACCGGTTTGCCACGTGGCCTGCCCAGAGGAAGGAGGCCCCTTAGGCTTCAGCTCCCCATGGCAAGGAGTCGAGAGGAGGTAGCAGACAGAAGGCTGAGGATGTCTGGAAGGGCCTCAGCAATCGTCAGCTAGGAACCCAGGCAGAAGGAGGGGGACACTGCTCCCTACCTCTCAAGGGTAATCTGTCTCAGATGCTTAGGAGTACTGGGGCCATAGGAAATTCAGGAAAATTCCATGCATCCAGCAGACTTTTGCTGACTATGTACCGTGGTCAAGCACTCTCCTAGGTGCCAGGATCCATCAGTGGACAAAACAAAGACCCTACCTGTGCACGTTAGTGTCCACTCTCGTGGGACGGTAGACATTAACGAGAAACTCATCAATGTATTGTGCATGACACAGTCATTAAGTGCTGAGGACGATGAAGCAGAGAGCTGTGGGGAGGGGTGGCCAGGGCGGCCTCCCTAAGCGGTTATTTGAGGAAAGACCTGAAGACAGTGAGGGAGCCGTCCTGTTGAATCTTGAAGGGACAGCATGGGGGCAGAGCAAAGACGCCACACAAGGTCTCGAGGGGTGAATTTGAGTGGCATGGTGCGGGGGGCTGGGGAGAACAGTGAGGAGGCCAGCCAGGCTGCAGTTGGAGGTGGGGGGCCGTCAGCACCACGCTGTGTGGGGCTCTGCTTGTACTCGAGTGAGAGGAGCCACGGAGGGTTCTGAGCAGAGGAGAGTCGTGGACTGAGATAGGATGCACCTGGACAGCTCTGGCTGCTGGGTTATATATATATATATAGTATTTATATTATATTATATTATATTATATTATATTATATTATATTATATTATATTATATATTATTTTTATAAGATATTATATAATTATTTGAGAGAGAGAGCATGAGCAGGGGGAGGGGCAAAGGCAGAGGGAGAAGTAGACTTGCCCTGAGCAGGGAGCCCGATGTGGGGCTCGATCCCAGGACCCTGAGATCATGACCTGAGCCCAAGGCAGATGGTTCACCAACTGAGCCACCCAGGGGCCCCAGTATATATTATCATTAAATGCTAACTATTAGTTTGAAATTTTTTCAAATTGCACAATATACGTAGCATAGAATTTACCACTGTAACCACGTTAAAGCGTGTGTTCAACGGCAGTAGTACATTCGCACCGTTACGCAGCTGTCACTGCCGTCCGTCTCTTCCATGTTCCTGCCCTGCAGCTCTGTGTCCAGCAAACACTAGCTCCCCGCTCTCCACCCCCGGGCCCAGTAACCCCCACTCTACCTTCTGTGTCCCCCGATTGCACGGCTCCGGGCAGCTGAGGGGCGCGGGATCACACAGCATTTGTCCTTCTGTGTCTGGCTTATTTCGCTTAGCTACTGGTTTTTTATTCCTTCGTTACGAAGTGGGGATAATGACACTTTTTTTGACTCCCTCAGGATTGTCATGGGAAGACCCAAGTGGGCGATGAACGTGAAGATGTTTCGTAAATGGCAAACCCTGATTCCACGTCGGGTATGAGTTGTAACTCGTTCTTGCCGAGGCAGGTCTGCCCCGCGGCAGTCCGTACCGGAGGGATTTCTGAGCTTCCTTGAAGACGTGAAAGGGGCAGTGAGGGTCACCATGCACTGGGAAAATGGGGAACTGCTGTCGGGGGGTCAGTGGTTTGGGGCTTGTTGGAAAGGCCCTCGGGTTGCTGTTTGCCAGGTCCTCTCTCTCTGCTGCCCTTTGGCTGGAGGTGAAGGCCTGGTGGGCTGACCCTAATGAGGGTCTGGAAGCTGACTCTTCCTACAGCCGCTCCTGGTAAAGATCCCTCACCTGTTGAATCTGTGTTGCTCACCGTACACACCTGCCACCCAGCCGGGGTGACAGAGGCACCCCCTGTGCCTTTCCCTAAAGCGACAGGCCGCCCTAGTGCCAGCCCAGTGCAGACACCCCCACGAGCAGCTGTACCGGTGACTTACCCCTAACAGCTCCTGGATACAAATGTGGTGATGGAGACATTTCCACGGAATTAGGGAGCACACGGGAGGACCTAACCCGGTCACGTGAGTGGAGGAGGGTGTCAGTGAAGGTTTCCTGCAAAAGGTGACCGAATATTGCTCCTTCCTCTGCTCAGTTATGACTCCAGTCGTAGAGACTTAGGAGAGACGCCACGCGTGATTTACCTGCATTACAGCAGGGGAACTTCTCACTGATCCCACGAGGTAGAAACTCTTAGCATCGCCATTTGACAGCTAAGGAAATTAAGGCTCAGAGAGGTCAGCCACTTGCTCAAGGTTACATAGCTCAACAGTGGTGGTGTCAGCAGGGGATCCAAGGTCTTCCTGACCTCCTCAGTTGGCACCCCCTTGAACCTTCGGCTGCCTCCCAAAAGGCAGGACACCCAGGTGTGCGCAAGCGTACTGCTGACGATTCACGATCATTCACGATGGTCCGGACAAACATTTCTAAAAATTCAATATGTGAATTCATTTTAACGTATGCTAGGAAAATGGTAACTAGCGTGTCAAGCCCTTGATGAGAGATAGAAATGTGAAGTTTCTTTTTGAATTAGATTTATTTTAGGTAAAAGGGGAGGCTTTTTTTAAAGGTCTCAATCCCATTCTAATTAAACTCTCCTAGGTATCACATAAAAATGTTATATTTGCTAAACTAGGGTTTTTTTCTTGGGTTTGGTAAAACATACAAACAAAATGGACTATTCTATGATTATTTATTTAGTTTTTTTTAAAGATTTTTAAATTTATTTATGTGACAGAAAGACAGCCAGCGAGAGAGCTAACACAGCAGGGGAGTGGGAGAGGAAGAAGCAGGCTCCCAGCGGAGGAGCCTGACGTGGGACTCGATCCCGGAACGCTGGGATCACGCCCCGAGCCGAAGGCAGACGCTTAACGACTGCGCTACCCAGGCGCCCCTATTCTACCATTTTTTAAAGATTTATTTATTTATTTGAGAGAGAGAGCGCATGTGGGAGGGTGGGGGCAGAGGGAGAAGGAGAGAGAGTCTTAAGCAGACTCTGCACGCTGAGCTCGGAGCACCAAGGGCTCGATCTCATGACCCTGAGATCATGAGCTGAGCCGAAATCAAGAGTCGGGTGCTTAAGAGCCCCCAGGCGCCCCAACCAATCTACCATTTTTAATTGTACTGTTCAGTGGGATTAAATATGTTCACATTATTTTGCAAACATCACCCTATCCATCTCCAGAACTTCTTCCTCATCCCAACTGAAACTCTGTCCCCATTAAACAGTGACCCCCATCCTGTGACCCTCCTCCAGCACCTGCTTACCATCATTCTACCTTCTGTCTCTATGCACTTAACTATTCTAGATACCTCATATAAGTAGAGTCATTCAGTATTCGTCCTTTTCTGTCTGGCTTATTTCACTTATATTATCAAGGGAAGCCAATTTATAGAGGGGGACGCCTGGGTGGCTCAGTCGGTTAAGCATCCAACTCTTGATTTCAGCTCAGGTCATGATCCCATGGGTCGTGAGATGGAGCCCTGAGTTGGGCTCCCCACTCAGCGGGGAGTCTGCTTGAGATCCTCTCTCTCCCTTTCCCCCGCCCCTCCCCCTGCTCACTCGTGTTCTCTCTCTCTCTCTAAAATAAATAAATAAATAAATAAATATCTTTAAAATAGAGAAAACAGCAGAATAAATAAATTGCTTAGCTGGTCTGCAGATGTGGCAATGGCATGGGGCTGAATAAGATAGGAAATTGTCAGGCTGGGAGAGCAGAGGACTTCTCACCCCTCCTGTCTTCAGAGGACAAGCCAGAATTCCATCTGCTATGCCCGGATGTGTAGGAAAAGTCAGGGATACGAGGAAGAGGAGTCAGTGAAGGAGGCAGAGAAGGAACCACGTATAAACTCCTCATCCAAAAAATTAACTGGGCTCTTCGGGGAGACTTGGCCTTCCCAGAGCCCTTGCACTCCCAGAGCCTGGGGATGGGCTGTCCACTCTGTGACTGCCTGAGGGGACGTCGATAGATGGCCCAATCTACAGGCTACATCTGGTTCCACTCCAAGCCTTCTGGTGCCATTTTTTCCCACCCATCTAACTGGGCAGGGCCCAAGCGATGGCATCCAAAGGACTTCGAAGTGCTGCTAACCTAGGTATGTCCAAGACACCAAGTGGAAACCAATTACTGGTCACGTATCTCCAGGATCTGAATTGGTAGGCAGGAACCAAGCAGAGAGCAGACAGGCTGGGAAATCCCCAGGCACTAGGCTCTGGAGATTGCAACAAATGAAAGCATTTTCAGAATGGAGAGGGAGGCTAGTTCTTCCCTGAGGGTTGGGGGGTCCTGGTAGAGTCCAGACCCAAGGTTTGAGCAGGCAAACACTTAGCGCCATGGCCCAATGAACCAGAAGTGTCAGGAGGTATGATTTCTTGCTGAGAAACACATTCATTGCCTGGCATTTTCTAAAGAAAGGTAACGTGCATGCTGCAGGGTGCTTTGAGCTGGGTGGGCGTGTGCACTCGGGGCTGTGGGAGGGGCTACTGCGTCTGTGGTTTGGATACCTCTGTGCGCGCCAGCCCTGGAAGCGGATCAATTAGTTTCTGACTCAGGTCAGCTCTAACGAGCAGCCAGGCCTCACCCAGCTGGGCAGTTTATAGGCTATTATTCTTTAATCCCACAGACTATAAACCCTTGAGAGAAGGGATAAGCTCTGTTCTGTTCCCCCGTTGTACCCTTTACCGAGCACAGTACTCAGTACGTCTACCCAGGTAATGCAACTCATTAAATATCTGTGGGATGAGTCAATGTACACATGATATCGACTCTGGTCTCTTATTGAATTTTCGTCTTTCTGCAGTGTTCTTTTAAAGATACATGATATTGACATGTATTATATGTAAGCGTATGTGCATATACATGTAATGTATATATGTTTGTGTAAACATATAACGTGTTAGCTTTATATATCTAGTTTTATAAACTTCTAGAATCTTGTGATCTATCTTGAGAAAAAAAATTCGCTTTCTAAAATATAATCTGCATCTGCGTTGCTAGGGGACCACGCACCTTTCCTACAATCAGTGCGTCTACCTCTGAGAGCTCCACACCCGCCACAGTAGTTGTTCCTTTTAAAAAATTACAGTAATCCTAAGAAATCTTCTTTTGAAAGAGGACACAATTCAAATGTGAATGGAGTTATCACGGGGGAGGACAAGAGCTCCAGCCAAAGTCCTTTCTATGCAACGTTCCCCTTGGGGGAACAACATTTCTTCATGAGAGGAATTCCATGTTTGTCCCCAGTCAAGAACTTTCTGCTCCAAGTTGCTAATCCTATTTCAATATTTTATTTCAGTCTTGGGTCCGTTTCTGGGGTGGAAGAACTTTTGGTGTCGTGGAGAATCTTAAGAATGACAAAAGGAAGAGAGACAATGCTGAGATCTTAAGTAGTAGAAAGTATTTTGTTTTTAAAGATTTATTTATTTATTTGAGCAGGGGTGGAGCAGAGGGAGAGAGAATCTGAAGCCGACTCCGTGCTGGGCATGCAGGGCTCGATCTCACGATCCTGAGATTACCACCCCAGACAGAACCAAGAGTCAGACATCTAACCAACTGGGCCATCCAGGTGCCCCATTAAGTGTTAGAAAGTATCTTAAAAATACATGCCCAACATGGTTTAGATATCGATATATACTTTTTGGACAATACTAAACGAATAAAAAGCCACCTGAGCCTGTGCGAAATGTAAAATGTAGTTTGCGTCAGGAAACCTTCCTTATCACATGTGTATTTATATATACTGTGGTCACGTGGTCAAATTACAATGCTCATAAGCGGTAATGCAGATAATAAAGCAGGGGCTGCCACGTACCCAACTCTGGCCAAGGGGTCTCCTCTGTGCCCTGCCCTGTGTCCGTGCCACCCAGGCCACCTCTTTACGGCTCTGCCCACCCTGGCCGCTGGCCCTCTAGTTCCATTTGGAGCTGGTTAACCATTTGCTCTGCTCCAGGGTGAGGTAATCCGAGCTCACTCGGGAGAGGTGAGGGCCTGCGGGCAAACCAGCCCAGCCTGCATCGCAGGGCTGATGTCACCCTGACCCTTCCCGAGCTGCCCTGGCCAGGCCTGGAGTGGGTGGGGAACAGGGGGTGCTTTCTTGAACTAAGGGCACATTCCAAACTAAGTCACCCCTTCCCCCAGCCTAGCTATCTCATAGAACCCCCTCCCATAAACCCAGCCTTGGGTCCCGGGTGCTGCAAGAGGAACCATGCACTAAAGGAGAGAGAATCTCGGGGCACCTGGGTGGCTCAGTTGGTTAAGAGTCTGCCTTCGGCTTAGGTCATGATCTCAGGGTCCTGGGATTGAGCCCCCGTGTCCATCTGGCTCCCTGCTCCGCAGAGAGTCTGCTTCTCCCTCTGCCCCTCCTCCTGCGCTCGTGCTGTCTCTCAAACAAATAAATAAAATCTTTAAAAAAATAAAATAGAAATAAAAGAGAGAGAATCTGGAAGAGCCCTCCCGCCTAATTTGAGGGGCACTTGATGATGGGGGCAGGCTGTGTGTCAGGGCAAGAGACACAATAGTTGGAGACAACCCAGGAAATGTGGAGAAAGCCCTGTGTTTGGAGTCTGTAGACCTTAGTCCTGGCTCTGCCATGGCCCCATGCCCCCATCCTTACTCCCCAATAAGGACAGACCAGAAGGTCCTTGGTCCCCTGCCTCTGCTTGTAAGTCCCTACCATGTGTCAGATGCTTTACATCGATGACCCTGTTTAATCCTCAGAACAACCCCAGGAGAAGGATATGAGTATTAGCCGCATTTCAGAGGCGGGAAAGTGGAGGCGCGGAGCTGGGAGTACCTGCCCCAGGAAGGCTCAGCAGCAAGGCTGACTGAGGACTCCACCCAGGCAGGCTGGCCCCGGGCTCTGACCCACAGCGCCGCCTTGCCTGGTGCCCCCAGTGGCCCTCCCCTCCGTCTGGTCCCCCAGCCTGGCTTCCATACCCTGCCCTCCCTCCCTCTGCCTTCTCATACTAATTCCCGGCAAACCCTGATCCCTGTCAGTTCTGAGAGGAAGGCCTGTGATGAGCTCATTCACGGTTTCCTCTTCCCTCCCAAGAGCATGACGAAGAAAAGTCCACCGGTAGCAAAAATGCCAATCTATCTGTTGATTAGAGATAAAGGTCCTCAGCCTTGCCAGAGCTCCGGTAAGGAGGGGTCAACGGTGACAACTAATGGCCATTAATTTCTGTATGAAGTCTGAAGCGGGTCTGCTCATTTATTCAATAAATTATTTATTGGGTGTCTTCTCTGCATTGTGGCATCGTGACAAAATGGGCAAAACGCTACACCCTCACAAAGCATAGAGATTCTTGGGAAATAAGTCAATTGACAAAAATAAATAAACCCATATATGGTGTGTCTGATCATGATTAATGCAATGGAGAAAATGAAACAAAACAGGAGGAGAGGATGACGAGTACTGGCAGGGCTGAAGTGGGGGATGGGCTGCAATTTTAATCAGGGAAATCAGGGACTTCACAGAGGAGGTAATTAATTAATTAATTTAAAAGATTTTATTTATTTATTTGATAGAGCGAGAGACAGACAGTGAGAGAGGGAACACAAGCAGGGGGAGTGGGAGAGGAAGAAGCAGGCTCCCAGCAGAGCAGGGAGCCCGATGCGGGGCTCGATCCCACAACCCTGGGATCACACCCTGAGCCGAAGGCAGACCTTTAACGACTGAGCCACCCAGGCGCCCCTCACAGAGGAGGTAATATTTAAACAAAGCCTCACAGGAGGTGAGACAATAAAGCATTTGGGTATGGAGAGGACTCCAGGCAGAAAGAAGGGGCAGTTCAAACGCTTTGAGGCCGCAGCACGTTCCAGAGCAGTGCCGTCTGTGTCTCAGAGCAGAAAGCAGTAGGTGCGATCAGAGAGACGAGGCAACAGAGGGAGTCCGGCCTCACCTACCCCTGGGAGGACCTCAGCTTCCCTCTGATTGGGAGGGAAGCTTCGGAGGATTTTGAGCAAAGGATCCACTTGATCACAAGGCTGGAAGAACGAGACTTTTTGTTAAGATAAGAGATCTGGTTGGTAGCAGAGGAGATGGGTGAAGTGCTTGGATTCCTGATATATTCTGAACATAAAGACAACAGGATTGCGTCCAGATAGGGTAAGACACGTGAGAGAAAGAGCGGAGTCAAGGATGACTCTAAGGTGTTTGGCTTGAACAGCTAAAAGAAGGCAGTTTGCATGTATTACGGGAGAAGTGTTTAAGAGGGAGGCCGGGAGTTGGGTTTGAGCATGTGGAGTTGCAGCTGCAAGTAGAGACATCACGGAGGCCGTCGGACATGTGAGTCTGGAGTCAGCGGAGCCTCGGTGCATAGATGGCATCTCATGCCATGCAGCTAAGAAAGGTCACCGTGACAGCAAGTGAAGATAGAAGAGAGCAAGCACCGAGCTCTGGGCACTCCAACACCGAGGTTAGGGAGATGAGGAAGCACCAGGAAAGGAGTCTGAGAAGGATGGTCAGTCCCCGAGGTGGTGTCCAAATCCAGCCTAGTGAAGACAGTGTCTCAAGAAGGAGGACATGGTCAGTGGTTTCGTGTCCACTGCTAGATTGAAGAGATCAGGACCGAGACTTGGACTTAACATGACCAGGGTCGCTACTAACATTAGAGCATTGTCAGTAGGGGACACTGAAGCCTGACTGAGTTTAGGGGACCACAAATATAGACAGCTCTTTGCCATTAAGGGGAGCAGGGAAATGGGCAGTAGCTGGGTGGGAATGTGCATCAAGAGAGAATTTTGTGTTGTTGTTGGTTTAAGATGGAAGAAATAAAAGGACATTTATATGCCAGTGCGGATAATCAAGTAAAGAGGAAAATTCTGAGGAGGGGAGGAGGGATTTGCTGGAGCGCTGTCCTTGAGTAGATGCGATGGGAGGGGTCTGGTGCAGGAGTGGAGGGGTTGGCCTCAGCCAGGAGCACAGACAGTTCATCTGAAATGGTAAAGGAGAAAAGGTAAAGGGTACAGGTGTGGATGGTGGTAAGGGGGTGGGTGCAGTGAGAGGTGGTGGGGGTTCTCTTCTGATTGCTTCTATTATCTCTGAAATAGGAAGCGAGGTCCTCAAGAGCAAGGAATGGGAAAGGGAGTGGAGGTGTGACACGACTGTAGGTGTGAGAGATCCTCTGAGAGAGCGGGAGAATGAGCCAACGGGGGAAAGGCGTGTAAATGTCAACCCCAAGGCCCCTTGAGATGCATGATTAGTAATGGAGACCAGAGTTTCCAGTCTCAGCGGTATTGACATTTTCGGCTCGATAAGTCTTCGCCATGGGCAGCTGTTCTGGCTATTATTGGATACTTAGCATACTTGGCCCTTACGCCTTAGATGCCAGGGCACCTCTCCCCAGTTGTGACGATCAGTCTGCCTCCAGACATTGCCAAATGTCCCCAAATATGGCGGGAAAATTGGCCCCCACCAAGAACCACAGACAGAGACTGAGAAGTGTGGCTGTTAGCACGGATGCTGGCTAGGAGTGGCTGAGAGTTGAATTAAATCAAGACTGTGGTTTTGTCAAGTAAGGAGAACAAAGTAAAAGGAGGCAAGAGAGTCCAGCGTCTCTGAAGGAGAGTGAGGATAATGACTGATGATGGAATTTAGTCTGGGTGAAGGGGGGAGAGAGAAGAGCCCCCACCGGGATCGCCGGGCCACAGACTCCTCGATACTTAGCCTCCTCAGTATCCTTTCGGCTTCTACCCACGCCTGGTCCGAAAGCCAATGGCACGTGTTTGAAGGTTGTTGTCTGTCTTCACAACAGCATCGCACCCCTCATTCCGTTCTCGTTCCCTGGTGCGGATGGGAAATCACCCCACACCTCAGTGACTTAAGACAATACCACTTTATTATGATGATCTTTCATGGTTCTTGGGGTTGACGGAGCTCAGCTAGGTGCCTCACACTTGGGGCGTCTCATACAGTTGTAATCCTACGGCGGCTGCCTCCGAGGCCATCTTGAACTCTTACTTCTAGAAGTCATCTTGAACTCTTATTTAGATGTCCGGCATTTGATGCTGTCATTGTCTGGGCCCTCAGATGGGGCTACTGGACAGAACACCTACCTGTGGCCCCCCCTTGTGGCTTGGGCTTTCTCACAGCGTGGTGGCTGGGTCCTAGGAGCCAGTGTCCAAGAGAATGAACCAGGCGGAAACCATATTGCTTTCTGCGATCCAGCTTCAGAAGACGTGAAGTCTTTCCACCGCATTCTATCCGCTAGAGTTACTAAGACCGGATTATATTCAAGAGGAGGAAACGACACACGTTTTCAAACAATTGCACCAAGCCTCTCACTTAACGGAGAAACAGGCCATCAAAAGAGAAGGCCCTCCACTTCCCCCATCTGCACCCTCCCCTCCTGCCCCAGTCAGCGAGGGGCTGCCTCCCTCCTGTCCCACAGCTCGGCCTCCATCGGTGCTCTGACCTCAGGCTCTGGCGGGCTCACGGAGCCCTGATCTATCAGCCATTCCTCACCCTCTCTCCCCTGAGGGACTACGTCCTCGTGACATTCATGGTTCGGAGCTAAGACTCCGGTCTCTGGAGTCAGGATCCTGGGGAGCCTGGTCCTGTCACATGCTTGGCTCTGTGGTACCAGGCGATTAGTTAACCTACCTGGGCTTCATGTTCTCATTTGGAAAACGCGGATGGTGGTAACCCCAGTTTCATAGGGCTGCTGAGGTTTGAATCAGATTATCCATGAGCGGAGTCTCTGGACTGAAGGGGGAACACCCCCCCACCCCCCCGTCGCTGAAGCAGCTCCTTCGTGGTATCCTGACTGCTCTCCCACACTCACCACTCACGGTCCTGCCCGTTAGACGTCCTTGGATCTCCTGACCCCTTGCGCCACCCCAAACCCGTCTCTGCCGCCCTCATCATCACTCAAGTCCTCATCCCCTCTGACGGGGAACTGTGACAGCCTTCCGGTTGGTGTCCTTGTCTTTGGTACTACCCCATCAGTCTACACCCCACGCTGCCCTTGCCGCCCCCGGTGGGATGTTTCCCGAAAGCAATTACGACTCTGTCATTCCCACTACAAATACCTCAGCCCCCTCAGTGGCTACCATTACTCACGACCTGACAAAGCATTTCATGGTCTACAAACCTCTTGGCCTCATTTTTTGCCACCGCTCCCTGGAATACCAGGCTCCCACCCCACCCGATCTCTCACCATTCTCTGTATCGGTGGGGCCATTCTGTGCATCTTTACCTGCGCACGTGATGTTCTTTCAGCCTGGATGAGCCCCATCTCTGAGCCCCGGCGAGTTCCCGCTCATCTTCCCACCCACACCTTGTTCCAGATTCCATGCTCTGCTCCGTGGTTTCAATATCAGTGGGTAACTACTTTCATCACACTAGGAATCCCAGTGTGTGGTAAACACCTGCTTACTCATATGACTTCGTGACGGGAGGAGAGTGCTAGCCTGGTCCTTGCTTCCTTCATATCACCAGCGTCTGGCACACGGCAGAGTCGTCAATGAATCATCATTTTTAATGGAGGCATAATATTCTAGATTGTAAATGGATGAGTCATACTTTAGCTAACTTCTCCCAAATATTAGGTGTGTGGTTTGTTTTACTTTTTTGTGTGTGTTACTAATGTTTATTTTTCAAAAAGGAAAAGGCAGTTGTCTACTTTTTTATTTTAAGAGCACTGCAGGCTTATTGTAAAAGAAAATTCAAACAAACAAACAAAATTCAGGCAGTACAGAAAGGCATGAAAACAAAAGGAAAAGTTATGCCTAATCTAACCAGCCAAAGAAGGCCTCTGTTACCAAGCCCATGCACGTCTTCCGAAGCCGTTTTCCACGCATGCATACCCCTCAGTTTTCTCTGCAGTTAAAAACCAAAGTAGAGACATACTGTCCATAATGTTTAATAACCAAACTTCTTTTTTTTTTAAGATTTATTCATTTATTTGACGGAGAGAGAGAGCACAAGCAGGGGGAGCAGCAGGCAGTGGGAGGGGTTGAGGGAGAAGCAGGCTCCCTGCTGAGCAGGGAGCCCAGTGCAGTTCAATTCCAGGACCCGGGGACCATGACCTGAGCCAAAGACAGAAGCTCAACTGGCTGAGCCACCCAGGCGCCCCTATAACCAACCTTCTTTATTTAACAGTAGAACATGAACAAAATGAACAAAATTCCATGCTGTTAAATAGTCATATACCATTTTTCGTGACTGCATAGTGTTTCACGGTATGCATCACGGTATGCATCCCTTCTCTTTGGACATTTTGGTTGTTATCAAGATGCCATGAACCTGCTTGTAGAAACACCTTTGTACACTTCTCTGATGATTTGCTTAAAACACATTCCCTAAAGTTGAATTGTTGGGTTGAGGGCTCGCACATTTTTTATGCTTTGGCCCAACTGTTCTCCAGGAGGATTGTACAGGGTTGTACTTCCACGTACAACTGTAATGTATGATAGCGCCAATCTCCCATACCCTGGCCCATAGTGTGCATTACCGTAAGTTTTCTCTTTGTTAACCTGGGATGAAGGGAGAAATGTTTAGGTATCTACTCTCTTTGAGAGAATAGTAATCAGCTTTGAAGCCAGGAACTCCCCCAGATAACCACACTGTAGGCGCTTACTGAGTATTTTAGGAATGAAGGAATAGATGAGTGAAGACAGATGCATGGAGATAACACCGTACCGAGAAGTTCTGGACTCGGGTCCAACACCCTGGCTTCAAATTCTGGTTCTGTTACCTCATGTCTATAATCAGCCTAGTTACTTAATTATATTAAATCTTGGTTTACTCAGTTGTGAATTGGAAATCGTAATTCCTGCTTCATACGACTCTCGTAAGGTTAATGAGATACTGTGTTTAAAACAATGCTAACACACGCTTGGCTGGTTCAGTCAGAAGAGCATGTGACTCTTGACTTCGGGGTCATGAGTTCAAGCTCCATGTTGGGTGTAGAGGTTACTAAGAACAAAGTCAACAAACAAACAAAAACAATGCTAAAAGCGTTTTATTTTTCTTTTTAAAGATTTTATTTATTTATTTGACAGAGAGAGAGACAGCCAGCGAGAGAGGGAACACAAGCGGGGGGAGTGGGAGAGGAAGAAGCAGCTCCCAGCAGAGGAGCCTGATGCAGGGCTCGATCTCAGGACTCTGGGATCACGCCCTGAGCTGAAGGCAGACGCTTAACGACTGCACCACCCAGGCACCCCTAAAAGTGTTTTAGAAGGAATACTTACATACACAGTAAAGTATTCAAACAGTGCTCAATAGTATCCAAAAGTATTCAATAGTATCCAATTTTTTTTTAAGATTTTATTTATTTATTTGACAGAGAGAGACAACCAGCGAGAGAGGGAACACAAGCAGGGGGAGTGGGAGAGGAAGAAGCAGGCTGCCAGCGGAGGAGCCTGATGTGGGACTCGATCCCAGAGCACTGGGATCACGCCCTGAGCCGAAGGCAAACGCTTAACTGCTGTGCTACCCAGGCGCCCCAATAGTATTCAATTTTATTTGAGACTTATAAAAAAATCTTCTTCTCATCCACACTGACTCCCATTAGTATTCTGGAAGTAACACAAGTTACCAATTCATTCTGGACCCTGCTTCTCCCTCTCTCTACCCCTCCCCACTGCTCACGTGCTCTCTCTCTCTCTCTCTGTCTTTCAAATAAATAAATAAATAAATAAATAAATAAATAAATAAATAAAATCTTTAAAAAAAAAGGGGGTTGTGAAGATGTAGAGATTGCATGTAAAGCACTAACAACATCTGACACATAATCACAACTCAGTAAAGCGACTTATTTTTTCTTTCCAGTATTTTGTTATCTTCCCACAAATTCTGCAGCGATTATCCTTGTACCAACATGAAAGTTTATCTGGAGGATGAGCCCTAAACATGGAATAAAGATGCTCCTGGCCGGGCGAGGACTCACTGGTAGGCAAAATCACATGCACGTGTGCGCGCGGGGGTGGGGTCAGGAGAAGGATTTTGTTTTTCTTAAGGCTATCGAAGAAGTCTAGAACCTCCCTCAAAGAACAATACGCCCAGCATATGATAGAGGGACACCTCAATGTGGATCAAGAGTGAGTGGAGGTTATGTTTCCACTTGGGATGTAACAAGCCGAAAAGGGTGTCGCTCCCGCCCTAGTCACAAATAGATAAACAACAAAATCAGAACTTTCCTGGAACCATCGGAGAGCTGGGGGCGCAGGGCAACCAAGTAACATAGAACCTGAGGGAAGACGGGCCCCTCCAAGGAGAGAAGAGAGGCAGGAGCAGGCTGGCCCGAGGCAAAGCAGGCAGGGAACGCTCATCGGGCCGGACCGTGCGGATTGCTCCTGTTCTTGGCGGGACGGAGTCGAGTCGAGTCCCGGGGAGCTGCACCTTCACAGGTCGGCTCTTCACAGACCTCCCCAGGGGCTCAGGGGCAAGAGTGGGGGCGGGCAAGAGTGGGGGTGGGCAGGAGACGGCAGGGAGCCTCCCTCAGCAGTGGGAGGAAGCCTGTTAAAGCAGCCCTTCTGGGGGACGGCGAATTTTGCCCCCCAGGGGACATTTGGCTAAGTCTACAGACAGTTTTGGGTGTCACAACCTGGGGCGAAGGGATGTGCTCTGGCTATTTGGTAGGTAGAGCTCAGAGATGCTTTTGAACATCCCACAATGCCCAAGACCGGCCCCAACAACAAAGAATTATCCAGCTTGCGAATGTCGAGAGTGTCAACTTTAAGTGGGGGTTACAGGTCTGAAGGAGAGGCAGGAAACTCTTCCCCATGCAAGATCTGCCAGACAAGGCAGTTTGGCTGCCACAGGAAGGAGAGGCAGGATCATTGAAAAATTCCCACCTTCGAGACCCAGACACACAGGGCCTGCCTAAAATGGAGACTGGCCCAGAATAACAGAACCCTGCTGAGCCCTCACCCCCATGCCACCAGGCTAACACTGAAGTAACGAGCAGTAGCCGTCCACCATGGGGGTGGCAGGAGAGCAGGGAGAGAACCCTCCTGGGCACAGGGGCACAGGGAAGGCCGGAAGCTGAGGCTGCAGCAGGAACAGATAGGGAATTTCTTCAGAGGTAGGAAAATTACAAGACAAGAGGAATGCTAGAAATTAAAAAAATGGACACGGAGATGAAGAATGGCTTCAACGGGCTCATTAGAAGACAGTACAGCTGAGGAAAGAGAGAATCAATAAAAGAACATCGTAACATGCTGTGAATCTTTGGACAAAGTCTTAATCTCTCAAAGCCAAAGTTTTCTCACCAAACTGAATGGACTTGTTCTTGCCTCTGAGTGATTGAAAGGAAGAAACTCCCTGGAGACATTTTTTTTTAATTTTATGTATTTATTTGAGAGAAGGAGAGAGAGAGAGAGCATGAGCAGGGGAAGGAGCAGAGGGACAGGGAGAAGCCAACTACCCACTGAGCAGGGAACCAGATCCAACAATCAACCATGGGGTTCGATCCCAGGACCCCAGGATCATGACCTGAGCCGAAGGCAGACGCTTCACCAAAAATGGGGACACCTTTTTTAAAGGACTAGAGAGATGTAAATAGCAGCCCTTGAAAACTTTTACCAATCCCATTGATATCTAAATTTCTTTTTCAAAAAGAGAAATGGTTTAATTTCCTTCATAGCAATATATACATAACCTAACTTTTTTCAGAAAATGTAAAGGGATTTTTCATCGTGCCACCCGGAGATAGTCATGACATTTTATAAAGGTGAGATTGTTCTATACACAATGAACGCAAACTTACCCCCCCCCCGGCCTCCTAGCCTATTGTGGACAATCTATATGTCAATAAACATAGCTCCGAGCATCACTTTAACGGCTGCCTAGTATTTGAATAAATATCTCTCCTGCTGTTAATTTCACTAGTCCTCTTCCAACTGACAGGTTGCTGCTGTCTGTCTGCAATTACACCACCACCAAAATGAGAGTCCTTGTACATACATATAGCTTTGTGAACCAATCCAACTGTTTTCTTTGGAAAAATTCTCAGACATGAAATTGCTGTGTAAATTGCTATGCATGCTTTTTTAAAGCTCTTAGACAATTTGTCAAATTGTTCTTCGAAAAATGTCTCCTAACTCACACCTAGACCAACAGTCTACGGCACGCTTGAGTTTATCTTTACATCCTCCACCGCTCTAGACATCCGGGACGTGCTTATTATTCTTTTGCCAGTTTGATACGTGACAGGTAGTATCTGCCATGGTCTTAAGCTTCTCCCGTATCAAACCATGATAGAGAAGAATAAATGCTTCTGTCTGCATTCTCCATAGAGATTCCAGTTTTCTGAACCCCAGTATTGGCCCTGCCTGGAGCATTTCGTCTTGGCTAGAAATCAGCCAAGGCACCAAGCTTGTGCTATCAGGACTCTAAATCCCAGCATGCCTTGCAAACACCTGGGGTTGGTGAGGGATGGACCAAAGGATGCTGGGACTTTCCCCTCGGTGTTGCGGCCTGGGTCACTGAGGCTGGCGCAGGTGTGGCGGTGGGCAGGTGAGGCTGAGTCACGCGGGACACTGGGCATGGTTTCCTGGATCAGCTCCAGAGTTGACACAAATTTCCAGTAACGGGCAGCTGAGCTGGGCTAATTGCTGCTGTTGCCCCAGCCCCGCCCTGCAGGTAGCAGGAGCAGGAGGAGGAGGGGCACAAGAACGAGGATGCAACACTCCCAAGACATGGCCCCATGAGGATCTCAAAAACTGAAAACTCACTCTCCATCCTTCCCGTAGGATCAAGAAGTCCCTGAAGAGCATCTCTTACCGAATCTGCCCCCAGCCCGGGCGGCTTTGTAGATCAGTAGAAAACTTCTCTAATGGTGGGATTTCGGGCGCTGGTAAGCAGTGAGACATTGGCATCGCTCGGCGCCTCTCAAAACAGAGTCAGTTGTGGGGTTGAGAGGAGGTCAGAAGCCAGGGCTCAAAGCCTGATTTCTTCAACTTACTGGCTCTGGAAACTTGGGCTGTTTGTTTCTCTCTCTAAAGCCTCGGTGTCTCATCTCTGAAACAAGGGGCTCATCCTACCTTGCAGACTTGTTGGGGGGCTTGTGTACATGACTGGAATTTTTTTGGCTCCAGCCCAGGCTCTCTACAATGCCTGGGTGAGCTCGTCCCAGCCGGGTCCCCTGCCCCCAGCACAGAGCCAGGCACTCAGCAGACACTCAGTGAACACTCACTGAGAGAATAAATGGATGTGTCACGTCAAGCACTAACTTGGCACATTGCTGGGCACCTAGTAGGGACCTACTAAGGGGCCAGCTGTCGACATTAATCTCAGGTTCTGCGCTGGCATGCTGTGTGACTTCGAGCAAGTCACCTGCCTTCTCTGAGCCTCAGCTTCTTCACCTATAAAATGGGGCTTATTCATCTGGATCTTGTGCTCTATTTTACAAATCCCTGGTAGATGGTTATGACGTAGGGACTAACTTAGGGCACTGTTCTTCCTGAAAAGAGATGGGCTAAGGGAAGAAATACTAGATGAAGAGCTGTTGCGTAGACGAATGAGGTTATGCCAACTCTTCTCCCTCCGCAGGGAGAGAGCTACCTGGATGGGCCCGGGTTGCTGGGCAGCCCTGGTATCTTTGGGCGCTCTGGGCTAAGCAGCCATGCCCAGCCCAGAAGGTCATGCGCTGACATTCCAGTGTGCACGAGTGCCCATTACATGCCATGCACTGAACTAGACTAAAAATGTTCTTGGAGGTGAGGGAATGTGATAGTTCCTAGCGAGTATCAGAGGGCTCTGGTCCCCATCCCAGACCCCTGTTGTAGAAGGAGCTGGCTGGGCTTCTATACTAGTTTTTGTTTTTAAAAGATTTTCTTTATTTTGAGAGAGCGAGCGAGAGAGAGAGAGAGAGTGTGAGTGGGTGGGGGGAGGGGCAGAGGCAGAGAGAGAGAGGGAGAGAGAGAATCCCAAGCAGACGCCCTGCTGAATGCGGAACCCAACATGGGGGCTCGATCTCAGGACCCTGAGAACATGACCTGGGCTGAAATCAGGAGTCAGATGCTTAACCAGCTGAGCCCCCCAGGTGCCCCAGGTTTCCATACTTGTGAGCGTGACTACTCTCCACGTCCCCCACACCCGCCGTCATGCATGTACTTACTGACATCTGCAAGAAGCCATCATTTTGCAGGTGGAAGGGGTCCAGAATGAGCTCCTGGTCTGGGAGCGGTAGGTAGGGGGCTGGGCGTAGATATTTTCAACCAGGGGCTGTCTCTGGGGCTACACAGATTTTTTTTGAGGTGGCCAGAGGGGTGAACTTGAGAATATAGAGGGGACAGCAGGATCTTGCTTCTGCAGATTGTGGTCTAGTGGGACAGCTGGCTCAGTTTGGCCAGATTCTCTGATTTCTTTTTTTTTCCTTCTTTTTTTTAAGATTTTATTTATTTAGGGGCGCCTGGGTGGCACAGCGGTTAAGCGTCTGCCTTCGGCTCAGGGCGTGATCCCGGCGTTCTGGGATTGAGCCCCACATCAGGCTCCTCTGCTATGATCCTGCTTCTTCCTCTCCCACTCCCCCTGCTTGTGTTCCCTCTCTCGCTGGCTGTCTCTATCTCTGTCAAATAAATAAATAAAATCTTTAAAAAAAAAAGATTTTATTTATTTATTTGAGAGAGAGAGAGAGTGTGCATGTGAGAGCACAAGCAGGGCAGGGGGTGGGGGGTAGAAGGGGAGGGGCAAGCAGACTCCCCATTGAGCGGAGAGCCCAACGCAGGGCTCCATCCCAGAACCCTGGGATCATGACCTGAGCCAAAGGCAGACGCTTAACCAACTGAGCCAACCAGGAGCCCCAACAAGGACCCAAGTTTTCATTCTGCACTGGGCCCTGCAAATTATGCAACTGGTCCCGACTAGAGGGACGGCCTGAGCCCACCTGGTGAGGAGAGAAGGCAGAAGGGAGGGCAGGAAATGCTTCAGAACGGGGGTCAGTTGGGGCGTCTGGATGACTCAGTCAGTTAAGCAGCCAACTCTTGATTTCAGCTCAGGTCATGAGATCCAGCCCCAAGTTATGCTCTGCACTGGGAGTGGGGCCTGCTTAAGATTCTCTCTCTCCCCCTCTGCCTGTCCCCCCCCCCCCCCCCCCCCCGTGAGCTCTCTCTCTCTCTCTCCCTCTCTAAAGAAAAGGGGGAGGAGGCCTTCAGTTGTACCTGAGGGAAGAGAAGAGCAATGTAACCACAGGGCTCAGGCAGGGGGAGCCTGGGGGTTTAATCCACGGGGGGGGGGGGGGGAGGTTGAGGCTGTATGTGTGAGTGTAACTGACATGTGACAGTGCTAGTGTGACTGTGATGTGTGTGTGTGATATGCATGGGAGAGTGTGTGAGTGTGGTTGACGTGTCAGTGCGAGTGTGACTGATGTGTGAGTGTGTGTGACTGATGTGTGTGTGTGACTGATGTGTGAGAGAGTGTGACTAGCATGTGCTAGTGTGAGTGTGACTAATGCATGAGTGTGTGTGCTGTGTGTGGGAGAGTGAGTGTGGCTGACATGTGACAGTGTGACTGTGACTGTGTGAGTGTGTGTGACTGTGATGTGTGTGTGATGTGTGAGAGAGTGTGACTGACATGCGACAGTGGGTGTGGCTGTGACGGGGATGTGTGCGAGCACGTGTGTGGGGTCTGTGAGACCGCGGCGTGTGTGAGAATGTGTGTGGGGCGTGGGGTGTGCAAGGGTGTCTGAGCTTGTGTGAGAATGTGTGGCGTCGGTGCATGTGTATGTGTGAGTGTGTGACAGCGTGTGCATAGGGGGAGGTGGTGGCCGGGCAGGGAGAGGCAGGGAGAGTCAGCCGGCAGTTTAACAAATATTTATTGAGCGCCATCTGTGTGCCAGGTGCTGCTTAAGGTGCTGAGATGAGTAAGCCTGGTCCCTGCCCAGCGGCCCTCGCAGCCCAGGAGGGAGAGAGGCCTGGAAACAGGTACCTGGAGTAAAAGAGCCGACCAAACCGACCGAAGGAAACCCTTCACGAAACTACAACTCTACCCGCTTCACCCAGGGGGGCAGGAAAGTTCGACTTCCCCTGAACCGGGGGGAGGGGTAGGCTCGGGGAGAATCCGGGAACTCTCCCAGGGAGGCCCAGGGCCAAAGCCCGGCCCCCCACCCCCGCCCCCAGCAGACACACCCAAACACGGGAGGGGTGACCTCCCTCCGACCTGCCCCGCAGCGCACACAGTCCCACAGAAGCAGATAAGAGGTGACCAGCAGCCCCGGGGCAGGACCTAAACAGCCGGCCCCACCCAAGGAGCCACACTCCCCTGGGCAGAGACAGGGCCCATCTCTGGGGCGGGGGTCAGCTCAGTGGCTTCAGTGGCTCTTGAGCTGGGGAGCGTTGGGCGTAAGGGTGGCTGACACCCGAGGGAGAGGACAGCAAGGAGGCGGAAGGAGAAAGGCCAGCCTTGGGGTCTGGGTCTGGGCTCTGCAGTGTCCTGCGGGGGAAGAGGGTGGAGAGCGATGTTGGGGCAAAAGCCATCTTGAATAAGAAACATGCCCCTCACAGGGAGCGGGATGGGGGGGGGCCCTCCTTGCCTCCCCAACGCCAGGGCCGCCCAGGCGCCCTCCCAGGTTCCCCTCCCAGACAGCAGCATGGGGGTACTGCCGCCCGGGCTCCCACAGAGGCAGGAGCCCTCGGATCGGGCCCCCCCGGCTCACTGGCGGGGGTGACCTTGGACCAGCACTAGCCTCATCAGGGACAGGGGGACGCCCAGTCTCCTCAAAGGGCTATGGTGCGGATGAAATGAGATAATGGGATGAGGAAAGCACCTCATAAACCGAAAATGGCGGGACAAAGGTCAGTGTGTAATGCTGGGCCCAGAGCCGCCTCCCAGCCCTTCGGCAGAGGATGAAGGGGCTCGGCCCCGGGGTCCCAGCTCCCCTCCCCCACTCGGACCCTCGGTGAGCACCCAGGGCCAGCGGCTCCATTTTAGAACTGAAGACACTGAGGATCAATCAGGGCAGCGTGTTCAGCGTTCCTGCGGTTCGTCCTGCACACCTGGCTAGGCGACTTTAGGCGACTTCAGGCGACAAGGGTCACGTCTCTTTAGGGTGTGAAGACCCCCCAAGATAACATGGGCTGAGAAATTAGCACAGTGGCTAGCGTGCCTTCATTTCCAAGAAATGAGGTCATTCTTAGGCTAAGCTGCCGAAGGCTCCCCAGCTGAGAAGTGGCCTGACCGGCATGGAGACCGGGGCTGTCTGAGGCTTACCCTTCGCCTTACTCTCTTCGACTAACTCGCTTGTCCAGCCATAGCAACACTTTGCCCAAAATGGTAGAAGATTCTAGCTTCCTTCATGACCCTACTACCCTCTCCAACCAACTTGCCCACTTTCCGTTTTTACTGTTCTTTGTTTCTCCAGAGCAAGCCCCACTTCCACATGTCTGGTTTTCTAAGCTCCCTTCCTTACCCACAGCCTTCAGCGAATAATCTGGTATTTCTAAGACAACGAAACAGCATTTCGAACTTACGAAATGCCTTTTAAGTGCTCTATGGAATTCGAAGCCTCAGACCTAAGGAACTTTCTGCTGGAAGATACTCTTCATGAGGAACCGCATATACGCCTCCTATTAGCAGAATGTCCTCTCCTGGAGCCTGGCTGCAGTGTCACTGCGGAGACAGTAAACACAGTGCTGCAACGTACTGAAGATTAAGTCACAGGAGCCCTAACCCCGGGGACACCCCAGGGGAAAAGCTACTGAGCACCTACGTGCCGCCCCAGCAGCCTTGGCTGAGTCGCCGGCCCTACTGAACCTCACTTTCTGCGTTTGAAAAATGGAAGCGATAAGTGTCCCTCTCTTTTTGGGAGAGGATCAGATGTGCTGAGGGGCTGGCACAGGGCCTGGCGTACACTAGGCTGGCAAACGTCTACTCCTTCCCCCCTTCTTTCTCACCAAGGACTCATCTCCACTTTGCTTTCTCCGTTTACGGCCAACGCGGCTGGAATGCCGAAGTGTCTATTCCACAAGGCTCGATACGTAATTCTAGACTTCTTAGACAGTGTCGGATCCAAACCCTAGCCTTACAGCAAGGAAGCAGGCCCAGAGGGCTGACTTGGCCAAGGTCACCGAGCAAATGTGTCGCGGCAGCAGGGCTAGCCCGGTGTCTGGCTTGCCGAGCTCATGCCCTTGCTTGCACGGAGCCTGGGAAGCCCTCTCAGTCTCACCTTGTTTCCTTTGCTTGCCCTCCAGCCCCCTGGGCGGCTTGTCTGTAAACCCAGCCCTCCTGCTCCAGGACACCTGTCCCTACCCTGCAGGCCTGCCTCTGCTTTCCCCTCCTGCCTCCTGCCTCTGGCCCTGGCCCCTCCTCCAACCCCGCAGCCTCATCCAATCCAGAGGCCCAAATGTCAGTACACAGGTAGCTAAGACAAAGGTTAGAAAAAGCCCAGAAGACACTTTATTGGAGGTCTCTGCCTCCATTCACAGGAGAAAGGAGCCAGGAGCCCCATCCTGAGGGTCCAGGCATCTCCCCGCCCCTCACTGGCCCAGCTGAGGGCCTAGAACAGTCTGTCTGACCACAACCTGTGGTGGGAGAGGAGCGGGGGGGTGGGGAATGTCTTAGAAAAAATAGATCTCTATATACATCTGACTATTTATAGCACATAAATTAGGGAGTGCTCTGACCCCTGCCTGCGGAGTCCAAGCAGTGATGTGGAGGCCGGTCCAGAAAGCAGGGGGCAGGAAGACCCTGTCCTGCCCCTCTCGCAGCGCCCCTGTGGCTTCCCCTGGCCTCCTTGGCTCAGCCCAGGCATCTGGGGGCGGAAGGCACTGTCTGTAGCCGCTGTCTGGGTTGGGTTAGAGGAGGCACCAGTAAAAGGAGCTGCGCTGGCAGCTATGGTCAGCCGACAAGTCACCTCAAACCCCAGTGCTCGTAATTCCAAGAGGAGGGCAGACAGGAGAGGCCACGAGCCCCGGATCCCAGGATGACGGCTGAACAAGGTCCCAGAACCTCAGCTTCTCTCCACGGCACGGCCCCGGCATGCCCGAACGGTGGGGGCCTGGTGGTCCTCCCAGGAGGGGCTGCAGGCCTCAAGTCCACGCGTTTGGTCCTGGGTCCCGTTCGGACCCTCAGTTCCGACTCCCGGCAACCTCTTCCTCCTTCCAGCCGCTGGAGTTTTTGCCAAACTTGTAGACCAGCCGCCGGCCATCCACCCGCTCCAGGATCTCCCGTTTGTAGTAGTACCTGGGTGCGGACAAGGGTGGTCAGACGCGCCCAGGTGGGGAGCAGCCTGGACTGCGGACGCCCTCCCTCGCCGGCCCCGTTAGGCTCACGGGGCCTGGCCCCCTGGGTTCCAGCCTGCGCCTGACCCACTTCCTGCAGCTTTCCTCTTCTTCCCTCCTGCAAGGAGTTGCTGTCTCTGCCCCTTCCTGGCACTCTGGCCTAGAAGGCGTCCACAGTCCCTGGGGCTAACCGTGCTTCTTTGTATCTTACGGCTCTGTCCCGGGGCTTATCATGAAACCACGTGATTTTAGGGCGGGAAGGGACTTTAGTGATTGTTCAGGGGGAAACTGAGGTCCAGATAAGCAATCTAATTAATTCAACAGGGGGAGAGCCAGGACTTGATGGAGGCCTGGGCTCATGCTCTTTTCACCATTAAGAACTTTTCTCAGACACGCCTTGCAGACCATGCAAAGAAATGTCATCAGAGTTTACTGTGTTTGCTATGCTGGCTACTGCTTCCTCCGTGTCACCCTGTAACCCACGAGGCAGGCGGACACTATTATCGTCCCTCGGCAGGACTCACACCTGTCAGGAGGGTGGTGGTCCGAGAGAGCCGCGGGAGCGCGGGCAAGCGGTCCCCGGCAGCGTCCACAGGACCCCCGGCCCCTGCTCACCTCATGGCCCTGCTCAGCTTCTCGTAGGTCATGCTGCTGTTCTTCTTCTTCTGGCCCCAGAGCTGGGCCACTGCCTCGGACCGCAAGAACTTGAAGACGCCCTCTTGCCGGTTCTCCCACTTCATGAGGCCTTCATTGAGCTCCGGGTGGATGAGGATGTCCCGGATGAACTCCCACAGGTGGGTGCCTCTGGGGGCTGCGAGGCCAGAGGCTTCGGTCAGAGGCCGGGATAGCCCCTCTCCTCCGAGGCCAGGGGGCCCCGCCAGGCCCAGCACGCTGCCCGTGGGTGGCCGCGCCGTGGCGGGGCTGCTCCCCCCCACCACGGGGACTGCCTCCCACACAGCGCAGGTGTTCTGGCTGGGGTTTGACAGTGACTGCGACACGCTACTGCCTAAGGAGCCCACGGCTCGGTGGGGGCCACCGCGAGAAAGCCAACACACCAACAGGTGGTGAGAGCTTAGCGAGTACAGGACCAGGGAGCTGGCCCCAGCCTGGGGGACGAGGGGACAGCTTCCTGGAAAAAGTAGCCCCCTGAAGACGAGAAGCAGCCAGGCCTAGTGTGGGGGGGGGGGGGAGGCTGCTAGCACGAAATGGAGGCAAGGAGGAGCTCAGGGCCATCACCCAGCGGTTCCCAGCGGCTGGCTGGCGCACAGCAGGGCCTGAGGCCTTGCAGCAGGGGCACAGTCCTCGGCCTGAGCCCCCTGCGGCCCCACAGGCCCTCCCAGCACCCGCCGGCTGCCCCCTCACACCACCGAGGGTGTCCCAGCAGGCAGGACAGAGCAGGTGCAGAGAGAGCTGGCGTGGGTGGGCAGGGAACCTGGGCTCTAGTCCCATGGGCCTTCTTCCAGGAGCCTCAGTTTCCCCTCCTCTCCAGGACCACCGACCTAGGCTCTGCGAGGAGGTGGTGACCAGTACCACACAGCCTTGGGCCCGTGCACAGCCATGATGGCGGGAGGGAGGAGCGGTGTGGACAGCCAGTGAACACGGGAGAAAAAATGCACCAGCGGCACCACCGTGAGTCTGCTGCCCACCCCGCTCAGGCCCCAGCAAAGGGGGTGACCCCAGGAGCTCACCGTGCTTGCTCTTCTTGCCCTCCAGACACTCCCGAGAGTCTTTGCTCAGCTTTCGGGGCCGGCCCCGTTTCCGCTTCCCGTGCTTAGGATCCCCCTTCTTATAGTCGGGAAAGCCGTCTAAGACAGGGGAGGTGCAAGGTCAGGAGGGGAAGGAATGGGGGGGGCTCGAGGGGGCAGCTCCTCTACAGGAGGGAAACCCTGCAGGAGAGCAGGGACGAGGGGAAGGACCAGCCCACGGGGACCAGGAGGCTCCCTGCACTCACCTCTACAGAAGAGCTTGCTGTCACTGGGATCCAGGTCCACGTCACTTCCACCGGAGTCTGAGGAGTGGGGGCTCTGGGAAGTCCCAGTCCCTAGGGGAGATGGGGGCAGAGTGAGTCCCCCTGCCAGCCCACACCTTCTGGGGGATTGGCTGCTGGGGGTCTCAGGACACACCACCCAGCCCGCTCCTGTTCCTCCCAAAAGCCTGGGCTCTAGTGCAGGGAACCAAGGGCTGCGGGACATTTGGGGGAAGGGGGGCTGTGGCCCTGATGAGGGTGCTCACCTGTGGTGGAGACATCGGAGCTGCCGGGGGAGGGGGCTCCGGGGCCGTAGCTGCCGGGGAAGTAGGGGCTGGGCTGCCGGCACTCCTCCAGCATCTCCTGGCTGAAGGGGCTTCCCTGGTCTGGGAAGAGGAGGTAAGGGTTCAGACAAGGTTCAGAGGAACAGGCAGGAGGGACACTAGGCTACCCAGAGGTCCAAGGGCCTGCTGTTTTTCTAGCTGGGGGAGACAGAATTCCGGCGACAGAGGGTCAGCTCTAGCGCTCTGGGGAGAGGCAGAGATGGGACAGGACAAGCTAAGGAATGATGGAGAAGAAGAGTTCTCACCAAAGGGGCCCAGGGTCTCCTGGAAGGCCATGCTGTCCTTCTCCAGCAGCTCAATGATCCAGCTGAGTTCATCAGGAAAGCTAGAAGCTATTAGGAAGGGAGGACGGGTCAGAGCCCAGGCAGGCGTCCCAGTCCCCTCTCCCCTTGGGGCTTCTTTCTCTGTCTGTGCCCACTGGCCTCGGGCTCCAGGTCCTTCCCACAGCCACGCTGGCCTCAGCTCCGGCTATGGGCCGGTCCCTAGGCCAGCCTCCCTAACTGGAGGGAGACAGGGGCAGGAGGCTGGCCTCCCCCTCCAGTCCTGGGCTCCCTGTGGCACCAGCGGCCCGGACTCACTGAGGTCCCACAGCTGGGAATAGAGTTGGTCCCCCAGAGGCCCAAAGACCAGACGCAGCTCCTCGGGGGCACAGTTGCAGAGCGTGGCCCCGTCCATGTCACACCGCGAGAAGTCGATGGAGCTTGCGTCGTATTTGTTCTTCTCCACTTGGTAGCTGATCCAGTCCAGAACCTGGGCCTTTGACCAGAACTGGGGCTGCTTCCCCGACCAGCTGGCCTTCTCTACAAGGGACCGGGCACAGCGTCAGGTCAGCCCGAGTCACCCGGACCCTCACCGCCCATTTCTGGTGTCCACTTGGGCTTTTGTGTGCACCCCCTTCCCCAACCCCCTCCACATCTCAGAGACCACTCCCAGGAGGAGGGTCAGGGGGCGGCATTCACACCACCTTCGCTCAGCACCTCGCTTAGTCGGTCGCTGCCCCTCAACCCCACACCTCCAGCCCCTAGTGCTGGAATTTGCTGGGGGGACCCTTCCTCCCTGCCTGACTTCTCCATTTATCTAATAGGCTCTTAGAGGGGTGTCTCTCCCTCCCCCAAACACCCCATCCCACCTGCTGAGACCCACCTGTGCCCTCCAGAGGCATCTGGGGGTTGCTCAGGGTAAGCACCAGGTCATCGGCCCCAAAGGTGGCGGCAGCAGGGACAGAAGCCAGCGCGGGCTCCTCTGAGCTGTACATAGCACTGAAGCAGTTGCTAAAGACGTTGCTGATCTCACAGGTTGCAGCCATGAGGCTACCTGGGCGGGGAGGCCAAGGCTGGTGAAGGCCAGAGTCCTCCCCTTCCCCTCCGGCCAAGCCTGGGGCAGGAGGAGCCCCAAGGAGGGGGGGCGGTGGTGAAGGTCAATATCTCTTTGGACACCCTATCTTCATGAAGGTCTCCAAGATCTCAGAGCCCGCTGTGGCCCCCAGCCCCCCTGGGCCCTTGAGTGGGACTGGCACAGTCAGAGCCACTCTGTCCCTCCCAGAGACAATGCCTCTGCGACCTTCAGGACACTCCCACTGCCCGCCACTCCTGCTCAGGGGCTCTACCATGCGGAGCTGCGGTGGGTGGGTTTAGAACTCCACATCCACTCGACCCGTCTCCGGGTTCCCAGGGCCCAGGCTGGGCAATGTGACAGGTGGGGGTCCTACCTGAGCAGCGGGGTGTGGGTGTGGCAGGCAGGCAGGACTAAGGGACAGCAGGCAGGCGAGAAATCCGAGAAATCCGGGCGGCCCGCAGCTGTGCCAGGTAGCTCTGAGGTGCTCCCCCACCCGCCCTAAATAGAGGCTTGTGGCAGCTCCGCCCCAGCCCAGGCCTTTATAGCGCGGCTGGCGGTAACCTGAGCTGCTGGCTCATTGGACGGAGGGGATTTCCTGGCCTTTAGACCGGGCTTCTGGGCCCAGGTGATTTGCATATTTTGTGCCACTTGGCCCGGATCCTGGCAGGCGGTGCTGGGAAATCAGGCCCGGCTGGTTTAATGATTGTTAGAGTCTGTCATCCCGCACCCTCTGGGGTTGGGCACAGGGCACTGGCCTGGGCGGGGGGCAGGAGAGTCGCTGGGGTGGGCATTTGTACTTTCGGCCACCCTCTGGTGCAGGAAATTCCTCCGGGGGGCCAGGCCAGGGATGGGCTGGAAGGGGGGAAGGGAACGTGGTGGAACTGGGGAGGAGGACTGCTAGTCCCCAAACGGGGCAGAGATCTGAGGACAAGGGGGCCTAGTAGGGAGAGCAGAGAGTGGCGTTTGGGAACTTTTCCCACAACGCTCAGGATTCCTGCTGGAAGGCTCTCCAGACGCTGGGCGGTATTCATGGGCTCGTACAGCCTAGCCTCAGGGGCCCAGCGTCTTCAGTGTCCCCAGTGCCCCCAGCAGCGTGCTCGCTGGCATCTACTTCGGTGGAAACGTCTTGGCACGCTTTGCCTGCCCGCACCCCATGCAAGCACTAGGGCTGCTGCAGCCACTTCTGGAGAGGTCTGGCTCTCCCTCCGCCCCTGCCGGAGCCCTCAGACCCTGGGGGCGGCTGCAGGTGCTGGAATCCGCATGGCCGTGTTTATCCCTCGCTATCAGCTCTCCCTTCTAATCTCCCCGCCCTCGGCCCAGTTGACCGGCACCTGTCTGCTACCCTCTAGTGGCTGGAAGCCTGGCTCCCTGGGTCCCGGCATTCCGCAAAGAAAATGGAACGCCCAGTAGTCACCATTTACCAGGCACCTGTAACGTAGTCTCCACTTAATCCTCACAAGAACACTGTATGGAATGTATGATTGTCCCCGTTTTAAAGCTGAGAACATCCTAGCTCAGAGGAGTTGCGTGACTTGCCCAGGCCACACGGGCGCTGGCTAAGTGGGGGGGGGGGGGGGTGCTGGCGCTCTTGCCCGAGGATAGCAGGCGTGTCTTGCTTCAGGGTCCTCCCGCTCGGCGGCTCAGCCAGGCCCTTGCCCTCCCCACGGGCACAGTGAGTCCTTCGTGTCTATGAACGCAGACCCCACTGGAGACCCTGAGTGTGGGGGGCAGAGGATGGGGAAGAGAAGGCAGGAGGCGTGTGTTGGGTGACTCGCCAGCTACGGGATTCTGCTTGTTTCACCACGGGTGAAAACAAGGTGGTCTGGACTTAATAATCCCTCAGATCTCTTCCAGATCTAGTTTTTTATGCACCTAAGCTGTAGGATATGAGTGTCTCTTTCCACACCTCCTTTGTTAATGCCACAAGCCTGGGTGGTTCGTGGCCAAGCTTAACCTCAGTGGGTGAAATGACTCCTCAAACAAATGGTGACCTCCCCTCCCCGGAGCTGCCCCCTTCTTTATCTCTAGAGCCAGACAACTAAGAAGTCCACCTTCTGGAATGTTCTCCTCTTTGTCCCTGAAACTGCTGGGTGCCTAGGAGAGGGGCTTAGGGTCGGGGGGGGGGGGGGGGCCCTCCACTGGGCCACTGGGCCGGGGGTGGTAGGAGAGCCTGGGGCTCTGGCGGTAGGATTTTCCCCAGCCCTTCAGGGGGCCTCCCCCAAAGAGCCTGAGGCGGGCACACCCTCCACCCAGTCACTCACCCTGGAATGTGGGAGAACCGGCTTCTAGCCCCAGGACGGCTCACATGCTCCCCTGCCCTGGGGGACACCTGGCTCTGGCACCAGAGGGTGGGATGAGAGGATGTTTGCCTTCACGGGGCTTCACAAAAAAAATGGGGCTGAGATAAGGAATCCCTCTAGGTTAGCACCTTATCTCCAAGTATTAATGCCTCTAGTAGCCCAAGAGTGGGCGATGTTATGGAGGGTAAGTGGGAAAGACTTCAGTGTGGGGTCAGTGCCTTGGAGGTGGAATGGGGAGAAGGTTCTAGGATAGTGGTCAGAGGAGCTGTGGAGCAAGAGGCACAGGCCTCCCCAATACCCTGCCAATGGCGGAAGAGCCTGTTGGCCCTCCCCACAAAGCTCGCCCCGACAATGGCACAGCCTTGTCTTCAGGGTACGGGATGGCAGGAGCACTGTCCCCCAGCCCGCTAAAGGACAGGCACGTCCAGCAGGACTGTTGGGTGGCAAAGGTGGAGAGCAGGGTCGGCAACACAACTTGGGATACCCATGCTGTGCGCTGTGAGGATTCACCCAGTTAGTGGGGTCAAAGAGCGGCCGTCAGAGGAAGAGCTTCCACAGCGACCCTGCATCATTCCTGTTACTATTATTAGAGGTTTTTGGGCAAACGAGGCAAGACAGCCACTGGTGTCAGAACCGGTAAGCCAGCCGTCAAGCTGGGGAGGAAGCGAGGCATCTGGAGAGCCCTAAAATCATCCTTGCCTATAGCACACGGACAGGAACAGCCCTGAAACATCTATGGAAAGAGGCTGCCATCGGAGTGCCAGGGCCTAGAGGAGATCTTACAATCCAGGGCCTCCAAATCCCTCTCCTCAGACCCAAAGTTCCCTCTCTGCTGGTGAAGCTCCGGGCGCGCCAGGGGACAGAGGCCCTCACCAGCCTGCCACCTGCTCACTGCCGTTCCCTAACTCTCGTAAGAGTGAGAACACATCTAGCCGTGCGGGGAAGGCAGGAGGCCTGAGTGGACAGCCTCAAAGCCAAGACCACGGCCACACCTGGAGACGTGGTCAGGAGTGCCCTGTACTGAAGAAAGGCAACTTAATGTATTTAAATATTTCTTTGCGACCCTTCCCTCAAACCCAAGCTGCTAACTGCTGAGGTCCCCATGCTGAAACCAGGAAAGTGGAACTCAGCGCCAAGTTCTGAACCAACTATTTCCTACCACACCACTACGATATTTACCCAGGACCAAAAGCAGGCGAGGCCCAGTGACTGATGGTGAGAAGGCCAGAGAAAAAAACACTCAAATACGCATTTTTTAAGCGATGGAACAGATGAACAGGAACGGCACTGCGGGTAGGGAGTGCAGCTGCCTTCACAGAGAACTGGAATGAGGTCCACTTGCTACAGGTGAGCTATGGCCATACTGCTTTGCTTTTTTCCATCTGCAGGTGTAGGACCCCTACCTCCTACTCCGCGGAGTTCCCTGTGGACAGGGAAGCGCTGTCAGCCTCTGGGGAGCTCCCCCACCCCCACCCTGTGACCTTCTTAGAACAACTGCCCCCACAGAGGGCATGTATGGAAGCGGAAATTTCACACTCAGGTCATAACTCCAACTTAAATACTTTTCACTTAAAAATATTTATTAAAATAAAGATTAAACCTAAAAAAATGAATTACCAGAATGCAGCCCTTTGCATAGTACTTCAAGCATCAGAAGAGAAAATGGGAGGGGAAAAGGAGGGAGGGGAGGGAAAAGAAAATCCTCTCTGCTCCTCCCAGAGAGCGGGGAGGAGGGAGAAGACTGCCTGCCTTCACCAAAGCCAGCGGCCTACGCTGAGAGAGCTGTGGAAGGTTCTCTGGTCTCAGGACTTGCTGGTCCAGAGAACTTTCCACCAGAGCAGAGGCCCAAGAGTCACAGACACCAAGCCCAGAGAGCAGATTTTCCCGAGGCTGTGTAAACTTGAGGAATTTGACTGGAGAACTGGAATTTGGGAACAGTATTCTGAAAGCCTGCAAAGTCTGAAGGGGCAGAAGCCAGGCCCAGGAGCCTCTAACTGTCCTTGGGCGTCACGATCTGCTGGACGTAGTTGACAACATTGCTGTGGAGCTGGGGGGCGGTGGCCGCGAAGGTCTCCTTGGCAAGGGTCTGGGCCACCTTGCTGCCAGCCATCATCGCGTGGTACAGCGGAAGAGTATACTTCTGCTTCCCCTGCAGGAAACACACACACACCCCCGTGGTCTGAGCAGCCTGCTCCGTGGGTCCGCACAGAGGGGCCCTGGGGCCACTCGAACGGCAGGCCTCAGCAGGTGCCAAAGGGGATGTGGGTATCAGTGCTGGAATGAGGAGGGTCCCACACAGGCGTGCTCTTATTCTGGCATCTTCTTGGGGGCCAAAGATCCCTGCAGGTAGACCCTGGTATTCACTCCAATCCATGCTAGCACAGGGGTGTCTATGCTTTTTTTTTCCCCCCCAAGTAGGCTCCCCAGCATGAAGCCCAACACAGGGCCTGAACTCACGACCCAGATCAAGACCTGAGCTGACAGCAAAGGTGGCAGCACATAAATCCGGGGCTGGGGCCGTGTGAGGCCCAACTGCAGGCAAGCACAAGAGAACCCGTAAGGCAAATTCACACCAATGTGGGAATGCCACATCACAGAGCTCCTCGACTCCAGAGGCTCGGAGAAGGCTGCAGAGGGCTCGGAACACCTCCAGACAGGAGCGCAGCTCCCACTGAAACGGATGAGGGCGTCGGAGCCGCTTAGTACCCAGCCCCGCCCTGCCCTGGGCTCTGGGGCGCTCCGGCCCTTCCCCAGCAGGGCCTCTGCTGGCCTCTGAGCCCTCCCGGGTCTCAGGCTTCCCCAGGAGGCAGGAACCTGTGACCTTACCCTTCGCTCACCTCTCTTGTCCTTGGGCCCCTCTCCCCAAGACCAGCCCTCGAGTCCTGCTTTACCCTTCTTCCCAGTTTGGGGTTAGCTCTGACCAGCTTGGACCCTTCAGGCCCCATCAGATGATCTGCAAAAAGCTCCCCAACCCTGGAGGCTTCTCCCCGCCATGGCAATGGCTCCCCCAGCCACACTCAGGAATGAGACCACTGAGCAGGGTCCTCTCCCTTCCCTTCCCTCCTCTGCTCCACAGACGGGCAGACGAGCTGGCTCTACCCACAGGACTGCGACCAGTAAGGCGAGGCGGCCCACCGTGTGTGCCTGAAGGGGACAAGGAGGTGGGGGTCACCTACCTGGCTCTGCAGGAAATCCTTCACTTTCCAGAAATCCTCTTGATGGTCATTCTTAAGGACGATCTGGCCCCATCGTAGCCGGAGCTCCGCATTCTGGGAGTTTGAGATCTTTGGGTATGTCTCTCCGAGTTTTTTCACATTCCCTGAAAAAAGAAAATGGGTTTTTAATGGTTGTGTCATCAGAGCCACGAGTGTATCTGCCCACAGGCCCTCCTGAAAGCCCCCTGAATGACATCAAGGAGGTTCCCAACCACCCACTTTACACTCACCCTGCTTATCTTCTGCTCGGAAAGGGTACTGTCTGATTCTCAAGTTTACCTTCATTTCTAAGGCTCTTCTGCCAAACTTCCCTTAATGTGATTACAGACTTTCTGCCATCATTCCACTTACCTTCTAGGTTAAAAGCACAGGTGTCCCCCTAAAACATGCTGTGCCCCCCTTTTTCTCCCACCACCACCAAGCTGCTGAAAGTTACCCCGGCTTTCACTTTCTCTCCAACACCCCTGGGTGAATGTTATTTCCGGCTGAGCAGCCACACGGCAACAGCAGCTGAGAGCTTCCAGATCCCAGCCCCACCGTCTGTTGCCTGCGGGACCTACTTGTGCGCAAGTTCCTCCTCTGTTACCTGGGGGGTCACGATCACAGCCCCCGGGCAGAGAGCGGTTAGGAGGGCTCCAAGACTTCCAGGTCAAGAGCTGAGCAGAATCCCTGCAGAGCCCGAGGGCGCCGTGAGCGCGGGGCTTTAGGATTCCCCTCCCCACAGGCCTGTAAGACTTAGACCAGCCGTTGACGTGTTCCCCGTGAGGTGCGTCCAGGGGGTGAGAACCCTACCGGCTTCCTCTGGGTCTCCCTCTCACCCTGACAGCGAGCTCCGTACGCGAGGAACCGAAATGCTGCACCGAGTTACCCCATTTTTTCTTACCGGGAGGGAGAGGGGATTGCTGGAGGATCTTATCGAGGAAATAGACCAGCTGGTAGGTCTTCCAGGCAGAAATGGCCACAGCTTCGATGGCCTTCGTGTCCAGCTCCTCGGTCACCCACAGGTGGGCCAGCTCTTCAGCAGGCTTCATAAGTGAGTCCCCAGGGGAGAGGTCAGGGAGGTAGGGGGGCCAGCCCGGGGTATTCAACCACCGATCAAACTCAAAACCTGTTTGGTGGAAGGAGAGAGGGTTCTGTCGGAATTCTCCGGCAGCATCAAGGTCAACTGCACTCCGGCAACACTGAGACCTCAAGCTCCTGTCTGCCTCTCACGACCCCAATCTGCTTCTAATTTAACATCACCTGCCCACACAGCTCCCTGCTCTGGCTGGGTCCCACTTATACTGAGACCCAGAGACTGGTACGTCAGACCGGACGGCCCCTTCTTCTACTGTGACAGTGCTTTTGAGTGCCAATGAACAATGTGCTGCCAGAACCAAGAGGATGAAGGCTTTCCGAGCTTCAGTCAAGTTCACGCTCTCCTTCACATGAGCAGAACAGCACGGTGCCCAAGCTCCTGGGCCCCGGGACCAGGCTGCCTGGGCTCCTCTCCCAGCCCTGCTATGAGCTATCTGGGAGGTCACGGCCATGTTCCCTCACCTCTCTGCGCCTCCGTTTTATCTGTAAAATGATAAAAGGGAGGCTGAGAGGCCCTGCATTTGTTGGCGGTGGTGAGGATTAAATAAGCAAATACACACTACGAGTTCAGCATGCTGCCTGTGTGTAGCGAGCACGCAGTAATCATTAACTTTCCTTAGCCAGGGAGTCTCATGACCTTGAAGTGCCAGCCTCCAGGCCGAGAGTAGGTGCTCCGGGCCTGACCAGTCCTGGCTGTCAGAGGAAGTGACTTTACCAGACCAACCACGGCCTGACTCAGAGTGCCCAGCACGAGTGGGGTATCTCCAGCGGGCAGCCTCATCCACGACAGGCCACCGTCTACTCTTAGGAAGCAGGGCCTCCCAAGCTGACATCAGGGTGGCCACCGGGATTTTCCTTCACTCAGAAGGCCGTACGAGGCAACTCCATGCTCACAAGGCGGGGTGGCTGCCCCTACCGCAGCCCTGGGTCACAGCTGGGGTGGCAGCAGCTCTCGGGGCAGAGCTGGGGGTTTGGTTGTGTGTGTGTAGGTGTGAGGGCAATGGGGACAGAGAGGAGACATTGAGGGGAAGAAGTGGAGAATACGAGGCCAGGAGGGGCTGAGAGAAATCCCTCTCTGGAACAAGGCCTGGGACGGGGCGTTGCGCCCCCAGGTGCCACTTCCTAGAAGACTCGGGTTTCATGTTTTCCCGCCCCACCTCTGTCTTCCCGGATGTAAATTAGACATAATTCTCTACTATCTCCTAGGAGCCTGTAGGCCAGCTCCTCTGCTCACCTGGAATGGACTCCACTCTCCTTTTCTTCAGCTCAGGGAAGTATTCCAAGTAGAACTCTAGAAAGTCCTCAGCTAAGATACTTTGGAATTTGAATTCATTAACATAGGCCTGCAGGGAGGGAGGTACTTTTCAGTCATTCTGGATCCTATAGGGAGTACAGTCCCTCTGTGCCTCAGGTTCTCCTCCAACCCCTTGTCCCTTCGACCCCTGCCTCTACCCCTGCTCTCTGGCCCAGCTGGCTTCTCTGCACCTCCTCCTTCTCCCCTCATGTCTGAGTTGACTATACCTTGAGAAAATTGTCAAACTGATCCTGATCACCCACCAAGTGGGCCAGGTAGGAGACAAAGCAGAAGCCTTTCTCGTAGGGGGTCTCGTTGTAGGTATCATCTGGGTCGACACCTAGCAGAGAAAGCAGACACTTGTAGCCTGTCACTTTCATTGTCCTTCTCCCGCTCCAGATTCTATGAGTAATTATGGAAGAGATCAGAATTCAGCTTCCTCGGGTTCAGCAAGGCCAGGAAAGTTTCCAGATCCACCTTGGCCTCTCTCAAGCCACTTCAAAGCTGATCTTAAAGGGTCATTAGCTGCGGACCTAATAAGAGGACAAAGAACCAGCCTTCCAGGGGAATTGGCAAGTTTCCTTATTCCTGGGATTGCTTTGCTCCAGTGGGTTCCACTGACTCTTAGGACTGAGCACAGGGCTTGGTGCCTTTTCCAGCCCAACTGGTCACCACCTACACTCAACCTCCCCTCCCAGAACAACTGGTTGTTTCTACGAATGTTCTAGACCAAAATAAACTAATGACCAGTCTACGAGAAGTTCCTTTTCACGGTCATTGGCATCAAGGAACGTGAGCTTAAACCACACACAAAGGTTTTAGATTAGTCATACATGGAACTAAAGACAAATGTCAGAAAATGAAAAGACATGACCTTGGACAAGTCATTTGACTTGGGTGCTTGCTCACGTCCTCTGTAAAATAAGGCTAACGGTCAATCTACAAGACCACAGGTCTGACTTGATAGAAGAATGGCAGAGAGCCCTGGAAAATGATAGGGGCCCGCATAAATGCAGAGCAACGGTAATGTCACTAAGAACTGCACAAAACTAGAAAGAACTCCCATCGGGCTGGACTGGCTTCAGCTGAGTCGGCCTAGAGGCTGGGGAGTGGCTAAAACAGCTCTGGAGGGCTCCTCCTTCCCAAGGAGAGTATTCCAGCTGTGCACGGATCGGCATGAAGCTCCAATAACTTGGGGCTCCCAGCTCAATGTCAGGGGCGGGGGTAGCCAGCCAGAGGAGCTCCCGGACCTGGTTCGATCTTCACGCGGAGCTTGTTGAGTGGGTTGTCCTCTCCGGTGATGTTCATGTGCTGCCGAAGCAGAGCCCGGCCGGTTGCAGCTTCCAAGCAGGTGTAAGCGGAGCCTGGGGCGAAAAGAATCCTTAGGCCTCCAGACCACCAAGTCCAAGTATAATTTCCGGACAAAAGAGGGTGTGCTGCCCCCTTGTGGCCACAAGAACAATGGCAGCCAACTGAAGATGCCTATGGTCACCCTCCTGGGGACCCCAGGGCAAACAGGGTCAGGACAGAGAACCTGACTCAGCCCCTAGTTCCTTGTTGCTCTGGACTACAAATGACTTGGTTAGCTCAGGCTGTCAGTCTCACCCAAACATGCGGATGAGGGACTCACACCTTTTCCTGCGACTGTTACCTTCCCCTATCAGTATGTTTTTATTTTGAGAGAGAGTAATTTGATCTTCTATAAAAGCAGACTATTTTCATTTGAGTGTTCCTGTCAGACAAGAGAAACTGTCACCCAAAATTTTTCTAGGGGTCTCTACATCTCCTTCTGGCTCTAAAAATGACCGAGGGAATGGTGGAGGGGAAAGGGACCAGGTTTCGAACCAGCCACCTCTGCCTCTCACAGGGCGTTCTGACTCTGGGCGAGGCACTCAGTCTCTCTTAGCCTCAACTTCTTCATCTGCACAGTGGGCTGACAACATCTGCTTGCAGGATTCTTAGTGGCTGAGTAAGATAGTCACAAGTAGGCTCTTGTTCCAGATACTCTGGATGAAAGCATATATCTGTACAGACTTTCTGGGAGGCAATGGACAATGTGTGCTAAAAAGCCTTTAAAATGTCTGGATCCAGAAATTACATTTCTAGGAATTTATCTCCATTGAGATCATCAGAGATATGCGTGAACATTTATATGTAAAAATATTTGTCAAAATATTATTTCATTAGAAAACTGAAAATAACAGGGGTGCCTGGGTGGCTCAGTCGGTTAAGCATCCGACTTTTGATTTTGGCTCAGGTCACGATCTCAGAGTCCTGAGTTGGAGGCCCCTGTTGGGCTCCACCGGCTTGAGATTCTCTCTCCCTCTCCCTCAGCCCCTTCCCCTGCTCACACACTTTCGAAAGAAAAAGAAAGAAAGAAAGAAAGAAAGAAAGAAAGAAAGAAAGAAAGAAAGAAAGAAAGAAAGAAAGAAAGAAAGAAAGAAAAGAAAGAAAGAAAGAAAGAAAGAAAGAAAGAAAGAAAGAAAGAAAGAAAGAAAGAAAGAAAGGAAGGAAAGAAAGAAAAGGAAGAAAGAAAAGGAAGAAAAAGAAAAACTGAAAATAACCTAACAACTGGAAACTAAATGTTAAGAAAAGTCTATACTAGGCAGCTATAGAAAAAAATTTAATGACTTGGGAAAATGTTTAACTCTATTAAGTTAAAAAAAAAAAAGGCAGTTGGGAGGTCTGATGATTCACAGACACAGCAAAATATCTGAAAGGATATACATTGATTATCTCTGAAGAGTGAGATTATGGATAAATCTATCATGCGTGCTTTCCCTTATAGATCAAAATAGATTTTGATGAGAGAAATAATAAAAATAATACGTGTTATATTTTCAAAGCACCTGATACATGGCAGGTTTTCAATAGTGAGACAATGTTGAGAAAATATTTTAAAAGCACACCTGGGTTCAATGTGGGCTTTGCCGCCACCTGCCAAGCGGCTTGGGCACATTTCTTACACTTTTTGAGTCACAGTGAACTCTTATATAAAATGGAAATCATAGCTGTTTCATAGGGCTATTGTGAAATTGTTAAATGATGTACTTTAATAAGGTGTCTGTACAAGGCTGGTAGGTAGGTGTTCAAAAGAGGTCATGATTATAATGATCTTATGATTCATTCGTAAAATTAACTAGCTAGGTGGGTGAATAACCCTGTGCAACTCTCCCCGAAGGGCTGCCTGGCTGTTGGGTGAACAGAGCATCAAGTATGGTTTCAGCTTAGATGAGGGGTCCTTTCACCGTCGGGCCCCTCATCGGTTCATTCAGCCGATGTGCAGTTTCTGAGACCCCCTCTCCTCACGGCGCCTACTGACTTCGTGCCATGTAACGCAGTGGGGCTCATCCACTTAGAAGGGACTTGTGTCTACAGTCGGCCCCTGCTGGCCTCCTGCCGGTGCTTTCTGCACCACTGCTCCTCTCTTCATGCCCACTTGTGTCCCGAAACCCTGAAGGAGATCACACTGGCCTCGCAGGTGAAAGAAGGGGGTGCGGGGTCCCTAGGAGAAGGCCGGGCACACGAGAGCTGGCTTACCAAAGAGGACGGTGGAGATCCTCCTCTGGGCATACATGGTGAAACCTTCATTGAGCCAGAATTCACCCCAGTTGGCATTAGTGACCAGGTTCCCGAACCAACTGTGGGAGATCTCATGGATGATGACGTCGGCCAAGGAGCGGTCCCCAACCAGCAGGCAGGGGGTGACAAAGGTCAGACAAGGGTTCTCCATTCCTCCAAATGGAAAGGATGGTGGCATGAAGAGCAGGTCATACCTGCCGAGAGAGCGGGAGGTCAGACAGGTCTTGGCTCCCCAGGGCAAGACCTGGCCTCATTTCCCCAGGCAGGACCCTCAGTCCTGAGAGACACAGCCACTGAAGAGGCGGCATGCAACCCTCAGCCTAGCGCTGAGATGACACCCAGGTTCCTCTGTCCTCCAGCCAAGTCGCTGGGACCTCCCTTTGCCCAGGTTTTGCTCTCTTGGAGGCGGCTCTCTGAAACTTGCTCCCTGTTCTCCTTCCGAGCAGGGTATGGCCATATCGTCGGCTCTGCCACAGTTAGCTCACTGATGGCTCGCTTGGGGTCACAGAGAGCTAATAGAGTCCTTGATCTGAGGAGGCTAAAGTCTAAAGATGTCAAAGGAAAAAATGGGAGTGTGTGGCTGCTTCTAGCAACCAGGAAAGGTAAGTCACAAGGGTCCCCTGACAGTGTCTGCCCACCCCCACACTCAGCAGCTGGAAGGCACGTTTTTATCACTCAGGTCCCCTCCTCAGCAACAATGAAGGCGGCCCAGCTTCTCTCGCCCTCTCTCCTCCCTCCTCTCCTTTACTTCCGGGATCGGGGAACGTGGCTCTAGGACACAGCGGAGGAGAGGCAGCTCCAGAAGGAAGAGAACGGAAACCAGGGACTCAGTTCAGCCAAAGACATTAGAGGCAATGTGACACCATACCTTCCCCAAACGTAGGGTCCAAAAAGTTTCTCTCCTGTGGCCAGAAATTCTTCTATCACCCCATTGTACTCCTCCTTGGCAGCCTCGATCAGGCAGGGCTCGGCCCACACCCGGCTCCTAAAGACAAGAGCACAGAAAAAGCAGGCTGGAGACCCGATCCTGAAAGCACCGGGGCAACCTGGCCGTCTCATATATGAGCCAAGTGAATGTGAGTGTGGCCAGCCGGAGACAGGAGGTGCAAGACCAGATGGCCTGCACGGGTCCGAGACTACTCGCCACCCCGATAAATAACATCCCACCACAGCGCCGTGGAAGAGCTGCTTCCCGTGTGCAACAGGCTCAACCTCCCAGCGCCGTCGTGTTCTGGGTCCAGCACTGAATGTGACCTCGCGAAAGTCACTGACCTCTCTGCGCCTCAGTGTGCCCATCTGTAAGGCGAGCGGGGAAGATGAGAGAAGACAGCATATAAGATGGCAAAGTGGGTGGGTGCCAGGTCAGGAGGAGGGAAGGCTTTCTGCCCCTGTGGAAGCTCAGGAACTGCTCCAGCAGGAGGAGAAGGAGCAGACGCTTCCCAAGGAGCAGAAGCAGGGGCCTAGCAGTGGAAATGGTACATGCGGGCGAGGAACCACTGAGAGTCTGGGCTACCGGCGCACTCACCGTCAGATTGGGGGTACGGGAGGGGGGCGGTAGACAGGCCCTCGAGGCTTCAGTCACAAAGGGCCTGATTGATATGCCACGTGATATAGCTGGACCTTCAGAGCCACGAGAGCTTTTAAACCAGTAAGTGGTGGGCGCCTGGGTGGCTCAGTCGGTTAAGCGTCTGCCTTTAGCTCAGGTCATGATCCCAGGGTCCTGGGATCGAGTCCCACATCGGGCTCCTTGCCCGGCAGGGAGTCTGCTTCTCCCTCTGCCTCTGCCCTTCCTCCCTCCTCGTGCTCTCTCTCTCTTTCAAATAAATAAATAAAATCTTTAAAAAATAAGTAAATAAACCAATAAGTGGTATTATCAGATTGAGTCCTGAGAGACCGCTCTAGCTGCAGTACCCAGAAGACACCTTTAAATTACAAAAGTGAGTGCGTATCCCCAAGAAAAGTACGGAGAGGAGAAGGGGTCCAAAACAGAGTCTTGGGCAACGCCAGTACACCGGGGGGGGGGGGTGCTGGGCAGAGAAGAGCCCACAAAGGAGACCAGAAAGGACGAGCCAGAGGTCCTGGAAGCAGGACAGAATTGCGTCCTGGAAGCCAGAGGAGGGTCAAGAGGCAGAAGAAATGTGCAGAACACCGAGACAAGGACTGAGGAGCCAACGTGCTACACACGTTGAGGCCAGTGGCCTCTCTTACTCCAGTTTCTGTGACACGACGGGGAGAGGTGCTGGATTCCCACGGGTCCAAGCAGTACGTGGGGGGTGGGCGAGTATAAACGCTACTCTTCTAAGAAACTCGGCTAAGTAGGGAAGCAGATGGTTGTGTGCTAGGAGGGAACGTGGAGTCAACGAGTTTTTTTTTGCTTTGTTTTCGAGCTACGAGAGACAACATGGTTCGAGTTGGAAGGAAAGAGCCAGCTGAGGGGAAGGCTGCACATCTGAAGAGAGCGGGTACACAACGAAGCCAAGCCCCACCGGATTTGGGGAGGGACTGAACCAACATGGCTCAAATGCGGAGACGCGGCTTCACACAGAAGGACGGACACGGCTCTTCCGAGTCTGGAGGGAAAAAGGAAGGACGAAAGCAGACGAAGATGACCTTTTACAGGGAAAACAGGAAGCTGACATAACCGCATCCGACGAGTTAAATATTCTCAATAAAGTAGGAGACAAGATCATCTGCTTGGGGGGAGGGTCTGGTGTTTGAATAGGAAAATTGAGGACAGAAGTCTTCCTTTAAGGAGAGTGAGCTAGGAAGATAAACGAAAGGACTGGTGAGCAATACTGAAAGCGTATCTGTAGTTGAAGATGACATTTGTTCTGTATTTCTCGAAAACCACATAAATGTTTATTTCAACCTTTTTGTTTTAGAGATTATATTTATCTGAGAGAAAGTGAGAGCGCGCGCGTGCAAGAGAGAGTATGAGGGGGTGAAGGGCAGAGGGAGAGGTGGGGGTTCATTCCCGGGACCCTGGGATCATGACCTGAGCCAAAGGCAGATGCCTAACTAACCGAGCCACCCAGGCGCCCCTATTCCAACTTCCCGTCCCAACTCCACCAAGAAACCGAACGCGGGTAGCAGAATCAGCACGCACGGCTGTACCACTTCTCCCCTCTGACACCCGGGCGGTAGAGAAAGGGGGCAGCAGCGCCCAGGGCTGCACGTCAGAGCCACAGGACAGCACACAGGGAGGCCTGCGGTGGCAGGAAGAGAGGTTCAACCCCACACCGGGCCACAGAGAAAAGCCGGGCCGGGCCCCGAGAGGCTGGCTGTCCAGGAGGAAAGGCACAGCTTGCAGAAGAAAGACCTTGGTGATCTAGAGAAGCAGATACGGCGGGAGTGAGGCCACCAGGGGCCAGAAGGTTAGGAGGGTGGGGTCAGAGAATGAATGAGGCCAACGTGTTTAAGATTTCTGGTGTAGCCCAGCTCCTGCGAACACCCACGGCTAGGCCCTCGGTTGGAGAGTGTGTGGCCATGAGTGTGGGGGGCTGGATCAGGTGGAGAGGGTCCCTGAGTAGAGGGGGTTGAGGAACCCTGAAGCCACCCTCATCCCTGGGCACTGGGACAGGTGGTCCAGATGGAGAAACAAGTCACCAAAAATGATGTGACAGGGCTGAGAAAAGACCATGACATAGGTGTCAAAGTCTTCAAGGAATGGCCTTGTGATCAGCTTGGATATCAACTAGCCAAGCGCTCAATCCAGGCTACTTCAGCTGGCTACAGCTAGGAGGGGAAGGCCAGGCTAGACAGGGGGCATCCACGATACTTCCTCCAGTACAGAGATTTCTGTCAAAGAAACTGGAATGTTCTCGGTCGTGCTGGGGTTTTATGGCCAGTGATCTAGCTCAACAGCATTGGATTTGCGATAGAAATGCCTGGACTGGCCTTCCAGTCCTACCAACGGTGGGACTTGGCACAAGCAAGTCCACCAGAAGCCTCAGCTTGCTTATCTGCAGCACGGAGACAGCAGCTACCCCCTCAGGGAGGTTATAGAAGGATTAGAAGAGATTATACATAAAACATGACTAGGACATATCCACTCTCTCTTCCGCCCAGGATTTTCCTCCTGTGGTAACAGGGACTGGGACTGGTGGCAAAGTTTGCCAGAAGACCCTCTCATCTAACATACCTTCACAAGACCCTAAGGTGTTCCCCTGCGAGGCAAGGGCTGTCTACCCAGAGGGGAGGAATACGTCATCATCACCAGTTAAACGGATTCTATCACCTGGACTGATGTACCGTATTGTCGTTTTATGAGGAAAAAAATCATTATTCTCTGATGTGTCTGGAATCCATTTTTCTTTCATTTCTCATTAATAGTTCATACTCTTGGGCATCTGGATGGCTGTCGGTTAAGTGTCTGCCTTCGGCTCAGGTCATGATTCTGGGGTCCTGGGACTGAGTCCTGCATAAGGCTCCCTGCTCAGCAAGGAGCCTGCTTCTCCCTCTGTCCCTCCCCCTGCTCGGGATCTCCCTCTCTCAAATAAATAAAGTCTTAAAAAATAATAAATAATAAAATAAAATAAATAGTTCATAGTAATTACTAATAGAACCTTGGTAAGAGTAAATTATCTAAAATAACATTCCTGGGGCGCCTGGGTGCCTCAGTCGTTAAGCGTCTGCCTTTGGCTCAGGGCATGATCCCAGGGTCCTGGGATCGAGCCCCGCATCAGGCTCCCTGCTCTGCTGGAAGCCTGCTTCTTCCTCTCCTACTCCCTCTGCTTGTGTTTCCTCTCTCGCTGGCTCTTACTCTCTCTGTCAAATAACTAAATAAAATCTTAAAAAAAAAATTTTTTTTAAAGTAGCATTCCTTTACTTATCTATTTTCCGGGCAACTGCAACACTGATGCTCCTTTGGTTACCTATCACCCCACCTGTCAGAAAGGCCGCCCTTCACGACAGGAGAGCACCCGGTCTTTCAAGACTGATGCTGGCTGGAGTGTGTGCGCTGGAAGCAGATGCCGGTGGCATCCCGTCTCTCATTCTCTCTGAAACCCAGGAACGGAAATACATGATCTTAGCAGTGCTACTGAGCCCAGCTATGAGGACTGCCGCTTGCCACCAATGCGGTCAAGGACACCACCGCCTCCACGACTTGAGAGCACATGCAAAGCAACATGGCAGGAAAAGCACTCCAGCTTTACTGTCCAGCCTCTGAGCGTTTCACCACAGGATCGCGCTGTACTGGCAGCGGATAGGGGAGCCAGGACACTCATGGTCAAGTTTCTCTTTGCAGGAAACCTTACAAAATCCTTATTTATCTCCATTAAAACCATCGAATTGCATGGAGGTATCTGTCACCATGGGTTCAGGTGGACGTATGTGGAGCAGACAAAGGAGCTCCCAATGTCCTCTCCAGAGGGGAACAGTGAGATCAAAGTTGTATATTTCCAGGAATTACGTGCTAGAGAAAATGGGGAGATTTGGTACAAAGATTAAAAAGTAAATATAATTGTTAGAAGGGAATTCAGAACTAAAAGATACTAATAAAGATAAGTCTTCCAAACTCGGGGCCAACCGCACTCCACAAGGTGCCCAGGACAGGAGTCACTGCTGTTAGACCTCATTCCAGACAGCAGGATTAGAACTGGAGGGGGTGGGGAGAGCCCTTCCTCCCTCTGTACTCATGCCACACGCTTCTGGGCTGCAAAGAGGCCGTCCGTTCAGAAAGGATGCGAGACTGTCCCAAGAACCATCCCAGCTGGGCCACTGGTCAGAGGTCTCCTTGCCTCGAGGTTGGTCCAATCTTGCCTGTGGGAGTCTTTGTCGCCTACCTGGGTCCAACTTCAGCCGAAACCAGATCGCCGATGGCCAGAGCTATCAGATAGGAGGGGATGGGATGACACATCTGGAAGAAGAACTTATTTGGACCTCTCTTCTCCCAGGTGTTAGCACTCATCACAGCTGTGAAGCCATCTGGGACCTGACAACAGAGAAAGCTTAGGACATTTTACCCAGAGACAGTCTCCTTTTGATTCGCTCGAAGAACAGCATGGCTGGCAATCTGCATGGTGACGGCCGTGACCGGGAGCGCATCTTGGAGAACACAAAGGTTTCGAGAAACCAAACGTGTGCTAAGCTGATGGGATTTAGCACAAATAAAATTTCTGTACATGGAGGAATTTTGCAGAGGTACCAATGGATGGATGGAACAATTTACCAGTTGAAATGTGACTAGACAGATCTGAAATTTTCAATCCCAAGGGCAGGTACACTGAACCTTAGTCGTCTTACCTCGATAAGAGCTGAATATTTGTATTTCACTGCAGGAGTGTCGAAGCAAGGGAAGAAGGCCCGGTTCAGGACAGCCTGACCCTGGGTATAGACAAAAGGCTTCTTCTTTCCTGCTGTCTGCTCAGGAGCCAACCAGCAAACCTAAGAGAATAGAAGAACATTTCAAAACTGACACTCCCTACATGAGCTCAGTCCAGCCAGAGAAAAGGAGTTGGCTGGCAGGGGAGAATTCTAGGTGATCCTTACAATCCTGCCAGCAGTTTGGTCCTGACTGGGAAGTTCTCTCCTACTGTGTATTTAATCCACCCTGGAATTCAGGGTATTGACACGGCAGAAACACCACAAAGGGTCTATTCCTCACTGTATTCCACTAGGTATCTCAAGAATTCCAGGCATGGCCTCTGACCCTGGTATCCTGTCTTCCTCCTCTGAATCCTTCACAGTGTGGTAGCTTCTTGTTAAAATACAAATAAACAAACAAACAAAAACCAACTGGGAAGCAGCTGCATTTGAACTTTCGATAAAACGCACAGAAAAGCAGAAGGGAAGTGGGAGGAGTCTGTGATAAATGTGCGTTCTCCGTTCCTGAAACTTACCCTTTCAGAATAAATGTATTTTACATTATAAGCATTGGCTATTTTTATAAAAAGATTTTATTCTTCAGTAATCTCTACTCCCAACGTGGGGCTCAAACTTACAACCCCAAGATCAAGAGTTGCATGCTCTACCCACTGAGCCAGCCAGGTGCCCTGGCTATGGATGCTTAATTGGTTTCTGTTAGCCTTTAACCAAAGGCAAATCTGAACGATTATTACAAACCCACTTTTTGCCTACAGCAAAAAGTTCACTTACAACATAGATATAACTGCGAGGGGAAGGAGGATTTGTCAGCACCGAATGCCGCTTAGAATTTAGAAAAGGATTAGATAACTCTGGCACGGTTTCATAAGGGAAGCAAAACTTTCCGGTTTAAAGGTGAGCAGGACTGAGACGGTTGGAAAGGAAAGGAGAAGACATTCTCAAGAAGGTAGACAGCAACGTGGAGAAAGGCATGGATGGGCGATCTCTGGGACCTGGAGGTAGGTTTCAGATACAGAGGTGGGAGGCATGCCTGGGCAGGTGGACTGAAAGGCTCTGAGACCTACTTTTAAGAGGCATAAGGACGCCACATGGAGATGTTGGGTTTTTCTTTGCTTGAGTTTCTTTTGTGTGTGTGTGTGAAAATTTTAATGCGCCTCCTTCCAAAGAGTATAGCACAGATGGAAAGGAGGAGAAAGAAATGCCACAGTGGGAAAACCAGCAGTACTTCAGCCAGGTGAGCAAGGGCGACATCAAACAGTCACAAATCACGCTGATACTGTGTACTTTCAATATGATGCCAGGACAGCACTTCACCTTTGTGACATTCCACGAAATTTTGCTGTGAACCTAAAACTGCTCTAAAAAATAAACTTTAAAAGATTTTTTAAATAACCCCAGTCTGATCATGGGAAAAACAGACAAATTCCAGTAGAGAGGCATCCTATAATATTTCAGACCAATACTCCTCAAAACTGTCAAGGTCATCAAAAACAAGGAGAGTCTGAGAAATTGTCTTAGCCAAGGGGAGCCTAAGGATACATGAAAGCTAAATATACTGTGGTATTCTGGGTGGGATCCTGGAACAGAAAAAGATATTAAGTAAAGCCTAAGGAAATCTGAAAAAAAAACTATGAACTTTAAGGGCGCCTGGGTGGCTCAGTCAATTAGGCATCTGCCTTTGGCTCAGGTCATGATCCCAGGGTCCTGGCATCGGGCTCTCTGCTCAGTGGGGAGGCTGCTTCTCCCTCTGCTGCTGCTCTCTCGCTTTCTCTGTCAAATAAATAAAACCTTAAAAAAAAACCCAAACCCCAAAAAACCCAAGAACTTTAGTTAATAATACTGTATCAGTATTGGTTCATTAATTATAACAGATGTATCATACTTGTAAAATGCTAACAGAGCAATCTGTGTGTGGAAGGGTATATGGAAACCGTGTACTATCTGCTTACTTTTCTCATTAATCTAAATTGTTTTTAATCCTTTGTGGGGGGAGGGGCAGAAGGAGAGGGTGAGAAAAAAATCTCAGGCAGGCTCCACGCCCAGCACGGAGCCCGGGGTGCGTGGCAGGGCTCAATCTCACAACCCTGAGATCATGACCTAAACTGAAATCAAGAGTCGACAACTTAACCCACTAAGCCACCCAGCACACCTAAACTGTCTTTAATCCTATTATTGAAAGAAATTTAATGAGTTAACAATACGACTAACACAATATTGGCTACGTACCAGGCATTGTATTAGGCACTTACATAAAGACAACTCATTTAACTTTCATCAAGCTCAGAGACTAGTACCTGGCACATTTTAATACATACTGGTCACCCCCTCCACCATACCATAATTCCTTATTCATCATCTTTGATTGAAGGGTTTTGTTGTTGTTGTTGTTTGTTTATAATGACACAGGGAGAGAATGAAGGAGGCTGGTAGTACGAGTATTTCCACCATATAAGAAAGAGTCTAAAGTCAGGGTGAGGCTGTTACGACAATGATTAAGGTGAGAGCCCTCACTTGGGATGGTGACAATGAGAAGAAGGATAAATTCAGGTGCCTTTAACGTAGACAGTGCAAAGCGTGGGTGTCTGCTCTAGCGTCTCTAATGAAAGCTATTTAGTATTGATGTTTAATGTGAGGGGCCATTTTCCATAGGCAATTTCTGAGAGGGCTTCATTTTTCCAGTTATCCTGTTTAAGTCCTAGTTCCTGCCCCAAACCAGAAGCTAGCATAGAACAGGGCAACCAAACGCATTTACAGATGTTATGTCATCCTTAGAGGGCACTGGGTTTTTCCTTTGCTTTAGAGGTCAATTTGCATTGCTTTGGACTTTGCATTTTTTAAACAAGTTCTATCATAGGTTCATTTATTCCCTGAATAAAGATGGAAACAGAACTGTCCTTTGGGCCAGCTCTAAGAGTGAAAGGAACTGCTAGCTAGATAAGTAAACTTTGATTTTGGCACGCAGCCTACCCATGAAACTTGTAAGCCACCCTACCTGAGAAATGACTAGCAACCACAGCCTCAGGACTCTAGGAAGGAGTTCCAAACTCTTACAAATGTTAGCCACATAACCATCCATCCTTTTATTTCCAATATTTGTCCCCCACCCCAAAATGTAATATTTAAGAGTCAATCAAGAGTAATTTATTACAAAGGCCAACTTATTACAAAGCCTAGAACACCCTAATTCTAGTTCTCATTTTTACTCAAATTCTTCCTTAAGCAAATGTAGGACTTCGCAGAAGAAAACAAAATAACTCTCTGGGGTTCAGAGTTGTTTCAGCCTGTGGCACCGCAAAAGCACACAAAGGGCTGAGCCAGCACCCAGGGCTAATTAACCGGCATTTTCCAGGGCTGCCATGAAGGAAAAACTAAGTAGCTCATTATCAGGGACCCAGGCCCCAAAGCCCAGTGAAACGTTAAATTCGATTTATAAATAGCCGGTTATCCAGAAAACCGCACAGGATAGGGTTTCCTCTGCAGGCAGACAGGGCAACCAGACAGGGCGGTGTGTGAGAGGGAACCAACGTGGAGAGGCCACCAGAACCGCTGGGGAAGAGAGGCCGGAAGGGTGGAAAAGACGAAGGGTGCACAGCTCGGAGGCTGGCCCGAAGCCAGAAGAGGGAAAGCCGGGCAGCCTGGGAGGAGGAGAGAGCGCTCAGGGTGGTAGCGCGAGAGGCGTGCACTGGGCGGGAGCTCCGGGCCCCCTCCGGGCAAGGGCGGAAGCGTCTTCTTCCCCTTTGAGGGTGGGGGTGAGCGCGGGTCCCGGGACCAGCTCCGAGGCTGGAAGGGCGGGCAGGAAGCGGCCGGGTGAGGCCACGGCGGGGCTCGGCCCGGGCGTCGAACTCACCCCGGGTCCCTCCCCGACGCGGTAGGTGAGCAGAACCTGGAAGCGCTCGCCGGCCAGGCAGGGCTGCGGGAGGGCCACGCACAGGGCCTGGCCGTAGTGCGAGAAGGGTTGCGTGTGGAAGGGCACGGGCTCCGCGGGCGGCTCCTCCGAGCCGGGTCGCTGCCGCCGCAGCGCCGCCGCCGTCACCTCGAGGCACGGGTGCGAGTCGAGTCGCAGCTCGGTGGCGCCCTCGGGCACCAGACAGCACAACTCCAGCACCGCGGTGCCGCTCAAACCCCGGCTCCCGGGGCCCGGTCCCGGAGGCCCGAACTCGGCCCTTAGGTCCAGGTGCAAATGCAGCATCAGGAAAGCCCGGAAATTGGAAGCCGAGGCCACGTCCACGGCCTGCGCGGAGTGCAGCGGCCGCGGGGGCGCGCAGCAATCGCTCGGATGTCCGTCGCTCGCCATGGTCCAGCAGCGCCGTTAAACAACTGCGGGGAAAGCCCACCGGCTCAGCCGACTGCCGCGGGGAAGCCACGCCCCGAGAGCGCTGGGCCGCCGCAGGCCCCGCCCCGCCCCCACAGGCCACGCCCCTCCGAGAGGCCCGGGCTGGGTCACGCCCCTCTCCAAAAACCGGAGTCCTGACCACACACCTCTCCCTTTCTCTCCAAATCCCCACTCTTCCAGCTTTACACGAAGTACCTCAGGGCCTTGGACAAAAAGGTACGGTGGGATAATGTGCTCCGCATTTGTCCGCACTCGTCCTACTGCGATGGTACAGTAGTGCGAGTGGCGCACCTTTCTCTGCTGACGTTTCGTTCCCCAATCTTGCCGGAAGGTAGCGGGATGTAGATTGAGCCCTGAACTGGAAGAGTCTGAGTTCGAGATCTCACACTCTGCGCTGGACCAATCATTAGGACTGTGTGTGTCACCTTGGGCAAATCACCTCCAACAAAGGTGAATCTGTCCAAACCCCTTTCCGCACCTGTAAGATAAGAGTAATATCTCACGAGTTAATTGTGAGAACTCAATCGGGTAATTTGTCTAGACACACTTGGTAAACGGCACAGAATTCCACACCAGGTCAAGGTTCATCCATTACCAGGGGCTCCAAGCACACTTATCTTTCCGTTCTTCTGCCAAGGAAAAGTCAATCAGCACCGTACAGGGTAACGCTTGGCTGTCCTTCCTGTGCGTTTTATTTCCCCTAAAGCCTATTGACCTAGGGGCACCTCTATTTTATACTTTGTTTCTTTTCTGTATGAATAGGGTTGCAATAGCCCTTGGTGAATAAAGAGCCAGTCAATGATATTTTCACTGATCAGGTGGGAAATGAGATTTTTAAAAAGACAATGTAGGGAGTTTTTCATAAAATGTAATAGTATCCTATCATGTGTCACTACTTTTACAGTGTTAAAATTTTATTTTATGAAATGCTTACAGTAGGTTTTTTTTCCCCCAAAGATTTTATTCATTCATTTGAGACAGAGAGATACAAAGAGAGAGGGAGAGCATGAGCAGGGGGAAAGGCAGAATCAGATACCCCATCCCCGCTGGGGGCCCGACTGCAGGACCCAAAAGATCATGACCCCAGCTGAAGGCAGATGCTTAACCATCTGAGCCACCTGCTTACAGTAGTTTTTTTTTTTAATTCCATATAAGACCAATGTTTTAACTTGTTAGTGAAATCCAAAAACTGGAAAAGCACTTTTCTGTGGCATTGAGCACAGAAAAGTAACTATTAGATATTCAGTACATCTGCCTCCAAATTATTTGTTCTCTGATGCAATGCATTTTTGTTGAGCACCTACTATATTCCAGCCGCTAGGCCGGGTGCTGGGGATACGGTTTTAACAAATCTGGTACAGTCCCCATCCTGGTGGTGTTCACAGTCTAGCTCACATTTTAACTTACAGACAAAAACCAAAAACAAAAAACAGGTCATGGCAATTCCATGTTCTGTGCTATTCTCTGGGAAGAACAGTTTGCTATGGGAACACAAGGGAGACACACACAGCCTGATATTTCCAGTTAAATATTGCTGGAGTGAGAGGATCTGTTGGCTGTGGGAGAAAACATTCATGGAGTTAGGTTTCTCCTTTTAGCCTTAACTGCTTCCTGGGAATATTCCTATGGTTCCCATTTCTGCTTCCCTGCATGCCTCCCAGTGTCTGGTTTACCTCTAGATGGTATTTCTAACAATTCACAGCCGATTCAGGAAGGCCTTCTACTCTGGAGAAAGACACTGAAGACACAACCAACCCTCCTCCAAACCGCTTTCGTTATTTATTTACTTATTTTTTAATGTTTAGAATGCAACACATCTTGCATATTTCAAAATAATAGCTTAAATCTTCTAAAACTGATGAAAATTGTAGTTGTATAGGTTTAAAGGTCACAACAAGTCCCAAACAAAAAATGTCTACATATAGATGTGTTTTAGTAAAGTTGAGTAAGTACAAGACATAAAGGAGATCTTAAGAACAGCCAAAGAAAAAAGACCCATTACTTGTAAAAGAATGATGATTAGAAATTGGACTCACAGCAGGGCTCCCATTAGCAACAATGGAAGCCAGAGCTGTTACCTTCAAAATACTGAGAAAAAAACAACTGTCAACTGAGAATTGTGACTAAAGGAATTATTTGGAAGAAGGAAAATGATCACATAAGGAAGGAATGAGATGCAGAATCACAGGCAAAAAAAAAATGTGGGTGAATTTAAACAAATACTGCATTAAACAGTAATATATTAATAATGTTTGCATGAGGGAATCAGAACAAGACAAGAATATTAGCCGGAAAGAACATAAGTAGAGAAGCAGTGGCTGAAGTTAAAGTGTTCCAAACCGCTTGTATTATTGGGAGGAGAGTAGATTTTCTTTTAAAACATTGTATTTGTTTGACAGAGATTGAGAGAGAGAATGAGAGAGCACAAGCAGGGGGAGCAGCAGGCAGAGGAAGAGGGAGAAGCAGGCTCCCCGCTGAGCAGGGAGCCCAATGTGGGGCTCGATCCCAGGGCCCTGGGATCTTGACCTGAGCCGAAGGCAGATGCTTAACCAGCTGAGCCACCCAGGCACCCCAAGGATAGATTTTTAAAAACTATTTTATTTATTTATTTGACACAGAGAGAGAGAGCATAAGCAGGGGGAGAGGGAGAAACATGATCCCTGCTGAGCAGAGAACCTGAGGATGACAACGACGATGACGACGACAACGGCGAAGTGGGGCTCGATCCCAGAGCCCTGGTATCATGACCTGTGCTGAAGGCAGATGTTTAACCGAGGTGCCCCAGGAGGAGAGTAGATTTAGGGATGAATATGAGGTTTTAAGTATGTGTATTAAGATTTTAAAGGAAACCACTAAAGAATATAATTTGAATATAACTCACAAAGCAACAAATGGGGGAAATATGGAATATTTAAAAAATTAAGGAAAAAATAAAAAAAGCAGGACAGGACAGTAGCTACCCCAGTTGGGGGAGGCAGAAGCCCAGGATGGGGAAGAGCTCATAAATACCTAGAAGTAAACTACCTGTCAGTGTTCTAGCTCTCAAATTGGGGGATATACCTAATAATATAGCCTCAAAATATATAATACAAAATTAACAGAATTACAAGGGAAAATGGACAAATTCGCCAACAGAAAGGCCTTACTTACCTCTCTTAGTAACTAGCAGCTCAGACAAAGGTTATACAGACATAAAAGATCTATATGGAAATGTCACGATCTTGACCTGAGCAACACATACCAAACCTTGCACCTAACAATTACAGAAAACACACTATCTTCAAGAACACTTAAGACAATTACAAGGGGCGCCTGGGTGGCTCAGTCGTTAGGTGTCTGCCTTCGGCCTGTGTCATGATCCCAGGGTCCTGGGATCGAGCCTGGCATCGGGCTCCCTGCTCGGTGGGGAGCCTGCTTCTCCCTTTCCCTCTGCCTGCTGCTCCCCCTACTTGTGCTCGATCTCTCTGTCACATAAATAAATAAAATCTTTAAAAAAAAAAAAATTACAAAAACTAACCATAGATGGACCATGAACAAGTCTCAACAAATCAAAGAATCAATGGCATACACAGCATTCCTCTAACCAAAATGCAATTAAGTTAAAACCAATGTTGGGGGGCGCCTGGGTGGCACAGTGGTTGAGCGTCTGCCTTCGGCTCAGGGCATGATCCCAGTGTTATGGGATCGAGCCCCACATCAGGCTCCTCCCCTATGAGCCTGCTTCTTCCTCTCCCACTCCCCCTACTTGTTTTCCCTCTCTCGCTGGCTGTCTCTATCTCTGTCAAATAAATAAATAAAAAATCTAAAAAAAAAATGTTTAAAAAAAAAAACAATGTTGGGAGACAATGGTTCATGGATAACATGCATTTTCGCGCATCTTGCAAAAGGAGACACTGACTGTTCTTTGTTCTACACTACCTTTTAAAGATTGTATAGCGAACTTTGCAAGATAGTGACTCCCTCTGGAGCCAAGGGTAAGTTTGCTTACCATAGTAGTTCTCAAATTGGGGCATTTTTGCCCACCAGAAGATATTTGACAATGTCTAGAGACCTATTTAGTGGACACAACTGGGAGAAGAGGTACTCCTTGGCATGCAGTGGGCAAAGGCCAGGGATGGAACTAATCACCCTATAATGCACAGGACAGGTCCCTGCAACTAAGAAGTATCCGACCCCCAAATGTCCACAGTGGCAACGCTGATCAACTCCAGCTTATAACCTTAGAAGATACAGTGTTTGGAACAAAGGGAAGTCATGCATATTGTCTATTATAATAAAGGCAATACCTCCCTTAAAGCAAAGAATAGGGATGCTACTGCCCACTAGAAGTTTTCCTAAGGTTTCCTAAGCTCAGGGTCCTTCCCCTATAATGCAACCCATCCCATACGCAGGCATCCATCTTGACCCACCCATGGCACTTGGGGCAAGGGGAGGCAGTACAAATGACGATCCTCTGGATATTGCTATTGCTGTCATAATCTGTCCTTTATTTCTGAGCGCCACAAATATCACGTTGAGTGGAAAGCAAAACTGCATAAGAATATATGCAGCATACCACTTATATTCTTTTATATATGGTTTAGTAATAGCTGCAAATACAGTAGGAATACAAAGACATCTGACTTCCACTAGGGGATGTAGGGAAGTGTTTAAAAAAAAAATACACTCACCCTCTCAAAGAAAAGACTAGATAAACAACAATCTACAATATTTCTAAAGCAATCAGAGAACTGTAGGCCCAGGACAACCTCCCGGCCAAGAATCTAAGGAGACATAGGGGCCCGAAGGACAAGCAGAGTAGGGTCTCTCACCTGGGGTAGATGGAACCAGACACTTGTAATAGTTCAGTTAGGATGGTTAACGAGTTGGTGAAGGCCAGACGTGGGCGAGTGAGCTACCAGAGGACCAGAAATGGGAGTTCGCGCCCTCTTACAGGGTTTTCCCTATAAGCTCATAGAAGAGATCAGAAAGAGCCCCAAGAAAGTGTTTGTTGTGGTGCAGACCTGGGAGAGTAGACAACCACCACAGCTGTACGGGCACAAATCCACTGGGATGTTTTCCCCTTAAAGAGCATAATATTTAATCTGTGGGGGAAGAGAACAGGAAAAAGAAAATCTATCCAAGGGGGATGGGCAGGAATATTTGCTGGCTCCAGAACTACAAGGGAGGAGGAGCAGGAAAAATGAGGAGGCTACCCTCCTGAGATGCAGGGACATGACATCGGCCTAAACCTGGGGCCTAACCAGAGCCAGGAACACTCCACCACCCACCTCCCAAGCTAACAAACTTCCAGAAACAAGTCAAAGTGGAATATCACTGGGAGAGGGACAGGTGCAGGAGAACAAGAAAGAGCACGCAGAGACCTCCTCTTGGGTGCAACGGAGAGAGAAGTTCTAAAGCTGAGGGCAGCCACTGCTTGGCAGACGAGCACCTGCTCTCCAGGTAGGACTACAGGAATTTGATACCTGTGGTACACCGAAGGTAACCTTAGCAACAAACCTCAAACCAAGGCCAAACCCCAACTAGATTAACTCATCCCTTATCTCCATTAAAGGCCTAGTAAGAGGAAAGGTATTTCCATTTCCAGATACAAATTTTATATACCTCAGTGTCTGCTATATCCTACACTAGGTCGGGTTTGAAAAAAAAAATTGAAGTACATGAAAACATCAGAACTAGACACAAATGTGATCCAGATGTTGGGATAGGGAATTCAAAATAATTATGATTAATATGTCAAAGACTCTGATGGAAACGATGAATAATATGCAAGACATGATGGGTAATTTCTGCAAAGAGATAGAAGCTATTAAAAAAAAAAAAATCAAGTGAGGGGTGCCTGGGTGGCTCAGTTGGTTAAATGTCTGCCTTCGGCTCAGGTCATGATCCCAGGGTCCTGGGATCGAGTCCCCCATTGGGCTCCTTGCTTAGCAGGGAGCCTGCTTCTCCCTCTGCCTGTTGCTCCCTCTGCTTGTGCTCTCTCCCTCTCTCTCTGACAAATAATTAAAATCTTAAAAAAAAAGAATATCAAGTGAAAATGTCAGAAACGCAAAACACAATACCAGAGATGAGCAATGTCTTCACCCAGCTCATCAGTAGACTCAGCACAGCCAAAGAAAAGGATTGGGTAAGTCAGTAGAAATTACCCAAGTTAAATACAAAGGAAAAGCAGCAGGGAATGGGAAACAAAATAAGGCATCCAAGAGCTGCTGGACAATAGCAAATAGTCGAACCCATCCGTAACTGCGATCCCAGGAAGCAGAGAGTGCAACATGAAGAAATAAACCCAAGAAGTTTCCAAAAGTAACGACAGACACGAAACCACAAAGCAGCTCAGAGACCACCAGGAAGGATAAATGCATATCGTTTTTTTAAAAACACGAAGAGAAAATCTTAAAGACAGCCAGAGAATAAAAGACATACAGAAGAACAAAGATAATTACAGTTAACTTCTAGTCAGAAATGATACAAACCAGACATCAATGAAGTGCCGAAAGCACTAAAACAAACAAACAAACAAACAAAAAACCCTGTTAACCTACAGAAAATATATTTTTTTAATGAAGAGGAAATAAAGACTTTCTCGGACAAAAACTGAGGGAATTAAGGGCTAGCAGACTTAGTCTATAAAAAAAAGTTGAAGGAACTTCTTCAGACAGAAGGAGTATGCTATCAGACAGAAACCTGGGTTCACACAGGGTGCTAGAAATGGAATAAATGTAGGTAAAATAGAATTAATCTTTTTCTTATTTTTAATTGCTCTAAAACAGAGGTTGGCAAAAAATTTTTTTTTGTAAAAGGCAAATAATTTAGGCTTTGTGGGTCTTATGGTCTCTGTTGCAACCACTTAACTCTGCCTTAAAGTATGAAAGCAGACACTGGCAAAACATAAAGAAATGACTGTAGCTATATTTCAATAAAACTTTATTTATGGGCATTGAAATTTTAGTTTCATGTAATTCTCACGTGTCATGAAATTTTTTTCTTTAGATTTTTTTCAACCATTAAAAAATTGAACAACTCTTCCTAATTTGCAGGTCATACAAAAAGAGCTGGCAGGGTGAATTTGGCCAATGGGCCTTGGTTTGCTGACTTCTGCTCTGAAAGTCTACTTTACAAAGCAAAAGCAGCGGCATTGTGCTGTGTGTCTATAGGATGTATCAAAGCAAACTGTGGGGCGTCTGGGGGGCTCAGTTGGTTAAGCATCTGCCTTCGGCTCAGGTCATGATCCCAAGATCCTGGGATGGAGCCCTGCATCAGGCTCCCTGCTCAGCAGGGAGTCTGCGTCTCCCTCTTCCCCTGCCCCCCGCCAAATTGTACCTCTCTCTCTCAAATGAATAAAATTTTTATAAATAAATAAATAAATAAACAAATAAATAAATGTAAACTGTAGCACAACAGCAGCAAAAGGATGGGAAAGAGAAATTGAGAATATACTTCTGTAAGGTCCTTATCCTACAGGTGAAGTGATACCTTATTATTTTCAGGTGGACTCTAATTACAGATGTGTATTGTAAAACCTAGGTCAACTGTGAAAAAAAATTTTTTTGAAAAATTTTTAAATATATATAAATAAGTTCATAGGAAAGATAAAATGGGATCGTTAAAATGCTTGGGTAACACACATGAGACAGAAAAAGAAAAAAGTAAACAGAAATAATGAAACAAACAGGAAACAGTATACAAGATAGTACATTTTAATCCAACAGAGCAAGCATCACGTTCAGTGTGAATATTCCTCAGAGGAGGTTGCTAGACTGACTGACAGAGCAGGACAGCAACTATGCCGTCTAAAAGAAACTGACTTTAAATGTAAAGACATAAATTAGTTAAAAGGAAGAAAAAAAGACATAAAATTAAGCAAACACTAAGCAAAAGAAAGTTGGAGTAGCTGTATTAATATCAGAATAAGGAATAAGGAATATTATCAGCAATAAAGAGGAATTCTACATAATGGTAAAGGGGTCAGTTCCCCAAAACGTGCAATCCTGAAGGTGTACTGAGCTTACAACAGAGCTTCAAAACACCAGGCAAAAACTGATAGACCTGAAAGGGGAAATAGACAAATCTGCAACTATAATTGGAGATTTCAATACTCATCTCAGTAATTGATAGAACAAGTAAACAGAAAATCATTAAGGATACGTAAAATCTGAACCACACTATCAATCAACTAACTGGCATTCATAGAATATCACAGTATACATCCTTTTCAAGAACACATGGAACATTCGCCAAATAGACCGGGCCATAGAGCAAACCTTACCATACTAAAAAGAATAGAAACCATACAAAATGTTTTCAAATAACAGTATTAAATTAGAAATCAGTTAACAGAAAGATATCTGAAAAATGCCCATTTATTTGAAATTTGAAAAACACACCTTTAGATAATCCATAGTTCAAAGAGGATGGGTCAACGGAAATTTAAAAATATTTTGAACTAGGGGCACCTGGGTGGCTCATTCAGTAAGTGTCCGTCTCTTGATTTCAGCTCAGGTCTTGATCTCAGGGTCATGAGTTCAAGCCCCGTGCTGGGCTCCATGCTGGGTGTGGAGCCTACTTAAAAAAATAATAATAATAAAAATATTTTGAACTAAGTGAAAATATATAAAAATTTGTGGAATACAGATAGCACAGTGCTTAGAGGGAAGTTTATAGCAAAAATGATTATATTAGAAAAGAAAGTTCTCAATCAATCATCAAAGCTTCATTCTTAAGAAACTAAACTCAAAGCAAGCAGAATAATGAAGGCATAAATCAATGAAACTGAAAACAGAAAAATAGGGAAAATCATTGAAACCAAAGTTGTTCTTTGAAGAAAATCAATGAAATTGATAAACATCTAGATAAACTGACCAACAAAAAAGAGAAAAGATACAAACTGTATCAGGAACAAAAGAAGGTATCAGTATGGATTTCCTGAATATTAAGAAGGACAACAAAAAGAGATACTACAGACAACTCTATGTTCATAAATTTGACAACACAGATGAAACAGATCAAGTCTTCAAATGACACAAACTTACCAAGTCACCCAAGAAGGAATTTATAATCTAAAAAGTCCTGTATCTATTAAAGAAATTGAATTTGTAGTTAAAAACCTTCCACCAGGGGCGCCTGAGTGGCTCAGTAGGTTAAGCTTCAGACTCCTGATTTCTGCTCATGACCTCATGATCTCAGCGTCATGGGATCAAGCCTCGGATGGAGGCTGGCACCGGGCTCTGCACTCAGCACAGTCGGCTGGGGATTCTTTCTCTCCTTCTAGCTCTGCTTCTCCTGCCACTCACACGGAGTCTCTCTCTCTCTCTCTAAATAGATAAACAAAATCATTAAAACAAACAAATAAAACCTTCCAACAAAGAAAACTCCAGGCCCAGATGATTTCTATCAAATGTCTTAATTTTTTTTTAATTTTATTTATTTGACAGACAGTGAGAGAGGGAACACAAGCTGGGGGAGTGGGAAAGGGAGAAGCAGACTTCCTGCCGAGCAGGGAGCCCAATGCGTGACTCGATCCCAGGACTCCGGGATCATGACCTGAGCCAAAGGCAGACGCTTAATGACTGAGCCACCCAGGCGCCCCCAAATGTCTGAATTCTATCAAACATTTAAGGAAAAAAATAATACCAATTCTACACAATGTCTTTCAGAAAACAGAAAAGGTAGAAATATTCTGAACTCATTTTCAGATCCACATTACTCTAATGCCAAAACCAGACAAAGGCACCATAAAAATACAACACACCAATATTCCTCACGAATATTGATGCAAAAATCGTCACCAAAACATTAGCAAATCAATCCAGAAATACATAAAAAAATTGTACATCATAGCTTAGTAGGGTTTATCTTGGCAGGGTAAGCCTGGTTTACATTTGAAAATTAATCAATGTAATTCACTATAATAATAGACTAAAGAAAAGCCATGTGGTCATCTCAATGGATGCAGAAAAAGCATTTGACAAAATCCATTCATGACCAAAACAGACAAGCAAACAAAAATTCTCAGCAAACTAGGAATAGAAGGGAAATTCCTTAACCTTATAAAGAGAATCTACAAAAATTCTACTGAATGCTTCTCTTCCAAGATGGGGAACGAGGCAAGAATACGCTCTCTTACTACTACTATCCAATACTACACTGGTGCAGTAAGGCAAAAAAAAAAAAAAAAAAAAAAAGAGAGAGAGAGAGAGAGAGAGAGAGAGAAAAGCCACACAGATTGGAAATACAGAACTGTTTCTATTCTGAAGAACATGACTGTTTACAGAGAAAATCTCAAAGAATCTACAAAAAGGATCCTAGAACTAGTAACAGTTCAACACATTTACAGGATACAAAGTCAATATATAAAAATCAATTGTATTTCTACTGCTAGTAATGAATGATGGAGTTTGAAATTTTAAAAACAATACCACTTAAATAACATTGCCAAAATGAAATGGTTAGGTTTAAATCTAAGAAAATATATGCAGGATCTGTATGCTTAAAACTATAGAACACTGATGAAACTCAATCCCAATAAATACTCCAGCAGGAATTTCTGTAGATATCAACAAGTTCACTGTAAAATTTATAGGGATAAGTAAAAGAACTAAAATAGCCAAATAATTTTGAGAAAGATGAACAAAGTTGGGGGACTCACACTACCCAATTTCTAAACTTAATATAAAGGTGTAGTGTGATACCAGTGAAAGGGAGACACGTCGAAGAATGGAACAGAACACAGAAACAGATCCACACAACTAATTTTTGACAAAGGTGCACAAAGTACTTATAAATACAATGTCTGACAAAGGACTTGTATCCACAATATATAAAGAACTCTCAAAACCAGATAATAAGAAAAATAATAGGTGGAGATTTGAACCACTTTTCTAAAGATATAAAGATGGCAAATAAACATATGAAAAGATGCCCAACACCATTAGTCATGAGAGAAATGCAAATTAAAACCACAAGACACCACTATGTACCTAGAATTGCTAAATTGAAAAAACAAGAACAAAAATTGGTACTACCAAGTGCTGGCGAGGATGCAGAGCGGCCAGAACTCTCTTATGTTCCTGGTGGAAGTACAAAATGGTAGTCAGTTCGGAAAACATTTTGGCAATTTCTTGTAAATTTAAATATATACCCACCTTATGACCCAGTAATTCTAGGTGTTTACCAAGAGAAATGAAAAACATGTTCACACAAAAATCAGTAAGCGAATGTTTATAGCAGTTTTATTCATAATCGCCAAAAAATGGAAACAACCCAATGTCCTTCAGCTAATAAATAAATGAACAATGGTACATCTGCACAATGGAATACTACTCAGAGATAAAAAGAAGCGAACTATCGATTCACACATCATGGACGAATCTTCAAAGCCCTTTAGTAAATGAAAGAAACCAGACCCAAGACTACATGTTGTAGAATTCCATTTATATGAAACTCTTGAAAAGAAAAACTCAGAGACAGAAAACATATCAGCAGTTGCCATGGGTTGGAGGGAATGGTTGACAACAAAAAGACAGCATGAGAAAATTGTGGGGGTGATGTTAACTGTTGTACATCACACCGTGGCAGTGGATACCTGTCTGTCGACATTTGTCAAAATCCACAGAACTGCACACTACAAAGAGTGAATTCTACTGAATGTAAATTTAAAACAAACAAAAAATCCACCAGGATGTGAAAGATGGACCACATACTACAGCAAATGAGTCTGACTGTACTACTGATGAATCACATAGCCACACTGAAGGGGGTGGGTACGAAAGAAGTGGGGCTAAATAGCTTTGGAAAATGTCTTGAGTAAATACTGGACACTAAAAAGAACTGTGAACAAACATTGTACTCCAGCTGGCAAATTTGTTTTTCACAGAGGTATGGTTTAGCAATTCTGAAATCACCTTATATGTAACTAGGATTGAATAAGCAAGTTATTGTGGATAACAAGAGTCAGGTTTCTTGCTGTTAGAAATACAGAGATGGCTAGAATGAATCCTATGTTGCTGGACTGGAGTTGGAGGGACCCATGGTTTTTTGTTTTATGGATATGAAATACAGATGTGCATGTGCATTGGCTAGTATACTACATACATTTCCTAGCTCTATCCTCTGAAAGGGACTAACAGCAGTAACACCCAAGTAGCAACAAGCATACCTCTGAACCAGAATTTTGGTCTCTAAATACCATCATCCAATGAAGGGAACCAGAGCTCCTTGGAAAAAGGTTGATTCCAGAGCTTGAGCAAGGAAGTAGAAGATGAACCTGGAGCATCTTGTAGTGCTAGGAAGTAATTAAGGACTAAAAAACAAACAAAAGCAAAAAGCAATGTTGAAACGGCCTAAGAGCCAACATGAAAGAGCTCCCAACGGCCAAAGTTAGAACCACCTAAGCAAATAAGTAATAGTACTGGATTATAGCCCCCAAATAAGACCCATGAATCTATACTAACATAAATAAGTACTCAATAAATAGACAAATAAATGAGAAAAAAGCGGCAGCTCTCACCAAATTCCAATTAATACAAGTGGAAGGTATGAGAAAAAAACAGAAAATCTCTGCCCCGTGGCAAAATTAGTGGGCAAATGTTTAAAAAAAACATGACATTTGCAAAACATGCATTTACAAAGTATCTCCCCCCAAGGTATTTATTACAAAGGGAAAAATGGTAATTTTACGGTGGAAAAAGCCAGCAGATACCACCTTCATCAAGGGATCAAGGTCAACATCACCAGTAATAAATCACCTACCCCCCGATACGACGTACTGAGAAGGGCAGATCAGTGTGTTGTCCTTTCCAATAATGCAGAACTTTGAGAAATCACTAGACAAACCCAAACTGGGGGTCCTTCAAAATAACAGACTATTACTCCTCAAAAGTATCAAGGTCACAAACAAGGAAAGACCGAGATACTGTCACAAATTGGAAGAGATTAAGGAGACCTGACAACTAATAGAATTTGGGATCGTGTACTAGATCCTGAAACAGAAAAAGAATATTACAGGAAAAACTCAGAGACTCAAATAAAGTCTATAGTTGAGTTAATATAACCAACGTGAATGTCTTAGTTTTGGTAATTGTTTTATGGTTATGTAAGATGTTAACATAAAGGAAAGCTGCGAGAAAGGTATACTGAAACTCTATTTTTGCAATTTTTCTGTAAATCTAAAATTATCTCAAATTAAAATGGCCAATTAAAAATAAGACGCGCCTGGGTGGCTCAGTTGGTTAAGTGTCTGCCTTCAGCTCAGGTCATGTTCCCAGGGTCCTGGGACTGAGCCCTGCATTGGGCTCCCTGCTCAGGAGGGTGTCTGCTTCTCCCTCTGCCCCTCCCCTGTTCATGTTTGCACTCGTGATCTTTTTCTCTATGAAATAAATAAAATCTTTTTATAAATACATACATACATATATACAGAACGGGGCGCCTGGGTGGCTCAGTCAGTTAAGTGTCTGCCTTCAGCTCAGGTCACGATCCCAGGGTCCTGGGATCCAGCCCTGCATCGGGGCTTCCTGCTCAGTGGGGAGCCTACTTCTCCTTCTCCCTTTGCTCCCCCACCCCCAGCTTGTGCTCTAATAAATAAAATCTTAAATAAATAAATACATCCATACATACATGGAAATGCCAAGAATCAAATTCAGGATAATAGTTAATTCTTGTGCAGAGGTAGGTGAATGAAATCAGGGAGCTACGCTCAAGGGGCTTCGAGTGCCTGAGGCAGGTTTCTTAAGCTACAGGGATGGTACATGGATATATTTTAAATCACGTTTGTATGCCTGAAATAGCTCATAACTTCTTTGAAAAGTTTCAGACTTTTAAACTGGATACACACACATCTGCTTATAATTTATTCATTCACTCCATATTCAACAAGTACCTATTATAAATGTATCCTGTCCTCAAGAAATCCAATTTCAGCACCCACTGAGACTCAATCCTGCTTCTCCTATGCTGGTTGTAGGCCAGTCGTTCTTACAAGGACTCTAGTCTGCCACTGTAGCAAGAAAGCAGCCCCAGACAGCCAACATACATGAAAGGATGTGGCTGTGTTCCAACGAGTTACTTACACACATAAGCTACGCGTAGCTTGCTGACCCATGATTAACAGATGGAAGAGAATTTAGACAGCTTTAACCAAAACTAACACACCACAGGGTGGAGCTATGACCATGCTTTCATACTTGCAGACAGTTCATACATGAAAACAGATGCACTTTCAATAGTAGAAGCAGCTGTACTCATATGTCTTCCAAACTCTGACTCAGAAATGATTACATGCCAATTTCACACCAAGTGTCAGATACTCATCAAAAACGGGGGAAGCAGATGGGCTCTTCAAGATGGGCATTTCAACCTTGAAACTGAGCAACTCACTCCATTATTCCAGGAAAGACCTAGGGAAAACCCTCTCTCTGCTTGTTTCTCCAATTATTTATTTTGATAATTAAAACAATTTGGTTATTTTAGCTTTTATTCTGGGCTCTACTTTAGTATACCAAAATTAGTTTTAAAATATTTATTACAAACTTCAAGTCAGTATTTTAAGAAGACATTTATTACAATCTAAACCACCTCGTTTGCTATTATTTGCTAAACTTGGGGGAAAATAATAGAAACTAGGTGGCAGGTGTATGGGTGTTCCCTATAAAACTCCCCTGACAATCTCCTCCCACTGTGCTGAGTGTGACAACAGATAGGCAAAGGAGACCTGGCTCGATCCAAGCACTCCCAGTTGGCTACAGAGAAGGCACCCGAGCTGGCTCTTCAAAGACTACCAGGAATGACCCAGCAAAGATGGGGGCAGGCAGAGGAAACAGCACAGAAGCTCCTGGGTTGTTATAAAACACCTGTACCAGAACACCACAGATGCTCTGTAGGGTTTCAAACAGAAAAATAAAGGAATAAAGTTTGTTTTCCCCCTTCAACACCTTCTTTCTCTAGCTCCCATCGCTAGGTAAGTCTGAACCACTGCCCTCAAGCCAGGCTCTAGCATTAAAGGTAGAAAGCCTTTCCGCAAGAGCAAAGCCTGTCCTAACTGCAAGATGTAAAGAGTAAGGAGAGTATCAACCAAGTAGGAGAGGCAGGAAGCCTGGGAAACATACTGGCAAGGTTTTATTCTATCCAGCGTCCTGCATGTGGTAGAAATTTAGAATTCTTCTCTTTGGGGCGCCTGGATAGCTCAGTCGGTTAAGTGTCCAACTCTTGATTTCTGCTCAGGTCATGAGCTCAGGTTGAGATCAAGCCCCGCATTAGGGTCTGTGCTGGGTGTGGAACCTGCTTAAGATTCTCCCTCTCCCTCTACCCTTCCCCGCTCTAAAAATAATCATCTAAAAAAATTATTCAAAAAGAACTGGTTTTCCATCTTTTTCAATTTTTTTCTCTTCCACTCCACTCCTAATTCCAGAAAATTCACCTGTAACCAAGGATTGCTTCAGATATGCCGAGTTGAAGATACCAGAGTTAACCAATAAAATAGCAAAAACATACCAGCATTACATAATACACAATCGTCAAAGAATCAGAACTCATGAGAAAGGAACTTACTTTCCAAATTGATATATCATTTAAGAGAAGGAATTAAGGAGATCTTGAGAATTGTATGCAATTCAACATGTTCTCAGCTTTGAACTGCTCTTCCGATAGACATCTCCCTGTTATTTGTGACTGAAAGTTATATACTTAAAAACAAATCTCCAAAGACAATACATAAATGGCCAATATGCACAGTATTATTTGTCATTAGGAGAGTGTAAATCAAACCCACGAGATACCACTTCACACATACTAGGATGGCTACAGTTTTTTTTAAAAAGGAAGATAAATGTTGGCAAGGAAGGATGTGGAGAAACCGCAACCCTTGTGCATTGCTGGGGGGACATAAAATGGTGCAGCTGCTGTGGAAAAGTCTGGTGGTTCCTCCCAAAGTTAAACATAGAACTACCACATGCCCCAGTAATCTACTCCTAGGTATATATCCTGAAGAACTGTAAGCAGGGACTAGCCCATGTTCACGGCAGCATTATTCACAATAGTCAAAAGGTGGAAGGAACACAAACGTCCACCAACGGATGAATGGATAAACACAATGTGGTATATTCATACAATGGAATATTTAATCAGCCTTCAAAAGAAATGAAATTTTGGTATATGCTACAAAATAGATGGACCCTCGGGCACTGGGACGCTCAGTCACTTAAGCGTCTGCCTTCGGCTTGGGTCCTGGGATGGAGTCCTGTGTTGGGCTCCTTGCTCTGCAGGGAGTCTGCTTCTTCCTCTGCCACTCGTTCTCTCAAATAAATAAATAAAACCTTTAAAAAAAATAGGTGGACCTTTAAACACTATGCTAAATAAGACAAAGGACCAACACTGCATGATTCCACTTATACAGGTACCTCGTAGGCATATTCAGAGACAGGAAGTAGAATTGTAGTTACCAGGGCCTAGGGGATAGGTGGAATGGGAAGTTATTGTTCAATGGGTACAGAATTTATGTCGGTGCTAACGAAAAAGTTTTGGATATACGTAATTGTGATGATTATGCAACACTGAACTGTATTTAAATGCCAGTGAACTCTATGCTTACAAATGGTTAAAATGAGAAATAGTATTATATATATATCTTACCAAATTAATTACCAATTAGTAATTAAATGCTTACTACATGTATAGCATTGGGCCAAAAGATAAGTGTGTGTTCGCCATAGCCACACGGATTTGTTCTCCATCTCGCACAGATGTAGGCAAAATGCCTTCTGTAAGACCACATGTCATTTCCGATACAAACAGTAAAATGGCCTATTCTGAAATGCTAATCCGTTTTCCAGGCTCAATCGGACCCCAAAATACATCCTTTATGAAAGATCAGCTTCAGGGGACTTGGAACACATTAAACTCAGCATACATTTTATTTTTAAGCACACAATAAACACCAAACTTTTCCAGTGCTACTATACCCTGTGTGAATTCTTCTCGAATGGAATTGGGTAGAATTGGAAGTTGTTTCTGGTGAGGTTGCTGATGATCAAGAATCAAGACACAGGAGGGGCACCTGGGTGGCTCAGTCAGTTGAGCGTCCGACTCTTGATTTCAGCTTGGGCGGTGATCTCAGGGTTGTGGGATCGAGCCTGGAGTCACCCTCCACACTCAGTGTGGAGTTGGCTTGGGATTCTCTCTCTCCTTCTTCTTCTGCCCCTCACCCCACACACTCCCCAACCAGCAATAAATAAATAAATAAATAAATAAATAAATAAATAAATAAATAAATAAATAAATAAAATCTTAAAAAAAAAAAAAGAAACAAGACACAGGAGGGGTAAAGAAAGTTTTACATATGACATCTTCAAAACCAAGAAATAGCATATGTTACTTTCAAAGTAAAGGATATTTTACCTCAGCCTTCAATCCATAAAGTATTTACTGTGAAATGATCCATGTTAACTCTGCATAATTCTTCTCATAATTTACTTCAAGTGAGATGAGAGCCTAACTACAAAACATGCAATTTTCAACATACTTTGCATTATTTGAAGTATTCGAGGTTGAAAAGTAGAACTCTACAACTTATCTTAAAAGAAAGAGCAAGTTCCAGGAGTTTTTATTGTTTGACTGACAGAACACACAAAACCAGGCAGAGAAGTCCCCAAGGAAATGATGGTCACGCTTCATTGTTGTTTGCCCTTTGGTCCTTCATCTTCTAAGCATTTATTATATTTTATTTTAAAGATATCCCAGACATTTATTTTTATCACAAATGCAATCCAAGTGTGAATAAATAAATGTATTATCTTTTAACATCTGCCCCCCCCATGTTCCTTTAAATAGAAAAAAAGAGCTAAGTGTCTCTTTAAAGCCTAATTGGCCGTAGCTGTCCCACCTATGGTTTTAAAACAGACTGTAACTTATCTTCTGAAATTCCTTCTTGAACTACAGCTCATTCTGTTACAGAAATCCTGGGAAAGAAGTCCTATTGATACTGTCGATAGTCTCCAAAAGGTGAGGGTGGTAACTGGGCTGACGGCAACTGAGAAGGGTCTTCAGCAAACTGAGGACCTGCAGTTGAGAAAGAAAAGGATCTTAAAAACCACCTGAATATTACACAATTAAAAAGAAGAAGTCTTTGTAGAGAGTAACTCAATCAACTCGATCAAAATACTGTGCTAGCTGAGAGCTGTCCTCTGAATTTCTACTGCCTAATTTTCATGAGAGTGCCTCCAAATTTGGTAAAACATGACAGCCTGGCTTCCCTTATGCTCCAGAATGAACAGCTCTCAACTGTTATGCCAGGAAAGTCAGATGGATTAATTATAGCAAGAAGTGAATGCAAGTTTTTAAAGCAACTGCTGTAACAAGCTGCTATAAAGATGGGAAAAATCTCACACCTCTTGACATATTTTTCAGTAGCTATTTAAAATTATTTTCACAAAGTTTAAGTACCTTAGTCATGTTTTAAGAGACATCGGTAATCCGGTTTATACAACCAATTAGAGAATGAGTTCTGAAATGGGAAGACATCCCCTCGCTTGCTGTAGAAAAAAGTCTTACAAAATTTAGTTTTCAAAGGATGGGAGGGCCTGTGAACTAAGAGAAAAAAAAATGTGGGTTTTTTTTTGTTGTTGTTGTTTTAGATTTATTTGAGAGCGAGAGTGAGCAAGCGAGGGAGGGTGTGAGTTGGAGGGCGGGCAGAGGGAGAGGGAGAGAGAAACTTAAGTACACTCTGGGCTGAGTGAGCAGATGGACGCGGGCTCGATAGCACGACCCTGAGATCAAGACCTGAGCCAAAACCAAGAGTCGGATGCTTAACCGAATGAGCCACCCAGGCGCGCCAAAATACGCGGTTCTTAAAAAAAAAAAAAAAAAAAAAAAACTTTTATGGGAATAATCACAATTATTTTCCTCAGTGAAACTAAAGCAGACTAAAACATAACTGTAAAGAAGAGAGAAAGAGGGCAGTGGTAAAATTCCCTGAAGCTTTCCAATGCTTCAATCCAATGATATATATATTTTTTTCACTATAAAAGCATTATCTGTTTATTTCAGAAAACTAGAAGATACTGGGTGAAACAGGTAAACCAAAGATAACCGTTATTACTTAGATACAGTTTTACCTCATTTTTTCCACTGTTTTAAAAACTTTTTCATGTCAGTTAATTAGAAAAATATGATTAACTCTTCAAAGATTTCCCAACACAGCTTTTCAGAAACACATCTCCTGTCTCAAATAAAATGCACTTCTTTTAAAGATTTCCTCTGAGGAAAAAAGGCTAAAGCAAAGTAACCTCGACTAATTTCTATAAGACAATGTAACTTGGGGTGCCTGGCTGGCTCAGTCAGTAAAGCATGAGACTCTGGATCTCAGAGTCATGAGTTCGAGCCGCTGGGCAAAGAACCTACTTAAAAAAAAAAAGAAAAAAGACAGTGTAACTGATGTTTTTGTTATATGTTTCTGATTTTCTGAAAAAACGAAACCTTTCTGATGTTCTATGTGAAGCCTTTCACACTAAAGTGATAAAAACAAACTAAAAAGCAAAATTAGGATGTGCCCATCAGAAGAGATTATTAACTCAGAAGTAATGATTAAAAAGCAGGAACAGAAGGTGAGAGGATCCAGGAGGTCCCCAGATCATCCCTGGCATCTATGGAGCAGTGTGTTTGACAACTGTGCCAAAAAGACACTGTGAATCTCTTGCTAGGCGCCTCAGGGAAATCAAATCAAACTGGGAGCGGTGATCTCTTCCTAACTCTATGCTGAATCTTTTCCAAGCTCCAAAAATAATTTTCAACCTGTGTCGCTATTCGGCCTATTTCCTTCCCCAAATGCCAGGTCAAATTTTTCCTACTAAAATCCTCATGATTATGTTTTTGCTTCTTTACAGACAACTGAAGTTTCCTGCAGTTACCAGAAGGTGCACAATTTAACAGCCGAGCAGATATTACATGACCATGTAATGATCACTTAGCCCACAATTTTACTTTTCCCTATATATCAAATAAAAGGAACAATTAGCAACAAATTATTTTACCAACTTGTCAGAAAAATTTTCCCTGCCAACCGTTCAGTGACCCTCCCAAACATAGCCACTTTCTACCACTCTATTTCATTCTCTTCAAAGCAAGCAACACGATCAAATCTCATTTACCTGTTAACATGTTAGTTGGTCTCCTCCCACCAGAATTTAAGTCCTTGCTTACCACTATACCCCAGCATCCAGAACAATGCCTACATACATACATGTACAGTAAGAGGTTGTGATAGACTGCCATTATTGTTACACATCTGCAAGGACCTTCCTTCGAGAACTTCCAAAATGACTGGCAATTTCTTAGAATAAGCACATGAGCACTGACAAAACCTGAGAACTGTAAGAAAGATCAACAGCGAACCATCTAACCAAAGCATCTTGGTTACTGTGGCTAAACACAATAATCGTATCCACATCTACATTTTCAAGTAGAACCAGGGCCTATTCTCATAACCCTCACTAACCATGGCAAATGTAAAAATCACACATTACCACATTTTAGCAGAAAGACAGGTTCTCTCTAAATATCAAGAGGCCATTCCAGTGTTTGAGCTACGGTAGTAAGCAGGAAGAAGACTCACCATTGGGAAATTGTGCAGAGGCAAATCTTGTCAACAAGATACCAGCTCCTTCAATTAAAGCTAGGAGAATGCCACCCATCGCGGCTGACCCAACCATAGCCACTGGTCCATCTGAATACATTAAAAACAAAGAGATTACTTTACCAGAAAACTAGTTTAATATAAGACTTAGTAAAGGAAAGAGCTGTGCATATGGCTACCTGCTACCCTCATTCCCAACCCTCCTTCTCACTGGCTAAAACCAGGTGTCAACAAACTAAGGCCCACAGGTCAAATTCAGCTCATTGCCTGTTTATGTAGTTTTATTAGCATAGTCATGCTCATTCATTTATATAGTCTATGGCTGCTTTCATGTTACAATCATTGAGCTAAGTATTTGCTAAAATATTTACCATCTGGCCCTTCACAGAAAAAGTTTACTCATCCTTGGCCTAAACCACTAACCACCCCCCCCCCCCAAATTCTGGGTTGCTTTCTGTCCCAAAGATCCAGAAGATGGTTCTAAGCTCTTTATTCTTAACAATGCTATGTGGCAGGTATGACTGTTAACTCCAGAGTACCGACGAGGAAACTACAGCTGGCACAAAAAGTTTGGCAAAATGCCTGGTCACACACTACCAAATGGCAGAATTGGAACTTGAACGGCTCTTAACCACTGTATAGGTCAGAACCTTATGCTCTCTCATTCTTAAACGTTCCAAATAAACACATACTCTTCCTTTTTCCCCCCAAATCACCATATACATGGAAACTAAATTAAGCAATGCTCAGTTTTATTTATTACAGATATCATTAAATTAAGACAGATAAGGTTTTCCAAAAATCTTGCTTTTACTAGTGTGTCTATAATGATTGCTTACTTTTTTTTCTTTTTTAATAATGATTGCTTACTTCTTGCTGCCAGTATGGCTCCTGTTAAGGCACCACTTGTGATGGAGTTCCAGGGATCTTCTTTCCCTCTGACTTGAACCATACTGCAGTCAATCATGGAAAATAAACCTCCCCAAACCGCAAAGCTACCTATTTTATTTAAAAACAAAAGAAATTTCATTTTTTCATTTTGTATTTAAAATATTATAGTCAAAAATAACTTTAAATAACAACACTATATTCTTAAAACTCTCACGCTCCAAATACATGCAAACACAAGTTCGGATAAGCACTCAACAGCAGTCAGAATACTTATCTTTCCAATAAAGTGTGGGTTGTATTGTACCAGCTTGAAAATTAGCAATGGCCCAAAGCCTAAAAGAAATAAGCCAGGCCTAGAAGAGTCAGGCTAAACAAATCCAAATCTCCCTTTCAGAACAAGTACCTCTGTTTAAAAAGCAATAAACACAGCAAAGCCACCCGCTTCTTCCCTCCTTCTCCCTTTATAGCTCTACCTTAGCTCTATTTTTTCTTTTCTTCATTAAGTGTCACTGAGCATATACACACTCTATACAAATCACCCGCAGAGACACAAAAGAAAGCCAGCCATCCCGGAATGTATTCTAGATGCAGGCCAATCATGCCAAGGTGGCTAATGGATGCTACAAACAGAATTATGGCACATCAAGGGGAGAGAAATTACCTAACCTCTCTCTCCTTTCTAGTCTTTATTCCTTGAGCATGAAACTAAAAACCACATTAAATCAAATTACTTGGCACTTAAACTCTTCCTAAACACAGTAAAAATGTTGTCAAATAAAAAACAAACACCCACACATACACAAGAACACACAAAATTTTAGACAACACCAAGATTTTAACTGTCAGCATCTCTGGGTGACGTGACACGTGACTTAATTTCTTCGTGCCTGCTTTATTACCCAAATCCTCTATCATGAATGCACATGACTTGCACTGTATGAAGAGTTGTTATATTTATTATGATTAAAGAAGAAAAACTGCCCCCAAAGAGCCCGAGTCACTTTATTCTTTACCCTCTGAAATCTCAAAATAGTGGGGATATGTTAGTAAGGGCAATACATTGGGTTCCAACAAATGTCAGAACCAGATCGTTACCAGAATCCTTTTTCAGTTTTCACATTATCCATTAAATCTAGCAGATATAACCAGATGATGTATAGCATAGCCCTCGTTTCTGGTCCAATACTAGATACCACATACTACATAAAAATAAACTAGTAAACTAGTCCTTTCCTCTAACTCGGTAATTCTACAGCCTGGGAGAGGTCTGATGCCTCTATATTAGAACTACCTCACTAAATTCCTCAAACAAGACTCTCCCAATCCCTCACAAGAGTCTGAAACCTGCCCATCCTCAGAGAATAACTGCCGGAGTAAGCTCTGGTTACTGATGAGACTGAGACTGAGTCCCAGCAGGGCGAGGAGGCTGCCCAGTGTGAGGAGCCAGAGGCCAAACAGGGTAAGAAAGGGGCCTCAGCCTGGCACAGAGCTGAGTATATCCATGTGAAAGGGCGGCGTGCTGCGAGGTGCCACAGCCCAAGCAGGGCAAGGATGGAGGTATTCATATAAAGAGGGAGAAAGTAAGAATAAACTCTATGTGGCTGGATTGGAATTGAGGTCCTGGTATAAACTCATGATTTTCAATATGTATGTAATAATATAGATATAAATTCGGGTGTGTGTGTGTGTGTGTATATATATATATATATATATATATATTTTTTTTTTTTTTAAGACTTTACTTATTTGACAGAGATAGAGAGACAGCCAGCGAGAGAGGGAACACAAGCAGGGGGAGTGGGAGAGGAAGAAGCAGGCTCCCAGCGGAGGAGCCTGATGTGGGGCTAGATCCCAGAAAGCCGGGATCACTCCCTGAGCTGAAGGCCGAAGCTTAACGACTGAGCCACCCAGGTGCCCCCAGGTATATATATTTATCTTGTGGTTAGTGTGTGTTTACATATATACATATACCCTCCCAGGCTCTATTACCAAGAAGGCCTGGGAACAGCAACACCCCAACAGCAAGGATACGCTTCACGCCCAGATTTTGGCTTCTAAATACCATTCTCAACTAAAAGGAACCAGAGCTCTGTGGAGACAATGGCTAACTCTATGGTTAGGGCACGACAAATACAAGATGAGCCTGGAGTATCTTGTTCCGAAATGCAAAAGATGCTTGAAGAATGATGGGGATGTGTCAAAAGCCCCCATGAAATTTCCTCTATGAAAATATAAGGCTCTTCAGGACACAACTATGATTTTCCCATGTTGCCTGTCCGCTGGATTTTGACTGGAAAAGCTCAGTAAATGCTCACTGAATTAAATTGAAAATGTCATCCCAGCATTTTTATAAAGCAAGACACCATAAAGACTTCTCAATGTTTCCTTAAAAAAGCCAATCCCGAAGATTTGTAATAAACAATCCCAATTCACTCATACCACAACTTAGTCTTCCTCTATTTTTACCCTGAGTGTTTAAATTTAGAATTTAGGGTTACAGAAAAGTTGTGAAGATAGCACAGAATTCCCATATATCCCACATCCAGTTTCTCCAATTTCTAACATCGTACATTTCCATAGTGCATTTGCACAATTAATGACCCAATATCAATACAGTACTAAGTAAAGTCCACACTTAACTCAGATTTGTTTAGTTTTTATGTCCTTCTGTTCCAGGATACCAAATTACATTTAGTGGTCACATCTCCTTAAGCTCCTCTTGGCTGTGACATTACCTGACTGTTTTTTTAATCCATCGAGAAAGCATTATTTGATAGAAGCAGCCTCTTAAAAGACATAAAAACCTGTATGACTTCTGCATATATTGGGAGTTCAGGGTTCGGTGTGTGCTTTAATACTACTATCATTCTTGAACAACACGGTAACCATTAAAGCAAAGGAAAATCAGTCACTATTTACTTTCCAGGGGTATAATTATTATAGAGGGAAAAAGAGATACACCATCACTTCAGCCCTCACAGCTTCAATTTCCCCATCTGGAAAATGGGGATAATTATACTTACCTCTGGTGGTGGTGTGAGGATCAAAATAATGCTGTAAAACCCTTAGGAGAGTGCTTAGCACACAGCAAGCACCCGATGAACGGCAGCTCTTAGCTAGTCTTCCAAAGAAAAATACGCTAAAAACAAAGACAGGACTATTTCTTCTGTCACACAAAATTACTAAGGAATGACTAAAAGAATTTAGTCTTTTTCATGTTTACATGGTCTCTGCAACCTGACTATCTTTGTAAATGAATATAGCCTCCAAGCTTTTATTTATTTATTTAAGAGAGAGAGAAAGAGAGAGAGAGAGAGAGTGAGTGTGTGTGCGTGTGTGTGTGTGTGTGTGTGAAAGAGAGAGCATGAGATGGGGGACGATCAGAGGGAGAAGCAGACTCCCCACTCAGCAGAGGGCCTGATGCGGGCTCGAAGCTGGGACTCCAAGATCATGACCTGACGTGAAGGCAGATGCTTAACCGACTGAGCCACCCAGGCGCCCCACCTCCAAGCTTTTTTATCATCTCTCTTCTCCCAACTTCTGAATAACCACGTTGAAAAGTGTAATGAGTTCTTTTCGAATTCTGCACTGACCTCTGCACAACATCCAAAGCCTAACCCCGGCGAGGAGCCTGAGCAGCACCGTCAGTTCTCTCTCATGAAACCCCGATCCTTCACATCACAGTCTCTTTAGCTCTGTACCACCCCAGGAGCTACCACTCCTGACTCTCACAAACCTAAGCTTTAAACACACTGTCTTCCTTTTGGATAAGAGGAAAAAAGAAAACAAAACCAAAATACCACTGAGCGTTTGAAGGACAGAGACAAAATTTTCAAATGAATGGATGCAGCAATTCCAGTTAACTTTCCGAATAAACCATAAATCCAGAAGAACTTACAGAGACAGTAATTTCTAACAAGCTGTTAGACTGAACTAAGCTTCATCTTCAAACGAACAAGAAAAGATATTCTTAAGTACAAATGGAAAAATTCTGCTTACCTCCCAACTGTGGAGCCCTGGTTTTAATAGCCGTCAAACTCCCTCGTAGTCTGTGGTTTACTCCCTATAAAGAAGCAACCAAAAATACAGTAGAAGTACAATACATTTCCAGCCCACTGATAGGCCAACCGGTGATATTAGCAAATCCAGGTTTCAAGTGATGATAAAATAAGACCATTCACCTACTTACCACTGGAGAATTACGAAAACCTTTTATTGCTTGAAAGATACCACCACCTATGGTACCCATTGTAAAGGCCCCACCACAATCATCGACAATTCGCCAAGGGCTAAGAACAAGGGAAAAAAAAAAAAAAAAGATGACCGTATTTCTCATTTATGAACCATAAAATTTTTCTTTGCTAACACAGTAATCAATGCAACAGATTCCAATGCAGGGCCCACTGCAACCAATAAAATAAACATTTAGACGCAAGGATTCTGAACATAGCTGTATCTATTCAGCTCCAAGCCATAAGGAATGGAACTGGTTTTAACTCCCTACTGTTAACAGTACTTAATTTTCATTTAATAATTAGCACATCTATTAACAGTTGGGCACTGAAGAAAAGTGAATAAACAACTATGTAGGAAATTACATTACAATCAATGCTGATCCAATCTCCCAGGGATCAAAGTAAGCTCTCCAGCTGCAGTAAAATTTAAAGTTGAGATGCCACCAGCAACCCCCCCCCCCCCGCCAAATGAACATTCAATAGGGGCAGAGGGAGACCAATTTAAAAAAATTTTTAAGTTTGAAATTCTTTCTGGGTTTATGGAGTCCCATTAGCACTTGGAACTTTAGTTTGTATTAGGGCCATTTAACACACTGGAATACTCTAATCTCCAATAATTAGAGGTTATATTTGTAAACCCAGTTTCCAAATGTAGCAACCTAACTTATACAACACAATGAAATCTGAATATGTGATCAGAACAGAACTACTATTCTAGGAATCTGGCTTATAAAAAAGTCTGTGAATGGTTAAATTCATTTTTTAAAAAAGATTATTTATTTATTTATCTATCTATCTATCTATCTATCTATCAGAGAGAGAGAGAGAGAACAAGCAGGGGGAGCAGCAGGCAGATGGAAAAGCAGGCTCCCTGCTGAGCAAGGACCCCGATGTGGAACTTCATCCTGGGTGACCTGAGCCAAAGGCAGATGCTTAACCAAAGGTCACCCAGGTGTCCCTGGTTAAATTCATTTTAGACCCACTGTAACCAAAAGCAATTTATTTGATTTAGTCTCAAGGGTGAAATGCCACATAATGAACCCATGGGCAATCTACTTGCTCAAGTAAACTTGTGAATTCAGTGTAGTTGCTGCTGGAGAATTTGAATGAGTAATTTCTGACTTTGGTGGACAGGAATACAAAACCTTGCAGTCAAAACATCATATTCTTTTTCAAGTATAGTACAAATCAGGATCTTGTACAGAATGACTATCTCATGCAGCACACAGTCCAACTGTCAGCAAGATGCTTTCGGGCCTTGCTAACCAAGGCTTTCTTTTGTGATCCTAAAAGCAAAATCAGCAACATCTGGGAGTTTGTTAGACCTGCAGACTCTCAACACTTTACCCAGGACCTAATGAACCAGAGTTGATAGTTCAACACGATCCTAGGTGACTTGATTTCACTTTAATAGTTTAAGAAGCAGTGCTTGAGACTAAAAAGGATTAGGAAATTGCTTTAAAATGGTAGAAACACTAATAGTAAGTATAGAGAAAAGACAAAGGAGAATGAATTAGCGGCTCCCTCTGAGTGGTGGGTCAGTATTTAAAAGATCTAGTCCAAATGATCTTATTAGTTGGGGATTTAAAAAATCAGTAAAGAACAGCAGGATTCAGATCAGAGAGCAGCCAGAGTATTCCAAGAGAGATATCTAAAACAAAGGCAAGATGGGAATAGTTTCTGAACTCTGGCTAAATCAAAATGTTCCTGCAGAGAAGGGATGGGCTACACAAAAGGAAAGTTGAAGCTAGACTCTAAGAGAATGGAAGGGCACCTGGGTGGCTCAGTCTTTAAGCATGGGCCTTGGCTCAGGTCGTGATCCCAGTGTCCTGCCTCTCCCACTCCCCCTGCTTGTGTTCCCTCTCTCACGGCGTCTCTCTCTGTCAAATAAATAAAATCTTAAAAAATAATAATAATAAAAAATAAAAGAATGGAAATACTAGACAAATGCAGGTAACACAAGTAACATAACATGATTATCATTTATTAAGTATCAACTATGTTTTAGATGCCTTCCATGGAAGTAAGACCTATGATTTTCAAGAAAGTTAGGTTATTCTCCAATAGAATCTCTAAGTTTTTAACTTTGTGAAAAAGAGTATTTCTGTCTCCTCTCCATTTTACAGGGGAACAGAGGCTCAGAGATTAAGTAATTCGCCCAAGATCATATAGGTAGTAACCAACACAATTTAAATACAAAATGTAGGACTCCAAAGCTCCAAATCCTTTCCATTATATCATATGGACTACGGGTTTTTGAAAAGAAACATATGGTAAAAGGAAGCATTAAGGATGACTAAGTCCATATGATGTATTAAAGGGGGGTGGAGGTAAGGAGAGCAATTAGGAAGCTATTGCAAAAGGCGTTAAGGATGCCAGGTAAGAATGTGGCAATAGGCATGGAAAGGCAGAGTTATGAAACAATTCAGACAGCATATGGTGTACATGTTTGGAGGCGGGGTGGAGGAAGGAAAAAGATTCTTATAGTTTGAGCTTGGAGGATTTGAGAAAATGCTCTTACCAAACAAGGCAGTACAGAAGATCAAAGCAAGTTTGACTACAAAACTAACCAGAAAACTGACTGTATTGCTTCAGGACATATGTACTAAAAGAAAGCAAAGGTACCACCTAATCAATCAGTAGATGAAAACTCATTATTCTTATACCATCCTTAATTCAACAAAGTTAAAAAATTTATCCTTCTGCCAGCCTGTGTCATTATACCATATCCAACAGCAGCTGGTAACAACAGTCTACAATGTGCTGAATTCTGCATGTGTAAGCACAATTTAGGAAGGGGGATAATTACATTTGGTAATTTTAAAGAGCCGGGAGGTGCTGAAACATGCCCTGTATCCCACTTCATTAAAAAAAACAAAAACAAAAAAAAGGCACAAAGCAGGTAACATGGCTACTGTTGACAAGGTAATAATATAAAGTCCCAGGCACTTTCACAAAATTGAGGACATCTGCTTTTGCTTTAGCCCAATAAGCAGGTGATTAATCCAAATAACAAGATTTGATTTCTCTCTTAAGACCCCCAGAAGCCTTAAATTTAGGCAACCTGAGACCTCTGACAGCAATTACCCGTTTTATAACTATGTATGCGCCTGATTTATTCATGATGTTACTCTTTGAACCCCTAAAATGGTGACCACAGAGACTTCACTCGAATATTGAATACATGAATTTCTGTTCATGGTTTCTCAAAGAACACATGCTACTATCTCTATTTTCCAGATAATCCTCGTCGCACTTCTCCCCCAAGGGGGAATTCGAAGGATGAAAACGAGGCTCCTGCCTACAGGTGCTTATCCAAGCCCTTTGGATAAAATCTCTGTTCTATACATTTGAAATGGTTCGCCCTGCGGACACATGTCACGATACGAATAATGCCTTAAGAATGGCATCCCCCTCAGAGGCCTACTGTCCATTCCTCAACACAGGAACTGAGCAAAGCGAGACATGGGGACGCGTCCAAGGTCACCTCAGCAGACAGACAGGATTATTATGGACCCCGCACAAGATCAACTATGCCCTAGGATGGGAGCAGGTTCCGAGGCTCCATCAAGCCCAAGCCTGGCCCTCCTCATCCAACGCAAGGTCACCAAGGTGCCGGGTTGTTGGCGGCGAGGCTGCCACACGCGACCCGGGGAACACAGGGCTGGTAAGCCGACTGGCTGCTCTAGACGGCGCTGCCTATGATTTCCAAACCCACGTCGACAAGCCTGCGACTGAGTTCAGCTTGCACCTCCGGGCACCACACAGGGGAGGACGAGGACCACAGGCAGAGGGGTAGGAGGAATGCAAGAAGAGTGGTAAAGCTCACCAAGGCTCTCGCGCGTACTCCTCCATCTTGACTCCACCTGCGCGAGTGATGCCGGGCAAGTTGGGCGGAGCCTGACCCCAGCGGCGGAAGTGATCTCGAGAGGAGGGCGTTAAGGTCTATGTGTATTGGTTCACCGTTTCCTCCCGCAACCAATGGGGGCCTGGACTTCAGGGCAGCGTGGGGGCGGGGCAGAGACGCCGCGAGGCAGAGGTGGCCCCGCTTAGGTCCTCGAAGGCTACGAGTCTGGGCTACGTGGACCGGGAGGAACCTGATGGCGAGGAGTTCAGGTTACCGGGTCACTGAAGGCTCCGTAGACCGAGATAAACCTGGCATCATTCAGCTAGGGTTCACCAAATTTCCTAAATACATTTCTTTTGTTTGTTTGTTTTTAGTACCTTGGCTGCTAGTTGGGAATTAATATTAGCTAATTCACGATGGTTTGTGAAACTCTTAACCAACTACACGGAGCAGGAGCAGGATTAGGACAGACTGCGTCAGAGTCCTTATAGTCACAGTGCTTGGAAAGTGATAGATGTTCGATAAATGCTTTTGAAGTGAACTTACCTGGGCCATCTTGAATGCGGTGACCAATTTGGGGCTGTCAATTGAAGGGACAAAAACAGGACCGCTTCCTGTGCACCCTCTAAAAGATCACCAGAAGATGTGAGGGTTGTTTAGCTCAGAAAAGAGAACACCAAAAGGATGGGAACCCATCGACCTCTTTTAGCTTATAGTCCACAAAACCTCAGTGATGTGATGTCTGTTAAAGGAACTCTTCTCTATTCCTTTTGAGATTGACTTTAAAATATGTATATATTTAGGGTGCCTGGGTAGCTCAGTTGGTTAAGCGCCTGCCTTCCACTCGGGTCATGATCCCAGGGTCCTGGGATAGAGCCGGGAATTGGGCTCCCTCATCAACAGGAAGTCTGCTTCTCCCTCTACCCTCCCCCCCTTGCTCTTGATATCTTTCACTCTCTCTTTCTCTCTCTCTCTCTCTCAAATAAATAATTTTTAAAAATATGTACATATTTATTTTATGGAAAAATTAGTGCAGTTCATAGGGAACTGCAGTGAAGAGAGGTACCCACAAAATCTTGAAAATAAGGTAAGCAGATAAACTAAACCCTCCACAGAACTGAAGATTGTCGGTAAAGTGTATCCTTATGTGAAAAGAACACTTCACACTAGTCATCTGATTTTTATGTGTAAAAAGTCCAAGAAGTCTTTTTGCGGAATGTGACTGTAATTAAGAATCTTTAAATCTAATTAATTGCACGGGCTGAAGAGAGAATGTAGGAGATGGGCAACAAGAGGAGCCAGAGAGCCAGAATTTGATATTTAGTCAGCATCCCAGACCTAGCGGGTATGAATATTTCAGTATGTAGACATTGGCATTCTCATGGGGCAAGGATATTTTTTTCTGTTCTCACCAGGACCCAAGTGAAGTATTCCTTAGCTCTAGCTACCTCCCTTTGCTCTTATTCAATATTCATTATGCAGCCTTCTGATTGTTATTTTGTTTCTGAATAGATTTTCCTTTAAGAGAGAATTCCCTGGCCTGTGCTCAAAACTATTCCTGTCCACTTGGTAGTTATACTAGTTTATGCATCTGCCTCTTGTGACCTGGATTCTTTTGAATCAATCACCAGGGATGGTGATAATACTGAGTTTGTGAGTTTACAAAGCTGAGGGCCAGACTCTAGGCTGTGGTTTCCAGCTCACGCCATTCTAACAGTCCCTATCTGAAAGTCCATTTCTGTTCTGGGAGGCACTGCTCAGATGGCCAGCGAGCATTCTTAGACTTCTCACTCTTTGCTTTCTTTTAACTGCAACAGATAACAGGGTGTACCAGGACATTTTGGGCTGGGTAGGGCCTTGGACTTAGCCTTTGTTGGCCAGAGGGGGAAGATGTCACCCCTCCCTCAAAAATATCCATTTTCATCTGATGATGAAGAAAAGAACTTGGAAGAAAAGAACTAGATACTCTAATCTCCTCCTAGTGAGTCTGAAAGATGTTTAAGGAACGGTCGTGGCCCTCACCGAAAGAATGGTCAAAGACATGGAGGAATGATGGAAGAAAGGAGTGGGGGTCCTTGGGAGAGAAGTCACAATAAAGGCGAGGGGAGTTTGAACTGGTGATTCAACACAGCAGGGTATATTGGTGAAAGTTAGTGTTCTGGGCCCCGTTGGAGACTGTTGCTGGAACCCCCTGTGATCTAGGTCCTCTGGGTATTGCTTTGGGGAAAATAGCTCAATGTGTGAACTAAAAGAACTGTGACTTTGGGGCCTGTTTTGCTGTGAGATTTTCCTTCCTACAAGGGGAAAAGAAGGTGAGATCAAGGTAAGGAACAAGGCGAAGAAAGGGAGATCATCCCTCGTGCCTCAAGGAACCACCTGGATGGATGAGCTCCATGAAGTAGCCAAGTCTGGCAGGGCACTGGTGCCTTCTTCCCCACTCTGAAGTGATTATCCACCCCTGCCATCCCCCACAGTTAGCTTTTATTCATCTTTCACTCTTGTACAGTCAGACCATTCTTGGGGGAGGGGCCACTGATAAAGCCTAAGGTTGGCGAGAGATGACCATCTGATAGATATCAAGGGTGCACAGGTAATGCTGAACCAAGAGAGAAACTAGAGGGATTATAACCCAAGTCAATTATAAGACCCTCACTCTGTGCTCAGGATTGTCCTAGTTTTAGGATTAGGGTGGAGAGAGTACACAAAATATTGGTATGGTTGCTACCCTCTGGGTCCTCAGAATGTACTTGGGGAGAAAGAATGCACTCTTGAGGAATAGTTGGGTCAACATAAAATGCCAAAATGTGTGACATAGAACATGGTTAGTGCTCGAGGCACTGAGAGGAGAGAGGGAGCCCTGGGGGTCTGAGTGTGCTCACAAAATGTGTGTGATCAACTGGCATTTAAGCCACGGTCTGAAGAATGGTCAGATTCTGATCGGTGGGGAGGAGAAAGGCATTAGAGGTAGAGGGAATGACAACAGCAAAGGTATGGGCAGGAACTGGGTGGGTTGCTGGTCTCACAGGAGAATAGAAAGACTAAAGCAGTGAGAACAAAGCTATATCAAGTGATAAAGTTTTAGGGCAGAAGATGTAGAGAATGACAGAGAAGCAAGGCTGGGGGAGTAAGCTGTGTCAGGAGCAGTTCTCCAGGGATCTTTCATCTGTCTACACATTTAGAACTAACGTCCTTCAGGTTCTGTTTTAAGAATGTTTCTCCAAGCCTTAGAGAGCTAGAGACAGGGATTTCCTCTGGAGCAGTTTTAATTACAGGATAGTAAAGGCAGAGATGGCTCCCTTCCCTCATTGGGCCAGATTTGTTTCCCTTCCAGGGTAATGAAGACATATTAGAGTTTTATCTCCTGTATTAATATAGCTGAAGGAGTTCATTCTAGAAGGATACAGTGAGGTCATAGGGTAAGGAGGAAGCCTGAAATAACTTTTGTGGGGAGTGTGCAAAAGAATAAACCACAAATGAGTAAAAGAACCAGGAATGCTTCTTTCTACACAGACCCAACCTATGGAGGAAGGGGGTTGGCCATTTTCAGAATCTGCCCCTCCCAACCGCTCAGTACCCTTGAAGTTCCTGGACCTACGTAGGTTGAGCTCCATTGAGCCAGAAGCTGTGGGAGTCCTAAAGAGTTTTGTCTACCCAAAGGTCACAGGCCATGTATGCGGTTCCAAACTCCCCAGTGCTGAGACACTCAAGTTGGCATGGACAAGTGAGGCCAGCACCACAGCCGATTCTTGGGTCTAGGGATGCAGTCTGTGCCTGGCGCCTCTTTGATGGGCAGAGAGGTTTTAGTCAGGGTGAGGGGGGGGGAGGCAAGCTCTTACGTCTACCCTCTTGCCCTCCCCCTTGCTCTCCTTCCAGGGGGAACATTAGTCTGGCGAGCATGGTCTCAGAGCTCCCTTCTACTCATATCCACTCATCTCAGGAGTGCTGGGCCAGCCCAGTGGCTTGCTTCCAGAGACGAAGTCTGCTGCTCTAGAGAAACTCCCAACGTCCCCCCCCCCAGAAGAGAACCAGTGTGATTCTGTAAGGACTAACCATACGTTGAGTGCTGACAATGTGTCTGATGCTGTGACGCGCTCAGCATGCATTATCTTCTCTAATCTATTTAACAACCCCATTACCCTGTGCTGGAGGCACTTGTTTTCCCTTCAAGTGGGGACTTTTAATGTCCTCACGTTCCACTTGGGGCCCAGAAGGCTCAGAGAGGACAAATAACTTATTCAAGGTCGCACATCTCAGATTTGAGCCCACGTCATTTGACTCCAGAGCCTGTGGTCTTATCGGCTATCCCACACTGCCACCCCAGATTCCTGAAAATGTGCCTTTCCTGGCCATCCAGCCCAAGGAAGAGCCACCCGAAGCATCAGTTAACTTGGCTCTGGTTCCCTATGCTCATCATGACCACCACCACGTATATGGCTACAAGACTGGGGGTCTCTCTTTCTTCCTTTCTCTCCCTTCATCCTAACACCGTGCGGGGTAGGCTATGCCAGAATCCCCTGACACTCAAGATGTATTTGTTTCTGATGGAAGTGGCTTCTGAGCTGGGGTAATTATTGCCCCCTACAGAGTCGGGGGGCACTGGTCCCTCACTGCAGGAGCTGGAGGAGACTGTGCTCATGGGCTCTGTGTTCCCGAATCTTCCGGACTCCACTGTGATGCCTTTCAAGGGAAGACTTTCAGAGTCTGTGAGCCCACAGTCCCTGGGGACCGAGGGGGCAAACAGCTTCGGACTGAGTCATATCAGAAGAGCCAGCTGTTTGGAATTGCGGAACCCGAGGCAGAGAAGATGCAGGGGTTTGTCTGCAGAAACATTGGTTAGGAGGCGATGAGTCCTGCCTTGAAGTTGGGAAGCTCTGGATTTATTTTCTGAGTGTGTTCCCTGAGCAGAGACCACTGGCCCCAGAGAGAAGGCCACTGAGACCAGATGGTACAAAGGCTGCCCTGGGGTTGAAGGCGGTAATTTGCATTCAGGCCCTGACTGCTCTTTGGGAGGAGTGAACACCACTGGCAAAAAGCCTAAGAAAGAAAAATCCTTGGAGGCTGGAAAGAGAGCTGCTCTTAGTGGACTGGGGACTAGAGGTTGGCCAAGACGGTTCCAGAGCCAGGGATCCCAGGATATGATGCCTCTTCCAGAAAGCTCCTGCTGGGCAAGAGTGAGAGTGAAGACTGAGTGACCCAAGGAGGGGCTGGAGTAGGGGTGGGGTTGGGCTAGCGGCTTGTTGGCAGGGGTAGGCAGTGTCCTTTCCATCCAACAGATCAAGCTAAAGCCCATCTCAGGCTAGCTCAAGCCCTTTGCTATACTCTCTGGGCTGCCCACCCTGACTGCTTCCTACAAAATAGAGTCTAGCCACTCACTGTCTCATGTGTATGTTTGAACCTGATGTTCACTACAACCTTACAAGGTTGGTACCACTGCTGTCCTTATTCACAGATGATGAAGCCACGTCTCAGCCACGAGACCGGTGAGTAGCAATACCTCAGGGCTTTTGGCCTGGAGGGCCCAGGCTGAACTAGGAAACCATCTTGCTCTCCAGCCTCCCCTGTTGTGCTTCCTTACGGCCCCTGGACTTCTTTTTTGAGGCATTTTGTAGGCTTTTAATTTTTTAATGACTTATTTGAAATTATTTATCTTCACTGATGGAAAGTAAGCTGCAAGAAGGTAGGGGTCCCATTGACTTTTCTTTTCCTTTTTTCTTTTCTTTTCTTTTCTTTTCTTTTCTTTTCTTTTCTTTTCTTTTCTTTTCTTTTCTTTTCTTTTGTAGTTCCCACACCCAACATAGAGCTTGAACTCATGACCCTGAGATCAAGAATCACATGCTCTGCCAACCGTGCCAGCCAGACACCCCGATTTTCTATCCTTAGTTACATGCCTTGCCCTTAGGACCACGCCTGACACATAGTAAGCACTCAGTAGATACACGCTTCCCAGCTCACCGATAGAATGATGACTGCCTTTTAAAAATGACAACCTCCAGGGTTCTCCAAGCCCATCTTCCACCCTGCCTCTCAGGCTACCTGCCTCACCTCTGCGCTCCAGTCCCGTCCGTCAGTGCCATCGCCTCCTCAGCCTTAACCTGAAGCTGGACTAGTGGGCATTAAAGGCAGGGCCAAGTTTTTGTCCCAGACGATCCCTGGACTCAGGAAATGCTGATCAGGTGACTGTCTCTCTCTGGCTTAGGATGGAAAGACGCCAGGAAAGATCGAAGCATCTACCCTGATGGGTTACACCAGGGCTTCTAGAAGGGATTTTGTGGCAGGAGGGGGGGGGGTGCAGGAGATTGAGTGTCTCTGTGACTTGTGCAGGCAGCTTGATGGATGAGCAGTGGAAAGCCCTGTTATGAAACATGCCAGGCCCGCTGCAATAGTATCCCTCCCAACAGCCCAGAATTATATTTCCCTGAAGACACACTCAATCGTGCCCTGGATTTATATGTGGGTGGCAGCCTGCCGGCTCCTGCTCGGCCCTCCCCAAGGAGGTCTATGTACCGATGCCCCAGCAGGGGAAGAAGCAGATGAGAACCAGGGAGGTTTGAACCCTCTTCCCAAGAGCCTTGGTGCTTCCTGGAAATGGACAGTCCTTTAAGAGTTCCCTGACTTGTGCGGGTCATACTTTCACCCTAAACAGCCTACCAGTTTTCAGTTTGGGTACACAGTGAAGATTTATCCCACCCCCACCCCCCCAAAAGTGGCTGAGCCTCTGATACTGGGCGCTCAGGTTCTCCTGCGCAGAGAGAATGGGTGGGCGGGTAGTTCGCGTATCTTTCCCGCGGCTGTAAACAACCGGGAGTCCCCCAGCACATTACCAAATACAGTAGAAAGGAGGCAGTGGACCCCGCACCGACCACGGCAACATCCAGCCGGGATGCAGAAGTCAGATATGAGCCTGAGCAGGGCGCGCCTGGGGCCGGCCTGTTTCTGACCCCCCACGGCCCGGTCCCCGCTTTTCTGGCTCTCCTGTGGCTCTGAGCAGCTTCTGCCAGCCTCTGCATTTTTGTATCTTTTTCTCATTGCGTGGCCCCCTTGTCTTTAAAAGGCTAAATGCTCTGTACTAAATTTGGTCACACAGAGCTCCAAGATTCCCTGGAATGTCCTCAAGTTTCAAACAGCTCTGACAGCGAGGCAGGCCCGCCCCCTGCGTGGGGATTGGCTTCTCGGTTCAGGGCCCGGCAGTCGTCAAGCCTCATTGGCCGCGGGTTAGAGCAGCCCGGGTCCACCAGCCCTGGGCTGGGAGCAGGCTAACAGTTAGCGCTCGGGCACCTGTGGCACTGCGGGGCAGGGCGGAGGAGCCGCGTCCTCTATCAGCTGGGGGTCTGCGCCCAAGCCCACTCTGCTCCGTCCAGACCAGCCTGTGCCTGCCCCTCACGGCCCCCCAGGACTCCCGTAGACCCCCGCCCCCCAAGAGCCATAGCCCACTTTGCCAAGATGTCCAAGGTAGCCAAGTACCGCCGGCAGGTGAGTGAAGACCCCGACATCGACAGCCTGCTGTCCACCCTGTCTCCCGAGGAGATGGAAGAGCTGGAGAAGGAGCTGGACGTGGTGGACCCGGACGGGAGCGTTCCCGTGGGCCTGCGGCAGAGAAACCAGACGGAGAAGCCGCCGCTGGGCACGTACAACCGGGAAGCCATGCTCAACTTCTGTGAAAAGGAGACCAAGAAACTTATTCAGAGGGAGATGTCCATGGATGTGAGTGTGCAATACGCTAGAGGGAAGGGGGGAGGGCAGGGAGGGGAGGGAGACCCGAACTCGTGACCAGGATGCTTCTGTCCTCGGAGGAAAAGGTCTTGCTGGCAAAAGATGTAACAATTCAGAACCGATTACCATCCTCTGAGCGGGCAGTGTGAACCTCTTTCCCATAATTTTTGTTCCAAAGCACAAGTTGGCTCTGTTGGGAGAACTCAACATCCCGCAGTAGCAGACAGGGCTGCTGGTGGAATGGGAGCTGGAGAATGTCCTTGAAGCGTTCATTGTCAAGTTGACTCCATCCTTGGCCCCCAGCACTTTTTTTTCCCCCTGCACATTCATTTCATCCATTGTGGGGGAGGGGGCAGAGGATAGAATGATGCTTGCAGTCTCTTGGCAGCCACCCCAGAAAAGAGAGTCAGGCCTCCTTGCAGAACTGCTCATTTTGAAACCCTCTGGCCCTGTGGGCAACTCATGGCACATAGACCATCTGAGGAGGCTCAGCAGCAGATGGGCGTCCCAAAGCAATGGGAGTCAAGGGTCAGGGGTCTGTGAGGTGCGAAATGCATCTTCACCTGATGGCTTCGGTTTCCCTCCCAGGGAAGCTGGGGTTTGCACTTCCTAGACGAACATCTTGAGGGAGCATCCCCTCATTTTGGTCATAAGTCCTTTTATAAGTCAGCAAGTCCCCTTTGCTGGGGCATAAAGATATTTCCCAGCGGGGTTCTGCCTTGAGGGGGAGACAGAGGAGGGGCAAGGGCAAGCAGGGCCGTTCTGGAAACATCTGCTGACGTCTAGGATGGGCTTTAAGCAAAACCTGCCTTTTGTTTTCTTGGCTTGGCACGGAGGACCATGTATTCGTATGTGAGTTTTCTTGGGGCGAACTAGACTAGCCTCCACCTGAGTGTGACTGTCGGAGTTCCTTGTCCGCTGTACAGAGGGGTTAGTGGGCAAGCTGTCCTCTGTGAGCCGGTTCTTACGGGCCACGTCTCTTGTCCTTCTGGATTCTTGCATGAGAAAGTTCAGTCTCAGTTCTTGTCCTTTGTTTTAATTCTATGGAAACCAAGACCCAGAGCTTCCCGTGATGTGTTCATCCTCCCAAAGGAAATGAGAAAGGCAATAGTATCCCCCGGAACTCCTGTGACGTGTCTGGCTGGGTAGGAGATTGTCCCGGACACTAGTCACAGAGCACGTTTGCGGACACAGCCCTGGCTCCTTCAGTGAAGGGATGGGGGAGGAGGGGTGAGGGAAAGTGAGATAGGGGAACTGGACCTCTGTCTCTGTCCCTACCACCCTGGGCCCATGTTTAAGGCGTCACCAAGACGCTGGGAGTGAGGGGAGTCAGAAGGCTCAGGAATTCATTACCCTGTGGGCAAGGGGATCGCCTCTGACGCCACTCGGATAATGACGAACAAATACTAGAACGTTTACGGAAAAGATGAGAGGATATAGGGGACTCCCTGTGAGGGCCTGGTACTTCAAGACAGCTATCAGGACATGTCACGAAAGCCATGCAGCACACCCAAGGCTTTGGCATCTCTGTAAATCCCCCACTTGGACCCCCGACTTTCACTCTGGGGCCCGGCCCTCCTCTTCCCTCACTCCTAGTCCCCAGACTCTGTGCCCAGTGGCTTCTGGTATGCAGAAAGATACTCCCGAGGCTAAAGTCAAATGCAGAACATTCTTTTTTTTTTTTTAATATGTTGGTTTTCAGTGTCATAGTTCTTTTTTTTTTTTTAAGATTTTATTTATTTATTTGACATAGATAGAGACAGCCAGTGAGAGAGGGAACACAAGCAGGGGGAGGGTGAGAGGAAGAAGCAGGCTTCCAGCAGAAGAGCCTGATGTGGGGCTCGATCCCAGAACACCGGGATCACGCCCTGAGCCGAAGGCAGACGCTTAACCACTGAGCCACCCAGGTGCCCCCAAATGCAGAACATTCTTAATCCCAAAGCAAAATGCTTCAGCTGTGGAGAGTGTGAGGGACTGTCGGGCTCCTGAAAACTGCATTTTCAAAAGGCTTTTTCCTCAGCCCACTGAAACCATGGCCAGCCTCACCTCCCCGGCCCCACCTCCCTCACCCCTGCCAGGTACACACTTGTTTCTGCAGACAGAGTCCGAGTCAGGGAATGGAGGGTGGGGTGTGTGTGCACGTGTGTGTGTGTGTGTGTGTGTGTGTGTGTACATCCTTGGTATGAGAAGATGGCTTCAGCGCCATTTTTCCCTTGTAGGGATAGGCCGTTCCCACTCTTCCTCATCCAGTCCAAGGGCATATGCCGGCAGAGTGGCTGGGTGGCGTTTGCATCCCAAGCCACGAGCAGAACCATCTCTGTAAGTCTGGATGAATGGCAATGAACCCTACGAAGTGACTTCTTAAGCACCAGTACCAAGCTAGTAAGTGTGGGATTAAGAACTTGGATTTGAGGGCCAGAAAAGCCTGGTTGGAGTACCAGCGTCTCTTGCTAATAGTGTAACTAGGTAACTTACACGTTACCTGCACTGTGTCCCTTCCCTCAGCCACACGGTATCCAGCCCGTAGGGTTGTTGTAAAAACGGAGAGGACAATGCGCTTAGCGCCGGGCTTGGCAAATAATAAATGCGCAATAAACGGCAGCTATGAAATTATTAATTCATTGATGTCTACCCCTGCCCAGCCCCCTCCCTTCCGTCTGAGGGCAAACTAGGCCTGTCTGCTCAACGGGGGGCCAAAGGGAAAAATAAACTAGCAAAACCTGGATGCTCGGGCTGGGGGGCCTTTGACACAGACACGGAGCAGCTCCCGGTGGGGCTCCAGGCTGCTGGGCTGGCCGTAGCTCTCACTGCAAGTGGCCTTTGCTCCCTGTAAGGAATTGACTGGAAGTTAGTCAAACAGAGTAACTTGACTCTAGGAAGTGCCGCAGGACGACCATTTACTGAGGAACATCTGTCTATAGGCGAAGCCTAGTCACCTCTTCCTTTACCGAAGCCTCACACTTCTGGGGAGATAGGTATTTTTATCCCCATGACACAGAGCAGAAAATTGAGGCTCAGAGAAGTTGAGTAACTGCCCTAAGTTCACTCAGCAACAAGTACCCAGCCGGGCTTGAAGGACTATGCTTCCTCCTCTCTGCCTCACCAGGGTACAAAAAAGGGCAGTCATGCCAGCCCCTGTCGTGAAGAATTTATCGTCTAATTAGGATCACAAGGCACACATACTGAACCACCACAGAGGCGTGACCGGGCTCAGAGCTCCTATGCCTATGTCCTCGGAGCGGCGGGCCGTCACTTCATCTCCTCTGGCTGAACGCTCGTCCCTGCCCCCGGGACTGGGAACACCAACAGTAAAACCAAGTGTGGCCTCGGGATTCAAACTGTTAGAACCAAGTGTGGATGAGGGAAGTAACCTGCCTAGATATGGGATGGCATTAGGAATTTTTGTTAATTCCATTTAAGTGGGCTAATGGTATAATGGACATACGTTTTACAGGATCCTTGCCTTTTAGACGCAAATCCTGAAATATTTATGGGGAAAACTTGTAGGATTAGGGCATTTACTTTAAAATAATGTGGGCAAGGGTAGGGGGATAGATGAACTAATATAGTCCACCAGTTGGTAATTGTGGCAGCTGGGTGATGGGTCAACATGCGTGCCCGTTACACAGTTCTCTCTACTTTCGTATGCTTGACATTTTCCATAACAAAATGGTGGTTTGTTTGTTTTTTTTTTTTTTAAAGATTTTATTTATTTATTCGATAGAGATAGAGACAGCTAGCGAGAGAGGGAACACAAGCAGGGGGAGTGGGAGAGGAAGAAGCAGGCTCCCAGCAGAGGAGCCTGATGGTGGGGCTCGATCCCACAACTCCGGGATCACGCCCTGAGCCGAAGGCAGACGCTTAACCGCTGTGCCACCCAGGCGCCCCGGTGGTTTGTTTTTTTAGACAGAAACTAAGAGTGGAAGGCAGGCCCAGTTTGGGTCTTAAGTTCTGACTTCTCCGGGGGAGGAGGAGCCCCAAGATTCTTACTCTGGCTATTGAGCTGGGTGGGTGTAGACTTGGCAAGGAGCCTCGGGCGGTGTCTCCCTCAGTGGACAGAATACTCCAGGGCTGTCCTGGATTGGTTTACCCCCTGCTTCGTGAATACTCCTCTCCCCAACCCACCCCCATGCCTCCTTCCCAGTCTCAGGCACCACTTCCTCCAGGTAGTCTTCCCTGACTGCCAGGAAGTGTAGACATTCCAGTGCCACTCTGGACCAGCCCCATCCTGTTTTTTATCTCTCTTCCTCACCAGCTTCTGTGATTCTGGTGGACAAGCACTAACATAGGGCCCGACATGGAGGTGGCCCTCAGCCTCTGTTTTAGGAGGGGGAGGTGGGGCTTGGTAGAGCTGACCCCTGGCTTCCCTCCCTCCCTTTAAAGGGGCAGACCTCTCAGCCTGTATGTTCAACCCTAGTCCTTCTGGGACACCACTTCTGCCCAGGTGGAAGACAAAGGCCCGGGCAGGTGTGTGGCCAGCAGTTCAGTGAAACCCTTGTGCTTGGCTCAGGTTGCAGGAACCTGATCCCAGCAGGTCAACTCATGTGTCTCTTTCCTTCCCAAGTGGGAAAGAAAATCTCCAGCCTGGCTCCCCTGTCCTTCTCCCTGGCGTTACCAGGGGCTGGGGATTAGCACCTCCACTCAGCCAGGAGTGGGGGCAGCTGACCTGGGGGGTGGAGGAAGCTCTTTTAGGTTCTCCCTTGAGAAGCTAACCAGAAGCACCCCACCAGCCAGTCACCCAGCCTCCTGACCCACCCCTCGGGTCTCTGGCTTACACAGCCTAGCGGTTCCCCTCCGCTACCAGGCCCAGTGTGTGGCCCAGTGTCCATGGCTTCTCTACAGGGATGGGGATGCTGGGAAGGCCCGAGGCCGGCAGCACAACCCTCAGATTGCCCTTTGCAGAGAGCTGGGCCCTATCAGGAGTGCCCTGGGCAGCACGGCTCAACGATTAAGGAGATTAACCCCGACTGGTACACACCCAAAATAGCCCTGGAGGCTGGGGTGGAGAGGGCAGAAGAGGTGATGGGGGCCTGTGGACCTGGGAAGGCGACCGCAGACAGCCAGCGAGGGTTAGACAAGTTCAAAAAATCTCTCCCTGGAGTCGAAAAGGGGCCTCTGTCCAGAGTCTGAAAAAATAGTTAACCGATTCCTTAAATTAGGGGGTGGGATTCATAGGTACTTGTTTTCATTGTTGCTCTTACTCGTACTTTATATGTCTTCTTCTGTGTGTATAGACTAACTGATTCGATGGATTTTAAGCGGTGAAGCCCCAGGGCCTGCTCCCCACCCCCTCGGCACTGCCCCCGGTGCTCACCTTCTCTCAGCAGGGCCGCAGGGAGAAGAGCTTGGGTGGATGGGACGCTTGGCAAGAGGGAGGCAGGCCAGATAGGAGCAAGGAGGAGACGTAAACATGCAATGGCCCCACAGCAAGCGGGAGATGCAGATAGTCAGGGGAGGGGTATGAGCCCCACCGACCAAGGACACCTGGCAGGCTGGGGGCTTTGGGGTCCCCACGCCGAGGCAGGAAGAGGTATATCTGAGCAGACACCCAGAGTGTCTCCTCTAACCTGGCTACCCTCCCTCAACCTCTCTTTCTATGCAAGAGACTCTGACCCGTGTCAGACGGTGTCAGCATACCAGAGCTGGCCCACGGCGTGCAAAGCCTGGATGGAGTGCGCTGGGAGAGCTACAGAAGACAGAGGGGTCAAGGGCGCTGGCCTTGGACATCTACAGTCTACATGCATAAAGTCTGTACACACACGCACGCGCGCGCGGCCGTTACAGCCACAAAGCACAGTGACTGGGGGGCGGGGGAAGAGAAGCTGATATCCGTACGTCTGCCAAGTTGGATAAACAAGAATCCTGGACCGTAATACACAGTCCTCTCCGGATCAGGCTGTGCTTTCTTGTTTGTTAGATCTCTTTCGCCATGACCCGCAAAGAAAGCGGGGGTTTGGATTCAGATTCTCAGTTCCCCTAAAGGGCTCCCTTAGCCCCGGGGCGGTGTGGGGAACAGAAAGCCTGTGGGGGTTTGGAAGCAAACAGGACCGGGTGTGATTCTGTTTCTGCCCCCGTCCGAGCCGGTGAGCACGTTACCCGAGGAAGAACCTCAACTTTCCTGAGTACCTTCTGGACTCAGAGGCCTTATTAATGCTATGTCATTAACATACAGCGCTGGAGGTCCCAGTGCTTTACTGCCAGGTGGGAAGGTGACATCAGTCTTGAAGGGTTATCGTGAGGATGACGTTGGCTCAGGTACTGAAAGTGGCCCTTCACGATTGACTTCTCTTCCCCTAATTCCTCAGACTTTGTACTTGTGTGTGCCCAATCAACATTTGTTTTGTTAATGTTTCATGAGATTAAAAGACAATCTGTCAGCAGGAGTGAGGGAATGCTGGAAAGGGAGGGAGAGCAAGGAGGAAGAGAGGCCCTGAGCTAGCTTAAGGAAAAAGGCAGACTTATTTACTGACTTCCTGCCTGACCCCTTTCCCTCAATTTCTTTGAGCCTAATTTATTTTATGCCCCAGGCTCAAGGGCCTGCACTGGGTGGCTGGGTTGGAAAGATGGCAGAGGCGGGTAAAGGGCGACTGGGGGGAGGGTTCTGGACTAGTGAATTTTTCTCTGCAGCTTTCAGGAGCTCAGAGAAGCCTAGGCTTCTTTGGAGGAATTTGGCTCCACCTGTCTCTGGGTCCACTGTCAAAGCGACTAGCGGGGTTGGCGGGGTGCTGCTTAGTTCAGCTAGGCCTCCTGCTCCCACACACCTCCACTCCTCACCTGCCTTCCCTCATGGAGGACCCTCAGGCTCTTCAGGCGGTCACATCCTCAGCCCTGACTTCCAGATCAGGCCATCAGGGCCCCCGACTATGGGGGTGGGGGTGGGGGTGGGGGGGGCGGGAACAGGTGAAACATCCCGGGGGCAGAACTTCCAGTGAAGCCCTGGGTGCAGAATGTATGAAGTTAGTACTGAGCATAGTGTCTTCAGAGCCCAGCTAGACCTGGATTCGGATCCTGCTCTGCTGGTGGCCTGAGTTTCCCCATCTTTAAAATGGAAATAACACCTCGTCATAAGAGAGTTGTGAGGTTTAAGCAAAATAGCATCTGTAAAGCAGGTAGCAGAGTGCTGGCTTGGAAACCTGCTAGTGAGGGCTAAACCCTAAACTTGAGTTTCCTCCCCTTCCTTCACTGCTCTTCCTTCCACCCGTTCCCCTTCTCAGCATCCTTTTCCTAGGCAGGATTTAGGAATTATGTTTTGTATCTACAAGGAGGGAGGAGGACCCCCATTAAATCATTAATTCTCCAACTATTTAGGAAGTTTCTATTATTAGGGTGCCTGGGTGGCTCAGTTGTTAAGCATCTGCCTTTGGCTCAGGTCATGATCTTGGGGTCCTGGGATCGAGCCCGGCATCGGGCTCCCTGCTCAGCGTGAAACCTACTTCTCCCTCTCCCACTCCCCCTGCTTGTGTTCCCTCTCTTGCTCTCTCTCTCTGTCAAATAAATAAATAAATAAAATCTTTAAAAAGAAAAGTTTCTATTATATTAGGTGCTTCTGAATGCTGGCACAGAGTAGTGAATAAGAGAGCCCAGGTCCCTGCTCTCATGGCTCTTCTATTCTAATGGGTGAGACAGAGAATACATGTACTTAAATGTATAGATCACATCAAACATACGCACATTGCATATAACATGTATATGTCACGTACACATAAAGGAGAAGAATGCACTTTCAGGAGAGGGTCTATGACGATTTCCCATAAGGTGGTCAGGGAAGACACCGCCACAGAGGTGATGTAGGTGCAGAGCCTGGAATGGACTGAAGAAGCCAGCCCATGGGAAGCTCTGGAGAAAGCTTTCCAAGCAGAGGGAACAGCAAACAGAAGGGCCTGGCTAGGGGAGCAGGTTTAGTATGTCCGAGGAAAAGCCAGGCCGGTGTACCCGGAGCAGGGTGAGCAAGGGGTGGGGTGTGCGGCTTGGAGGAGATCAGGCCCAGATGTCAGCAGGATTCACATAATGCAGGACCTGATAGGCGCAGCAGAGGGAGTTTTTTCCAAGTGAGGTGAGACGTCACTGGAGGGGTTTGAACAGGGGAGAATGTGATCTAGATTTTTAAAAGCATCCATCACTCTGGTAGCTTTCAGATGAATAGGCGGTGGGAGGGCAAGCCTGGGGGAGAAGGGAGCCCCCTAGAAGGGTGTGCCGTAGCTCAGGCAGGAGGCCAAGGATGACTGGAGGAGAAGGGGTCAGACTGAGGAAAGAGCTCAAAGGTGGCACAGACAGGACTGGCTGACTCACCGGGAAAAAGAGAGGAGCGGGGGGCCCAGGCCCGCCTGAGCTATTGGCTAGATTTGATGCCATTTACTGATCGGAAACAACAGAAGAGGAGTGGTTTTGAGGAGATCGAGAACTCTGATCTGAACAAGTTAAGTGCACGGTGCTTGATAGACCTCGAAGAGCAAGTGTTGGGTTGACTGGGCACGTACAAGTCAGGAGCTCAGTGGGGCGGTGGGGCCGGAGATTCCATCTGGGGGCTATTAGCATGAGGATGATGCTTCAAACCATGAGCCTGGAAGAGATCACGTAGGAAGGAGGTGTGGATGAAGAGCAGAGGGCCAAGGACCATGGCCTCCATCACCCCAACATTTAGGTGTCGGAAGGGGAGAAGTGGCCAATGAAGGAGACTGAGAGAGGTGGGCAGAAGCTCAGAGAAGCTTCACAAAAGCGAGGGGACAGGGCGCTGATAGGAGGAGAGAGTCTCCGCTGTGTCCGTTCTTACTGAGAGGTCTAATAAGATGAGAACAGAGAATCGACCGTAGTAACTGGAAAGATGGAAGCCACTGAGACCTTGACAAGCTTGGGGTCACTGCAGTGAAGAGTGGACTCGAGAGAGAATGGTCAGTGAGGACAGAAGATAGGGAATACAGACAAGTGTCTTCGTTTTCCCCCCCAGTTTTGTTCTAATGGGAAACAAAGAAGTAGGGCGGCCGCTGGAAGTAAATGTGGAATCAAAGGGGGACTTTTTTTAAAGATGAACTATGATAGTGTGTTTATATACTAAGGGGTTGGTTCAGTAGAGAGGAAACCCTCTATGGCCCTGGAAAAGGTGGGGAAACGGATGGACTGCACTGCAGTGGAGGGGTTGGCCTTGGCAGCAGGTGGTCCCCTCTTCTAATGGGAGGGAAGGCAGTGGAGACCAGCAAGGATGCAGGCCGGTTGACAGATGTGCTCGGGGGAGATGAGGTTGGTCTGTTCTGTGTTGACACATGCAAAGTGCTGCTCTGGGAGGACCCCCCTGGCGGCCGGACACAGGCTGGACTACAGCGGGGAAGAACTGACAGGCTGTGACAGTCGTCAGAGGTTAAACGTCAGGTCGCAAGAAAAATGCTCAGTGCTCCCTGGGTGGGGTAGAGAAAACATGAAAACACTTCCTGATCTGAAATCTGGCTCATGACCAGTCAACAGACAGCAGCCAGCTCCAGAGCTGCTTGAAAATCCAGTAGATTTTCACCTCCAGGGCATCCATCTTCTGTCCCCAAGGCCACCCGTGCCCAAGGAGAAGGAGGGAGCACACAGGTCCCTTCCCAGCACACAGCTGACAGCCCTGGGTTTGCAAGGCAAGCCGGGGAGGGAGGGGGCCTGGGGCTCACTCCCGGCTTGACCGTCTCCTAGCTGCGTGGCCCCAGACAAGCACTGAACGTTTATAAGCTGTACTTTCCGTTGTATTCTTTAATGCCTTTTCTATGTCTCATTTTGTACTTGACAGTAATGGATTTTTTCTAACACTTTGTTTTTACTGAAATATAAAACACATGCAGAAAAGTGTCCAAAACACAAGTGTAGGGTGTCATGAATTCTCACAAAGGGAATAAGGAGAACATTGCCAGCACTGTGGGACCCCCACCCCCCCTCTGCTTCCTCTGCAGCTCTCCCCCCTCCTCCCTGCCACAGGAATCCCTACCCTGACTCCAACCCCGTAGGTTAGCCTTGCCTGTTTTAAAATTGTATATATATATATATATATATATATATATATATATATAATTTATATATAAAATATATATTTATATATTGTTTACATAACATATATAATCATACAGTAGGTGTTTTTTGGTATTCTGCTTTTTTTTTTTAAGATTTTATTTATTTGTCAGAGAGAGAGAGAGCAAGTGAGAACACAAGCAGGGGGAGCGGCAGGCAGAGGGAGGGGGAGCGGCAGGCAGAGGGAGGGGGAGCGGCAGGCAGAGGGAGGGGGAGCGGCAGGCAGAGGGAGGGGGAGCGGCAGGCAGAGGGAGGGGGAGCGGCAGGCAGAGGGTGAGGGAGAAGCAGACTCCCCGCTGAGCAGGGAGCCCGACGCAGGACTCGATCCTGGAACCCTGCGATCGTGACCTGAGCCGAAGGCAGACGCTTAACCGACAGAGCCACCCAGGCACCCCTGTGTTCTGCCTCTTTCCCTCGGCTTTACGTTAGTGACATTGAACGTGTCGTGTGCAGCCTTCTGCCCGCTCTCAGCGCTGTCGATTGCTCTAGGAATGTTTCATTGTATGAACGTGCCATCACCTGTGGATTCATCTCACTGCTAATGGACATTCGGGTTGTTTACAGTTCGGGGCTATTACAAACAATACTCTGTGAACATCTTCGCACATCTTCTGGTGCACTTATGACATCATTTGTGCTGGGTATATACCTAGGAGTGGAATTGCTGAGTCATAGAAAATGCACAGTGGGGGCGCCTTGCTGGCGCAGTCGTTGGGCGGCTGCCTTCGGCTCAGGGTGTGATCCCAGCGTTCTGGGATGGAGCCCCACATCGGGCTCCTCTGCTGGGAGCCTGCTTCTTCCTCTCCCACTCCCCCTGCTTGTGTTCCCTCTCTCGCTGGCTGTCTCTCTCTGTCAAATAAATAAATAAAATCTTAAAAAAAAAAAAAAAGAAAATGCACAGTGAACTTTTAATTTCTTCACCTGTAAATAACAACGATACTGCCTAATTTGAAGAGTACAACAGTTCAAAGAAGTGCATCACAGTGATTTGCAAACAGTAGGTATTTAATAAGGTGGGGGCCAACCATCATCATTTCTAATGGGAAGCATTTCTTTGGGAGCAACTGGAGTGCTCTCGAGTCCTTTGGCCCCATCCTGCCTGCTGTCCTCCCGACCCCTACTATTAAGATTTGCACTTTGGGGACCCTGGGTGGCTCAGTTGGTTAAGCATCTGACTTTGGTTCAGGCCATGATCCCAGGGTCCTGCGATAGGGTCCCACACCAGGCTCCCCCCTCCGCAGGGACCTTTCTCTCTCATCTCATGGAAAAGCTGTCCCTCCTCCTGTCCCAGGCTGGTGTCCCTACCCACTTTTCCTTCCTGTCTCCTCGGACATTTGCTCCTTTAAACATCTGTTTTCTCTCAGCCTCTCTCTCTCTTTCCCCTTCAACATTCCTTCCTACTGGCTCTTTCTCTCCAGTTCCCACCTTCTCTCCTTTCCTTCGTAGCCAAGCTGTAAGGAATCGTATCTACACTCACTCTTACACCGCCCGGCCCTGCGCTGACCTCAGCCTCCGCAAGGTCTCCGCGGGCCTCTTTGTTGCTTACCCAGGGGACGCTTTCTCAGTCCTTACCCCGTTTGTTTACTTCGTGGTGTTCCACTACTCTCTCCTTCTCAAAATACTTCCCTTGGGACCAAGACACCACACTCACCTCCCTGGCTTTCTCTTTCTCTCTCTAGCTGTTCCTTCCTTGTCTCCTCTGGGAGCAGCCCTTCCTCCGACGCCTCACTCTTGTCCAGGGCCCTGTCCACCCCAGGCCGTCTTCGTGGGTACCCTCATCCCAACCCTCGGATTCAACTACCACCCATAGGCTCTGGCTCGATCTCCGGCCTAGATCTCTATTTTGAGTTCTAGATCACTCACTTGCTTCTTGGACTCCTCAAGTGTCTCAGATTCAACTAGTCTAAAAATAAATTAATCGTAGTCACCTCACCCCACCCCTCGGCCTGCCTTTCCTCCTGCGTTCTACACCGGAGTAAACAGAAGCACACCTCAGTCAGAACTCTGGGGCTCTCCTGCTCTTACCCCTCTCACTGTTCCCCAAATCCCCCACGGACGGAACCCTATTGCTTCTACCTGCGCCACCTCTCTTGGCTCCACCCCTGCTGTCTGTGGCGCTTCTGCTGTCGCCCCTATCACTTATCAGCCGTAAGAATGCCGTGACCTCCCAACTGATCTCCCTGTCTCTCTTCTCACCCTATTGCAATCCATCCTCCCCAGAGTTGCCAGGCTCTTATTATAAAATAGAATCATGATCTGGGCACTCTCCTGCGTAAAAGCCTTCAGTTGCTCAACATAGCTTCCGTGATCAAATTCACACTCCTTAGTACGGCTTGGGAGGCCCATGGCAACCCGATGCCTCCCTATCTCTGTAGCTACTAATATTCTTCTCCTTGACTTTTACCCTTTGCTACAGTCACACTTGACCACTGGTTCTCCAACAGGCCACGCTTTTTCTCGCTTCCTCATGCCTTTGCACCAACTGTCACTTTGACTGGGATGCTGGCCCCACCCTGTGCCTCGATAATCTGGATTCTTTCAAGGCTCAGCTCAGGTGACAGCTTCCGACTTCCCAGATCCCTCCAGTCTGGGTTGTGTGCTCCGCCCCCACGATTGCAAAGCACCATCAGTCCGCAGCTCCTGTCACTTCAGGCAGCACACACACGCCTGACACCTTGTTTCGGCGTTGTCTGTTTCTGTGCCTTCCCCTGACTTCTTAAGGGCAAGGCCTGACTCTCACTCATCTCCGTGTCCCCAGCAGCGAGCACGGTGCCTGGCTCAATACATGTGGAGCGAACGAGGGACGAATGGTTCGCAAATGGCATTCTTGTCATACTTGATTGAATCTGCAGGAGTTATGAATTCATCTAAACTCTTCTGAGACAATTTGAAAATAGGATGTTGGGGCCCCTGGGGGGCTCCGTTGGTAGAGCATGCGACTCTTGAATTTGGGTCATGAGTTCAAGCCTCACGTTGGGCGTAGAGTTTACTTAAAAAATAATAAGATGAATAATAAGAAGAAAATATGACTTTTATGTCCAAATCCTCAAATGAAAGGCAATTTGGCAGTGATTCTTTTTTCCCAGTTTCTGTAAACAACCAATTAAATCAGTCCAAAAGTTTACACTCTGGAATCTGAATTGTTGGGATGGGTCATTGCGATATTTTCCTTTCAGTTTGTTCTGGACAGAATGAGCCTCAAGGACTCATTTTTAACTTTTTCCATTTTTTTTCCCTCCTTGTTCTTCTCTTTCCTAGCTCTCTAGGGATCTGAGATTATAGGCTGACATTTTTAGCCTGACCCAATCATGTTTGCCCATGATCTCTGGGGCCACAGATATACCCTAAAGAGGATAGTAAGAATTTGTTCTGTATACAGAAGGCTGAGGCCAAAAGCTCCCATTATCTGAGTGCTTCCCTAGAATGTCCAGAGAAGTTCAGCCTCTTCGCCTGTAGATCTAGAAAAAAGTAATATGGCGACTTTAGAGGACTTGCTACAAGCATATTATCTCTTTGGATCCCACACATATAGCGGGAGCTCTGTCTTGGGATTCATAGAGCCCACCCTTTTGGGAGGCCCGGTGTTCGGGTATGTAGATATGATGACCCAGAAGGTCTGGATATACCAGTTCCCCGGCCATGTAGACATAGACTTGCGCTACTGAAGCCAGAACCGCAAGGCTGGGCTTAGGTCCTTGTAGACAAACAGTCAGCTTTTCTCAGCCAGGGTTCTGCGAGGGAATTAAGCCCTACAGAAAATTAATGGAGGGATTATTTCCTCAATTCTCCCCAAGATGCTAAATAGCAGGTCCCATTCTAGATATATAGGAAAGAAATTAATTTATTACATACAATGGATGCCTTTAGGCATTAAGGACCTAATTTCTCTCCTGGAATCCCAGTCGACAAAGGATGACATTGAGCCATCTTGCTTCTACCCAGTTTCCCCAAGAGGGATCAGCTCAACTGCTCCAACGGCACAACTCTTGCATTTGTCACGCAGTGATAACCTGTCTGTCTCTGGTCCTTTACTGCACTGAAAGATAGAATGTATTCGAAATTACCAAGAAGATGTTTAATAATGACCTCAGAGTACTGAAGACTCCAGGGGTCAAGGCGATTTTCCCCTCCAGTCTGTCATCTTTGCCTTAAAGGTGGGAATAGGGGCAGTACCTAAGCGTAGGGGCACTATTTCTAGGTGGACTTGCTTCAAAACATAACTTATAATTATGGGTTTCCCCCACTATCGGAAAGTAGGGCTTGCCTGTGAAACCTTCTGCAAGCGGAAATGGCATAAAGCAAAGAAGCACTTAGCACCAATTTATATGGAAAATTTTTTGAGTGTTCCCAGACCCCAAAATAACCTCTCTTAGGCTTTTCTGATACCTCAGGACCCATCTTGCTAACAGATGCACAGAATAAATGGAGATAAAGCACAGAGGCTCACAGACACAGTTCAGAGCTCTGGTGGCTGGACGCGGAGGTGCCGAATGTAGTTGGGGGGAAGGAGCTTGGGGGGGTGGGGGGGTTCCCCCTCGCTGCTGCTCTGGGGTGCACACTGCCTCTGTGAGGGCTCCCTGCAGAACCAACGCTGAGCGCTATTTTTGCTTTTCTCCCCTTTTTTAGAAGCAAAAATCCGCTTCAGATTTCTTTCAGTTAGCGAAAACAGAGTAACGTCGGTCCTGCGAAAGCCAAGTGGTGCAATGCAAACTTTCAAAAAGGGAGGGATACCTGTATAATGTAGTAAGGCTCGTGATAGACCATATACACAACATAGGGGGAAAATAACCAATAATTCTGTTTCCTTAGTTCAAGATAGCAGCCCCTGGCGGGTTTGTGGGTGTATGTGTCTATGTGTACTTTTCCTTTTGTGGCAGAGGCCACTGTATACAGTCACACGTAGACGCATGAATTGTGTTTTCTGCTTTTTTTTTCCTATCACAGTGTAGTCATTTTCCCATGTCCCTGATAATTCTTCCTAAACATCATTTTCAGTGGATCTTAGTATAATCCATCGTATGGCCGGGTTGAGCCATATGTCTATATTTGGACATTTACATGGTTTCTAATAAGTATATTTTCCAAGGGCCCAAGCAGATCCCCAGAGCACAGGCTCCCTTCCCTTGGCCTTTGGCACCCATCCCCAGAGAGGTGGAGCCGGCCAAACAGGACGATAAATAGAACCGTTAGCACGCTGTCCCCCAGCTGAGACTGCCGGCCAGCTGGGGGAAACAAAACTCCGAAAGGAGAGGAGCGACTCACTGGATGCTGGAAGGGAAGGGACCCGTGGTCACTCTCGGGACACACTCCCCAGCCCAGGTGAACATGAGGCCACACACGCTGTTTTCTAGAGGATCAAGTTCCTGATTTGGGGATACCTGCCAAAGGGGGCAAACCACCTCTTCCTCACCATGGCTCCCAGGAATAGTTCCGTTCGTACGCACCGCACCGTGTGCCTGGCTTCCCTTTGTCTTGGGAGGAAGGAATTGTTACCACTTAAAAGGAGAATCAAGTTGCCAGCCTTGGAAAATTCCAGATGTAGGGAGGATGTCAAGAAGGGAAGTTCAGTTAGTCCCTCCTCCTGCTTCCAGGGGGCCCTGCCCCAAAGCTGGTCCAAAGCACCGAAGCCAACACATAATACCTGGTCATGAGACAGTCGTTTATTCTTCCCGAGAGAAATCGGAGTCTCTTACCCCCGGTAGCCTGTAGGTAGGCACTCAGCTGCTTCCATCTACACCTTCTCACTTCATCCCGCCGTCAGCCTCCCTAAAGCAGGCTTTAAGCTGCCTGACAGATGAAGAAACTTAATTGAGACTTGAAGAGGTTTCCCCGCTGCTGACAGAGGAAGGTCTTGAACTCTTTCTTCTAACTTTAGGTTGCAACAAACTGCATAACTTAGAAATAAAAATCTGTCTCTCGGGCTTTTCCTTTGGGCCTCCACGTGAATGGGGGATGCATTTGTTCAGTCAGCATTGAGTAAACGTCCCCTGTGCGCCCGTTTCCAGGATAGCTTCAGGCCTGGTGGCCGTCTTGGCGGCAGCTTTCCTGTCACTGTGCTGCATGCGTCCTGCAAGCACTCTGCTGGCAAAGGTGGGCCCTGGCCTCCCTGCCCTCAGAGCGGCCCCAGGAAAGGAGGTCAGGAAGCACTCCTGGCTGTTCTGGGGTCATTCCTTCTCCCCACCCTGCAGGAGCCTTGTGCTCTGGCTCCCTTCACCTTCTCCCTGATGCAGACCCTCCCTAGAGGTTCTTCTCCCCAAGCCTGGCTGTGGTCTTTCCAGCTTGCCTCTTCCTCGTGACCCTGGAGCCAGTCACACAAAACCTTTATTACTGGGGCGCCTGGGTGGCACAGCGGTTAAGCGTCTGCCTTCGGCTCAGGGCATGATCCCGGCGTTCTGGGATCGAGCCCCACATCAGGCTCCTCCGCTATGAGCCTGCTTCTTCCTCTTCCACTCCCCCTGCTTCTGTTCCCTCTCTCGCTGGCTGTCTCTGTCAAATAAATAAATAAAATCTTTTAAAAAAAAAAAACCTTTATTATTTAGGGTTTTTTTAAATTGCTCATCATACATGCAAATTAACCGAGGAAAATACAACCGGCCCAGATGGGAAGAGACAATCATTCTGGATCTGAACGGTCCAGTAAATATGGTACCAATCAAGCACTTGAAGTGGGACCGGTCCAAACTGGGGTGTGCGTGTGCGCTAAGCGCAGACTGCACGTCAGATTTCAGAGTTAGCGAGAAGGAGGGATTATAAAATCTTATTAATAGTTTATATCGATTATGCATTGAAAAGGTATTTTGTATGTTTTCAAAACATTAAAGTTAGTTTCACTTGTTTCTTTTTACTTCACAACATTTAAAATTGCATATACAGCTCACATTACACGTCCACTGGGTGGTGCCGGTCTGCAACGCAGTGTTTCCAACTGTGGTCTCTGGCATATAGGCTTTTGGGGTTTTTGTTTTGTTTTTCTTTTTATACTTCCAGTTCTTTATTTAATTGTTATCCTTTAGAAAGTAAAGCAAGAGAAGATAAGCACAGTATGTCAAATAAGATGTTGTTTAGCAAACCCTTCTATCATTGTGTAATTAAGACTATTTTTAAATAGTTTTTATTAAGATAAAATTCACATGCCACATCACCCTTTTAAAGTGTGCAATTCAGGGGTGCCCGGGTGGCTTAGTCTGTTAAGTGTCTGCCTTCCACTCAGGTCCTGATCCCAGGGTCCTGGGATCGAGCCCCATGTCGGGCTCCCTGCCCAGCATGGAGTCTGCTTCCCTCTCTTCCTCTGCCCCACCCACTGCCACTTGTGCTCTCTCTCTCTCTCACTCACTCACTCTCTCAAAAAAATAAGTCTTTAAAAAAAACCAGTAAAGTGTGCAATTCAGGGGCGCCTGGCTGGCTCAGTCATTGGAGCATGTGACTCTTGATCTCAGGGTTGTGAGTTCAAACCCATGCCAGCCTGGGTGTAGAGATTACTTAAAATTAAAATCTTAGGGGTGGGCACCTGGGTGATTTGACTGTTGGTTTCAGCTCAGGTCATGATCTCATGGGTCATGAGATCGAACCCCACGTCCGGCCTGCACTCAGCGGGAAGTCTGCTTGAGATTCTCTCTCTCTCTCTCCCCCTCTGCCCCTCCTCCCTGCAGTCACTCTCTCTAAAATAAATAAATAAATCTTTAAAAAATAGTAAAATAAAATCTTTAAAAAAATAATAAAGTGTGCAATTCAGCAGTTTTTTAGTATATTCATGAAATCGTGCAATCAATACCACTACCTAATTCCAAAACATTTCCACCACCCCAAAAGGAAAGCCCATACCCATTAGCAATTACTCCCCAGTTCCTCTCCCGCTTCCGCAGGCCCTGTAGTCACCAATCTACTTTCTGTCTCTATGGTGTTGCTTATTCTGGACGTTTCATAGATACGGAGTCACACAACATGTGGTCTTTGGGGCCTGACTTCTTTCAGATGACATCTTCAAGGTTCTTCTGTGTTGTAGCGTTCTGTCTTATGGCTGAATATCATTCCTTTGTAGAGACCACATTTGGGTGATCCACTCAGCAGCTGATGGATATTCGGGTTGTTTCCACTTTGCGCTATCATGAATAATGTTGCCATGAACGTTCGTGTGTCAGTTTTGTGTAGACCTATGCTTCCAATTCTCCTGGGGATATACATAGGCGTGAATTTGCTGGATCATATGAGAAATCTATATTTAACTTTTTGAGGAACTGCCAAACTGTTTTTCAATGTTGCTACACCATTTTGCATTCCCACCAGTATGAGAGTTCCATTTTTTTCCATATCCTCCCTAACACGTATTATTGTCCGTCTTTTTTATTACAGCCGACCTAGTTGGTGTGAGGTGTATCTCATTATGGTTTTGCTAACCTCAAAGGATATGAGTTTTGTTTTATTAAATAATATAGCAGTCTCCATGCTCCTATCCTTTAAATCCCTGTCCTCTTCTTGGTGGTTTTCGTTGTTACTTATACACCTATGACTCCCAAATCCGCAGCCCAAGCCCAGATCTTTTTCCTGAGCCAAAGATGCTTATTAATGCCAACATGTTAGGCATTTAAGTTTTGTCATGGCCAAAACAATTAATCATCTCATTTCCCAGCCTCACCTCCCATAGTCCTTGTTACGGTTATAAGCATCACCATCTATCTGGTCGACCAAACTGGGAATCTTGACAATCATCTTCCACTCTTCCTGCCATTCCCTGCTTCACCGAATTGTATTCACTGTACCCCCAGAAGTATCTAGAGAATTCATCTCCTCTTCTTCATGCTCACTGCTCAGCTTTGGTCCCGGATCTCATTATTTCTTGCCTGGATTTTTGTGATAACCTCTTACCTGGTCTCTATCCCTCCAGTTCCTCCCAGCCTCAACTCCATCTTCCAAACAGCTGCCAGGCCTGTCTCTCTAAAACACAAATCTGATGGTCATGCTGGCTAAAAATCTGTATGCTTCTCTGTCGCCCACTGGGTGAGGCTCACATCCATAGCACGATGTATGAAGCCTGTCGCAGTCTGGCTCAGGGTACATCTGGTCTCCTCTCTCACCAGCACTTCCTCAGCCCCCCCTCCAGTCACAAAGAACTTCCCGGCCATCCCTGGGTGTGTTGTGCTCCAGTAATCACACGTGTTGCCTGTCTCGTTCCCTCTGCTAAGAAAGGCCTTCCCTTGTCTCCTCTGCCCAAGTGACCTCCTCTGAAGCTTTACTCCCACCTCCTCCAGCCTCTCCCCTCCCACTGTGTACTCACTGGGTCCCGGACTGTGTAGAAGCCCTTGACACCCCTGATTTAATGGATTGACACCCTTATTTGCTGCCTCTCTTCCCCCTACATCTTGACTTCCCTTTCTTTCCCCCCCAGTGGAATGACCCCCCCCCCCCCCCCCCAGTTCTCTGGAAGCTTACAGATTCAGCTTAACGCTCAGGCTATTCCCTAACTCCGATGGACTCCCCAGTGTGCTTCTTCTCTCAGCCAACAAGGGGAATCCCCTCTCTGTGGCCTGTGCACACAGAGAACCTGGGCCTCCTCAGGCCTCAGCTGCTGGATGGGAGCTGCATCTGGGGGTTGTAATGACCCTGCAGCGCGAAAGGAGGAGGTTTCTGGAACAACTAGCAAGTGTCTGAAACCTGGAAAATGGTGGCTCATGGTGTATCATTTTATGAGGGTAAGAATCTCCTGGAAAAGTCAGCAGTGAGTGGAGGTAGCATTGAAGCCAAAAGTTCCCGCTCCTTTCCACAGTCCTGCCCCCTCCGGAGACTTCAGGAGACTCTGGCGAAGGCCCCTCATAATAGCTTAGTGGCCAGGATGGACAGATGTGGACTGGAAGGTGGGATGGAAGTGGTGGCTCCCTAGAGGTCTCTGGCAGGGTGCCGGAGAGCCCTGTCCTCCAGGCTGCCCTGTCCAGTGGGCGTAAAGATCTAGAAGCCACACCTACCATATTTGCAAATTATCTGAACCTGAGAGAAACAGAACTTTTTAAGCAGCAGAACCAAGATCACCCAGAAAGTTCTAGTCAGATCAGAATGATGTGGGCTGTCTAACTAATGAACTCTTTTAGCCTGGAGAAAGCCAGCCTCAGGGAGAAGATGCCGTAAGTCTCAAACATGTACCGAGCACTCATATAGAGGAGAAGGGGCAGCCTTGTTTTGTAGGACCCCAGGGACATAACCAGAACCAGAAGGGCTTTTGGAGACAGCTTTAAAAAAGAAGAAGGCTTGGCTTCTTCAGGAAGAACTGAGCTCCCTGTTATGGGAAGTATGCAAGTACAACCTATTTGGTAGGGACACTGTAGGTAGGATTGAAATATTTTCTTTTCATTCCAGCAAATCTTTATGAAGAGCAAAGCCAGGCCAGGTGCTGGGGACAGAACTAAAGGTCTGGTCCCGGCCCTCGAGCTGCTCACCATCTAGTCCAGGGACAGGCGAGAAAACCGCGACACGTGCAGGGACCGCGCGCAGCTCTGCTGGCACGGAGGGGGTTCCTAACTCAGGGCCTGGATGAGGAGGGCCAGTGAGAGGGCCCTTGTGCTGAGTGTCGATGCGCCATTAAGAGGAATTACTCGCCTTCATTTTTTAGGTAAGAGAATGGTATTTTAAATTTTAAATTTTAAATTTCTGTCTTTCAAGATACACATTGAAATATTTATGAATGAAATGACATACCTGGGATTTGCCGCCAAGTCCTCTGAGGATGGGAGAAACATGGGTGGGCATATGGATGAAACGAGATTGGCCTGATGTCGATGACTGTGGAAGCCTGGCGATGGGCTCCTTGAGGCTCATGATTCTGTTCTCTCTCATTTTGTGTACAATTGAAGCTTCCCATATTAACAAGTAAAAAAGAAAGAGGAGGAGGAAGAGAAGAACAGGTTAGCCAGGCAGAGAAGACGAGCGGGTGTTCTGGGTGGCAGGAACTGCGTTCCCGGGCAGCGAGGCTAGAGCAGTACTCCTGTTCTTCCCGATGACCCTGGTGCGGGCGCGGAGCGCTCAGGGTGCAGAGGCAGACACAGGCCCGATCGTGAAGGGCCTTGCGTGCCAAGTTCAGAAGTCTGGACTTCCTCCTGAAAGCCTGGGAGCCACTGATCAGATTTCCATGTCAGAAAGATCTCTCTGGCTGTAGTGTGCAGATGTCTTGAAGACAGAAGTAAGACAGGAGTCAGGGGGACCAGCTGGGAGGCAGGAGATGATGGGGTCCCAGCACGGCAGGGGCAGACGGATGGGCAGGGGCTGACCGGAGATATACTGGGAAGGTGGGATGAAGGAAATGTGGCTCGGGAGCAAGAAGAAGCAAGACCGACATCCCCGGGTCTGGGGAACTGGGGGTACCACTCCGGAGCACGGTGAAGACAGGAAGGCAGGGATCTGCTCTACCCCCGACACCCTCTGCTCCTGTGTTTCTATTAGGTCCAGAACTGGCTACAGAATTTTCAGGACCTGTTGTAAAATTAAAACATAGGGCTCCTTGCTCGATAGTTATTAAGACTTTCAAAATGGTGACAGGAGAGCCTTAAACAGAGCGTGCTCGTGAAACCAGTTCTGATGAGGCCACTGGAGCCTTTTCTGTTTAGAACAGGCCAGAGGGTGGCTGTGTGCGAGCCAGGGCTGCAGCTCTTGGCCCCAGGCGGCAAGAGGACAGCGTGTTCCTCCCGCTACCCCCTGGGACCTAAGTGGGACCCAGCACTCTGGGACAAATAGCTTACATTTAAGTAGCTCTTTACAATGTTTTCCAAACTCGCTGGGGTTTTTGTCTGTGCTGGGATGAAGTAAAGAGGCAGAAAGCAGGCATTTCAGAGCGCGGAGTGCTAAAGGGACTTGTTTGTTTCTACAAAGAGATTTCCCGGCTTCTCCAAAAATGGGGTTTGCGACAGGCTTCCCAGTATGAGTCACCAGACCAGTTGGCAAAACACATAGGTCTGCAGAGAGCACTGGAGGTGAGCCTTCATCACAGAGAAGATCCACAATAAGCCTCCAAAAAGAAACCCCAACGGTGCTGCCTGTGAAGGTCTGGGCAGCACAAGCCGTAGAGCGACACCTTCACCTTGAACCCTGTCCCCACCCCCTTCCCATCTCTCCCCAGTGGCAGTAAAATACAGACACCCTTGGCGGGAGGAGTAAGGGTCTTGGTGAAAAGTAGACACTCTTCGCCCTCCCTTGCTTGCTGGTGCCTCTTGGTGGCTCTTCTTGGGCTCCTTGGAGGGGACCGAGAACCACAGAGCCACTCCTCACCGTCCCATCTTCTTCTTCTATTTACTGTCCCTTTCACAAGACATCCTCACCCTTAAAGGCTCAGAGCAGCCAAAGAGCACCATACCCTCTGGCAGAGTTTGGTGAAACATTCAGTGCAAGAGCCCAACCACCCAAGTTTGCACATCCCTCTCTTTTCCAGAATATTCCTTCCCTCCCATTCACTTATAAGGGCAATGCAGAAACTACAGGGGATGGCATTGCTCCCCATGGGAAGCCTGGTCTTGAGCTGGACTGCATCAGAAGATGTCATTTCCCAGGTTCCCAAACGCACTGTCCTTTTCTTAGCCTCTACCCCTCCCCACCGGAGATCATCCTGGGAGGTAAAAATGAACTGTGTTTATGTTTACACTGGCGTTGGAGGTGGTGCCCGAGACTCTTCTGGCCCTTCTGCTCGGCATAATATTTATCACCAGGCTAACTTCGAAACCGCTGGAACAGAACCAGGCAAGGGTCAGGCTCCATGGCAGGTCCTGGCACAGCCCAGCTGGGCTGCACGATGGGGACTCACCACCCATCTCTCTGTCTCCTTCCATGCCTTCCATGCCTTCTCCCTGCACTAGCCTGAGGGGTCTTGGTTCGTTCGTTCTTTCTTTCTTTCTTCTTTCTTTCTTTCTTTCTTTCTTTCTTTCTTTCTTTCTTTCTTATGAAACTGGATTATTTAAAGACAATTTTTTTATTTATAAAACAATTTTGGGGGTTTTTGGATCATAAATGTAATTCAGATATTAGATACTTATTTCAAAAACAGATTACTATCTCACATAATACTCCAAAATAAAATCCAGATGAATTAAAGATCCAAGCTAAAGCCACTCTAGGTTAAGAATTAGGGTAAAAATTTACCAGGACAAATGAAGGAGGATGAGCTTTCCAAGTAGTAAGAACATCACTGCAAAGACCCAAGAACGGGCTCCGTGCCAGAGCCAAGAGCATGGAGCAGGGCTGAGTGGCAGGGCTGCAGGAAGGCTGAGAGAGGGCAGGCAGTGGGCAGGTGAGGACGGGCCGGGTGGGTCTAGACTGGATCCCAGGGGCACCGGAGAACCACGGGAAGGTTCCAGGCAAAAAAGTGAAATGCCAGATCTGTGGTTCAGCAGAGTTGCTTGGTGGTGGTGTGAAGATCATCCTGGAGGAGGTCAGCAGAGCCAGCATGAAGGGGGCTGCAGGAACCCCGGTGAGAACAGCCGCCAGGACGCATCAGTGAGGTCCGAGGAGTCATCTGTGCGTAGGAAAGAAGGGGCTAAAACTGTCTTTTATCAAATAGGTTGATTTCACAGCCTCCCCCCCAACCCTTTGGGATGGGGAGAAGGGGTGCATGAGTACAGAAGGGGTCCACATTGCCTCTCCCCACACACCCCTCCCATCCTCTTCCCATCAGGATTTCTGATTTGAGCCACCAGATGTTTGGAGAAACCATTCATCAAGACAGGGAATGGAGCAGGAGTGGGCCTGGCGGTGGGAAGCCAGGGGGAGCTCAGTTTTGGAGACCTGTGGGGACACACACACCAGGTGTGTGGTTAACAGTTGGACACAAGGGTCTGAATGTCCGCAGTGGTGTCCAGCCCAGGAATACAGCCTCGAGGAGATATCAGAACACAGAACACAGCTCATGCCCTCAGAGTTGATGACGTCACCCAGGGAGAAGGCCTAAAAGTGAAAGCAAAGGAGGCTTCAAAGACGACCTTGAAAGCGCCCACATCTAAGAGGCGTGTGGTTCCCAAGCCATTAAGCAAGATGAAGAATACAGGACGTAAATCTGATTTAGCCATAAGGGGTCAGCAATGGTCTGGATGAAACTAATTTGCATGGAACATGGGGGCTGAGGCGATATTGTGTTGGGCCAGCAATGAGTGGGGATTTTATAAGAACTCCTTGGGGGAAGTTTGGGTGTAAAAGGCTGTCGGGCGCCTGGGTGGCTCAGTCGGTTGAGTGTCTGCCTTTGGCTCAGGTCATGATCCCGGGGTTCTGGGATTGAGCCCCGTGTCTGACTCTCTGCTTCTCCCTCTGCCCCTCTCCCCACCCCACTCGTGCACGCTCTCTCTCTCTCATGCTTTCTCTCTCTCTCTCTCAAATAAATAAATAAAATCTTAAAAAAAAAAAAAGGCTATGGACAGGGGGCAGCACCCGGCGGGCCTGAAGGGTGGAGGCACAGATTTGATTGATCTGGGAGAGATGAGGGCATGTGAGGGCCATGGGAGAGAGTGTGGGAGCCGGAACCCAGGTCAGGGTGAGCCTGGGACAGGAAGAGAGGTGCTTCATCCTTCCCGGGACCTGGGGGGAAAGGAGATGAACACGACGGTGAGATGATAGGAGGGATGGCGGGAAGTGAATTCCCACAGGTTGGTTTCTGTTGATTCCGGGGAAGTAGGTAGGGGAGGCAGTCTGCTGAGAATGGGGTGGAGTGGGATAAGAACTGGAGGAGAAGGAATCTGAGAGCTCCAAACAGATGCTGTGGGAGAACCAAGAGAGAACTGTAACTCAGGGAAACGAGACCATGACCGCTAACTTTTACCACAAGCTTCCAGTGCATTCGGCACTGCTGCAAGTGCCTCCCACGTAGCACTTGGTCATGGGCTCAGAGGCTTGGGTAGGGTATCAGCCCCACGTTGTAAGAGCAAAGACTAGAACCTTGACATTCTAACTCTAGAGCTAGGCCCCGACATTGACGTCACCCAGGAGGCAAGGCTGCGGGAGTGGAGGGCAGTGGTCCCACTCCGGGGCGGTGGCCCAGCAGCCTGTGCGGGGGTGTGGCACAGGCGTGGAGTCAGTCAAGTTCAGGGCTGGGGCTTTGGCCAGTGGTCGTGACCCCGGTGGAGGATATTTACAAAAAGTGGTTAACACGTTGGATAGGACAGGAGGTGAAGTGGTCAAGGCGGGCAGCACAGAGAAGTCAGAATTTGGGTCACCTTCCAGCAATGCCACTTCCGGGGAGAGACCCAAAAGAACTGAACGCCGGGACTTGACCAGATGTTTGCACACCCATGTTCATAGCAGCATTATGCACGACAGCAGAAAAGGTGGGAGCAATTCTAGAGCCTCTCCAAGGACGAATAGATAAACAACATGTAGTATGTAGATACAATGGAATATTATTCAGCCTTGAAAAGGAAGGAACTTCTGAATTTAAACTTTTTGTGGTGTCCCCCCCCTTAGTACGTAACATTTAGCAGGTGTGAAGTCTCACTCTTTCTCAGCAGCAAGAGGGGCAGCAGTGGTCTGGACGAGAACTGAGTTATTAAGGACGCTCTAGCCTTGTCCTGAAAGGTCATGTTTTCCGTAGTGGCCCAGAGACGTCACTAAAGAAACTAGCTAATGGACAACAGTTCTGAGAGCGAGATTCTCAGCCTAAAGCTAGCAACTCTCTGGTTTGGTAAAACAAACTTGACCTCTCCCCAGCTGCCCTGTCCTTTGGGATAACGTGGTGAAGATGAAGAGAAAATGGCTGTCCCTGCCCTCCACTCCCACCCCTAGCCTCCCACCTCTGGCCCCATGGGGCTGGGCTTCTCCTTGTTTACTGCATTCCTTTCAGGAATGTCACTGGTGGGCAGGCTCTGGGAGCTGGCCCGTCTGGCCTAGCTGCCTCTCAGCTCCTACCTCCTTCCCCTCCAGCTCTGGACATCCTCAAGGCTGCGGGCCAAGGCAGGCAGCCACAGACCCAACAGGCCTTCTGGGTGTGGATTCCAGGAAGTGTAACATACACAGGGGTGCGCCCTACGGTCAAACCTGGTGTTGGGCAGGCCTGATCCAGACCCAGTGCCAGGAGGGAGGGAACAGGGAGCCAGGACAGCCACCAGCAGAGGGCACAGACTGAACAGAGGGCACCTGTAGCCCTAGGGCCTGACCGAGAACCTGTCTCAGGCCTGGCCTCCTAGGGAGATGGTATGAATAGTCAAGAAATGTTCTATAGCTGGCCCTGCTGAATGGCAGAGCCCTGGGTTGTCTTTCTAGAAGTGGGGTAGAATCACATGCATTCGTTCTCCTGGTAACCCCAGCCCCTTGTCGGACCCCTGACTTGGCCCATCCTGGGCCTTGGAACCTGTCCCCTGCTCAAGGAGGGCCCCCCACCCAGACCTGGGATGCAGGGTTGGGGATATGTAACAGGCAGAGAAGGCTGACAGCCAGAGATCTCCAACCTATGGCCAGACTGGACGCTGAGCCCGCTGGCATTTCGGCCTCGGAATCCATCTCTGCCAGTGTGAGTGGTGGGAGTGCCCCCTTTTCACCTCCAACATGAACCTCAATGTCGCTTGTATTCACCACTCACTTATTTATGCTCAGCTCCTTATTCTACAAGCTTTCTTGATCTTCATCATTCCAAAACTAGCATTTGGCCTCATTTGGTGGCCATCATTCCCTCCTCCATTCATTCATTCAACAGCGTCTACTATGGACCAGGCACCACGCTATCTGCAGGGGAGCCAGTGAAGAAGGCGGTGTACTTCCTGGCCACGGTCCCGTAGGAGGTGGACAAAGGGACAGAGTGATAGCAGCCAAGATTGGGAGGTGTGGGGGAGGAGGTCCGGGCAGGGGCTGAGGGATCCGGGGTGACTTCCCAAAGCAGACCACGTGCAATGCTTCATTGTCTCAGAGGCTAACCAGCTGAGAATGGGGTGCGGAACTGCCTGTTAAAGGATCAGAGCTGTAGGATGGGGCTCGGGAGCCAGAGCAGAGCAGGTGAGGCTGCAGACAGGAGCCTCCTCCTCGGCATGCGCGCTCCACGCGCATTTCCTTGCCGTGAGGACTTGCTCAGACCTAGTGCTGGTCTCTGTGGTCAAAGCCACGTGGCTCTTCTCCCGTGCTGCCAGCCCCCCGCCCCCGCAGCCCTCCTCCCAGGCTTCTAGTCGTTGCCGCCTTCCACGTACCCTTTGGGTTTCCTCCTCCGAGCTTGACCAAAGATTTCTCCGTCCCGGCACCTTGATTTTTATCCTCATGAGGCTGCCTTCCCCTTGACCCTGCCTTAGCAAGAGCCATGGGCCTTTCCATCCCAGCTGGCCCCTCCTTCTAGCCTGGACATGAAATCCACGGGAAGGCCAGGTGCCTCTCCCAGCTCTCCAGGAGTCCTGCTTAGCCATCTCCGTGCCCCCAGAGCTGAGCCCAGCACCCAGGAGAAGTGTCGCTCCTCAAGCGTGTGTCTGACCAAAGGATCAGATGGCCAGGTGGCAAACGTCAGGACTGTGTCATATGCTTTGCTGGGAGCACCTGGAAGGAGCCTGGAGTTATTCATTCTTTAGTGTCTGACAGTGGGGATCATAAGATGGGAGTTAAGAGCACGATCTTTTTCGAACCCAAGAGCTCCGAGCTTGAACTCCAGTAACTTGTTTTAGAATGCCACCATCTGCAAAGTGGAGACAATGTTACCACTGACCCCCAGAAGCCATCACTGCCCCCGAGCAACAGTGTCCAAAAGTGGTGAATTTTCCGTGGTTTATTTCTCAGATCCTATCATAATCTGATGGACACTAAGACCATGACTAAAGCTTGCCGGGAACAGTGGGAAAGGAAGACCTTTTTGTTTATGAGGGCTGTGGCTCCTACCGGCCAGCCTTCCCCTGAGCTCCCTCCCGGGAGGCTGGAAGCTCTCCAAGCCGTGCCCTCCTCTGGTGGCAGTGCAGAGGAGTGAATTAGACGGGCGACTTCTGTAAAGCACTTAGCACAGGATCTCCCGCCTTGTAAACGCTAAATGAAGGGTGGCCGCGGATGTTGTTATTAATGTTCTTATTTCAGTGCTGGGCGGCCGGGGGGTGAAGGGCTATCTCCACACTAGGCATTTGGGTGAAAGAATGGCTTGGCGTACAGCCCACTCACACACGACGGTGGAAGAGAGAGGTGAAAAGCTCAGACTCTAGAATCCGAGTTCTTGCTTCGTCCCGTAACAGCCGTGTGACCTTGGGCTTGCGTTTCTTCTTCTGTGAACCAGGGACCACGGCAGTAACTACCCTGCGGAGCCAGCGTAGGGCTGCAGGAGCTCCTAGCTCCACGCCAGCAACAGCACATTGAGAAGCCCTCCTAATTTAGCGATGGTTTTGCTGGAGAGGAAAAGCATCAGAAAGCTGTTGTGGACTGAGGATTTGGGGAACAGGATGGTGCTTGACTTCTCCGGTGGACTGGCAGCCAGGCGTGGGGAGCATGCCCTTTCGAAATATGGGGCTCCAAACCATGAAACGAACCCCTTCAGTGTTGGCATGTAGCTTCTTCACTGGGTAAAGGGCCAGCCCGAGCTTGCTTTGCCCTTCTCCAGCAATCGTGGTGCCATTCCCAGGCCTTCGGCCCAGCCAGCTGTGAACACCCGCCAAGGGGTCTGGAGCCTGCCCACCACCCCAAGAGTCGATTCACACGCTCCTGGCAGGCTGGTCCTGGAGAGCCCCGGGCAAGGCCGAGAGAGACCAAGCCGGGTGGGGACAGGGTAGCAAGGGGCTCTGGGATGCCTGCGGGGAGCAGCTTTTCTTAGTTCTGTGACAGCATGAGCCTTGGCTTCTCAGCTCAGAGCTCGCCAGGTGCACACGTCCCCCCAGGGAGGTGCCCTAGATGAACCCTCTGGAGCCCTGGTCAGCTTGGAGGCTCTTTTCGGCCCACATTCTTTTGGGGGACAAGGGGGCGCAAGCCTCCAACATGGCTTGCCATGTCGCTTAGGTGTGGATTAGCCCTCACACCGTCAACCCACAGGGCTGCAGGCGGGGACCAGAAAAGGGCTGAGACATCTGCTGGTCCCCAGCATTGAGGGGCCCTACCGGAGTCCCCTGGGGGGGGGGTGTTCTCCCCAAGCCTGATACCTGCCCATTTCTGACGTTCTCCTAGCAGATTATTGGGGCTGGTGCACTTTGGCCTCATCCCAACAAGCATGTACAGAGGCACCTGTGATGGGCAGGCCCCCACGAGGGGCATTGTCACACTCCCTCCCACCGTGCTCCAGGGCTGAGGCCTCTAGAAGTGCAGTCGTCAGAGTTCCAGAAGTCATGGTGAGAAGACAGTTTTGCAGCTCCTACACCAGATGGTACAGCCCCCACCCCAAAATTAGGAATTTCATTTTGAGCCCCTGTTTCTTAGGGGATTTTGTTTTAAGGATTTTATATATTTGTCAGAGAGAGCGAGCACAAGCAGAGGGAGTGCAGGCTGAGGGAGAAGCAGGCTCCCCGCTGAGCAAGGAGCCTGATGTGGGACCTGATCCTAGGATGCTGGGCTCATGACCTGAGCCAAAGGCAGATGCGTAACTGACTGAGCCACCCAGGCGCCCCTTAGGGGATAAAGTATGTTCCAGGCACAGGCGGGAACTGAGCATACACATGGGTCTTTGTGTATAAGCCCTTGAGCACCCCCAAAATTATGTTTCCGGAGATGTGAACCCAAGGCAGGGAGGTTAAAGCCCTACTCTGGCCTCAGTCCCCAGTGCCTTCCTCCTTCTTGAGCCATCCTGTGGGGTCCCAGTTTCCCCAGAGACCCCTGAACAGCTACAAGGGATGAATAGAAGGGGACCCCTCCGAGCTCATCCTGCAACAGCCAGCGGAGACGATGTTTCGCTATGCTGGGGGCGCTGAGTAGGGGAAGCAGACCCGGGATGATCCAAAAAGGGTCAGGGCTGGGATCACCAAAAAAGGGGGTTTCTGGGAGACGCTAAGACCTTGTCCCCAAGCCACTGCCAGAGCAGGAGTCAGGGAACGGCAGTCTGGGAATGGTTGAGAAAGGGGCTGCCGGGCCTTTTTAGGGAGGCTGTGGCCTCGGGCCGGCCTGAAGAGAAGCTATCCGCCGAAACGGTCAGTCTGCCGGCGGGCTCCCCAGCCTCAGCACCGTCCGCCCCATGCATGTTGCTGTCAGCTTGTCACCCTGCCTCCTGAGCTGCCTTATGCAGCGCTCTCTCCCCAGGACGGGGGTCTCTACCTCCTGGGGAAGGGAGCCAGGGTGGACGACTGAGTCAGGTCACAGGAGGAGTTCGGAGGGGCTGTCTCTCGAGAACCCCCAGCCCCACACAGGCCCCAACGCTTGCAGGACCCGAGAGCCAGTGGTCCCTGTTGGGGCGGTGACACCTGTGCCCACCCCACTCCACCCCCGCCTCTGTCACCGTGGGACTGGGGGGAGCGGGTGGGGGGAGCGGGTGGGGGAGAGCTCCCCCAGCAACCTGGTCCCTTCGCAGCTTCTAGCTCTCCAGGCAGCTTTCCAGGGTTTGCGACGTGGTCATGTCACTTTCCACGGAGAAGTACGAGAGGCAGCTCCACGGACCACTGGGTAAGCGCTTCACCTCAGCCTTCTAAGTAATACTAAGCTACTAAGCACGGCCGGGCCTGGGCCTCGGGCGGGAGCAGGCCGAGCCCTCCTGCCTGCAGGCTTAAGCGCTTCTCACAGGGAGGGCTGGGCTTCCCTGCAGCTCATCTCTGGTTCAAGCCCTTCTCACCCCCCCCCCCCCCCCCCCGCCTTGGCGGAAGTCTCCTTACAACCACTTGCGACCTAGTGACGGGCTCGGGGTTGGTCAGTTCCATCTTGCATATGAGACGACGGATTCAGAGGAGGGCTGTAACCCGCCCAAGATCACACAGCCAGTCGGGGGCAGAGTTGGGACTTGCACACAGGCCAGCTCCTGCAGAGCCAATAAATTCCCAGCCACCATAGGGAGGATGCCCTCGGAACAATCCCAGCTTTCCTGACAGCTCTGGAGGGAACCTTAGCTTTTTAGGGGCAATATCAGTGGTTTGGGGATCTGAAGCCCTATGCATACCGTACAGAATTGTCAAATGACTATGTGTGCATCTGAAACTAACGTAACATCGTGTGTCAATCATACTTCAATTTCAAAAAGAAAAGAAAAGAAAGATCAGGGGAGCCTGGCTGCCTCAGTCGGTAGAGCGTGTGACTCTAGACCTCGGGGTCATGAGTTCATGCTCCAACATTGGGCATAGAGCCTACTTAAAAAAAAAAAAAAAAGAAAAGAAAAGAAAACCTGAAGCTCTCTGTTTCTTGAGCTGGCTTAAGCCCCTGGGGAGGACTCCTGCCCCACAGACCACCAAGGGAAACAGGCCTTGCCGTCCCTCCCCCGGACTGCCTGCTCCAGGAATGATGCTTCTCCCACATGGCAGGTGGCCCTCCTGAAACTTCTGGTCAGAACAATCTAGACTCTTTCTTCTTGGTGGAAAACAATAAAAGAGTTGGCATTCCATGCAGAATGAGGCAGAAGGCTGCAGGGAGGGAAGCTTCTTGGTCCCCACAAGCCCCAGGCCCTGCTTCCTGCCCTGCCATTGGCTGCGTAAGGGACCTGTGGCACCTGCTCCAGCCTGCAGCCAGCTCTCCCTGCAGATGGATGACCCTGGCAGCTGTGGTGCCTGATACCAGGTCTCCAGGTGGCTGGAGTGAGTGGGGCCAGGGCCCCAGAGCCCTGCAGGGCCAGCTTCATGGGAGAAGCAGGGAAACATGATCTTGTGCTCTGAGGCACACTGAGGGCTGGTGGGGAGCACTGGTGCAGGACCAAGAGGGAGACACGGTGAGGGGCTGGAGCACTGGGGGGACTAGGAGAGGCCACAGATTTCCCTGACGCTCTCCTACGAAATATAACCTGATCCACGAGAAACAAGAGGCAGGCTGTAGTCCAGAGTCAAGCTAAAAATGCCTGCTTCTAGTCAGCTCAGCCCCTAAGGCCTCTGTGCCCTCAGGACTTCAGCTCAGGCCTGGGAGACAGTCTACTGAGAGCAGAGTTGCAGACCCCAGGGTCCCTGCCCCGAGCCTGGAGCTTGAGCCTCCAGGCAGAAGGTCTGAGGGCTGTCTGTGTCACCAGGCTGCCCCGGGGGACCATCTGAATTGACCTCACCTCAGACCTGCTTTGGGGGTGGAGCAAACGTGCCTGGATTCATGGCAGTGGGATCCCATGTGAGGGGTGCAGTCACTGCCAGCCACCCCTGCCCTCCTGGGCCCTGCCCCCTCGTAAGCAAGGGGCTGGAGCGAACTCGACAGACCCAGACCTTCCGTGTCCTGTCTGAGACGTTTTCCCCTGGGCGCATCTCGTCTTGCACTGGCCTCGGGCAGGATCACTTCGCAGGCCAGGCGTCACAGGAAGGAAAGAGAGGGCCTGGCGGTGGTGTCCACGAGCTAATCGGCACAGCGGGCGGAGGGCAGCACACACAGGGGGGTCTGGCCTTCCCTCAGCAAGTTCGCATTTTTTGGGGACTTCCAGACAGACAATTCTTTTCCTCTCCCCCTTTGGCAAGGAAGGTGGTAAAATGTTCTCTCCTCTGGTCAATCGGACAAGACTTCTAGAGGAAGTAGCATCTGAAGGCTCCACACGAGGGAAGAGATGCTGCGTCGAACCGTCGAAGGCATGTAACTGGGATCCTGACCCAAGTGGCAGACAGAGCAACGCCGTGAGGCCACAGGCCTGGAGCAGATGGGGGAAGGGAGCGGCTTCTCACCTCTGAGTCTGATCGCTAGATCCCTGCAAGGTCTCACAGGTCGTTATAGGTTTTCAGAGGTCATCCTCTCCATTCCCCTGCCTCTATGAAGGATCGCCAAACCTCCCCGTGGCCTTCCCCTAACCCGAAGCTTTTCCCAAAGGGAAAAACAATTATTGCTGCTCGGATCTCTCATCTAGAAGCCTGGGGACCTTTGCTCTATGGAAGTTCTTTGTTATATCTAACCTGAACCCCTCTTGCTATAAGGGATGAACGGTGGAGGGAGGCCTAGAGACAGGAAGACAAGCAAAAGGAACCTCTGGAGGTCTCCAGGATGCACGACCAGTTCTAGAAGCAAAAGAAGTTGGCTTGGACTCCCTTTCAGATAAGCAAGAAGGAGGCAGCTCTGCTATGTGCCGAGGAGCTCGCTCACCAGAAATCTCAGCCCTGGGAGGACGCTGGGCTCCTTCTCCTTTTAAGGCAACGTCTGAGCTCTCAGGGCTGCACGAGCTGCAACAAGCCCCAGCCCCACTCATTCCTGGCTATTTGGAGGAAACCCATGATTAATCAACTCCCCCCTCCCCCACTCCGCCTGTTTTTCATTAGGTTCTTTTTAAGGGGCTGGAACACCTCCAGAAGAACAGACACATGACAGGTCCAAGCCAACTAGGCCCCCGGTGTGGGGACAGAACCCTAAGAGGGAGTGGGGCGTAGTCCTGGATGAAGACCAAGGGGGTAGGTCAGACTCTAGGGTGTCAGGGCAGAGAGAGGGTTAAAATGTTGGAAAAGGAGTCCTGACGGGAGAGCAGGGGAAAGTTCTGAATGGGAGCCCCGGTCAAAAAGCGGGATGGGTTTGACTGGGAGAGGAGGCAGCTGCTGAGCGAGGTTCTGGGGCAGCGGGGCGGTCAGGCGCACCTGGAGGGCTGCTGGGGGGTGGAGAGGAGGGCCTCGGCCCCTAACAGGCAAGGTTCGAGAAGGTTACACTGACTTGGCAGCTGCTGGTGAGACAGACCGGAAACCAGTTTTTCCCGAACTTGCTGGTTATCATCTCTCTGGCTTCCCAGGTTCGCTCTGAGTGAGGCCTGTGGGGCGGCATGGGAATCAAGCAGCGGGCCGCTGGGCCCGCTGGGCATGGCGGTGCGTGCTGAGCAATCCCAAGGGCGCGCATTTGGAAGGGGAGGGCAGGAGTTCCTGCCTTGGGGGCCTGACCTCTGGAGCTTGGGCTGGGCTAGCTGGAGAGGCTGTGGCACCCAGCTCTCACCTCCATGCTCCCGACGCGCCTGGAATTTAAAACCACTCTGAGCTGGGGTGGGCTGGAATTTCCTGGCTGAGCTGTGGGCAGATGTTAGGAGTGTCCTAATGGGGCTGACCCATTGGATCTCCTCATTTCCCTCTGTTTGCATACTCAAGTTTCCTCTTCCTTTCAAATCAAGGAACAGTAAAGTCACCATCACTGAAAGGGTGATCTGAAGGGTCAAATCCAGTTCTCGGGGAGCCAGAGAAAGTGTGAAAGGGCGTCCTTCAGCCCGTGCTCCACCACCAAAGCCCCAGGGAGCCCCCCCGCCCCCCTGCAACCACCCCCATGGGGCAGGAGGAGAGAAGGGGCACATTCCTCAGCCCTGCCTCACCAGGCCCTGCGCGTCTTGGCTGCCTGTCGCGGTTCTAGCACAGGGGCCAAGGTCTTCTGCTGCTAAATAAACCCTAGGGCTGGTCCCCAATGGCATGTGTTTGAGGGGCAGGTACAAACTGTTTCCATAGGACTAACCAGCTCTCCATTCCTTCCGGAGTGTTGCTTTTCCTTCCTCCTCCCCTCCTCCCACACACCAGCCAGGCACTCTTGAAAGAAAGAAAACCTTTCTAATAATCAGGCCATAGTCTCTTCCTCTTAAAAAAAAACAAAAAAAAACAAAAAAACCCTTTAGGAAGGACATTCCTTGAGGTCCCAGCTGCTCCAGAGTATGTAACATATTTGGACAGTTTAATATCTAACCTTAGGCAATCCTGATGCTTCTTTGGTTCTTCTGAAGGGGGGTGGGAGGCAAGTACTCTCAAAATAAGGTTCAGACTTTCTGCAGCTTCGTGGAGGAAGATACAGGGCCCCACGGAAGTACAGGATGGCCCACGTTGCACGTAAAATTCCAGCCTTTAACGCATCTCAGCCAACTCCCTTCCAGGCCTCCCCGGACAGTTTCTCTGCGTCTGTGTGGTCCACGCGGAGTCCCAGAATCCTAGATCCGGAATCTGGCAGAGTCCTCCTGAGATCAGCTCACTCAGTGGTCTCCAGGGCTCCTTCCAGAGAGGTGCTGGTCCTTAGCAAAGTTTTTACTAAAAAAATAAGGACAATACCGTGGGCTCTTCAAAAAGCTACACATACCTGATATAAAGGTATGGCCTTTATTCTGTTAACATCTATCTTACTTCTTTATCGTGAGCTCCTTCCTATTTCAACGAGAGAATGATGGTAGATCAGATTTATAAATAACTTTAATTGGTAAAATAAAATGTTAGCAGCCCTATGTTGGTCCCTCCAACTTGTTTTCCCTTTGACCTATCTCCCCTTTGGAAGCAGGGCCAGTGCTAGGGTGAGGCACGTGAGGCACTCGCCTAGCCCAGAACGTGCAAGGAGGCACCCAAAAGCTCAGTGATCAAGACAACTGATATTTTTAAAAATTGAATTTAATGCAAAAAAAAAAAAGAAAGAAAAAGAAAAAGAAAAAGAAAAAAAAAAGAAAATCCATGGCAACCAAAATTTCAAAATTTTAAATTAAGACAGGAACAGTATTAGTGATTTTTCCTTTTGTGTCGGGTTCCACCATGGCTCAGACCGCTTGGGCATTCCTGCTCAATCACCCATGACAGAAAAGGGCAGCTCTGGATCTGAGAACCCCCTGGGGGAGGACCTGCCACAACGTCCTCAGGTATTCATGCTGGCCCCTCACGACCCTGAGGTTTTCTTGAGTCTGCCGTCAGCCTGTTCTCTGCAGCTTGAATCCCAGACCCTCTTAGGGTGTTCTCAATGGACATTGCCCTTTGGAGGCTTCAGGGCAGTTATGTAAATCCTCCCCACACTTGTCCCCATACTCACTCCTGTCCCTCTGTAGCCAGCTCTTCATGTTTATTTTTCTTTTCTGAATTCTTAGGAAAGCAAGCAAGTGGAGACCAAGACAGATGCCAAGAACGGAGAGGAAAGGGGCAGAGATGCCAGCAAAAAACCTCTGGGCCCCAGACGAGACTCAGACCTGGGGAAGGAGCCAAAGAGGGGTGGTTTAAAGAAAAGCTTCTCAAGAGACAAAGATGAAGCTGATGGCAAAAGCGGAGAGAAGCCCAAGGAGGAGAAGCTGATCAGGGGCATTGACAAGGGCCGGGTCAGGGCTGCTGTGGACAAGAAGGAGGCGGGGAAGGAGGGGAAAGGAGAGGAGAAGACAGCAGCCCCAAGGAAGGAGGACGAGAAGAAAGGCAGTGACAGGAGTGCAGGGCCGAGCAGAGACAAGGACAAGAAGAGAGAGGAGAAGGAGACAAGCAAGAGAGAGGATGACGGGAAGGGAAAAGGGGAGAGTAGGAGCGCAGATGCCAAGAAAGAGGATGAGCGGATGAAAAGAGGAAGTGGGAAGACGGACACCAAAAGGGAGGAGGAGAAAGTGAAAAAAGATGAGGCCGTAAGTGAAAAGGAACCCAAAGAAGAGAGCAAGACCCAAGCGCAGGAGAAACCAGCCGCGGCTTGCCCCACCAAGCCCTCCGAAGGGCCTGCCAAGGCGGAGGAGGAAGCGGCTCCCAGCATATTTGATGAGCCTCTGGAGAGAGTGAAGAACAATGACCCCGAGATGACCGAGGTGAACGTCAACAACTCAGACTGTATCACAAATGAGATCTTGGTCCGGTTCACCGAGGCTCTGGAGTTCAACACGGTGGTCAAGGTGTTCGCCCTGGCCAACACGCGCGCTGACGACCACGTGGCCTTCGCCATCGCCATCATGCTCAAGGCCAACAAGACCATCACCAGCCTGAACCTGGACTCGAACCACATCACGGGCAAAGGCATCCTGGCCATCTTCCGGGCCCTCCTGCAGAACAACACGCTGACGGAGCTCCGCTTCCACAACCAGCGGCACATCTGCGGCGGCAAGACCGAGATGGAGATCGCCAAGCTGCTCAAAGAGAACACCACCCTGCTCAAGCTCGGCTACCATTTCGAGCTGGCCGGGCCCCGGATGACGGTCACCAACCTGCTCAGCCGCAACATGGACAAGCAGCGACAGAAGCGGCTCCAGGAGCAGCGGCAGGCCCAGGAGGCCGGCGGCGACAAGAAGGATCTGCTGGAGGTGCCCAAGCCCGGGGCCCTGGCCAAGGGCTCCCCCAAAGCCTCCCCCCAGCCATCTCCAAAGGCCTCGCCCAAGAACTCGCCCAAGAAAGGGGGCGCTCCGGCCGCCCCGCCTCCACCTCCGCCTCCCTTGGCGCCGCCCCTGATCATGGAGAACCTGAAGAACTCCCTGTCACCAGCCACGCAGAGGAAGATGGGGGACAAAGTCCTCCCCGTCCAGGAGAAGAACTCCCGCGACCAGCTACTGGCCGCCATTCGCTCCAGCAACCTCAAGCAGCTCAAGAAGGTAAGTGGTGGCGGCCCGGGCCGCAGGGCTGCAGGAGAAGGCCGCCTGGCGGGGCGACGTGGGCAGAGCGGCCTGCGGCAGCTGCAGCTCGTGGACAGGCCGCAGCGCCCGTACGGCGCCTCCGGCCACCTCGGCCACCCCTGCCTCCCTTCGAGGGGCCTCTCGCCTTCCTGCGAGGAGCTTCCTTTAGCCTCTCCCGCCCTGCCTCTCGCTTCGCCGCCCAGCAGCGAAACGGGCGTCTCCCAGAAATGGAGACGCAGTCTCTACCTAGTAGCCCTGGCCCCGCCATTAAGGCTTCTCTCCCCCACTCCCAAAGCGAAAACGAGCTCCCCTTTACGAATTCCCTCTCAGGACCAGCCAAGTCCTACTGATCCGTGTATCCCAAAGGTCTTTGGGAGTTCAGCCCTCAGAAGAGTCTCCCCTGTGTCTAATCAGTGCCCCAGACACGTGAGCCGTCCCTAGAGACCCTGCGTCTCAGGCGACAGAGACCACCGTCAGCTGCCCATCGGACTGCATGGTGGCAGCTAACCCTCGCCCCACAACATCGTCTGGGGCTAGACACCATCAGATAAAGGACAACCTCAATTGTAATGTTAGTGGTCATTTGATGACATCCAGTCTTTACAGACAAGGAAAAAGGTTTCATCCGTGTCAATGCCTCATGTACTCATTCCACAGAGAGCTATGGAGGAGGGTCTGGTTTCCAGAAGTGAGGGAGGCCAGGTGAATTCCAGAGGCTCCTTTGCTGAGCTCCTCTCTCTAAACGGTCTCTGCTTTGCCCTTACAGGTGGAGGTGCCCAAACTGCTTCAGTAGGACCAGACTGCCAGGGGGCACTGTCTGCCAATGCCAAGACTGCCCCGGCCTCGCCTCCCAGGGCTGCACAGACCCCGCCCACCCCACTCCTGGCTGACCTGCTGTGGATGTCCCTACGCCATGGGAGAGCATGAGGCCTGGCCACACGCAAGGAAGGATGCCTTATCTCTTCTCACTTTTCCTTTTCTTGTCTCTGAGGCTCTCCAAAAATGTCCTTTATACCTGGAGCTGAGGTTTCCAGACAAGAAGAGTCCTTTTAGCGTGTCACTGAGAAGATGGCATGCCTGGGGCCCAAGTAGCTGGCAAGTTGCAAAAGGCCTGTGATCCAGGAAAGATGTCCCATCAGGACCACATAACCAGCCCAGCCCCACTGCCCTCCAGGGCCAGGATTCAGGCCTCTGAGGAGCCCTTGGGGCAAAGCTGCTGGGCCCATGGCCCTCTGTGTGGGACAATGGCAGAAGATTGAGAAGGGCATGAGGGCCCAAGGGCAGAAGGAGGAGGGGCTGAGGATACCCTCAAACCCCTCCTGGGCTAATTAGAGGACATGGCAGGGGCAGCTGGCCTGGTGGGGAGTGGGCTCCAGCTGGGAGGAGAGGGACAGACGGCAGCTGGTCCTGAAGGTTTGATGCCAAAGCAGACATTTCCCTCACACCCACCTGCTGTTGTATAAATGGCTGTGTATCTGTTTTTCCATAAGATTTTGATAATATATACAAGCCTTTAGTTGTGAATGACTGTGCCCCACCTCTGTACTGTACTGATGGTCCTGATGCTCACCCTGGGCCCCATGGAAGACTCTAGAAGCTCAGGTTCCCTGCCATGCCATCCTGAGTTGACCACATAACAAGTTCAGATTTGCAGAAAGTCTGGTGCAAGGGAAAGCCTCAGGCCTGGGTAAAGGGCTCGCCACTGACCGGGCTGACCAGGCCAAGGAAACTAGGCCTTAGCCAGGGTTTGCTCCTGACCATTCCTGCTGCCTGGAGTCATTAGCCAGAGCCGCTTTCGGGGGTGATGGGGCAGAGTGGAGCACAGGGCCCGGGGATGGCTATATTAGGCATGTTCAGGGGATGCTCGTTCCATGACTCTTCCTCACCGTGGGCTTGGGGCCAGCTCCTCACAGCAGTCACCAGCCCAGGAAGGCAGCCATCTCGGAGCGGGCAGAGAAGGGAATGACCATTTGGGGAGCAGCCCCCACACCAGGGTACCCAGCGTGCCCAGGGACGGTGTCACCTCCCGCTCCAGCTGTAGGCCGCTCTCCCGACCCAGCAGTGGCCCCCTGCCCTCCATCAGGTGCACGTCAAAAGCGTCTTCCTGACTGGATGGACTTAAAGGCACCGGTACCCTTGGCACTGTGGAATGGCCACCCTGGGTCTGGGTCGCAGGCAGTTTTCTCTGTCTTGGGGTTTTATCTCAACAGCAGGGAGCACAGCACTTTCACCATCTTTGGGGTGAAGGAGGAAGGAGGATTGCTGTGCTAGGTCTGACCAAATACAGAGGCAGGCTAGTTGTGGGAGCAAAAAGCTTGGATCTCAGGGAACACTCTGTGCCCCTTCCCCTCTACCCATTTGCCTGTCCACCCCAACAACTGAAACAAGGGCTGGGCCCCGGAGGGGGCGGGCAGACACCCGCTGCCTTGTGGACTTCAAAGGGTGTTAGCTGGAGCCGAGTGCAGCTAGCCTTTCCATTTACCCTGTGTCTATGGTTGCCAGGCCTCAGCCAGATGCTGCCGGTTGCTACAGGTGCTCTTTCAACACTGGAGGTTTCCATTTTGCAGGAAAAGTTCAACCCAGAGAGGTTAACCTGCAGGTCCATGATCACACAGCTAATAAACAGAGAGCTCAGATAGATCTCCCGCCCTTAGAACTACTTCTGAAGAGAGGTTCCCCCCCCCTTACTGAAATGAGACTGATGATGGTGCCTCCGGAAAACACTGAAAGCCTAGCCAAACCCAAACGGCGGATCTCCAAATCTTAAGGTTCCAATAGCCAGACTAAACACGCACATGCGCGCGCGCGGACACACACAGACACACACACACACAGACACACACACACACAGACACACACACACACAGACACACACACAGACACACACACACACACAGACACACACACACACACACACACACACACACACACACACACACACACACACACACTTTATACTGTCCTCTTGAGGGGTGTAATGCCGGGACTGATGAGGTCATCCTTCCTCGGGTGCCTTAGAACCCGATGCGGGAGCGCAGCGCCACCTGCGGGCAGGCCGCGTCCCGGGTTCTCTCGCGGCGCCACGGGAGCGCGGGAGCTGCTCTGGGGGCCAGGGACGGTGGGCAGATGGGACGCAGCGCCCGGTCTGGGGGGCACCTTTCCGCCGCAAAGGGAGGGGCAGGGGGAGGGCGAGGCATCGATCGGCCGCGTGTGCTCACGGATCCGCCGAATGCGGGAAACCGGCCACACGCGGGGGACCGCGTTTCTGCGGAGTCGTGCACCCACCGCCGCCCACTGCCCCATCCGCCTCAGCAGGCACTCGTCTGCCCGGTTTCCCTTCCTGAAACCCAGGGTGCAAGAGCCGGAAAGGATCTATCCTCGTCCCGCACCCGCCTTTTACAGGGAAGAAAATGAGAGTCAAAGGCAGCAAATGACTTGAACAAGTTGATGCATACATATTCAAACCACGTCTCTTGCCGCCGGCTGCATCATACCGACCTGGGCCAAGGGGTCCACCCCCAACCCCGCCCCGGCAGGCACTCCGCGCCGCCATACCCCGGCTGGGGGGCCACATCCCGGGGTCTCCCGTTCCCCCAACGGAGAGCGTCTTCGCATCCGGCTGCCCAGCCGCGGTGCCCGCCGCCACCCACTGTTGCACCGGCTTCCCACCTCCGGGGCCTGTCCCTGCAGGGCTTGGGGGACCCTGGGCTAGTAGGACTGAGGCCCTGGCGCTGGCCGTGGGCACGATGGCGGGCGCCTACTCGCCCCACTTCGGATGGCAGGAGCTCAACAAAGACCAGTGGGCGAGGGGCTCAGTGGCAGGTGCTGTGAGTTGGGACTATGGCCACCCACGTGGCCCTTCTTTAAGAAGCCTAAGATCTGGACGCGGGTCATCCACTAGGTATGGCTTCTGGACCACCAAGATCACCAAGCCTGTTGTGCCATGTGCGGCCATGCAGCACCCCACCCCTCTGAAGCCTGGTGGCAAGCCTGGGGCCCAGCTAGCACGTATGCCACCTGTGGTGTGGGGGCCAGGCTGTGGCCTGGGAGTCCGGGCCTGGTGAACGCCCCACTGCCACGCCTCTGCCCCACGCTCCACCTGCTCTGCATGGCCAGTGCACCTTCTCCAGGCCCCTAACTCCTCTTCCTTTATCCCACCTACCGTCCCTCACTCCTTGCCTGAAGTGTCCGCTGTCCCAGCTGCCTCTGTTCTATTCCTCTCCCCCCACAATGCTCCCCTTCCTTTCTTGGGGCCCTCATTGTATTCCCATTCTCCTCTGCTCCAGCTCTCTCCCTGCGTCTGAACCCCTGCCTTCCCCCTCTGAGCTCAGCCTCCCCCCGCCCGCCTGAGTAGGGACCCCAGAAAGAGGTGTGCTTGCTTTTGTGTGGAGTTCTCCTCTCCCCCTGTGCCTCCCAGACCTCCCCCTTAGGGTCCTCCGTGTGCCCTTGCAGCTCAGCAGGACCCCACTTACACCACTGCAGTGTAAATCCTCTAGGCTCTCGCTCCTCCCACCCTGCATCTCCCTCCCCTTGTGGGGTGCCTGCCTGGTTGTCAGGGGTGCTAGCCGATGAACAAGAATATGGGGAGGGGCAGCTACAGTTCTGTGCTCCTGCTGGCCCTCTTCCCCTGGTGGGAAGCAGAGGAGATGGGGCCGTAGACAGAGAGCTTTGGGAGAGATTCGGGGGGATTGCCCTATTTACAGAGCTAGAGGATGTGAGGCCTCCTCTCTGCTTCGGGGCATGTGAGAACCCCACTGTGTCGTAGTTCTCCCCTCTTCCTTAGAATTCTCAGTGCTTTGCAGAGTTAATTGACTGGACATGTTGGGGAGGGGAGACCCCACCTTGTGGGAGACAGCTATGACTGGGAGAAACCTGCCTTCCACCCCAGTCAACAATGCAATTTTTAATTGGCCCCAGATTGTGGATTTAAGGATAATTAATTCAGCCGGGCACGGCGATGCGTTCATTCATTTACACCTCTTTCCTTAGGGAAACTCAGAAACCTTACCCTGCCGATCTCCTCCACCTCTCAGCTTCAGGAGAGAGACAGGGAGAGAGGCTTACTGGGTTCCAAACCTTGAGATGAGCTGGTGACCCTCTCCCTTAAAGTGTGACTGAAGGCTGAATTTGCAGACGGGAAGCCAGGACACTCTGTGACCCCAGCTCCTACCTCTTGTCCCCCACCCTCAGAAAGAAGGTGAATTTGCAGCTGTGACCCCAGCTCTGTTCCCCTCCCCGCCCCCAGCAATTAGCTTTCCCTCTCAGTCTGGTCAGGTCCAGGGGCAGACTCTTGGGCACCCTGAAAATTTCAGTAGGAAGAGAGGAAGCTGTGAATCCATGGACGGAGGCTCTGCCCATTGTTGTCACTGGTTCTGCCTCTAGTTGTTTCTGACCCTGGCCTAGGAGCTCCCCACCTCCAGCCTGTGTGTCGAGAGCCTCCCTGACATTATATGGGTGCCAGAGGGCATGGTTAGCAGAGTGGCCACATGCAGAACCCAGCTGGAAGAGCTGGAAGACAAGGCTGCAGGGCTGGAGGACCTTCGGTGAGGGAAGGAGGGGCTTAGCATATGGGTGTTGGGAAAGGAGAACGTTGGTTGGTGGTGGTGTTGCCAAGCCTGGTTGGCACTTTTCCCACTTGAATTAAAAACTATAAAACTTCTTTCCCTAGATCTGTCCCCAGACACGTCCTGAGAGCACAAGGACCCAGGTCCTCAGGGAACAGGGCAAGGGATGAGGGTAGAGCTTGGTGCAGAGGCATCTTCAAGGGTGGGGGTGTCTGCCTGGCTCAGTGGGGGCCTAATGTCCTAGGGTTCCCTCATGATCCAAGGCAGCTGACAGGAACACGTTGCACCGACCTCTTGGGTGGCCCACTCTCTCCACTTGGCTCCTAGAACCTCTCTGATCAGGAAGGACAGACAGGGGTCACCATTTCATGTATGTATTTCACCCTCATGAGAGCCCTGAGGCATTATCTCCGTGGGATAGCTGAGAAAACTGGGTTCAGAGACACCAAGGTCAGCCAGTGTCGGGACGCACACTGAAGCTAAGTGTCCCTGAAAGGGGGAAGGTGCCTTCGTGCAAGGTGCAGTGCCTTCTATGTCACAGGGGCCTGACCCCTAGTGGGGAATCTCTGTAATGCAAACGAGCACCCTCTTCCCGGCTGTGGCAAAATCCACTCACTGGCTTTGGGAACCAGCTCACACGGCCCTCGGCCTCGGGCGGGGCTGCTTGCAGAGGCAGGTGAGGGTGGCGCTGGGCTCCGGCCCTGGCGCCCGCCTTCCCTGCTTGGAGGATGTGGCACTGGCGGCACTCAGGGCCCAGCTGAAGGCAGAGCTCCTGGAAGGTGTGGATGGGCCCAATGAGGCAACCGACATGAGTTACAGCTTTACAGCTTTAATCCAGGAGGTTGGAGCCCTGGCCAGTGGGGCTCCAGGCCAGGAACAGGGCTTCTGCCCACTGCTGATGGAGCCCACTCCCTGCCCCGTCCCAGCCCACAGTGAGCAAACAGGGCAGGCCCCAGCGTTCCTGGCTGGGATCTTGGAAGTAGAGGGACTCTGAGAAAGCAGGGGCTTTGACCCAGGCTTCCAGGTCCTTCTTTTGCCCAGGTAAAAATAGTCCACTGATCCCAAGCCCTCCCCGCCCACCCCTCATTCACGGCCAAGTTCCAGCTCAGCTCCTGGTCTACTTCCCTGGGGCTCCATCACCAGTAGGACTCAGGGCTTGGCCTGGTCTGGGGCCTGGTGAGTAGAGGACCCCTGCCCACCCCCAGGGCCAGATGCAGATGCAGGAGGGGGGGGCATCACTGAAGGGGCAGCAGAGACACAGCTGGTTCCTCAGGCTCCTGGGTAGGAAGGCTGTGGTGGCATATAAGGGGGAGGAGCTGAAAGCCAAGGAGACAGGATGAAGGTCAGGGGCGGCATAGAGGATGGGACGTGACCCCCAATTCCAGAGGCGTGAAGGATCCATGGGGAAGAGGTAGCCTGGATGTTTCCAGCTGAGGTAGAAGTCTGGGAGAGGGACTCAGGGTGAGAAAGGGGCAGGGGAGGTCCGAGCACAGAGGTAGGGGGCGGGCAGGAGCAAGAGGCTCCAGACCGCTGACTTACCTGCAGGGTTGTAGATAGGGGGCCCAGCCGGGTAGAGTGGATACTGGGGAGCAGGACCACTAGGAGGGTACATGTAGCCAGGCTGTGGGGGTGCGGGGCCAGCTTTGGGGTCCTGGGGGTATGGGTACACTGGCTGCACTGGGATGCCTGTCATTGGAATCTCCTGGCCTAGGTGGGGGACAAGGGTCAGCATTCAGAACCCCACCTCCATGGCAAAGCCTCCTCCTCCTGCCCCGGAAACCAAGGAAAGCAGCCCTGGGCCCTGCTGTCTGCTCTGGCGGGCTCCAGGCTGGCCACCTGCTGCCTTTGCCTCCCAGACATGGCTTGGCAGAGTTGAGCGGGGAGCTGTGCACGTGGTCCGTCAGTCTGTGTTTAGCAGGTTTGCTCCCCTCAGCAGCTTTCAGAGGCCTCACGAGCCAGAGAACACAGCCTGGGGAATGTCCCACTTAGGCAAGGACAGGGCAGCTTCAGGGTCTGGTATCTGGTAATCTAGCAGAGCTACCGCTCAGGGGGTCCTCCCTCAGCCTTTTCCTCCCACCCCGACCCCCCGTGCAGTGTCACCGTTCCCACGCTCATCAGGGTTCGGCGTATATGCGGTCGCATGGGCAACACTGAGGCGCACATTGCAGTGCACACCAGAGTACATGCAGTCAGGGCTCACCACTATGGACCCCACCCCGTGTCCTTTCCATGAGTCACGTGCACGGCTGTGCCCACTGCACACACACACCACTGTTGACAGGCGTCCTGCCAAGCACATGTGAATACTCACGTGCACGCATGTCCGCGTACATGCGGTCTGCTGTTCACGTATAGCCCTGGCACGTTCTTATTTCTGGGGTCACGGGCTGGCGGTGCGTGTGCACAGAAGCACACGCTACTGCAGTTCCCACGCCCTTGAACCCTCTGGCGCCCACCGTGGGGTTCGGCCCGGCCCATCTGATGCACCTTACCCGGGACGCACGTACCTTCGAATGGGCTCTGCAGATGCTGGCGCCGGCGGTACAGGTAGCAGCAGGAACAGAGGAAGCAGCAGATGGTGGTGGCCACCACAGCCACAAAGAGGATCACGGCCGAGGCGATGCCTGCTATGGTCTTGGGACTTTAGACAAAGAACAGGTCCCCTCACCTTCCAACACTCATAGGAGGCACTCCTCATTATGGTGACCATAAAACTGTGCTCCAACTCCTGGCCAGCAGGGGGCCGCAGCCAGCTGAGATTTGGGGTTCCTTGAGGGGCTCTGCCCAGTCCCTGTGGAGGAGATCTTAGGGGACCTCCACTTCCCAGAAGACCATGCTGCCTGGCTGGCTAGTGTGAGGCATGCTGGGATTTGTAGTGTGCTCCCCACTTCATCGCTTCTACAGCTACAACCTAATTGGTTAGACTTTGAGCATGTTAGCACTGAAAGCACCTTAAAAATAATCCAGAGCCCTTTTCTTCCAACCCCCCAATCACGCAGTCTCCTTACACCTTTTATATATTCACAGTCCCCTTCAAAAAGAAGTTTGATACCACTAATTTTGTCAACCCCCTCATTTTATGAAGAGGAAATAATGACCCATGAGAGGGTGAGTCTTCCCCAGCATGACAAGGCCAAGGAGAAGTGGACCTGGGAATCAAACCCAAGTCTCCTGCCTTCTTGCCAGAGCTCCTTTCACAAAGCTGCACCCTGTACCCACCACCCACCAAGCGCAAGACGGTTAATACGCCTTTCCTGGACCTTCCGGGCCCCAGCACAGACACACAGTTTTGTCACCAAGCTGAGTCCCAGGTCTGGGCTAAGGCTGTGGAGGTGGACATGGAGAGGGGCAGGAGGGAGACAGGCAGGAGGGGAGGAGGACCGGGCAGGCCTCCTGAGAGGAGGATGGAGGGGGGTTGGGTGGAGGCGGGAGCCCACCTGAAGGCCAGGCAGTGTTTCTGCTGCCTCTCGGTGATGAGCAAGGTCAGGTCTCTGCAGCAGTACCGCTGGTAGCAGGTCCCGCAGCAGAAGGTGAAGAACTCGCAGTTAAAGCCTGGATGCCAGGAGCCATTCCGGTCCAGGTACCACAGGCAGTCCTCGCCGGCCAGCGCTGCGGGCAGGTGGGGTGGGGGTCCCATGGCCACCAGGCCAGCTTTCCGTCCGCCCTTAGCCCCGCTCCCCGAGGCTCCCAGCCGCCGGCTCCCGGGACGCGGGAGCTGCCCCTCGTCGCCACCCTGAGGGGCTCCGCCCCTGAACCCCCGCGGCCTCCCTCCGGGGCTGACCCCGCGCCCCGGGTCAGCTTCCCATGGCCCAGCCTCCCGGCTGGGTCCCCACCCGCTCCCTGCGGACCGGCAGCAGACAGGGGAGCCCCGCGCCCACCCCGCCGCCTCGCTGCCCACCCCCTTACCCAGGGGAGCCCCCAGCACCAGGAGGGCGGCCGCGGCGAGGGGCGCGGCCCCGCAGAGCCCCGGGGGCCGCATGGCGGGGCTTGGGCGCGGCCGGGCCCGGCAGCCTGGAGCAGGGAGCGCAGGACGAAGCCGGCCGGCGGGAGCTGCTGCGGGGCCCAGCCCGCCGCCAGGCTCGGTTTCCTCTCCCGCCTCCTGCGAGGGCGGGACTAAGGCCCGGGCCGCGGTAACCCTGCCCCCCCACGCTCCGCGCCCGGCCCAGGGGGCCACCCACCGGCGACGCCCACCCAGCCCGGGCTCCGGAGCTGGGCACCCCTCACCCAGCCCGGTACTGCCCTGCGCCCCCGCCCCCGGCTCCACGGTGGCTCCTCCCGCCCGAGCCACCGTGGCCACAGCGGGCCGCCGGACTCCGCGGCCAGGGAGGCCTGGCGGTGCCCTGGGCCCGCCCCCACCCCCTGCCTGGGCCCAATCAGTATCCCGGACCCCAGAAGCCCCGATCCTGGTGCCATCTCCGGGTGCCCAGGCACATGGGCCAACCCTAGAGGGGCAGGGCCGGACCTTCCCCTGTGCAGGACCTCCTCTGCCCCAGTGTCCAGCCCAGGACGTCTTGCAGGGAGTGGGGGGGGAGGGGAGGAGGGAGAAGAGGGAAAAGAGGCTGAGAGCACCCCGCCCCCACTCCCAGAACACAGACACGCATTGAGAGGCAGCTCAGAGCCGCTTTGTCCCCCCGCGGTGCCCACAGGCCTGGACTCTGCCAGCTGCACTGGCTCCCTGAGATGGCCCCTTCCCCCTCTGAGTGGACAGCGCTGGCATGCACCAGTCGTGGCCTCATCAGTCGGGATGACAGGCTGGGGCCACCTGGAGCCCATCCAGCTAGACACCCTTCAAAAACCCCTTTCTTCACAAAGCAATCCTGCAGAAATACCGCATTGGCTAGGGAAGCATAGGGAGGGCCAGAGTTAATTACAGTGGAGGCTGTTTTTTGGTGGGTGGGGGTGGGGGGGAGCCAATTAATCCCCTTACAAATTTATACGATCAGTGATTGTGCCCCCTGCTACCTGGTCTATCTTGACCAGGAACTGCCTCACTCCAGGGACAAAATCGAAAGCCTGCCTCAAGCTGTGGCCCTGGTGCAGTCCTTCTCAAAGCACTTTGACATGCACCTCACTGGAGCTCCATTAGCTCCGCGAAGTTGACAGGGGTTCTCATCAATCCTGTTTTACAGATGGAGAAACTAGGACTCAAGGAAATTGTAGGACTTGCCAGAGGTAATACAGCCCCTAAATGGCAGAGGCAACAACAGCAACACCCAAGTCTTCTAAATCCAGGTGGATCCCCTTCCCAACAGCAGAGGGCGTGGTCAGTGAGTCTCTGTGGTGTTCGGAGGGAACCAGGGCAGGGCAGGGAAGGTCCAGCAGAATCTAAAGTTAGGGAAGGGCGGCCAGAAGAGGAGAGGAGCTGCCCTGTCTCAGCCCCTGTGGGCACTAGCACACCCAACCCTAGAGCAGGAGTAAGGGGAGGATTTGCTCCGGCCCCAGGAAGTCGCTGGTAGTCTGATGGGGGCAAGCGATTCTATGTACCCGTGCAGGACCCAGTCACAAATGCAGCAGCAGAGGGACAAAGAGAGACATCTCTCACTTCACCACCCTCTAGACAGTGTGCCCCTTGCCATCCATGTCTTCTTTCCTAGCGCACAAGCTCCGTGAGTGCAGGACCATGTAGCCATTGTGTTCACTGCTGTCACCCAGCCCTTGACGTAGGTAATTACTGTAGGTTCAATGACGTTCAGAGGAAGGGTTGTCCCTCTTCCTGTCCAAGGCTGATCCTCCCACGTGTGCTCTAGACCCCATCTGATCTCTCCATGTTATCTCTTCTCTTCAGTGTCCTTAGTTTATCCTGTCTTATCAGCTCCTTTCCCCAGAGCAAAACCGAAATCTCAAGTCTTTCCTAGTAAAACAAAACAAAACAAGACCAAACAAAGCCAAGCCACATGCTTCCTGAAACTCATTCTTTTCTAGCTACTTTCCTGCTTTTTTCCTTTTTTCTCCAACTGGTCCTCCTCAAATCTCGCCCTGGGTTGAGGCTTCCAGCTGGCCATGACAATGAGTTCTCACGACACTATCAGTGATTTTCTTTCTTTTTTTTTTTTAAAGATTTTATTTATTTATTTGACAGAGACAGCCAGCGAGAGAGGGAATACAAGCAGGGGGAGTGGGAGAGGAAGAAGCAGGCTCCCAGAGGAGGAGCCTGATGTGGGGCTCGATCCCATAACGCCGGGATCACGCCCTGAGCCGAAGGCAGACGCTTAACGACTGAGCCACCCAGGCACCCCTATCAATGATTTTCTAACTGTAAAATTCTAGGGAAACTTTTCAGTCCATGGGATAGGAGTGTTGAGACTGGGTCAGAGGGTGGAGAAGGGCTGGGGGCAGGCCAGAGGGAGAACTGGCAGGGTTGGGAGAGCCTGGAGATGAAGGGCTGAGGCTAGCTCAGTCACAGTAATGGAGCTGAGTCCTGACAGAGGCCATGGAACTGGGCAGGAGTGGGACGAGGCTGGGTGGGGGCACTGGAGAGGGACTGGGGGGCCTGAGAAGGGGGTTGTCCAAATCTTTAGGCCTGAAGGGGCTTCACTGTACCTCGTCCACCCAGGACACACAGGAGCCTCCTGCCCTCACCAAGCCAGTCTCCCGGGCCCCAGTGAAGGGCAGAGCCACTTTCCTGGAAAAGGAGAGGCAGAAAGTAATTAATCTGTGATCAGATGAGACAAAATATGAACTTTGCCAGTAGCAGGCTCTCCCCAAGGGGCCTGGAATATGATAACAGTAATGCTAGCAGCTAACACTGCAAATGAGTTTGTCCCATTGTACAGGGGTTGGAAATGAACTTTACCAGCTTACCCAGCTGGGATTTGAAGATGGTCTTCTGTGACTTCTAAGTCCAGGCCCTTGCAGTCCATGGCCTGCCTCTCCTGTAACATGTCTAAAATGCTCCCCACTATGCTTGGCATACAGATCACGTACTTGGGGAAACTGATACCCAGCCCTTATCCCCGGCAGGAGTCTATGTGGGAAGATAGCGGGATATTTAGAGTGGGGAAGGGCAGTGGAAGCCAGGCAGAGAGGAGGGGCTGGGACCATGCCTGTGACCCAGTTTGGGCTTTGCCTGGGTCTGTGGTACCCGAGTGAATGCACTGCTGAGTCATCTCACTGCTGGGCTGCATGGCCAGCCCAGGGCTCCTCCCCACCCCCTTTTGTTCCTCTTCAAATCAGAGCTGAGAGTAGCCCTGGGCTCTCCCAGGGCCTTCCTGCCCTCCCAGGACCGCGGCCCTGGAGCCTCCATTCCAGAGGCTCCTGCCCCACCCAGCTGTCTGGCTCAGGGGGATTCTGGGCCATTGTGAGATAAGGGGAACTCCATTCCTCTCCCCTACTTGCCTCGAGGTTAGTCCCATGCTTTCTCCAGTCCTCCTCCTCCCAGTTGTCCTCTGGCACAGTCACCTCCTGCAGATAGATAATTACGCATTCCTTTCTTCCCAAGGACCCCGAGCCCTTTCCTCATTGATTTAATCTCATTACACCCACTCCAGGGTGTCAAAGACACACTGATTCTTCCTTGCAACCCAGAGCTGGGGAGACCAAGGCCCAGGAGAGCCCCAGAAACTTGGCCAAGTTCTCACGGCTTAGCTGGGGACTAAAGGAACCAGATCTCCTGGCTCCCACTGTCCCCAAATAAACCAACATCTCTCTTGCAACATAGGGTCTTTCCTGGTGTCTCACTTTATTCTTTCTCAGTGCTAACGAAAGACTGTGACTCTCGAGTTTGTCCTCTTGGTGGAGGGGGAGTTCTGGGGATGGGCGAAGGACAGTGGGGATCAGCCTCACCACCGGCCCAGCTACCGGTAGGAAGGAGCACTGTTTTGGCAATACCTTTGCAGGATTGCCTGCCCCAGAGTGCTCTGCTGCTTTGCAGAGCCCCAGGGCAGCCTGGGCAGAACCTCCACAGCCTGGGCCTCAGGAAAGGAGGGGTTAGCTGGGCTGGTTTGGGTGGTATCTATGAACAGCCTGTGGGGGGGGGGGCGCTGTGGGAGCAGCAGCAGTCCCAGGCAGCCAGTGCCTAGCCTCGGGAGCCCAGCCCAACCAGTGGGGCAGACGGGGAGGGCCAGGTTATCTTTAAATGGCACCTTACTCAGACTGCACCTCTGCCAGCTGGGCAGGGTGGGGGCAGACAAGTGTTATTTTGGGATCTGAGGGTAAGGAAGGAAGACGGTTCTGTTTACAGCTCTCTTTGTTTATCCCCACTCCCTCTCCTGGGAAGGGTTTGGGGACATGGGCCTCAGCTGGTCCTTTCTGCAGTGGGGTCTCTGTTTTCAGCCTAGCCCTGTTAATCAGTGGCACGGGTGGGAACTGTTGGACCGACAGAGGCACAGGGCCTTTGGTGGTGCGGCAAGCTCTGCAAAGACAAGTTGGGGTAGTGAGAGTTGCTTTAGGCTTGGAGTTAGACTAATGGCCGCCATTACTGCTTCCTGTGAGCCAGCACTCCGCGGTGCTTAGTATGCTGTTGACTTTAATCCTCGGAATGAGTCCCTGATGCGGATAACAATATGACACCTGTTCTGGGGATGAGGAGATGAAGGTACAGATAATTTAAGCAGCTTGCCCAAAGTCACGCAGCTGGTAGATGGCAAGAGCCAGATTCGAACCCAAGCAGTCTGGCTCTGGAATTCCCACTCTGAACCCCTAACCAGAGCATGAATCCTGTTCCCTCTGTCACTGGCTCTGTAAACCTGGGGAAGTCACCTAATCCCTCTGGGCTGGGCTTCCTCGTTTGTACTGGACTATGGTTTAGTCAAACCCACTAGAATCCTCAAGTCAGCTGGCAGAGGCCCTCTGGCCCATTCTCTCTCTCCCTGTTCAATGGAAAAAGAATTTACTCAGGGTCACATAACACGTCACTAGCAGAGCTTGGGCAGGAACCCAACCCTCTTGCCTCCACATATATTTCTGTGCTCTTGCCAGCGAAGCTCCATGAGTCAGGGATGAGGCAAGGGAGCCCAGCCAGGGAGGGATAGGAGATCAGGCGTGGATCCGCAATCACAAAAGCAGGTGTAAGAGAAACGCCACATTGCTTTTCTTTCCATCCAGTTAGATCAGACCAAGTCTCTACCCTGCCGGCTGGTGGGGAATTATCTATCTTCTGGGATCACAAGAAGGTCCTGGGACCTCACACAATGCAAAGTACTGAGGGTGGGCCCTGCAGGCCTCGTCCTCTGACATCCAGGCGCGGGCAAGTACAGCAGTCCGGCCTGGGTGCCGCGGGCACAGACACCATTCCCAGAGCCCTGGCGCCCAGCAGCTTGCCTCCCCAGGGACTCCATGCAGCCCCTTCCTTAGGAAGTCCTCCCGTCCCCAAGTGCTCTGCCAGGATCCGGGCAGGGTCCCTACCATTCAGGCCCCATGGACTTCTGCTTTTTGTCCTCTGGGACCCCTCCCCTTTCTGTCTCTTCCCTTCTTCCTCTGTGACCCTGAGCCTTATCTCAGTGCAGTCAAGCTCTTACAGAGGCTCCACAAGCATGGCTATCCTCAAGCAGCTCTGCTTTCCACCCTGCAAAAGCAACTAAGGCAAGGAGATGCAGACTTGGGCTATATTCTTGGAATAAGTAGAGGGGAAAAAACCTAGTGAAAGCAAGCCAATACATCGATAACTTATAATATCATGTAGAACGTCACAGAAAAACTGCTTAGCAGGTGGAAGGCAGGAGCTGCAGCCACCACCTGTTTCTATCCTGTTCCCAGGCAGGATGGCAGTGCCGCAGCTCTTCCTCACAGAGCTGGCCTCCCAAAGGCTCCCTGAGACCCTAATTTAGCAGCAGCATCTGTGAAACTGAACTGAGTCATTCTGATCCAGTGAGTCAGGGAGACGGAGCCAAACATAGCTCCCAGCTCCTGGAGGGCGGGGAAGACACGGAGAGAAGCACTCTCTCCCATTTGAAGTGCTTCAATGAAGTCATCTTTAATTCTAACTACAACTCGGAGGTAGGTATTAGCTCTCCATTTTACAAATATGGAAACCAAGGATCAGAGGGGATGTCACTTACCGCACCTGCCTCCTCCCCTTCTGGCTCTGCAATCATGCCAAGTTAGAGCAACTCGAGACTTGAAGGGACTTCCTAGGCCTTCCGGTCAGGCCAGTCCTTCCTCCTTTTCTCTTCCTGCAGCACATCTGCCATAAAGTCGTGCACCATACAGGTCCAAAAAACCCAGTGTAATTCGCAATTTTAGAAAAACAACAGTAATGCCACACATTTCTCACCTACTCAAAAAACAAAACATAATAAAACAAACAACCCCCACCAAAACAAAACAGGAGAATGTGAGGGTCCTTGTTAGATGGCTAATGTGGAGGCTGTACCAATCCAGCAGAGAAAGATGGGTAATTCACAAAAGGTAGAATTTTATTAACAATCACTTTAGGCTGCTTTGCTACCTGAATCCTGAGGAAGTGTGGTGGAGGTCCAGACTGAGCCCCTGTCAGCCGTCACTTCTGGAAGACCTTTCTCCACCCGCCATCAGGGCCCATGGACTCTCCCTTGTCAACCTGTCACTGTCTGACCTCTTCCACTCCATGTCCTCCTGTTACTCAGGGCTCTCACCTGCACTCCTGCCCTCAGTCTCCCTTTCTAGTCATGTTTGGACAGACATCAGAACGCTTTCCAAAATGCAAACCTGATCATGTCACGTCTCTGCCTAAAGTTTGTGAGTGACCTGTTTCCGGAAGAGGGCAAGGCCTGTAGGATCCCTCCCCATGTGGCCTCCACTTGTTCTCCCAGCTGATTTCTGGCCAAGAGCCCTTTGAACCATAAATTCCAATACTTTCAACCTGTGTATAAGCTGTGAAAATGCAGTCCTATTCCGTGATATTCTTTTCTCTGTAGTGTCCTACCCCACGCTCATCTGCCTGGCAAACACACAGGGGAGGTGATAGAAAACTGGCAGAAAGTGCAAAACCTACTCGGATCAGAATCGCACACTTCGCTGTGACTTTTGGCAGGTGACATTTAATAACCCTGTGCCTCAGTTTCATCAGTCTGGAGATGGGTAAACAGAAATGTGCACTTTGTAGTTACTAGATGGTCTGCATGAGATAACCCAAGGAACACTCTGGAACAGTCACTGGCATTTAGTGCTGCTGAAACCTTAGCAGTGGTTAGCCACCTCGCAAGTGCTCAGTTTAAGGGTCACCTTCTCCATGCAGCCCTGCCTGCCTTCTTCTCCCCGTTACCATTAACCATTCCTCTTTTGGGTAGTGGGGATCGACCCCAGTACTTCTCTCATAGTACTACCCACATCTGTTGCATTATTTTTGACCCCCTACTGGACTAGCTTCTTGAGGGAAAGGGCCAAGCCTCTCCAGAATCTAGCACTGGCCTTGCATGGAAGAACAGTTTGGTGTTTGCTGAACGGAATAAACGTAGTGGCCAGAAATTGGCTTTGAGTTTATCATCTACTTGTTGGCCATGTGTCTGCCTGGCTGCGGTGAGAAGTAGAGTAGGTCTTTCACTGGACAACCCTTTCATTTTCCAAAGCAGTGTCCTGTTTTCCCTGAGTCTTCTCAGCTCCTTCAAGCTTCTTCCCCCCAAAACAGCTTTGGTCCTCCAGTTCTTGGTTTTCCTCTTGCAGATGGGCTCGCCGTCTGTCAGGGAGCCTCCTGTTTGAGCACCATAATGGAACCGAGCACTCTAGGATTGCTGACAGACACAGAGGACTGAAATGATCTTGCACAATCTGTGTCTACTACCCCAGCCAGGACTGCACTGGAGTTTAGTGAGGACACGTTAACAGTTCCTGACATCGTGAACACTTCTTACCGGCACACAGAATTGTTAACAAGAGCCCAGTGCTCTGTAATTCTTCAGTCTCTTCAGACTCATCAATCTGAGTTTTGAAAACAACCTTACCTTTAAATTCTGCTTATTTTTAAAGCTTGTATTTGTTTGAATCCTTAATTGTCATCCTTCCCAGGGGTTCCTGTTATTTAAAAATCTGATCGGCAGGGGAACCTGGGTGGCTCAGTCAGTTAAGCATCTGACTTGATTTCTTCTCAGGTTATGATTCTAAGGTTGAGAGATGTAGCCCCAAGGAACTTGCTTGGGATTCTCGCTCTCCTTCTAACCCCTTCCCCCACCTAAAAAAAAAATCTGATCAGCAACTCTCCTATCTAGTACAGTTTCTTTTGTAAATGGCTCAAACCCTCTTCTGGAATGGCTAAGGCATTACAAAGCCCCCTCATCTGTCATTAGTATCAAAAGAGGGCCAAGCACAGAGCCCTGGGGCACAGCATAAACCACTCCACAATAAGTCGGTCTGTGGTCTGAGAGTTGGTGGCCGGTAACCAACTTCTCTATTCTCCTAATGCTTTGATTTTACCGTGCCCAGATGTTATCTGTTCACAAAATCAGACGAGGAGTCTAGTTTGGCAGCGCTTGCTCTGAACTCATAATGAACATGTATTAAACCCCAGTGATTACAACATTCTTATTTATCAGCTCGAGTCATCTGTCTGTAGTCCCTGATCTGTCACAGATCGGGCAGGAACTCACAACCAGCTTCCTTCCGTTCTTGGACTTCCACCTCCTCCATCTTCTGGTTGTGTCTTCCATTTTCCCTTCAGTTCTTTCCACTAAGAGCCCAACACCCTGCTGGGAAAGCCCTTGGTGTCCTAGGTGTTACTCACCAGGCTCAGGAGACCTGAAGTAGTTCAGAGCAGCACAGCGTTCTCTCATTCCCTTGTTTATCTTATCTTGACCTTCAACTCATTTCAACCTGCTAGCCCCAATCTTTTCAGACCCAAGGTAGTTCTTTGGCCAAAAGAACAGGAGACAAAACAGGAGCTAGAGTTCAACTTTCTGGCAATACCACCGGACTCAAGCAGATCTTTTTTCTCCCTGCTGATGCTGGATATAGTCTCTGAACTCTCTTTCTCATCGACAGAATGGGTATATTATTCACTGTGTACCTGCCGTAAAGGTTAAATGGGATGATGTGAAAATGCTGTGGGAGCACAGAAGTGCCTGCACACCAAGGGGTCCAAGACCCCCTGCTCTCATCCACAACAGTATGTCTGTTGGGCAAGGGTGGCCCCCCCCAGATGATATGAAGACCCTTTCCTTCAGGGCTCTAGTTTTCCAGTCCTCCCCAAAAATCAGCGAGAGAGGACCTTTTTTGGCACTAGATACAGATTCTTTTCTAATTAGCACGCCCAGAAGGGGCCTATATTATTCTATGTGTGGGAGCCCTAAGACTTGCCGAACTCAGCAATTCAGTGCCAATGGCATGAGACCATTCTTTTGTGCCAAAATCAGGAGCTGATTTGGCCTCCTGGAACCTTCAGCACTGAAACCAACTGGCACTGCCTTGAGATCAACTATGGAGTGAGTTTCTAAGGCTGACTGTGGTTTTCCTGAGCACCAATTGGCCAGACCTCCTATCACTGCCCCAATATAAGCGACTCTCCCAACTCAAGAGGGGAGAAGCAGCAGGGTCAGTTACTAGTCTCAGAACCTGGCTGGGAGCAGACCGTGCTGTGCACACGCCCTCAGGCTTTTCAAAGACAGTAACGTTAACAGACACTTTCCCCAACTCAGTCTGATGTGGGAATTGTACTCCAGGGACACCTAGTGGCGTGAAATCACTATTAGCTACAAAATCCTCAGGCTTCCCTAACAGTCCTGTACAGTAAATGCCCCACAAGTGGGGCCCTTTCCTCAAGAACATAGACTTAAATTCACTTTATACTGTATTTCTCATCTGCAGGACCACAAGCCTAAAGAAATCTCTTGTAGCTACTAAAACTGGGCACCAAGTGTGGGCACTCTCAAAAAAGGGAGTGCTGGGCTTTGCCTTCCTCCCCTTGATTTATTATCCTCACTCACTCTCTGAACCCACAAAAGACTGAAATTCCGAATTAAGGGACTGCCCTTAAAAATACTTGGACGATACTAGTTCTCTAAGAATCATTTCGAGCTAGGTGAGCTAAAACACACTAGGGTGTCTACATGGCTCCACCTAATCCTTTTCCCCTTATTCTTATTTTCCTTCTAAAAGGAACAGAAGGCAGATGTGCTGGGACACCTTATACCATGCGGACTAAATTCATTTGTAAAGATTACTTTACTCTCCTAGAAAAATACACATTGCAAATTTGAGGGCTACAACTTAACCACTTTAGAGGATTCCTGAGGGAGAGGGGGTAACCTTTGAATATCAGACTGTGTGGTGACGTGTGGGAGAGGAATATTAAATATGGTTGGGTCAGGAGGACTTTTAAAAAAATGTTTTTCCCATTTTTTTTTCTAAAAAAGGAAAACCAAGGTGCCATCTGTCTGGCTTATTTTGTCTGTGTGCATGTATACACAGGGATAGCTTGGGGGGAGGGGCTGTGTCATGCAATGAGGCAAAAACAAGATGACTTCCTTTGACAGGGGAGCCTTAGTGTTATAGGAGGGAGACAAGGAGAAGTCACTGGAGAGGGCTCAGAATGTAGCTGCTCCCTCTCGTTCCTATGGAGAACCCAGAGCGTCTGTGGTGGAGGGCAGAAAGCAGAATCATCTCTCTAGGGTATTCCTATCTGAACACATCAGATGTCCTATGAAAGTAAACAGGTCTGTTTTAGAGTATAAATGGTCATGACTTCCTGTGCTCCTGAAGTGGGGCAAAATAATCCATGAACACATAATCCTTCTGGGCAATATGTTTCTGGAGTGGCCAGCAGAGGACTCTAGGAACAGAAGTGAGGGCACAGGTGGGGAGCAAAAGGTTCTAGAGATGGAGTCTCTTCAGGGAGTCTTTGAGAAATGTCCTTTGTTCCAGTATTCCTAAGTGACAGCACTGGTGAGCTTGGTCTGAATTGTCAGGGTCACTCTGCAAAGACCAAGGGCCAAGAGTCAGGAGGCCACTCTAGGTTGAAAAGAAAGTACATCTTGAGGCCAGTTAAGGGCTGCAAAATGGTTTGTGGCTGGGCCAGGAGGAGCAGATGTGGAAAGTCTCCGTTTTTTAGATGCCAATGGTCTGCAGAACCCGCCTCTCGTTGTCATTAAGGTGGCCTGAGAACATTATGTAGCAGGGCTGCTGAGCAAACTGGCAGAGGAAGTCCGTGAGATATGCCTGGAGGGAAGAAAAAGAGTGGCATTACCGAGGGTTCCCAGGCTCACCGTCTGTAGCAGGGCAAGAACCCCAAGTGGTATAGAAAGCACTGGCTTTTAGACAAATGCCAACATCCTGAGGGGTGGCTTTCTACATTCTTAGATCTAGTTCAGGTTCAACCCAGAGCCTAAATTCCATAAAGAGATGAAATTTTCCCAACAGATCTCATATTCCACCCAAGGACCTTCACAAGATAGCCAGGTCGCAAGAAACTGGACTGCCATACTGGCAGGTGTAACGCTAAGGTGCAAAGGCCCAGCCCACCCAGAGCCCTTGACTACTCAGCAAGACAGGAACTCTGCCCTGAAGCTCCCAGGATGAACTATAAATGGGTTTGAGGCCATATTCCTGACATTGTCACTTGCAAGACATCTATCTTCTCCGGACATTCTCACCTGCAGATCAATCTGATAGAGAGGATCCTTTAGGGCATCAGGGTCATCTTCCTCATCATCCTCGTAGTAATCCTCCTCTGTCAGACACAGCCAACATAGAGAGGGGTCAGGGCAGAGGCCCCTGCTTGTGCCTCAAATGGGGAGGCATCACCACATGGCTGGGGTACAAGGGCTAAAAGAGCCCAAGGAACGTCCCTTGTGGGCCCACCTCTCCCCTTTCTTTGGCATGCAGTTCTTGGTACCAGTGCACAGAAAAGGTATTTAGCATGGCTGTCCTCTTCTCAAACTGCTTACCATATTTACTTGTAGCGAGAATGTCAGATAAGAGCTGGCCAGCTAAACCATCCTCTTCCTCCTCTTCGTCCTCCTCCTGGTCCTCCCACATATCATTGGAGTCATCTACTTGGAGAGGAAAAGCAGCTGGAGCACGCTCACACGTTTTCCCTTCCCAAATGCAAACAGGCCAGAACAGAAGGGTCCCAAGGGTTTTTGCAACGTGGCCTGTGGCCAAGCCCTCCCAAAATGTTTAAATGGAAGAACTGAGGGTGTTCTGGTGGGTAGATAAAAGGTTGAGAAACTCCTGAGACAAACCAATCAGAAAGGGCTAAGCAGCTTGCTCCTGGCTGCCTCCCACCCCAGCCTCCGAGAGACTTCATAAGGCAGACTTGAGGAGCGGCTCTTCACGTGTGTAGCAGTGCTAGCCACATGACAGGCATGCAGCAAACATTAAACAACCCCCCAGTGATTCAATAAGCCAAACTGATAATTGGAACATTTGTAACATGATCTGCCAGGCTAAAAGTCTGCTGGGAGTGAGCCTGGTGCACCTTGACCCCACTCTGCAGGAGTGGCCTGGCGCGCGGCGTTGGCCTCCATGACGTTGGAGAGCTCATTGATGATCAGCTTCAGGATCTTGACCAGCAAAGGAATGTTCGTCCAGCGCTCAGGGTCTGGAAAGGAAAGGAAAGGCTTCTAGGCAGACTGTCAGTGGGCTCCCGTCTGGCAGTGCTCCCCGTCCTCCTGCGGCACTGCTCACCAGACACAGTTCACCAGCCCTCAGACTTTCCACCATTCCAGACCCTATCCAGTTGCCAAAGAACGACTTAGGGTTAAATAACTTCATTCTGCTTGGTGTTCTAAGAGTTCAGAAATTCGGACAGGTGAGAGAGTTCAGGAATTACAGGAGATAGGTTTTTGCTGGTAATAAAGCTTGGACACCAAGTAGCTGTACAGAGTGCGATACTCCAGTCCCCATGACTTGCAGCTTGAGAAACAGCATAGCTGATGATAAAGCTACAGCTGAAGACGGCAGCCTTGCACTCGCTGCTTACTGAGATCACTGAGATCACAGGCCAAAAGCAATCTGATAACAGAGACATGTTGAAATGGGTATCACAGCCCCTGAATGAAGCTGAAAGTTGGGGTACCTGAGACTGTTTTTGCCAATTTTCAGCAACAAGAAGGAACTGTCTGTTCTGATCCTTTACCTATAGCTTTTTTGTTCCTTTTTATCAAAGCCGTCACTAACAATTATATTTTAAAAATCTAGATCACAGTACATCCCTGCCTTCCACCCCACTTAGCCCCTAGGGAGGAGACTGGAGGGGCAGCAGCATCACCCACTTTTGGCTGACTTAGAGCGGGTGCGGATGCCCTCATCCATGCTGTAGATCTCCTCTCCCTTCACGCGGATATCCTGTAGCCGTTTGTCATCTGCATTGATGCCATGCTGGAGCAGTTTACACAGTGCCACAGAGCTAGCAAGGAAGAGCCAAAAAGGGTCAATCAGCAACCCATCTAGAGTTCACTCCAAGGAGATAAGCAATTATGTCCTAAGACTCTTCTCTTGGTTGGTGAAAATTTTGTTCACAACTAATTAGAAGAGATAAGAGAACTTAGCTGAAAATGCGATTTAGTGTTCATGAGGATGGGCTAATGAGTTTTGAACTTCTTGAACAAAGCTAGGGTGGGCAAGGATCACAATGGCTGGCCACACTGGCAGGTGCAATGGAGTGATGAGAACCAGTGGGAGGCAAGTCGAGGACAGGCCGTTAGCGAGCCAGGGTTAGAAGGCTTGGGTTTATAAAGGCAAGTAAGCCACCAGCAGTACTTGGCTGGTGAAGTCTGTGGCAGAGGAGTGTCTCTAGCCAGCAGAGGGGGGAAAAAGAAATATGGTGTACTTCTGTCGACCATGTTTTGGAAATTTCAAGATGGCAGCTTTTCAAAGACACCGATTAACAATAAAGAAATAGAGGGAAAAGGGAATAGAAGGGGCAGTTTGCCATGTTGAACAAAAATCAATGAAGCAGTTAGGGAAAGAAGAAAGGCAAGGAGAGGGCAGAATGCCCACAAAAGAAAGATGGGCCCTACCTGACTTTGCCCTCATATTGTCCATAGAACAGATGCTGTCGGCTTGTCCATTCAGCCATTACAAACTCCAGGGCGGGTTTGCCAGTAGGTCCTGGGAGGCTGCACAGGAACTCCAAGAGGGGTTCCAGCTGAGTGTGTACCAGATGAGCGAACACCATGATCAGAGACTAGGAGGGAACAAGAAGGACGTCTGCTTCAGGGAAACCAATTTCAGAGACTTGGGGATGAGGGGGAATGGGGCCGGCCAGTCAAGAAATAGAGAACATGGAGATTTCCTTGTCAACATTTCTTGGGCCAGAATAGACAGATTTTACGTAACTGTTCTGCAAGGACAGTAAGACAAAGTAAAATACCTCAGGACCTGTATATCGATTTCCGTCTCTACCACCTGGAGGTTGGGAAAGCCCGCCTTCCCCACTGTCCTCTTACCTGCATGACACTGAGCGTTTCTGCCTGCTGCATCTTACTGAGGATGGCACGAAGAATCTGGTCCAGATTCTCCCCCAGCTCCCGCCCTGCCTTGGAGATGAGGGTGGAGACGAGGCGACCCACAAAGGCCGCAGTGAACTCAGAGGTACGGGGGTCCAGGAGCTGGCTCACCACTTGCATCACGTACCACAGCCCATTGTGGCCCTGCTCGTCGTGCCACTGGGCCACCTGCTCCAGTGTCACGGACACATAAGCCCGCAAGCACTCTCCACCATTCTAGGGAGACAAAGATGGCAAATGAGATCAGCAACAGGGGAGACAGATGTCAGGAGGCCCTCAGTCTGTATGGGCAAATGTTATTCTTAGAGGCGTACGCCTCGTAAGAGTGAGGAGCCTCCAGGGTTTGTGGTGGGCACATACTACTGGAGTCAGGAATTTACTGTTACGGATATAGCCATACACTACACAATCCTTGCTTTAGCTAATCAGCTGTCTCAAAAATGCGTATTTCTGATCACAAGGGATAATGGCCAAGTAAACTAAGTTTAAGCCATAAAGATCTACCTCTGGTACCGGAAAAACATGTTTAAGATGTAAGCAGTGATTATGGACACTATAGGTCTTCATGGGAATAAAGACAGACCTATATGAACCGCTGTCTGCCTAGAGATTTCCAAAGGCCTATCACTTTGCTGACTGTATTAAGTCAGAACAGACTTTCCTATAGCTTTAAGTCTATATGTCTGTAATCTCATCCACATTAGCAATACCCAGATACAGATGGGTAGGATGTCTGGCATCCATAATAAGATTACAACATATCCCAAAGCAGAGAATGCTTGGCTTCTGCAGTCTAGACCTTTCCTGGGTCCCTTGGTTATATATGGATTTGAGAGACCTGTATCTCAAAAGCATGAGACTGTGTCAGCCTTCTCAGGCTACTATAAGCCCACGGCCAGGGAGCTATCTTCCCTTTTCTAGTCACCACGGCTCTCAGATACCTGCATGGTGGCGTTGTCATCTGTGTGAAGGGTGCACTGCGCCACAGCAGGGAAAGCTTGGCAGATGAGGAGCTGGGAAAGGGGAGGCTTTGTATTCCGTACTACTGTGGTCAGGATATCTATGGCCGTCTGAAGGAAAGAAGAGGGAAAAAAAAAGAATCAGAACTGCCCCGAGGGTGGGGGTTGGGGGTGTCCAACAACCAAGATCCTTACTGCATGGATACAACATAGCAACCCAAAGAAAGCTCATTAATTTTCATTAATGAAAGTTTCTGAAGGAAAGAAATAATTAGATGTAGACAGTGCTCTCAGCCTCCTCCTGAGAGCTCGCTGCTTGCTTGGATGGGGGGTGGGCGGTGTACGGCGGTGGAGCGACAGTCTGGGGACATTCTCCACAGTGCTGCGTAGTAACAGCACTCTGTTCAGTTCACCGAGGGCAACTCGGCAACAAGGAGAGCCATTTTCTTAAAGCCTCAAGAATCACCCACTGTCCTGTGGGCAAAGTAGCCCAGGAAAATCACCCTATGAATCTCTAATGCCACTGGTTGCCCGTCAACTAGGTGGGATCTACAGGTGACATGTGCAGAGCGTGTGCACGCTCTTTCGCACACCTCCCCCCACACTGGTGCCCCGTAACCACTTACCGCACACAGCCCTGCAGGGATCTTGTCCGCTGGGGCCTGCATTATGCTCACTAGAGTGGGAATCAGCCTCATCTGCATTGGGCCCTGACAGGCTTCAATCTGGGACAGCTCCTTGAAGATATCCTGGGCCAGCGAGGCGACGACAGGATCTGAAGCGGACAAGGCAACACAGAAACCCCCAGTGGTCTGCATGTGCTTTTGGCTGAATGATGCCTGTCATTTGGCCCTGACCTAAGCTAACAACTTCTGCTTTGCCTACACATCACATACCTGGACCCGGTGAGGCCGTACGAATAACCTGGAACAGGAGAGATGCTAAATCCCCAAGAGCCAGAGTATGCATGGTTTCTTAAGTCAGACTGGCCAGTAATAGCTACTCCTCAAGTGAAACTTGGCTCTTTTTCTGGGGCAAATTTTTAATGACTTTGATTCTTATGAAATCTGGATTATGAAACCAAACGCATAAGGAAAAAAAAAATCCCCACTGATACTTTGTTAAGAAGACATGAAAGTTTCAAAGATTGCCAAAACACTCATTGCCAGGTTCCCCCGTGTTGAAGTGGAATCATATACATCTCCCAGGGGTTAGTCGTGATAGAAGAAAGAACTCCCAAGGCATTTCCAGACAAAAGGCAAAACCCACAAGGCAGAGCCTTGTGAAGAAACGAAACTTGGGCTTGACCTATTTCACCTACTTAAGAAACATTTCCTCCTGAATCTAGCAGGAAAAAATAGAAAGTGTGCAATGTACTCAATGTACTAAGATACATGTTAAAAGATCACTGCAGCATTACTTCGAGAAAAATTGTGAACAATCTAGATGTGCATTAACAGAACGGGCAAATTATGATACAGCCATTTTATGGAATATTATGTGATGGCTGAGAAGAATGAGGTATTTAAGAGTACAATGTGGAAACCTCTTCAGGACACTCTTTTTTTTTTTTTTTTTTTTAAGATTTTGTTTGTTTTGTCAGAGAGAGCGAGTGAGCGTGTGCATAAGCCGGGGGAGTGACAGGCAGGAGAAGCAGGGTCCCTGCTGAGCAAGGACACCCCAATGCGGGACTCAAACCCAGGACCCTGGGATCATGATCTGAGCTGAAGGCAGATGCTTAACTGACTGAGACACCCAGGCATCCCCTTCAGGACACATTTTAAGTGAAAAAGCAAATCAAATAAAATGTTTAGTATAATATATATTATATAACTCCTACCTCTATATATCCTGTATTTCAATACTGACACTCCCTCTACAAAAACAAATATCCTCAGTATTTTTTCTGGTAATGAGGCATTACACAAGTAAAGTGTTGTTAATAACGCACACTCACTACTGAAAAACTTAAAATGTAGGAAAGTATTCAAGGAAAGAAACATCTGGAATTCCAGCACCTAGAGAGAGACCTACCCTTAACATTTTGATGTATTTTCTTCTGATATTTTTTCTATGTACATTTCTATACATTAATTCTTGTCTAAAACAAACCCCAAACTTGGGATTATATTCTATGCAGTTTGGAAAACCCTCTATTTTCTTCTTATAATGTGAGCACTTTTCCACGGCTTTATCTATTCCCTTCAAATTTGATTTTTAGAGGCTGCACAGTATTCTACTTTACGGATATAATACATGTAATTAATCTTTTTTATTACTTCTAAATTTTTGCTACTACAAAAGCCATGTGACAAACCCCATTGCTGGGGACCCTTCGCATGTCTTTCTTCGGTATCTCACTTTCTACGTTACAGCTGTAGGCCTCTTCTTTTCGGAAGATTTTGATGTAGCTGCTCAATTTCTTACTTAATCGTTAAAGTTCTGAATTGTACCTCTTGCCTGCTAACCTTTCACTCGTCTTCTCCCCCAGTTCTGACTGCAGGTGAGAGTGACAGGAAGAGCTACTCCACTCTGTGGTGTTCCTGGAGCTCTATGATGCTAAGGACCATCAGACCCAAATTCACCAGCCACCACCTTCCCGTTGGTGTCCCTCCTCCACACACGGTCCTGGTGGCATACCATTACTGTACTTCAGGAAAATAGCGATGGTGAAGGGGCAGATTTTGCTTTCCATGCTTGCTGTGAACTCTGGGTCTACTGTACAAACGATGCACAGGGTCTCCATCACCAGGTTGAGAACCTCTGAGCTGAACTGGGCTGCTAGGTGAATTAAGCCATCCAGGATACTGGGGAGGAAGGGCTGAAGCACGTGGGTACTCTCTGAGACTTTTAGTTGGTCACAATAACTAGAGAAAGAGAGAAGTAAAGAATTACTCACAAGTGGATCCCTTCATTCCTGGTTTTTCTAGTCGATATCACAGATTACAGCATTTATACATGTAGCTGTATGAAGCTACTTGTAGAGTTAGTTTTTACTCTTTCTGGGGCATATTTTGTAAACATCAGCACCACCATCTCTATGCTAATTTATTTCTGCTTTGGTTTTTTGCTATTTTAAACTTTCATCCCTCTCCCACTCTGTCATATCATTATATTCACATTATTAAGATGTTAATTATATGTAATTCCTAAGATTACTGCTTTAATCACATCCTTCAGATTTTGATATATATATTCCTGTTATTTTTCAAATAGTTACAGCTTCTTTTTTTTTTGAAGATTTAAAAAATTTCTTTATTTGAGACGGGGCAGGGGAGGAGCAGAGGGAGAGGGAGAAGCAGACTCCCCGCTGAGCACAGAGCCTAATGAGGGGCTCGATCCCATGACCCTGAGATCAAAATTAAAAGTCAGACGCCTTAAATAAATCTTAAAAAAACCAAACCAAACAAAAACAGGATTGGGGGAGGTTCTGAGTGGCTCAGTCGGTTGAGCGTCTGACTCCTGATTTCAGTTCAGGTAGTGACCTCAGGGTCATGAGATCGAGCCCTGCATTAGGCTCTGGGCTCAGCACGGAGTCTGCTTCAGATTCTCTATCCCTCTGCCCTTCCCACTCGTGCTCTCTCCAATAAATAAATCTTAAAAAAAAAAAAAAAAAAGTCAGGGGCATCTGGGTGGCTCAGTCAGTTAAGCATCTGCCTTCTGCTCAGGTCATGATCCCAGGGTCCTGGGATCGAGCCCACGTTGGGCTCTCTGCTTGGTGGGGAGCCTGCTTTTCCCTTTCCCTCTGCCTGCTTGTGCTGTCAGATAAATAAATAAAATCTTAAAAAAAAAAAAAAGCATCAGGTGCTGAACTAAGCCACCCAGATGCCCCCAAATAGTTAAGGGTTTTTTTTTTTGTGTTTGGTTTTTGTTTTGTTTTAAAGATTTTATTTATTTGTCAGAGAAAGAGAGAGAGAGCAAAGGCAGGAGGAGCGACAGGCAGAGGGAGAAGCAGCCTCCTCGCTGAACAAGGAGCCGGATGCGGGACTCAATCCCAGGACCCTGGGATCATGACTGAGCTGAAGACAGACGCTTCACCGAATGAGCCACCCAGGCATCCCAATAGCTACAGTTTTTTTTAACATCTTTTCCAATACAACTGTTATTTAGTAGGAGATTATTTAACTTTCATATTATAAGAATTTTGTACTTTTTGGAATATTTTCCATCCTAAAATGAGATCAATTTGTACAAACATTCCATGCAATAATAAATTTGTAATATCTGTGTACAACAGAAAGTTGTGTACTAAAATTTGTATACTATTTGTAGGGTTAAAGTTTTCTATACATACTGTTAACTTATTCACCTGTTATTCAATCAATATTTACTGAGTGCTGCTTACCATGTTCAATGGAATATAATTATTAAAGACATACTAAGTCTTTACTTTTACCTTCAGAATGGCAATAAAAGTCAATAAAAATGCTGTTTCTCTATGTTAAAAGCACCTAGTACAGAAACAAGGCCCTCCCCAGGTACTCAAGAAATGGTTTCTCCTAATTTTTTTAAGTGGTTTATAACCATGTTACTTGTGTCAGATGCTGGGTTCAAAGGTCCATAATAAACAGTGAAACTGTGGGCTTTGATCTCTCAGATCTGTCCATAGACTTTTTAAAAAATATTTATTTACTTATTTGAGAGACAGAGAGAGTGGGAGAGTGGAGGGAAGAGCAGAGGGAGAGGGACAAGCAAATCCCACAACCCATGAGATCATGACCTCAGCTGAAATCATGAGTCGGACACTTAACAAACTGAGCCACCCAGGGGCCCCAGACTTTTTGTTTTTTTGGTCCATAACATCTTGATTTTCAATTCTACCTTGCTCTGGAGCTAACTTTTCCTTAAGAGCTGATCTGTCATCTGGCCTTGGTCAGCTCTCAACTCCTTAGACTAGGTTTTGTATCCATCTCTCTACTGGTCCTCAGTTGTGCTCTACCTCCTCCCCTCTGCTTCTCCACTCTAAGGATTTATACTTACTCTGCTCTTCTGACGAACTTGAAACTATACAGTCTGTTAGATCATGAAGATCGCCTCATCTCCTTAGATCATATGGGATCTTGTATGCCACACTAAGGAAGGTTAGACTTTATTCTGGAAGCCAGTGTATCTCAAACTTTTTTTTATAAATTATTCTTAATACCTTCTTTGCCCTCCCCGAAAGTCTTCAAGCAAAATGAAACCCCAGGAAGATGCTACAGATTTATCCTGTGGCTTCACCTGTCACCCGGCATACTAGGACTTTGTTCTGGGGTACCTGTATCTCAGTTTGAAGAGCACAAATGGGGCCATGAGAATTTCATTACAGGAGCAAAAATATCAGGTTTCTCTTTTAGAAAGAACAGTCAGGCCGCTAAAATACTACAGACTGCAGTAGTGGAGGCTGGAGCAGAGACATCAATTAGGAAGCTATGGCAGCAATTCAGGCACAAGAAGTTGAGAATACAAGCTACTAGACTAGTTGTGGTAGGAGAGAAGAGATGAAAGGCTAAGGAGCCAAGACCTAAAAGGCGGAGATCTGGGATCTCCACTTTTACTAAAACAGGGGATACAAAATCTCTTTGAGCATAAGACCTAAAGGTACCAATTCCTTAAAAAAAAAAAAAAAAAAAAGTACTGATTTTTTCTGAATATAGGTAGAGCAGGCTTGGAGGCGGTCAACAGTAAGCTCAGTAGTAGATGTGTTATCCGCCCTGGTACTGGTAAGTAGCAAGATATATTCATTCAGAGCTCTGGAGAAACGCTGGCGTAACTATGATCTGAGAAATATGACAACAGTAGAAGTATCTGTTGACCAACATCTTGTTTCAGAAATGATTTCGGGCAGTTTGCAATTATACATAAATTATGACATGGAAGAATAAATTAAAACCAGGGCAAAAGAAAAGCAAAGGGGGTGTGATGGCCATTAAAAGGTTGCTAGTGACATCAGAAAGAAGAGCTTCAGTAATGTGGTAAGGACATAAGCCAGATTGCAACTGGTTGGGAAACTGAATAGGGAAATGATCAACTGGAGAATCTTGGCCGTGATGAAAAGAATAGCTAGGATCCATTCACAGTTTCTTTTTTTCTTTTTCTTTTTTTAAGATTTATTTATTTGACAGAGAGAGACAGAGAGAGAGAGGGAACACAAGCAAGGGGAGTGTGAGAGGGAGAAGGAGGCTTCCCGCCGAGCAGAGAGCCCGATGCAGGGCTCGATCCCAGGACCCTGGGATTGTGACCTAAGCCGAAGGCAGACGCTTAACAGCTGGGCCACCCAGGCGCCCCTCACAGACAGTTTCTAACCTGGGATCCACAGATGTGGTCAAGGGATCTAGCCTTTGATACATTATATAAAATTTTATAAACATGTATGAGTGTCCCTTTCCCTGGTGTGCAGTTTTCGTCCCCTTTCCAGAGAGATCTGGTTCACCTTTCAAGTAAATCCCTGCCCATGTAGTCACAGACTTAACATTATTTTTTTAAAGTTTTCTTCCCATTTTTTCTGATTATAAGATATAAATTTATAAACAAATCAACCTGAAATTTTTAACTTAATTTTTTCAGCTTTATTGAGGTATAATTACATATAACATTGTAATTACATGTAACATTGTAAAGTATATATTACGGTGATTTGATATACACATACACTGTGAAAGTTCCTCCTCATCCTTTTTGTTAATACCTCAAACATGTCATATATTTTTTTTGTGTGTGAGAAAATTTAGGTTCTAGTCTCTTAGCAAATTTCAATTATAAAATACAGTGTTACCAACTATAATCAGTTTTATATTAGATCCTCCTATTTTGTTCATCTTATAGAGAGTGTGTACCCTTTTATCAACCTCTCCCTATACCCCCACCCTCCAGCAACCACTTTCTGCTCCTTTTTTTTAAAGATTTTATTTATTTGAGAAAGAGAGAGGGAGAGAGCATGCATGAGTAGGGGGAGGGGCAAGAGAGGGTAAGCAGACTCCCCGCTCAGCCCCAGGACCCTGAAATCATGACCCAAGCTGAAGTCAGACACAACCGACTGAGCCACCCAGGCACCTCTTCAGTGTATAGATATTTCATCTACTTAGTTAAATTTATTCTTGGTATTTTATTGTTTTTGATGCAATTATAAATAGCACTGTTTTAAAATTTCCTCAAAGTTCATTATTAGAAATGCAACTGATTTTTTGTATATTTTGTATCCTGTAAATTTACTGAATTAGTTCTAACAGTTTTTTTGGTGGAGTTTTTAGGGTTTTCTATAACACATGTCAACTGCAAATAGAGACAATTTTATGTCTCCCTTTTCAATTTGGATGCCTTTTCTTTCCTAACTGCTTTAGCTAAAACTTCCGTTATTTTGTTGAATAGGAATGCTGAGAGTGGACATCCTTGTTTTATTCTTGGTCTTAAAAGAAAAACTTCCAGAGTTTGACTGTTCAGTATGATGTTAGCTGTGGGTTTGTCACAGTTGGTCTCTATTGTGTTAAGGTGTGTTCCTACTACGCCAACTGTGTTGAGAAGTTTTTATCATGAGTGGATACTGAATTCTGTCAAATGCTTTTCCTGAATCTATTGAGATGATCCTATCATTTTTACCTTCATTCTATTAAGTGGTATATCACATTGGTTGGTTTACATATGTTGAACCATCCTTGTATCTGAGGGATAAATCCCACTTGATCATAGCTGTGATCCTTTTAATGTACTGTTGAATTTGGTTTCCTCATATTTTGTTGAGGATTTCTGCATCTATATTCATCAGGGATATTGGCCTATAGTTTTCTTTTCTTGTACTGTCTTTGTCTGGTTTTGGTATCAGCGTAATGCTGGCTTCATAAAATGAGTTTAGAAGTGCTCCTTCTTCTTTAGTTTTTTGGAGAAGTCTGAGCAAGGATTTGTATTAATTTTTCTTTAAATGTTTGGTAGAATTCACCAGTGAAATCATCTGGTCCTGGGCTTTTCTTTTATGGGAAGTTTTTGATTACTGATCCAATATCCTTGTTAATGTCAGTTTAGATTATCTATTTCTTCACGATTCAGTCTTGATAAGCTGTATGTTTCTAGGGATTTCTCCATTTCTTCTAGGTTATCCCATTTGTTGGCATATAATTGTTCATAGTAGTCTCTTATGATCCTTTGAATTTCTGTAATATCAGTTATAATGTCTCCTCTTTCATTTCTGATTTTTTAAAATGATTTATGTATTTTAGAGAGAGAGAGAGGGAGCGCACACACATGCAAGCAGGGCCTCGAGGGGCAGAGGGAGGGGGACCGAGAGAATCCTCAAGCAGACTCCCCGCTGAGCACCAAGCGCAACTTGGGTCTCAATCTCACGACCCTGAGATCATGACCTGAGCTGAAACCAAGAGTCAGAGGCTTAATCGACTGAGCCACTCTGGTGCCCCTCATTTCTGATTTTATATTTGAGTCTTCTCTCGTTTCTTTTTAGCCTAGCTAGAGTTTGTCAGTTTTCAAAAAACACGGCTCTTAGGTTCGTTGGTCTTTTCTATGATTTTTCTGTCTCTATTTATTTTTGTTCGGATCTTCCTATTATTAACTTTGGACTTAGTTTGTTTCTTCTTTTTCTAGTTTCTGAGATATAAAGTTAAATTGTTTGGAATCTTCTTTTTTTTTTTTTCCTTAATATAGAGACTTATCTCTATAAACTTCTCTCCTAAAACTGGTTTTGCTGCATCCCTTAAGTTTTGGTATGTTATGTTTCCATTTTTGTTTCTTTCAAGATATTTTTCTTTCTTTTTTTTTAAATTTCTTTTCCCATTGATTGTTTAGGAGTTTAATTTTCACATATTGTGAATTTCCTAGTTTTCCTCCTGTAATTAATTTCTAGTATTATTTCACTGTGGTTGGAAAAGATAGTTGGTATGATTTCAATCTTCTGAAGTTTGCTAGGACTAGTTTTGTGACCTAACACATGACCTTTCCTGGAGGATGTTTTGTGCGTGCTTGAGAAGAATGTATATTCTGCTGCTGTTGGATAGGACCCTCTGTATATGTCTATTATGTCCATTTAGTCAAAAGTATAATTCAAGTCCAATAGTTCCTTACTGACTTCTGTTTGGATGATCTATCCATTGTTGAAAGTGGGTTATTAAAGTCCCCTACTATTACTGTATTATTCAGATGTTAGTATTTGCTTAATATATTTAGGTGCCCCAATGTCAAATGTATATATTTACAAATATTATATCTTTTTTTTTTTTTTAAGATTTTATTTATTAACTTGACAGAGGGAGACAGCCAGCGAGAGAGGGAACACAAGCAGGGGGAGTGGGAGAGGAAGAAGCAGGCTTCCAGCGGAGGAGCCTGATATGGGGCTCGATCCCAGAACACCGGGATCACGCCCTGAGCCGAAGGCAGACGCCCAACGACTGAGCCACCCAGGTGCCCCCCAAATATTATATCTTTTTGATGAACTGACCCCTTTATCATTACATAATGCCTTTTTCTCTCTCTCTTGTACAGCTTTTGAGCTAAAGTCTATTTTATCTGATAAAACAGCTACCCTTGCTCTGTTTTGGTTTCCACTTGCATAGAATAGCTTTTCCATCCCCTCACTTTGAGCATGTGTATCCTGAAGTGAGTCTCTTAAAAGCAGCATGTAAGTTGGGTCTTTTTTAAAAATCCATTCGGCTACACTTGGCTTTTGATTAGAGGTTGGTTGGTTGGTTGGTTGATTTATTTATTTATTTTAAAGATTTTACTTATTTGACAGAAACAGCCAGTGAGAGAGGGAACACAAGCAGGGGGAGTGGGAGAGGAAGAAGCAGGCTCACAGCAGAGGAGCCTGATGTGGGGCTCGATCCCAGAACGCTGGGATCACACCCTGAGCCGAAGGCAGACGCTTAACGACTGCGCCACCCAGGCGCCCCTATTTATTTATTTATTTATTTTTATTTTTATTTATTTATTTTTTTAAAATATTTTATTTATTTATTTGACAGAGATAGAGACAGCCAGCGAGAGAGGGAACACAAGCAGGGGGAGTGGGAGAGGAAGAAGCAGGCTCATAGCAGAGGAGCCTGATGTGGGGCTCGATCCCAGAACGCCGGGATCATGCCCTGAGCCGAAGGCAGACGCTTTAACCGCTGTGCCACCCAGGCGCCCCTATTTTTTTTTGTTTTTTAAAGATTTTATTTATTCAACAGAGATAGAGACAGCCAGCGAGAGAGGGAACACAAGCAGGGGGAGTGGGAGAGGAAGAAGCAGGCCCACAGCAGAGGAGCCTGATGTGGGGCTCGATCCCAGAACGCCAGGATCACGCCCTGAGCCGAAGGCAGACGCCCAACTGCTGTGCCACCCAGGCGCCCCCTCCCCTATTTATTTTTAAATAAAATTTTATTTATATATTTGAGAGAGAGAGAGAGCACAAGCCAGGGAAGGGGAGGAGCGGAGGGAGAGAGAGAGAAGCCGACTCCCTGCTGAGCAGGGAGTCTGGTGCAGGACTCGATCCCAGCACCCTGGGATCAAGACCTGAGCTGAAAGCAGACGCTTAACCAACTGAGCCACCCAGGCATCCCTTGATTAGAGATTTAAATCCATTTACATTTAAAGTAATTCTTGAAAGGCACCTGAGTGGTTCAGTCAGTTAAGCATCCGCCTCCTGATCTCAGCTCAGGTCTTGATCTCAGGCTCATGAGTTCAAACAGTGCACTGGGCTGGCTCCACACTAGGCATGGAGCCTACTTTAAAAAAAAAAAAAAAGTAATTTTTGATCAGTAAGTACTTACTAATACCATCTTACTGTTTTCTGATTCTTCTGTAGTTCCCTTGTTTCTTTCTTCCTCTCTTGCGGTCTTTGTGAATTTATGATTTCCCGTCGTGGATTGCTTTGATTATGTTGTCTATTAACTTCACACTGATAACTTTGTATACAAAAGCTCTACTCTTCATTCCCTCTCTTTTATGTTTTTGATGTCACAATTCAAGTCTTTATATTGCATATTCATTAACAAATTATTTAGCTAGTTATTTTCAATATCTTTGTCCCTTAACCGTTAGAGTTGTGGTTAACACACTGCCAGATTACAGTATTAGAGTATCCTGAATTTGATTATATACTTATCTTTACCAGTGTGTTGCATATTTCATATTATTAATTTCATTTTAGCTTGAAGAATTCCTTTCAGCATTTCTTGTAAGGTGGGTCTACTGGTGAAGAATTCTCTCAGCTTTGTTTGGGAGACTTTATCTTGCCTTCATTCCTGAAGGACATCTTTGCTGCATATTCTTGGCTGACAGTTTTTTCTTTCAGCACTTTAAATATATCATCCCACTCTCTCCTGGCCTACAAGGTTTCTGCTGCAAAAATCAGCTGGTAGTCTTATAGGGATTCCCTTATATGAGAGAAATGTTTTTCTCTTGCTGCTTTAAAAGTCATCTGATTTTAGTTTGTTTTTTTTAAACTAATTGATAGTTTTATTATAACGTATGTTGGAGAAGATCACTTTGAATTGAAATTTTCGGGTGAAATACTAGCTTCCTGAACTTGGATGTATAATCTCTCCTCAGATTTGGGAAGTTCTCAGACATTATTTCTTTAACTAAGCTTTCTGACCCCTTCTACCTCTCTTCTCCTTCCGGAGCTCCAATAATTCAGATGGTTTCTCTTAATGGTATCCTAAAGTGCACATAGGTTTTTCTTCATTTTTTTTCATTCCTTATTCTTTGCCCTACTTGAGTGGATAATTTCAAAGGTCCTGTCTTCTCTTTCACAGGTTTTTTTTCTTCCTCTTGAGTTGTTCCGCTTTCAATGGTCTCTGTTGTATTTTTTAATTTCATTTTATTGTATTCTTCATCTCTGGAATTTCTGCTTGGTTCTTTTTCATCATTTCTATTTCTTTGTTGAACTTCTCATTTTGCTTATGTATTGTTTTTCTGATTTCATTGGATTGTGTTTTGTGTTTTCTTGTAGCTCACTGAGCTTCTTAAAACAGCTATTTTGGATTCTTTATCAGGTATATCACAGATCTCCGTGTTTGGGGTCAGTTACTGGAAAATTATTGTGCTCCTTTTGTGGTGTCACATTTCCTTGATTTTTCATGTTCCTTGAAGTCTTTCTTGTGTTGAGGTCTTCACATCTGAAGTAACAGTTACTTCTTCCAGTCTTTACTGACTCCTTTAAAGTGTCCAGTCTTGGATTTCTTTGGCTCCAGTGCTATGCTGGAATCTCTCTGCTGGACTCCTGGACTTACACAAAGGCTCCCTCATCCTTGGGTGATCGTCTAAATCTGTGTTCTCCAGGGGTTCCTGGACCACAGTTGAGAGGGGGTGGAGCCAGTTCATGGGCTACTTCAGGGTCTGCAGCTGGGACTGAGGTCTGTATTCCTATTCTCCAACACACAGCTGGAGATCCTCCCAGGTACTTGATGTGTGGTGCCGGCAATAGAACCCAAGCCAAATGGGACTGTAGCCAAGCCCACAAGGGCATGGAGCCGTGTCTGGGGCTACAGCCAGGACTAGGGTTGATACATCAGCCGCTGGGTGTGGGCCTGACTTCTCAAAATGGCTCTCCTTGTTCTTGGACAGCACTGGGGTTTCCTCTCTGGGTCTCACAGCTCCCACAAAGGCACTGCTGTCCATCAATAGATGCCAAGTTATTGTTGTTGAGGGAGGGATACAAGCGAGAGGCATCTTATTCAACTATCCTGCATAAATTATTTCCCCTCAATGCTTTCTAAAGACATATATAATAATGTACAGCATCTCAGTCTCTGCCTCAAAAGGTAAGAAGAGAGCACTGGTAAGTAGAAGATGAATTTTGTACTTTTAGAATTTTAGGTAGCTTTTAGGATTCAGTTGAGACCTTTAAGTTTAGAATTTTAAATATTTCTTAAAAGAACAATACTCCCTCTGATCTTGGTAGGAATATAAATAAAAGCCTAGTTGAGCCACTAGTATATTAGCTGTGAAAAAAGAGAGGTAAAACCGGGAAAAAATAAGCAGTGTTTCTGGGCCACGTTATCCCAAATTTAGTCTATAAAACAGAGAAATCAATCAACAAAGTGACCTGGGCTCTAATCCTGCTTCTATAATTCTTCACTGTATAATCCTATGTAAGTTATTTATCTCTCAATTCTTCACCTTTCTAAGAAAGGGAGCTGGTCTAGACGTTTCCAGAGCTGGATGGAGTGAATTTTAAAGGAAAGAGGAACAAAAGGGAACAAGATCTACTGGGACTCAAAGAAGCCACGTTCTTTCTTTTTTTCCCCTGTTTTCTCTTTTCACTATATGACCCGCTTCAGTGCCTGCAGCCTATGGCACAGAGGCCCGGCAATGGTTCGGGGCCACAGTTTGCTCTGGCATGGGGCACTATGAGAGGCCCAGGGGGACGAGCCTGCCATAAATCCAAACCCATGCACAGAAGCCATGTTCTTAGTTTTTTTTTTTTTTTTTTTTTTTCCTGTCCATTTGCCATTTGGTAGGAGATCTTCATCAGAAATTTCCAAGCACCATAGTCCATTGGCCAAATGCTATTTGGGACTTCTACTCTGAGTAATTTTCTCTTAAAATAGATCTTATCACCCTAAGATGGTGTACTCACCCCCAGATGGCTCTCACAGCAGAAATTCGAACTGATGGGGGTTGTGTCTCATGAAGACCACTAACTGTTGCCTGTAGAAACTGCTGGATCAATTCAGGGGACATAGCAACAGTGAACCGACTGGCAGCCCAAAGTGCCCGGCCCAAGAGAAAAGGAGACACTGGGAGGAAGAGAGAGCAATTAGGGGTTGGACAATAAAAGTTTCTGTTCCTTGCCCTTCCTCCTTTCCCACTTCCATCCTCAACTTGTCACAGTACCTGGATACTACATAATATATACAACTTAATTAAGGAAAAAGAATGATCTTATCAGATAAAAGCAAATGTTCAACCTATGGTACAGAATCATTTTCCCAGTTTCGCTCTTCAGTATTTGTTGCAAAGCAGATCTTGAATATTCTTAGGCTAAAAAGACATACCTCCCTCATTCCCGTCCCTACCTCTCATTATCCTTTACCTGCACTACTAGTTAGTCCTCTAAATGTCTCCATTGCCAGTTTTTCCCTACTCTTCGAACACTACTAAAACATTATAATTATAGCTGTTATTCTTTTATTTGTACCTGTCAATAAATGCCATAGTCTACCAAATAGAGACCATTTTAGTTAAGCATTATATTCAAGGCCCCATGATCAGTAGCTTTAGCATTATCGACAATTTCCTTTTATGCATTCTAAACTCAAGCACACACCCCTCCCAGCAACCCGCATCTTACCTTGCCATTTCTGTGCTTTGTCTATAAGCCAACGCGTTCACCTCTACTTGCATCATGTAACCGATCTCTTAGGCTGAAATAATCCCAGCTATCTCTGTGCTAGTCTTTAGCTTTCTTACATATTCTTACGTATTTTGTTGGATATTCCAGCCACCCGTGTAAGGAGGTCTACCCCCTGTCTACTATAAGCTGCTTGAAGACAGAGACTATACCTAATCAGCTTATCACAGGGCTTACCTTAGTTACTTGTAAACATGTAGTTGATGAGAATTATTGCACAGAACCTAACAACCTGTGCCAGTCGGATAATTACATACTAATTTATATAATACAGAATAGCAGTGCTCAAAGTATGGTCCAGGGACTCCTAAGAGTCCCAAAGTTAAAACTTTCATACCAAGATACCAAAACTTCGATACCAAGATATGACCCATCTTTTTCATTCTCATTCTCTCAGTGTACAGTGGAGTTTTCCAGAGGTGATCTGATGTGTCACACCATGGCTCTGACAGCTAATGAAATGTATGCTTGCATTTCCTATATTTTAGAAACTTCTCAGATTTATTTATCTATTTTAGAATGGTGGGGGGGGGAGAGGGAGAGAGAGAATCTTTAGCAGGCTCTACACCCAGTGAGGAGCCTGATTCAGGGCTCAATCTCATGATCCCGAGATCATGACCTGAGCCAAAATCAAGAGTCAGACGCTTAACCATCTGAGCCACCCAGGTGCCCCAAAACTTCTCAGATTTAATTTCTAATACGTTAAATATTGACACATAAAATTCACAGAAAAATCTCTTTCAGATCACTGATAATTTTAAAAAGTGTAAAGGCATCCTGACCCCAGAAAGTCTGAGAATGGCTGGTACAGAAAAGCTTTTAGCTATTGGCAGGATAATAAATGCTATATATTAAACTTTGCCCCAGTCTCAATTATAAATATTCTCAAGTCTCCATGAATTTTTGAAGGTTCTTTACTACAGTAAATTCTACAAAAAATATATTGATGGGGGGTGCCTGGGTAGCGCAGTTGTTAAGCATCTGCCTTCGGCTCAGGGCATGATCCCAGCGTTCTGGGATCGAGCCCCACATCGGGCTCCTCCGCTGGGAGCCTGCTTCTTCCTCTCCCACTCCCCCTGCTTGTGTTCCTTCTCTCACTGGCTGTCTCTATCTCTGTCAAATAAATAAATAAAATCTTTAAAAAAATATATATATATTGATGGGATTAAGAAATTTCAACACTTTCATTCAACACATAATTATGAAATGCCTATTACATGCAAGGCACCGTGGGATACAAACATGTATTAGACATGATTTCTACCTTCAGAGACTTTATAGTCTAGTATAAGGAAAAAAACATTCATCTGCATAAGTACAGAGTGAAAAAGGATATTCCCAATGCGCCTGAGCTCTGCATGTTCAACCATTTTAATTTTGTGAGTCAGAGAATGGAAGTGACATCGTGAGGTATCCTGTAACAGATTGCCTATTTAAAGTCAGAGTAGAATGTTTTTAAATGGCTTCGGCTGTTCAAAGGGCTAGTCTATGAGCGAGAGGCAAGTGAATGGATTGAGAATGGAGCAAATAATGTCAAATGTCCCATGATTTATGTACTTGGAGAAAGCAAAGATGGCCTTTTGTAATGGGGGTGGGGTGGGTAGGTCTAAGGATGAGGATAAGGCATAGCATGGGCAGAAGCAACAGCTGAAGATGGCAAACAGAGATGGTAATTCTTAGCTACTGCTCTGCACTGCTGCATAAATCAGTCTAATATAGTAGAGCCAACTTTTCTTTTTCTTTTTAAGGCAAGTAGCTAACATGGACTTGAGAATGGAACATTTTAAGTGTTTGGGTATTGGCCAAGAATAAAGTTTGAGAAAAATGACAGGAAACAAACAGGAAGAATGAGCCTGACACAAACCGCCTGAATGTATTTTGGGCTTAATAATGACAGAACTCAAGCCAAAGTTTTCAAGGTACAGTAACCAAATTTGCATCCCATTCAAATGCCAAAACCAGACATAACTGTGGGCACTGATTTGGAAGGAAACGTGAACAGAGCGGAAAAATTATGATTGCAGTAATATTTCTTAATTGGTAAAGCTTGAGCCAAGGTCTCTAGGCTGTTTGAGAGGTTCGGATGAGTTCAAGCTCTAGCATGTAAAGGATTTCACCCAAAGGACACGTGAATACCCGGTTTACCTATCTAAGTGAACAATATAACTGAGTTGATGACAGGTTTAATGATCTTCTAGAATCCTAGCATTGTGCTGAAACATACCTGAAAGGTTGAGGTCTGCAAGGATGACATTGGTCAGGAACCCATGCATGTCGAAATGGATCCTGCCATTCTTCACACTGTCAGTGATGATGGACTTCACTGAGCCGAGGGCAAGCATACATGCCTCGTGTATCTTCCACCTGAGAAAGCAATACCACAGTCTGGTAAAACAAACTACACTGCCAAAAAGATAAACACCCAAGGGAAGGAGAAACGTGAAAGGGCATTCCAGCATCATCTGACCCAAAAAGGCCATTTTCTGTCCTCCCAATCTAAACCTAGAGCTGAAAAGAGTGTCATTCAGATTAACAGATTTTTTAAATTAAAAACAAAGTAAAAATCCTTCCCTCCAAGGCTTTATAAATTAAGCGGTAAAATAAAAGCATCTTAACCAATTATTTTAAGGTTGGGAGGAACTGTTTTAAAACACATGATTTAAAGCAAGGATCTGATTGTCTCAGATCTAATGCCCAGAATATGTCCCTAAGTTAAGTATCTGCTGCTCACTCTTACCAGTGCTCGGTGCCGCTGTTCTTGGTTTGCTCAGCTTCTTGTAAATGCCGAGTGGCTGCGGCAGCCAGGGCTGCTGCACTCTCATTCTGGAAATCAGTGGCCACAGCCTAGGGAGAGAGCAGAGGGGCTAATAAACCTGTTTGTGCAAATTAAACCCATTTTACCTTTTTTTTTTTTTTTTTTTAAAAAGATTTTATTTATTTATTTGTCAGATAGAGAGAGAGAGTGCGAACATAAGCAGGGAGAGCTGTGGGAAGAGGGAGAAGCAGGCTCCTGCCTGAGCATGGAGCCTGAGGCGGGACTCGATCCCAGCACCCTGGGATCACGACCTGAGCAGGCGTCCCAAATTAAACCCATTTTAACTGAAAACTTAACTGCAAACTCAGTGGTTCAAACTCTTTCACACATACAATCTGAAACTCGATTAGGTGTATTAAAAATACAACCCCTCTTAGTTCAGGGTCTTTAATGGAATTAGAGTAATATTTATATTTCTGCAGTGCCTAGGCATTAGGAAGCTAACAAAATGTAAAGCTCCCTTTGGCTAGAGTGAGCAGAGCGTAAGTGAGCAATAACAGACCCAGCTTTGGATAACAATGGACCAGATTATTCATTCTCTGGCAGCCTGACTGTAGAAATAAAAGGCTAATCTACAAATTGAAACTTAGTGTGATCTTTCCTAGGTGCCTTAGGAATACTGAAGGATAATGAGAAGTGTTCACTAATAATGAGAACAAACCTTCTACCCAACAGACAGCACAGATCTTCAGCCTAGAGACAATTTTATGCTCTAGTCAGAGCCAAAGAAAACAGCAGATGTTTGGATGTTCTTCTCTCAGCAATCTAATTTTTTTTTTTTAAAGTTTGCCAACATCTGGTTTGTGCTACAAATTCTGGCTTAAGGGTGGATTAAACTGAGTGTTCCTGATTCAACTACCCTTACTCACCAGAACACTTTATCCTCTGTACCATTTTTACATCTAATATTTACTTGTAAACCAAAACCAGTAGCAATGACTTTGGAATTTCTGAGTCTCGAACTTCATTTGAGATGCTCTCTTGTTATCCTCAAAGAAGTCTAAGATACAGTCACTCAATAAAACTGCTCAACTTGGGTTAGATGTCTAGAAAGAAGAGGGAACACTCAAGTGATACGATTTGAGGTTTTTGGTTGAAGTATCAAGGGAACGCCCTCACCAGCAACAGGTCTTGAGCTGCAATCCGAACTGTATAGGAGAAAGTGTCATCATCCTCGTCCTCTACAAACTGTTGCGGGTTGGCTGTCCACACCTTAATCTGAAAGGGTGATGAAGTCAGGTCTTTGTGAGGCTGCCAATCTGGTTCACACGTTCTCTTTTTTCATCCATACACACGGCAAGATTTCAACCTTTTGTTTTTATCTAGAACAGAACTCTAGCCTCAAAGTCTTTTCTTCTTGATGTAGAGAAGCAAATCCTTTATCAAAGTAAGTAGCAAAGTTATTTCTCTCTAGTAGACACTATTTTAGAATGTGGCTGATTACTAGTTCTCTGCTACCTTTCATCAGCTGTTATTTGACAGATCAACTTTCTGAATATATTAGGGCTCATGGAATATTTAATGTGAAAATTATGTCGATTCTTGTGCCGTTTATATAAGAGAGGCATTATCTTATTTTTTTTTTAATGCTCTTTCTGGTCTGATGACCCACAAACCGGGCTAACAATCTCTGTCTATGTGTCAGTATTTATAGAAAGGGAATACGTTCTTCTAGATACCAGGGTCTTTGGTTAGTGGTACTATGGAGATATAAGTACTCTCAGAGTCCAATTATCTAATATTGGAATTAAAAACCACAACACCCAGAAATCATGGCAATAAAATGGTATCAAATCTTTCCTAGAACTTCACAAGAAGTTACTCTTCTAGTGTCTATTTTTAGAAATAAAAATCGTTCACTTGACCTAGATCTCACTTCAAGTCACACTTTCCCAAAACAAGCTGGTAACTGTCTCCCAAATATCATTTACCTGCTCCTCAGTGATCTGCATGTACAGGATTATATAGTAAATCAACTCGGGCAAGGCTTTCTTAACAGTGCTTTTGAATTTGCTATTTTCTAGGAGAGCATGGACAAACTCAAAAATGCTAAAGACGAGATTTTCAAAGCCCAGGACTTCACCTACAGGAAATACACAAGAGAAGATTTTAATGACAAGAAAGCAAAAGGAAAGCACGTCTGCTGGAAATGAACTACATTGTCTTTGTAAATTAATGAATATTTAAAGTACTTGCTGATTCTTATTCCCGAGGGGAGCTAAGGAGTCAAAGAAAGGACCTTTGAGAATATTAAATATTCTTTGCTTTTTCAAGTAAAAGAATCAGAAACACTGAATATATTTTCTAGAATGTCTATTTTTGATTTGAAATACCTAAAAAATATTAAAACAGAAATGAAAATATCATCATCTGCCAGAAAGAAGTATAGGCTGATGAGATGGCCTTTGAGGTAGCTCTTCCAACTCAGAAATTCTATTTTATGAAATTTATGCAAATGCCTTTGAGGAACAGATTAAGATTTTCAATGTCCCATTTTCCCACATCTAATACACTGAAAGGAAACACAACTAGAAAACTCACTTAAGAGTGTGAAGCCTCTGTGTTACTGTTCGTCTTTGTCTTTGTCTTTTTCTTTTCCTAAATCCCTTTCCTCCCTATGTGGTCTGTTAGGATCAGATAAACTACATACCATCAGAATCCACAGGATCTTCAACTTCCTCTGTGTAATTTACTTCTGTCCTCACATAAGTATGATGAAGAGTAAAGAAACAGAATTTGGAGTCTGCTTTACGTATATTCTACACGGGAATGTGTTACATTCCAACCCTAAGAGTAGATACTTTAAAAAACTCATTTAAAAAAATGGAACCACATGAATGCAAGACCTAATGCTAGATTCCCGACTACGGGTGGTAGCAGGTCCCTTAGGCTTTCTGAAAAGGATATAAAGCTGCACTCTCAGTTAGGGTGTTCCAAACAATAGGCAGAATCTGCTGCATGGAGGACACCATGTGCTTTGGGAAGTTTTTCACCAGGGCTGTCACTGCCTGAGAAATTACAAAGAAAAAGATCTAAGAGTTACACGTGATATAGGAGAAAAACCAATGATTTCAGACCACCTTCTAAAACTCCAAGTATCTCAATGGGAGTAAATGTTTACCTTGAGGACTTCCATCTTAAACCCACTGTCAGATGTGGGGCCATCTGGTATCTGGAGGGCCTGAACAAAGGCCTCTGTGAACTGCTGCACCACAGGAAAGATCAGAACTTTGGCTGCACCCTGGTAACAGAAACCAAAGCCAACATTGGACATACTGCTAATCAGTGGCTTCAATATATACATATCAAACACCGAAACACAGATCAGAAGAGTGCAGCCATAAAGTCACTGGAGGTGTCACCCAAGATTTCAGGTTTCCTTCTCTAACACCTGCAGTTCCTCACCATGGCCTCCTGAAAAGCTATCACATATAAGACAACTTTTCAGAACTGCTTCTGAATGATAGGGGTTGGTGCTTTTCAGCTAGCTTTGTCTCACGTGAGAGGGCCAGAAGACGGTAGTGAAGTTCTGAGGGATGGCTCATATGAAAAGATGCAGGGTAAAGTGGTTTAATAAGGCTCCAACAAAAGGAAACTAAACTATATACAAACGAAATATGTAATAAAATGCTAAATGCATCCACAACTCTGATTAAATCGGGGTGCATTCTGGTACTACTGAAATGAAGTAAGTCACTGTTACGCCTCTAACGAAGGCACAGAGGGTTTTTTTTTGTTTTTTTTAAAAGATTTTATTTATTTATTCAACAGAGATAGAGACAGCCAGCGAGAGAGGGAACACAGCAGGGGGAGTGGGAGAGGAAGAAGCAGGCTCATAGCGGAGGATCCTGATGTGGGGCTCGATCCCATAACGCCGGGATCACGCCCTGAGCCGAAGGTAGACGCTTAACCGCTGTGCCACCCAGGCGCCCCCGGCACAGAGGTTTTTAAGCATGAAGTAGTCTGTTACTGACCCAGAGGCTCCCTTACCTTTTCCAGTTCCTCCATGTTACAGATCATATGGGCACAAGTGGTAAAAATCTCCACAGCTCGGGAACGGGTTCGAATACCATACACCTGTGAAAAGTTATAGCCCAGCCATGAGATAGGTGTGTCTGTGTCTGCTTCTCTGTGACCAGAAGAAAAACTATGACTTCTCAGTCCTGACATGGGACTGGATTCCCTAGAGATGGGAAACATCATCTACTCATATCCAGGACAGACGTCTGTAATTCAGAGAATAAAAGCCAGCGGAATGTTAGAACTCAGGGGAATTAGCCTTACATGTAGGCCTCTGTGGGCTGATTTGATTAAAAATATTAGGCTGGATACTGCTTGAAATCTCAGCACAGTCAACATATTTCTTTCAAGAGACAGACCCTTGACTGGTGGCAGCGAGGAGCAGGGAGGTGAAAACATCACCCATTAGGCACTCATAGTTTATTTCTACTGTTTATATGCTAGAAGCCAATGATGGGCAATGCAGCAGTGGACTGCTTGCTTACACTTAACTGAGGTGAACAAGCTGAGGTGGGCTGCCTGGATGAGAGGCTAGAGGGAACACGGAACACCAGGTCCTCAAGGGTTGCAGGATGCCAGGAGGTAAGAGATATGTGAAGAAACGATGCACAGGCTATTTCATTCTCTTATCAAAGGCTGACCCTCACAGTTATAAATGAAAGATCTAAGGTTAACCCAGATTCGGATCTCTGTCAGTTCTGGTCTTTAAGTGTGGGGATCGGCAGCAAACACCACAGTTCCCCGCACGAGACGTGGAGACTGACCAGAGCCTGAGCAGCGCTTAGGTGCTGTGATCTTGGAGCTGAGATGTCCTACCTCGGCCATGGTGAAGATCTTATACATCTCTGGAAGAATGACTGGAGCGACGAGCGGCATCTGCGTGTCCGTTACTTCCCGAGTGAATTCTACAAAGGAAAAAGGAGCACTATAAAAAATACTGCTTTATGAAGAGGTAAGTGGGAAAATTTTCAAACTGCTTCTAAGTGGCAGTTCCCAAGCAGATAGCATACAGGTAAAGACACTGGCCTGGTGGTCTTATCCTGGGGAAGGAAAAGGTCCAAGAGTTATTATCTGTTAGAAGGGGAAAGAGAACAGCACAGAGATAAAGGAAAATACCTAAGATCGAGAAAAAAACTTTATACAAATATTGAAAGAAAGAAAAAAAAAACATATTGAAAGAAAATCTGTAAGAGCTGTGTAAAAGTCCTCGTAAGGTCACCTTAGGGAAATCTAATTTATGTATTAATCTAATTTATGCCCGATCGTCAACATCCAGGTGCACTTTGAGGTGTCTTACCTTTGGTTCCATTTTCAATACTCTCCCTTGGTGAGTTGTTCTGATGCACATAATAAAACATATGCAGACTTATTAGGCTTCAATTCCACTCTGTTTACGTTACTCTTCCCAGTGAATGACATTTATTGACCTAGAAGTCAGAGGCTGCTGCTCATTGGAACAGAAGGGATTACCATATGGATGTGGCAAAAAGCAACCTATTCATGAAATGAGACTTGAAGAAGGTGAGGGAAATAGGGGTTGTGTCTTTCTCCTCACTTTCGACACAAGGCACTGAGACAGCATGAAGGACCCTGGGGTTCACGTTACTACTCTGTGGAATACAAGCCCTTGAGTTCCAGTGTCTGTTCACTTTATCAGCTGCTTTTCCTGGCAATTCCACATTATCACTACAGAAATGGAGCTAATCACCTGAGACATTTCTCAGGAGGGTCTACAACTAGAAATGCATGTTGGCACTTTCAAGGTTAATATACCCCATTAATTTTGAGCAATATGAATCACCAGAAGTCAAATGAAGATCAAATATTCAAAACTGAGTCTTCTTTACTAGCTTGAGTTCCTCCTGAAGAATAAATTCTTTTTTTTTTTTTTAAAGATTTTATTTATTTATTCGACAGAGACAGAGACAGCCAGCGAGAGAGGGAACACAAGCAGGGGGAGTGGGAGAGGAAGAAGCAGGCTCATAGCGGAGGAGCCTGATGTGGGGCTCGATCCCACAACGCCGGGATCACGCCCTGAGCCGAAGGCAGACGCTTAACCGCTGTGCCACCCAGGCGCCCCTGAAGAATAAATTCTGAACTCTGAATAAAATGAGTGTTCTATTTCATTCAGAAATCCAAAGAAATTAGTACAAACAAATGTGATGAATAGCATATTAATGTAAACAAGTTTTATCAAAAATGTAGTTTAGCTTAATTCTACTAATAAAGTGCTTAATCACAATTTTTGATCTCCTATAATCATTCCCAGTAGTCCCAATTCATTAACTTTATAAGCTCAAGTAGAAAATAAGTTTTCTGAGGTCACTCAGCAAGTCAGAAAAGGTGTGGGGCACTGGAAATATCTCAATCTCCAAACTTCTTTGAGACTAAAAAAAGCTATATCTGTGGTCAAATATTTCAATCCTTAACTGCTATGTTTGCATTTCCTTCACACCATTAGTGTTAGTTCTCATTTACAAATAGATAAGCCTTAACGAAACCTTACTAAAGGCTTAAAAAAGTATATAGTATCTTAAAAAAAACCCACAGAGAATCAGTCCCATTCTCCTACTGGGCTCCTGTCCATACACCACGCCCCACCATCTTCACGCACGCCCGAGTTGCTGTTGTGAGAGCACCGTCTACCCTCATCTGAAAATATGTGAAGCAGCTCTCTGGGAATGGAGGTTGGCAGCTATCCATCCCATGTCTGCTGACTCCAACATAAAACAATACCCATTTCCCCATAGTTCTTTCCCTGTGGCTGAAAGAAAAGTGATCTCACTGAACAATGATTTCCTTAGTCAAGCACAATGATGGTTCCACAGTATTCCAACTATGATAAATGTACAACTGCCTTTCTCCGTCAGGTTTTTGAAAAAGCTGAACTTTGTGTTGGAAGCCTGGAGGGGAACAACATATCTGTTCACTGATATTCTGGAACCATCAGGTTGTAAATAAAGAATCCTAGATGGCTGATTCCACAGAGAGGGGTATATGAAATCACCTGAACAATGAGTCATACAAGAGAAGCAAGAAGTAATAAGCAGGGAATTAAAAATCTGAACAAGGAATGTTTTGATCTTTTCGGTAAGTCTGCTCTATACCCCAAGCACCTATCACAGATAATTAATAGGAATAAAACAGGTAGTTCAAAAAGGCAGCCAGGACATGGGAAGAAGAGGTCTGAAACAAAAGGAGATGAGGAATTTGTTTTTGGACAGAGAATTGATGTTATCTACTGTCTAGTAAAACTGGGACCAGATGCCAAGTTCAATAAACTGAGAGTCAAAAAAAAAAAGAAAAGGCATTCGTAACTAGGTAGGAATACATTTCAGGTAAGCTAGCAGGGCACAGAAAAAGAGATAAGATATAGGCAGACATTTCACAAGTCTGTATGAACTGAGCGGAAACACAATTTCTAAAAGATCAATAGAAGGTGACTGATATCCAGGTTAAGGGGTCCTTGAAGGCAAAACAGCAGTGACTTCATCTAGGGGGTGGGGAAGCAGGGCAGAAGTTGAAAGACTGGGAAATTCAGGTTCTGGGTTCTATGTTCTGTGAGGGATTAATATATTAATCAAGCTTAGACAAGATACCCATCAAATCTCCTTAGACTAAAAGTATTTTTCTGCAAAATACTTTTTTTTCCTTAGAACAGAAAGAAAGAAAAAGATATCAAATGCTACATTCGCTAAGCTGACCGAATGAAGTTAAGAATTATATAGCTACACTGTTTCTATCTTCTTCCTTATATTCCTATAAAAATTTTATCTGACTGTTCTTAAATTTGCCTTGGTTGAACTAAGTAGAAAATTAATATAATAATGATAATTACCGTAACGGCGAAAATTTACAGAGTGCTTACCTCATGTCAGTTATTATGCTAGACAAATTTTAGCTTATTTAAACTTACGAAAAGACTCCTTCAGGTAAACACTATCATTATCTTCATTTTATATACATGGAAACTCAAGCTCAAGAGACTAAGTACCTTGGGTCAACGTAAAACCAGAGTATGATTTGAAATCGGAGTCCTTAACTACTATGCGGTTACTCTATCCTTAAGTGTTTAAGGTTTCATAGTAGTAGAAATACTATATTAACTTAATTCTCTGGAAAGAGTCAATGAAGTGGGAGGATAGACATGGAGATAAAAACTAGGGAGGAGGAGCATCAGGAAGAGCTATAAATTTCAATTCCTATTGGTTAGAGCCATTCCATCACATAGTCTCTTATAAGTGTTCTTGGGATCCAAGTACCAATACGAGGGAAAAACTTCTGATACCTGTCAGCACTCGCATGGCTCCATGGACTGCATTTAAATCTCCACTCATCAACATCTCCATGAGCAGGCTGAAGAGTTGGGGCCAGGCTTCAGGCCAGTCCCAGTGGGCAATGGCTGACACTGCATAGGCCACACTGGAGCGCACCTTACTTATTGATTCTCTCAACCCGTTGGGCAATAGCTCCCGGATAACAATTTTTGCCTGCAGAGGAGAAAAGCCCACCTGCCATTAGACCAGGTTATAAGTGACTGGCGGAGTTCTATCCAGTTTATGTGTTGGAAAAACAATGCGTGTAAGATACTGCATATCTATCAAAAATCTCCAGTACACAAACTTGACAAATCATTCATTCAGACAGTTCATCTGTGATCCCTAAACTTATCTGTCCATTACAGCAGCCATCAGCTACCTGCGGTCCTTTATATTTAAATTAATTAAAATGAGGTGAAATAGGCAGCAGCTCTTTCTGCTAATCAAATAATTCTCCTTACCCTTTCTGTAGTTTCAGGAGGCCTAAACTTGGGTCCTGTCCCCGTGCTTTAATAACCCACCAATTTTGCACCCCCCCCCCAAAAAAAAAAAAGGGTGGGGATGAAATAAAAAATTCAGTTTCTCAGTTTCATCAGCCACATTTTAAGTGCTCAACACCCATATGCAGCCAGTAGCTACTGCACCACACAGCACAGATACAGAACATTTCCATAACTGCAGAAAGTTCCAATGGACAGTGTTGTCCTAGACCTTATACCTCAAAATTTCTTGGGGGCCCAGAATGGCTGCATAGTGCTGTACTAAGTAGAAACATTATTTCACTTAATCCTCAAACAACTCTTTGAAGTTGAAATTTTAATTTTAGTTTTAGATATTTAGGAAATTGAAGCTTAGAAGTTAAAATACTTTTCTAGTATTTTCATAGTTAGTAAAAGGCAGAACTGGAATTTGAACACAGGTCAGCCTGACACTGGAGCTCTCTTACTTGCAGCATGTTGCCCACTTGCCAGCTACCAACTGATCTTTTCTCCCTAGTCTTCTGATTGCCCTAGGTTGTCAAACAATGGTGACAGCTCAGTCTCTTAAGATGGTCCCTCAAATCTCTATAGGAAGACTAATCAAATAATTCTCCTTACCCTTTCTGTAGTTTCAGGAGGCCTAAACTTCTCTGATTGGGCACACCAGTGAGTCTCCACATATTGCTTCAGAATGACTGATGCCAGCTGCGAAGAGAGTAAGCCAAGTAATACAGCAAGAAAAAGACTTTCTTCATATATAAAAATCATACACACACACACACACACACACACACACACACACACACACGGCCTAATACATTCATTTGAAGTATATCTAAATCTAGTACAAAATCCTAGGTTATTTATAAATTGACATTAATTCTTTCTTTTTCCAATAAGAAAGTTTCATTACCAAGTAAAAAGGGAAATTACTCATAAATTGGGCCAATCAGTCTGGACTTACCTGACGGATTGCCAATGCTCCCTGGGGGTCTACAGTCAGTTCTGCCAGGTGAACACCAAATTCTGAAAGAGAAAATTTTATTGTGAATAAAAGCCCCCAGGAAAGCCATAGGAATATACTGAGCTTTAACCCTAATGCCAACAAAAAAAATTTCAGAAAGGAGATTGATTTATTGCTTTTAAAAGTGCTGATTATTGCTAAGATTGGTTCTTCTAAATAAGAGAAACAGCTGGCCTGCAGGACACGGCTGCTCACAGTGAATAGTTCCAGCGCTCTCATTTTCTCCAACCACTGCATAGCATCTTCCAGCCATCTTCTCTTCCAAGATGGCAACACCTTCCTCTTAGACCAATGGGGTAGTAGCTAATTGAAAACCAGTACTAACTCCAAAGAAAAATTAAAAGGTGAGATTTCAGGAGTTGCTCTGATATACACTACCACATAAGAGATGATGAAGTCTAAGAAAATCTGGCTTTTAAAGAGGTTTAGTCCTAAAAATGTAACTGTTATAAGCAAACAGCTTCCAACAAGCAATGTGAGCAGTAAACTTGAAATGCATATTGAGAGACTTATAAACAACGCTTACTCCCACATTAAAATTTAAATCCTTCAATGTGATCCATATAAAAATCTCAATGATGTTTTTTTTTGCAGCAACAGAAACTTATCCCAAAATTCATATGGAATCTCAAGGGACCTCAATCTTTTTTTTTCTTTTTTTAAAAGATTTTATTTATTTATTTGACAGACAGAGTGCGCAAGCACAAGCATTATTCTCAACAGCCAAAAGACGGACGCAACCCAAGTGTCCATCCACAGATGAGCAGATATAAGGTGGTACTACACACAGAACTGAATAGCATTCAGCCTTCAAAAGAAAGGACATTTCGCAATATGCCACAACTGCTAAAATAGGTGAACCTTGAGGACATTATGCTAACAAAATACATAAGTCACAAAAGGGCAAATACTGTATGATTCTATTGATATGAGGTACTTAGAGTAGTCAAGGTCATAAATACAGAAAGCGTAACAGAGGTTGCAAGGGGGTGAGGGGGGCGGAACCGGGAGTTATTATTTAATGGGTTTACAGAGTTTCACTTTTACAAGATGAACAGAATTATGGGAATGGTGGTGACAGTTGTACAACAACGTGAGTGTATTAAATGTCATTGAACTGTGTGTACTTAAAGATGGTTAAAATGGTAAAGTTTATGTTAAGTGTATTTTATTATAAAAATAAAAAAAATAGATCTAATTTACACTTGCAAAGGAGTCTATTGTCAAATGCGGAAGAAGAACGTAAGACCAGGAGTGCATCATAATTGTCACACTTCACATTTTAGGGCTGTGCTATCCAACATGGTAGCCATTACCTCCAAGGGGCTACATGCCACCTGAAATGTGACTAGTGAGGACTGATGTGCTATAAATGTAAAATATACACAATATTTTAGTAATGTTTATTGAAATGATACTTTACACACATTAGGTTAAATGAATACAGTTTTGAAGATTATTTTTACCTGTTTCTTTTTACCTTTTCAATAGAGCTTTTAGAAAATTTAAAATTTCACCTGTGATTATATTCCTATTGGACAGCACCGTTCGAGAGAATGAATGGTAGGTTTTCAGATGTGTTTGGTTGTGGTAGGTGCACAGGTTACAACAGGTGTACCATTCCCTTTTGGAGGGAGCTATAGATCAGTGAGGTTAAGAGCATGGGTTCTGAAATTAGGCAAGTTTAGGCTCAAATCCTGAAACAACTATGTTTGAGTTTAGGCAAGTTACTTATATTTTCTAAATCCCCATTTCCTCATCTACAAAATAAGGACAACGGTATCAAGTTTCCAAGCAATCCTGTGAGAACAATCCATGGCACACAGTAAAAACTTTAAAAATCAGCTACTGTGGCAATCCCTATCAAACTCCACAATGGCATTTTTCACAGAAATAGAACAAACAATCCTTAAATTTGTAACCACAAGAAACCCCAAATAGCCAAAGCAATATTGAGCAAGAACAATGCTGGAGGCATCCCTGATTTCAAATTAATTTACAAAGCTATAGTAATCAAAACTGTATGTAACTGGCATAGTACATAGATTAATGGAACAGAAGAGAGCCCAGAAATTAACCTATGGTCAATTAATTTATGACAAAGGAGGCAAGAATATGCAATGGGGAAAAGGACAGTTTCTTCAATAAATAGTGTTGGGAAAACTAGACTTCTATCTTACACCATATACAAAAACTAACTCAAAATAGCTTAAAAGACTTGAATGTAAGACCTGAAACCATAAAACTTCTAGTAGAAAACATAGGTGATAAGTTTCTTGATGTGAGTCTTAGCAATGGTTTTCTGGATTGACATCAAAAGCAAACATAAATACGTGACTACAGGCACACCTTGTTTTATTGCACTTTGCTTTACTGTACTTTGCAGACAATGAGTTTTTTATAAATTGAAGGTCTGGGGCAAACCTGTGTTGAGCAAGTTCACTAGTGTCATTTTTTCAGCAGCATTTGTTCACTTTGTGTCTGTGTCACATTTTGGTAATTCTCACAATATTTTAAACTTTTTCATTATTATTACATTTGTTATAGTGATCCGTGATGAGTGATCTTTGATGTTACTATCGTTAAGTGTTTTGCAGCAACACAAACTGTGTCCATATAAGATAATGAACTTAATAATAAATGTTTGCTATGACTGCTCTACTAACTGGTTGTTTCCGCTTCTTTCTTCCTTTCTTTGGGTGTCCCTAATCCTGAGACACAACGATATTGAAAGTAGGCTAATTAATATCCATACAATAATCTCTAAGTGTTCAAGTCAAAGGAAGAGGTGCATGTCTCACACTTTAAAAAGCTTGGTGAGGAACCCATATCCAAAGCCAAGAGAAGCTGAAAGCTAGGCTTCCTGCGCCAGTTAGCTAAGTTGTGAATACAAAGAAAAAGTTCTTGAATGAAATTAAAAGTGCTACTCCAGTGAACACACAAATGGTAAGAAAGCAGAGTCTTATTACAGATATGGAGAAAGTTTTAGTGGTCTAGACAGATCAAATCAGCCACATTCCCTTAAGCCAAAGCCTCATCCACAGCCAGGCCCTAACCCCTTGCAATTCTATGAAGGCCGGGAGAGAGGAAGAAGCTGCAGAAGAAAAGTGTGAAGCAGCAGAGGCTGGGTCATGAGGTTTAAGGAAAGAAGCCATCTCCGTAATATCGAAGTGTAAGCCGAAGCAGCAAGTGCTGCTGCAGAAGCCACAGCAAGGATCCAGAAGGTCTAGCTGAGATCCTTCACGAAGGTGGCTACACGGAACAACAGATTTCCAATGTAGATCACACAGCCTCAGCCCGGAAGGTGGTATGTAGGACTCTCACAGCCACAGAGAAGTCAGTGCCTGGCTTCAAAGTTCCACAGGACAGCCCGACTTGCTTGTTAGGGGCTCATGCAGCTGGTGACTTTAAGCTGAAGCCAGTGCTCACTTAACTATTCTGAAAATCCTATAGCCCTTAAGAATGATGCTAAATCTACTCTGTCTGCGCTCTATAAATGGAACAACAATGGCTGGATGACAGCCATTTATAACATGGTTTACTGAATATTTTAAGCCCCGTGTTGAGACCTATTGCTCAGAAAAAAAAGATTCCTTTTAAAATAGGACTGCTCACTGACAATGCACCTGGTCACCCAAGAGCTCTGATGCAGATGCCCAACGAGATTAATGTTTCATGCCTGCTAACACAACATCCAGTCTGTAGCACAAGGATCAAAGAGTAATCCTGACTTTCAAATCTTATTATTTGCTCAGGTAATGATCCCAGGGTCCTGGGACTGAGCCCCGCATTGGCCTCCCTGCTCAGCAGGGAGTCTGCTTCTCTCTCTGCCCTTCCCCCTGCTCATGCTCTCTCCCTCTCTTAAATAAATAAAAAAATCTATTAAAAAAATACATTTTGTAAAGCTATAACTGCCATACATAGTGATTCGTGTGATGAATCTGGGCAAACTGCAAAGCTTCTGGAAAGGATTCACCATTCTAGATACCACTAAGAACATCTGTGATTCATGGGAAGAGATTAAAGTATCAACATTAACAGGGGTTTAGAAGAAGTTATTTCCAACTCTCATGGATGTCTCTGAAGGGCTCAAGACTTCAGGGGAAGAAGTAACTGCAGATGTGGTGGAAATGGTGAGAGAACTAGAATTCGAAGTGGAGTTTAAAGATGTAAATGAATTGCTACAATCTCATGATAAACTTAAATGGATGCGGGGTTACTTCTTATGGATGAACAAAGAAAGTAGATTCTTGAGATGGAATCTACTGGTGAAGATGCTGTGAAGATCTCTGAAATGACAACAAAGGATTTAGAATAATATATAGAGTTGATAAAGCAGTATCAGGGTTTGAGAGGATTGGCTCCAATTTCGAAAGAAGTTCTTCTGTGGGTAAAATGCTATCAAACAGCATCGCATGCTTTAGAGAAATTATTTGGGAAAGCAAGAGTCAACTGATGTGACACACTTCATTGCTGTCTTACTTTAAGAAATTGCCATAGCTGCCCCAACCTTCAGCAACCACTGCCCTGATCAGTCAGCAGCCATCAACATCAAGGCAAGACCCTCCATCAGCAAAAATATTATGACTTGCTAAAAGCTCAGATGATGATCATTTTTTAGCAATATTTTTATTTAAGATATGTACACTGTTTTTTAGACATAATGCTACTGCACAATTTAACAGAATACTTAACAGAAACATAACTTTTTTTTTTTTAAAGATTTTATTTATTTATTCGACAGAGATAGAGACAGCCAGTGAGAGAGGGAACACAAGCAGGGGGAGTGGGAGAGGAAGAAGCAGGCTCATAGCAGAGGAGCCTGATGTGGGGCTCGATCCCAGAACGCCGGGATCACGCCCTGAGCCGAAGGCAGACGCTTAACCGCTGTGCCACCCAGGCGCCCCCAGAAACATAACTTTTATATGCACTGGGAAACCAAGAAATTCATTTGACTCGCTTCACTGCAGTATCTGCTTTATTGCCCTCATCTGGAACTGCATCCACAATGTTCCCAAAGTATGCCTGTTACAGCTAAAAAGCTGATGCACAGCAAAGGAAATCAACAAAATGAAAAGGCAACCTACTGAATGGAAGAAAATATTTGCAAATCAAATGTCTGATAGGGGTTAATATCCAGTATATAAAGAACATGTACAGCCCAACAGCAAAAGAACAATACAATTAAAACCTGAGTGGAGGATTTGAATACACACTTTTTCCAAAGACATACAGATGGCCCACAGGTACATGAAAAGATGCTCAACATCATTAATTATCAGGGAAATGCAAATCAAAACCGCAATGAAATATCACCTCACATCTGTTAGGATACTATTATATTATCAAAAAGACAAGATATAACAAGTGTTAGTGAAAAAGGAACCCTTGGTGCAGTTGGCGGGAATGTAAATTGGTACAGCCACTATGGAGGTTCCCCCCAAAATTAAAAATAGAACTACCACATGATCCAGCATTTTCACTTCTGGGTATTTATCCAAAGAAACAAAAACACTAACTCAAAAAGATATATGCACCCACATGTCCATCGCAGCATTATTTACAATAGCCAAGATATGGAAACAAACTGAACGTCCTCTGACTAATGAATGGATAAAGAAAATGGTATGTGTGTGTGTATGGTTGCCAAAGATGACAGTGGTGTGGTGGGGAGGGGGTGGGTGGGGAGGAGACGGCCAAAATGGATGGAGTCAAAAGGTACAAACTTCCAGTTATACAGACAGTCAGTCATGGGGAAGTAATGTGCAACATGTCAGCTATAGTTAATAATACTGTATTGTATATTTGAAAGTTGTGAAGAGAATACATTTTAAAAGTTCTTTCCATAAGAAAAATAAAAATTCTGTAACTAAAATAAAATCATATATTGTGCTACTATTTTTATTGCCCACCATGAGTATGTTGCAAAAAATCACTTATTGTGCTATTATTATGTTTACTGCTCATGAGTACATTGTTCGGATTTCCTATCTCTATAACTAAAGTTACTTTCTTCTTTTTTAAATTTAAAATTTTTGTAAACATTTTATTTATTTGTCAGAGAGCGAGCAGAAGCAGGGGGAGTGGTAGGCAGAGGGAGAAGCAGGCTCCCTGCTGAGCAAGGAGCCCAACACTGGACTCAATCCCAGGACCCTGGGATCACAGCCTGAGCCGAAGGCAGACTTTTTTTTTTTTTTTTAAGATTTTATTTATTTGACAGAGACACAGAGGGGGAGGGAACACAAGCGGGGGAGTGGGAGAGGGAGAAGCAGGCTTCCCACTGAGCAGGGAGCCCGATGTGGGGATCGATCCCAGGACCCTGGGATCATGACCTGAGCCGAAGGCAGATGCTTTACCAACTGAGCTACCCAGGTGTCCCTAAAGTTACCTTCCATGGTAAATTCTAACTATCACAATTGGATTCCACTGGAATAGCTATCCAAAGGATATTTATACAAATAGAAAAGCTTAATACCAAGAAAAAGTCACCCATAGCAGTGTTTCATGTTCAAGGCTTATCCAAGTAAACAGGTTAAAAGCTACTGAAAATAATCTGTCTCTCTCTCTCTCTCTCTCTATATATATATTTTTTTTTGAGAGGGAGGGAGGGAGGGAGAGGTGGAGGTGCAGAAGAGAAGGAGAGAATCTTTAGCAGGCTCCCTGTCAATGCGGAGCCCAATGTGGGGCTCGATCTCATGACCCCAAGATGATGACCTGAGCCAAAATCAAGAGTTGGAAGCTTAAGGGACTGAGCTACCCAGACACCCCAGGATCTATGTCTACATTTTTTTTAAAACGTTTTATTTTGAAATAATTCCTAGATTTAAAGAAAAGGTGACAAAGAGCACATAGTACACAGAGTTCATGGATATCCTTTACCCATATTCCTCTGATATTAACTTACATAACTGTGGTTCAAGGATCAAAACCAAGAAACTAACATGGGTATAATACTATAAACTGCAGACTTGATTAGAATTTCACCAGTTTTTCCCCCTTACTGTCCCTTTTCTGTTTCAGGATCCAATCCAAGATCCCACAATGTACTTGGCTGTCACGTCTCTTCAGTTTCCTCCAATGCATGACATGCTCTCATTCTTTCCTTGTCTTTTATGACCAGAACACTTCTGATGAATAATGATGAGTTACTTTGTAGAATGTGTCTCAATGTGTATTTGACCCTAGTTTCCTCACGATCATATTGAGGTTATTCATTTTTGGCAAAAGTATCAGAGAAGTGACGCTGTGTCCTCAGTATATCCTATCAGGGAATACATAATGTTGAAAAATTACTGGAAATGTTAACCATGATCACTTGGTAACGTGGGGCCTACTGGGTTTCTTCACTGTACAGGTACTGTTTTTCCCTTTGTGACTGATAAAAATCTTGGGAGATGGGGCGCCTGGGTGGCACAGCGGTTAAGCGTCTGCCTTTGGCTCAGGGCGTGATCCCGGCGTTCTGGGATTGAGCCCCACATCAGGCTCCTCTGCTATGAGCCTGCTTCTTCCTCTCCTACTCCCTCTGCTTGTGTTCCCTCTCTCGCTGGCTGTCTCTATCTCTGTCGAATAAATAAATAAAATCTTTAAAAAAAAAATCTTGGGAGAGATACTTTGAAATTATGCTAATATCCTGTTTCTTTTTAAACTCTGACGCACTAATTTTAGTACCCGCCTATAGATCCTGTCTGTAATGATTATTAATGGTGCTTTTGTATTTCTTTTATTCTCTTTACTCTTATTTATTGCAATTCTTTTCTAATGAAGAACTGTCTTCTTTCCTTATCCAATTATTTATTTTATTCTATAATTTTATTTTATTTTTTTAAAGATTTTATTTATTTATTTGACAGACAGAGACAGCCAGCGAGAGAGGGAACACAAGCAGGGGGAGTGGGAGAGGAAGAAGCAGGCTTCCAGCAGAGGAGCCTGATGTGGGGCTCGATCCCATAATGCCGGGATCACGTCCTGAGCCGAAGGCAGACGCTTAACTGCTGTGCCACCCAGGTGCCCCTATTCTATAATTTTAATCCAGTACTATCATTATTTAGTTTCCCAAATTGTTCTACTTTGGCCATTGCCACTCTTTTCACCTGGCTCCTATACACTTCCATACACTTCCAGCCTTTTTTACAGCACCGCCTTTTTTTCTACTATAACAAGATACTCTAGGCTTATCTTGTATTGTCTCTGCCTAAGCCCTGGAATCAACTTTTTCTCCAAGGATCCCTAGTGCTTATTTTATTGGAGAATGCTATTTCAAAACCAGATCTGGACGCTAGGTGTGCTCATTGCTGCTGAGGTATCACTGCCCTCTCAGAGAACAGCAAGAGGAAATCTATGTATGTATGTGAACGTACGCCTGTACATCTCTCCATCCATTACTGACACCTCACATGCCAATCCAATGCCTCAAAGTTCATTCCACTTCTTTTCCTGACGTAACTTTTTCTCTACCACTGATAAATCTGGGTCTCATTTTTTTAAAAAAAGATTTTTTTATTTGAGAGAGAGTGTGTGTGTGCGCGCACGCAGAGGCGAGGGGGAGAGGGAGAGAGAAACTGCAAGCAGGCTCCATGCTTAGCGTGGAGCCAACTCGGGGCTTGATCTCACCACCTGAGATCACAACGGAGATCATGACCTGAGCTGGAAACCAAGAGGCTGATGCTTAACTGACCGCACCACCCAGGTGCCCCGGCTCTCATTTTCTACAATAAACTGACTTACTCGTTTCAATCCTAGTGTACATGTAAACTAATCACAGAACTATTAACTCATACTCTTGTGAAAAACAGATATATTAACTGGAAGACAATTTTTGTATATAATTCTTTTTTACTTTAATCTTACAATATGCAGTCAAAATACTATTTCCTGAAGTTACTTAGTTAATTCTTTGCTCTCCAACACTTAATAATAGTTATGTTATTCATTTGCAATACAGTTAGGTTTATTTGTTACTACTTCCATTTTGGGCCCCCTCCACTGTCTGATTTTCATTATTTATTTTAGGGGGTACTACTATGATTCTCAGTCAAAGCTATACAAAAAGGAATATTCCAAGACGTGTTGCTCCCTCTTCATTCCTATTAACTTCTTTCCACCCTTTCCCCGCTCACTCCACATAGGTAACTGATCAGTTTCTGGTTTATCTTTCTTGTATATCTTTTGCATAAATGAATAGATACATCTATATTTTCTTATGTCCTCTTGTTTACATGAACAGTTCTATACTGTGCTTTTTTTGTAGTTTTTTTTCCAATTAACATTATATTCTGGAATTCACTCCAAATCAGTTTGGATTGATTTTTTTTTAATAACTGTGTAATATACCATTGTATAAATGCACTTTTTTCTCAAATAATCATATATATAATGTATATATACATTTTTAATAACTGTGTAATATACCATTGTATAAATGCACTTTTTTCAAATAATCCTATATATATATATATATATATATATATATATATATATATATATATATAATGTAGGCAGTTAGACTGCTTCCAATATTCTGCTTTTATAAACAATGCCACAGTAAACAATGCTGTGAAATATATATTTTCATATATATTGAAGGTGTACCTTCAGGGCAGATGCTCAAAAGTGGGTCTGCTGGGTCAAAAGGTAAGTACAGGGACACCTGGGTGGCTCGGTTCATTAAGCCACTGCCTTTGGCTCAGGTCAGGATCCCAGGGTCCTGGGATCCAGTCCCACACTGGGCTCCTTGCTCAGCAGGGAGCCTGCTTCTCCCTCTGCCTGCCGCACTCCCTGCTTGTGCTCATTCTCTCTCCCCCTGACAAATAAATAAATTAAAATCTTAAAAAAAAAAAAAAGGGTAAGAGCATGTGTAGTGTTGCTAGGTATGGCCAATTTTCCTCCAGAAGGGCTGTACCAATTTGCATTCCCACTAGCAATGTTAAGAGTATTTTTCCACAGCCTCATCAACAGAATGTGGTATTGTAATTTAAAAATTTTGCCAGTCTGATAGATAAGAAATGGTATCTTGATGTTGTTTTAATGTGTATTTCTCTAATCACTTTAAACTTTTTTTTGTATGACCGAGTGCTTTTGGCGGGGGGTGTGATTTGTCTGTCCATGTCTCCCTCCTATTTTTCTACTAGAGTTTTTTCGTCCTTTGTTCCTTTTTTCTTTCTTTTTTTTTTTTAACAGTTTAATCTTGTTTTATTTTCATAACAAGACTGTGAGGTTGGTAAGGCAGGTATCATTTGTGAGATTAAGCAGGAAGCTATGGCTTAGAAAAGCTAAGAGATTTTGTCAAGGTCTAGAAGATACTATGAATCCCTGGTTTCGGCTCTGATGTGTAAAGGCTATCAGAGACCAAAAGCAGCTGAAGACAGACCTTGAAGCTTACTCTGCTGTTCTCCGTGGTGTCCCTGACCCTTCCATTCCAGGTTCGGTTTTCAGGGGCTCTGCACCACAGGCAAAACTCCACGCAGAGGACCCAAGATAGTACCCTTCTCTGTTTTGGGGTTGCCCACGAAGGTCCGAGGAAGAAAGCAGGACTCTGAATCAGTAACTGCCCACTGAGGAATGAAGATCAGTTCTATCCTTCCAGTTACCTTCCCCAGAAGACCAACCCTGAGTGCACGATTCAGAGAAGATGGGTGGATCCAGCCAGTTCACAACAGTGACAGACTCACAGAGATACATGTATCATTTTGCATAAATACATAGTTCATACTGTTTAGGCCCAGGGATTTCTGGGGGCTGCCATACCTTGGGGCCTCTCAGGGAACCAGGGCTCTTCTGCCAGGCTGCCCCAAGGAGAAAGATCCAGCCCTCTCCTCAGAGACAAGGGTGAGTATCAGCAGCTTTTCCTGGCAGTGCCCTGAAGCTGCAACAGGGCAAAGGGCGAGGAAAAAGACTTCACTGAACACCTCTCCACCCAGGGTCATGTTCCAGTACCAGTACCAGTCTCAGCACACAGAAAGGTTTTTGCTTGTTGCTTCTTAACCACAAATGATGGCATAAAGGTATTCCAGAGGGGCTGGCATGGAGGTCTTTTAGGGACACCCCCTGACTCAATTCTTGGGGCAGGGCCATCAGGAGGGGCAGGGGACTCAAGGTATCTCGGGCTCCTCCAATGGATCTGGTTGAGCAGGATCTTGACCTTGTTCCAGTGGGAGAGATCCTACTTGGGTCAGGTGGAAAGATGTAAGCCAGCTCTGCTGGGGCCTCTAACAGCTTGGGAGGGTTGGCACTAGGCACCTCTACCTTTAGGGGTGAAGCTGTCTCCTGTGTGTGGCTGAGCAGTCTGTGCCCCTTATTGCCTGGGGCACGAGAAGGTGGAGGTAAAGGGGCGAGGGCTGGCTCCTTTTCCCCCTCCGCTTCACGATCCCCTGAGGGCCTCTGGGTCTGCAGCTGCAAGTAGAGCTGCTGGAGCCTTGTCATCTGCTCCAGCACGAGGCACAGGTGTTCCAGGTATTGGAGACCGTTCCCTGTGACCCATGCCTAGGTTAGGCCCCAGGTACCGCACCATCTCTGCTTCTTCCGTGGCTGCCTCTAGGTCAATCTCTGCTTCAGTGGCCTCCTGTTCCCTTGCTCCAAAAGAGGCATTTCACATTCAGGCTCACTTAATGGCTTCAGGGAGCGGTAGTGTTGCGACATGACGGCGGGGGACGTTGGGAGCTGGTGGGACTGCTCCAGCACCTGCTCCAGCTTATAGGTGGCCAGGAGACTGCCTAGGTGGGCAGGAGGTTCCATGGCAGCAGGGGTCAGGGGCTCAGGATTCTCTGTGGGCTCAAAGTCCAGAGAGTCCTAAGAAAGGCCCAGTGAGGTGGCCAGGGGGCTGTTCCGAACCACCATCTCGACTCCTGAGTCCGGAGAGGCCAGTTTGAGAAGTGGTTCCTGCCTCCTGAGACCTCTCAGCTCTTGATCCCCCTTCCAGGAACACCCCCCTTCCAGCAACCTTGAGCAGTGTCCGGGATCCGTCTGTAGGTGCTGCTGACTCCAGGTACTATACAGCTGCATGCCAGGTCCTTGCCAACCCCATCTGCCATCTCGTAACACCTTGATTTTCAGGACAAGCCCTTCCCTCCTAGCCATGAGTCATCTATGCTGCCCTCTCCTAACCCCATCCTCCTAGACAGCACCCCCACCCCATTCTTCTTTCCCAGATAAAGACAGGGAAACACAGCCCTGTTTTTTTTTTTTTTCAGAGGCTTCAATTTTCTTTTTTTTTTTTTTTAAAGATTTTATTTATTTATTCGACAGAGATAGAGACAGCCAGCGAGAGAGGGAACACAAGCAGGGGGAGTGGGAGAGGAAGAAGCAGGCTCATAGCAGAAGAGCCTGATGTGGGGCTCGATCCCAGATCGCCGGGATCACACCCTGAGCCGAAGGCAGACGCTCAACCGCTGTGCCACCCAGGCGCCCCAGAGGCTTCAATTTTCTAAGAGTTCTTCATATACTAAGAATATTATCCTTTTGTCTGTGTATATGTTGTGAAAAATTTCTCTCAGTTTTTCAGCTATCTTTAGACTTTCTACACGGTGGTTTTTGTCATGCAAATGAAAAACATTATTTTATGTAGTCAAATTTAGTTAGAAAGCCTTTCCTTATGCCAAGGTAAAGAAAAATTCATCCATATCTTCTAGAACTTACATGGTTTCATTTTTTAAATATTTACATTCCTAATCCATTTGGACTTTACTTTGTTGTGTGGTATGAGATACTGATCTAATTCCAAATAGCTACCCGTTGTCCCAGTACCTTTTATTAAAAAGTCCATCTTTACCCCAATGATTTGAGATGCCACCTCTATCTATGCTAAATTTCTGTAGGTACTTGTGTCTATTTCTATTCTATTCTATTCCACAGCTCTACTGGAGTATTCGCGCACAAGTGCCATGCTGTCTGTTTTAATTATAGAGGCTTTATATGATGTTTTAATGTCTGCTAGAACTAGTCCCGCCTCGAAGTTTTCCTTTTCAGTGTTTTTGGAGCTATTCTTTCATGTTTGTTTTTCTGTGAAATTTAGAATCAACTTGTGTACTTCTCTATAATGTTGAGTTGTTCTATCCAAGGATAGCATATGTCTTTCCATTTGTTCAAGTCTACTTTTTTTCCCATTTTTCTACAAATACTTTAATACATAACTCTGAAAGATAATTTTTCAATTGGGGTAAAATTCACATAAAGAACCATTTTATTAATTTTTTTGTTTTTTTAAATTAACCATTTTAAAATGAAAAATTCAGTGGCATTTAGTACATTCACAATGTTGTGCAACCACCACCTCTACCTAATTCCAAACCATCTCCATCATTCTAAACTAAAACCCGTACTCATTCAGCAGTTAGGTTCAAGTCTACTTTTTTAAGTCTTTCAGGAATGTTTAGTTTCCCCCAGTAGGTTCTTGTGTATTTCCTGTTAATTTTATCCCTAAGTATTTAATCTTCTTTGTTGCTATTGTAAATGGACTTTTATTTTTTTAAAGATATTATTTATTTTATTCGACAGAGATAGAGACAGCCAGCGAGAGAGGGAACACAAGCAGGGGGAGTGGGAGAGGAAGAAGCAGGCTCATAGCAGAGGAGCCTGATGTGGGGCTCGATCCCGTAACGCTGGGATCACGCCCTGAGCCGAAGGCAGACGCTTAACCGCTGTGCCACCCAGGCGCCCCTGTAAATGGACTTTTAAAAAACCACCACTATGTCCTCTAGCCTTTTATTGTTTGTCTATATGAAGGTTATTGATTTTTGCACTTTATGCCCTGCCTCTTTACTGAATCCTTAGATTCTTAATTCATTCTTATTACACCCTTATTTTAAGCTGCAGTTTTTTAAAAAGATTTTTTATTTTTTATTATTTATTTATTTAGAGAGAGAGAGAGCGCATGCACGAGCGTGGAGAGGGGCAAAGGGAGAGGGAGAGATAGAATCCCAAGCAGACTCCCTGATGAGCAGGGAGCCCCACATGGCGCTCGATTTCATAACCCATGAGATCATGAACTGAGAGGAAATCAAGAGTTGGACGCTTAACTGACTGAGCCACCCCAGCGCCCCTAAACTGCAGTTTTTGATCCAATCTTATGGCACCTATCTTTTTGTCCGGGAAAGAAGAATTTTTGCAAGAGCACCACAAAAGAAGCCACATTCTTTCTAAAGCATTTGTTAAGTGATTAAATCACAAACTTCAAACCTGTAGAATTACTTCTAAAAATACTGAAATCCATTCTAATTTTTAGGATTAGTTTGGCTAGCCCAGACTCTGGTAAGTCTGTGAAACCTATTTATAAAAGAAAAAAACTGTAGGTATCTACAACCCAAAGATATGGGAGTCAACTTTCAGAATGGACTAAAACACTTATGAGTCAGATATAATTCTGGAAGACCTCTTGGATACCAACCAATGTTCAAGTTTAATGGAAAAAAGCTCTCCAAAATGCCTGTGTGAAATTCAATTACAGGAGAAAGGGCAGTTGTAAAGGTACCCACCCCCACTTCCTTTGACTTCAGATACTTAGCGTGATGGTGGATGTTAACTTTACAGTCCCAAGTCTGTTTAGAAGTCATTGTCCACCCAAGTTTAGCTTCCTTGGATACAGTCAACCAATTCTATGACACTTATGTGATATCATTCATACATATTCATAAATTACATGGCCCATACATTATTTTCTTTTAAAGTATTTATTTCAATTTTTGCATGGACCACTGTGATATGGGTTTCAATGTTCCTGGCAAGAGCACAATTTATGGATCATTATTACAGGGGTGAACTAAAGTGGGATCAAGATGAACAAAATTTTTAATCATACGATGTGAAAAAGATACTGAGGTATAAAAATCAGAGTTTCTGAGAAGGTCTGAAACTTGAGGCAAGGCTACAAAGCTTAAACAAATCTGAATAATTACCTTTCCAATGAAAGCACAGATACTGTTACAGTTGTAGGGTAACACTAAGGCTCACAGAAGGGAAAAGGAACCACCCACTTTCCATCAGTGAACAATGGCACCAATTAGAAGAATCGTTACAGCATGAAGACCAGGCAAACTCTACACACAGGTCCTGCCACGTTCAGGGGGTCCTTTCTCATCAACCTGAGAACATCAAGTCTACTCTTTTTAAAAGAAAAGCTTAGTGTGAATACATTTTTTTTCATACCAGTGTCAGAAGAAGGTAGTACTTTGGTAATGATAACAATAGCTGGGAGCTCTCCACTCTAACACAAGCTTTAAACTAATCTTGTCTATTATTGAGATCATCAAAGATCACACCCCAATTTCCACTAATCACTTTTCTTCACATACTGCTGAGATTGCAATGGATGGTGAGAGCAAGAGGCTATCAGGAGATTAAGATCCATGTGGGACCAAGAAACCTGAGTCAACTAGGGGATCTGTGCCTACAATAAGCATTATAAGATAGATTTCTCTGAAAGTTTATTTCCTCCACATAGGAAAGAAGAGGCTTGAAAGTTCAAGTAATATGATTCTCTGCTCACAAGCGTTAATGGGAAAGAAAATCTTCAAATAATATAATCACCATTAACTAAAGACAAATTTTAAAAACAGACTGGATAAACAACAGATTTTCTTTCAGGCTCCCACAGTTTCAAAACCAGTGGCCACATGATCAGCTCTGGTTTGGAAATCCCAAAATTTCAAAGACCAAGAACTCACTTGCGTTAGGTTGTAAGAGGATATGAGGGAAAATTCAATTATTATTTATTTAATCCAATTCACTCTGCCAAGACTATATACCCATTAGAAATACGGGGGTATCACCAGAAAAGAGTTTCATACCATAAAACTTTAGTTTATTTAAAAGCAATATGAAGAATTGTTTACAAGGAGAGATAGTGGTGGTATGGTGATGGGTGAACTCTGTGCTTTAAACTAATGCACAGAAGGAAAAGCCAGAAAAAATATCCTCAAGTTCTCTGACTTGTTTTAAACCATCAACATGGTTGTTCCAATCTAGTGCTGATTTCTGCTAAGTAGTAAAAATCCTATTTACGGATACTTACTTAACAGAGACGATATATTTTTTGAAGAAATACAACTAAGTATATCTGTAAAGGAAAGGTACTTTTACTTATATTTGTGTGTATCGAGGGATTTCCAGTTTTGATGATTGGTGTCTTTAACATAATTTCTTTAGAAAGCATTAGAAAGAACAGCTGAATAACTTGCTTTGGAATGATTAAGGCAGAAAAGTATAAGAGGCACAGACGTACATGTTTTATTTTGTCTTGCTTGAAAAGGACAATTCAGATTAAACTAAGATTCAATCTACAGTCAATTAAGCCGAAGGGGGACCACTGAAATGGGTTGTATGAAGTTTGCTTTCTAATGCCATTTTCGTTAGATTTAATTTCTCTAGTTCCTTTTCTCAAGGTGAAGTAAGATAGAGCCATTCTGTCAATCTGGGTTTTCACCCTGACTGTAGATTCTTCAGTACTTTTATCCAGCCCCAAATGGTATCCTCTGACATCCTTTCTAAGAAAGCACTTGCCCTCCTCCCTTAACTCATTCTCTGGAGTTTTAGACTTTTGCTCTGCTCTCTCAATATCCTTCCTCCCCTTTCACCCCACTGGGCAAAAATATTACATGTCTAAAACTTGGCTTAGAAGGGAAGATCCAAAGGAGAGCATGGAGGATAAAGGATAAGTTAAGAAACATATGCTATTGGTCTTAAGGGTCTACTAAAGAGACATGAGACTTGGTAGTGCATTGACAGGGAAGCTACTACTAGGAAGAACTGTGAACAGGGTTTGGTTGGGAAAGGAGGTAGTTCTGAGTAGAGCTCTGGAGAAGCCCCCCTTTTCTCATGGGGTTGGTAAGCACCACAAAACCACAGCTGAAAGGAAAAAGAAAACTCCACACTGGCCTTTTTCCGAGCGTGGCCGCCTTCCGCTCGGCTCAGTGCCCGCCACATGCCCAGGAGTGCGTCTGGATCCTTGAGGGGCTCCCTTCGCAGGTGACAGTGCTTACGCTATACTGTAAGAGAGCCAGAAAAGTGCCCATGAGAACCAGAAAGCAAACTTCCAGCTAGCAGGAACATCTCTCTAGGCATCTAAGATGGGGGAATCAACACAGATATCTGGGCAGCATCTGAATGCCAGGAAAAGTGAGGGAAAGATAATTCCCCCCCCTCCCCAGTTCAATATAATGGTGATGGAAAAAAGTATTTTATGTGATGTATCTGCTGGCAGCAAGACAGAAAAGACTAAGTCAAAGCCAAATGGTGGGGGAAAATGTCTTCGCTTCCAATAGACGGAAAGAAATAACTAAGAGAAGAAAATGACCTAGGGTCTAAATGTGGTTACGTAAGAAAGTCTGTTTTGCTGGCCTAGAGAATTAAAGCTTAGGAATGAAAACAACTCATTCTACCACTTGGGTGATGCTGCTCTTAGAGGAAAGTAGAGACGGAAGGAAAACCTTTATTCTAAGATATAAAAAAGTAAAGCATAAATACACCAAAAATAAAGAGCTGATATTCTCAAAAGTCATGGTCTTATAAGTTGGAAAAAAAGAGAAGCTCAGTAGACAACATTAGACTTTGATGTAAGAGATCTCTGGCAGTTCACAACCCTTCTGATCTTTTTTAATTATTATGTTTATAAAATGCTTGATATGACCCTGCCTATTAAATAAAATAAGAATTAGAGAATGCTCTAACAGATCAAAAGAATTTTATTTTTATTCTGTTGAAGCAGAACTCAATTCCTGCAAACTCTGCTGATCAAACTCAAAATCTCTATCTTCCTAAGAAAAAAAGAAAGGGTACCATTTATCTGCTAGAATACTGTAATAGCAGAGGCACTTCCAAACTTTCAAGTAATATGCTTCTCAATTCCGGATGGGAGTGTATCTGAAGAAGATGGTTTGTGGCACCATCTCCTTCTCTAATGAACCATTGTTAAATAGGGTTTCTATTCAGAAAGGTTTGTTGGGTTTCCCTCAGATTCCAAGTGACTGGGGAAAATGGAAAGCACAGGAACTCAAGAAAATCATTCCACACACCATGCTGATATTATCTTGATCCTTCTGAAATCAACCCAGTATCAGAGATGGATCTCTCACATATATACACTTCCTTGGCTTAGACTTAAGAGAGTAGGCTCCCACTCTGGAAAACATGATAACTAATTATTTCTTGGAAAATATCAGTTGGCAGACTAAATGACCAGAATGTACTCTGGGCTCCAGCAATCTCAATTTTCTAGGATAAATGCTTCTTAAAATCTCATCTTCCCAAGTATCTGGTCAAAACATGTCAATCTCTCTTGTCTGTCCATTTAACAGAGGCTTAACAAATGATCTGTGTCCTTTCCCTCAAAATTAGAAATTCTTCCACTTAAGCTCCAGGACTAGGACCTGGCAACCAAGGAAGGTGGTACACTTGTTTGTCAAAGGGAGCAGACTGGTTAATCTTATAGATCAACTGGGACCAGTCTTCCATGTGAGGCAATAATAAACAGTTCACAAAGACAGTGTGGTTATTTCAAGGGACAGAGGGACTAGAAACAACCAGATTTGGTTGTCATCTGACATTAGGCCCCAGGAACCAAAAAGATCAAAAGATTACCAGAATACAAATAATAATAAACACCAACTCTCAGACTTCTCATTAACTTCAAGTTTTTAAGGAAGTGTGTTTCCTAGGACCAGAAAGCAAGGTTCTTCCACTAGGATAAAATTAAAATGTGAAGCAACTCCAAAGGAATGGAAAATGATCTGTTCATTGATTTACAAGAATGGTTCCTACTTTGGCTTGCAGGGTGTTCTAATATAATAGGAAGAGCAGTGTCCTACCAGTTTCATCAGCACAGATAGTTGGCTAAACCCTGGCTGGGAAGCCAGGTGCTATATTTTCGTGTAAAGGAAGGCAATGGCTAGTGGAAAAGAAACTAGTGACCATGTTAAGGAACAATTTGAGACTCAGAATATAAGACAGGAGATACTCTGGACCCAATGGCAAAAAATAACTTGGCAAAGACCATAGAAGAGGAAAGGAGAGAAGCGAGGTACTACATCTGAGGAATGGACCATCACCCTCCATCTAAAAGAGGTTACTGTAAAGGGGTGAATTTTTTCGTTTTTAAATAAACATAAGGAATTGGATTATTTAAAAACGCAAATAGCCTCCAAAGGGTCCAAAGCACTGCAATCAACTCCAGAGACCTAGCCCAACCCTGTACATCACATCCTAACCCTGTGAGTCATATGCCTTAGTACTAGACCATCAATATCAGGTCACTGTATTATAGCCTTTTCATGTAGCACAGCATGCCTGATAGCACATTACCAGTAAGTTAAGGTGTGTGTGTGTTTCAGTCTATTCCTGTCTGTGGCCTAAATCAAACGCAAAATTCTGCACTTCTGTTTAATTTTAGATTTCAAGACCCCAAAAGATGAAGAAAATGAGAGACTAGAATTTCAAAAAGATCTCAAGAAGGTTATACAATAATAGACTATGCCTAGATGAGACCATGGCATTGGCTAGAGAAGGGATCAGAGCCCAAGTGGCACTGTTATTGGACAGTTAAAACATGCACCAAGGTTCACCTTTTGTAGGAAGGTGCCAGACATATCTGGGCACCAGGAACATTGAGCATCATTCAGGGAAGGCATCAGACCCTCAACTTTATTCAGGTAGTAACTTGAATGTGATGAGGTTCCTATGCTTTGTCACTCTTCACTTCCTCCTTCATATCCAAGGGAGGCAGAGACAATGTGAATAAAAAATTTTAATCTAGGAGACTATAATAACTGCAATCAATCTATGCATGGCTCTCAAATAGCTTTCTCCTAACCAGTGGTTGCTCCTATTGTAGGGTCTGACATTTTATAGAACAATGACAATTACAACTAGGCCTTCAAAATGGTCCTTAACCTATTATATCCCAAATCTCAATGTACTTTCAACAGAAGGAAGTTCACTTTCAATAGCGATCTCATATTGTGAGGGAATACAAGATTAAAGCGGGATGTGTCTGAAGTTCTTTTTCAATAAAAATCCTAAGCCTTGTAGGAGCGCAAACTCAAGGTTTTGAGTGTGACTGCTTAGTCCATGGACAATTTCCCGTATCTCAGAAGAGGTCTCTAAGAGGTGGCTGAGCTGGGGGAAATTCTAAAGATTTGCAGTTCTTCCAGTGAAGCCCTGACAGGCCAAATATATTTCTTACATAAAGATCAAGAGAATTTTCCCTCCTCCTGTTTTAGGATCAAATTGTTCTTTGTAAAGTGGCTACACTGGGCCTGGTGAAAGGCCCACTCAGCAGGAAATTGACAGACAATCTCCAACTAATAGTTTATTTATTTTTTCTCCATCACTTTAAAGCATATAATAGGAGTACGGGGACAAAGAGTCAAAGACAAAGGATCAGTTCCTTCAAATAGAAACGAACACAGGAGTATTTAGTAAGTGTAAATTATTTTGAAAATTAACGGGGAGTACGATCAAGAAGGTGAATCATCTGCATATGCACTGAATTTGATTTCTGGAAAAACATTAAGAGGTAAAACGACAGCTAGGCTTATAACTCAGAGACAGAAACTTGTTTGATATGTACTAAGCTTTGATAGCCGCGTTCTCAAGGCTCTGCCCTCTCACCATTTCTAATAACTCCCCTTACTCTTTTCCCAGTACAACCGAGCTGGGGAAGAGGACAGCAAAAGACCCTGGTCTAAACTCAAAAATGTTTCCCAGACCACGCGACTTCCTCCAACAGCAGCAGGTCTAGCTCCATCTCGGTCCTCTGCAGATCCCAGGCTCCATCTAGCTTTTCTAGTCTCCACCCTCCCCCTCCCCTTCGAGGCTCCACCTCCCTCGACCCTCTCCTCCAGGCGCGCCTCCCCTCTCCCGGACTTTCACAGCCACGGGGGACACCGTCCTCTCGCTACCTACCACACTCCTGTCTGCTGGGCATCGGCGCCCAGATCTCCATTGGCTCAGGCTCCCCTTGCCCCCGGCCGGTCCGAAGCTGCGGCCAGCGGATCGTACGGCCGGCCCAGGTCCGACCCATCCTCGTGACGGTCCCGCCTCACTCACCCTCTGTCACCTCGAGCACCTTAATCTGTTCCTCGGCAGCCGCTCGCACCTCCTGCACTGGGGACAGGATCCCGGTGAGCGTATCCACCAACGCCTCCTTCAATCCTTGTGCCACTGGACCCGGCAGCCCAGAGGCCGCACCACCCGCTGCCGCTGCCGCCATCTTTCTTCCCTTCAGCCCGCCAGCCCCGCGGCCGGGACCCGCCACTAAATGACGGCTCCCGCGCGCGGCCAATCCGCGAAGCCGCGCCTGCGCACCGGAGCAGGGCGGGAGCCAGAAGGGGGCGGGGAATTGGTCTAAGCCTCCAGAGACAGCGCCTCCTGTTGTATGGACGGAAGCTGCACCTTTTCCGGCAAGAATCACTTCGCATGTATGTGAAAACTGAGGTTAGGGGGCTTTTTCTAAAGTGGAACAGCAAGTTAGCAAACTCACTTGGAACAAACGCCATAACATAGGACTTTAAATTCATGGATCTTTCAGGTATAAGATACTTTGTTAGGAGAGAGGAGGTGAAATGGGTGTAGAGGGCTATAAGGAGAGAGGTCTGGGTCAGAAATTGCTATTTTAAACCAGTCTTTCCCCCCACTCCAAACACTGAAAAAAACCGTTGGCTCAAGTGAGCTTCTTCATCTCAGCCTCAAGAATTCAAAGGTAGGGGAAAAGAAACTGAAGTGGACTGGGCAGTGGGGAGTGGTCACCTGCAAAAGACCCAGTCCCTTGGTTTTCCAGCCTAGTTGAGCCCAACTTCAAAATTGTGGAGTGTCTGGCCAGGAGAGGGCATCTGCGTGGGGAAGGGTATTTCCTCCAGAGTAAGTACTTGAATGACTATTTGAGAATGAATCCTATTCGTTGAGAACGTATCAATTTTTGCCCCCTGAGAAATTGTGTCTGGACGTTTAAGGAGTGAAGGAGCATGAGTAGTTTAATATGGATATCCTAGGGCTGGTTGTAGGAAATGGCTGAAGGAATAGAGATAATGCTAAATACTGGAGCAAGTGAATTATGCAGAGGGGTTAAAAATGCAGGGCAGAATGTAAATAAAACAATCCATTTCTAATTTTAAAAAATGCAGGGCAGGTTGGCAAGCATGTAGTGGCAGAGGGATAGAATGGCATGTTGTTGGAGTGGGAGGCTCTAGAGGAAGAGAACAGGTAATTTTTAGCAAGCTGTTAAGGTTGAGTGCCTTAAAATGGTTTCTAGGAACTCAGACTCTCATTCCCAAGTGACAGGAAACCAGATGGCAGTTCCTAGCCTAGTTTAAGACTATGACGGATAAATTGATAGTGATCTGGGGTTGTCACTTCATCTGAGTATTCTTCCTAAAGATGGATTCCTTGATTTGAGGACAGCTCTAAACACATTTGTCATTTCCCATGTTTGAGGACAGGTGGGTTGTGTTATCACAATTTTATAGGAAAAAGATTGCTTGTTGGACCTTGGAATTCCACAGTAGGGAATAGTAGGACTTCTTTTCCTTCTTTTCTTGTTCCATTAGAGCAGCTTCTTTTTTCCTGGATTAATTCACTTTTACCCCTGGAAGAGAACAGGAAAGTCCAGAGGGTGGTAGAAATTTTCAAGCATTGTGGCAGTGGATGGAGGACTCAAGAACCCTGAATTTTGGGCTGGTGAAGGATGCTATGTCCACAGCGTGCAAGTAGGAATCCCCCCCCCAAGCCCCCACTTTCCCCAACCAAAAGGTTCTAGAGCTTCTGCTTAGGATTTGAGGATCAGACATTTCCAGGCAGATGAGGTTTACCTCTTGGTGAGGCAAATGACCACAAGCAGTCTCACCTTGCAGATCAAGGAATGGGCCACAAGATAAATGGAGACAGAAACCAGACAGAGAGGGAACTAGAGAGAACCAGTGGACAATACAGGAGATAACTTTATTGAAACGCAAATGGCATCAAACAGATGAATCTTGCTGGGAGGAGACATGCCTGATGGAACAGAGGGCCCAGAGGAGAGGGGCCTCTGGCAGTGATGGAGGAAGGCCTCTTCAGCTGGCCTGGCATGGATTTAATTTTCAACCAATTTGTTACTTAAAACAAATTACCGAGGGGACAGCTCAGCTCTCTTCATGATTGTTACCGCAACTATATACAACGGTTTGCTTTCCAGATTCAGATTTGCTTTCTCTACATTAGATATAAAAGGGGGTAGATTGAAAGAGGGGAGGGTCAAATGAGAAAAAACATAAACACACAGACACACACATATCCTGGTTTGGGGCTTTATGTCCAATAAATTAAAAAAAAAACACACCAAAAACCTGGTGCAAAAATTCCTGCCCACTTTCCACCTGAGGATTGCCATGCATTTGAGAAACACAGACTCCATCACATACACAGTGCTGTCTAAAACAGGATGGGGGTGGGTGGGGGGAGGGAAGGAAAGGAATCTGGTAGGGGTTGGAATTCTTTTTAAAAAAAGATTGTTCTGTTAAAAAAAAAACACAACACAAAAAACAACAACAGTAACAAAAGCCATTAAGTGGGAGGTTCCTGCAGAGCAGTATCCCAGACACTGGCTGGGATATGGGAGCTCTTGGCTTATTATCTAACATCTTCTGTCTCCAAGGAACGGCAGGGAAGCAGGGAGTTCCCACAGGAGATGACCAAAGGCCCGCCATCGGCCTTTGGGGGGACCAAAGGGGTGATTTTAGTGCAATCTGTTTTACACTTGCCTTCCTCCAGCTTAGTTCCTCCCCAGATGCTTGGTCCTAGATTTCAAGAGGCCTAGTACTAGCACATTACTTTGTCCTGTACCCATAAGCTCCCTCTCAGGGAAAACTGACAAACTTGAAACAAATCCAGTTGTCAACATCCTTCTCTACCCCACGGCCCCATCAGCTAGAATCTGTGAATCTGGAAAGGTAAGAAGCTCCTCTCAGATTTTTTTTTTAAGGATTTTATTTGATCACTGTGGCTGAGTAATTCCGTACCCTAGGCTTGGCATGGGGAAAGGAAAGGATGAGCCGAAGGATTTAGTTGCCCCTGTCCTGCATCTTCATTGTGCTTCAGTCCCTCCCGTGAGCCAAGCAGAGCATGGAGACGGGGTCTTCCTGGGGGTTCTGGAGCCCCCCGCTGCCTTGGGGAAGGAGGTTCTAGCCAGGTTTCTCAGACCCAGCAGTGCCCTTTAGAACTCAACTAAAGGAGAGGGGATGTTGCTAAGAGCACAAGTTGCCATGGAAATACAAATGAGCTTTTCTGACTTTTCTCATCCTATTATATAATCAGAAAAAGGCTCGGAGTAGACACAATCCTGCAGAAGAGCAGTCTGGAAGAGACCTCCGACTGCTTTCTTCTGCTACAGCCCATTAGTTTCCCAGGTAAAAATTTCAGAGCCAGGAGGTTTTTCTCTGAAGACTGTGTGCAACTAGAAGAGATGCCAGCATCCCCCTAACGTCTGCCCAAAGGCACACGTACCTTTTCTTTCTGCGTTAAATAAAAGGAAAGACAGAAACCTAAGGGAACACAGGAAAGGTCACTTTGAAATTAATGCAAAAGCCTGAATTATAACCTAGGATCTTCTTATTTTTTGGTCCTAAAGCCCCTCAGTGTGGGGACTCTGCTACTTGCCTTTCCCTTTGAAAAAGTTAATTTCACACTGTAGCGTGCATCAGAATTTCCAAGACGGTTTGTTAAAACACAAATGGCTGGGCCCTCTCCCTAGTTTCTGATTCAGTAGGTCTGAGATGGGGCCTGAGAATTTCATTTTTAACAAGTTCCCAGATGTTGCGGCTGCTACTGCTGGTCTGGAAACATAAGTTGAAAACCAGTATTTCAAGAAATGGAAGAGTTCAATCAAGGAACCAAGGCTCCATTTACTTCCATGACCACTCTTGTCAACAGAAAATTCACCATGGCATAATCCTTCAGAAAAATAGCCAAAACATCCAACTGGGAGGACCCAGTATACATAGGTTTAGTTTGCAACTGTAATGGTCTCTGTGCAGCCTCCAGATTTCTATCGGGGTCCTCATCTTCCCGTTTACTTCTGTTTCCCAGGGTCTCTGGCTGGCAGCGCTTGCCTCCAGGGCTAGGCTGAGCGCACGTCCACACACATGGATCCTCAGCTGTGGGGAGAGCCAAGTTGGTGGCCCCATGTATCCCTGATCCGGTTGGTTGAGGACTCATGAATAGATAAAGCTGATTCAAGTATAAAGGGCAGTATCTTCAGGCATTGGCCTTTTGGGAACACAGTGTCCCTAAGACCATTTTATTACTTATGGCCTCTTTAGTGAAGCCATGAACCACTAGTAGCCAGAACTTGCTAGTAGTTCCTCGTCATCAGAAGAGTATACCAGTATTATATTAGTATATCCATTAGTAAACCCTCTGGAAATAAACAGTTCATCCCATCAGTGGAGGTGACTTATAGTCTGCTTGTTAGCGTCAGCTTAGCTAAGCCCCAAGAAGAAGAAAAAAAAAGTATGATGAGGCATTACATTTGGTGATCTGGATTACTTTAACACTTAAACCCTGTGTTAAACCTGTGATTAGGACAAGAACAGCTTCCTTTCCTAAACACCCTGCAATAAAGAATCCTTAGAGTCTCCTGTAGGTCTCCTGATGCTGGCTTGTAGGACCAAGTCCCACTCAGTCTGGCAAATTTCACCTATAAGCTGGGTTTCTGTATATGGCTGTCCTCTCAGGTGATGATGTGTTTGTGAGAAAGAGCAGGCTGCTGTCTTCCTACTCTTTTGGAATACTACAGGACGAGACTGGAAGGGAATGTCCCTCTGAATAGTGTGACCCTCGTGTCAGGGAGATAGGAGTGGAGACATGGTGAGAGGAGGTCCATTGGGAGTCTTGCAAACCAGGAAAACCAAAAAGCCAGAAATGAAATGAAAAAAAAATCCCTATTTCTTCTGAAATCCTTAAGGAGTATGAAGGGATTAGTTAGAAGGCTGGTAATTCAAGACCAAAATGTAGCATGCCAATCAAGAAGGACTTCATTGTAGGGTCTGTCCATGGATGGCACATCTTTCTTCCCTGTTAGCCTCTAGCTTCCCAATGGTCAGACTACATGAAAAAGACGTTGGTATAAGGAGTCACACAAAGACAGAGAGAAGCACCGTGGAGCTGCCACAAAGCATAGATTTTTTAAAAATATTCTGAAGCCTCAGAAGTTAGGAAACAGCAACAGCAAAGTGCTCTTGAGAGGGAGAGGGAGAGAGAGACACACACAGACATCAGGTCCCGTATTAGCCTCCAATTACCTAGTATTTTATTTTTAATGCCTAGGCAGGGATTGAGAAACACATACACTGGACAAAATATGTTGGTCATCTTCATCCAGAAATGAGAGGGAGTCTACGGAGGAACTGCTTCTGGAGTCATGGCTCTCCCCAGAAGCTGATGTTGGGTATTGAACCATGTCATCTGCTAGCCCACTTTGGTGAGGAATGGAGTGGCGGGTCTGGAGAGGAGAGGGAGAGACACATCCCAGTCCTACATAGGCTGGGTTCTTCTGAAGGTGCCTGGGGGCTGAGAAGTTAGCTGTGGGACCCAGTTTTCATTTTCGGAGGGATCCCAGTAGTCTCAACTAAGAAGCAGGTGCGTAGGTAGGAGAGAATGCCATGGATTCGCTCTTGCCATGAATTCTAGGGCAGTAAGGGGGAGCTCAGGTTTTCTGCTTCAGAGAAGTCTGGATGAGCACCCCAAGGGGTTATAGCACCATGAGGAGGCTCAACCTTTTGCAGTTGCCACATAAGCATGATTCCTTGGTGAGACGACAGATCCCCACAATGAGGGGCCCAAGTGTGCAACTGTAAACAGGGTCCCAGGCTCCAGAGGGAAAGCTGAGGCTGCAGTGCCACCTCATTAGATGGGAACACACTTTTTGGAGGAAAGCAACTAGAGACCTGGGCTAAATGCAGCAGTCAACTCAGAGTAGAGGGTGGTGGGTCCCAGAAATAGAGAGTAAAATTCGTAACGTGAGAGGCCTCCAAAATCAACCTGCCGAGGATCCAAGTAAAATTCACGATGGTATCCATGGTTATCAGGGAGCCAAGAATCCCTTTGGAGGTCTGAGGCAGTTGGAATGGAGGAAGGGGTTCTCCCCTTTCCTTTTTCTCAAGTAGCCAGTAATATCCATGATAGAAGGCACTGGCTGGGCAGCACCAGAAAGTAGAGAGTTAAGGGCTCAACCACCTGATCAAGATGGCATTAAAAGTCTGAGCCTTGCCATGGGACTGGAGCTAAGGACAGGGTTCAGAAGAGGCCTCGGTCCAAAGAAGGCCCATCCGGTCTTCCCTTCCTTCCAAGTTAGAACACCCAGCTCTGGGGCCTCCTCATTCTGCACAGCAGAGACCTTAAGGCAGTGATATCAGCACCATCCTTGAACGAACAGCCTCTTCCCACCACAGAATTGCATATTTTACAGCTGAGTTGGTTGGGGATCTTCACAGCTCATGGACTTAGCAGCAAAAGCAGTAACAGTCTCCAGCATAGAGGACCCTGTCACCCCTGGGAGCTACCAGATGAGTGCAGAAGCTTTCTTGGGGAGCAGCCTGAACCATCTGTTGGACCTCAATGGAAAGATTCTGATAGGAAGAGTCAGATGCATGGACTCGTTGGTTGGGTGGGACAGAACAGTCCAGATGAGTATGCCTGTAGATTCTGATAAGGTCTTGTGCTACATAGAAATCTGAAGAACACACACTTGGACCCAGGCTCATCGCATGTCTTTGATCTGCAGAGCCCTGAAACTTCATCCTCACCAGGCAGGTCAGCCTGGATCTCATCCCACAGGGGCTTCCGGAAGTGGCAGGAACAGGACTTGTCCACTTGAGATAAGCAAGGTTCCACAGTCCTTCAGGGTCCATCTTAAGGGATCCCAGCTCTTCCGCCCCTCACATATTAGACATCTAATCAAAGGCTTCTTTCTAGCTGGCACCTTGGGTTTTGGCTACATTTCTTAGATGATCCTGAGGGTCCACATAAGCAGGGGATGTGCACTTAATGGAGGTTAAGATTTCCTACTGGACTGTGAACACCACGGCTCAAGTCTTGCCTTGTTTTTTTAAACCTGGTGACTGGCAGACAGTAAGTACTCAGTAAGTGTTTGCTGAGTGAAGGCATGTAGACTGCCAGGCCTTCGGGTAACTCCTATTGAAGGTGGATCCCTTTAGAAGGCAGATCTTTGCCACCAAATCAAACTCCTTGAACCTTATATTCTGATTGGGAGTATTTCATATGGATGTTCAATCTCCTATCAGTGAGTATTTACTTGTCAAGAACAAATAGTAAAGGCCAGCTATGGATTTTGGATTCAGTTGAGCAGAGCGGCCACCATCAGAATAGTGCAGTGAGGGGCCCAACAGGCCCCAAGACAAAGGAATATTCCCAGTTTCCTGGTTTTCCTCCCGTCCAGCGTGGAGCTCAGAGTAGATCTTCTATCAGCATGGGGTGACAGACTCTCAGACCAGAGGCTGGCCGCTGAGCTCCCAGGCAGAACGTGTGCTTTCTCCAAAGGGAAGTCAAGGTTCTTCTCCTACTACTTCTGCCTGAGCCAATGCTTCGGTCTCCTGTAAGTCCCAAGGATGCCAAAAATAGTGGCGTGGAAGGCATCTCGCTAGTCCCAATTAGATGGCATCAGATTCTCCGAAGAAAACCCACTTGGAAAAGCCAAACTAGCCCTAGGAAAAGCAACCCAAGCATTTTGTGGACATGAGAGAAAATGGAAAAAAAAAAAAAGGAAAATAAATAAGCACATGGGAGGGGAAAAAAAGAAACAAAAAGCGAAAATAAAAAATAAAAAAAGTAGGGTTTATTGACTCTCATGCGTGTTAAATTAGAGGGTATAAGACAGAGCTAGCAGTCTTTCTCTGAAGGCTGGAATGCTGTTGTTGTGGTTTGGTGACTTCCGAGCCATCTTGTCATCGTCCCCTACGTCATCCAGGGATGGGCAGCACGCTCTCTACCTTGGCAACTGCTTCCTCTCTCTCCAGCGTCATCTTTTCCTTTCTTTCTTTCTTTCTTTCTTTTTTTTTAAATACCTTTTACAGATTGATTTTAACATTTTGTAAACCACATGCTTCTTTTTCTGAGCTCCAGCCAGATCTCTGGGGGAAGAGTTATTGGCAGTGGTCACGGAACTCGGAAGGGTCTGCGAGAAATTCTGGGGAGCGTCTGCCTCCCTCAGACTTCCCCACACCGGGCTGTCTCTCCCAGAGCTGCTCATGAGAATCAGTTAGGAACTGCTGCAGGTTTTTCTGATGTCTTCTGAACCCCTCCCCAGAAAGCCTAGGAGTTTTTAATTGAGACACGAAATCAAGGAAAAAGACCCAGAATCATCTTTTCCCCAAAGTCATGAGAGGAGGCCAGTAAATGTATCTAGGGAACACAAGTTTCCAAACTCTACCCCACCAGTCCTTACTAGCAAGTTCTCAAGGTGCAGCACCAAGAACCTGCCCTCTTTCTTCACCTCCTCCTCCCCCTCCTGTTCTCGTGGGCCGGAGAGCCAGTGCTCTGGAAGAAGAGAGGGGAGAGGAGGAGAGAGCGTCGCTGATGCCAGCATTCTGCTGTCCGGGGTGACAGGGACTGCTCGACCCTCAAAGCGTGGCCTGGAGGTTGGGGTCTAGGATGGTTTCTCGATCCGGAGACTCAATGTAATTGGCAGCTTCTTGAAGTTTCAGCAGCATGGCCATCTAAAGAGGGGCAAAAGGATGGATTCATGAGTCGGGACTCAGGGTCCTGCCCACAGAAGGGAAACATAAAGCAATCTAGGTCAGGGATCTGATCCTTGGTTCGGAAGTGATGAAGGGCCCAGAGAGCGTACAGGTGGCTCACGAAAAGGTAGCAATGGTTACTTCCGCCCTGTCTGTAAGCGTGTGCGTGCGGTGCTCAGGAGTGTCTCGGCTATACAAGGTACTGTGCTGTGATGGGGGAGGGATGCTCAAACCAGACAGCCTCTGCCTCCAAGGCGTTCACACTCAGGAGAGGACAGAAGGCCTGGACATATCTGCTGGGAGGGATGTGGGAAGTGGCTGTAAGAACGTCTGTGTTTGTCAACTTCTTCCAAAATAGATGATAATCGAATAGACTCAGTCTTATCACGGGCCAGTCCTGCACACCCACCCCCTGCCCCAGCTCACAGCCTAGTGCTTCGTGTTGGGTCTAAACACTTCAGTGTATTCACCTCCTTCCTCCTTCCCTCTTTACCTCTCTCCCGCTCCCATGCTTCTTCAAGACGGTGACCCTTCCGTTTCAGCTAAGTACACCTGGCTGGTTCTCTCCTGAATCTGCTCTTCACCCTTCTATTTACGTGATTATTAACAGTCTTCCAATTGAATGGCTTTTTTTTTTTAAACACAGGTAACAACTGTTTTTAACAAAGTCAAAATTTAAATTAAAATGTGTTATGACTTAAGTGGAAGAATTTCTTACTTGCCACGTGAAACTGCAAGGTCACAGGAGTGGTGCTGCATGTTAAAATTTTAACACAAACTGCCAAGTTATCTTCCCAAATGGCTTTGCTAACGAACACTCCCACCAGCGAAGAATGAAGTCTGTGCTTCCATCCACACTATTCTTGCTAACGTGAAACGGTTTTCTCCTTGTTTTGATGTTGTATTTCCACAACTATTAGAGGAGTTAAGGATCTTTTTATATTTTTATAAAATATTTTTGCACTTCCTCTAGTCAAATGCCTATTCGTATCCTTTGTCCATTCTTCCAATTGGAAATTTTATGAGAAGTTTCATATATTCTAGGCACCAATCCTCTTTTGGTTACAAGCCTTGCAAATATTTGCCCCTAGTTGGTCATTTGTCTCAGACTACTTTTCACAGTTCATGAAATCCACTGAACCGAGGCAATCCTCAGGATAATATCAGAGTAGAGGGAGAGAGAGGGAGAGACAGAATGTACGTGTGTCCCACTGCTTTCTTTTTTGGTTAATAGTCCTACCTGGGTCTTTATTAGAATACATCTTGCCGGCATGCATTATTATTTAGCTTAAGCTAGGCTGTAGGCATACCATCTTTATAACCCAACATTCTGACTGTTGAGCTCCTCCCTGACCTCATTCTAGTCCTAGCCTTGCAACCCTTCAGCCTCCCTCAGGGTATGCATGGAAAGTTCAACTCCGGGGCACCTGGGTGGCTCAGTTGGTTGAGCATGTGACTCTTGATTTTGGCTCAGGTCATGATCTCGGGACTGTGGGATCGAGCCCTGCAGGGGGTTCTGTGCGCAGTGCGGAGTCTACTTGTCCCTCTCCCTCTGTTCCTCCCCCAGCTCACACGCACGTGCACGCTCTCTCTCTCAAATAAATAAAATCTTAAGAAAAAAAAGTTCAGTTCCATAATACTCTTACTTTAACAATAGAATGGCTTCTACTCACCAGAGGGTCTGAGTCCAGAGAACTTGGGGTGCTGTCTTTGACTGTCCTATCCTCGGGAGGTGAGGCAATGCTATGAGGGCCCACAGTGGGAGGGGGCAGGTGGTACAGCTTTGATTGGTCTTGTTGGGCTGATGGCCAGGGAAGAGTGTCCCGGACCCACTCCACCGGGTCCTCCCAAGCTGCTTTCTGTCCATGGACCTGGATCGAAGGGGAGATGCTGTTACTGGCATTGGGATCCACAGACAGAGGCTTGCTCATGCAGTCTCCTATGACCATATGCGTTTCCTCCAATGGAAAGCCTTGAGACTCTGATCCCCACGAGTGGAGAGTCAACTCCTTTGAGTTTCCCCACAAAGGAAATAGTTGGTGTAAACAGGTAAAACTATTCTGGAGGATAATTTGGCAGACTGCGTTAAAAACTTAACATGTACATGGGGCGCCTGGGTGGCTCGGTCAGTTAAGCGTCAGACTCTTCATTTAGGCTCAGGTCATGATCTCAGGTTGTGAGATCGAGCCCTGTGTTGGGCTCCGCACTGGGCGAAAAGCCCGCTCAAGATTCTCTCTTTCCCTCTGCCCCTCCCCACCACTCCCCTCTCTCTAAAAACAAAAGCAAAAAAACCCAAAAAACAAAACAAAAAAACAAACAATAAAAAACACTTAATATGTACCCACCTCACAACCCCGTAATTTTAGTAGGAGGTTCTTCTTTAGTAATCATAGCCTTCTTTAAATTTTTAAAATTTTTTTTCATTTTTTAAAATATACTTTTTAAAAAACTGTTTCTCTTTTTTATTTTTAATTAGGCTCCATGCCCAACATGGGGCTTGAACTCATGACGCCAAGATCAAGAGTTGAACTCTCTACCAACTGAGCCAGCCAGGCACCCCAGAAATCCTATCTTTTAAAAGAATTTTGATTTTGTTGAAAACAGATGTTATCTGTGTAAGAACATTCTGAAATTGGAAAACTGTTAATAATAAAGCAAAATTTGGGGCACCTGGGTGGCTCATTTGGTTAGGCGTCTGACTCCAGCTCAGGTCATGATCTCACGGTACTGGGATCGGATCAGGCCCGGGGTCGGGCTCCCCGCTCAGCAGGGAGTCTGCTTGTCCCTCTGCCCCGCCCCCTGCTCCTGCTTGCTCTCTCTCAAATAAATAAATAAATAAAAATAATAATGCAAAATTAAATGAAATAATGATTTCTGGCATCGGTCTGATAGACAGCATCTCTAGAAACTTACCACATCATCAGGGGATGACTACTGCAATAACAAATTTCTTTTACGGAAAATATATGGCCAATAGGGTCCAGCCACTGCACTAGAGTTCGCTAGCGCTGGAATGGAGGCTGGTGATCATTATGCCCTAATTCATAGATGAAAGCTACAGGGGAGGCTTTAATAAGACACCTTCCTTTTGCATAAAGTTCTTATTCTAGCTTCTAAAAATCTTTTCACAATTTCATGTCTTCAACCCAGTGATTTAGGCAGAACAGACTTTATTATCTCCTGTATGTAACTTGGCCAAAGTAACATTTTTATTAGTAGTTAGTAATAAGCTAAGACTATAACAGGGTTTTACTTAGTTCTTAGCTCAATGATTTCTCTATTAGCTCTGATCCTTAAGAGAGAGGTCTGATCTGGCATAGAGACAGAAGGCCCAGGACTGGAGACAGGCCCCAGAGACTGTGGTCCTGTAGCCATTTGCTGAATGGTGGCTGGACACCGGGCCTCACTCTACCTCTTAGCAAAAGAACCTGACCAGTCTTCGGAGCCTCCTGTCTAACATTGAAGAGATGTTTCTGCTTTGTTAGGTGGGACAGCCTGACCCCGGGACTGAGCAGAGTCAGAGGGTAGGGCTCACCTTGATCCCATCCTTCGCTCCTTCCTGTAGGTAGGGAATGATGGAATTGTTCCACAGGTCAATGAACCATGTCCGGAAGTCCTCAATGCCAATGGGACAGGACAGAAAGAAGCAAGGGCCTAGGGAAAAGGATGAGGCCAATAAGACGGCTGAGCACCAGCGCTCTCCAGTCATCTGTCTCATTTACTCCTTAATACCAGGCAGAGGGGTCTGGTAACCAAAGAAGGAAAGGAAATTTAGAGTCGGGCTGTCCTGAGATTGCTGTCAAGACTAATGGGAGTGGCCGCCTGGCTGGCGGTCTCATCAACAGTGCTTCTTCACAAGGCAGAAGTGAGGTGAGGGAGTGAGAGGAAGTTTTCCAATTCCCTCCTAAACACTTTCTGTTCCCCATTAATTGTGAGAAAAGTGAGGGAGCGGGGTTAGCTTTCTGATGATTGAAGTGATTTACCCAAAACATGGTGCTAACTGTGAGGGGTGCTTGGTAAGTAATCAAGCAGTCCTGGGTCTGAAGCCACGAGGTTTGCCACTCCTTTACATGCTGCAGACTCCAGAAAGAAATGGGAACATCCCACTGCGTGGCAAAGTAGGAAAGGGAAGCCACCTTCTGACCCCAAGGGGGAAGCTGAACCCCAGTACCGATGAGGAAGTCTGAGGTGCTGTGCTTCTCAAGGAAGGTGTGGAGATGGTACCACAGCTTGGGCACCCAGTCGAGCACCCGAAGCAGCTCTTCCTTGTTGGCATTGATGTCGCTGTCTGATTCTACCAGCTTCCTCCTCAGGTAACGAACCAGGAAGCCATTGGCTGGCTCCACGTTGTTGGAGAAGGTCAGCATCCTGCAGTCAGGAATGGGGAGAGGGGTCAGGGTGGCCATGTGGACGTTGTCGGCATCCATCCCCTGCCAGTCCATCCCTCCTCCTGCCTGCCTCCCACTAACGCCCACTGGCTTTCTTCTCAAGTAATGGCGAGTCGACTGAACTCAGGGCAGCAGCCGTGGGCAGGACCAGTGACCCTCTTCAGATAACCATCTGACCTCACAGACCCGGGTGTGTGGGCAGAGAACCCAAATTACAGCATCCTAGCTGCAGCTCTCTTAGTTTTGTAGTTCTTTCCTCTTTTCGAGGGTTCTCTTCCACCCTGTAACCGACGTGGCAAATATCCCTACTCTCTCTTCCCAGCCCAGGAGCCCTGCCTAGTTCTCCTTCCTGCTGCTATCTACTGCCCCTCTGGCCGGATCCTGGGATTTCACTAGTTTACAGAACCTTAGGTAGGGCTGGAAGGTTTATCCAGGGCCACAGTTCTTACCTGAAGCTCAAGTGCAAGCCATGATTAGGTGTCATTTTTACAGGCTGATTGGTGGTACCTATGATATAAGGACTGTGGGAAAAAGGAGGAAAAAGGTTTACTTAGACTTGTCTTAACACCTGCTTTCCACTACGTACACCCAAGGGCAAGCTCACAGGGTGGACTGGACCAGGCTCTCCTTCTTCCCACTGCAGTGAGTTTGGTCCTGACTCCAGCTTACCATTTGTGGTACTTGCAGGTGAGAGCCCCGTTGACCAGCTCACTGATGGAGCCTGCTTCACTCAGGTCATCCAACAGGATCACCAGGGGGACATCCCCAATTCCTGTTTCCCGGTCTATCTGGTTGGCCAGGTTGGAGAGATACAGTTGCAGATCCTGAAATAAAAGAAGGAAGTGGGTCAGAACTCAGGAGGAGTGAGCACTTGGGTCAGCCGTGGGAGGAAGGGTTTTGGAGAAGGTACGCTAGGTCTGGAGCCCCCGGAGCCTTTGGTTCCTGTTTCATGCATCTGAACATTGAACTGTAGAACCAGACCACGGCGGACTGATAAGCAGTGGGCCCAAAGGCTCTAAGGCAACCACCTTTTTTTTTTTTTTTTTAAAGATTTTATTTATTTATTTGAGAGAGAGAGAGCACAAGCAGGTGGAGGGGCAGAGGAAGAGGAAGAAGCAGAATCCCCGATGAGCAGAGAGCCTGACACAGGGCTGGATCCCAGGACCTGAGATCATGACCTGAGCCGAAGGCAGACGCTTCACTGACTGAGCCACCCAGGCGCCCGTAAGGCAACTGTCTTCAGCAATGGCTCCTAAGTCCGTGAAGGGTGGGGATCATATCCGATTTCCTGAAGGGATTTTCGCTGGGTGGGTACCATGAACCACTCCAATGGATAAGCCTCCCCCTACTGGGGGGAGCCAAGATCTGAAGCACCCCGGAGTGTGAGGGTGTGCTTGAGAGACATCCAGATTTGGCAGGGGACAGCACAATGTGTCACATGTAATTCTGAGTTCTTCTCCCCAGAAAGCCCAAAGTCAGAGTAATACTGAAAAGAAAGGTAGAGGGAAGGAAATAAACAAAGGGGCGGGATTTTCAGGGTTGGCAGAAAGTGAAGTGGAAAAGAGGATGTCGTTTAGTCAATGATCAGCAAAAGGGAAAGGCATATACCAGAGGGAAGGGGAAGTGTGGAGAAAGAAGGGAAGGGAAAAGTCTGGAAAGAAACTGGGGGCAGAGGAAGGACTAGCAAAGGGGAATGCGAGGGGGAGGGGAGGAAAGAAGGGGCGGGGGAAGGCCTTGGGGGAGCTGAGGCCTGAGCAAAGGCTGGTGGGGGGGTCAGGAGGCAGCCACCTTGCAAGACTGCTGGTGCATGTTGAAGGTGCTGACGATGCCCTCGGTGACCTCGCGGCCGGAGCGCTCCACCAAGTACTCGGCCAGCCGGTTGGTCAGGTAGGTCTTGCCCGTGCCGCTGGGGCCCGAGAGGACGAGGCGCCGGTGCTTCAGCAGGAGGCTTATGTAGTGCTGCATCATCGGCTTGGGGACCAGCGTCTCGAACACCAGGCTGTCGACGCACTTCTCCTTCAGACCTGAACCCCCAGCCCCAGAGAGCATGAGCATGACAGGGCCCTGAGGATGGCAAGGCCCCCGGAGGGCATTTCTTTCTTCACCTAAGAGCCCACTGAAAGAACTCATTCCTCTGCCCCATGGCTCCAGAGGAACCCCCCAATCCCCAGTTTTGAAAACAAAGATCTTATTTCTAGGGACATGTTCGGAGTTACAGGTATATGGGTGGAGTGAGAAACCCAGGCTTTCTAGAAATTTCCCTGGGAAGGAAAATGGCTCCGGGAACAAAAGTTAAGACTGGATCTTACGCATCTTTTCATATCTCATGTTACTTAAGTACAGTGAACTACACGTTGTAGCTTCTCAGTAAATCCTTGTTGAATGAATGCGTGACGGACTGTCTCATGTTCCCCTCCCTCCCTCACCCCATATCGCTGCACCCCAAAAGACAAAGACTGACCTTTGAGGGAGACCGATATGTTGTTGACACCTCGGCGGCAGGGAGGCATCTCTGGGGGCTCCGCATCCAACACCCGCTTCACGTGGCTGATGCTATAGCCGTGGATCGACTCGGGGCTCAGTCCCAGGGTAGAGGCTGGGTCCATCTTCGAAAGGTAGTCCTGACAGAAGAGAAAAGGAGAAAAAAAAGTTAAGGGGGAACAGCAAGATGACGCAAACCCAGAGGTACAAGCCACAGATTTCAGAGGGAACAGAAGTCCATGGAGAGAGGGAAGAACCTATGTTTTTCCTAGTTGGCATTTCTCCACGAAGCGTCAAAGGTCCCCAAGACCCCAACGCCTGGAAGGCTCCATACGCCGTGAAAGGACGAACAACCTTTGTGAGTACATGTGTCCCTTTACCTTGAACACTTGGAAAACAGCTTCATCCAGCATCTTCCAGTCCACCTTCCCGCTGACCTTGCTACATCCCAGGAAGAACTCCTGCTGCTTCAAGTCCTACACAGCCGCGATAGAAAGAAGTGTGCGAGCCTCAGTGAGGTCCCTCCAAGAAAGGGGGTGGTCCTAAAAGGCCTTAGCCGTGGGGTACTCTGGTTTCGGGGGTATTCAGAGCCCAGATATTCTTGGATACATGGTGTCACAGGCCGCCCTGGAGTTCCTTACCCCTTTGATGATGTGCTGGGGGGGCATCCGCACCACCACCCGAAGGCTCACTTCCTCCTTTGGACCACAGGTGCTGATGCCATCCATGGGTGACAGGTCTGTCGGCAGTGAAAACAACTATTAGCTTTAGGGGCCCCCATGGGCTTTCCTAAACCTTCCAGTCATCATCCCTGCCCAATGACTCTTTACTACCAAGAGGAAACAGAAACTCCAAAACTGAAAAGCAATTAGGGTCGAAGGACCAGAACAGTTCTTCGTGTCTCATGACACCGGGGTGCGCTTGGTTTAGGCACCATCGACCTCCGTGACTGAGAGCGGTGCCCCCCAGAGCAGGCAGGACGGGATGCCAGTGACCCAAACCCATTTCCTCCTGCCACCCTTAGAGGTTCTTCTCCCAACATGTACCTGTGTCGGTGAGACTTGGGCTGGAGGAATGGGTGAGGGCCAGGCCCAGGGAGCGGCGAGGGGAGGCTAGCGCAGACGATCCGGGGACCTGCCCTGGAGTGGAGCCCGATGAGGGGCCTGGGGCGACCTTTAGCCGGTCGTTCTCGGCTTTCAGCAGGTCCACCTCCAGCTGCGGCGAGAACAGACGGGGCCGCGGAGTTGGACGGATCTCCAGGCACGGTCTTCCCCCCGCTCAGCTCTGCGCCCAGATACCCACCTGCATGTTGTGCATTGTCTCCCGAAGTTGGTCCAGTTGGTGGGCGGAGTTGAGCGCTTCCAGGCGGATGTCGGTAAGCTTCATCTCTTTCTCCCACAGCTCGGAGCGCAGTTCGGATACCTCTTTCTTCTCCGGTTCCTCCTCCTCATTGCCATGGAACAGCCTAGTGTGGGGGACCGGGTGAGCAGGGCCCCTGGAAGAAAGTGACAGTGAAGCCAGGCCACATGGGCCAGCTCTAGAGTTACGAGGGGACACGGAGATCCTTGGTCACTGGTCTCAGGGACGATCAGCAGTGGGCGGGAAGGTCTCATGCGCCCCAGGGGAGACCTACAGTGTGGTGCTGTTTGTCCAGGGGCAAACAAGGGGCTTAACTACCACCGCCGGCCAGCGGTGTATACTAGTCCCGGGCTGGGTGGCAGGCAGACAGCACTTACTCCGTGACATCTACGCCCACAGAGGAGGAGTTGGAGGACTTGATGGAGGGCGAAGCAGTCTCTGTGGAGCTGTGCTGTAGTTTGGGGGATGAGGGGGCGGAGGAGTCGGGCGTGGCAATCTCCTCAATGTCGGAGTAGGAGGAAGCGGACTTGGGCCCCTTTTTTATGCTGAAGGCTTTGTTGAAGGAACTTCGAAGCTAGAAGAAAGCAGATCCAGGTAGAGAGACGTCAGGGCTCCGCTCTGGAGACTGGGGGAGGACTGGCTTGGGACTTCTGAGACGGACAGCTGTGCAGGCGGGATATTTGCTTGCTGTCATTAAGCCTCCCTCTTAAGGCTTCGCTTGACTCATGGAATATGGACACAAGAGTTGCCTAGAAAGTAGGGCTGAGAGAAAGTGAACTGTTCTGGCTTGCTGCTGTTGTAGGCTATGGGAACTTCTTGGGTCTGCTCTCTCCCATGGGGGAACTAGGCCCCTGAGGGGGACAGACAGAAGCCCCCAGAGGTCACATGGTGGCCAATCTCTCAATGATCCAATCCCACCTTCTCCAGCAGACCAATTACTGCTCAGTCTAGAGCCTCGCTCACTTTGGGTCTCAGGATCCACCCTGACCATGGCTCATCGGATCAGAATCCATCTCTCTATTTACCTAGTAAGCAGAAACTGGCCATATGATCCGGTGGAAATCAACGGAAGGGATGGTATCAAGTGGTATCTTTTAGTGTCTCTCGTGCTCAGCACATCCCAGAATGGTGAAAACAATCAGATACAAGTGCTTTCTCCTATTCCCACTCAAATGTCCTAGAATAAGGGATATTTCCCAGCCTCTCCTCAGAATACGTGGGAGACTCTAATGTGACCATAGCTTGTTTGACCTTAGGTGTTGATGAGCTTGGGTGTTAGGGCTGTGAGCTAGAGATGCAAACCAGGGTCCTGGCCCACCCGTTCGCATGCATCCAGACAGCATGCACACACACAGGGACACAGAGATGGAATGGCAGCAAGAGACAGAGAGTAAAGGAGGGGTCGAAGGCTGTAGGGGACACAAGCAAACCAGATCTTTGGGACAGTGAGAGAAAAGAAAGGAAAATTCGAGGGTACTCTTTCAAAGTGTCTCTTCTGTAACACAGGAAGGCTGTTAGGTAAATGAGGAGAGCTGATGGTGGTGTGTGTTGGGGTGTCTACCCGGGAGGACATAAAGGAGGACCAGTCTGGCTGCAGTGGGGATAGGAGAGAGAGCATGTGTGCAGTCAGCTAGAGTGTGCGTGCAAGGGGCAGAGTATCATGGGGTAGTCGAGGCTCAGGAACCCCATAAAGCTCAGTTCTCTGCAGAGATGAGGAACCGAGCGTAAAAAGTGGACTTGCTTGAGTTTGTGGAATTGAAGGAAGGCCTGGGACTGGAACTCAGGCTTCTTAATTTTCAACCCAATGGTCTTCTCCACACTGTCGCCTCATGGGAAGCTGTGTGTATATGAGAGAGACAGAGAACGAGACAGAGTGTGTGTGTCTGTGTGTGCGTAAGTGTGTGTGCATAGAAAGAGATCCCAGGACCACAATCTGCCCGAGGCACACGTCCCGTAAGGTCACAAAGACCGTGAGTGAGAGACAGTGGTGTTCTCTGTGTCGTTCAGGGTTCCCAAAGCACAACGGCTGGCAGATGTTCATTGGTGTTACGTGGTGAAGGACTCTCTGAGTCCAGGAACAGCGGATCAAGCAAAACGAAACAGACTCTTTACTAGGGGACATCTCAGAACGTTCCTATGTGGTCGTGCACTGTAGAAATGCAGGGCTTTTCAAATTGGAGGATGGCATCCTTGTTTTAAGAAGCACTGCTGTGGACTTGTGCGTAACACCTGCTGGGAAATGCCAACCTAAAGAGTCAAGTTGAAACGATTATCCTGGCCTTTCAGGCCCTTCCTGTCTGCATCCCACCCTACTCAGTGCTCCAGCTACACTGATTTCGTCCCTGCAGAAAGCATCTCCACACACTGTCCTATCACAGTCCCAACTCAGTTTAGCCTTTACCTCCTCTGTGGTGGTTCCCTGGCCTCCTGTATCTTAGTTTCATGTATGAGCGCCTCTAGCACTTACTGGCTGAACCATGCATTTTGGCACCGCTGGATTGTCATCAATATCATATGTACAATATTGCGTTTTGTCTGCCCGCAATTCTGCAGGCTCCTGGACGGTTCACATGACAGACTCCACTTTTCACATCCTTCATAACACCTGGCGCAACGTTGGGCTAACTTAGTGGACCTCAGATGTCTGGCTTGTAATGGAAACTCTGGTTTCACTTTCTGCTTGTCTGAGACGATACTCTAATCCCTGAAATGTCTTTGGAAGCTCCATGAATGCTCAGAGGGTTTCAGGTTTTCAGGTGGTTTGAGGGTGCCCTGGACTGGATCATATCCTCTCCTATCTCTGGTTCATCTCCCTATAGAGCTAAATCTTCAGGCGAGACCCAAACTGAACTGGCCTTTGGGAACTGTGGTTGAAATAATGTTCATCCAGGATTCTCTTCCATGTTGGGCTTCTAGGGTTTGAAGGAACAAAAAAAAAATCAAGAAAGCTCATTTTCTGGATCGGAGGGACTCCAATTGACTGCTTTTATAACAGGCTGATTTTGTAACCAGGGGAAGACAGGAGGGAATAGATCAGGATTTTGTTTAACTTTTCCATTTGGCCCCCAACCAGACCACTCCTCTGTCCTCATGTGGGGGCAGCCGTGGATGGACCATGCAGTGGAGTGAGTTAGGAACTCTGGGGTGGTAGTTACGGTTAGTTTTATGAGTGGCCGCTCTTTCTTTAGGGGGAAGGGAGTTGCTCTGGAAATGGGGAAGGTATGGCAAAAGGAAAGAGAAAACAAGGAGAGAGGAACTGGGTCTCTTACCTCATAGACCTGGAAAAAAATAGGGATTTGAAGTCAGCATTTTGAAGGGAAAAAAAAAGAAGCAACACTTAATCACTCATTTCACACAGCTGGGACCCATCTGTGCTATACAAAGGTTTTGGGGGCCAGTCCTATTGAACAGGGGACAGAGGAGCAAGAAGTCTCCATTGGGGGATCCTCTCCTTGCCACAGCCAGCGAGGAGCTAGAAGTGTTTTAGATCTGCCTACGCAGTTTCAGAAAGGTCATCCAAAGTCCGTTTAGGGCTATCAGGAGCCAGCCGGGGGTTGGGGAGTACTCTCTCTGGACTAGTCAATGGTAACATAATGGTTCCTTTTGAAGTAAGATGGAAAGTTCCACGAATACCTCTCCAAAAAAAAAAAAATCGAAGAAATGACCTGCAGGAGCATCTAGAATGAATGGCTTTGTTCAGAAAATCTTCTCTCCATAATATAGAAGAGAATGGGCGTGGGGTGGGCAAGGAGCTTGATAGAACGTTCCCTTCTGGATATTTCCTTCTGTTGCCAAACATATTTGACCTAATCAAAGGCATGGAGAGCCCAAGGAAAGCGGGTGTGCACAGGGTTGGAGGGACGGCCTAGGTACACGTGGGACAGGATGGGGATAACAGGAGAGTTTAGCAGACCTTGCTCTGAGCAGACGCCTGGGGCTTCGTATTCACCCCAAGGCACCATGTCGTGGTTAATGCTGGAAGGAACGGACCCCTATGCTGAGGTGGAGGTGACCCACCATGGCTCTACATAGTTCCTGCCCCCCAAATTTGGACCTACCCAGCTCTTTTTTTTCTTCTTTTTCGCATCAGCATCCTTGCTGCTGCCAATGCTGGAGTGGCTGGTGATGCTGTTGAGGCTCGAGATGCTGTCCGAGGAGTTCTGTCTCTTGATCCGGAGTTCTAGGGGCCAAGGACAAGGGGGAAGAACACACACAGGGTAGATTTAAAGAAGACGCGGGACTTAGGGCAAGTGTAGGGGCAGAAGGTGGAAGAGAAGGGCACCAGCAACTTCTCCGTCCATGTCATTCATTTTTTGAATCATTCTTTCAACACTTATTGGCGGCCAATCATGTTGCAACATTAAAAAAATGCTAACAGTAAAAAATAAGAAATGATCCCTGTTCTCCAGAGTTCCCAGTCTAGTAGGATAAACAGCAGTACATAAACTAATGAACTCCACCTGAATAAGTCTGAGAAGGGCTTAGTGAGCGCTGGCCCTCAGTACCTCGACGGAGACATCAACCTACCATTTTTTTTAAGTACCTCTACCCCCAGTGTGGGGCTCGAACTCACCACCCCGAGATCGAGAGCCACACACTCCACCAACTGAGGCACCCCTCAAGCTACCATTTTTCGTGATTTTCCCCAGCAATACTCGGGTGCCTGGTGCTCCATGGCCAAGTATAACTAGCCATGTGTCCTGCATTTAACCGGAAGGAGCTTTAGTGGTCGCACCTGACAGGTAGAAAATCTTTTCGGCACTCTGAGAAGGTTTGGAATGGCACAAAGGATGACCCACTTTCCCATCACAGGGAAGGAAAAAATTAACGAGGGAGAGATGTTTCAGTCTTGAAAAAACAGAAGTTCTTCAGATGGGAACACTGGAGAAACTATTTGGGCTGATGAAAAAGTACATGCAAAGGCCCTGTGCTGGGCTCCGGCTTTGCTTTGGGGCAGCTCAGGCAGACTGGAATGGAAACAGGACAAGGTACACAGCAAAAGGTGAGGGTGAGGGTGGAGGGTAGGCTCAACCAGCTCAGGAGAGCCCTGAATGCCTTTTAAAGGAAACGCCTTTGTGCCATAGGCAATGAGCAAGAGCAGCAGAGATTCCGGAGCAAAGGCAGACTAGAATCAGATTCTTTTTTTTTTTTTTTTTAATAGAGAGAGAGCAAGAGCAAGCAGTTGGGGGGGGAGGGTAGAGGGACAGGGAGAAAATCCTCAGGCAGGATGCCCACTGAGCACAGAGCCCAACGCAGGACTTGATTCAGGACCCTGAGATCACGACCTGAGACGAAATCAAGAGTTGGATGCTTAACCGACAGAGCCAACCCCGGTGCCCCAAGATATAATCAGATTTTAAAAACCTTTTTATTTTGAAACAATTATAGATTCACATGAAGTTACAAAGAATGCACAGGGAGGTCCTGTGTACCTTTCGGCCAGTCTCCTCCAATGTTAGCATCTTGCCTAGCTGGAGGACAAAGTCAAAAGACTGGGTTTTTCACAGTGCTTACTCTGTTAACGTGGAGAGAGAGGAAGTGGAGGGAAACCAGGTTAGAGGTAGGGGACTAGTTAGGTGGCTACTTGCAGGCGTCCTCCTAGAAACAAGAGCTGTTTAGCGAAGATGTGGGTAGTTTCTGGTTCTTTTCTCACTCTCTCCATGACCAAAAAGCCATCGTTAGACTCTAATCTTCCTCTCATACAATTGGGAAAACAAGATCCTAGGACCTACCAAAGCTCAAAAAGCACAAGGAAAACCTTTTGTTCAGAGATTATCAAACCACGTTTATGATCCTACAGAGTATTTCCAGTTACTTCAAAGGTGCGGAAAATTCTCAAGAGAACGTGCTGACTTGAAGTAAAGAAATTTCCATTTGTATAAAAATGGAAATATGTATCTCTCTATGTATTTGTATATGCAGAAAATTATTTCTGGAAAGATTCACAAGAAACTATTCACAGTAGTTATCTCTGGGGAGTGAGATTTGGAGGGGGGTTCAGGGAGAGGGATTTTATATTTTACTACATACCCTTTTGTGTAGTTTACATCAGGGGCTGACAAGCTTTTACTGTAAAGGGCCAGACAGTAAATACTTTAGGCTTTGTGGCCATATGGTCTCTGTTACACCTAGTCAGCAATGCTATTATTGTATTAAAGCAGCCATAGACAATATGTAAATAATCAGCGTGGCTGTGTTCTTGTAAAACTTTATTTAAAAAACAGATGGTGAGGGCCACGTGGATGGCTCAGTCTGGTTAAGCTTCCAACTCTTGATTTCAGCTCAGGTCATGATCTCAGGTCGTGAGATCGAGTTCCGTGTCTGGCTCTGCACTCAGCACAGAGTCTGCTTAAGATTCTCTCTCTCCCTCTGCCCCTCCCCCACCCCTCTCTCTCACTCTCAAATAAATAAATAAATCTTTTTTTTTTAAAGATTTTTATTTATTTATTTGACAGAGATAGAGACAGCCAGCGAGAGAGGGAACACGAGCAGGGGGAGTGGGAGAGGAAGAAGCAGGCTCATAGCGGAGGAGCCTGATGTGGGGCTCGATCCCACAACGCCAGGATCGCGCCCTGAGCCGAAGGCAGATGCTTAACCGCTCTGCCACCCAGGCGCCCCTAAATAAATCAATCTTTAGAACAGAACAAAATAAAACAGGTGGTGAGCCAGATTTGGCCAATGGGCCATGGCTTGCTAACCCCTAGTTCACATTTTCCCCCAGAACATGTATTGCTTTTATGATAAAAATAAATTTAATTAAAAATGAATTAACTAAAAACAAAATGAAGGGCAGCAAAATAAGCGTGTGCATCTGTCTATCACCAGTTACTTAGAGTTCCAAGTAGTTGTGAGTCTATCGATTAAAATTTAAAAATACACTATATAGTACTTTTAGAAGCCAAGGGTATTTTAGAATCAAATAATCTTCAAAAAGTTAGGAACTCTTTTGTGCATTTTTAATTTTATGCCATGTACATTTATTACTTTTTAACACATAAAATAAGGGTAGGTATTATTGCTCTGAGCATTTAGCTTGTCGAATGCTCCTAGAAATCCTCCTGACCAAGTTGAGTCTGGGTCAACCGCAATTGAGGAAAACATGCAAACTCATAGTAAAAGACAGAATTCATTTACTTATTCACTTAACAAATACGTATCTGAAGAGTAAGGTGCACTTGGGAAATCAGAACTAGCTTAACATTCCAGATTCATCGCTTATGAGCTGTGTTTGACCTAGTGATTTATCTTCTCTGATCTAATTCTCAACTATAAAATATAGGGCTGTTATCTGGAATAAATGAATACAAGTACAATCGTTAGAACAGTGCCTAGCATATGCCAAGTGCTCAATAAAGGAATTTTTTACTAGTGCCATAGTTGGGATACAGAGTGCAAGAGGAGAAGCGGTGGAAGTGAAGCTAGAAAGAAACATTTGTCTTGGATCAGGAAGAGGATAGTAGGCCATACACATGGGCTTGGAGCATATTCTCTTTTCCCTTTAACTTGTTTTTTCTGAAATGTTTCAAACACACAGAAATACTTAAAAGCATAGTACAATGGACACCCATACGCCCCTTCCACCTAATTTAGCAGTTGTTACTATTTCACTGTATTTACACTTGTGCGTGCTCTCTTTCTTCCTCCACATACACACAAGTGCATACACGTACACAGAAGAGCACACATACGTACAGATATTTTCTTGAATAATCTGAAAAGAAGTGGCAGACACCACGACACTTGGCCACGAAATCCTTCAGGACGCATCTTCTAAGAATAAGGACATTATCCCACAACATCATTATCACACCGAAGAAAATTCACAGTAATTCTTTTAAATTAATATCGAGTCCATACTGCATTTGGAATGATTTCTGATCTCAACTGACATGATTGGATTACACTGCGGGGAGCGTGAAGGAAGGACTGTAGCAATGCAAGACTAGTGAGGAAATTATTGTAATAATCCAGGAGAAGAGTGATGAAAACCAGAGCCAGGGTAAAGACAAGACAGAAAAGAGAGAGAACTGAGTATCTATCTATCTATCTGCATGAATCATGTATATAACTTGATGGCTTAAATGGCGAACCAGTGAGACATAAAAGATGTCTCTTATATTAGTGGTTTGGGTGACCACGCAGATGATAATACCCGAAATGGGCCAAACTGCAGAAGGGAAAGTGCTGGTCTTTGTATTTGTAAGGGAGGTGGAGCGAATGCCTTTTAATGCTGGACATGTTGAGTTGGGGACACCTATCAGCTGATCTAAGTGGGAATATCCAAAAGTATTTGGAAATAGAGGTACAAAATTCAGCACAGGGATACAGGTTAAGAAGACAGAGATTCATATTAAGAGGAGGTTGTAAAACTTATTGAGCTGATTACTAAACTCAGCAAGTTTGCAGGATACGAGATCAATATATAAAAAATCTATTGTATTTCTATATACCAGTAATGAATAATCTGAAAAGGAAATTAAGAACAACAATTCTATTTACAATAGTATAAAAAACAAATTTAACAAAAGAAATGCAAGACTAATATACTGAAAAATGCAAAATACCACTGAAAGAAATTAAAGAATATCTAAATAAATGGAAAGGCATGCCACCCTTTGCCTTCTATCTTCAAAAAGACCTTGACCCAGGCTTGCCTCGGTGGCACAGTCAGTTAAGTGTCTCTTGATTTGGGCTCAGGTCATGATCTCAAGGTTGTGGGATCGAGCCCCACGTTGGGCTCCAGGCTAAATGTGGAACCTGCTTAAGATTCTCTCTCTCCCTCTCCCACTGCCCCTCCCCTCACTTACGCTCACTAGTCTCTCACTCTCCAAAAAACAAACCAAAAAAAAAAGCTGTGGCTGGAGCTCTGGGAACCCAGTCCCTGAAGACGAAGTGGAAGGAAGGAATGGGGTTCTGTGTAGGAGTCAGAGGCGGTAGGATAAGGTCAAGATAGGAATGATGACTCAGAAGCTATGGGGAGAATTTAATGAAGAAAGGAGACCTTAACAGGGCCAAATCTTGGAAACCTTGGGATATTGCCTGTGTGTGCGTGCATGTGTTGGCGTGCGTGTGTGTGTGTGTGTGTGTGTGTGTGTATAGGAGAGGTTTTTTTGAGCCCCTACTATATGCTTGGCACCATGGTGAATGGTCACATAGATCTTCTGATTTGATACCACAAACGTCGGGTTCGGGATTATGTCTATTTTATACAAGTCAAGTAAAATAAGTACTAACAATTATTGGTTAAGTTCTGGAAAAATGGGGGTCCCTGGTGATTTCAGTGAAAGCAGTTTGGGATGGGTGATAGTAATAGAAGCAAATTATGGGGTTAGGTGGGTAAGAGAAGCAGAAGGTGAGTTTGTAAAGAAAGGAAAGAGATAAGATTATAATAAGAAAGGACATAGTGGAGGGCGCCTGGGCGGCTCAGTCGGTGAAGCACCTGCCTTCAGCTTGGTCATGATCCCAGAGGGGGATCACGGAGAGCCTGCTTCTCCTTCTGCCTCTGCCTCTCTGTCTCTCACAAATAAATAAATAAAATCTTAAAAAAAAAAAAAGAAAGGATATAGTGGATACATCTCTTGTCTTCTTTAAAGATAAAAGAGACTTTAGCAGCATTATAAGCAGAAGGGAAGGAGTGAATGGGGAGTAAGAGATCAAAGATGTAGACGTGTGTGTGCGCGTGCGTGCAATGGGTATCAATGCTAGAGGGAGCACCCCGAAGCATCAGAAAGGGATCCCTCTTGGCCAGAAAGGACAGGCCCTTCCAACAAAACGGGAGAAAAAGAAGTAAGGATTGGATGAACATAAATTGATGGAGTGGGGAAGTCGATGGAGTTCTTACTTGAAAATGTTTGTTTTCTTGATTAAGGAGGAGGCAGAGTCTACATTCAGAGTGAGGCAGGTCAGCGGTGGAGGAAGGGGCTGGAGAACACTGACAGAGGTTGGGGCTCACTGCTAGTGGACTAAACAGGAAAACAGACTACAGACAAGTGAGAGGACCATCCGACTGCCCAGGAAGCCTGCCTCGAGTCTGACATTGCAGGGTTTGGGGGCATCAGACCACTACTCACCTTGACCTTCTCTAGAAAAGCTTGACTGTTTGGTTGTTAAATGCTAAGGCTAACTTGTCATTTGAGCCCCAGGTAACCTCCGTGATCTTTGCCTCATTTGAAGAGTAGATTGCACCCCCCTGGAGAACTGATATGAGGGTCAAATAAGATTGTGTGTGTGTGTGTGTGTGTGTGTGTGTGTGTGTGTGTAAAAATGTAAAGTACTGATTTTTTAGGCTTTATTTTTTAGAGCAGTTTAAGGTTCACAGCAAAAATTGAAAGGAAGGTACAGAGGGTTCCCATATCCTCCGGCCCCCCCACATGCACCCCCTCGCATCAGCATCCCCCACCAGAGGGGCGCGTGTGTTACAACTGATGACTCTACGCTGACACATCATTATCAGCCAGAGCCCATAGCCGATATTAGGGTTCGCTCTTGGGGTTCTAGACATTCTATGGCTTTGAGCAAATGTATAATAATAGGTATTTACCATGACAGTATCATACAGTGTACTTCCGCTGCCCTAAAAATCCTCTCTGCTCTGCCTGCTCGCCCCCCCACCCCACTCAGCAATCACTGATCCTTTTAGAGCCTTGCCTTTCCCGAATGTCATACAGTTAGAATCATACAACAGGGAGCCTTTTCTCGTTGGCTTTTTCCACTTAGTAATGTGCCTTTGAGACTGCACGATATCTTTTCATAGCTTGAGAGCCCATTTCTTTTTAATGCTGAGTAATATTTCATGGACTGGCCACAGCACAGTTTCTTCATCCAGTCACCTACTGGAGGACATCTCGGTTCCTGCTAAGTTCTGGAGATGATGAATGAAGCCGCTATAAACACCCAGGTTCTTCTGAAGACATCAAATATTAACTCCTCTGGGTAAATACCAAGGAGTGCGACTGCTGGGTCAAATGGTAAGAATATATTTAGTTTTTTTAAGAATAAAGTGCTGCTTTAATGATGGTCTTTGACAGCACTTGGGCTCTGCCCTCAAGGTTCAGGGGAGGACCCATAGGGATGACCGGTCTGCTCTACTCTCCCCCATCCCCGGGGACGGCAGGGTCATGCCCCTGGCCCTGACCAGTCCAGAGCATCACGCTGAAGGGCATCAAAGAGCCTTCACCTTCTCAAAATCTGATATGGGACTTGGCATATTGTAGGCATAGATAAAAATCTCCAGTAACCCCATTCCTGATCTCCTTCCATCTGTGGTCGCATGTCCTACCTTTGGGTGTGGTTTCTGAGGCATTAAGGGCTCCCTGAATGACGGCCTGTGCTTCAGAGTTCTTTTTCTTCAGAAAGTCTATGGTTTCTCGTAAATCCAGCAGCTCAGTGTCCTGAGAGAGACGTGACAGGAGTGTCATTAGTTGGGATCGGGAGCACCTACTCTGCGCCAGGCAGGGGGCTGGACGCTGGAATTCTTCCCGACTTGATGCAGAAGGCAGGGGATTCTTCGAGGGGAGGATTCAGGGTGACGGGGCGGGGGTGGGGGGAGAAACCGGCGCTCAGGAGGGAGGGGAGGAGGTTAGCCCTGGTCTGTGTGGAGGAGAACTCCCAGCTCTCGTACCTTCTCCTCTGCGGTCTCTGCCAGGTGGCGGAGGCGGGATGTCATATTCACCAGGCTCTGCTCGAAAGCGGCCACTAGATTAGCCTGAAATAAACACGCAAGGAGGTTCCTAAGTTGCCTGACGCTAGGGGGGAAAGACAGGACTGTTACGGGAAGAAGTCTGAGCTGATTTTCTGTGTCTTAGCACTGACCTATGCCAACAACCCTCTTGGTGATTTCTGAATATTGATTTCCCTGAGCAGAAAAGGTGGAATCGCACATCTGGCTGGCCTGAAGAAATTTTCTGGTGGGCACCAGCTTCGACAGCATTAGGGCAAGGCAGGCTTCTGGAGGCTCTTGGACACTTGGGATCGGGTACCTGTCATTACCAGAGGTGGGACTGTCCCTCTGCTCTTCAGGAGGGCCATAAGCTCTGGGTCATTCCTATTATCTTGATTTAACGCCTCCATTGTCTGGCCCCCATGGGTCCAAACCTCCTCCCAGTAGTAACTGTTTGGTGCTTCTTTCCACCCCTGCTGTCAAGTGCCCTCCGTTCTTAACTCCATCCCTCTTCTCCTGGTTCCTGGTTTCTCCTGCCTGCCTTTGCAGGGCTGGAGAGAAGCAGCTCAGGAAAACTTCAGGGGTGTTCCGAAGTTTGGCCACTAGATGTCACGTGTGTTTCGTGAGGAGGAGGCCGGCCGGGGAGGGTGGCGCTGAGGCCACTTGGAGCTGGGCTAGCACTCTGAACTGTTCACCGGGCAGCAAGCTGTGTAGGAAAGGTGAAGGGAGTGAAGCATGGCACCAGAAAGGGGAACGCGGGGGGATGGAGAAGCAGCCATCACTGGAGGGTATCTGAGCAGGTCAGTGACCCTAGCAAGAAGTGGGGGGGCATATTCTGGGCCGATCCCTCATCAAGAGCTTGAGGATGTAGGTCTGCGACACCCGTCACTGCCTCTTGTGGGCCGCTGATTCTCTCCCTGTTGGGCCAACTCTAGTTTTCAGCCTCTGCCCTTGAAACATGCCTGGAGGCTACTTTCGTTTGAAGTGGCTGGTGGCAATCTGTCTGGGCCAATGTGAGCCGCCTCGTCCACGTGCACGCCCTATGAGCCTGGGCTCTCCTTGGCAGACCTTTGTTGTGACCCTGAGCTGTTGACTTTCACTGACTGTCCAGGGAACTCCTGTTGTCTTGGCCTCGGGGTATCTCTTGTTCACTTCTCTACATCCCTGCGAAGGTCTGCCAACAGCCTCCTTGGCGTCCCTGGACATCTCGTGAGGGACCCCAACAACGGCTGGCTTCCCTTCTCACTGGGGGCTCCCTCTGCTCTGGACAGGCGTTCTTCCTGTCTCCTACACATCCTCTCCTCCTCTGAACCTTCCCTAACCCTCAGCCCCACCAGGGTGCCTGTAAGACCTCAGGGCTGAGTAGTGGTGCCAGAGGGAGGCTGGCACTTGGGAGAGGTGAAATGGCTTGCTGTCCCTCCCTGTCTGGGATGTGCCCTCTGCGTGGGCAGCTGGGAAGTTCCGTGGAACATGACAAAAGCTCCGTCAGGAATCAGGGGATCCTGGAGAGTTCTGGCATCACGTCTCCTGCTTGAGGGCAGGGCTCCAACCCTCAGCAGGAATCTGCCTCTAAAATTCAGAACCCGTCCTGTCTGGGTGTTTGGTTTGTTCTCTCTTAGCCAAAGGGAACTTCCTGTTCGAAGAAAAATCGCCCTCTAAATTCATTTTCTTGGCTCTCACCCAGACTCGACAGCATGATGGCTGACAGGCTCAGCGTAAATGAACCAGACACACTAATGTTCTCTGTCTCCCTGGCGCCTCTCCCTGCAGCATCTCCCCGATGTGAATTTCCTGGGGTGTGCAGGACGTGACCCAGGCCACCAGGCGTGGTGGGTACGGCACAAGGGAGGGGAGAGGTGGTTCTTGCTTATATTACAATTTTTATGGGTTCCCCAAGAGTGGGAGACGGTGCGTGACATGAGCTTCCAACAAACTGGTGGGTGTACAACTTACGAGTGGAGGGTCTGGGAAAAGAGAAATAGTAGAGAATAACCAGTGTGGTAAGGGAACTGCTATTGAAATAAAATGGAAACATGCAAGATCTTGGTGGACAGTCTTCTACCTGATCCCAAAGGAAGACCCCCCGGGCCTGACAGCTGGGTTCCCCAGAGAGGAAGGGACAAGAAAAACCCAGAAACTCCTGCAGAAACTGCAGACATGGTTACTTTTGTGTGAACACTTGGAAGGCTCCTGCAAATCCGGCTCAGCTGTTGTTTACAGCTTTGGGGGAAAATGGCTCTTATGTTCTCTGTTTGCAACTTGGTCACAGGGGAGAAACTACCACAGCCTAGTGAGAGGAGGCGGCCTCGTTTCCCCCCATCTCGCAGGGTAGAAAAATCAAGGCCTACAGAAAGAGAAACTCATTCTACTGGGATGGACGGAGGGCAGGTTGAGGGCAGAAACAAAGAATTCTGGCTCCCAACCTAAAGCTCAGGTAATTTCTGCCACCTGCCCAAGGAGACGGCCAAGGAAAGGCAGTTGTGAGTGAGGCGGCTGGACTAGATAGAACAAGAATGTGTTTCTAAGCCGTGTCATGCTCGCCAGGCAGAATGCTAATAGCGAGTCCTGTGCCTGCCCAGCTATGGGGCCCGAACGAAGACAGGAACATACCGCCCAGGGCAGCGGCAAAGAGTTCTAAGGGCTCTATAATACATGACTGCTTGTGTCCATGGCCAACGGCAAGATTGTTCCCACCTCCATGCAGAACCACTGACAATCCTCCCCCCTTTCTCTAGGGAGTTCAAAGACCACGGGGCATGAACTTCTCCATACCTATTAATTAGGGTGGGGACAAAAACAGTTCTCTATAAAAATCGAGACTCAGAGAAGGAGAAGGCCAGTCCCCCAAACCTCTGTTGTAATGCTGTGAACAGGACCCGCTCCCTTGGACTCTAAGTCCAGGGGATACCTTACGAGAGAATTCTCCTCCTCTGGCTGAACTTCTCTGACTTATGGCCAAAGGAACTGCCTGGGTCTTCCCCTACTTTATGGCACTCACATTGGCAGAAAGTTGAGACGTCAGGGTGGCCACTTTTTCCTGGGATGACTCCAGTTCCCTACGAAGCTTCCGGATTTGCTGTGAAAGGGAAAGAAATACAAACTTATGGCCGCAGCAGAAGCAGGAGATCTGGAGGCAGAATGGGGCGCACTGGTGTTAACAAGCAGAGACAAAGGCTTCGCACCCTACCTCGGATTGCATCCTCTCCTCAGCCTGAAGAAGGAGCACAGAAGGAGAGAAAGAGAGAAGGAGGTAGTTACTACGGAGGTGAGGAAGCCAGGCCCAGTGGCAGGGCGGAGAACTTGAAGAAGTGTGACTCAGAGGTATGGAGAGGCTGAAACTCAGTGTTTTGGCCCTGGCCCCTCGCAAGATGGGCTGAGACCCTATCCTTGGGTTCCAATAAAAGATTTCTCTGGAGCTCGTCTCCAGCCAACTTTGTCATTGCCAAGAAGGCTAGGAAATGAAACTCTGGGTGATCTGAAGACTAATCTTTACTGCTGCTAACTTGAAGGAGTAAAGAATTAGGGCAAAACAAATCTGAGAACCAAGTTACACCTCACAGCCAAACGCTGTGTGCCCAGTCGGCTGCCGGGAGCACTTGGTAAATTCCGTACGCTATTAGGATGCTGGAGTCCTATAACCCTAACCCTACCTAGCCCACCTTGCCATGAATGCTTCCCACTTACCCTGCCACAGAAGGGGCTCTCTCATAAGGGGATTATCGATTTTTCAAAGGAGAGGGGAACCAAAGATACCAGAGTTGGCTCAGGAATCGGTGATGAGGCCAGAAAGACCACCGAGGAACTGACGCCCTCAACGGAGTGCTCCAAGCTCTAGGCGCCTTCCCCCGGCCCCACCCCAGGTCCACAAGGCATCATGAACAGGTAGAGGTGCCCCTCCCCCACCCAGTTCCCCAGCCAACACAGGTTCTGGGGAGCAGTGCAACAGCGAGCGAGGGGGGTGAGGGAGGAAGAGAAGTAACGCTCTTACTGAGGAGTAAGTGGAGGAGGCACTGGAGGCCAGGGACAGCACTGAGCCGTGAACTGAAAGAGAAGCAGGACACAGCGTTAGCAGAGGGCACCAGGGGACGAGGGGTTCCTGGGCAGAGCCTGAGGCAGGAGTTTGGATTCTGATTCTGGAGGGCATCTGGAGCAAACAAGAACGCCACAGGGGACCCAACTGGTATCACTACAGCCCCGAACAGGCAGGTGTCTGCTGAGGAGGCAAGGTCCTGAGCAGAGCTAGCCGCCTCCTCCAGTCTACATTCTCGGGCAGCCTGGGGATGGCGGGCCCTCGCTCGTCTGCTCCTGCTCCGTGGGGCACGAAGGTTCAGGGAGAGGGAAAGGAGATGATCGTGGACAGCCATCATCTTGTCTTCCCAGGCAGGAAAGTACTTAAGCTGCCGAAGAGGGGAGTTTCTCATCAGAGCAGCTCAGAACAAATTCTGCCCTCCGGCTGCGCCTCCTCTTTTCAGCTCTGGGGACCATGCAGATGGCCAACGGACTGAAGTGTAACATCCTCGTTCTGATGCTTCCCTAGCCCTACTGACAGAACCATAGTGCCCCTGCAAGGATGCCTCCAGGCTGAGCGGCCTGAAAACACCAGCGGGAAGTCTGCTCTCCCGTAAAGCCCGGTCTTCCAGGCTCTGGCCATTAACACCCACGTCACCGCAAACAACCATAGGGCCCTCCCTGAAGCTGATCTCTGGAACATTCTTGCAAGAGGAATGAGACGCCTAATTCTTTCCCAGGATTTAAGAGCCACCCTGACTCCTGATCTTTTCACATTTGCTGAGAGACTGTGGGGAGGAGAGGCGGCTGCTGGACCAGTCACGGGAGGAGCTACAGTTTTGGGAGCACTCCGAGGGGTACCATGTAACCCTTCCATGCTCCATTTCCCTCCCCCGGCCCCGATGGCAGGTGCTCCATCCCAAAGCCCCAGTGCCAGACGGTGCCACCCAAAGGTTTCTGGGCCCCCAGACCCTTCAAAGGGATGGGAAGAAAGAACTGAAATGGCCCCGACTCGATGTTCTGTGACTCATAGACTTGTGTGTGGTGGTGGTAGTGGCGGTGGTGGTGGGGGAGGGGACCCAGCAGAGCTGGAATGAGTGTGAACCGCGCTGGCATGAAGTCTCACCATCGTCCGTGGGGTCTCGGAAGGATCCTGACCGAATCATCCCCTTGGGTCTCTCGGCCAGGGACAGGGTGCTCCCCATTTGGGAGCCGCTGTACAGCTCGAAGGCCGCCTCGTGGGTGGGGATGCTGTTGGAGCGGGTGATTCTTGGCGTGGTGGCCGCAGTGGGACTCACTGGAAGGACAGAGGGGAGGGGGACAGGAGAGGGAGGGGGAGGGCAGGAGAAGAGGCAGGGTCATCAGCTCTCTGGGTCCCTTGGGGAATGGAGCACCAGGAGCATGGGAGGCACATGGTGAGGGGGGAGCAGGAGAGGAGGGGGTGGGGGGACGGTGGGAGTGTGCAGGCAGCTGGCGCTTAGGAGTGGGGTCTCTCCCGGGGAGATCGAGCCCTAATGCAGAAGGACCCTGCTGTCGGGAATAAAGGGGGAACAGCGTTTCCTATTTTAAAAGACCTTCCCTCAGCCCTGCCTGCCCGGGAACTGTCACTTTTGAAGGTCAGGCTGGGGGCCTGGCAACTTTTCCGAAACCTTGACATCACTTGAATATGCCGATGAAATGGGATGTTGGGGTTCCGTAGAATACAACTGGCAGCCGGGGAGGACGAAGAATTCAGACCAAGACTCAGATCTGAATGATGACAAAGAGGCAGCTAGAGAAGGGGGCCAGGCTATGGGCTCCGACGGGCTCGGCCTTACGGGAGGGACTGAGACGTCCCCCCACAAGCGGTGTCCTTCTAGGCCACGGGTCGGTTCTGACGCAGCAAGAAACACAGCCTTCTCTGCCCAGCCTTCCCCTGGCTGGAAGGTCAGACGATGGATGGAGCGGGCGGGAGTGTCAGAATCCGCTGAATCCCTGCTGACCGGCAGCACCTGCTGCCCTCCGCCCCACCCCCTGCTGGGCTTAGAGCCTCCCAGGGTTCACACCCGCATGGAGAACCACAGAGGCAGGTGGATGTCTACTCCCTCCGTAAGGACCCGTGCAGAAGACGATTTTACACCTCCCTCGACCCTGTTGAATACGTAAGGTGACCACGGTTTAGCCCAGCCCCTTCATCCTGCAGCATCAACGCATGTCCTCTCGTTTGGTCCTCAGTGCACCTGGCCCCGTCGTCCACCTCACGGCCCTTCAGCCACCAGCTGACCTTTCCTTACAAATCCCTCCCTTCTTCAGGCAATATGGTCCTGATTCCTAGTTTTCCCTCAAATTCCCCACAGCAGCCCCATAGCCTGTTACGGGTCCTCGTGTTCCCTTACTGCGTTCCTTCACTCGCTGAACGAGGAGGTAGGTCTAGAAAGACATGGCAAACCACACGCCTGTCCCAGGCTCTGTCCTAAAGCGGTTCCCACCGGGCCCATCACGGCTTGCTGCTCCCGGGGTCCGGCCTCTACCTGAAGCTTCCTCCCCTCCCTGCCTCTGAATCAGCAATCTCCTCCTGCTTCCCTCGCCAGCCTTTCTCCTCAGGCTCTTGAAAGGGTGTGGCCAGGACGTGTCTTCAGCGGGGCCTTCAGGGCAAGGCTGGTCCCGGCCCAGCCACAGCAGCTGGGGAACCCGTACTTTTCTGGGTTTGGAGGCAGATTCCAACGTTTGCCATCAACAACTCTTCCCTCCTTCCTCTCTGCCTGCCCAGCCGTTTAGGATGGCTGCCCTGGGCGTGGCGGCTCCTTTCTGGCCAGACTGCCTGCTCCCTGCACTAGTCTGACGGCTTTCCCGTGCCATCATCCAGACCCCGGATGCCACAAGCACCCTACACCTGGTGCCCGGGGCGACTTTTCAGTTGAGGATCTTGGAGCCCTTTGCCTTCCGTCTGAGTTTGGGTGGATAAACTGAGGCACCAGGAAGCGACCCAATTGAGTGGGAGTCATAGAGGAGATGGAACCCGAAGCCCAGCTGCCATGCCTCACACGGCAGGGTGAGCCCTGCTTCATCCCGTGCCACAGCAAGTGACCGGAAACACTGACCTATGTTGGTAAGCTGGCCCTTGGCGCTCAAGGACATGGAGAGCGCAGGGGGGGAAGGCAGCTCTGACTGGTCGTCGGATTCGGGCAGCCCACCAATGGTATGGGAGTGTCGCCTCTCCTTGGCCTCCTCCTGGGACTGAAGCTGGTACCTGTAGGAGACAGAAGGACTCAGTCTGCGCAGCCACGAAGTGCTATCAGAGGCCTGGTGGCTGTGGAGGTTCTGAGCGCAGGACAAGGAAAAGGGGGAGCGGACAGAGCTGCCTGGGGCCGGGGGCGGGGGCGGGCACAAGACACGTGCTGACTCAGCATCTTCTCCTACACCATCAAGGGGGTCCCGAAGGACCAGCAGGTCTCTCTATGAGCCATCCTGAGGTGGGGACTGAAATGACGGAGGGGGCACGAGAGCCTCGACCCCAAAGGTCAGGGCAGAGCTTTGCAGCTCTGTATGTGGGCTTCCAAATCGCAGGAGTTCTTTACCTCACCAAAGAACTCCGTGCTGCGGTCCTGGTGGAGGACTGGGGTGTCCTGCTCTTGCCCATGTGAATGACCCCCGAGGCAGCCTGTTCTCCCTCCAACTTTGAGGGAGGAAAATTACAGAGCGGACGTGTGGTCAGGATTGGGATAGCACGGGCTGGGACAGGCAGGTGTAGGGTTCCCATGTGCCGACTTGTTTCTCCTCTGTCACCAAGGAAGAACACTGGCTACACAGCTGACTCACACATCACGGTAAGCCTGGGTAGGGCGCTACGAGGCACACGCACAGGGACCGCGTGCAAGTAACTCAGCTAAAGGGGACACTGAATTCATGACTGGGGCTCAGGACAGGTGGGGTTACAGTTCTTCATACAGACCAAGAGCCCCAGATACAGGGAAAGGCAAAGACACTGAAGGGTTACCTGAGCCCTTTCTTGGGAAGAGTGTTCCGATCCCGCTGATTACTGTGCAGAAAAAAAAAAGAGAAGCATGTGAGTCCGCCTTAGAAACTATTTGGGACCATAGGTTTGCGGGACATAACACCTGACACAGGACATCAGACTGTGAGCTCCTTTATCTCTCTAAACAAAATAGGAAGATAGCTGCAGTCCGCCTCTGGGCTTACACGTTGAGAGGTTCACTTGAAATGCTAAATGTTTTTCTCTGTTTGGGAATCAGGATGTGGCTAGCTATTTAAAAGATCCTATTAATGTGTGATATAACAGAAACCAGTCTGGCCTCAAAAGCAAAAGCTTCGGATGACAGGTGAAACTTACTATGAAATCTTGGAAAAGTCATTTAACATCTGTGTACCGGTGCCCCTAATGTACAAGCATCACAATGATAATATAATAATAATAATAATAATAATAATAATAATAACAACAACGTATAAACATAGTAATGTAAAACTCCTACTTATCTCATGGAGCTGTTGTGAAGCAAACGAAATTACTTAACGAGTGTGAAAAAATGTTCAGAGTCACAATGTGGCAATCAAAGGGCCCGTGTTACTGCTGTTGAAAAGAGCCAGAGGCATGGGGACAGACCCAGGCTCAGCTGTCTCTATCCACCCACCTGTCCAACTGCCCAGTTCTGGGGCTTCCGCTCCAGGTCAGCTCTTCTGTCTCTTCCTCTGGGGGTGCAGCGGCGGGGGCGGATGGGGTGGGGCCAGGAGTACTGCTGGGGAAGGCACTGGGCAGGCTCATTGGCATCTGGAGGGACTCCATGCTCCTGTGCAGGCCTGAGAGTTTGGGGTACATGCGGGTCTCTTTGGGGACACTGAAACCACTCATTAGCTCCAGGCCCTGGGAGAAGCTGGCTGAGTTAATATTGAGAATGGGTGCTGGACTGGGGGTGAAGCAAGAAGGAAGAGGGCTCCCGCTTGCTGAGCTTGTGGGATGCAGATCTGGGACCTTGGAAGCGTGGGCATCACTCGATGATGGCAGATCCAGACTGTTGGAGTTGACCTTGTCTAGGTTGGCTAGTGAGGGTGGCTTGACAAAGCTCTTAGCTGTGGCCCTGAGGGAAGTGAAAATTAAATAAAGTATTTAGAACCACAAAGTTCCAGAAGCAAGAGGCAGATGGGACCTCAGAGTACTCCTAGTCTAGTTGCCCCGTGTCTGGCTGTTTAAGAGCAGAGGCTTATCCCAATGTCGTGGAATACGTCGGAAGGAAATCTGCTGTGTCTGACTTGGGGTCCTTCAAGTCTTAGTGAGGGGGACGGCACATGCACGTGGGAGACACAGGTGGATTTATGAACAAATGGATACACGTGTGTCAGCAGAGGAGAGTAACACCACTAGTACAAATGCTGAAGACAGGTTAAGGGTTGATGGGGGACAGAATAAACGAGATGGGTTTTGAAAGAGGGAGAAGGAACTTGGCATACAGGCGAGTGGAGGGGAAAGAGCCATGCAAAGGTCCAGAGGCAACAGTGGCTAGGCCATGCCTCGCTTAGTCTCAGGAGTACATGGATATGAGAAAGAGCAGACAGACGAGGAGGAAGCTCCCCAGTTTGGGTACCTGAGAGGGGTTGGTGGCAGCTCTGCCACCTTGGTGGCTGGGGCGTGACTGGCTTGGTTCTTGGGAGTACTCTCTGGGGAGCCAATGCTCTTCAGGGAGATGTTGTCCGAGTCCAAGGCCACTGCCTTGGCTTTGGCTTTCTCCTTTTCCCGATCCGTCTGATTGACAGGGGCTGGAGTGGTCCGCCCACTGGCCACCTTGGAAGGTTCCTTCAGTCTGGAGGGTGTAAGGCCCCCCTGCTTCGTGCTGAGGAGGCTGGGGTCAATGCTGCTGCTAACGGGGCGAGGTCCGCCCCGGCCGCCGGTCACGCTCATAGAACTGGACTTGGCTGGCCGGGGCAGGCTTCGGTACTGGATGTTGGAACGGGCGCCAGGAGCCAGGAATCCGGGCTCCGCACTGTTGGACACATCTAGGCTAGTCTTGCGTCCGTTCACGGGCTTGACAGGGATGCCTGAGGACTTCTGGATCTTGCTGAGAGTGGCTGAACCACCTGTCTGCATGACGGTGGCTGTGCCTGTGGCTGGAGGCGGCTTCTTGTAGCCAAAAGATCCCGAAGTGGAGGGGCGGGCGATGCCGGAGGGAGGCTTCTTAGCATCGCTCAGGCGGTCCCGGCCAGCATCCGAAGAGGAGCGCTGCAGCCCCGTGTTCTTCACTGCAAGTTTACCCTTGTCCGTAGCTTTGCCTTCGGGTTTGCCTGCAAGAGGGCAGGAAAGGAGGTAAGAGTAGCCGAAACTGGCCAATATCCTGGCAGCATCCTGGCAAATCCTTTTCTTTCCCTCCACAGGAGAAGGAAACATTGTCAACGTACTATAGAATTTTGAGGCCTCAACACAGGTAAGCGGGTACTACGTAAGCGGATGACATTTCTTGCCAGAGGAAGGAGACTGGGTAGGAGTGGCCTTGGGATTTTGTTTGTTCGTTTTGCTTTTTGTTATTTTCTCCTTCTAGAGCAGGATATTTCGTTTTGGTTCAAATGGCAGAGGCAACCACAAAGGTTGTTAAGAAAGAAGTGCTTCGAACAACTGGTCAAGGAAGGAAAAAAAGGAGGGGATGTTGAGAGTATGGCCATACGTCCTGGTAAGGAGAGGCTGCAGGGAAATGTGGATGAAGGTGAGAAGTTACCCAAGGGGCCAGCTCTGGGAGCAATACAATTCTGATTTATTGTTTTCTTGGGACCTCCCTGGGAGGTCAAGCAGGTACCTTGTGAAGACAAGTACACCAGCCAGTTGTCTTGGGAAGTGTCAGAAGGCAGGTCAAACTAGTCTCTGAACATGACACACTCCCTCCTCTACCTCTTCGGAGCTGTATGGTTTCAGCTCTGCCACTTAACCCCTTCGAGTTATGTCTACAGTTGTCAGGTGGAGATAGTAACACCCATCTTCCCTAACTCACAGGACTGTTGTGAAGACCAGATCATACATATTAAAGCACTCTGCAAATGTCTGCCGTCATCCTGTGGGTTAAGGACCGTTAAGAAGAGGAGCAACCCAAGAGATAGGTCTTCGCGCTCGTCCCTTCCTTTACTCCAGGCTCACCTGCGACTTTGAGGGCGCTCTGGGCTGTGTGAGTGATGGGGGACGTGACAGCCACTGGTGGGGTCTTGCCCTTCTTCAGGGAACCGGGGTGTCCCAGGCTCACAGGCTTTTTCAGTTCTCCGACCTTGGAGGAATCATCACAGCTCTCGGGCCGCTCTCTCCGCCACTTCGAAGTCCCGGGTTCCATCTTCAGGCTACCACTGTCGTACTCCAGTTTTTTGGGGGCCTTCTCCTCTGACTCACTAAACCAGCTCAGCCCACTTTCAGCCAATGAGCGCTTCTCCGAGTCTGTGCGGAGCTGAGGAAAAGAAGAGAAAAAGCAGAGTGATACGCTCACTTGGGGATGGAAAAAAGGAGGTGGAGGGGATTGATTTTCGTGGCTGGGTGGCCCTGCTCTTTCCGGAGAATTATGTCAACCTAGGGTTTCTACCTACACCTCTAGGGGGCCAGAGAAAAGACAGCCTATGTATCTCAAGGCTTTTTTTTTTTTCCTTCTCTGGTTAGAATAGCTCTTACAGGCATCACTCCAAGTCGGCGTGGGTACTAAATACAGGGGCTCCTAAGACAACAGCTAATGTCTTAGGTGACTGCTTGGTAGCCTCAGGTTTCTTTGGGTCAGCTCTAAAAGGACCTGGCCAAAGGCACAAGGGAACCAATCCCACAGAGTGGGTGGGTGTACGTGCAAACCCGTCTGCCCTGTGGTTCATCATGACAGGGTGGCCTAGGTGTTTGTCAACTCACCACTATTGTAGAGTTCCTGCGAGAAGCAGTGGGAGTCGTTGGGAGGGAGTTGAGGGAGGAGCTGGCATTGAACTCTTCTGAGCTGAGGTTGTCCGAGGCATCACTGAGCCCACTGCTGATAGAGCTGCTTTCATCCCAGCTGTAGGACAGGAGATAAAGGTTAGCAGTTAAAACAGAAGCCAAGGTGGGGCGCCTGGGGGGCTCAGTTGGTTAAGCGACTGCCTTTGGCTCAGGTCATGATCCCAGGGTCCTGCGATGGAGCCCCGCATGGGGCTCCCTGCTCGGCGGGGAGCCTGCTTCTCCCTCTCCCTCTGCCACTCCCCCTGCTTGTGCTCTCCAGTTCTCTCTCTGTCAAATAAATAAAATCTTAAAAAAAAAAAAAGCACAAAACAGAAGCCAAGGCAAGAAATAAAACTGTCATATGCATGGAAGAATGGCTGTATTCCAGTAGACAGACTGGCCAAGAGGAGAAAGCCTGAAGGTTAGTCCTGGGTTTGCCAGTAGCTTGAAATATAATTTGGCGGTGTTCTTTCATAAAAGGAAGAGACTCGGTCTTTACCTGGCAAAGGAAGATGTTACATCTCCTTAACAGGGATACTGTAAAGACCAGGTAATTCTTCGCTCAATCTAATTATACCATTTCTTCTCCCGATCGATGGTCTCCCTCCTTTAGTTACCATGTCTTCGTTCATTTCTGGATGTGTTCTCCAGGTATCTTCCCTCTCTTTTCCAAAATTTTCCATACCCGGTAACAAGGGCCAGAAAAAGATTTATTTTTTTCTTAGGATCCCTTGGACCTATCCCTTCTCACTGCTCCCCTGTTTATACAGTTCCTCGACCCCAGGATCGGGCTTAGCTTCCAAGCAGCATGTACCGCTCTGCTCATAAATGAACCACACTTAAGGTGCTGTGGCCAAGCGGAAGCACCAAATTTGTGCTGAATGGTTTCCTTTTTCTGTCAATTGCTGGGAATATCCGATTTGGGGTATCTGGGAGAGAATGTTGCTGGGTATCTATCTGTAAGTCTTTCTAGAAAGAACCCCAGTTCATATACTAAGTGAAATTAGCACAGCCTCCATCTCTTTGGAGCCTGGATTCTACCACATTCGCTTGGCTGTTCATCTTCGCGTTCAACAACTTTTGCAGTTAGAAAGTTAATTCTTAACCATCTGAACTAAAATAGCCCCTCTGCCATTGATATCAACTTCCTTTTGCTTTCTCCTTATTGGCTGTTTGCAAGTTTCTTCTTCCCATTATTTTCTGAGTTCAAAATCTGTCTCCTGGTTCAAAATTTGTCTCCATGTCCTGTGTTCTACGCCTTCCACCATTTCTGTTACTTCCTTCTGGACCCGAAAAAGTCCTTCAGATTTCATTCAAGTTTCAGAGTCCAAAACTCAACATGGACTTCAGGAAGACTGCAATATGAGAGCATTTGTTTGTGCCTTTAGGAATCGTTCTCTAAATCCTTGCATCTGTGTTCACAGGTTTGTTTATCGGCTTTGCGTGTGTGAGGGATTAAGAGGCTGAAGATGTTTTTTGTGAATTAGCTGGTATCTGGACAATTTTTCCTTTTTGATTTATTTTGAGTTTCAGATCATCATGGAACAAAAGTCAGACATACAAACCATCTAAGTGCTTGGCCCAGATTTCAGCTGGCCTCCCTCTAATTTATTTGCTGGGAATAGGAAAGTGGGTGGTTTGGACATTTGGCTTGGTTGCTCTGGAGTGATTAATCCAAATACATTGAGAAAGAGCAAAGACAGCATAGGGATTAGAACACACTACAGAGTGATTTCAATTTTATTACTAAGAAATACAGCCCTTATTAAAACAAGCAACCTCTTTTCCCCCCACCCATGACATATATTAATCCCGCATTTATTTTGGGCTAAAATATCACAGCCTCTGTTTTGTAGAGAAAGAATACTGAGGAGGAAAGATCAATCCTGGCTTTATGATCCTATCAGTTCTTCTGGGTCAAGATAAGATCTCTGGCAAGCGAACAAACAAACTATTCACAACATGTTCTCTTGGGTCAAAGACAGAGGAAGCTTGTGGCACTGAACCTTCCATCTGAGATTAATTATTGGTAATGAAGGTCTTGGAGTGGAGAAAAGTCTTATGGAAGGGCTCTTGCAAAAAAAAAAAAAAAAAAAAAAAAAAAAGGAAGAAGAAGGGCTGCCGCAGTCTACCAGTCTAAAGAAAACCTTTCCTTTGCCCTACATTTACGGAAAGCCTAACAGGAAAATAAAGGAGGGGAGTGCATCTTCTCAGAGAGGGTTTTCGGTCCTCCTTGCCCAAAAGACATTCTTCCCAACTCAGAGTCTTTTCCTAAAGTGAGAGAGTATCAGCCTAAAATTCTTGGGCAACGTTGGCTAGAGGATTTAAAGATTTCCTAAGAAAATTCCCTTGGAGATTCTGGACAAAAGAAAAATTCTGTTGTCGTTACCCAAGGGTTAAGCACGTCCACTGGAAATGTTCCACTGGAGGGAGCGAATTTTCCTTCCTTAAGGCAAGTGTTAGGGAAGTAATGGATGAGATAGTAAAGACTCAAACATTACAAGGAATTATAGCAGGAAAAAGGAAAAATGCCCCCTTTCTGCCCTCCCACTTGTACTTTTAAAGTAACCACTGTTAACAGCTTCTTGTGCTTCCTTCGAGAATATCCCCATGCTTCTGTGTTCTAGCTTTTTGCTCTCTGGATCTGCCGAATAGCTGACATTATGGCACCACACCTCATCAGCTTGGTTCTCTTTACCAGGCTCTGGAGTTAGAACCTCAGTCTTCCTCTTTGTTGGTTTACTTTCTTCTTTTAGTGAAGTACCTCTTCTAGGAGATTTCTGGAAAAAGATGCTTGGGAAGCAAACTGGTAAGATTTGACACTTTATACAATGTCTTTATTCTGTTTTTACGTGTGAAATTTTGGCTAGCCATAGAACCTAAAGTAGAATTTAAAGCCATTGCTCCATTGTCTGGCCTCTACTGTTGCCATCCTGATCCCTTGTCCTTAATATGTGACCTGTTTCTTTCTCTCTGGAAAGTTTTAGCATATTCCCTGGTGCTCGAAAATATCATTAATGACATGCCTTGGTATGGTATAAAACTATATGAGTTTTATCCATTGAGTTGGATACCTTCCTAGGCCCTTTTAATCTAGAAATTTTCATGCATTATTTCTTTGAGGACTTTCTCCTCTCCATTTTTCAGATCTCTCTTCTAGAATGTCTATTACTCAGATGATAGACTTTGAGGCTGATACTCTGATTGTCTTTCTTATTGTCCAGCATTACATATATTTATTTTTTAACTCTACTTTTTGGGCAGTGACTTCAATTTTACCTTCGGCTGCCTCCGTTAAAATTTTCATTTCTGCTATCGTATTTAAAATTTTAAGGGTACTTAAAAAATAGTATATTGTTCTTTCTTTCAAGGATGCCATGTCTTCTCTTAACTCTCAAAGATATTCATTCACTCATTTATTCGGAGGGGCAGGTTTATAATCTCTTTGTACAGTTTCTGGTTCCAAGTAGCTTTTCTCTGTTTGTATGGGTGAGACTTTCAGGTTACAGACCCTTCTTAGTTGTTGGATGATCCGTGGCTGTTCGTGCATAGGAACAGCCGTTATAGGTTATTTAGAAGCTTTGTGTACATTGGTGGGACTTTGTCAATTATGGTTTCAGTATAGGGAGATGTGATTGGACTTATTTAAGTTTTTTCTCTTGGGGTGGAGGGTCAGATTTCCTAGAGAGGAATCTTCCAAACTCCTGACTGGAGTGGAAGGGCAGTTGCCTTTCAGGAAGTAGCAAAGGAGAGGATCTCAGAGTCTAAGTGTTTCTTACATAAATTTTAAACCAATACTCTTGTTTTTAGTTTCATCTTTTCCCCAGCTCAGGGTCCCTGGTGTCACCAATTACCAGGCTTTTTGAGGGTTCTGGGCTGCAAACATAATGGCTGTGCAGCCTTCCCCACTCCTGGCTTAGGATTCGGCTTTAAGTCGGTTAAATCAGTTCACACTTGCCATTCTGATTTCCAACTTCCCCAAATTTTGTGGCTATTATCTCTTCCTTCTCCTATTCTTTGTCCTTGCCGTGTTAAGACTTAAGGAAAAAAGAACCCCGCCCGTCTTCTCCGCACTGGGAGAGGAGTGCCACAGCCAGTCGTCCCGTAAAAATGGACGCCAGGTGCAAAGTTCGTCTCCACCACCCTGCTTGGTGAGGAGCACCTCTCCGCTGTTGAGTTGAACACCGTCTGCAGTGGTGCTAAAACTCCTGGAGACACTGACAGATGACAGTCTCAGCAGCTCGGCAGCCCCACGTCCCCTGACCTCACTTACTCCCACCCGCAGCTTCTGAACCAGTGCCATTTCAAGGGACATCCACACAACAGCCAAGTTCACTGGGGCTGGGGCTGCCACGGTAGGGGGGCCTGGCTCTGGGGCTGGAATTGGGACTGTGTTTGGGAGTCTCATCATTGGTTATGCCACGAACCCCTTTCTGAAGCAAAGGCTGTTCTCCTAACTCCATTCTGGGCTCTGCCCTCTTCGAGGCCCTACAGCTCTTTTGCCTGATGGTGGCCTTTCTCATCCTCTTTGCCACGTGAAGGAGCCATCTCCACCTCCCTAGGTCTTTCTCCCATGTCTTATCTGCCCTGTAAGCTCTTTTTCTTATACCTCCCCAGGCAGCCTAGGGACAGTGGTTGGCTTCGGATTTGACAGAGGGAAGACAAATAAATAATATATTAATAAGAAAAAAAAGGGGAAAAAAAAGAAACCCCAAACCCTTTATGATCATTTTACCCTTGTGGTAGTTATAAAATATATTAAATTAATGCTACCAGCAGCAAAACACCCCTAAGTGACACTTCACAGAGTTTTGCTCTTTTGGATTAGACGTTCTGATGGGTAGACTTTGAGTAGAGTGAGGAGAGGACGCATTAACTTTGGAGTTCCGTCACCAAACCAGGAAGAGCCAGCAGGAACCATTTAGATGATGTTTTGAAGAATCAAGACCCTGGGAGAAAAGAGGCTGGATGGACACTGTCCCTCCTGAAACATGACTGCCTAAGGGCTAACAACAGAAAGGCTTTAGAAGAGTTTGCAGACTCTCTCGGCTAATGAGCCAGACTTACTATAGAGTAACTGCCTGGTCGTTCAAGATAAGAGGGAGAAAGACAAGCGGCTTAAATATGACACCAGGGGGCCCCTGGGAGGCTCAGTCAGTTGAGCATATGCCTTCGGGGGTCATGATCTCCAGGTCCTGGGAAGGAGCCCTGCATTGGGCTCCCTGCTCTGCGGGGAGTCTGCTTCTCCCTCTCCTCCTCTGCCATTCTCTTGCTTGTGTGCTCCCTCTCTCTCAGATAAATAAATAAAATCTTTAAAAAATAAATAAATAGACATGGCACCAAAACAATAAAGAGGAGGGCAGGGCTCAGAGCTCGGGAGAGCTACTGCATCTGTTACTTGGCGCAAATAATCTCTCTCTGCTCGCTCTAAGCTGGGTTTTGCAATCTTTCTATTTCTCTTTAAAACTGCTTCCTCACATAGATCTCACGTGCAGTAAAGAGGGCTAGGCAGCAACGAGCTAGGTCTAAATTTACTAGAAAAACAGAATGCAGAGAAGTTAATATTCGTTCGTAATCCAGCCTACTTACAAATCCAGACCATCACCAACAGGCAACTGATATGAAAGAGAAATGTCCTCTTGTACGTTTGCACCATTTGCTTTCATGGTGTGAAAGCGCTCATTCTGGAAAGACTGTTAGAGGAATAATGACACTTCACCATTTTCATCCACCCTCGGAATAGAAGAGAAAATAAGTCGGAATCAACAGATGAGAGATTAAGTCAGATATAAACAAGATGATGAAAATGACTCTTGTCAAGGGATATTTCTAAAGCACTGGAACAGGTTATAGCAGTAAATTAAAGATTTTTCTCAGCAGGATATTCATTTTTTCATTTACTGATCGCCTCATATCCTTTAATCCTCCCTCCAAATCTCAAACTTCTCATTTCCTGTTTCCCTGAAAAATGTCAGTTTTTTTTTTCCCGCCTGTCACTTTATCAATAACTTCAGTATGACTTTAACTCTCTTTTCTTTACTTCCCTCCTCAAGAAGTTTACTGATGGTAACCACTTGCTTCTGAAATCTTCTTTTCCCTCTACATTTCTCCTGCTTTTGCTCTGGTTCAGAGCTAATGTCCTCTCACTCAAACCACCATAAAAGCCTTCTTACTGACCCCACTGTCTATAAAGTTTCCCTCCTTCCAACACACACTGAATATAATCAGAAGCCTAATCATTACCCATAAGTGTAGCACTTACCAAACCTTCATTAGCTCTTCATGGTTGATAGAATAAAATCAAAATTGTGAGACCCACTATTCAAGATTACCCATGAGCCATCATTAACATAGGGTGGTGATTAGGAGCACAGATGTTGTAGCCAGACTATCTGAATTCAAGTCCTATATACTCCGCCTAGGATTAAATTAAATTTCAATTTGGCAAACATTCATTGAGCTCCTCATACTTATGTGACAGTTTCAGCGGCATGGGCATTTAAAATGAATGACTATCAGAATGAGCTCACAATCCAAGGAAGAAGACATAGACATGAAATGAATACCATATATGAAGAATAGACAACATACATAAAGAGGATTCGGAGAAAGGAGTGATTCAATTTCCCAACAAAATCCAGAAATACGACTTTGTCATGTTAGGATACAGATGAACACAATGCTCGTCTCCTTTTCCCTAGTCCCACCCTGCTGCAAATTCCTATGTCCTCTAGGATTCCTATCAGGTGACCGGCTGTCTCACCTAATTTCTTTTTGGAAGTACAAGTCTGCTTGAAGAGCCAGTCTTATGATCACTGTGCAATCGTCTATGTCCTGCTGAAGATTCTGGAGTCCTGGCAATATTACAGGGACTTGACAACAATGTACACAAACCCTACCTACTTTCCATGGGTTTCTCCCTAGCTCTGCGTTTTGAAATCTTACGTTTCTTCAATGCCCAGATCAAACCAAGTTTTCTATGAGGCTTTCCATGATCTTCCTTATCAGAAGAAATCTCATCCTCTTTTACGCACACTAGACTGTATTTCCTTGAGGGGTAGGACTGAGTCTCATTCATCTTTGTACCTGTCATACAATATCTTATACATAGTGGGCTTGTACACATTTGCGGACTTGAACTCCTGGCTTCTGTGAAAGTAGTAATGCATAGGGAAGGGGTTACAATTTTGGAACTGCTTCTTACCTATTCTCCAAGAATGATTAGTAGTTTGTTACCAAGAAATCCTTGTTTCAGAGGGAATTTACAAACATTCTTTTTTTTTTTTTTAGAACTTCCAGTTCTCTGCCTAAACTCTCCATCTATTCAAGAATATAATCCACCTTTTCTACTAGATCCTTAAAAATATTTACAGAAAGCATTTTACAATGTTGTCTGTTAATTTCAATAGTAGGGTCATCCGTAGGTCTGCTTCTATTGACTATTTTTTCTCTTAGTTATATTTTCTACCTCTTCATGAGTCTTATAACTTTTTATCACATGCCAGATGTATGTAAACAAAGAACGGCAATACATATACCTAGAAAAGATGTGCCCCTTCCTCCGTCAGGCTGTTAGGAGGAGCTGAGTCAGTCTTATCTGTAGCAGAGCTAGGTCTGGGCTTTGTTGTCTCTTTGGTTAAAGTCAATGCACCACTGGTTTCAAATGTTTTGAGGGTAGGATCAAGATTGTCTCAGTAGGGCTTGGGATCTGATCATAGTGAGACTCCCAATATCTCTATGCTTTATAGCCCCGCCCCCAGCTTTTTGGGCTGCTGTGGAGTTCTCTTTACTCTTGGTGGTCTGCTTCTATATATTCAGTGAAGGGCCACTGTGCTTTGAAGGGGTCTTTTTTCTATCCTCCTGCCTTGTTCTCAAATTCCTCTGTAGTGTGTTACTGCTAGGGATTCAATGAATGCTCTCTGTACACTGGGTAGGGAGGGGGATGTCTTTCTCATCTTTCTGCCCTGCCCTCCATTGTCAACTTGCTGCCATTGTGTGTATTAAGCAAAGTCCTCATGGGAAAGAATGAGGGGTGGGTGGGTACGATATTTGCTCTGGGATTTAGTTTCCTTAGACCAGCCAACATGTAGCCTTCAAAAGTTTTGTATGAAGTTGAACTACTTTCTCCTTATTCTCACCTATGGTAGGTTTACTCCTCCTGCTTCTGTGCCTCTAGAATGAAAGCTGGCCATGCATTTTTTTCTCTCCTAGGAAGGACTCGTTCCTTTCTGGAATTTAGTTCAATTTGAATACTTTGCATTCTTAGTTATTTGTTAGTTTTCTAAGTTATGTTTGTTATTTATCCAGCTTATTCTTGTTATTTGGGTGGGAGTGCCTGTATTGTGACACTATACCATTCCTTTCAATAAATCAGCTTCTTGAGGGCTAATTCATCAAACCCTCCATCTAGGGCTGTAAGAATAGCAACAGATTCCTCTTTCTGTTCTATTGCCCACTTCCTGGCACTGATATCACAGTCTTAGGAATACTCTGGTGCACCCCATCTCCTCTGCAGGATGAAAAGAAGGACTGTGAGGAGGCCAGCTCAACTGAACACTGTTCTGTTTGTGTCTGTACAGACACATGGCAATGCACAGGACAGGGAACACTCCTCCCCTCTGGGAAAAGCACCAACACTAACGTAGCTCTTGGCTAGGACTGGCCACCCCTCCCAGACTTCTCTCACACAGTCTGCTCCCCATATTTCAGGTCCAGCCATTCCACGGAACTTGAATAGCCAAGGGAGCCTGCAGACAGCCAGAGGGCCAAGGGTGTGGGCTAGCTAGCGGGAAGGGTGGACTAGCTTGTGACTACATAGGAAAAAATCCTCATTGCTTCTCTAGCACAGCATGGTTCTTAAAAGTCAGACTTGAGGGGTGCCTGGGTGGCACAGGGGTTAAGCGTCTGCCTTTGACTCAGGGCGTGATCCCGGTGTTATGGGATCGAGCCCCACATCAGGCTCCTCCGCTATGAGCCTGCTTCTTCCTCTCCCACTCCCCCTGCTTGTGTTCCCTCTCTCACTGGCTGTCTCTATCTCTGTCGAATAAATAAATAAAATCTTAAAAAAAAAAAAGTCAGACTTGACTACTGAATCGTTTCTCCATTTGTCCGGAATATATATGCCTGGTGAGTCAGTAACCAAACTTCACTGATTATTTACCACTTAATGGATAAGAGCTCTGTACACAGAAGCTGACTTTCTCCTCTGAAAGTGGAGAAATATCTATAATAGGCTGGTTTTAAGAAATGGGATTTCGGGGGGGCGCCTGGGTGGCGCAGTCATTAAGCATCTGCCTTTGGCTCAGGGCGTGATCCCAGCGTTCTGGGATCGAGCCCCACATCAGGCTCCTTTGCTAGGAGCCTGCTTCTTCCTCTCCCACTCCCCCTGCCTGTGTTCTCTCTCTCGCTGGCTGTCTGTCTCTGTCAAATAAATAAATAAAATTAAAAAAAAAAAAAGAAATGGGATTTCGGGGTGATTATTTTTACTCACAGGCAGAGTTTATGGAATTGGAAGCCTAAGATTATATCACAAGGAGATACTTAGGACTTCTTGCTCTCCCATCTAGGAAAACAAGGGCAATGCTTTACCATCTAAACTGGAAATAGGCTCCAAGACAGCAGGAAGCTGTTTGACCCCAGTGTACCCAACGTCTGAGAACTAAATCACCAACTACTTATATAAAGAAGCCAGAGTTAGACTTGGGAGGCTTTTCAGTCCCCATCACTGTACCAACAAGGGTGACTGTATTGTATGAGACACACAACATCAAATGGGACACAGCGGTAAAGGTCATCAATAGCCACAGCTCTTGATACCGTCTCACTTGCTGGAGTTGATGGACAGTGGCCTAGGTCAGGCAGTTAAACAGGAAACAGTGACTAATGGTAAGACAAAGTGTAGCTCAGACTTGAGATCTGATGGCAATCTGACAGCCAAAATGGGTGGGAGGCTAGCAAATGTGACGACCCTGGCTCTAGGTTTCCTAAGAGCCAGGATGGCTATGGATCAACACAAAAGGAATATTTTGAGAATATAAGTGCTTTACGTAATGATGCCATTGGATAGTTCTGCAGCCAAGAGTGTTTCATGACATCTGCCCCTGAAACTGAAGTTACTCTTGGTACTTCAAGGGGACAGGGAAAAGAGTACATGAAGTTTGGTCTAGGATCAGTCCAAGATAGAGTTAAATACATAAAGAGACTCAAAATTAATCTGTCCTCCTGGGGAGGTTAACTTTATGGCTAGAAATGGACCAGGCTGACTTTAAAGAGTATATCTTTCTATGGACCAGAATACATTCCTGATACTTGCTCTCATCTATTTATTATTATTATTATTATTAAAGATGTATGTATTTATCTGAGAGACAGAGACAGAGAGAGAAAGAAGTGAGGGAGGGAGAGAGAGTAAGTGGGGGGAGGGGCAGAGGGAGAGGAAGAGAATCTCAAAGAGACTTCCCACTGAGTGTGGAGCCTGTGAGTGCAGAGCCTGATGGGGGGCTGGATCCCACAACTCATGAGATCATGACCTGCTTGCTTTCATCTTAAAAATTTCCATAACTTCCTTGGACTAAACCAGCAACCAGGTCAGAGTTTAGATACAGGTTTCCTTGCTTATAACCTCAAGAATACTCTTGGCTTCTAGGATGAAATATAATAGGTTAAACCACATGAAATTGTCAGTTTTGTAGGTAAAAAAGTGGTTAAACATGGGTACTTTCATATGGTTCAACATCACATATATTTATGTTCATGTCTGGCCATTGCTTCAGCACTTGTCTGCTACAGAAGAGTAGTAGTGGATTCTAAACTCTTAATAGGAGGAAAGCGTAACAGGAAGAAATGGAGTCAAAGGACAGAAGTGACAACCTTTGCTGACCTAAGCCTTGTCCGGTACACCTGAACAAGGGAACATGTTCTGAATTCTGCTCAAGCCAAAGTTCCCAAGATACCCCATTCTTCATTTGTTTTTTCTACTTTGTTCAGGCCCATTCCTGGAGGTAAGCCACTCAGCCGGGAGCGAGCTCAGCCTTCCCCAAAGGTCACTCAGACAGCCGTGGAGACGTGGGTTCCTAATGAGAGAATTAGTCAGTGATGTTCCATCTCTGGTCCCTGCAGCAAGTGGACTCACTTGCCCTCCTTTGTTAACGAGGTGGTGGTCTTCTAGACCCGTGTTACATGGGAGCTCCTGGCCTTACGTGGCTCCTGAGTACTTGAAACGTGGCTAGCCCAAATTGAGATGTGCAGTAGGATTTCAAAGACTTAGTACCAGATTTCAAATACTTAGTATGAAAAAAGATTATAATGCATCTTACTAACAACTTCATATTACATACTAAAATAACATTTTAGATATATTGGGTTAAAGAAAACATGTTATAATTGATTTCACCTGTTTTACTTTTTAAAACGTCTCTACCAGAAAATTTTAAATTACATATGTGACTTGCATCTTTGGAAAGCGCTGTCCTAAACAGGAAACTTTTGGTCGATGAAATGTCAGCTTTGAAGAGCTGGAGTTCATTAGTTGCTACAGCGATCACAGTTGATCCATGACCTGGGAAAGCTATGGTGTGCAGTTAAACCTCAGCTTATCCATTCCTTGATGGCACCAAATGTGGTAGAATTGTTGAATACATGAACTGAATTATCAGCCACAGTCCTCAGAGAGCCTTCGAGAGATTAAGGAGGATAAGTGATTTAAAAAAAAGATAATGAAAGAGTCAGAATGTAATTGGGCAAGTTTGTGATGTTCAGTTTTGCAAATGAATCAAGGCTATGTAGAGAAACCAACATTCTACTCAAGTATCTCCGAAGTTCTCAAAGTCGGTAACCTCTCCCGCTCCCCACCCCCATGTGGCCTCACAGCACTCCAAGAGCAAGGGGGAGTACAGTGTCTGCTTCATTACATGTCTGTGGTTTGGCAGAGACCACGGCAAGCTAGCCTGATCTGGCCAAAAAGCCAGGCAATGGGAGGAAAGGACGAATTGCACAGAGGGAGAGATTTAGAGGAAGAGGGGGGAGGGGGAGAAGAAGCCAATGTAAATTTTCTGAGCTAAGGGTTTGCCAAGTCAGGGGTAAAGATCACCCAGAAGAAGGGACTCTAAAGAACCAGGTAACCAGAGTCTGATATGAAATTGGAGGATATGTACAATTAGGAAAATCAGTTTGGCCTCCTTGATATTTTGGCAGTAAGCTCATACCAGGATTCCAGCGCATAAGGAAACTAATGGTTTCAGTGACTTATTAAAGATACTTCCTAAATTCCAGTTTGAATCACAGAACTATCTAATTTTGTTCAGCTCTCAAACGCTGAGGCTAATTTTGTGAATGACTGTAGGCTGGGAACCCAAAATTCAGATTTAATTCCTACAGATTAGCTTACATGGTACTATTGGCACCATTGAAAAATCAGGAAATAGCACAGCTTTGGAGCCTTAATACCCCAAAGTTTGAAGGTATTTCTTGGAGAGCAAAGCCAGCTGATACAAAAAACCAAGGAAATTAGGCCCCAATCCCCTACTGTACCTTGGCTATTCTGTAAAATTCAGAAATCACAGATTTCCACTGTTGTCTTTTTCTTTGAAGTCACTCAGCTCATAATTTCTACAGTGACTGCCAACGTTCCCTGTGGCATGTAGAAAGGGGATAATGTAAATAAACGCAAGGCTGTTAGCCCGCCAAGCCTATGAAACGTTGCCGTAATGTGCTCACTGAGAAAGGACTTCTGTTATTTCTGAGGATGCCTGATGTAACAGAGAAGTGAGAAAACTTCTGTCCGCTCGGCCCCAGTTTTAGCCCATCTCAACTCTTGCTTAAGTTACAGTGACCATTGGCTCGTCCGCTGGAGCTCGCTCTCCCTTCCTACGGGGCCTAAGGTTTTTGAGCGGTGGCCATAGGATCACAGGCTCAGCCCTAAGCAGAACCCCATTCGGTCAAAATCAAGCCATATGTTTTCCTTTCGTACCCTCTGCCCAAATCTGTACAGACGTCATCTCACCAGAGGCAAGAATGCTTTGAGAGAACTCGCCCCCCAGCATCGAGTCCTTAATTGGTCTGGAGAATTGGATGCCCTTGCAGTTACATACAAAATTCTGTGCCTATGTGCAATTTTCTGGATTTGGAACATACTTTCAGATTCTCAAATGTCTATGGCCTAGAAAAAAAAAGCTTTTAAAATTATCATCTTGCCTCATAACACCATGCTTCAAAGCACTGCCTTCTTGATTCTGGCATTTCATCTTTGCTCTAAAGTTAAGAGAGTTTCTTAAGGCTAGACCATTGTTATAGACATTGTGTCCCTTCCCCCTGCAAATCTTTAAAGGGAAGCCATAACTGCCCATGATACATTTGGAGATGGAGCCTTTAGGGAGGTGACTAAGGCTAGATGAAGTCATTAGGGTGGAGACCTAATCAGACAGAATTGGTATCCTCGTAAGGAGAGGAAGAGACACCAGAGAGCTCTTCCTGTGTACAGAGGAAAGGTCATGCAGAGACACTGAGAGAAGATGGCTGTCTACAGGCCACGAAGAGAGATCTGACGAGAAACCCAACCTGACAGCATCTCAATCTTATAACTTTAGCCTTCAGAACTGTGAGAAAAGAAGTTTCTGTTGTTTAAGTCTCCCAGTCTATAGTATTTTGGCAAAGTAGCCCGGGCAGGCTAATATAACCATTAAGTGATGAAAACTAGCTTATTTTTTATCTACCCATCAACACCCCCACCACCAGTAGGCTACATGGGACGCTGACCACCTCCATCATTCAGGTTCGTTTCCAATGCAAAGATTAATATTAAGCTTTTGATCATAAGGCCACACAGGTCATTAGAGCCGAAATAAAATATCCAAATCCATCAGCTAGGCTCAGGAGAAGCTACGGAGTGAGAAAATCAAGGAGTCAAGCAAAGTGGAAGGAGTTAGCGCTTTGACTTGGCAGCAAACTAATCCTGGAGAAATTCCACCTTTTTATGATGAAATCAGGTTGGACGTGGGCTTCTCTAACGAGACGATGCACAGCTCCAGCCCTGCAAACGGCTTCTGGAGCGCTCTCTGGGACGAAATGGACGCAACTGGATTAGAGGTGTCAATATATTTTATTGGGGTCTTAACGTGGGAAAGGGTCATTGCAGGGTAGTGGGCGAGAGACAGAAGTGAGAGTAGAAGGGGAAGACATGAGAGACTGTTTCCGAGGTGTGGTTTCGTTAGAGCTCTGCCATGTCAGCTGGCAGGGCCAGAGCAAAGGGGAAAAAAAAGAGCAGAAAGTTGAGCTGTTTAACGGGAGTCTCCTTAATTAGGACCAACTGTGGGTGAGGAATGCTGAGTCGGCTGGCCACAATTTGTTTGAGTTTTCTCTAGTTTCAGAGATTTCCTTTTTGCCTGCCTCCAGCCTTTCCCCTCCTCTACTGTTTTCACAGGGGTAAGAGTGAAAAAACAAGGCACTGTCCTCTCTTTTTCAGATGTGTCCAAATGAGGAAATTTAAATCCCCCACCGAGTGAAAGGTAACTGGGAATCTCTCTCAAGAAAAGGGGAACGTTCTTAGGGGTGCCATCAAAGTCACCTTCAAAGAAGAAGCGGCAGCCCTTGGGGCAAGCTCTGGAATACTGAAGATGGGCCTCTATCTCCACTGCTCTTTATCACCAGAGTTCAACTAGTTTTTCCTAGCCTCCGTTTCCCCAAGTATAAACAGGTAGTTCAACACCTATGAAGCAAAATGTTTGGAAAGTGGAACATCAGGAAAAACAATTTTTTTAAAATATTTTATTTATTCGACAGAGAGAGACAGCCAGAGAGAGAGGGAACACAAGCAGGGGGAGTGGGAGAGGAAGAAGCAGGCTCCCAGTGGAGCAGGGAGCCCGATGCGGGGCTCGATCCCAGGACCCTGGGATTATGCCCTGAGCCGAAGGCAGACGCTTAACGACTGAGCCACCCAGGCGCCCCAAGGGAAAAACAATTTTGATTTTTCACTTAGGCAAAAAACCTATCTTGAAAAAAACTAAAAAGTCACGAAATTAAGATGTCAATGGAGAAAAGCGATCTTAATTGGAGTTTCTATGTTTTTATCAGAGCGAATGTCAAGGAGGCTCTAAGAATAGGCAGCTGGGTACTGTTTGAAACCAATATTTCCTTTCCTTCCCCAAACCATCAGAGACGTCCCATCTTATAGATTTTTGGAAAGGGATGAAAATGATATTTGATTTAAAATTTCATAAGATACTTCCTGTTTCCTCCCCACTTCTCACCCCTATTCTTCCTGAGACCTTTCTTAGGAGTCTGTCACACAATTTCCAAATCCCTGGCTAACCGAAAGGAAATCATACCACAGTGTCTGCATTTCTGCATTTTCTTGAAAGCAGTAAGGAATTAAGAGATAACTGACAATCTTCTGAAAAGTTGGAAAGATTCACGTGAAATGCCTAGAGCAGGGCTTGGCAGGTTTTTCCCGTAAAGAACCAGATAGTAAATAATTCAGGCTTTGAGGGCCATATGGTGTCTGTTGCAACGGCTCATCTCTGCCCTGTAGCAGGAAAGCAGCCACAAGCAGTAGGTGAACGAATGAAGGCAGCTATGTCCCCAAATAACTTTATTTATGGACAATGAAATTTGAATTTCACGTAATTTTCATGTGTCACAAAATATTACTCTTCTTTTGAAACTTCCCCCCCAATCACTTGAAAATATGAAAACCATTCTTAGCTTTTTGGGCCAGGCAAAAACAGGCAGTGGACCAGACCTAGCCCAGAAGGCCAAAGTCTGCCGACCGCCGGGCTAGACCACGCTAAAGACGGAAAGGCGAAAAGGAAAAGAAATAGGAATTCCTCAACTGACAAATCCTGAACCAAAAAGCAATTCTGGACTAAGAAGGACCTTCGCTTTTATTCCCTCTTAGCGCCCTTCTGATCTAACTTGCTCAGCTTACAAGTCAAAACCAGATTTTTCTACCAACAATACTACTGGCTAGGTTTTGACTCAGGGGAAAAAAAGGAGGGGGCAGTAGGTGGGGAAGGGGAGGCAGGAGAGGAAAATTAAAGGAAAAAGAAGAAACACTAGATCATTTGCACCTCACTGCCCATCCTCCACCGGAATCAGGCAGTGCCTTAAAGTAAGATGGGATGCAAACATATTTGCGGCTTTTACAATGATTTATGCGGGACTGACAGAAGCAACAGCCTTTGGTAGTTAGAAACGCAGATCCTGCTACACAGACAGGTTGGAAGAAGTCGTATAGAGTGCGTATGTCTTGTGTAAGGTTCTGTTACCATTGTGGCCACAGAGCAAAGCCCCTGACATTAACAAGCGGCCACTCATCTTCAGATCTCAAATCACCCTGTTAGCTTACAGTGAGAATCAAAAGAGGTGAAAAAAGATAGGAATCAGGCCCTAAATTCAGACTCCTAGGCTAACACATCTGTGCAACCCTGAGCAGTTTCTGGCAGCTCCAAAAGATTCAGGCCAGACTGCTGGTGTGAAATGCTGAGCTGGCAATAAACACCTCGAGCCTGTAAGCTACTCTCTCTTCGCGGAATGAGGCTTCCCACCACAAACCAAATGGAACTGCCAGGCGTTCCCTCTGAACACATCACTCCCCCCCCCCTTTTTTTGACTTCTTTGTATTACATTCAGTCTTCACACTCCATTCCCTGGCCTTCCATTATCACCTTTTTTTTCCCTTTTACTCTATTAAATAAAAAGTCCACTTTCTAACTTCTTCCTTAGAGTTCCGCAGAAACTGAGATCATCTTTTTTCTATTCACTGAGCCTCGGTCAAAAATCCTGCCTCAGAATCGAGGGCTAATGCGCCACCCAAACGTCCTGCCTGTAATTACCCTAATACCGTCCACATATAATCTACACAAGAAAAACAGAACAAGGCACATGAAAAAGGGAAGCCAGCAAAACAGAATAAACACACGTTCCAAATCCTAAAACCTAGCGGGAAAAGCACTGGACCCTAATTCCTCGTGTCTGCCTGCTTCCATTAGATCTTGCTGAGCTTACACACTGCTTAGAGGGGCCTCCCTGCCAGGGAGGCTCACCAATTTGTTACGGGGGGAGCTTATCCAGTGCTTCCATCGGCACCGTGGGATCATTATTTCCTAAGAAATAGCCACAAGAAGGTAGGAGAATTTAAGGGCACACTTTATAACTGACCATTTCTTAGTCCGTGTGGATTCAATGGTAAAGATTTCCATGGTAGCCAAGCCATCCATGTAAGCCTGCTTTGTGAAAAGCTGCTGTTCATGTAATCAGCATGGAATCTGACTTGACATGAGCTATTCCTTAGACCCACCCAGTCAAACGTAACCAACGTAAGCTCTCCACCCAGTCAAACGTAACCAACGTTAAGCTCTATGTTGCTGGACAAATGTGTAGCAGTGTCCTGTACCTAAGTAGACGGAAGTCTGAAGTTTTACTAGACTCATGGCTTTCTGGAAGACAACTAATTTAGGAACCTGAGGGGACAACCAAATGATACTAATGAACATTCACAGTCTTTGCACCATACCCTCCAACTTTAGAAATGTTGAAACCCAGGGGATGGGCTCCAGTCTGTGGAGTCAATACAGCTCTCTCACTCACTCATTTGTCTGTTATCTGTCCATAAGCTTGCATCAAATCAAAGCAGTGTCTCCATGCTTCGACTACTGAACACACTGTGTAAATACAGTCTTTCTTTCTTTCTTTCTTCCTTCCTTTCTTTCTTTCTTTCTACTTCTTTCTCTCTTTTTCTTTTTCTTTCTTTCTTTCTTTCTTTCTTTCTTTCTTTCTTTCTTTCTTTCTTTCTTTCTTTCTTTCCTTTCCTTCTTTCTTTCTTCCTTTCTTTTCTTTCTTTCTTTCCTTTTCCCTTCCTTCCTTTCTTTCTTGCTTGCTTGCTTACTTGCTTGCTTTTAAATAGGCTCCATGCCCAGCATGGAACCCAATGTGGGGCTTGCACTCACGACCTTGAGATCAAGACCTGAACGGAGATCAAGAGCCAGATGCTTAATGGACTGAGCCGCCCAGGCGCCCCCGAAACAGTTTCTTGAAAGGCATCTTTAAGATGCTGCCCTTTATACTGATCCTGTGGCACCTGCCTTTGCCAGAAGGGCATGCATTTTACGTTATTGTCTAGCGGCGATGCCACTTTTGTGCTGATCCATGCACATACTCTCCTCTTATTTTTCTTTGTGAATATCACCAAATCATTACGAAAACAATAGTCACTGTGTGCCCAGTACTTAAATATGTATACCAAGCACTTTGCTGGCCTTTAATTTTCATTTGCTCTTCATATTAACCCTGAGTTAGATATTATTTCTGTTTTTTTTTTTAAGATTTTTTGAATTTATTTATTTGACAGAGATAGAGATAGCCAGCGAGAGAGGGAACACAAGCAGGGGGAGTGGGAGAGGAAGAAGCAGGCTCATAGTGGAGGAGCCCGATGTGGGGCTCGATCCCACAACGCTGGGATCACGCCCTGAGCTGAAGGCAGACACTTAACGCTGTGCCACCCAGGCGCCCCATAGATATTATTTCTATCTTACCTCTAGGAAAGCCAAAACACAAGAAAGGTAAAGTTACATGCCCAAGTTTAATATCAGGATCTGTCTGACTCTAAAGACTCTGATTTTAACCACTATGTATACTACACATACTCCCATCACGAGAGAGAGAACTGAAGTTAGGGGTGGTCACAGAATAGCAAAACTAAGTTAGGCATTTACTCAGATCACTAGGGGACCATTTGGCATTACTTCTGCAGTGTGTTATTTGGCAGCTTTCCAAATGGTGTTCCACTGGAGGGCGAGATCATTTATGCACCTCAAGGGGCTCTTTGCACAAAAAGGTGGCCTCCAGGTCAAATTTATTTTGTGTCTGCTCCATCACTTCTACACCGCATCTCAACAGTTACCGAAGTTGGACACTGAGAATGGTGAAAAAGAAATGGTTTAGTTCCTCGACGTCCAAAGCCTGCAAACCAAAACAGAATTTGCCTGAAGGAGTGACAGGGTCCTGGTTCACTCGCAAAAAGAAGAACGTAGGACAGTCTAACTTGACAGAAACCTTTCTTTCATATTTGCCCAAGCTGACTCCTACCGATTGGAAAGGCAAACTTCTTTAACGTGAGAATGGCCACAGAAAATCTCAGTGCCGCCAGGCTGCGGGAGAACGGGTAAAAACGGACCGAGGTGGCAGCAGAATGGGAGGAAGAGCCAGCGGCCAAGGATGACTGACTTAGCACTTGGTGGGTAGGGCGTTCTTTTTGGACCACCCCATTCCAGGATCTAGAAAAACTCAGCCAGGATGCTACCTGGCCCGTGAATATGAAGTTCAATCTTCTGGACGTGGTTTTGCAAAGAAAGTCTTTGTAACCCGTGGTAAGAATCATAGTGAGGAGAGGGGCAAATGCTGGATGACCCCCAAGTGAGACTGCTTGATGGGGTCTTCTGGATCCAACAGGGCACTCTGTGGCTGGGGAGGGGGGCACCCTACACATGGTACAGCCCAGGGCCTTCCACAAGGGCCACAGAATTGGCGGCATCATCCCTAGAACTCCTCTTGCACCCTCACACATCATGGGGAGGCTGGCCAAGTGGCATTAGAGGTGCTTCCTCTTCGGACAGCTTTGTGTTCCATGTGGGGCACAGGCCAGTCTTCAGAGTCGAAGCTGTCAACACCATGGCCCCTCACAGCTTAGGCTTTGGGGTCAACAGCATCCATTGAGTGGCTCCTGCTTGCTTCCACCCCACCAGAAGAAGTCCTGCCCACTGGCTCCCTCACCCGTTGTCTATCAACATCCGGTGACCGCCAATGGGTCTTCTCGGCACTGAGGTCTATGCCCTACCTGGCTGTTTTCCTTCAGGTGCTCATCTTAGATGCTGATGGGAAGTCCAGAGGCTGATTTAGGGAGTGGCCCTGTTTGGGCAGATTGGTCTGTGCTAACAAGTAGACAGCAGTGGGGAGCGGGGGCTGGCTCTGTTGGTGGAACATGGGACTCTTGATCTCGGCGTTGTGTGTTTCAGCCCTACGTTGGGTGTAGAGCTCACTTGAAAATAAAATCTTAAAAAAAAAAAAAAAGAAAGAAAGAAAGTAGATAGCGATGGAGTAGGGCCCAGGCTAGACTTGAGTATGAGGGCATTTAGAGACCCCTTCTTTATGCGGAAGAGCTTGTGCACCCAGTCTTGCCGAAACCATGGATCTGCAAGCGCTGGACATCTCCAAGGTCAAGAGGACATGTTCCTCTCTCATGCCTTGCTGGATGCAAATGAATTCAGAAGTGTTTCCTAGGCTAAAGGGCGATGTCCTAGGTCAGCTGACTTTTTCATTTGATTACAGCAATGAAGATGGAGTATATACTATGAACCACAAAGTTGTGTCGTCTCTATCCCAAGACAGAGGATCAAATATAGAAACTGAAAGAAACCTCTAAAATCTCTTCCCCTTTAGCGATGTTGAGGAGGAGCTGCTTTTTCAGGTATTCAATGGACTGTATGACATGAGAGTCAAGCCTGAAGGGCAGGTTGCTGAACAGGGAGATCATGGGAGTTGCTTTTTTGCCGATGACGTCTGGGGCTTAGGAACTAGTAATGCTGCACTGGTCAGTGTAACAGTGGTGCTTTTACGCAGAGCTCACTGTGACGTCCTCTTATGCCACACCTACGACTACTATCGTAACTACAGAAGGAAACCTTTAGGGGTCAAGTAAGAATCATTTACTGATCAATCACAAAGACAGCCAGAGTAGAAAAGAAAAAAAGGAAAGAATTTTTCATTAGTTGCATGCCCTTTTTCAACTTCCTGGAGAAGATTAAGTATCAAAAAAAAAAAAAATCAGATGTGTTGGAAGACAAACCTAATCCAAAAAAAAAAAAAAATCGGATGTGTTGGAAGAGAAACCTATTAGTCTGAAGAAAGATTTTTTCTTCAGGATGAAAATGCAGAGAATTTCTACATATTTAGTCAGATGAATGCAAACTACTGATTGAAAAACGAAGCCACAGGAAGTGGGGATTCTGAGGCATTATGAATCAGAATGTTTTGGAGAGCCTGCCCTGTTCGGCACCCACTCAGGACATCATCAACCAGAGAGGTCAAATGTTGTCATCAAATGTGGAGGCCATTGAGATACTTCTTGGGCCCTGTGTGGACATCTTGAAGAGAGATTGAAATAATATGAAGAGCTGATAAAATGGTTTTGTTTCAGAATAAACAAGGAAGTATGAAGTGTTTGGAGAACTAGGCTTTTTAAACGCCTGAAAATATGATTATAGTACTTTAATTTAGATAAACTCTATAAAAACACATGAAAACTGAAGATCTAAATACTTTTATGCAGACTCTGCAGTATCCCCCTATCTGTGCATTTCCCCCTTCATTTTCAGTCTGTTCCTTGGAACGTCTTAACACTTACAGGCAACTTTTAGCTCTTCCGAGGCTACTTTTTCATGGTGGACCTATGCTGCCCACCCTCTACAATTAAAAAACCAAATAAAACCCCCCAAAACTTTCCTTGTAGGAGAGTCTTCCCCATTGCAGGCATCAGGAGTGAGTTCCCTTTAATGACTTCACCTTCCAGGTACTTTCCCCGCACAGAAGAACTCATGGCTCTAGTACACCAGTTGCCAAATCTGACCACGCACACCACCACGATTCTTGTGTTATAGCCTCTAAAGAAAACCATACTAAGAATTCAAATAATTGCTGAGCCTGCACTTGACCATAGAAACCAGAGTAGTTTCAACTCTGTACCACAACCGACAGCCAATCATGACTGCCTCTTAAAAAATAATGACGAAAACTAAGTTAAGCTAAAAGTAAGTATATCCTTCCTCCCTCTTAAGTTTGTTTTTAATGTTTTTATGCAAAAGATTTAATTTTTATTTTACTAGGGTAAGAGGGTGTGTGTGTGTGTGTGTGTAAATTCTTTCTAGTATTGCTGAAAACAACTGAAGTATGTTATGTCCAAAATGTCAACCGGGTAGGGTTAAGCCACCAACTCTTGATCTTGATCTCAGCTCAGGTCTTGATCTCAGGGTTGTGAGTTCAAGCCCTGCACTGGGCTCCACGCTAGGAACGGAGCCTATTTAAAAAAAAAAAAAAAAGTCAACTAGGCAATATGTAGGCAAGTACTAAGTTACAGTTGTCTTTACTTTGAAGTCTTATTACTGATGTCTAAAGGCACTAGCTTCACTAAAGTTTCATCTTAAAGTACCTAATGTTTTTTCTTCTGTCCCTGATTGCATTTTGTTTACATTATACTTGAAACTATATTTTCTTTAACCTTTTGGTAAAATGACACTGTACAAAATATTATTCCATATTGGTTGTATTGCTAATGTTATTTTGAGAGCCAATTATACATGTTGAATAAAATGAATTATTTCCCCATTTAAAACACTGGTCAAGTTCGGATGTTGTAATGTATAGTAAATATATGTATTTGGTTTTTGTCCTGTTTCTGGCACAGAGCTCCTAAAATCCTAGGAATTTCCTAGGTGATGAAAGTGATACAGGCGTCTTTACTTATTACGTCAATGTGATGACCTTTGGACCCCAGGCAGGGGAACCAACCACATGATTAGAGGGTTGGAACTTTCATTCCCTGTAGGCTGAATCAATTGGCAAAGGTCGATGATTTAATCAATCATGCCTGCATGATGAAGACTCCATAAAAAGCCAAGAGGACAGTGTTTAGAGAGCGTCCGGGGTTGATGAACAAAGGGAGATGTGGGGGCAGCCCACTCATCGAACAGAGAAGCTCCACACTCCTTCCCACGTACCTTGTCCTCTGTGTCTCTTTCATCTGGCTGTTCCTGAGTTGTATCCTTTCACGATAAAGTGGTACTCCAGTAAGTAAATGTTTTTCTGAATTCTGTGACCTACTTGAACACAATGATCCAAGCCAAGGAGGGGATGTGGGACCCTCCAGTTTATAGCCAGGCGGTGGCCACCTAGACTTGCACCTGGCATGTGAAGTGAGTGGGGGGTAGTCATGCAGAACTGAGCCCTTAACCTGTGGGATCTGACGCTCTCTCCAGGTAGATCGTGTCAGTACCCAGATGAACCACAGGGTGCCCAGCTGGTGGCGGAGAATCAGCATCAGCATTGGAGGAGGATGGAACAGGACAAAATAAAATTGTATCCTGCAGTACAAGTAACACAAAAATTCTAGCATAGGGGTGTCTGGGTGGCTCAGTCATTAAGCGTCTGCCTTCAGCTCAGGGTGTGTTCCCAGGGTTGTGGGATCGAGCCCCGCATCCGGCTCCCTGCTCCTCTGGGAGCCTGCTTCTTCCTCTCCCACTCCCCCTGCTTGTGTTCTCTCTCTCGCCGGCTGTCTCTCTGTCAAATAAATAAATAAAACCTTTAAAAAAAAATTCTAGCATAGACAATAGGACTGAAAAGGTAAAAGCAAATCCAGCAGGAGAGGGTTATCTCTGGTTTAATCCTGGTGCCTCCTGACTCATGAGCCACGTGGGGAGAACCTGCATTTGCAGGCCAGCATTGTCCTTTAGACCACCTCCACTCACCATCCCCACCTGACCTGGGGTTTACTCCTCCGTCTACTGGAACCTGGACTACACGTCCGCTGCTTCACTAAGATCTCTCCCGTCAGGGATGTACATTGCTAAATCCAGTTAGGACTTTTGAGTCTGATTTTTCCTGCCTCTCAGTGGTATTTATCAGTTTTAGTCACTCCTTGAAATTCTTCCCTTTCTCTGCCTCAACAACAGCACTCTCTTCTTGAACCCCCTTATCCAGACTCTCTCTTCCTCTGCCAACCCCTTAAATGTTGGTCTTTCATTGTATGTGGCCCTTGACTGACTGGTGTTCCCTTCTACCCATTTTCCTGGGAGTTTAGTCCCTGGCATATATGACAGCAAAGCATCTTCCTCTATAGGGTGAGAGGGGTTGAATGGCGGGGTCTGGCACAGAATAGATTGCAATAAAAACCGTGTTGAAGGAACAAATCAAGGGGTCATATTAAAATGTTTTTATGGCTATGGTGGAGAATCCTGCCAGTGTCTGTGGTAGGAAAGAAGGCCATATGGAAAAACAACTATTACTAAATGTTTTCTTCAAAGCAATTTTATTCTTTTGGGAATTCCCAGGTTCTAGCTTTCCTTTGCTCTCCCCTTCCTTGGACTTTCATCGCCATCAAACTGGCAATGTACCTACTTTTGGCAAAGAGGGTAACAGCTTCGGACTGGGTTCCTGTGGTTGGGAAGGTTACACCAGGACCTTATTTGCTCCGTCATTAGGTTAACAACCATCATCCGGCACAATTACCCACCAGAGGCCAACACTTCATGTGGCCCCCAATCTATTTCCAGAAAACCCTCCTATGCAGAGTTTGCCCAGAACGGCTTAAAAATCCAAGACTCGCTGTGAAGCTGTTTATGCGTAAAACTGTTTGACCTCTCATAAAGAGAGCTCCTTGAGAACCCAAAGCCTTGTCGCTTCTGTGGAAAACACTTACCCTATCCTGGCCAATGCAAAATGCACAGCATCTGAGTTGAGCACTGTTGTTTTGAAGGAATCGCTGGAGAAGCACTAGAACATTACCCCAATTTCTTTAATAAAGACATTTGAAAGATCCATTCTTACACCAACTTCAACCACTCTCCAATCCCAGACAGTCCTCGAACATGAGGTCACCAAGGTTTCCGGTCAAACACTGGATGGTAGAATTTAATAAAATAGAGGTTTTCTCCAATTACCCAATTATGGGCTGAAATTTAAATATAGCACAACTGCTTCTGCTTTTCCCATTTATGAACTATGCTATCTAGCTCCTACAGGGGCTCATCGATTCTGTCTTCTAGGATGGACTGCAGTCCTTACACCACAGTGGTGGCCGAACAGACAACTTAAAAAGTATTTACATTAAAAAAAAAAAAAAGTGTTTACATTATCTGTCCCCTCCCCCACCCCTCCAAATAGCCAGTTCTTCGATAAGTGAATGCTCGTCACTTGGGAAGACAGTTACAGGCGACCAAGAGAACTTTCTTTGCTTGGGCGGGATGTGGGTTCCCAATCCATTCTCAGACCCCCGGCAGATATGAGATATTATACAAGGTAACCTTTAATCCGAGCATTTTCCCCCAAAAAACAACCCATACATTCTTTCCTAATGTAAAGATTTCCAACAACAGCACAAAACTAGCTGTTAATAATAGGTCCCAACATGTAAATTACAGTGGTCTCCAAAAATAAAGCTTCATGGGGGAAAAATCTGCAAGTTACCACGGTGAGGTAGACGCAGGGAAAGAACAGTTTCCTTACACCACGGACATCTGGAGGTCCTCGCTCAACTGGCAGACAAGTATTCCGAGCACAGTGCTTGGAAGCGATTTTTTTTTTGTGTAAACCACACCATGACTTTTCCCTACCTCGCCTCTCTGTCTCCCGCTCCTCGACCAACCTTACAATTAAACACCCAAGGCTTGCTCCTGAGTCTCAGTCTTTCCTTACGTTTCTAGAGAGCAGTAAGGGGGGTGGTGGCTGGGGGCAATGCTGTAATCTGTTACCTTCTCAGCACTTCGTCTAAAGGTAATGACTGGGCCCCCATGTTATTTGTGAACTTTTCTTTCCTGCCAACTAGCCCATAAATGCTTATAGCCTTGAGGCCCTTAGAATGAGAGTACTTGTTAAGGATTCCAAAAGCAGTGCTCCCAAGAGGCCCCCTAGATCTGTGCCTTCTGAATAGCCACTAAGATGCTTCATTCTTCTTTGATGAATTCTACCAAGGAACACTGGGCAGGTTTGTCCCAAGAAATCCTAGCATTATAAAAGTCCCATTGAATGGAAAGTTTACTTGTTGCTTTAATCTAGGTCTTAAGAAAGGCTGAGTTGTCACCCCCACCACGGGGGGGGGACCACTGATCTGCCCTTAGTGGGCACTGTCATTTTTACAACTCTCTTGCCTTCATCTTTATCTCAAAATTAACCCGCCTTCTTATCTTAAGTCATTGGGTTCACGGCCTGCTTACTCTTGGTGAAATATCTTTGTTGAGAGCTCTGAAGGTTTTTCACTTCAGAGAACAGGACAGCTGAATACCACATTGTGCGTGGGGGTCAAAGGTCAGCATCACAGAGAAAACCCAGCTAATGCGCTGTGAAAGACCTTCATTTTTGCCGGCATGGAAGGCAGTCTTCCATGCGTGTGAAACTAAGCACATCTCTCACCTAGCATAAAGCCTTGAACAAAAAGAATGAAAAGAAAAAGGAATCTTAATTCTTAACCAGTAAGTGGATGGAGTCAAGATCTTATTCCAGAGAAACAAAACTATACGCAGGTGTTCAGGCAAGGTAAAAAGCCACTCGTTCTACGCCCAAGGCATGACATTCTGCCCACTGAAGGATGAAGGATAAATGGAGGAAAAAAACTAACAGGGAACTGAAAAGATTTCAACGTCTCAAACCCTCCCCTGCACATGCCAGATATACCAAACATTTCTGTAAGGCAGATCAGACGTCCTACCCAGTTTTTATAGCATCGGGTATTGAAGTATCTGGAGTGCTTCAGACACAGAAATACCTGGCCGTTTTCTGTAGCTGGTGATTGCTTTCAACACCCCGCGAGACCGGATTGCCGCATTCCCGCAGCAAATCGACATTCCATCCCCTCCAAACCAGCTCGCGCTCACTGTGTGCTTCTCAACGGCTGGGGCCCTCCGTTCTCCTTTCAAGAAGGGGAAACTGAGGCTGGAAATGTTGCCCCTGGGCTGTGGAACAAGTCAGTGTCAAAGTCAGTCCTGAGATTTCTGGGTGCTTCACCTCTTTACTGCGGCATCAGCAAGGGACTCCAGCGCGGGCTGTAGCATGTGACCCCCCCCCAGCCTGGCTGACACGTCCTTTACTTACGCTTTCCTCAGAATGCCTCCTGCCACATCACCTCCCCAGATCGACAGGGAGAAGAGTTTTTGTTATCTAAAGATACGTATTGTAGGAAAAAATAACAATTTGGGGAACACAGGAAATGACCGGCTAGGAAACTGCTTTTGGTATTCACATGCTTTTCTTGGGCAACTGAGTTGAAATCTCTGCTCTGAGCCTTCATGATCGGTCTGGGGCTTTGGCGTATAATCCTTAAAGAAGTCAGAAGAAGGAAGATTGAAATTAAAAGAAGAGAAAGTTAATCAAAATCAAACGGGTTTTGTTTCTGGGAAAGGTGCCTTCAGGCAACAGACCGGAACGAAAACATCCTGTTCTTTCTTCCATTTTGTTCTGAGGCAGCATGGATCCCAGAGCTGCTTCTCAGCTCAGAAAAGGGGTCCCCGCCTTTCCATCTCACCCTCCAGCCTTTCTTCCATTTGGAAGAATGAAGCCCTAGTGGGGCACCCCTCACAGGTGCCAGCCACCTGGGCATCAACCAAGTGTTAGGTGTGAGTAAATACAGAATTCATCAATTATCGCTCCAAAGTAGTCGGCAGTGAATGAACGTAAGATAGGACTTGGGCACTAAAACTCTGTCTTCTAGGGCGCCTGGGTGGCTCAGCCGGTGAGGCGGCTGCCTTCGGCTCAGGTCATGATCTCAGGGTCCTGAGATTGAGGCCCGCATCGCGCTCCCTGCTCAGTGGAGAGCCTGCTTCTCCCTCTCCCTCTGCCTACCACTTCCCCTGTTTGTGCTCGCTAGCTCTCTGTCACATAAAGAAATAAAATCTTTTTTTTTAGATTTTATTTCTTTATGTGACAGAGAGACAGCCAGCGAGAGAGGAAACACAGCAGGGGAGTGGGAGAGGAAGAAGCAGGCTCCCAGCGGAGGAGCCCGATGTGGGACTCGATCCCGGAACGCCGGGATCACGCCCTGAGCCGAAAGCAGACGCCCAACGCCTGCGCTACCCAGGTGCCCTAAAGAAATACAATCTTAAAAAAAAAAAAAAAAAACAAAGAAACCAACTCTGTCCTCTAGTCTCCACTGGGGAGAGGGCAGTTCAGTCTCACATAGATTTGGAGAAAGAGAGACATAACAATGACCTACTCGAATAGTTTGCAAGCCCCTTTTGAAGAAGAGGAAAGCTCTCTATAACATTTTTACCCAAAGTCCCCGGTTTACCCAAAGTCCCCGGTGTAAAAAATAGGTAAACACAGAGCTGCTCTGGTTGAAAGGGAGGCAGATGGGTCCACTTGCCCTGCCCCACTCAGGTCCACTCTGAGCGGTTTCATCCCAGCCTCTTCCTCCCCCATTACCATGTACATACAAGTCATCTGGGCAGACGGTGGTTTTTCTACATTGAAAGGCTTTCCCCGAAGGCCCTTCCAAACCTTCCTTAGGGCACTCATTACATGTCAAGTCCTTGTTACAGAGAATTACAGACAGGCGCCAGTCAACCTATGCGGTTCAAAGTCCTAGAACCAGCAGGGTTTTCCCTGACACACTTCTGCTTTTCCACCCCCTCTCTGCGCCCCCACATCCACAATGCCTTACTATATCCAGCATCAGTTTAAGATTTTCATGACGTGGAGTGATCTGAGAGCAAAATCCTTCTAGAGTTTTATAATCTCCCCCTAGGACCTTTTAAGTCCTACACTTATCTCAACAACAGTTTTACTGACAACTTGCCTTTTCAAGCTCCCCCAAGTCTCCAATAATGTAGTTTTTATAGAAACGAGTTTTTCTTTTTACACTCCTATTTCATCAGCTTATGTAAGGATCGAGTGGAATAATGTCAACTGGCGTCAACAGGTTTGGGAACAACTCTTGGTAAGCATTCGGCTCGACTGGTGGGAGCAGAAGGGTGCAGGCACAGCCAAGAGCAGGAGTGCTGGGTGTGCGGAGGGCACGGAGAGCAAGTCCGGGGAAAGGGCTGTGCTCTATGGGATGCCAGAAGCGCTGCAGGAAGACAAGGGTGAAATTCGCAAGGCTGAAGACATGACCACACCTTGGCTTCTGACCTTCCTGCTTCTCAATATATCCCTCCTCGCTTCACCTCTGGATTACTTTGTTAAAGGTAAAGACGGGAGATGGGGATAAGGAAGCGAAGCGGACAGAAATAAAAATTCAGGTTATTTTTGAGTCCTTGGGCTCAACTCACACGACCGGCATTATTGTACTTGGATGGCCTTATTTTACTGGTAGAATCATTCTGGGTTAGAGAGCGTCTCAGTTCAACTTTACAAGAGAGACAAGGAGTGGCCAAGAGGCTTGCCAGAGCAGACGGTTATGTGAAACCCAGAACGAAACCCAGGAGTCCTGACTTCTTGGGGGGTCTCCTACAGGTGGCAGTGCCTCCCTGGCGCAGCGAGATTTTTTCCAAGGGCCTTGGACTTGCCGGGGATCCAAGCTCCTTTCACAATGAACAGCTCTGTGCAAATTTCCAGAATTCGTTTCTCAGATAGCAGCAAAGCTCCCAAGCCAGGCTATCCAGGAGTAAGCCATGACTTCCTCCCTCCTGCAGGAGGTATGGTTAGCTTCTCGGACCTGGGACCGGGACTGGCCTTTTACCCCCTAGGGTTTGGAGGCCAGGGTGGAGATTGGTGAAGTTCCCTGCTGAGGGAACTGAAGGGGAGCAGTTTTGATCCACCTCCCTTCCTAAACACACCATACATGCCGATCTTCTGGGCCCCCAGCTTCACCAGGGGTTTCCAAACGGGGACGCCAGAAGAAAAGCAAACACTTAACTGGTAACAGCAAATATGAGGTTCACTTCCAGGAGATGAAAGCAATTTCTATAAGCCACAGGAGAATACCAGGGTTATTCCATATACCTCCCCCTTCACATTTAATTTATAAGAGTCGGGGGGAGGGAGGACCCTGTTAATTGAACAAGGACAAGAGAGGACAATTAATAAACATACTGCTCATTAGATTTCGAAGATAATTCTAAAATGCATTAGAAGCATGGAGAAGAGTGGTCTCTATGGATTTTCCTCATTCAGAGAGCCACCTTGTCAGGAAAAGGTGATTTGTAAGTCCTCCCCAAGATTAGCTCAATGCTAGCCTCAAAGGCATCTGCAAAGTTGTTAAACATGAATCCCATATATTAAAGGACCCACTCCTGTGAAACTGCTGTGGGGAGCTCCGAGTCCTGGAAGAATGCTCCAAGAATAAGCACTTAGTAGCAACAGGTATGGAAATCTGGGTTGCAAATCCAGGGCCTGGAAAATACAAGGATGTTCACCAGGAATTTATGAGAGCTAAACGGGGAGAGACAGTATAAATTATGGGAACTGAATACATACGTAACAGGACAAAATAGGAAGAAATGGCACACATTTCTAGAACACGAAAATCCACCACAACGTAAACAAGGATTTCACTAGGGAGCTCTTTCCGGACAAGAGGCATCCATTTCCAGGGATCTGATTAACCAAAGAAGTGCTGCTTTCCAACTGCATATAAGAGAGAAATGAAGGAACAAGGTCTCGGATTTGTGCCACAGAACACTGCTGTTATCTCAGCCATGGTGTCTAGGGGGTCAAATTCCAGAAACCCTGACACCCAAGAATAATTCCCAAGTATTTATTTTCCCTGAGGGCCTTGGAGCCATAATTCCACTCACTGGCAGAAATACTACTGCTGTTTAGAGCTGTTAAAAGCCTATTTTTAAAATCACACAATTGGCAGATTATCAGGATCAAAACCTGGTAGTCTACGACAGTCTTAGAGAAGAATTGAAAAGAATCCATGGGAAAATGTTCCAAGCTGGAGCACCAACACTTTCATGCATGTGTGTGCATACACACACACACACACACACACACACACACACTCACACACACACTCTCTCTCTCTCAGGAGCATGTGTGCACGCACCGGACAACTGCCAGGAGAATGAGGGGCTAGCAGGACATCCAAGATGACGGAGCGGGATGTGCCTTCTGTTCCAGTTTTCCGACGTCTTACCCATTGATCCCACGGCCTCATACATTCTCTCTTCAAGAGAATTCATCTTGGGCCCAGGGCCCTCTCTCCCTCTTCTTTGTTTTTTTTTTTTAAGATTTTATTTATTTATTTGACAGAGAGAGACAGCCAGCGAGAGAGGGAACACAAGCAGGGGGAGTGGGAGAGGAAGAAGCAGCTCCCAGCAGAGGAGCCTGATGTGGGGCTCGATCCCAGAACGCTGGGATCACGCCCTGAGCCAAAGGCAGGCGCTTAACCGCTGTGCCACCCAGGCGCCCCTCTCCCTCTTCTTTTATACCTGAACACCTTCCTCCTTCCTGAATACACTCTCCAGATGTCCTTGCAGTCTACACTTGGCCTTTTCATGACCTCTTAATGCAGTGCTCCCTGACCTGGCTATAAGTCCATGTGTTCCACCTGCTTGCTCCCTATTTCCAGCTACTGCTATTCCTAGTGTCAGAAATCAACATCCAACTCTGTATATGGGTTAATCATACCATCATGGCGACGGAAATAAGTTGTCTTTGGTTTTCTTTGTAGTGATTGGCACAATGCTTGGCACACGGTAGGCGATTAATAAATCCTCACTGGTGGATGGCTGATCGGCTTCTATTTTATGCAGCTGTTCTATTTCAGGAGATAGGATTGGACCCAATCTAAAGAGCTCTAAGTGGGATGTGGCACAGGCTAACGGTGGTGTATATAAATCTGCACTGTTATATTAAGCTCTTATGATGGAATCCTGTGAGCTATGTGTTGTCATTAAATTCCACATAGACACCACTTGAGTAAGAGTCCCTGGCCCCTAGGAACTTATGATTAGACAAAAATACCACCATATAACAAATGAATATGGGGGAAAAAAATAAGCAGAAAAGCTGCTTCCCTGGAGGTTGAAGAACCTCGTTAACAGTTTTCCTTTATAAAAAAATGACCATCCCAGAAGGGAGTGTAGGCATTCTCAAGCTTGCAGAAAGTGCTGAGCTCCTTAGACTCACGTTCAGTCTACGGTGGAATGGGCTGTGGAGCCAGAGCCGTGTGTTTGCATTTCTGCTCCACCATGTACTGGCTGTGACTTTGGGACAGGCATGTTCCCTCCCCGAATGCATGCCCACATCAAGAAATGGCCATGTCACCATCAGCTCTTCCCGGGTGCTGGGATAAACAAGGGAAAAAATAAAGCACCCAGCTCAGTTCCCAGCAAGAAGGTAGATACCCAACTTCCCTCTGTGCTCCTCTTTTGAATAAGCCACCTACTACCCCAATGGCACCTAGGAAAACCAATTTATGAGGGAAACTCGTATTTGCCATACCCTCTGTAAGTCCAGCATTTCTTGACTGTAGAGGACAGCGGCCAGGGTATCGTGCATGTGTATGCACGCACACGGGCAGGGGCTTTGGTGTTCTTCTCTCCCCCAGTGACATGTCAGGGTCTTCACAGGAGAGAGGCTTCCTAAGATTTCAATGTCCAATAATGTCCAAGAATTCAGTGTTCCTAGGAACTTCCTGAAGCATCCCAAGAAAGTGAGGGTGAGGATGAAACCTCATATCCGACACACCCTGCCCACGGGTAGCATCACCAGACTCTGCTTTCGTGGTAAAGGAAGGGCAGCCCATCATTCTGGCCATGAACCTCGCCTGAGATGAAACCGGGACCAGGCTCTGGAGGGAAGAAGCCAGCTGTGTTATCAAAGGCTTCCAGAAAGGTTCCCGGTGGTGCTGAGCAGTGACACTTGGGTCCAGCTCTCCGTGTCAGGGTTCTGTCTTAGACAAGGAGTGTCTGTGATCACCGAAACCACAGTGATGGTAGGTCTGGGCAGAGAAACTGGGGGATGACAACACAGCGTCTCAACTGAGGAAAACTCCTCCCTCTCTCCTCAAACGAGCTCTGGTTCCTCTGGAAAATGCTTACTTTTGCTCTCAGGCCCAATGGAAACGCCATCTTCCCGTGAAGTCCTCCCTGACCACTCAGGCTATGGTCCCTCCCTGCTTGCTTCTGCTTCCTGCACATTCCATCTGGTGTCACAGTGATTTGCATGCTGTTCCCTCAGCCAGGCCGCATCCTCCTGCATTATTCCCCCTCCAATAATGCATGTATGCGCTCACTGACTTTTATTTATCTGTTTTCCCTGAAAGATATAAGCTCCCTGAGGGCAGAGGATCACTACTGTACTCCCGGTTCCCAGCACTGGGCTTGGCATTTGCGAGGTGCTCGCTAGTTTGCTGAATAAGTGAACGAATAAAGGCTAGCTCGTAAGGGTCAGCTCGAGCACCCAGCATAACAGCTGGCGCAAAGGTATCACATAGTAGAGGCTGAAGAAGTAAGGTGGTTTTTTAAATGATTACGTTTTTTAAAGTGGCCGATCTGTATGCAAATTGCCATTAAAACAGGATGTATAAATATGGCATCCTAGTTAGCATAGAATTTGGACTGAATAGAAATCTGAAGATGAGTAATTGAGAATTTGAGAAAAAAATCAAAAATATTTTCGAAGCCAGGAAGTTATTCAGTCTGTTATTCCAATTGGCATCCTCATTAGGGTTCTAGCAAAATGGAAAGAAAAAATGAAGGGAAAAAGCAAACTTGAAGAATCCGGGAGGGACTCGTCCTGCCTGTAAGGGACGTCAACTTAGTAAATATCACTTGTAAAAGCTCCCAGGTTGAAAGCACTTTGCTCTGCATATCAGCTTACTGTCATGACTACGTCCCAGGGAGGTAGACTGGTCAGGAGTTAGGCCCGTTTTATGGAGAAGGAAACTGAGGCTGGAGGCTATGCAACCTCTGTAAGTCTCAAGGCTGAGTGTAATGGAGCCCTGGTCCCGAATCGGGTCAGCAGACTCTGCAAGTCCAGTGCTCTTCCCACCTCGCTCCCACTAGACTTCCAGGCGGACCGCAGACCTTTGCAGGGGCCTCAAATACTCTTAACTTGTGCACCTTCAGCATTTGGTATTCCCTGGGCCTAGATCAGTGTCAATGAGAATGATCTCCTTATAACAGTAGCGCTGAGGGGTTGGCTTTAGAGTCAGACAGATCCAGGTGTGAGAACAGATCCCACCACTGTGGTCTTAGATATGATTACTTAACCTCCCTGTGTCTCAGTTTCTTCATTTGTGAAATGGGATGATGATAAAATATACCTCGTATGGTTGTCGGGCTTAAAGAAGTGAATGTTTATAAAGCGCTTAGCATAGACGGTGTTTTAGAGTGCTCTGTCATAGGGTGAAAGGGATCGGTTCAGATGTCGGACACAGCCACATTAAGTCTTCCTTATTATAACGCTTCCCGCTTGGCACCTCTCTCCTCCCTGCTTCTCAAGCTGAGCGCAGGGGCTTTGCAGGAAGAGGTTAAGCCGGCAAGTGTGGTTGCCTGCGTTGTGCGTGCCTAGCCCCATAAAACCCGCTAACAAGAAGCAGCTCGTTGGCTCTGCTGTCCCTAGGCATTTTGTCCTCTCACAGAGGCTGGGTTTGTGCCAAGCTGAAGTCCTATGCCCCAGGGGGGTCTCTGTGGGTTGAGTGAGGCAAGTGCTGTGAGCGGGACTATGTTCCCACTGGTCCCCAGACTCTGGCTAAAAGCCCCTTCTAGGACAGAATCTAGGAATGCTGAATGGGATAGGTGCCTGCACCCCGGGGTTTCCTGCTTAGAAAAATTCGAGGGATGGTGATTTCTGGAGCAGGAGAGAGGGAGGGGTCTCCAGGAGAGATGTGCAAGAACGGTGCTTACGGAGCCAGCCTGCCATGATAGACGTGTAATCCAGACATCTGCTCTGAGCCAAGTGGAGGGGCCAATGGCTGATCACAGCTCGACTCATCAAAAGCTGGGGAATGGAGATACTGGGGGCCAATTAAGCCATTCACCTTGGTACCTCCCATCCTTTCCATGCTGCCTCCTTTGGAGCTTCAGGGGAATCTGCACCTGAGGGGCAAGCCTCTCTTGGATCCCTGTTGGCCCCAATCAAGCATCATTTACGGGGAAGGTTTCGAGCTGTCTCTGGAGCAAAGGCTTGGGCTAAGCTCTCCCTCTGCGGATTGCAGCCAGGGTAGTTACATTTTATATCTGAACTCTGCTGATTTGAGGACTGACCTCCACTTTATAACATCCCCTCTCTCTTTGCCTACCAACGACACAATTGGCCTGAAAGTCTTGGGCTTGGGTGGAAAGGAAACTGTAGCCCAACCTCGCCCTACCCTAGCAGGCAGCCGGCTGAGTGCATGTAATGTGACCTGCTCCCCTCCGTGGGCTGTGGCAGACAGCTCCCCGCCCTGGCACACCTGCACAGAAGTCTGTTTCTGGTAAGCAGCTAGGTGAGTACTCGGCAACTATAGCCCCAGGGTAGGCACTAACTCACGGTGTACAAAGCCTAGGTCTCCCAGGGTGCGGTGGGAAGGGGTGGAGCAGTGCAAGGGGGCAGGGAGACCAGCCATTCAAAAGAAATGACAGCGTAACCTAGAAAAGGCTGTGTGTAGGAAAAGAGTGATGGGCTCAGGGAAAGGGAGCCAACTAAAGGATTTTCACATCTTCCAGTGGTGAGGGAGGCAAAGAACAGAAGTGTAAAACCAGTGCAAATCTGGGTTCAGTGACAATTATAATCCTGCTTGGGCACTCCCTGCGTGGATCTCAAGTAGGTTCTGAACTGGGGTGCGGTGATGGAAGTTGGGAATAAGGTCAGGAAGAGCCCCTTCCTTCTACCTTCTCCAGGACCCAGAGACTCAGGACTCACCCGCAGGATCTCACCAGAAGTAAGGATCCCCAGAGGTCCCTACACAGATCTAGTCTTTGTTCATAAACTGGTTCCTCTTAAAGATATATCCCACCAGTCATCTTAGCAAAGTCAGTCCAAGGGTCCCAAGTCCCATTCCAGAGGGGCTGCAGTCTGTCCCACTGTGGTGGGGGACAAGAAGTTGGGGGCCAGCAGGACTCTGGCCTCCAAGGGCACCCAGTGCTGCAGACGCCTCGCCCTTGCCAGGCCTTGCCTGGTTCAGTTAATCTTACCCTAGGCGTGTGTGTGCAGAGCTGCAGTGGGGTCCCTAGCAGGCTCCTGGGGCTCTCCCCAAGGAACCATGGAGAAGCAGAGCATGTTCCAGGGTGCAAGTCTGGGCTCTTGGGGTTGAAAGCCCTGAGGAAGTTTGGGGGTGGGAGTGGTCTCAGCATCAGGTCTCTGGCCTAACCTCCAACTTCCTTCAGCCAGGCAAGTCAGAGTGGGCTGAGGGGAGGGAGTGTGTATATTGGGGTGGGAAGCTCCCAGAAAAACCAGAAAGCATCAGCTCTCTTTCTCTGGCTGTTGGAATTTCCTAATCCTCTCTTGGAAGTGCGATTTCCAAGTCAGCTCTGAGGATCCTGGGCTGGCTGTGCTCACACTCACTTCCCCTTAGTGGGGAGCCTCTATGCGTGGCCCCCCTCACCACCCCACAGGAGTGGTCTGTGGAACCCCACCATGCATCTCCCAAATTCCACTGCTGCTCATCCCTTCCCAGAGTAGAGTCCCAGGCTTCATGGTTTCTCAGAGGAATCCAACCAGCTGTGGGGTCACAAATTCACCCCCACCTCCCCACCTTAGGTCTCACCCCTCTACCTCCTTACACCCCAGAGCTTCTGGGCCAGGGAGACCCTCCCCAGAAGGCCCCTTCCCTTCCACTCTCCAGGTGCCTAAGAACCCCGACACCCCCCCCCCCCACAGCTGGGGATGGGGACCCCTCTCCCAATACACTGCAGTGGCAACCATCCAAGTTCAATCAAGTTGTGCCATTGTCTCAGCTTTGTCCAGGTCTCTGGGGAGTCCAAGCGCCTTGCCTTGCCTTCCTTCTCCCTTCCCCAGACCCCTCCACACACCCACCTCCAACTCCCAAAGCCAAAAAGCCCGGGGCTCCCCGGAGCCGGGAGCCAGAGTCTTCTGGCGGCGCTGGCACTCCTCCCTCCCCCTGTCAGAGAAGCAGGGCGGCCAAGACCCTCCTTCTTGCAGACCCCACACCCACTGCTGCGGTAGTGTAGCCAGGGGCGGGGGCTGGGGTTGGGGTTGAGGGGCTCCCAACCCGACCCCAGCACTGCGGCAGGGGCCGGGCGCTTACCTGCGGGGGAAATTCACCGTCCTTCCCGACCTGGGCAGGGGCAGATGAAGCATCTTCCCCGGCTCAGATGGCCATTCGCCGGGTGGGCACCCAGAGCCCTCCCCGGCACCGCGGACACCCGAAGAGGTCTGAGCCCGGGCCACGCGGAGAGCCAGACACCGAGTGCTCGCCGGCCCTCCGCTCCCTTTTCTCCCCACCACCCGGGCTCGCACTTAAGGCTCCAGCTGTACTTAAAGCGACAGAGCCCCATTTCGCCGCCGCTGACTTCTGTCCCAAGCCCCGGAGATGCAGGCTGCGAGCGGGCTCTTTAACGCCCAGAGCAGGTAGACAAAGAGCCACCGCAGCCGCAGCCTTCCGGTGGCCTCGGAAGCCCGGGAGGTGCAGGAGTGGGCTGGGGGCCTCGACCTCCACCTGGGCTGCTCCGGAGTTAACCCCCAGGCTGCCAGCTGCGGTCCCTTGGGCACTCTTACTCTCGCTACGGAGGCAGAAGAGGGTGTGGGCAGCAAGCCAGGGAACGAACCGGTGTGTACCGGTGGGCACGGGTCGGGGAAGCCTAGGCTGAACCTTCCCCTGTCAGGGCTTCTTCCCAGTCTCCTCCTGGCCCCTTTCCAGGCTCTAAAAATTAGTCCGAATAAGAGCAGGGGATCAGTACATCACCTAAAACAAGGAGCTTGGTGGGGGATGAAGGTCAGACCACCGGCACAAATTACCAGGGGCTGGCTCAGAGACCTGGGGTGGGGAGGGGAAACTAGGAAGGTGTGCCCTCCAGGAGTGCAGACAAACTGGGGTGGGGGTGGGGGCGGGGGGAGGGCTAACGCTTTTTCCAGCTTAGGGAAATAGATTAGGTGAAAGGTGTGCATGTTGGGGGAAGACTGCCAGAGAGAAAGAACAGTTCACACCACGTAAGGGTCTGTGCTTTCATCCAGGAGGCATTTTCAGCTGACTAAGAAGAAAAACGATCTCAAGGAGGGAGGATTTTAGTTGTAAAGTAGGAAGAAAAAGAAGTGGGATCCAGTAGCAGGGCTTGAGTTCCCCTCAGGGTCTTCCTGAGCACGGAACTCTCCCGTTCAAAGACGGGGAGCTACACAGATGCCCTCACCACTGCTTCCCCCAGGCTGCTCTCCATGCTTCTGGAAGGGGCTGACTGTGCAAGGTTGGGCACCCACCCCAATGTGATCTGGCCAAACTGGGAGACCATGTTTTAGAAACGGGGCAATGGTATCTGCAATTTCTTGAAGCAACAAAAACAACCACAGTGATCTTTGTAAAAGCCCCCCACAGTACTGACCAGTGCACCAGTGCACCACTGAGCAGCTGCTGTCTCTGGTGTTGGGCAGCTTGGGGGCGATCGGGCTGCACACAGAGACCCTATATGTCCTCCTAGGCTGTCACCTCGGCACCTTGAGCTTTCTGGGCTGGTTTTTACAAAAGTTAAGGCAGAAGAGATTCATACTCCTGAGCTCCTCCCCGCTCCCCAGCCTTTAAGGAGGCCTGGATGGTGCTTTGAGTGCTAGGGATGGCCCTTCTCCCTATGAGCCCATCTGGCTCTGGTCCTCTGATTGCCCAGTGCCACTGACCTGGGGCTGCACCTCTAGAGGGGGGAACCACCATTCTTAGAGGGTGGGACACCTTACAGAGGGAATTCTGTCTCTGGATCCCTGAGCAGTCTGAGTTGGAGAGGGGTCTGTTTCTGAGATTGCATACTGTGGTCAAGTTTTCCATATATGCTTGGAGATCAAAGGGGAGTAAAGAGCTGCAGTGATCCTACCACCAGTCCCTCCGGCTCCCCCCTAGTGGGGGTGCAGGAAGTAGATTTTTATTCCCTTTACTCTATGCTGAGTGTTTTGCATGGTAGGACTTAGGAAAGGTGCACCAGGTCCTACGCAGACCAGCTTTGAGGGGAACAGGAGCAAGGCAGGTGGTTTTCTCCAGCATTTTCACCCATCTCAGGCCCTAGACCAAACCCCTATCTTAGTTCTTCTGTCCTGGTCATGTCCACAGCCAGCCCAGCCTCACCACCACCCCAACTGGAGGGTGAGCTTCATCAGTTTTCTAGGGAGAATCTGCCTTCACAGCTGTGTTGGGGCTGGCCTGGGTCATCTGGGGAACAGCTTATGGTGACACGCACCATAAGGGATTCTCTTTAGCCTCAGCCAGGATCCTGAGTAAAAGGACTTCGTCTGAGCCAGAGGAATGTCACCAGCAGGGGATGTTTTCCCCCAGATCTAGCTGTGCATTTTCCATAAGGTTTCCTCCTTTGTGGCTTTCTGGGCAGAGCCTGGAGGGAGGGGAGACTGAAGGAGGTGAGGCACAGCGGCTTTACTTGGAGGGGCAGGCAGCTTTACTTGGAGGGGCAGCAGCTTTACTTGGAGGGGCAGGCAGCTTTACTTAGGAGGGGCAGGCAGCTTTACTTGGAGGGGCAGGCGTCTTTGAAAGCAGGGACTGAGCTGTCCCAGAACATTCCTTCACAGCCCTGCAGAGCCCAAGTGGCCCTATCCCTCTTCTTCACACAAGGCAGCCTGCCCATCCTCCTTTTGGCCCTCCCCCTCGGCCTGCGCTGCACCCCTCCACCCCCAACCCCCACCCTTCCCACAGCAGGGACCAGGGAGCAGGCAGTAAAGAAAGCAACTCTCAGCCAGCAGCTGGGCACAGGGGAGGAGCTCTCAGCTCCTGAATTTTGTCCTTGTCCTCCCACCCCCACCCAAGGGGACTGGGGCTAAAGGATCTCTAAACCCCCTCCTCCTTGGGTCTGAGAACCGAACTGCTAGAACCCAGTAAATCTGAGGTTTCCCTCTACATGTTCCTCTTTCCTTGTGGACACAGAAGGTGGGTTGCATGGCTGTGTCTACCTTCTACTTACCTTTCTGCCTGGGGAAGGTTCCAGGGGGGTTTTACAGGGGAAGCAGCAGGGACCCAGAGACTTAAAGAAATAGCATGCAAATTAGCACCTGCTATTTTCAGCCAACAGGTCAAAGCACTTTGGGTAATTGGACAGCATCACTGAAGAGAAGTGCTGTCTGGGGGCTTCTGTGAAGACAGTAAAACACAACCTCCCCTGTCTGCAGATTCCGCTATGCGTTTGAAGAGGCCCTGACCCTGCCCATCATGGGGGTGGGGCAGAGTTGGGGGGCGTGGTGGCCTTGCTGCCTTGACTACAATGGGGGGCGGGGGGGGGCATGCAGGGGGTGACTCTGAGCTCTTCTTTCTGGGTCCTAGGCTGCACAGTTGTAGCCTGGGGCAGAAGAAGTGGGGGACAGCTGAAGCATGTGGTGGAGGGGGAAGACACCTGCTGATACGGAGCTGAGAGTCAGGCACTTTTCCAGAAAGAAAACCCAGCCAAAGAAGGAGAGAGGAAAAAGGCCCATCTATCTTAAATAGGCCTCCCCTGTGCTCCTCAAAGAGGAGCTTCTCTTCAAAGAACCCTTGGGAGCCATGATCTCATTTGTCTCCCGTGCCAGCGCCGTAAGAGTGGCTCTTTACAAGGGGGAAACTGAGGCACAGAAAGGCCAGGAAATGTTTAAAGCAGAGGGTAGAGCCCAGATTAATACACATGACGTCTTTCAGCCCGATTCCTGTGAGGGGTGATACCCTCCCCACAACCCCTCCACCCACTCCACACACACCTCAAAGGATCTCTGGAGTTACCCTAATTCAGGCCCAAGGTCCTCCAGACCAAGGTTCCATTTCCAACAGGAACATCCAGAGATAGATAGTGGGAGGCTCAAGGACAAGGTTGTGTCCTTGACCATAATCTCAAAGGTTAATGGGGTTGGTGAGAGTGAGGCACAAAAAAGAGAAAGACTTGCCAGGAAGGTCCATGTGGTCCGAGTTCCAGTGTCCTCTGTTGGGCCTGACTATACACCTGATTCCCTGGTGAGCCCCAGAAATGAGACCCTTGAGAAAACTAGGGTCCCAGGGTAAGCATCCACCACTCTGTCCCTTGACCTACCCTCATTTCCCCAATTTCCCATCAACAATGAAGATATTTACTTCCTTAGCTGGGAAAGGCCCTGCCCCTCCACAAGTCTGGGCCAGTCAGAGAAGCTCCTCTGGGGTCCATGGGGGCAAGCTGAGCCCTGAGACCCCTCCACGTCCTGGCCAGGCTGGGCTGGCAGCATCTTGGCAGAGGGAGAACAAAGAGGACTTTACCATGTAAAGAGAGGGGATAAGAAAGAGAGAGAATTAAACCAGAATGCAGGGACAGGGGAAAGGACCTGGGGGAGGACCCTGGTGAAGGAACCCTGTGGCTGCACTGAGGTGGGACCCCTATGCTCTCCATGGAGAATGACCCGGCCACATCTCTAACGCCAGCGTTTCAAACATACTTCCAGATCCCCCAATGACCCCGGTCACTCCTGGGGAAATCATCCGTTGGGACCTTGATAGAACCATCTATAAAAATCATTGCCAGTCTCCGTGGTAGCACTTTCACGACTCTGATTTTATTTACCAACAACCTGATGCCCTAAGCTGAGGCAGGTGGTGACTGTGCTTGCTTTAGAACATTAAAGGTTACGAGAGTGGCCTCAAGTAGTTTGGCCACAAGTATGGAAGCCATGATGGCAATAGTCCCAGGCTAGGGGTCATCCTCTATTAGAAACGAATTTTACTGGGTCACCTGAGTGGCTCAGTCAGTTAAGTGTCTGCCTTCAGCTTCGGTCATGATCCAGGGGTCCTGGGATCGAGCCTGCATGGGGCTCCCTGCTCAGTGGGGAGTCTGCTTCTCCCTCTGCCCCTCCCCCCTGCTTGGTTCTCTCTCTCTCTCTCTCTATCAAATGAATAAATAAAACCTTGAAAGAAAGAAAGAAAGAAAAGAAAAGAAAAGAGAAGAGAAGAAAGGAAAGGAAAAGAAAAGAAAAGAAATGGATTTTATCCCACGGATTTCTTGTCTTCTCAGGAGGCCTGAGTTTTCAAGAGCTCCTTGTGCATTACCCTGGTGAGCTTCTCTCTGCTCTTGACCTACTAAGGCTGTACCTTCCCTCACCAACTTCCAGGCCCTTCCTGGAGGATATGCCAGGTAGCCTGGGACAGATCCACTTTACGTGGTCAGATAATCCAGAATGTCAAGCCGAAAACATACGTACAGCTCCTCGGTTTCAAGTCCCTTCTTTTCACAAAGGAGGAAAGTAGGGCTCAGAAAAGTAAATGACTTCCTCGAGGTTCTCCCATAGAACCTGGGCTTCCTGATGCCCAAGGCAGTGTTCTTTCTAGTGGCCAGTGCTCACACTTCTTACCAACTCCCTCCCTGGGCCAGCCTGACGCTCAGACCAAAAGGTTCAGAGGGTAGGTGGGGGAGAGTTTGGATCGGGGTCACTGGAGTCAGCAGATACACAGCAGAGTGTCCCGAAGTCCAGCACTGACCCAGCTGAGAATTCTCTGGAGCAGCACATGAGCCAGCTAGAGGAGTGGGTCCCGCGCCCAGCTGTGTTACTGCTCTGCAAATATTTACATGACCTCTGAGGAAACCTGCCTTTCTCACCACCCCACAGCTGGGAGAGGCAGCAGAGAGGAAGCACCCCACCAGATCTTATACAGTGAGCTACTGTTTCAGCAGTCCTAGCTTAATATCCCCCTGCCATCGTCCCAAACCTCAGAGTCACTGTGTGGTTCTGAGAACACAGGACAGATAGGACGATGGGGGGAATGGGGGACAGGACAGAAGCTGCCTCTCCAACGGGACCCTACGGACCCTCAGCCAGCCTCCCTGGGCAGATGTGTGCATGTATGTGTGTGTGTGTGTGTGTGTGTGTGTGTGTGTGTGTGTGTGTCTGCACACGTCTATAAGCCCTCCAGTTCAGATCCGTGGCCAGAAGCAATCACTTCAGAACAACCAGACCACCCACTGCCCCAGGTTCTCCATTACTGAGTTGGAGCTCTAATCTCTGGGCAGAAATAGGAATAAAATCTCATACGATTTGAGAAGACACTGTAAATGTGCCATCCCTCTTATCCTCAAAGCCCTTCTCACCATGTCCCCAGCCACGCCCCTCTCCCTGGTCCAAGCCATCACCTTCTCTTGCCTAGATAATTCTAGTACCTTCCTTTCCATTGTCCCTGGTTTCCCTGTGGCTATTCTTCTCATAGTAGCCAGGCAAGGCCCTTTAATAAACATGTCAGACCTCATCACTCCTCTCCCTGAAAACTTCTGGGTTTGGCTATAAGAAAAGCCAAAGTCCTCACCCTGATATATAAGACCCTTTATTACCTGGCCCCTGGCTACCTTCTGATCTCATTTCTGACTACTCTCCCCCTTGTTTATGCTGCATCAGCCACTCTGACCTCCTTGCAGTTCCTTGAGCATGTGCCCATTCTTGCCTCAGGGCCTTTGCATATGCTCGTTTGTGCTTAGTTTGCCAGAGAAGCCTTCCCTGACCTCCGGAACTCAAAGAGCCCCCTCCCCGTCACTCTCTGCCCCTTACCCTGCTTTATTTTCCTCATGGCACACAGCGCCATATAATCTACTAATTATTTATTTGTCTGTCACCATTTTTATATATGATTTTAAGAATAATGTCTATTTTTGTCCTCTCGCTGTACCCCCAAATATCTTATATAGTAGGTGCTCTACTAATATTTATTAAATATATGAATAAATACCACAAAGTGGATATTGTCATCTTTCAGACAATGAGATGAAGCACAAAGAGGCTAAGCAACTTATCCAAAGTCATGCAGGTGGTGAGTGGCAGACATGACAATTAAGTCCAAGTCATCTGGATTCCAGAATGGTCCATTGACATTGCCAACCTGCCTCCGAAGAACAGAAAACTAACCACAGGGACTGATGGAGACCTAAGAGCCCATATAGCCGCTGTCTCCCAGACTTCAGGGGCACCTGCTCAGAGCTGGGAAGGGCAGGATCTCTTAGCTAGGAGCCTCACACAAGGAGCTTTTTGCTTCGGCTACATCCAGAAAACAGGGATCCTCTGAGGAAGGTTCACTCCAGCAAGGGCATGGGGCAGCTGGCTCAGAAAGGGATGGCGACAGGCAGATGATAAGCTCCGTCCCTCCTCTTCTATTAACACTCGGCAGAATGTCAGCAGCCCTGGGAGCCCGTACTGCTAGAAGTCCTACCACCCCAGCCCGGCCACGAGCCCGGCTACATGGCCGGGTACATGTAGACGGTGTCATTCCTGAATGGCCCCTTGTCATCAAACCCACAGGAGCCAAGACAGAAGCCAGACACTGAAGTGAAGGATGGCCAAGACACTGAGAAAGGTGACCAAGGAGAAGCAGGCCTGGAAGAGAGTGGGCAGTCAGGAAAAGAGGAAGGATCGAGGCTGGAGACGTGCCCCTGTCTCTTCAGCTTCAGATGCCATCCACGAAAGAAGGGACAGGGCACAGGACAGACCCCTTTTAATACCAGCTGGCCAAGGGGAGCAGAAAGGGCAGGCTGGTGAGAATGGCTCGCCCTGCTCTGGATCAGGCCCCCAGTTGAGCGCAGGGTCATCCACTCCTCTCTGGAAGATTCCTTCCACCTCCCAGACACCCTCTGTGCCCGTCCGGTTGCTAAACACCCCACTGCCATCGGCAGCCTTGCACCCCCCCACCCCCACTAGCATTAGTGCACAACACACAGCCTCTTTGTACCCAGCCGCCTCACACACGTGTTCGGATGGGTCTCACACAGTGTCTGTCTGTCTCTCACTCCCCTCCTTGGCGTGCACATAACGAATGCGCCGCTCTGGCTCTGGCGATCTACGGCACGTGCCCCAGCATCGGCCTCTCCTACCTTGTCTCCCCACGACCCTGTCTTGCACAGCCAGTGACTGCTGATCTGTCTCTTCTGTAGCTACGCGCCTTGGGTCTCTCTGGGCCTGACTCTTTCTTTCCGCCTGTTTTTCAAAATGCAGACTCGTATACATCTGCCTGCGCTTGGCCCATCGTCGCCCCAACATACAGGCAAGAACAATCCAGTCCTGCAGACTCTTTAGGGCACCCCCATGGAAGCTCAGTGGGTAAGCCTGACTGCCTAGCCTGCTGGCCTTTCTTAGCTGCAGTGAATGGTCTTTTGCCGGCTGGCCAGAGACATTTGATAGCCCAGAGGCCAGAGCTGGCCCCTCATGGACATACTGGGACAGCCTTTGAGCCAGAGTCAACAAGGACTTGTATTCACAGAGGCTTGGGCTGCTCCTTCTGCCTGTGGTCCTAAGCTCCTCGCTGTGGCTACTTTGTGGCTCTCCAAAGAAGATGCTATCCTGGAAGACAGAGAGGTCACATAGGGGCATCCCACATGGGGTTCTCTAACGATGATTCACTGGCCAGTCAATAGCATGACCTGAGGAAAAAAACAGAAAATAGGGTCTCTGTCCTCGGGAGGCTCCTATTCCAATGGAAGGCATGTGATCCCTGCCCCAGAAATTCTCCCAGGCTTAGGGAGCACATGGGCTGCACACGGAGGGAAAAGGCTTCATGGTATACCAGCGAGACAGTGGGTTTACCAAAAAGAGCACAGGACATGGGAGCCAGAAGGCCTGGGTTTTGCTTGGGGCGGCCATTTTTAAGTTACGTGACCCTGGCAAGCCAAGTTCCAACTTCCTCACTTGCAAATTGGGGGAAAGAATAGCTAACTCAGAGTTGAGATTAAATGAAATAACAAGATATTAGTGTCTTGTAAACCATACTCGCTATGTAATTGTTAGAGAATTTAAAAAGCACAAGTTACTGCAGTATAAGTTACATGCACAAGTTCCAAGAATCCAGAGTCAGAGAGCAATCACAGTGCAATGGGATGGATTAGAGAAGGCTGCCTGGAAGGAGGGGATGTAGCAGATGAGTGGGCAACTGTGTATCACCACCCCGGTGGAAAAGTTCTGTTCTATAGTTGGGCCTTAGGGCCTTTATTGCTTTAATTTTCTAGAAGCCAAGCAGAGAAGGGAGGAAGGTAACATTTACTGCTGCATACCTAGTATATTAATGCAATATATTCCATAACATCCTTCTAGGAATCCTATTCCCATATAACTATTCCCACTAGACTGGACTCACAGCTTTCCCAAAGCCTCAGAGCTCAGATCCAAACTCAGGCCTATCACACTTCCAGACTTATGCTCTTTCTGTAATATCAGATTGCATGGAATTTCCAGGCATTGCTTGAGCCCAGCTGGCTTATCACAGAATATAAGGTTGGTGGGAAAAGGAGGAGGGAGCTGACTATTAAAGAGGAGAGACAAGTGGACAGGCAGGTGGGCAGGGCTGCAGGGGGAAAGACGAACCCATCTCAGCAGCTTCCTCAACCCCTTATCCATCCCGATTGTCGACCAAATTGTATGTCATCAAACTCAGTGAAAACCCCAGCAGCTCAATTGTAGGTTACTAGGACACAGCAGAGGAGGGGCCATGCCTCAGGCTGCATCAGTTGTCATGGCAACTAGCACACATCCAGCGGCCCCTCTGGAATACCTGGCTCGCTCCAATCTTCCATCAACCCTGCTGGGTCTGAGCAGACACTGTGATCCAAGTTAACCCCACACAGACTGTTCAGTGCTAACACTATTCTGTCTGAAGAATTAAGGGGTGTTTCAAGAGCCAGGAGCTCTCTGAAGCCACACTTTTCTTCCATCCTGACCCAGGAATCAGACTCCACACCCTCCTTCTTTTCCTTTCCTCTCAACTTCCCTCTTTATAATCAATGTCGTTTGTGTCCCACCCACTCTGCAGTCACCGTTCCGCAGATGTTAACAGAACACTGGGGCGCCTGGGTGGCTCAGTTGGTTAAGAGGCAGCCTTCCGCTCAGGTCATGATCCCGGGGTCCTGGGATCGAGCCCTGCCTCTGGCTCCCCACTGGGCGGAAAGCCTGCTTCTCCCTCTGCCTCTGCCTGCCGCTCCCCCAGCTTGTGCTCTCTGTCTCTCTGTCAAATAAATAAAATCTTAAAAAAAAAAAAAAAAAGAACACTACTGCACCTGTGTCTCAGAGCACCTGTGCCTCTCACCCTGAGGGATTTCTCTCAGCCTATGTGGAGTGTGCCAGAAAAGCCAGGATGCAATGCCCCTTGGAGTTGCCTGCAGCTCACCATAACTGGCAGTTGAAAGGTAAATATCCAGGCTCCTTGCCCACTGCGTGGCACAGCTCTGAGGAGTGTTCCATGTAATCCCCCAGAAACCCCTAAGGGCCAGCCGCCCACAGCAGTAACCTGCCTGTAAACATATCCTGCACTGGCTTCCTTTCTCTTCCCTGACTCACTTCCGCTTCCCATCAGTGCTTTCTAGAATCATCTCCCAAATAAACCACCTGCACCCAAATAAACCACTTGTCTCAAGGTCTCCTTCTGGGGACCTCAGCACAAGACACTCCTCATAGACAATAAACATATGTTTGAGCGCGGGTGACAGCCAGTTAGCAGGTCATGCTGGGAAAGGGGCCGTGTCCGACTGTGTGATCATGCGTGCAATCAGCTCAGCTCTCCTGCATAACTACCTGGGGCCCGGATCCCCCATTCACAGATGGGTGCCACTTGCCACCAGAGAGCATTGCGCGAGCAGGTGTCCCTGGGTCAGAACGTCTCCACCTTGCTCAGCAAGCCACTTAGTTTGTCAGCCTCCAGCGAGGATCAGAAACATTTTTGAATGTTTCTGATTTTGAAGCATGAAGGTTAACAAGCACTTTTCCAAATACCGCATCATCATTTCGAATGTGCCTGTGACGGCTTAGGCCCATCCCTTTGTGAGTGCCTGCCATCAAGGGGCTAACAAGCAAGACCTAGCATTTGTAAACACTTATGATACATAAACATATTAACTAATTTAATCCTCACATCTGTCTCCCAGAGTAGGTCCCATTACTGTCCATGGTTTTCAACTAAGGAAACTGATGCAGGGGAAGACTAAGCGCTCACCCCAACCCACACAGCCAATGAGAAGAGCCAGGACTCAGACCCAGGAGCTGCAAGCCTTCCCTCTACGCCACTCCACTCCACCGCCCCGGTACGGTGCTAAGCCCATGTGGATAAGCCCGTCCGCAGAGGTCTGGTGGTTGATCTGCAGACCACAGGACTAAAAGAATGTCAAGATGGCGTTGAAAAACAAAACAAGAACATCCTTTACAAAAGAAGTCGAAGCCCAAATTCAGTGAACTCATCTGCCAAGCTGGAGAAATCTTATTTGGATACTCTAACAGCTCCTAATGAACAGGCCATCAGCTAAAGGAACAGAACGTTAAGTTGAGATCCAAATAATATATTTCAAACGGACAGCTCTTCAGACGTTTCAAAGCACTCCCACTTGTTCTTTTGCACTTGAACCTCACAAGGCAAAAATGGTTACCTTTTTACAAATGAACAAACTAAGAGTCAGAGAGGCTAGGCGACTTGCTCAGGGCCACACAGCAAGCTAGAGGGGAGCTTCAGGTGGAACTCCAGAGCTCCAGATGCTCCTTCCCCTGCACCGCAGAGAAGTATCAACCAAGGCTGCCTGTAAGAATCTGTGGGTCAACCCTGTATAGATGTTATCCCCGAAATGGCAACAACCATTGTCTCCTTCAACTACGCATCACTTCTTTCACCACTGACCCAGGAGGCATCCTACCTCCCTTTTAGATTTGAAGCCCTTTAATTGAGGACAGAAACTGAGTTCCTTCTTGAGCTTGAATGCTGGGTTTTCCCCCTGAGTGATCCCCTACTGCCCTCTGCCCTAATCCTTGTGTTCCAAGGGCAAAAGCCAGGCCTGGGCCAGCTGCCCAAGAGGTGGGATACCTAAAGAACTGCCAGGAAACAGGAGATAAAGGGAGAAGAAGACTCCCCCACCCACATCATCCATTCAAATTAAAAAAGATTCTCTCCTCTTTGCACAAACCCTACAAACCCAGTGCCCATTCCAAGAGAATTCTTGTCACTGAAGGTGGTGGGGTTGGGCATTTGGGGTTTACCGGTCAGGTATCCGCCAAACTGGAGAGCAACAAATGAGGCTCCTTCTTGGGAGGGGGGCTGAAGACAGAGGCTGAGGCCAGCTTCGCGAGGCTGGGAGGTGTCCCTTTAAGGCTTGGGCTCACGGCCTCTGGGAGCAGAAAGCCAGCCTGGGAGAAGGCAGGGGCCTACAGTTTATTTTAGTTGACATTTTTCAACGTCAGGACACTTCAGAGCCAAGAAGGAAACGAATCCCATCTGTTCTGAGCCCCCAAGCACAGTTCAAGAGGACAGGCTGGGGAAGGGAGGGGAGGCGAGGAGGGAACAAGAAGCCTGGAACATCCAGCCACACACATGGAGCAGGAAACCACCTGAGGAGAGACACAGGGCATGGCAGACAGTCGCCAAGAAATCCCGTTGTCTCTCCGACACACACCGGCAGTGCTCTTTCAAGATGGGGCCTGCAGGCTCTGTCCAAGGCTCTGCGGCCTTTGGCACAGGTCGCTGGACAGCAGTCCTGCCAGGGCTGCCGATGACACAACTCTATACCATGCGAATGGCGCCCACTGGAGGTGTACAACATGGCGGTACCCTGCTGCCCGCTCGGCCTGGGGTTCCTGCTCCTTACAGCCGCACAGCTCCGACACAGCCCGGCCCAGCTGCTGTTCACGTGGGCAGAAATGGAGACATCGAGAGGGAAATCCAAGTTCAAGTAGGGAAGGCCTCCTTCCTCTCTGGGCACACCTGCTCCCTATGCCCAGTGCCTCTATTTACCTCTGCACGGGAGCCCATCTTTACTCCCCTCCCACTCCAACTCTGGGTGCCAGGGACGGGAAGGACAGATGGCTGTGGAACTTATCTTCTTACTTAGATTAAATTCCAGACCTTCCTATTTTTAGAAAAACAAATTCCTGTTCTCTTTTCAAGAGGTAAAAATGTCTCGCAAACTGTCATCTAGGACAGTCCACAGCCAACTTGAAGTTGTCTGTAGTGTCATGCTTTGGAGATTACCCTGGCAGGACTAGTGTCAGGCGGTGACTGGTCTACGTGCCAAATTTTAAGAGGATCACTGACAACTTGAGAGCTTCCAGGGGAGGGTGACCGGGATAATCAGGACCTGGAAAACTGGGTCATTCCAGAAAATAATGAAATAAGCTGGGCACTTTTTTTTGGTCTGGAGCAGAGACCATGTGAGCAATCATTAAGAACATGCTGAAATATCTGAATGGAGATTTACACTTATTCCGTTTTGCCTGGACGGCAGCATTTGAATCAACAGGCAGAAGGGAAGCAGATTTCAGGTGAATATTTAGAAACTTTCCCATAATTTTGTTCAGTTTGAAACAGAATAAGCTCACCATCTACACAAGGCAAACCTGAAAGAGCAGCCGTCAGGAGTGCTATAAAGAAGCTTCTTGTCCTTTATGGGAAGATACACTAGTCCAAAACCACTGAGAAGCTTTAGAAAAATATGGCTTCCTGACTAGCCGACAATCTACCTTGGTAGGTCCGGAATGAGATTTGGAATCCATATTTTTAAAAAGACCCATTAGCTATAAAACTCTTAGAAGAAAACACAAGGGAAAAGGTTCATGACATTGGATTTGGCACTGACTTTCATTTTCATTGAAATGAAAACCTTTTGTGCTCAAAGGACACTAATAACAGAATGGAAAGGCACCCCACAGGACGGGAGAAAATATCTGCAAATCATGTGTCTGAGAAGAGATTAATAACCAGAATATATAAAGAACTCCTACAACTCAACAACGACAACACGACACAATTGGAAAATGGGCAAAGGACTTGAATAGACATTTTTCCAAAGAAGACAATACAAACGGCCAATAGACACATGAAAAGATGTTCCACACTGCTACTCGTCAGGGAAACACAAATCAAAACCACAATGAGAAACCACTTCACACTCATTAGGTTGGCTGTTATTAAAAACCCAAACAATCAGAAAATTTTCTGTGTTGGCAAGGAGGTGGGGAAATTGTACCCCTCATGCACCGCTGGTGGAAATGTAAAACGGTATGGCCCTGCGGGAAACAGTAGAGAGGTTCCTCGAAAAATTAAAAATAGAGTAACTATATGCGATCACATGTGACCTTACATGATCCGAAAATTCCACCCGGCATATAGCCCCAGAGAATGGAAAGCAAGGGCTCGAACAGATATTTGCTCACCCATGATCAAAGGCAGGATTATTTACAAAAGCCAAAAAGTGGAAACAACCATAAACAAAATGTGGTATATCCATACATTAAAATATTATTCAGCCTTAAAAAGGAAGGAAATTCTGGTACGCGCTACACAGAAATGACCCTTGAGGGCATTACGCCAGGTGAAACAAGCCAGTCCCAGCAGGACACATACTGCACGATTCTACCTATGTGAGGCACCTAGAGCAGTCAGGGTCACTGAGAGGGGTGGTGGTTGCCAGGGGCTGGGGGGAGGGGAAGTGACGAGTTAGCGTTCAATGGGGACAGAGTTTCAGTTTGGGAAGATGGAAAAAGTTCTGGAGACGGATGGCGGTCCTGGTTACACACCCCTGTGAATGCGCTTCATGCCACTGGGCTCCGCTCTAAAAAATGGTTGACGTACTAACCGTATATAGTATTTTACCACAACTTCGTAAAAACTGTAATTTTTAAAAATAGGATTCTTTCGGCAGCAAATTCACCTTCCTCATTCTCGTTTGCTGAGCTTCCGTTTGAAAGAATTTGCCTTCCCTGAGCGCCCAGACTGGCAAGCCAGGGAAGGCCTGGGGTTTGGATGGAGCGGAGAGGATGTGGGACTGAATGCTGGCCTGGGGAAAAGCCCCCAAGGGGCTGCTCCCCCAGCGGATAACCGAGAGCACTCCAAATCGCTGTCATCTTGCACGGCTCCCTCGGAAGCCTGTGGTTGATCATGTCGCCCAGGGGGGAAAGCAGAGGCTTCGGCTCTCCTGCAGGCCTCCTGCTGGGAGCTCCTGGGAGGCAGGAGAGTGAATGGCAATGGGCGGTGGCTGACAGGGGTCAAGGAAGTGTCACTGTGTGGGTCAGAAGGGAAGCCCTACAGGCCACCCCTACAGAGAACAGCCCTACCCATTTCATGAATAGGGAAAACATTTTTCTTAGAAACAGGACATATTCTAAATTATAAAACCTGGACAGAAACCACAGTGGGGATGGGAGGGCCAAGAAGGGGGCTGAGCAGGGGCTGCCCAGGTCTGCATGTTGTCTTGCTGGAATCAAGGGTGCCCAGTCTCTGACGATAAAGCACAACACTTAACCGTGAAAACATATAATTGAGGAGTGACTGTTTACATTAAAATGACTGGGATTATAAGTGGGTTCCCTTCAGCTCTGACTTCCTTAGCACATGGAAGGGTGGGTGTGTTCCCAGTCCTGGCAGGGAAGTCAACAACGGAGAAACCTTGAAACTGTCAGGTGTTAAGAGGTCCTGCTAATTGCAGACCGCCCATAAACAACACACATGAAATCATCTTGGAAACCAGCATCGCCGTTTAGAGTCGGGTCCACTGTACGGATATTGCCATGCCAACGCTTTCCTCCCCCTAGGAACTGCAGGCTTCCCTGGGTTTACGGTCAGTCGGTGGATATGCAGGAAGGGAATGTTCTCATCCATGCCAGCCTCAGTGAAGTCTGCTTTTTTTTTTTTTTTTTTTAACTGATTCAGGAGCACACACCCTGTCCAGAGGGAAAGGGATAAAGAAAGGGTGCTACAGGGTGGATTAAGGGCATCGTTCCTGGCTCCCTTCTGCCTAGCATTCCATACCCCCACACCCCCAAAATCAATGTTCCCAGGATTGGCCAGCTGCCGCTACATCTGTCCCAGGTGCTGATTCTGAGTGGCACTCGGATGAGACTGCACAGTCCCTGGGGGCAAGTCTGGGACCCTCGGGAGCAGGAGTCCTTCTCCTCCTTCAGAATGGCATTCTAATAATAATAATAACCAATAACAGGAAAAAGAAAGTGAACATTTATTGGGCATTTACAATTAGCCAGGGATTATTCCAAGCACTTTATACGTATTTATCTATTTAATCCTTATAATTATCCTGAGATAGGCTCTATTACTGCATTTAGCAGACAGACAAACTGAAGCCTGGAGAGGTTAACTAACTTCCCCAAGCTCACACAGCTAGGAAGTCCTGCCACCTGCCTCAGACTGGGATCTCTCCAAAGGCAGGAGTCCTGTGCCTTCCAACGTTTGGGAAATTTTCTGCTATGGCCACTGTGTGTACCATGGGGGCTGGCTCTCACCTCCCTCTGTCTGGGAGCTCCCTGAGGGCTGGGCCTCAGGTCCTGCCAACAGATGGGGAACTTTCAGAGCTCTTTGCCACACAGGGCTTGTGCCTCCTTTTGCCCTATCCAACTGGGAGCTCTCAGAGGGCAGGGACCGGATGATTCCTCGGGGAAGCAGCTTCCCGGCACAGGGGCTGGACTGAGCAGCCCGTCATACTCGTTGGCTCTCCTTTGACCAGCAAAGCTCTCTGAGCACAGGAGGAGCTGGATGGCTTTTCCCCGGTCCCAGCTCCAGGCTAGCGGATCCGAGCGTGAGGTCGGGCCGGCCCCTGGGATTTTAGAGGCAGTAAACAACCCCATTCATGAGTCAGTTGTTTTGCTCCAGACAGGCCCTGCCCAGTCCCTCCAAGTTTGTCCCCAGGGGTGGGGAACAGTGGATGGCCTGGAGCTCAGCTCTTAGTCCTTTCTTAGGAGGGGCTACTTTTCATTCTCTTGAAGCTTGGGGTTTTAATTGGGAAGAGGTAGTCCCTGAGAGGGGTAGGGGGAAAGGGGTGTTGTCACTACTTGTGTGGTCCCTTGGAAAGTCCCAGCAAACCAAGAAGGAAGAAAGGAAGTAACAGTGAGCTGAAAGATGCCCTGGAGAAGGTTCCAGAACCACTATAGCGCTTCAGTCTCACAGCTTGGAACAGTTGGGCCAGGACCCCTCCCACCCCCCACACCTCTTTCTTCCTACCTTCTCCCTCACTTCCCAGACTGTCACCTATGTCCACGTTGCTCCACAAACCCAACCCTGCCAACTGGGACAGAAAAGAGAAGATGAGGGTCCCTGTGGGGCAAAGCACAGGAAGGAAGGGTTTAACGGATGGGGACAGGGGCTCGGAAGTTGCATTACTGGTAGGAGGTCTGCAGAAGAAGAAACCAGAGCAGCGGAAACTGAGTGCCATGGGGGAAGGCAGGGGACAGAGGGGCCAGGAACCCCCGCGAGGGAAGAGGAGCCACCAGTATCACTTTTCTGTTTCAGTAGTGTTTTCATTCTCTCTTCGTATTAGGCTCGGAGGTAGACAGAGGTAGTACTCTCATCCTTTTTTACAAAGGGGATAATAGATGAGGTTGTCCAAGGCCCACACGGAATTAGCAGAACTGGGACTAACCCCATTTCCCAGAGCCCTTCCAGCCAGTCTTTTGAGGGCAAAAGACCAGGGAGGAGGGCGGGGCATGCCATAGAAGGGCGGTCCCTTCATTGACCAATCAGCTCCTCCAATGGCGGCCCCACCCACCACAGCAAAGCCCATAACATACCACATCGAATTTCAGGGGCAGCCACACAACCAGCGTCCAGACGCCCCGTCCAGCTGTCTCTTGTCACCGCACAGCAACCCCAACTCCTGTCATGAGTCCCAGTCCCCTCTGAAGGAATCCCCCTCCACCGGTCTTCCCCCTGCCCTCCCTCGCCCCCTTGCCCCGCGGTGCAAGGGGCCTTACCCGGTAGTGATGTCGTCGTCCTCCGTCATGGTCTTGCCCATGAGGTCGCTGTCGCTCATGTAGCCAGACTTGAGGTCCACCTCGTCCGAGTCCAGGGACTCGACCAGCTCCAGGCGGGAGATGTGGCTGAGCTTGCTGGGGCTGCGCATGGGCATGGTGTGCGAGTAGTGGGCCCGTTCCCCGTGCATGTACCAGGCGGGCGGCCCCTCCGAGCGGCAGCCCCCGCCCACTGAGGGCGCGTCCCCAGCCTGCAGCCGCGGGCTGGACTGGCCATAGCGCCAGGAGAGGGGGGACGAGCGGCTGGAGAGGCTGGACACGCTGCGAGGGTTGGCGTCGTCACTGTCGTAGCACGTCATCTCCAGGGAGCTGGGCAGAGGGCAGAAGGGCACTGGTTTTCATTCTGGCAGGGCCGCTCTGGGCCCTGTCCCGGCCGGCCGACGGCACTCCAGCGACCCTTCCCCCTTCCCAGCCCCTCCCACCTTGTCTGCACCTGCCCGCGTGGGCTCCACCGCCTCCAGGAGGCCTTGTCCGTGTACGGCACCCCTGGTACATGTTACCTGAGGCCGTCAGTGCGAGGGAACCAATCCCATATACTGCCTAAGCGCATAGATTTTATAATATGAGCGGGGTTTTAATCCTTTTCTACCGTTTATTTGTAAGTGAGCTGGAGGTGAACTAATCAATCCTGCTAAGCCTCCATTTCCTCGTCTGTAAAATGGGGATAATAGCATATTAGCTACTCCACAGAGTTGTAAGGATCACATAGGTAAATGTCTAAGGCAGTGCCTGGTATACACAAGCTGCTCAATAAATGGGAAAGGTCCAATGAGATCTCTTGGAGGAAGTGGGATAGACTGGTCACCCGGGCTTCAAAGGCCTTGATCATTCATTTGTTCAGGGTGTGTCTATCACCTCTTTTCTATTAATGAGCTCAGAGCTAGTTGATTCCCCAACCAGAGATGGCAAAGTCTGGAGTGGGTTACAGAGAGTAGAGGCAAAGCTTTGGGCACCTGAGACGTGCGGCCGATTCCCAGTAAGACTAGCGAAAGGTCTAAGCTGTCAGGAGAAAGCTGCAGAACCTCACCAGAGAACAGAAGCAGCCTTAACTGGAAAGAGGCGAGAACACGGAGAAATGGACAAGAGGGTGAAGACAGGATGTGCAGGGCCCCACGCCTCAGGCCCTGCTAGGCCAGGCCAGGAAAGCATGCCCAGGTTTGTGCTGGGTGACCTGACACGGAGGGGGCCTGGGAGCTGGAGAAGGAGATGCCTTTCTCCCCAGGGTCCCTCTGTATGTGGCTGCCGAGAGAAAGGCTAGTTGGGGTCTGTCTGGAGAGATGGCCTGGATGCGGGCTCAGAGACTGATCATTCACTCAGCCCAGCAGCGCTGCCGGCCCCCATCAACCATGGGTGGGGTCTCGGTGGCTCGGCCTAACTAAAGCCAAGCAGGGGTGAATACCTGATATAGGATCCGCTGGCCTGGAAGGTGGGTGGCTAATAAGGCAACCCGCGGCCGCACAGGCGTTACGCAAGCAGAGGAATCCTCACTCTGTGAGCACGTCTATTCCTTCGTCACGTTGGGGGTAAAGGTATGAGTGGGACATTGAGTTTTCTATTCTTTGGCCATGCACCTTGAAAAAAAGAAAATCCTCCCCAACTGTCTCTACCAACCCTGAGAAAACAAGGTTGATTTTTTAAATAAGGATTTTATTTATTTGAGATAGAGCAACAGAGAGAGTGAGCGAGAACGCACAAGCAGAGGGGAGGGGCAGAGACAGAGGGAGAAGCAGGCTCCCCAGACGCGGGGCTCCATCCCAGGACCCCAACATCATGACCTGAGCTGAAGGCAGACGCCTAACCGACTGAGCCACCCAGGTGCCCCCAAGGGTTGATTTTTTTCGATCAACAGCAGTGGAGAAGCCAAAAGACCCTGGAACCTGAGCACGCGGGGGGTCCATCCAGAAGTCCTGTGGACACGCTGGGGGCGTTCTGGCTGGGCAGGGCTATTTCTGACTGCTGCCTCTGACCCTCTGGGGGGCTTCCTGACCTGGCGCACATCCAGCTTCTCCCCTCTGGACCCTCCTTTGGTGTTGGGCGTGTGCTTCGTCCCACACTGTGTTATTTCTAATTACTGTGGACCTCGGAGCGAACGGAAGTTCCCTGAAGGAGACCAAGGGCCCGTGCGACACTCTCTGCCTCGATCACCACTGTATGTCAGCACTTTGTGCAGGGCCTGGCATGTTCTTGGGTCCAGGTACAAGAACCAATCCATGAGGAGCAGAGCCGCGACGGATGTGCTGAGTGGAAGAGCAGGGAAGTTCTCGTCATCGGACTCCGTCCAGGGCCGCTCGCAGTAAGCGTTTAATAAAAACAAGCTGACCGTGACAATGAGATGAGGACGGGAAAGGAAAGGATGATGGTGGCCATGGTGACAGGATGCTGCAGAGCTCCAGGACAGCCCGTTTCCGTCGTCAGTCTACACTGCGGCAACAAAATTAGCACGCAGTGTGGGCTGTGTGGAGCACCCAGATCCCTGCCTTCTATTCCTGGCCTACTCCCGTTTAGCTCTCTGCACTAAAAGGGCCTCTTCCTCGGTTCTGCTGCTCTTTTTTATCCCCCCAACACATCTCCAGACATCTCTAAGTCAGCGGGGGAGGATTCTAGCTTAAAACGTTGGTTCTTGCCTTCCAGTCCTGCTTCCGGCCCTTCAATCTTGCCCCTCTCTGTCTCTGTCTCTCTCTCTCTCTCTCTCTCTCTGGGGTGGGGAGAGTGGTGAGCCTGGAGCAGAGGGAGACTTTCATTTCCTCTCCAGCCCCAGCCCCCTGACCCAGACGCTCTCCTTGCTGGGGAAACGAGCCAGTAGAAATAGAGGAAGCAGGACAAAAATGAAAGCTTTCTGAAAAAGGAATTGAATCCAGCGTTAGCCTCTAAGTTCCAGAGTGAAACTAACCTGGCTGGAACCGCTCACCGGACAGGAAGCTCCCCATCAAGGGTAAAGTCTGTGTTTGTTCTGGGGTTTGGTGCCTAGCACCGTGCCTGGCATGGGTTCGAAGCTTGCAGGATACAGAACCCACCCTCCTCAGCCTGTGTGACTCCGGCAAGGGACCCCCTCTCCCCAGCCTCGGCTGCTGCTTCTCTAACACAGAGGATATGACAATATCCTGCCTACTCCCAGGGCTGAGGGAAGGGCTGATGGATGGAAAGCACTTTAAAAAGTAAAAGAGCCCTAAAAACTCAGGGAATCGTTGTTTTGGCTATCAGAGTGTGGAACAGGAGTAATATAAACCAAAGGCTAAGAGAGGAAGTGGCTCTGGGGCCACAGTAAACAGCAAAACCAGCCCAGGGCTCTTGGTTCCTTTTCCATAAAGGGAGACAGAAGCCAGAGGTCTGAGGCTCTCCCCCTCCAACCAGCCAACTTTATGCAAAAGGTTTTCGGCCTCCCTCTTCTCCAGCCCGGACAGAAAGCAAACAGGGCTCAGGCTGTCCTGCTTCACTGGCCGGCTGCTCGGAGTCAGCAGCACCAGGACACGGGAGCTGCTGCTTCTCCCCTGCTCCTGTGGGTGAGTCATTTGGGGTGTGACCCCCTTAGCAACTAAGCACTTTCTGCCTTCTTTGGCATGGAGCTGGCGTGTGCTTTGGTGCTGAGAGCTGTTCCAACAAATTCTGTGGATAGGGGAAGGAGAATGTTCAAGATTTCATCTACTCCGTCCCCGAACTGGTGAGCCCAGCTGAGTCCAGCCCCTGTCTCACTGGGTCCTGCTCAGGGCTGTAAGGGACGGAAGGTAGGGACAGATGTAAGGGGGCCAGGGCCTCCAGGAGCCTCCCCCCATGCACTCTTTCCCTCAGATGTCCTTGACCACACCCCTTTCAGTAGTCTGGGTCCTGCTAACCCCACAGAGCAGAGGCTTTGATTCAGCCTTGAAAATAGCTCAGCTATTTGGGAGCAAAGGGCTGAGAGTGTCCAATACGGAGAACAGGACAGGGCTAGGCAGAGTAGCAGAAGGAGGAGGAGGGCTGTTCTTAAGCAGAAGAACAACTAGAGCCGATGGGTGAAGGCTATGAAGCCTGATTTCTGTTCCACTTTCTGGTCATGGCAATCCCACGGTGCATGGAGATGACTGACAGTTAGTGAGTTCTCTGTCACTGGAGGTATATCAGTTTGGTCTGGCTATCACTTGGTCACACACTTGGGCTCGGCAAAGCCCCTATCCTATTGTCCTTCTGTCCCAACTTTGCTCTCATTTTCCAACCCCAGGAGATGGGGAGGAACCGATCTCTAGTCCAACTGGACAGGCCACCTAATTGCTCTCAGCCTTCCTGCTCCACACCCCCCATGATTTCCCAATCCTGGCTGTCTGCTCCCTCTCCTTCTACCCCCTGCCTGGCCCTCTGTCCCCCTTGGAGCTGACAGGATGAGCTCATTTGGGCAGCCCGAGGAGCCGGTGGGGGAAATTCTGAGTCATGGCAGAGGCCGTGGCCAGTGTGCTGCTCCAGGGAGAGGTGCCATGGGAGGGCGGAATGCCCCACACCGCTGGAGGCTGCAAGGTCTCTGCAGGGTGGGGTGTAGGGGCACACCCCCATGGCGTGGATCTGGGTGACATGTCACTGGCTGAAGAGGCAAGAGGACACCTAGCTGACAGAAGAGGGAAAAGATGCTAGCTGTCGGGATGGGCACAATTCTAGAATCCTCTAACAGCAACTTCAGGACAGGAGAAGGATAGCATCTGTAAGAAAGGAGGAGACTGGCGTCTAAGGAGGGAAAGTGGACACGGAAGGTCACACCCTGAGTCATGGGGTGGCTTCTACTTCCCATCCCCCACTCTAGTGCTTTTCAAACTCAATTGCTTAAAATGAAATCTCATGCTCAAGCGCCAGCAGATCCCAGGCAAAGCCAAGCCTCTTTTGCCGAGATGGCCAATTCTCCTCTCCCTGCAGCAGTGGCCCATGGGGCTCTGAAGCCCTGTTCTCCAGAGCGGGAGAGAGAAAGAACAATGGAGGGTGTGGCCCCCTCTGCAGCTTAGACCTACCTGTGAGTCACCTGCGACCCTCGCAGACTGGACATGGTCTCTTCCAGGTTCTGTCGAAGATCCAGGACATTCTGCACTGTCCTCTTTCTCTGGGACTCTGGGTCTGGAAGGAGAACAGAGAAGCTCGGTGAGTGGAGAACTTTCTGCTGAGAGCTGAGGGTATCAGGGAGTGGAGATGACCATGTCCCCAAGACACTGCTCCCTAGGCCATGCTGGTCACCCTGGACACATGCCCTTGAACCGCCTGATGTCTCTTGACCCTGGAAGGGGGTACCCCCTGAGGAACTGCTTCTTCTGCCTTCATTTCTGGGAGGCCTTGCTTCTCAGAGCAGAGCTCCCAGGCAAGGTTTCCGTGGTTGAGGTCAACTGGAATGTCTGCCCCAAACCGCATCTTCAGTGATACATTGGTAAACGTATAACAACTGGCCCTCGCAGGTGGGGACACCCTGCCTTGGAGCGTTTGCCAGTTTCTGCGGTGTAAATCCTCCTCCACAGCTCTTCTAAGCTGCCAACATGAGGTCACTGACCGCAGGCTTAGGAAGAGATGCTACCAGTTGGCTCTGGGAAGCTGGTACGAGCCAGCTCCAGCATATCACACTCCCTGAGCCCCAAGCACTGACTGGGAATGTCTGGAGTTGCTCTATGGGGTCCAGGGGGGATCATGCAGATAGAGCCCCTAAAAATGAGGTGGCCGGTAGAGAGGTGGAGGACATGTGCAGTCATTTTCTGAAGCACGGACCGAGCTCTGGGCAACAGTGTGACCCTCAGTGAGGAAGACTGTACGGGTATGGCCACCGCCCTCGGAATCCTAAATGATCAGGGGTCATTTTATTCAACTTTGGTTTCCAGGCAGAATTTTAACATGGACAGATGAGAAGACTCTACAACAGCAAAAAGCAAACAGAATTTATCCCATCTCCTTTCCAGGGTGAAAATAACATCCAAAAGACGAAGAGCTTCTGAGCATGAAGAACTCAAAGAAGTTTCTCCATCCTTCTATCAATCCATCCAGTAAACCTTATCAAACACATACTCTATCCCAGGTCTCAGTAGGCCCTGAGAACACTAAAATGAAGAGGACATGTCCCTGTCCTGTGGTTTACCTTTGACTTTGGGATCCAAAGTCACTGAATGGCATCAAATCCCCCAAGGCCTCCCTGAAAGGCAATGTATGGAGAGTCAGGGGCCTCCAGAGAGATGATGACAAAGCAGTGGAGAAACCCCAAGATTCCTGACTCTCAGGCTACTTCCCTTTTCCGCCCATCCCAAAACCCTCTGCGGTCCTCCCCTGGTCAGTCTGCCCTCTTGGTCCCTTCCTGACCCACAGACTGAGCAGGAACATGAGGTGCTTTTTGCTGCCAAAGGGAACATTTCTGCATCCCTTCAGAGGCACTTCTTCCCCCAGGAATATACTCAGGCCGGCTGGCAGGGGGCTGCTCTGTCTTGTCGGCCGAGGGGGCGCTGGGGAGGGCGGGCAGAGAGCCAGGCGGCACCTTTGCTGAGAACCAGCTCCACACCCTGACCCAGGCACCTCTCCTCTCCTGTCCCCTCCTCCCCTCTCCTATCCCTGGGGGAGCTTGTAGGAGGCTGCTGCTGCTGGTAGGGTCGCTCATGATCAGCATCACGTATTCGGCTTCCATGCTGGTGGCAAGAGGGGACAAATGGCAAGCCTCCATGCCAGGGGCCTGAGCTCTGTCCCACAGAAGTGTCGTCACTTCTGTGGCTGCCAGTGCCTATTTATCCTGGCAAATGTCACCTTATGAGCTGCTCCATGGCTTTAGCTGAGGGCTTGGCATGGAACACAGACAGGATCAGAAAGTATACACATATATTTTTAAAGCCTGGTTCCCAAAGGCCCGTGTGGGGACTAAGAACACTGTGCCAAGATGTGGGTTCCTGGGCCAGGGCAATTCTTTCTATGGGTTTGGCAGAGACGAGGGAAAGGCGTGCGTAACCCTATGGGGTGTGCAGTCCCTAAGAGGAAGGTGACCAAGAGTTACTCAGACACTTGTGTGCGTGCCAACCCTGTGCACCTATCAGCTGGTTGAATCCTCACAACGTTTATGGGAGATTTGTACTCTTGTCCCATTTTACAGATGGGAAAACTAAGACTCAAAAAGATGAACGAAACTGCCCAAGGCCACACACCTAGCATGTAGCACAGAGCAGAGTCAAGCCCAGGAAGAAACTCCTATTTCTTATGATCTATCACAGGGCAGCTCTGCACCGTTACTCTCAAGCACAGGGACAGCACACAGTAGGCACTCAATGAGCATTTCAAGAACTACCGCACAAAATCTGTCAAGAAATACATTAAAAAAAAGAATGGATGTGGGCACCTGGGTGGCTCACTGGGTTGAGTGCTCCACTCTTTGTTTCAGCTCAGGTCCTGGTCTCAGGGTCCTGGGGTTGGGCCCCGTGTGCTGAGTGTGGAGGGCTTGGTGCTGAGTGTGGAGTCTGCTTGGGATTCTCTCTTTCCCCCTCTCTCTGCCCCTCCCCCCACTTAAGCACGCACTCTCTCTCCCCCTCTCTCTCAGATAAATAAATGAATAAATAAAATCTAAAAAAAAAAGAAAGAAAGAAAGAAAGAAAGAAAGAAAGAAAGAAAGGATGGATATATGTTCCTTTAGGAAGATGTCCTTTTTTTTTTAAGGAAAAATATTTAGTCCACAGGGTAGCCAGCCCCAGGAGGGCCCCTCGTATTCTCTCATGCTCCTGGCCCTGGGGCATGGGGGTGTGGTTGTGGGAACCCGGATCTTAATGCTCCAGTAGTGACAGAGAGAGAGACACTTTCCTACTTCTCACTGCACTGATCACAGTGCCCTCCCCCCTATATCTTTTCCCTCTAAGACCACCCTACCCCCTACCTCATCTCCATGTCGGTAGAGTGGGGTGGGAATACCCCCAAAGTCTCACAGACTTGCTGAAAATTAGAGCCACAAGAGTCCTTGGAAGTGACCCTGTCCAACCCAGTCATAGGTCACAGGAGAGATGGGAGGCTGAGGTCCCGCGAGGGGGCGACCCAGGCCTCCCTGCAGTGTAGGCTAGGCGCCTACACAGGAGGAGCTGGGTTAGACCCTGACTTGCTGGAGGGTGACCTGGATCTGCAATCTGCTCCTAGGCCTGGGTGGGTCTTGCGGAGGCTCCCCCCCTCCCCACCACCGAAGCTCCCTCCGTGCCCCGGCACTGCCCCCTGGTGGTCATCCTGGGCATGCCAGCCTGCTTCTCAAAGGCTCAGCTCAGGGTGCTGGCTCCTGAGAAGTCTGGCTGTGCTCCACATTCGTGGGTGACAGACACTGTCCTCAGGGTACAGTGGTAGCCCCACGATGAGAGGACTGACACGCACATACAGGGAAGGCCTCGGATCTCAAGAGGCTGCAGAAACTCTGGCTAGGTCCGGGGGCATTTGATGCTCACATCATGACCCCAAGGCAAATCTTAACTAGAAAACATGAATAAAGTTGCATTTGCAAAAGAATTCACCCCACCCCTCACCCTTGCCCACTCTTGACCTTCACACCATCCACCTCTCTGACCCCCAACTCATACCTAGGGTTCACCCCTTTCTCATTATCTCCCAGGAGGATCAGAGATGGGGTGAAGGTCTGTGGGGCACACACCATTTTGTGATGATGACCCCAAAGCTTGATGATTTGTTTTACTGGATAAGTCATGGTGCCTCGGAGGTCACCTCCATGTGTCTTGTCAAATGTTTAGTCTGAGTGTGGGGTAGGCCTAGGGGACATAATGGAGCACAGACACAGCAGAGAGGGATGGTCTGACAGCTCCTCCCCTTCCTCAGCGTCCTTCCATGTGGGATGCACTCAGGACACTCCCAGCCTGTGCGGCCTCTTTGTGCAGATGAGAAAAAGGCACTCTCCAGGCCGGCTCAGCTAGAGGCTTGCTCTTGCTGGGGCCCACGCTGTGGGAGCAGAGCACACCTGTCCCCTCCGTTGGATGCCCTGATCCAAACACCCCTCACAGCCCCACTCTGAGGGTCTGGGTATGCTCGCTCTTAACTCCTACAGAATAGGGAGGGTCCAGCTGCAAGAATGCGCGCACACACACACAGCAGGGTTGGACAAAGGCCAGGTAGGGCTCTTGCAGCTCTGAGGTGACAAGGAGGTCTATGGGGGGGGAGCTCATGAGGTTGTCCCAGGCTGCTGCTCCAAGCCTTCCCCGCAAAAGCAGCAACCAGGGAGGACGTGTATGCTCCTCTTGCTCAGAAGAGAGCGAGAGTCTCCCCCAAGCCAGCCATCACCATGGTAACTCACAGCTGCCACAAACCACATCACCCTCCCAGCATGCACTGGGCATCACAAGGTAGGACGGTGTTTCTACACACTGTTGCCTCTTATACAAGACCACAGAGAGCATACCGTTCATCATGAGTCTTTGGGCTAAAGGACTGGCCATCAAATAACTGGAAACATACAGGCACACGCATACACAAATGCAAATAACGTCCACTACTGAATGCTCACCAGACAGCAGCCATGACCCCAAGCACTTTGGACTCCAAAACTCCTGGTTTTTCCACTACAATATAGCGCCTCTGAACTACACAAGCCTCCAGACATACACACCTACTTGTGGTCTGGCCAGTAGTTTGTGGAAACCATTAGAATCACACGTGTGAGGGCGCCTGGGTGGCTCAGTCAGTTAAGTGGCTGCTTTCACACAGGTCATGATCTCAGGGTCCAGGGACCGGCCCCATGTTGGGCTCCCTGCTCCATGGGGAGCCTGCTTCTCCCTCTCCCTCTGCCTGCCGCTCGCCCTGCTTGTGTTCTCTCTCTCTCCCTCTCTCTCAAATAAATAAATAAAAATCTTTAAAAAAAAAATGACACGTGTGCAGGTCTGCAGACATATGCACTGAGAGATTTATGCGGACCTGTCCTCCACTGTCAGTGAGGAAGGAAGACATGAGAGCAGTTGCATACGGGTCATTTAATCTGGAGAAGGGATAGTTCATCAGGAGGAAGCTCTGTGCAACTGGTGGCAAATCAGGAAAACAAGCTTCCCCAGGAAGGCAAGACCATGAACTTGAACTAGACTAGAAACTAACCAAGAAATGGAGACGCTGGGGCAAGAACGGACAGGGTGTGTAGTAGGAAGAACATAGTTCTTAGAGTTGGAAAGACCTGAGTTCAGATCCTGCACTGTCCTTTTTCGGTGTGTCTGACCCTTGCACAAGGTACCTCAGCTTGCTGCAGTTTTCCCCTCTGTAAAATGGGGAGAATAACGGTGCCCCCCTGGGAGGGCTGTGGTGAGGATGACAATGCTCATTCACGTAAAATGCTCTGCACGGTGCTTGGCACATAGTAGGTGCTCTATAAATGGTAGCTCTTATTTGTCAGAAGGTACAAAGGGGCGGGTGAGCAAAGGGCGCACACTCGCAGCGGGGCTGGAGCTGGCTTCTTGGTTCTTTCATTGGCAGGTGTGGTGCCAGCCTCACGTCTACAGCTCAGGTGGACTGTCCATTCTCCTCTGGGCCCTTGCTCTGGCTGGGGGAGGCCCTCGTCCTTGGAGGCAGGGAGTGGAAGAGCTGGAAACAAAACTTCATCCCTGAGTCATCAGGTCTGATGACAGCCCTGCACCATAGCGACGTTCCATCTCCAACCCTGCTCCCCTGGACCCCGGCTCAGCCGTGGGAGAGGCTGGGCCTCGGGGGCTTTCTCTGGCCATCAGTCTGATATAGGAGGGGATGGGGGCCTCCAATGCAGGGTAATAACCCCCCAGATTTAGGGAGGTGCAGGGAGGAGGAGGGACCCTAGGGGATCCATCACCCAGCAGTCAAATTCACCCAAGTTCTGTACAATTTTAATTAATAGCTGACAATTAAGTAAACTGTGATAACTGATTGCTGAAAATCTTAATTACTTCCACCAATGTTTCAGAAACCACGTGAGTAGTTTAGCCCAGGGCAGAGGCCACAGAGGACTGGGTTCTCTGCTGACTTCTACCCTGGCTTCTGCTGGGAGAGGCTAGGCTCCATGAGAAGCAACAGGAGAAACGGAAGTGACTCAGGGGGCGAGAACATTTTCAAGTCACGGCATTTCAGAGCTCGGAAGAATTGTCTGCCCTCTCGTGTTATAGACGGGGGAGAAACAACACCTCACTCAGGCCCAGAGAGGGGGAAGGCGTGCCCGATGTCTCCCAGCTTGTGAAAGGCAGGTACGATCCTGGCCCGGGGTGTCTCCTCGCTGGGTTGTGGGCTGGGGATGAGTGGCACTGAGATGTGTCACCAGAAGGGGTGATCAAAATGTAAATTGCGGCGGAACACCTGGTGGCTCGGTCACTTAAACATCTGACTCTTGATTTCCGCTCGGGTCATGATCTCAGGGTCATGGGATCAAGCCCCTGAGTTGAGAATTCATGCTCAGCAGAGTCTGTTTGAGATTCTCTCTCCCTCTTCCTCTGCCCCTCCCCCTGCTCGCTCACTCTCTCAAAATTAATAAATAAATCTTTAAAAACAAACAAACAACATAAATTACTGTTTGGAACAGTCTGGGGATAGATCCACTTGGATATCCAGGCTAGACTAAATGACTTGGAGAAGGAAGGATCAAGCCTCTCTCTCTCTCTCTCACACACACACACACACACACACACACACTCTCTCTCTCTCTCTCAACCACTCTCAAGAAGAAAGCAAAAAATCTCTCCTGATCCTATTCGATCCCAAGGGTGGCTCCCAAGTCTTCTCTAAACTCTAAAATCTGTCAGCTTGGGCTCCTAGTACACATGGGTCAAATACCGTTCAAATAAAAGCCATTACGAACACCAAGTATTCCAGCCCTAGCCAGTGGGCCACCTTCCCCAATAATATTTAGTATGACGATCACAGAGGACGCTTGGGAGTTCACCACATCACAACCAGTATCTGTGGCTGACATGCTGTGTTTCCCACGAGGCAAATGGCCTTGGCGTCACTTCTGTCTCCTCTACCACACACCTTCAAAGTCCAGCCAGAGGAGGCGATGGGGGCCCACCTCCAGGGAGTCCTCAGCCCTCCAGGTCTCCCCCCACCCCAGGGGGTTGCGCTAGGTGGGTCCTGCGGGTTCTTGCAGCCAGCAGCCTTGCACTGATGGACCCCTACTAACCTTGACTCTCAGAAGGCTCAGTCCTGTGGTGCAGCTGGAGTGGCCACTGAAACGGACAGGTGACCCAGCCCACAAATCTCCCCTGGGCTCAGCCGAGCAGGAGATGGCTCCCTACACTTCCACCTCCCCCTCCAGCCTGTCCTCACCACCTGATGAGCCTGGAGGCCCTAGAGAGAGCACTGGGTGGGCCTCCGTGCAAGAGGCACCCCCTTCCACGGAGCATGCAGGCGGGGGACGTTTTATTCTGTTACCAATTCTGTCATTTCACTTATTCCCCCACGTAAGTCACAATATTGTCAGAGGCGGTTGTCACAGAACCCTGCGGCATGACAAATCACACACTTCTACTTACTGAGTGCTCCTGTTCCCTAGAGGAGCTCCCGGGGCGTTTCCTCCTTGCCCCAGAGAATCCTGAATCCTCCCAACGAGCGTGGGAACCAAACTGGAGCCAGGTGTTTGTGGCCTTCCTGCGGGGTGCTGCAAGGGGCAAAATACCTAGAAAGAGCCAGGGCTCAAGAGATAACATATTGGCTACACGGGTGTGAGGCAAGGCAAGGAAAACCAAGAGACAGAAGTGAAATCTAGGGCCAGAGAGAAGGGCAAGCGTGATTCACCCGTGGCCTGGGATCGCCAGGCAGGTGGCTCTGCAGATCACCCAGAGTTTTGGTTTTGATTGAATCAGAAGGCTTGGATCAGAAAGCCTCCGCAGTGTGTCTCTACTGGGCACTGGGCTAAGGGGAAGGGGGAGGCAGGGGTAGGGGGAGGAAGACAGTGGGGGCAGGCTTGCTCTTCCTGAGGGCACACGCTAATTAGCTGTGGGGTCTTGGATACATGACTTCCCCTCTCTGGGCCTCAGTTTCCCTATCTATAAAGTAACGGAGTTGGGGGGGGCGCCTGGGCGGCTCAGTTGGTTAAGCATCCGACTCTTGATTTCGGCTCAGGGCATGATCTCAGGGTCCTGAGATCGAGTCCCACGTCGGCTCTGCTCTGGGAGTGAAGCCTGCTTAAGATTCTCTCTGTCCCTCTTCCTCTGCCTCTCCTCACCTCTGAAAAAAATAAATGAAGGGAGTTGGGGTAGGGGATACCCAAGGACCCTAACCAACTTTGCCCATCTGGTTCTATGCTTTGTAGTTGGCTGAGTCCCACATAACATCTTTTCCCCCAGAATGCGTTAAAGATACAGGTGTGAGGGTGTCATCCCCAGTGATTGTGACTCAGCAGGCTGGGAGGGGGCTGGGAATCTGCACCTTTGTAAGCCCCCAGTGCGGATGATACAGAAGGTCTCATTAAAAAAAAAAAAAAGGTTTTATTTATTGGGGCGTCTGAGTGGCTCAGTCAGTTGGGCATCTGCCTTCAGCGCAGGTCATGATCCCAGGGTCCTGGGATCCAGCCCTGCATCAGGCTCCCTGCTCAGTGGAGAGTCTGCTTCTCCCTCTCCCTCTGTCCCCCACCTCAAATAAATAATCTTTTTTAAAAAAAGAGTTTATTTATTCATTTGAGAGGGAGAGAGACAGAAAGAGAGCATGAGCAGGGAGAGAGGCAGAGGGGGAGAAGAGAGGCGGGGGGAAGAGAGAGGGAAGAGAGAGCGCAAAAGGTGGGGAGGAGCAGAGGGAGAGGGAGGGAGAGAATCTCAAGCAGACTCCCCACAGAGCGTGGAGCCACAGGGGGCTCAAGCTCATGACCCTGAGATCGTGACCTGAGCTGAAATCAGGAGTCTGCGTACCTGAATGAGCCACCCAGGTGCCCCCAGGAGGTCACATTTTGAGAAATTCTGACCTCTTGCTGCATACCACCAGAATAGTATGCCCATCACAAAACGGGGCTGATTCCCGATGCCAGGCCACTGGGCTGTGTCCTGGGCCTTCACACCAAGTCTACTCCCTGGGTACACATCCACTGTTTTCTGGGAAAGCCCACTCCTCCATCTCTAGGCTTCATATAGGAGAAGTCACCTGTGTCCTTCCTGCTCCTGGGAGGATGCCGGCCCCCCTCCAGTCCCTGCTAGGGTCGCTGCTGCCGAGATGGGCCACAAGGGGGCGCTGCCGGTCCTCAGCCAGCCGTGGCCTTGCGGCTGCCGCACTGCTGCACAAGGGCAGCTCTCTTGTTCTCAGGCTTGCAAGCGGCTGCCAGAAAGGACTTTTTCCCGCCGCATTCTGCTTAGCACACTTCTTTCCTCCCAGGGATGTGCCCAGCATCCCTCCCCCGACCCCAGGCCTCAGTGTCTGGGCTGTACTATCATCCTTGGAGAAGAGCCAAGAGTTTGCAGCACCTACTTTGGGGAGCCTGTCCTATCCGTGGGGAGAGGGAGCAGTGCCTGGTTTCTGGGGTGAGCCAGTCAGCCCTGGGCATGCAGAAGGTTTGCGGGGCGGTTTCCAGGGACCTGTGGGCTCCACCTGCCAAGCTGAGACGCAGGGCCAAAGTCTCAGAGAGACTCCAACAGGTCATTCTGCTCCTACACCCAGCAGAAGAAGGGTTGCCTGTGGGGAGTGGATGAGGTTCAGATCTGTGCTCTGGAGGTCTCCCTCCACTCCTCTGCAATGGTCCTGAGGCAGGAAGCTTGCCCTGATGAGGAGGGAGGGGAGTCACCCCTGCCACAGCCCCCTCACCATGCCCAGCCCAGCCCTTTCTTGGGGCCGGGGGGGGGGGGTGGCAGCCTCTCTCTGGGGTGAGCAGGAGGGAGGAAGGGAGCCAGAGGGCAGCTCCCCAAGGCTGCCCAGGTCAGGCCCGCTCAGCCTTGCTCAGCTGGTGAGCAGGTGCGGCCTTTGCACGCGAACGTGGAAAGGGAGCATTAAAGCTTCAGGGAAAGCATACCTCTGCAGCCACTTCCTACTGTCTAAGAACGGTGGAGGGCAGTCCATGCGGAGGGCGGCGGGGCAAGGTGTGGACGCCTGCCTGCACCCCTGTAGGGAAGGGGTGCTGGTTTGCTAATCCTGTCCGCTTCTCTTCCCACGCCACATCCCTCCGAATATTAGGCTATAGGACCAGAGAAAGGATTCATGAACATATTCAATCTCCTGTCCTTTGAAGACTTGGGACTCCGGGCTCAGCTCGTCTCAGCTCGGAGGGCAGGCCTCCTGCAGAAAATGAACTGCCTGCCTCAGCAGAAAACAGGCCCTGCCTCTCCTGCCCGGTGGACCTCAAGGTTTACTGGCAATGTTTTCCAGCAGTGACGCTGCCCAGACCCTACATGTGACACCAGGCTCCAGTGACGCTGCTGCTGGGAGCTGGGAGTGGTTGTTACAGCCACAGTTTACACAGCAGAGACAGCGGCTGCAGGCAAAGCGGGGAGGGGAGAGGACGCACTCTCTGCAATGGGCTGGGGGCTGGGGGCTGGGCCTGGGTGCGGACAGTGGACTTGACTGTGAACTAGTAGTACCAGTATTAGCTAACTCCTCAACAGCACCACGGACGCCAGCCACTGGTCTAGAAGCTTCATGTATATCAGCCCATTTAGTCTTCATGACAGCTCTGTGAGGCAGCCCAGTTAGTATCCCAGTTTTACTGCTGAGAAGACTGAAGCCCAGAGAGGTTAAGTAAGCTGCCTAAGGTGATACAGCAGTGAATGACAAAGCCAGAATTGGACCCAAATAGTCTGGCTCGAGAGCTGCACTGTCCCGCTCTGCAGCCACTAGCCACAAATGAATATCTAGATACAAAGATATACAGATAAGAGATATAATTCACAGAACAGAACAGTCACCCTTTTTAACAATTCAGGGGTGCCTGCGTGGCTCAGTGGGTTGAGTGTCCGCCTTGATTTTGGCTCAGGTCATGATCTCAGGGTCCTAGGATTGAGCCCCATGCTGGGCTCCGCGCTCAGTGCAGAGTCTGCTTGAGTCTCTCTCTCAAATAAATGAATAAAATATTTAAAATCATAAACTAAAAAATAAAAAATAAAGTACAGCTCAATGGTTCTTAGCACATTTGCAAAGCTGTGCAACCACCACCATCACCTAATTCCAGAATATTTTTATCACCCCCAAAAGAACCTCCGAGCCCATGTGCAATCGCTCACCACTCCCCGCCTGCCCCAGCCCCCGGCAACCACCAGGCTCTACTTTCCATCTCTACAGATTTGCCAATTCTGGACATCTCATATAAATACAGTCATGAATACTGGGCTTTTGTGACTGGCTTCTTAGCGGGATGCTTTCAACATTCATTCATGTTGTATCAAGTATCACTACGTCATTCCTTTTCACGGCTGAATAACTTTCTACTGCTTGGATATACCATATTTTATTTATCCATTCATCATTTGATGGGCATTTGGGTCATTTCCACGTTTTGCCTATTTTATGAATAAAGCTACTATGAACATTCAAATACAAGTCTTTATATGGACATACATTTTCATTTCTCTTGGCTATATGCCCAGGAGTGCAACACTGGGTCGTACGGTAACTCTGAACTGCCAGACTGTTTTCCAAAGTGGCTGCCTTTGGGGCGCCTGGCTGGTTCAGTCTGTACAGCATGAGACTCCTGGTCTCGGGGTTGTGGGTTTGAGCCCTACGCTGGGTGCAGAGATTTTTTTTTTTTTTTAAAGTCTTAAAAAAAACCCAAAGCGGCTGCCCCATTGCATGTTCCCCCCAGCAGTGTGTGCGGATTCTGATCTCTCCACATCTCTCCGACACGTTTTATTGTCTGTTTTTTTTTTATTATGGCCATCCAAACGGGTGTGAAGTGTAAATCACTGTAGATTTAATTTGCATTTCCCTAATGACTAATGAAGTTGAGCGTCTTCTATATTTAAATTAATTAAAATTAAATAAAATTTAAAATTCAGTTCGTCATTTGCCCTAGCCACATTTCAAGTGCTCAATGGCCACATCATCACGTTGGCTTGTAAGCACCATAGATAGAGACCGTTCCATCACCTAGAAAGTTCTATTGAACAACACTGCTAGAACCCAGGGGGCTTGGTCTATAGTAATACCACTGGCTGTTTCGAGGAGGTGTTTGCCCTTGATGAACTTTCAAGTCTGGCAGCTCCACTTTACAGACGGGGCCGCATCTTGAGGTTCACGGGGCCCTGCCGCTGAAGACCAGAGGCGGTCGGACTGAGACTTGCCAGAGCACAGGATCTGAGTTCACGGCAGAAGAGAATCAGCAGCGAAGGGGAGGGTGTGCTTTGGCTCTGTGCTTCTGGCACTTAGCTCCTCCAAATCCTTGACATCCCTTCCCTTCCCGGGAGCTACCAATGGCCAAGTGACAAGAGGCACTGTCTCTGAAGATACGGCTCTTTTGATGGGAGACCTGCCCTGTCATGCACCCGCCTGCACCAGAACTCCAGGCTAGGGACCTTCCGGAGTTCTCCCGCCCAGACCTTGCCGTCTTCTCCGCTGTAGAGGCTCATCCCACCTGACTCCTCTGGAAGCAGCTGGACTTCAGCGAGGGGACAAGTCGAACGGACAGACTACCAAGGCTCTTGATGTATCTACTGACCCCGAGAGGCCGCGGGCCTCCACCTCAGCCACCCACACAGGGCCTGTCCTCTGGGAGTCTGCAGCCAGGACGCTGGCGTGCACACGTGGGCGTCAGGCATCGTCTGCAGTGCCCAGGGGCCTTGCTGCTTGCAGCGGACTGATTAGAAAAGGGTGACGTGGGGGTGGGCTGAGGGAATCAGGGAGGGGCTCCTGGAAGAGGTGGCCAATGATCTGAAACCAAAGGAAGGGAAGGAGTTGAGTCCGACCATGGACAACAGAGCAAGCCGCAGTTCAGGAACGGCGTAACCTAAGCCAAGGCTGAGCCGCAAGAAAGGACTGGCTCTGGGTGTTGGATGGCAGGAGGCCACAGGGCACAGAGCCGGCTTTACCACCAACCATCCTGTGACCTGGGGCAAGGTACTTAATCCCTGGGCCTCGGTACTCTTACCTATAAAATGAAATCATGGCACATGCCACCCAGAGCTCCTGCTCAGATTTCACGTCTTTTTCCCCCACTAGACTGTGATGACCTCTGGGGAGGCAGAGCCATGGCGCATTCATCCCGTATCTGCACACACCACCTCAAACACAGGCCACGCTCCCCCACTGCTCGAAACAATACAACGGGATTAGGGGTGAGGGTGGCACGTCGTGGGAGAAAAAGCAGATGTGCAGGGGAGCTGGTCTGCCAGGACAAGGTCTGGCCAGCTTGTCTACGTGCCCATGCAGACAGCCCCTGCCGCAAGCCTAGAAAACGGTAGCCACGAATGCTCCTCAAACATCAGAGCTGGCATGGGCCTCGGAGGTTGGTGAAGGGAAGAAACTGAGGCCCAATGGAGTGGCAATGACTCAGTGCAGGTGACACAGCTTGCTGATTGCAGAGCCAGGCTGGGGCTGTAAGGAAACTCCTTGGCTCAGAGAAGGTTCGGGACAGCGTGTGGGCGATGCAGGGCCGCCCCAGACGGGGGAGGTCTCTCTGCCTGAGGAGGCTGCCCACACCTCCCTCTTCCCCAGCCCCGGCTCTGCCCGCAGAGCATCTGCTCCTAAATCAAAGAGCTGTCCTCTGCCCCGCCCGGCGGCCTCCCTGGAGGACTCACATTTCTGGAAAAGCCGACTATGTCACCGATCCCCTCGACCCTCTGCTGCCTACCACTGGGGACCCTCAGGCTCAGCCCATCTGCTGCTAGCACGTCTCTCCACCTTCAGGATGGTCCTACGACCCACCAAAAGGACCACAGCACTCCCCATGGCTTGGGCACAAACTGAAGCAAGAAGGATCAGTTTAGCTTTAAGGACTTCCAATTAAGAAGGCAGAGAAATCCTACAGTGAAACTTAATAAGGTTTGCTAAGGAGTTATTAAAAAGCAGGCAATGTTCTCTGAGGCAGGAGGGGAAGAGGAAGGGAAGAATACCTACTCAGTATTTTCTATGTACCGAGCACGACGCTGAACACTGGTACACAGCAGTGCCCCCTTCTCCACAGTGTCAGCCACCCGTGGTCCTGAAGCCAGCGAGCCTCCTGAGTACGTGACAAGGTCAAGAGCAGCCTCACGCTAGGTCACAGTGCCTACGTCATGCCCTTCACCTCACCTCAGCATGTGGGCATTTTTTCATCTCGCATCATCACAAGAAGGATGAGTGCAGTGTGAGGGGATATTCTTTTTTTTTTTTTTTTTAAGATTTTACTTATTTATTTGAGAGAGAGCACAAGCAGGGGGGACGGGCAGAGGGAGAACCACACTCCCCACTGAGCAGGGAACCTGATGTGCAGCTCGATCCCAGGACCCTGGGATCATGACCTGAGCCGAAGGCAGACGCTTCACCGACTGAGCCACCCAGGTGCCCCATGAGATGAGAGAGCCCGCATTCACGTAACTTTCATTATAGTATATTGTCACAACTGTTCTATTTTACTGAAAGTTATTGCAGTTAATCTCTCACTGTACCCATTTTGGCAAGTGAACTTCATCAGAGGTCTGTATGTACAGGAAAAAACAGAGTGGCTATAGGGTTGGTACTATCCGGGGTCACAGGCATCCCTGGGGGACTTGGATCATGTCCCCTGTGGATAAGGGGGCATGACTATACACTTTGTCCTTTAACAGGACAGCCTGGAAGGGTTAAGTATAATTCCCCCCGTTTTACAGACGTTTGTCTCAGGCCAGTTAACTTCCTAAGGTCTACAGTGTGTGTGAATGGTATAGAAAGAATGTGAATCCACGTCTAACTCTGAAGTCCGTGCTTTTCTGCAAATGCATGATAAATGACAACACAGACAGCATCGCCAGACGCCCAGGAGGCCCTTCCTGACCGACACGCTGGACCTGCACTCTTCATAGTCACAGGAAGAGGCCTGTCCTTCAGGCCGCAGAATGAATGAGCTACAGGACTGCCAGGAGACAGGGGAGTGATGGGCGGCAGGCCAGGTCAGCGTTCCTCCACCTCCAAGACTCGGGGCCGCCAGCCAGGCCGGGCCTCGCTGGCAGTCACTGCTCCTGCCCGACACTTCCTCGAGGGAGCCCGTTCTCCCCACTGGGCTTTGTCCCAGCTCTGGAACCTACAGATCTTCTGGCCTCGGAAGAACCTTCCTAGAGCATCTGGCAGGCAGGTTGTGTGGCCCGCGTGCCAAGACCAATGGCTATGCTCGGCTGCTTAATCAGATCACTCAGAATCCTCCCCTTGCCTGTCCAATTCCAGCGCAGGAGCCTGGGAACCAGCTGTGGCCAAAAGCAGGGCTCCGGCACCACCCCCTCCTTCTGCTCCCCCCCTTCGTGGGGAACATATGTAAGGGACCGGAGGCTCCCAACCCACCTCCTCCTGACCCTGTCCAGCCCCTGCTAGCTGGAGAAGCCAAGGGGTCCCCCACACATCTGGAAGGGAAGGGCCCTCAGAGCTCCAGCACCAGGCTGGAAGCCAAGGCCCCTGGGTCCCAGTTCTAGCATGTTCTGCCACCTGGGAGCAAGCCGCTCAGCCCTTCTGGGCCTCAGTTTCCCCTTCTGAGAGAAAAAAAATCAACCCCATTCCCACACTCGTGAAAGTGGGGAAAGGGATATGAATAGAGAAAGGAAGTGAGCAGGAGCTTATGTCCTGGGCATTCTTCTCCGGAAGGTCCAGTGGGGTGGGGTGCAAGGGTTGGGGTCACTCCCCAGAGCCTTGGATCCATACTGAAGTGAAGCCCAGGGAGGGGCAGGAAAAAGCACCCAGGCTCAGCCCTCGCCCAAGCCTGGCCAGGCCTGAAGAGCCCACAGTGGCCCAGGCCCTGCGCGGCAGCCACCTCGAGACTAAGGATTGGTTACTGTTTGAATGGAACCGAATTCCCAGGAAAAAATCTCCCCTGGAGATTTCCAAGTCTGCCAAGCTACAAAGCCACATCTAAGTTCAGTGACAACAAATCCTTCCAGCACGGAGCCAGAGCCCCTTCCCCACATCCCACATCCCCCACCCCCCACCCCTGGCAGGCCAATGTGCTAGGATTTGCAGAAGAACCCAGCATGGCTTCTTCCTGCAGGAGCCCTCCAAAAGAAGGGCAGAGAAGGCATGAGAGGGAAAGACCCCACTCTGCGTGCTGAGTAAGGTCCTCGGACCAGGAGCCACACATAGGGCTGGAAGGGGTGACGAGTCAGAGGGCCAGCCTGCCTGCAGGAAGTTCCTGGGGCTGGAGTCAGGGGCTGGGGAGGAGGTAGGCATGCGCAGTGAGCGGCCTGCCCTCTAGGCCCAGGGGCAGTGGGGGCCTGTGTGTGTGAGCCCCTGGGAGGAGGGTGCTGCAAGATTGCCCTAGGCACACACGGGAGGGCCAGCTGCCCTTTGCTCGTCATCTTCCTCCCTGGTGCAAGGAAATGCTCTGAAGCCATGGAGGCTGGAGCAGGAGGCCTGAGCGTGGAGGAGGCTGGCCCGGGGGGTGGGGGGGTAAATTTAGAACTGGGACCAGGCCAGGCTTCCAGGGAAAGTGGATAAGAAAAAGGAGTACTTAGGGCCTGGCCCGTCTTGACTCTTGGAAATCCATAAGCTCCTTTGGCAGAACTGATCTCCTTTGCCCCTGTCTGGACGCAAGGAGGTAAACGAACATTTATTCAACGCCTACTGTGTGCCAGGCCCTTCACATTCCTATGTCATTTAAGCCCATAATACCCCTGTGAGGCAGGCCCTTTGAGAGCCCATTTTGCAGCTGTAGAGACGGATGAGCAATGTGCCCTAGGCCTCAGCTAGGAAGCAGCAGGGCTGGAACTAGAACCTATCTTTCTGATTCCACTTCCAGGGCTCATCCCCATGGGTCACGTTGGCAACTGTGCGTCTCACTCATCACAGATTTTCAATGAGAAAGCAACCTAACAGAACAGAACCCAGAGATAAAGAGCCTAGCTATTCATGGCTCTCCTGATTAGCGCCTAATACCTGTTCTTAGGGACATACGGCCGACCGAGGCTATCACCCCCGGACTCTGCGGCCCAGCTCCTCCTGCCGCTGCTGCAACCAGGGCTGGGGGCCCCAGACGCGTTCTCCCTGCAAATGAGCCCCAGCCCGTCTCGGGGCAAGAGGCCCAGGCAGCTGGTGACCCCTACCCCCACCCTCCCAGGGGTCATCCATCTTTAATGAGACAGAGGACGATGAGGGGGCACCCCGGCCTCAGAAGAAGGGTCAGAGAGAGATGGGGAATCAGCTGCGCGTGCCTAGCTCCAGCGGCACTCAGCAGCCCGTGGTTCATTGACAAAGGGGAGGTCTTCTGGCCCTCAAGGTTTCTTGGCCACGGCTCCCACTCCCCGTTACATGGAGCAGCCCCCCTGGGCTCCTAGTCCTAACTGGGTGAGCCCCAGTGATGATTTGGGGGCTGCAGCTCTCCTCCAGCTCTGTGCTCCGTGCTGAGGGTGGTTGCCATGGGAACAGCTGGCCAAGGCTGCTCCTGGGGACAGGGGTGGGTGCTCCTGGGGACAGGGGTAAGCAGACGTGACTGAATTGATGTCTGTGCGTGTCCCCTCCCCCACCAGGAAGCCAAATTGGGCCTCGCGCTGGGGAGAGAATTTTGTACAGGAGTGCTAAGCGGTGGGGGGAGGCTGGGAGATGGCTCGGGTGGCTTCGGACAGGTCCTTCCCCCAACCCTCAGTCCAAGGAGTGGGAAGGCACGGCATCCATGCCACCGTGGGCCTCTGCAACATGAGACTTGAGTAACCCTCAGATGACACTTGAGTCCTTGGTCTGGCATTCGAGGCCCTCTACTGTAATTGCCCACTTCAAGACCCACCTCTTCCAAGAAGCCTTCCCAGGCAATCCCAGCAGTCACTTCTTCAAGCTACAGAACAACTGGTGTCTGAGTCACTCTCACCAAGGCACACGTCCTACTTTTGCAATAACAACTCCCAGTGCATGCTGGTCTTGTCTCCCCCATTAGACACGACACTTCGTATGTAACCCCACCCCGACCCCAACAGCACTGGAGAGCAGCACACATCAGGTGCCCAGGAAATGTCGGACTGATGGAGCAACGGTATCCTCTAGAGAAGGCACGCTTGCCTATCGCCTGGCTCCCTCCCCTCAGGTAGGAATCACCAGTCCTGTCGTCGGTCCCTGCTGGAGCCTGCAACAGGCTTCTTCCACAGCCTCTATATCCCACTATTGCCCAGACTTCTCGACTCGTCTGTCTGCCTCCAGGGAGAATGCAGCACCTGGAATGTAGTAGGTCCTCCATAAAGGCCTGCTACCCAAACACATCCCCTAGGCATGCAGTCAGATGGCGTGTCCTCTGTTCCACCCACCTGCCACACCTGTCCTGCCTCATGGGTCTCTCGGGTTCATAGATGGGCAGGGAGGCAACCTCACGTCCCCATGCTGTAGCTTCCCCTCTCCTGCACCGCCACCCAAGGCCATGCCGAGGCCATCGGTCTCTCCAGCTCACTCCCTTCAGGAACCTTTCATGCCATCCTTCCCACCCCGGCTCCCCAACCTACTGTCTCAAGTCTTGCCTTCTGCCTTTCAAACACCAGCAGTGCTGATTTCTGAGTCTCTCCTGACTCTGTGAGTGTCTGGCCTGACTCTCCAAAGGCGGGGAGCAAGTTTCTCTGCACTCTTATTTCTGCAGGCACCTAGTCCAGGGCCCTGTGCCTGGTCCCCTTTGCAGGCGGCCTTCCAGACAGCCTGCTCCCTCACGGTGTGCCCGGTGAACACCTGACTTGTCCAGCCACACACGTGGGCCTTTGTCTTCCTCCCTGACATCTCAGCCTCAGTTCTCCGTTGTCAGACACAAATCAGAGAGAAACAGCTCCCCCGACACCATAAACGCTTTGAATGGAGATCAGAAACTCACTCTAAAGGTTTTCCTGCATTTTCTAGGCCATTACAAACTCCTATTACCAGGGAGCCACAGTGATTTTTTCCCTGGGCAGGCAGGCATATATATTTTACTGGACACAGAACTCTTTAACACACATTGAAAAAACTATAATAAAATTCACCATCCCAGACTCGTAAAGCTGGAGCTCTCTGTCACCTCACTCCAGCTCTCAGCTTACAGAGATTCTTTTCCTAGAAGGGTGCCAACAAGTCTCACTCGGCCAGCTGTTAGGCGAGGTCCTCTGGGCTCCCCGCTTCCCCCAGCACGGGACACAGCACCCACCACGCTGTAATGTGGTTGCCGGGCTGCTGGTCTGTGTCCTCCCCTGACGGGCATCGGCGCCTTCTGCTAGATCTCAAGTACCCATAGTCCAGGCTCATGAAATGACTGTGAATGAATGAATACACGGTCAAACGACAGGAAGAAGAGAAGACGCAGTCGCTGAGCAGCTCGGGCTGAGAACAAGTAGGGTGGGGTGGAGGGAAAGGACCCACAGCCCTGGAGAGTAAGCAACACCCGAGTACGACTCGCGGCTCAAAGGGGGCTGTGCGCTCCCTTCCGGGCTGGCTTCAGGCAGAACGCCATTCTCCAGTCCTGCCATTAGGCCCCTGGACCACAGCCAGGGAGGGAAAAAAAAACAACAGGTGACATGTGGTGCTCCAACTCCAAATGACAGCAGTGACTTTGGAGGGTTGTATCCAGAGATACTCCAAAGTCAAGTCCAAGTTAACCAGGAAGGAGTGCTGTGATCAATTAGCAGAGCAGGGCTGTATTTACCGCTGGCTTACCCATTTCTTTTCTTAAGGGTCTCCAGAAAAGGGGATTCCACAGTTTCCTAAAGCAGAGCTGCACAAGGCAGAATCTTGTTCCTTAGCCAGGAAACAGGGACTGGGCTGCCTGCAATTCTTTTGGCCCCTGTGCCTCTACTCAGTGCTAGTCCTTAAGCCTCAAACACCTTGTGTCCTTCCCCATCCTCTCCGTGCTCCACCCGTCCTCCTTCACCCTTCACTTGTTTATCCACTGCGTGAGCCTACTCTGAGCCTCTTCTTTGTACCAAACATCGGACTAGGCTCCAGGGATAAAAAGCTGGGGGGCAGGGAGGGAGGTGCTTTCCTGGTTTGGTCCCCAAATCTTTTTCTCAAGGAACCTTCTCTGATGTCCCCACCCTGACTTAATCACCTTCCACTGGAGCTGAGCAAGTGCTTGTGGCTGTACCACAGAGGTTCTCAACTGGGGGTGATGGTGCCCACCAGGGTGCATTTGGAAATGTCTGGAAACATTTTTCATTGTCATAACCTGGGATGCGGTACTACTGGCATCTGGTGCATAGAGGCCAGGGACGAGACTCAACACAGGACAGCCCCCAGCAACAAAGAATTATCCAAAACGTCAACAACGCCAAGGTTGACCCCACTATATGCCAACTCTCTTCTGAGGTATAGTATTATTTGTTTGTTTTAAGATTTTGTTTGAGAGAGAGTGAGCGCGTGGGCTTGCGCGCGTGTGAGTGGGGGTGGGGGGATCAGAGGGGGAAAGAATCTCCAGCAGAATCCAGACTCGCACTGAGCGTGGAGCCCACATGAGGCTCAATCTCGTGACCCTGAGATTATGACCTGAGCCGAAACCAAGAGTCTGACGCGTAACCTTAACCGTCTGAACCACCCAGACGCCCCTAACGGTATAGTATTGTTAAATACTGCCAACGTTAATGACTCCCTCTCCCTGCTCTCCACTCCCTAGATTTTAAGTTCCTTGAGGGCACAATCCATGTATGGTAGTATCTGGAGCTGTTCGTGCAAGGCTACAGAGGGTCCAGAAACTCCCTGAAAGTACATGCAGTATCTTGTACCCATGTGTGATGTTCGTTTTTCTGGGGAGGGGGGTCTGCGACCAGAAAAGCTAAGCAGCACTGAGCTAGAGCCCAGCACTGTGTCGCGAACAGGCCAGATGTACAGTGTACAGACCCTCGGGGCAGAAGCCCCACCCAGTTGCTCTGAGCTTCCAGCACACTCCCATGACTGTTCATACCTCTCTCCAAATGCGGGTTGGGATTCTGATCAGGAGGGTAAATTCAGGGGCACCTGGGTGGCTCAGTCGGTGAAGCATCTGCCTTCGGCTTAGGTCATGATCCCGGGGTCCTGGAATTGGGCCCTAAGTCAGGCTCCCTGCTCAGCGGGGAGTCTGCTTCTCCCTCTCCCTCTGCCATGCACCCCCCCAACTCGTGCTCTCTCCCTCCTTCTCTCTCAAATAAATAAAATCGTAAAAAAGGGGGGGGTAAGTTCAGCAGGCAGAGCTCCCCTCCCTGGGCTCCACTGTGGAGTCTCACCACCAGGGTCCCCTCCACTTAGTGAGTCCAAGACACCAAATTATGTCAAGTCAGTTCCAACAAAAAGGAGGAGGACTTTTGCCTTAGAATTCCTTGAGAATGCTTTTGCAGAGAAGGGCCCGTTCTTTCAGTGGGTGTGCTGAGATTAACTGCTTCTGGGAAGCCCACGAAGAAACCAGTAAACCTGCTAGCTGATCATGTAACTTGGACTCAATTCTCCCCAAGTTTCCACCGGATAAGCTGAGGCCTTCAACTCAAGGTCACGGGCTGGAAGGTGATACACCTAGCACCCCGGGTCCCAGCCTCTGCTACTCCCCGAACCAGCCACCTTGTTAATGGACGTAGAATTTATCAAAGCGAGAGCCACTTTCATTCCATCATGTCAGGGACAGGCAAGAGAGATAAAAGGGCATTTGACTCCCTGCTGTCAGCCGGAGATGCTAATGAATCCTTCGCTTCCGAAGACGATTATCGGACAGAATAATTCATCGCTAGAGATTAATTGGACTAATTACGTTGGCTCTCAGAATCCCCTGAATAATTATTTTCTATCGGGGCGGGTGTCAGTGATAATTGTGTGATATCTGAGCCTCTTCCCCTGAGTGAAAAGCCCACAGGAAGGGATCCCTGGTTTTGAACAGTGGGCACCATGGAAGTACCACAGGTGGCTAAGTTTCAGCTCTGGCCTGGTTCTACGGCGCTCATATTTCGTGTGGAAATCCTTTATTTGGGAAATATTATCACTTCTAAGACCCCACGTCTAATATCTAATATTATCACCTCTAATAACCTTCCTCACACTCATTCAGCACATTCCTCAAAACATCTCACTTTTCCCAGGAGTCCTCGATGCCATGGGAGCAGGGAGACCACAGGTGTGTGAATTCTCATCCCTCCTGGGGGAGAGGGGTACCTGCCCCCCACATACTAACCCGCCCAGTCTCCTCCAGGGCCACCTCCCCGGCCACCCTCAGCCCACCAGAGCAACACTCTATTCAGAGCATCCGAGGGCTTCTCCAGCAATCTCTCTCTCTCTTTACATTAAGAGTCAACAGCCTTGCTGGGGGAATAACTCCGAAGGCTGAGCGTATAGCAAAAGAATTTAGTGTTAGAATGAAACTTACAACCAAGTTGATCTGACACGTGTAATAATCCACACGGTCACTTTCATGTTATGTGGTAATTAGATATAAAATGGCTGGGCAGCCACTCCTCTTAATGTCATACAGCCAAATGAGGAATGTCTAGGACTCCAATGCTGGGGGTGGTCAGGGGGGAAAGAGAACCTTCGTTTCCTACTTCCCCCCACCCCCACAGGAGGAAGGGTGAAGAACCTGGCTTTAACTCTTATGCTCCCCATCAGCCTCTGGTCTAAAATAAAGTCAGTGTCAGGAGAGGGTCGGGTACCAGATCAATTAATTTTAGGGCTCCAGTCTACTCTGAACCAGTATTCAGGGTAGGCGGGGGGTAGCTTTACAATCAGACAGATCTGAGTTTCAATCCTGGTTCCACCACCAAGTACGTAAACTCAGCCCAAGAGTCTCAACATTCAAAGTCTCATTTTTATTTCACCTGTAAAATGAAGATAATTATTTTTACTTCTTAGGGTTGGGGGAAGAGTGAATTAGAGAGCATGTTAAGGGGGCGCATGGGTGGCTCAGTTGGTTAAGCGTCCGGGTCTTCGTTTCAGCTCAGGTCACGATTTCGTGGGTCGTGGTATCGAGCCCCTGAGTCCTGCTCCATGTTTAGCGCGGAGTCTCTCCCTCTCCCTTTGCCCCTCCCACTTGTGCCCCCCCATCTCTCCCTCTCTAAAATAAATAATAAATCTCAAAAGAGAGAGAGAGAGCATGTAAAGCGCTAGTACAGTGTCTAGCACATGGTAGGCGTTCACACAGTACTAGCTATTATGATCATTATTGGTAAGTGGGAAAGCCTATCCGTCATGGTCCACTCTGGTTAAGAACCTAGGGGTCTCCAGAGGGTCCTCAGATTTAAGCTCTTACCAATCCTCCACCTCAATGGGGGAAATTTGCTGGGGGACATAACACTCATTTCCACTCTCTCCACCTGAAGCTGCTGGATACACAAAAGAAGTGCATGAGGTCGCATGGTGGTATGATTTAAGAGAAGACATACCCTGTCCCACCTTCCACCCGACTCCCCCTGGGGAAAAAAAGGCAATCTATAAAACCTTCCTATAGTAACTGCCTGGATTCAATCAGTGAAATGTATTTAGAATCAGTGGTAAAAGCCGTAGAACAAGGGTCTTTGGTGAGTCATTCCCTGGTGTAATTTATATAATATCGTATATACTGGCAAAGGAGACCTTCCTAAATACAGCTTAAAATACTTCTGAAGGTGTGTGTCAACTACACTCAAATTAAAAAATTAAGTTAAAAAAAAAAAAACTTCCGGAGGGAGAAAGGAAAGGGCACTTCGGATGAAGCTGGCAAGGAGCTAAAAGGTTTCTGCTATTGGCTAACTATGCATATTTGCAAAATACCTTTCACACCAGGAAGGAGCTCCTGAATTGAGTGACAAAACAGCTGCTAGGAAGCTTTTGCAAGGGCAGCAAAAGTGTGCTTTTTCCAACCCTCAGTTCCCCCGCAGGGCACAGGGAGGGGAAGGGAGTGCAGTCCGAGGCTGGCAGGAGAGGTACGCTGCAGGGGTTGGGCTATTCTCCCGAAAGAAAAGCATAGATTGCTGCCCGGAAGGTAATTTAAGGGCTCCTTCGGAGGCAAAGGTGGCAAGATCAGTAGCAAGAGAAGAGGCTACCTAAGGAAGCTGCTGAAATAAGCTGATGAACTGCGTGGGGGTGGGAGGGGGCACAGAATAGGAGGCCGATGCAGATAAATGCAACCTTGCAATAAATTCACGAAACGTTCAGTTCAGCATAAAGAAACGTGGTTAGGAAATGCCTGGGACCCACTAAAGATCAAGAATCAGGGCTTGCACCACAAATATTCAAAATGGATTCACAAATCTCTAAATGTTGGAAGCATCCTGTCCTACAGTTCAATCAGACTGCTTTCCAAACACCTTGACTAAAGAAATGAGTGTTTTGATGGCGAGTAAGGGGAAGGGCTGATCCAGCGGAGAAACACCGACGGGGCAGGGATGAGGGCGGCAAGGCAAAGGCCTGAGAGAAGTGAGGATCTAGGGGATTAAGAGGGGCAAACAAAGGGATAGGGGAGGGGTGAAGGTGGTAAGGGTAAACACCTTGATTTCACCTAGGACTAACAGAACTCCCTCGCCTCTGGGAGGGCAGGGCAGCTTGGCTGTACCTTTCCACACCCTCTTCTCTGGCTCTGGGGGCTCGGGTAAGTGGGAATAAAATCAAGGAGTTGAGGACATCATGTCCTGTTGATCTGCATTAAAAAGTCTCAGGCACACTTTACAGGGGCGTTTTGCAGAAAACAAGCCTAGAGTGTTCGGTGGTATTTTTTTAAAGATTTATTTTCCAGAAAGAGAATACGTGTTTGAGGTGTTCAGAGGTATGAGGAAGGGACAGATGGAAAAGGAGACAAGAAAACTCCTCGCTGAGCGGGTAACGCCACTGGGGGGAGGGGGGTGCGCCCCATCCCAGGACCCTGAGATCATGACTTGAGTTGAAATCAAGAGTTGGACGCTCAACCGATTGAGCCACCCAGGTGCCCCAAGTTCAGTGGTATTTTAGTTCACAGTGGCCTTCAAGACATGCACCTCAGGGCTTCCCCAGGCATCAGGTATCATGATTCCAGCTCAGGACATTCAGAAGGATGGACTGGGAACAGAGTGGATTCGAAAAGCACAGAAAGCTTGGATTCTACTTCTACAGCTAACTGGCTATTTCCTGGACCTGTTCCTCTTTTGTAAAATGATCTATTAGTCATTTCAAGCTGGTGGACTCTGTTTAGAGACATGCCTTGATTGTCACTGCAGGGAAAGGAAGTGCTGGCTCCTGGGCCAAGAGGGCCAGGCAGGGCTGTCACTGAAGGTCTGCTATCCACTGTAATGGATCCCAGACAGTCTGGCCTCACACTAGGAAGTATCAGGTGTTCGGGGAACCAGATACAGGAGGAAATGAACAGAAACACCCAAACATGGGGTAATGGACACCTTGGTGAGGATTACAGGCTGTTTCCCACAGAGCATCACCTCTGGGGAAGGTGAGAGCTAATCTGCCTCACAGCCCCAGGGATAAGAGACAGACACATCTGGAAATGCTGCACATCAGTGCTGGGGTAGGCCTGGGTTCTTCTAAACTCAATCAGACTTAACAAACATTTGTGTGCTTGCAATACTGTTTCTCAGCCTTTCAAGTGCAGTCTTTGGCTCAACCTCAGAGACTGTGATTCAGAAGAAAGGGGGTCTTAAAAAACCGTATAAAGGAAAGAAGTTTAGAATGAACCATGCAGAAGTAGACTGGAGTTAGAATCATCAGTAGTAACTACTGTTAATCATGTTAATTATAATTATAGCCATGTGTGTTCACACATGTTCCTATTTCCTAGCTCTGTCCACTGAGAGGATCTAGAAGCAATGACAGCCCGGTAGCCATGAGCACACACAGCACCCAAATCTTGGTTTCTAACACCATCCTCCAATTAAAGGAACGAGGGCTGGCTCCCTGGGGAAATAGTTGTTTCCTGGACTGAGGCAGGGAATGTGCAAGATATGTCTGGAGCATCTTGGAGGGCCAAAAAGCAAGGGGGGAAAAATCAGGTTATGTCAAGGGGACACAAGCACCAACTGAAAGAGGTCCCCCCACAGCCAACACTAAAATAATCTAAACCACAAAATTAAAAATGTAGTATTAGATCATAACTCAGAGTAGAAAACATCCTAAGTGCATACTGATCTAATAAACAAATGGAGAACATGCAAATCTCCCACTCTGAAGAATTTAAGTAGATATTCACCTACTTTTTTTTTTTCCTTAAAGTAGGCTCCATGCCCAGGGAGCCAACAGAGGCTTGAACTCACAACCCTGAGTTCAAGAGATCAGATGCTTAACTGACTGAGCCACCCAGGTGCCCTTCACCCCCACTTTTTGCATGTGGACCGCCCAGAGTCACTTCCTTCTAAAGAGTATAGTATGGAGAGAGGAAGACAAGAGTCACTTCACAGTGGGGAACTTCACAGACACTTCTTTAGGTAGATGATTAAGATGAATAGAAAAGACGATAAGCCGTGATTATAGTACAAACCCCTTCAGAGGACGCAATAAGAATGACACTTGGCCTCTGTGGTCTTCATCCCCAAACCCATTACGCCCGTCTACCTATGAGAACAGCAGACAAATCCATATTGAAGGCCATTCTACAAAATACCTGATCAGCGTGCTTCAAAACTGTCAACGTTATCAAACATAAGGAAAGCCTGAGAAACTGACATAGTCTAGCGGAGCCTACCGAGCTCTGATGAGTGAATATCACGTGGTATCCTGGATGAGATCCAGGAACGGAAAAAGGACATTCGGTCAAGACTATGGAAATCCAAATAAAGCATGGAGCTTAGTTAGCAATGACCAGTATCGGCCCATCAGTTGTAACAAACGTGCCACAGTAATGTCAGATGGCAGCAAAAAGGTGAACCTGGGTGTGAGGAATAGGACCACTGTCTTGCAACTTTTCAGGAAATCTAAAGCTATTCTCAAATTTAAAAGTTTCTTGTGAAATAAAAAGCTGCGGAGATGATTCTGAGGCATAGCATCTGTTATGTAGAAGATACTGAAGAGAATTCGAGAATGAGTGACGCAGCCCTTGCCATCAAGGTGCTGAGAGTCTGAGCAGGGACACAACGGGGGACTGCCACCGGACAAGCAGGCAAAAGAGCAGAAATAAATAGCTGGAACCGATGTGTGCTGTCAGAAGTACTGCCATGGAGGTTCAAAAGACCCCAGAAGAGGTTCATGGCTGGGGGCAGATGTGTCAGGGGACAGTCAAGAAAAATATTTTTAAAGGATGGGCAACATTTTTATAGGTGACTACAGAGGAAGTAGGTATTTTCAGCCTCAGGATATGGGTTTATGCAAGATACAGAGGCCAGAAAATTGGGGGCAGACTCTGGGAACCGCAGAGCCCACCTTGTCCAAAGGCTAGGCAGTATTCATGGGTCCGTGGGCCACTGGCCTTCTAGGATATTGTGCCACAACAGGGAAAATGCATGATATTTACCCACTCCTGGGGAGTCACAAAGCCCATGGGTAAGGACTTGGTGAAGTCCTGCAATGAAGAAACCTGTTTAACCTTGTCAACCCAGAGTTTCCTCGATTTATTTGACCACAGGTCTTTTATTTTTAAGGAATGTCAATTAACAAGTTTCACACAACTTCCTCGGGGGAAACGCCAGCAGGCCATCTAGGTGAGGAAGAGAATGCAGAAGCTAGAAAGGTAGGAATGTGCACCTGCGGGGCCTCGAATGTTGGGATGAGAAATCAGAATGTTCTCCACTGGGGAGCCACTGATGGCCAACTGTGCTGGAAAATAACAGGGTCTCAGCTGTGCACCAGGAAGGCACCCCCAGAGCACTGTGTGTGGATGAACCAGAAAGAAGGGAGACAGGAAGCCTTCCTAATGGAATGATGGTATGAATTAAGACAATGGCTGGGGGCAGAAAAGGTCAAAGAATTTCAGAGGTAGAAGCAGAGAGACTCGATGATGAGTGACTGCACTGAGGGAGGGGTCAGGTGTAAGAGACAGAGGGATGAAGAGGAATGGGGGAGAAATTCTGACGCCAGGGACATCACAGCTGGTGAGACAGGCCAGCTCCGTGGTCTACACAATAGGGCCCTCGCCACCCTTCTCCTTTCTTCATCCCAAAAGACCCCATCTCAGACCAGAGTGACATCTCCACACCCCCACAGGCCAAGGGCATGACAAAATAAAAAAAAACTTTTAGTGTTGGGTTACAACTCAGAGGATAAAACACACATGCATGAGTTCATACTGGTATAAATCAATGACCGCATAAATAAATGGAAGAAAAGACCAACCTCCCATACAGAAGAATTGCAAATCATTTTACAGGTGACAATCTGTATGACAATGCAGAACCCGTGCCCCATGTGCCACCCCATCCTGACAGCACTCCAAAGCAAGGCCTCCCCCAAAGGCACGGAGTGGTCTTTCTGGTCAGGAACCAGACACCTGTTCAACCCCTTTTCTACCTGGGACTCGCTGGGTGACTTTGGGCAAGTTACTCAACCTCTCTGCCTCAGCTGTGTCCTTTGCAAAAGTGAGACAAAAATAATCCCAACTTTGTAGGTTTATTATGAGGAGTTAATACATGCAACATGCTTAGAATAGTACCTGATAAGGGGCGCCTGGGTGGCTCAGTCATTAAGCGTCTGCTTTTGGCTGGACTCATTATCCCAGCGTTCTGGGATGGAGCCCCGCGTCGGTCTCCCTGCTCAGCGGGAAGCCTGCTTCTCCCTCTCCCACTCCCCCTGCTTGTGTTCCCTCTCTCGCTGCCTCTCTTTCTGTCAAATAAATAAATAAAATCTTGGGCGCCTGGGTGGCTCAGCGGTGAAGTATTTGCCTTCGCTCAGGTCATGATCCCGGGGACCTAGGATCGAGTCCCACATCAGCCTCCCTGCTCAGCGGGGAGCCTGCTTCTCCCTCTGCCGCTTCTCCTGCTCCTGTTCTTTCTCTCTCTGCGAAATTAATAAATAAAATCTTTAAAATAAAAATAAATAAATAAATAAATAAAATCTTAAAAAAAAAGAATAGTATCTGGTAAGTGTACAGTAAGTATCAGTAATTTTCTGACATGGCGGGGCAGGACGTGGGCTTTGCGAGGAAGGAGTCTGTGGACCCCAGAACAGGGTAAATAACCACCTCAGGAGAGCAGGTGCTGGGGTCGGGGTTGGCAGTGAGGTAGAGAAATCAGGACAAGGGTTTCCTTTCTCTTTATGGGGTCGAAGCTGCTCATCTGCATACGGCTGCCTCCATTCCCCAGATGCACACCGGTAATTAGAGGACTAGGGCTCCTCATACTCCAAACACCTCCAGGCTCTCTGGGGGATGAGCTGTGAATGAAACCACAGCCGGGCTTTGTAAAGAGAAAGGTGCGGAGAAGGCCAGCTGGCCTCCCTCTGCCTCAATTGGCCGCCTTCTGCCCCCAGGCTCTGGAGGCTGGCTCCCTGCTACAGAGGAGGGGAGCGCCCGAAGACACCCCCCCCCCAGCAACCTGACCACCTCGTCCTTTCTGGGTCCCCCAGACCTTTGTCTCCAGGAGAGCCTCCCCTCCCCAGCATCCGGTGCCTCAGCAGGAAGCAGATGGAGGGGAGGGGCTGCCAGACCTCTCCCTCCGCCCTGGAAGTCTCAGAGGCGCTCTGGTAGGGTCCCTCCTCCTCCCATCTTTTTTGTCTGCGCCCAGGCTCTAGAGTTTGGGTTGGGAGGGGAGGACAGAGGGAGAAGGAGGTGTGTCCGTGAGTTTGAGCTTGCGGTGGTGAGTGGGTGGTAAGAAGCAATGAATTTACAGGGATGAATGAAGCCTGGGACTTTGGAAAGGAGCCTCTTTTGTTGGAGGCTGGATGAAGTCAGAAAGCAGAAAAAAAGTGCTGATAAAGTTACTTCTTTTTCACAGAGTTTCTTCCTTCTTAAAGGGTGCTGAAGTCACCAGGAGACCCATTATAGGAGAAGAGTTAAGAGCTTAGGGTTCAAACCCTAGCCGCGCCAGTTACCAACTCTGTCACCCCCAGCAGAGCGCTCTCCTTTTTGGTGCCTCACCTTCCTCATCTGTAAAATGGGGGCAAGAGTATCTACACCTCAAAGAGCTGTAGTGAACTGAGCAAACCTTACATGTAAAATGCTGATCACCAGGTCCTGACACCGGCTATTGCCAACTTTAGTCAGAGGCCTCCGCGGAGAGTTCAGGAAGGCCTGCTTTGACAGCAGCAGCCTACACTGGGAGGCAAGAGGCCTGGTTTCCTGTCCCCACGTTGCTACAGACTCGTCACCACCTCAGTTCATAACACAGCTCCGCCATCTGTCTAACGGGTACTAACACTTGTCCCACCTGCTTTATAAGGAGGTGAGAATAATGAGACCATGTGGCAGGATACACTTCTGAAATACTCTCTCTATACCCCACTCTCCAGCAGGCCCCCCAGGTGCCGAACCTCCTAACTCCCAGAACATGGGTTACGGCAGGAGCTGAACCAGCCAGGGAGGGGATTTGGTAAAAGCTTCGGGCTATCAGGAGGGGATTTTAGAGGAAGGGAACAGCCCACCTGAGAAGCAGAGAGGCATGACTCCGACCTGAAAGGGGCCAATGAGGCCCAGGAGCAAGAGGTCAGGTGCTCTCCCACGCAGCGGAGGGAGGATGGAGTGGCACAGAGAGAAGGTGGGGCGTGGGGCACGTGCTCTCCCCAGCCTTGACAAAGAGGTCTTGTCTGGCTACAGCTGCAGGGGAGAGCTGCTGGCCTTCTGCTGGCCTCTGAAGGCCGCTGTGGGTCTGGGTGCGGAGGAAGCCTGCAGGGACCGCAGCAGAGCAGCCCTTGCCTATTTTCCCGGCCCCACTGAAGCCTCCTGCCCCCGGTGCAAGCCTAGGGGCTGGGGGAAGAGGGGCTCAGAATTAAGTTGATTTAAAGAAAAGCAAGAATGGGATGTTTCCTGAATGCCTGAGTTTGTGGGCTGACATATCTATCACACAGATTCCGAAGTTTAAAAAGTGTGGAGTGCCAGAAACACAGTACATGACATGATTATTAATTACCTAATTATTTTGGTATAAAATGCTTGGCAGGAGGAGAACAGGAGAGGTTCACCAGGGCCAGCAGTAGGGGTTGAGGCTGGAGCCCCGGACAGACTGTGCTTACCTTTCAGCAGGGCTCACTGGGTGTGGTGGGGAGAACAGCAGAAGATCCATGGGGACCCTGGGGAACCCTGGCCTTGACTGCTCAGGTGAAACTACTCCTTGCAATTCAGCTTCCTCGGGCTACTTCCCACAGCGTGTGGCCTGCTTGACCTCCAGGGCTCCCTAATCTCTCCCTCCCCTCTACCAGGAGCACTGGGGACAGAGCTGGGCCTGTGCCTGAAAGTCTCCTCAGCAGCCTGCGACAGCTGCTCTCCGGTCTTGTGAGGGAGAAAAGGGAGAGGAAGAGACAGCGTCCCTGAGCCCGGAAACCCAGCTCAGCCTGCTACGTGCAGCTCTCAGGAGAGTGGAACCTTCTCAGAGGAAAGTTTCATCTTAAGTGGCAGAAGGAGGGGACTGTCCCTGGGACACCAAGGTCTCCAGAGTGTGGCCCTTCCTGGCCTCCCTGGGGACCTTCCTGGGAACCTCCCCTGCCCCTCCTTTCTCCTCACCTGCCTGGTCTGGCCTGGAGAGGCCCCTAGGGTCTTCACGGCACCCAGGGCACCAGCGAGGTCTTTCCGCAGCCCAATCTCAGAAAGAGGGGCTGGAATCATCTCCTGCTGGTAAAGGGGAAACTGAGGCCTGCGGTGGTGATTTGGGAATAAATTTATCTAACCATGAATGGCAACCTGTGGGCCAGGCGGTAAACTACTCTTTGTGGCTCACTCTGAGGCCCCTTCCCTGCCATCTTCAGAAGACGGTTCCAGGTAGGCGAAGCCTCACTGCCGGGAACAGAACTCCAAGCCCAAGGGGGTAGGTTCAGGGTGGCATGGGGGGGCGGGGATCTGAGTTGTAGAACATGAGACATGAACTCGGGCAGAACTGTGGGGAGCACCTCAAATTCCACTGCTTTGTTTTAAACACTGGCCCACCTTGAGAAAAGGTAACTGGGGGAAGGAGATGGAGGGAAAGAGAAGATACTTATTTTTTTATTTTTCTTTTTTTAAAAGATTTTATTTATTTGTCAGAGAGAAGGAGAGAGCACAAGCAGGTGGAGCGGCAGGCAGAGGGAGAAGCAGGCTCCCCACTAAGTGATGGAGCCCGATGCAGGACTCGATCCCAGGACCCTGGGATTGTGAGCTGAGCCTGAGCCGAAGGCAGACACTTCACCGACTGAGCCACCCAGGCATCCTGGGAAAGAGAAGATATTTGAACATGCAAATTCCTCTGGTCTGGGTAAAAGAGAAATACCTCGCCAAGTGCCTCGCTCATGCTTTATCCTAAGTTAAGGTTCATGCCAGCCGTGTTTAGGGAGCAGCTCCTTTGAGCAGGTCCCGGGCTGTTGAAGCGCATCGTGTCCTTCCCCAACAGCTCCACCAAGTGGGGGCTTTTATCTCCCCCCTGTGGTGCTGAGGAAGCTGAGGCTGGCTGCTCCCAGCCTTGTCACAGGAAGGGATCTGTCAGAAAGGAGACAGCAAGAGTAGGAGGGGGCTGGGGCAGGGGCAGGGGAGAGGGGATAGGCAGCAGAAGGACATCAATTTTGCCGCTTTCACAATTCTGTCAAGGAGCAGATTTGGCTTGGGAAGAGCCTGTGAGACCTTCACCAGAGAAATGGTGGAGGCCCTCTGTGGGCATGCCTGATACCACCCATGACTGTTCCCCAGATGCCCTAAACCAGGTCCCGGAGAAGCCCTCACCCATCCCAAAGAGGACCCTGAGAAGGGGATGGAACAGGATCATTGCTGCAGATGGTCTACCCCATGCTGCCCCTCTGCTAAAACCCCTCCCCCCAAATACTTTTTGGCTTTAGACAAGTTTCCATAGCAACCCGAGTCCCTATCAGCCAGAGGGTTACCATGGAGACTTAACTTGGCTCTGCATCCACAGCTAAGGAGGGCCCTTACACCTTATCTGTCAAGCAAGGCTCTGGGGAAACCAAGTGAGGGGAGGATGGAGGCCCCGGGGGCCTGGGCTGACCACCTGCCAGGCCTGGCAGGGTGGCCCTGGAGCAGCAGTGCTGGGCCCTGTCCCCCACAGGACCGAGACAGGTTGGCTCGGGCTCTGCCTCCTCCTCCTCCTTGGTTTTCCCTCTGAGGTACTGCCTATCCTGGGTTTTCAGATGAGGCACCTTCTCCATAGCTCCTTCGTCCAGGCCCTGCTCTTTCTTCTTCGAAGATTCCTTCCTGAACTCCAGCTGGCTCAGTAACCTGACTCAACATTCTCTCAGTATTCGTAGACTCGGTTGACACAGTGTTCCTACAACTTAACGATCAACAGTCCCATGTCTTGCTTTGGGCAGGGCTGGTGTTCACCAGCTGTGTGCCTCACCGGGGGCTGAGGCTGTAACCGCTCGAGCTGTCTGATGCCCACACCGTCCCTCATTAGCGGGTCTTGTCCTCCCATTGGCCTGGAGGCTTTCTGACGCACGGCCTGCTTCCTTGCTTTGGATTTCTGCATTGGGCTTAGGTGAGGAAGCAGAGGGCTGGGAGTGGCCCATGTGATGGGCTTGACATTTCTGATTGTAAAAAGGAGGGGGGGACGTGAGGTCGATTCACACTTTTGGGGAGCTGACAATCCAGTCTATGGATAACGAACAGCTGCTTCGCTGTTTCTCAATCTCCCTTGCTCCCTCCCTCCCATTTCACTGCTCTCCAGCAACTATGCCAGGAGAAGAGAGCAGAAACGAAATCTGGTTAGCGTGTGCCTCCCACGACCATCCCCTTACACATCAACTCTCGCTTCGCTCCTATATGCCACGGCCTGTTTGTGGGGCCCTGCCTGCCCACGTGCCGGAAGCATTGGGCTCAAATCCGAAAAGCAATCTATCAAATGCAGGGACACATTCTTACTGTGACCTGGAATAAATTGCTAAGACTTTTGTTGCATTCTCACGGAGACTGAAACAATAAATTCGCTAAAAAACAGTGAAAGTGGTTAAGCTCACTTTTTTTTTTAGCCTGCAAAAAGTGTTATGTTTAAAATTAACAGCAGTATTTTTTTTTAAGACTAAAGTCAAGTTCTTCTTTCCACTCAGAACAAGTCTAGCTTGCTGACTGACCAGCGGGCAGAGCTCTGCATTTGTGTCTACCGGGCACCCCAGAAGGGCTTTCGTCTCTGCTGGTATCTGCCGTGTGACCGCAGGGAAGCCCAGCTTGAACAGGTCTGCCGGGCTGTGGATTCCCAGGGCCCAGTCTGTGTTATAGGTTCATCAGGCCCGCCTTCCAGAAATACCTGAGTCAGGCTCTGCCACAGGGATAAGGTCTGCTGGCTTTCTGGTTTTTTTTTTCCCCCTAAAGGTTCTTTTTATTTATTTGAGAGAGAGATAGTCAGAGACAGGGAGAAGCAGGCTCCCTGCTGAACAGGGAGCCCAATGTGGGGCTCGATCCCAGGACCCTGGGGTCATGACCTGAGCCAAAGGCAGATGCTTAACCGACTGAGCCACCCAGGCGCCTCTGGAAAATGTATTTCTAATTAGGGGTTAAGATAAAGAAACAGTTTTTTAAAGAAGTTTAAAGTACATGGCTTTAGGGTGTTGCCAGTTAGTGAGACCCTCAGTGTGAGTTCCGGGTTCCGTCCTGAGCGAAAGTAGGGAAGGAGGATCGAGGGGGGGCTTTAGCAAGACTGAGGAGACAGGACACGGCTCACAGGGCGGGGGTGGGAAAGAGGGGCCTCAGGATGGCAAAGATGAGCTTGCATCTCTCACATTTTTTACTCTAAGCGGAGCCTGTTCCTCATGAAGGACTGGACAAGCCTCCTTTAAAGAGTTTTACCTCAACACAGCCCTACATTACTGGCCCGAGAGAAAGGCAGGCATCCACAATGTGACCAGTGGCATGGTTCCCCATGGGAACTAGCAGACAAGGGCCCCTTTGTGGGCCAGGTCTGCTGACTGGACTGCTGGGAGCCTCGGAGGGAGACAGGCACTGCCTACAGAGGCCTTGGCTCGCCCCCCACCCGGCCTGCCCCCCGCTCCGTGTCAGCTCTCCCAGGGACGCCGTCCGTTGCAAGTTTTCATACCCATGACCTCATCTGGGCCTCCCAACAGCTCCCGGAGCTAGAAAGGGTGGGGAAAATATTATCCCCGATTTAGAAGCGATGAGGAAACTGAGGCCCCTGGAGGTCCAAAGATTCATCTAACAGGTCATCTAACAGTTGGCCTCAAGGTGCAAGGTCATCTAACAGTTGGCCTCAGCGCGTACAGCCTCCGTTAGTCTGGCAGGGTTCCATTCGCCCACGCTAACCTCTGCCATACCTACAGGAAGTGGGTGTCGATGGGGTGGGGTAGGAGGCAGGTAAGGGGCACGTGTCAGCTCTGAAGAGGACGACTCAGTTCGGGGGAGAGAGGGAAATGCCGGCACGACGAGGTGGGATGCGGAACTTCAGCACTTGCGGAGATCCCGGGAAGGTGATAAAATCCCTAAGAGCAGGGACATTTCAACACTTCCGCTGCCATCGCATAGCATCGGCACGATCCTGGGCTCAGTGATCCGTGCTGCCTCAGGCAGTGGAGAAAGCAGGCCCTTGGGAGGTCACATGTAGCTCTCATAACTGGGCACACTGGGGCAGAAACTACCAGCAGCACAGCTGCCCGAACGTGCCCTGGTTTGCTAACCTTGCCTCTGAGGCTGCACGTGTGGGATGCCACCATCACAAAGGACATCACCGTCACCACCGTCATCGCTGCCGCCGCTGCTGCCGCCCAAACCGGTATCCTTACCGCTACATCACTGCTGCCACCACTGCCACCACGGTCCCGACCACATCTGCCTGCTCGGGGCACTGACTGTCCCTCTCCCTTTCCTGACTTCAGTCTGCGTTAATCTCACGGGTCCTAAGTTCGGCTGAGATGAGCTTTTTTTTCTTTTTTTAAGAGTTTATTTATTTATATACGAGAGACGGAAAGAGAGGCAGAGACAGAGGGAGAAGCAGACTCCTTGCTGAGCAGGGAGCCCAATGCGGGACTCGATGCGGGACTCGATCCCAGGACCCCAGAATCATGACCTGAGCCGAAGGCAGACGCTTCACCGACTGAGCCACCCAGGCACCCTGAGCTTCTTTTTAAAAAAGCATCATTAGTAAAAAAACTAGAGGATTTTGTTTTTAATGTATCTGTTTGCACATAAGAAACTTCTGTATTTTAGGCAAAATTAAGTACCCCTGTCCCTTCCCCCACCTGTCCCTTCCCCCAGGAAGTCCCTGGGCAGTTCTTCAGCCTCTCCTCTTCAGCTCCCTCCCTGGAGCCTACAGGAGCTCCGTTCACGGCCCTTCGATGCCTGCCATCTGCGCTGCCTGCTCCCTACCTCAGGCCACTGCCGTGTCACCTGGATGGCTCCAACTGGGGCCTTCCATTTGGGACCCCATCGCTCTCTCCTCCTCCAGTTATATTCTCCCACAGCAACCCGAGCCACTTTTGAAAAACACAAACCCAATGTCAATCCTCCCACCGAAAACCTTTCCTGTCTTTCCATTGGACGTAAGGACAAAATTCAGCATCCTGACCCTAAGCCCCAGGGTGTGGTTGGTCCAGCACCTCCTGCACACCCACCTTCCCAGCCTCGGGCTGCACTGCTTCCTCCGTGATGACCTCTCCACCCTCCGCCAACACCTGAGCCTGCTTCTGTCTTAGAACACGACATAGACTCTCCCTCTGCCTGCAGACTCCCGCTCGGCCCGGGCCGGTGGAAGGCTCACTTCCTCAGGGAAGCCCTCCCTGACCAGTCCCTCCCACCTAAATCATCACACCCTTTACTTTCCTACAGAGCACTTACAGTGTGAACTACGGATTCTCTTCTGTGATTATCCACTTAAAGTCACCGCCCCACCCCTGCCCCCCCTCCGCAAAACTCTAAGTCCACGAAGGAATGGGTCTGTTCTGTTCACTGCTGTAACCTCAAAGAGTAAAACACTGCCTGGTATACAGTAGACAACCAGCGTGTGTTGGGGGGCTCCACATGTTGGTAGCCATACCTGGACTCTTAACCATGATCCCGCATGGGCCCCCTCAACTCCAGCCCAGGCCACCTCCCTCCTCCTACCCTAGGGCCAGCCACACTTAGGCACCAGTGGGGCACATTCTCTAGAAAATTCATCTGAGGACCTGATGCTCTTAGCGCATTGCCCGTGGCTCTGCTCAACAGTTAGGAGACAGAAATGATGAAGAAGGACTCCAGCAGAGCTGACAGCACAGTGATGAAGACAGGCCCGCGAGGGGCACAGGTGAGGCGAGCAGGTGTAAGGAGGGGAGTCTGGAAAGGCTGGCAAGGCTGGCAAGGCAAGGGGACCAGGACCGTCCACCAGAGATGTCCAAAGCCACAGCCGCCCCTCCTCTCGTCAGCCTTCCAAGCAGCTGGGCTAGGGGTCACGTTCACCCAGCCCAGCCCCACCTCATCTCCCCTTGGAGTCTCAGTTCCCAAGGGACTTTCATGGCAGAACCCATGCAGGTGAGCAGTGCTGGGACCACGGGGAGGGGCTCGGGTGCAGGGAGAGACCCCAGGTGGAAAGCCAGGGCTGGGCTCCCTGCCAAGGCTTTTCAAGTGCCCACAAGCAAACGTCACATTTTGTCCTAAAAAAATCACCCCATGAAGAGGCAGAAGACGCACAGCTCATTTCCATCTGAGCACGAAGCCTGCTAAAGCCATCAGAGTAGGGGTGTTGGGGGATTTGGGGGTGGGGGGTGAGGCTGGGGGAATGTGAGCCTCCTGGCTCTGGGGCTGAAATACCAAACCCTGGTCGGCCTGCTCTTTGAGAGTGTGGCTTGGACTTCTGCAGACATGACCTCATTCTCTTGCCTCCTGCTGTTACCAGCCTCATTTTTCTGAAGAGGGAAACTGAGGCGGCCTTCCAGATCACAGGAACGCTCAGCCAGAGGAAGACATAGGATCCACTGGTTTCAAGTGCCTCGCCCTGAGACCATTGGGCCCAGAATTCCCTGGCCTGTGAGGGGACTCTGGTCAGTCAGACTGGCCCTTCACATGCCTGGCGGGGGGCCTCCATCCTTGCTCCTCAAGGGAATGGCATTTCCCTCCATGTGGGACATTCGCCAGAAGAGGTTCCCTCAATCAACCCCCACCACCTCGGAAAGCCAGCTCTGAGGCCCCTCAGGTTTCACTGAGAGCTTACAGGAGTCTCCGTGGGTGGGAGAACTGTGGAGTGACTTTTAAAAGCATATTTACGAGGTTTAAAAGCCACAGGGAGTGAGAGGTGCGTTTGTTACTTGACTCTAAAACCTCAGCAGATACAGTTTTAAAAATTCATGGGTCAGGGGCGCCTGGGTGGCACAGCGGTTAAGCGTCTGCCTTCGGCTCAGGGCGTGATCCTGGCGTTATGGGATCGAGCCCCACATCAGGCTCCTCTGCTAGGAGCCTGCTTCTTCCTCTCCCACTCCCCCTGCTTGTGTTCCCTCTCTCGCTGGCTGTCTCTATCCTGTCGAATAAATAAATAAAATCTTTTAAAAAAAAAAAATTCATGGGTCAGGCCAACAGCAGCCATTTGCTGAAGTGTGGCCGTGACAGGCACCGTCGTCCTCGGCCTCCTGCCCCTCCCACCCTGGGCTGACCTCCCCAAATAAGAAGGATCATGGGACAGGAATAAAAGTTGGGAGATCTGGATTTAGGTCCCCGATCTGCCACTCACTGATCGGGTGACCTTAGGCAAATTTTGCTTTTTGGCACCTCGGTGCTCTCAGCTGTTAAAGGGGACAGGACGATGAGGGCGGATCCCCGAGGTCCCTCCGGGTTCCGACACTCTGTGCCTGGCCTGGGACCCCACCCCGCCGTCCTCTCTGCAGACCCTGCCAGCACAGACATCTCATCCCGCTCCCTCAATTCAAGGATCTGCTAGGGTGCCACATCAGGGAGCCCTAACATAAAGTCGGAGGATGCGGACAGCTTGATTAAACTTTAGTGGGGGAGAGCGCTAAGCCAGGAGTCAGAAGAGCTCTGGGTGGCCCTAGGCTAGGCCTAAGGCCTCAGTTTCCTCCTCTGCAAAATGAAAGGTTTGTGCTTCATCTCCAGCATTGACACTGTGATGCTGTGGCAAGTTGCTATGGGGTCAGGGGTCAGGGGATGTCCTCGGTGGTCCCCCCCCCCCCCACCGCCCACCAGCTGGATTGCCACTCTTGGTGAAGGAGTGGTGTCTCTTGACCTTGCCCGGGAGCCTGGCTTCATGGAGAGGGAGCTGGGTGCCCTCACCTCTATTCTTGGCTCTTGCTTTTGGATTCCATTCAGAGAAATCCTGACAAGCAACATGCCAGAGGGCGGCCGCCTGCTGGCTCTGCAAGGAAGGCCAGATGGAGCCGTGTACTACCCTGCTTCCCAGAAACCCCGGAATCCTCAAATCTGCAGGCCCTCAAAATCTCTGGCCAAGAGGGAGCTGGGAGTGAGAGGCCAGCCCAACCAGGAGAAACGCAGAACATCCATCACCCCCGCTCTGCTTCCTTCTCCTTCTCCAGGTTACAGGGTGGGCGCTATCCTCCAAGCAAGGACCGAGCCACGGATTTTGGGGGCCCCAGGGATGGGCATGGACAGAGATGTCACTGGCTTCCTCCACCCATCATTCCTGGGTCTCTTGATCATAAAAGCGAGCTCTTCAAGTCTAACCTCAGTCCTTCTTGCTACTACAATTTTTCTCTTGATCTTTCCTCCGTGGATATAAAGGACAGTTGCTCTGCCGCCCTCACACACCATCCCCCACCCCATCTGTCTTTTCTTCCAGACTTATGTTTCCTACACTCAGAACTGCTTGAGATAATATATAATTTGGGGGGGGGGGGTAGGGAGGGAGGCAAGACAAGAGTGGGTGTGGGGACAGATTCCCTTCCAATTATGTCTAGCTCAGGCTGATGCTAGTGTCAGTTTGCATTCCCTGAACACGTAGGAGCCTAGAAGCAAGGAGGAAGCAAGAGATGAAGAGATGCTCACCACCCCAGCCTTCGCCATGTGCAGACCAAAGGAGCCTGGGTGGCTGGGAATGGAGGGATCAGGAAGGTGGTCTGTCTGGGAAGAGGTGGGAATCTGGAGCCCCCTTCCCTCAGCTCTGCGAACTGTTCCCTCTGGCCTCAGGTCCCCATTCTCATGGGACTTAGCTGTGATGTGCGGCCTTCCCCTGCCCACTCAGAGTTCCCTGCTCCTTCACTTCCTTCACACATGAGTTTGAGGAATTGAAATGGATGCCAATTTTAGTCAAAAGTGATCAAAAGAAACCAGAAAAGTAAAACTGTTATCCCCAAAATCTCAAGGAGAGTAGTTTAAGGCAGATGGAATGGCTTTTTTTTTTTTTTTTTTTTTTTTTTTTTTTAGCTTTTACATTGGCACAGATAATTGGGAGATGAGTGTGTCTGCAATGTTGATGGTAGAAACTCCAAACCTCAGCAGGTTTGCTCTCAGGCTGGGAATGGGCAGGAGGCACAGGCAACTCTGGCCTTTTCATGAAGATTCTCCCACAGTGTGACTGCAGAAAAGCAGCCAGGAGTACTGAGCACCCTCCTGGAGTCACCCTGGTCTATCAGGCAAGGAGGGAGTGATGGTGACCTGGCTGTCCTCAGAAGGGAAGGCCCCCTATCTGCCCGTCTATGGCTCATGCCCTCATCCCCTCGTTCTTCCAGAGACAGAGACTGGAGCAGAGGAGAAGGCTTTTCTTTTCTTTTCTTTCTTTCTTTTTTTTTTTTTTTAAAGATTTTATTTATTTGACAGAAAGAGAACACAAGCAGGGGAGCAGGAGAGGGAGAAGCAGGCTCCCCGCCGAGCAGGGAGCCTGACGCAGGGCTCAATCCCAGGACGCTGGGATCATGACCTGAGCCGAAGGCAGACACTTAACGACTGAGCCACCCAGGTGCCCCAAGGAGAAGGCTTTTCAAAGGCTATTCTGCACCTGGCGGTTTCCTACACACGATGGTGCTGGGTAGCGGGTGGAACAGAGATGGAGCGCGCGCATCACCCTCCCCACCCCCCACAAGGAGCCCCCAGCCACAGGCATCTGATTTCTAAGCCGGCCGCTGAACTCTTGACAGTGAGCTCCAGGAACTGACAGTGGCAGGCACAATGAGAACAGACGGTACCTGGGCAAACTCCGCGGAGCTGACCCCGGGAAAGGGGCAAGAGGTGCAGTGCCTCACGCCGACCTGCCGCGGAGGCCAAGGCAGGGTAGAGGGGCCCAGCTGGAGGACGCCCTGAGCACAGCAAACCGAGAGGGTCGGGAAGATGGGGGGTGCACTGTGGAGAAGGGGAAGGTCGGGAAGGAAGAAATGTGGGTGGGAGGATGCTGGCGTCTTTTAATCAAATGCAAATGTAAGGCGGCCGGCGTGCAAACTGACAGGTCTAATTTTTGTGTCTGCTGTTTGGGCGGTGTTTGGAAAGACACGAGCACCCTGCGGGAGGTGCTTCTTGAAAACTTGCTCTGCACACACAGAGAAGACCTACAAACGAGTCATCCGGTGAACTCTGTGGTGATGAGACAGCACCGACAGAGGCAGGGCCCAAGGACACCAAAAGGAGAGAAGGGGGCATCCTGGAGATGAGGGGCCTGGCTGCAGGTGGAGGGGAGGAGGGGAGGCTGGAGGCAGGCTGGTGGCAAAGGGGGCAGTTGAGGGTATGCTAAGGCTCAGGCGGAAGGGCCCAGGGAAACACAGGGATCCAAGCACAACCAACCTGGGGCCTCCAGGGCCCAAGAGCTGCATCTCCCCCACCAGAAGGGAAGCTCCCTGAGGACAATACCCATGTTTCCCCCACCCGACTGGTGGGTCCTTGGGCAAAGGGCTGAGTGTCCCCCAGCAGGACAGGGGCTCCTGAGGGCAAAGCCCTTGTCTCCCCTATCAGGCTCCCAGAGGACAGGGGCCGTGTCTCCTTCCTCTACGACCTCATGCAATGGGGGTGGATAGACAACAATGACATACTACGACAAAGCCCTCAGCTAGTGCCTGCAAGTGCCAGGCACTGTGCTCAGTACATTCTGGACGTTAGCTCACTGACTCTCGGTAGCAATCTTATGAGACAGCTACCATTCAACATACTTAACAAGTGAAGAAACTACAGCTCAGAGAGGATAAATCGGCCTAGGGTCTCAAGGCAAGATCTGAGCTCAGGACTGACTCCATTCTCTGTGTCCTTCCTCCCAGAACCCCAAGAGACTAAGGGTGATGGCTTAGGATATACAGAGCTGCTGCAAACAGCTTGAGTTGAGAAGCTGGGAACTTTATGACTGTGATTCAGAGATACAGTTTCAGCAGGAAACCCAATCTCTATGCAGCGTGTGGGAAAATGGCAGAAATCCAGCCCCTGCCCAGCCCCAGGCCAGAATGGGCTCCTCTGGCTCAGAAGCAGGGCTGGTTCCTCTGTGGCAAATCCCTTCCCACCCCCCCCCATCAGACAACCTACCCCTAAGGCAAAGCCAGGGGGTCTCCCCCCACCCCAGCACCCTGGCCCCAACCTCCTATTTGTGGAAGTAATGGGTCAGCATCAAACCCATGCACCTGTTCTCCCCTGAGATCAGGGAAGGAGCCAGGATGTCTTGGCCTCACCGCCCCCCCCAACCAGATGTGCTCCCAGCTGTGTGTTAAGCAGCCACTGGGGTGGATTTCATGCCTTCCAGCCCTGGAAGGACCTTTCAAGGACCACCAGTGGGGTTGGAAGCCAATGCAGGGACCGGGGACAGGGAGGGACAGTTCCCAAGGGCCTGGTGTGGAGAGGGGACATACATACCCAGGCTAAAGCTATAGGTCAGGTCTGAGTCTCCTTCCCTAACCAGAGGTGAGGACATTGCCAGTTTCACCCTGCTCTAGATGGATCCAGGCCCTGAGCTAAGGACTAGGGGTGCGTAATGAACAATCTTTGACTACCTTCTTCATATCTGCTTTCAGTTCAACCATTTATTTCATAGCGTCTCTATTTTCTTTTCATTGAAGTCTAAACGACCACCAGGCTGACGTAGTACCTTAAAAACTCTGGACAAAGCCAAAGTGCTTCTCTCTCCTTGGGATGGGTCAGTCAGAGCCCACCCCCACGCCCCTGAGGGGAGACTGGCTGCTGTCTTGGACAGGGCAGGCACGGAGCTGTGGGCACCCGCGTTCCACCACGTGGGCAAGGGGCAGAAATGCCGGTCCGCGGTACACATGAATCAGATATGTGGAGCGGAGCGGAGCAGAGCAGAGAGAGCAAGAACGTGGAGCACGTGAAGGTGCTCAGTACAGCGAGTTTCTTTTACCTGGAAAACCAGGCTGGTCCCTGCAAGTCAGCTCTGTGTCTGTGTCCTCTGATAAAGTCCCTCCCCTTTGGCTTAAGCTGCCTCCAGGGGGCTTCCACAAATACAACTGAGAGTCTGAACAAAAATATCAGAGCTGAACTGAAACAGGGTCAATAATGAGCCAATCTGTGAATGAAGCAACTGGAATCCCTGGTTGACACTGGGGTCTGCAGAGCCAGGGTGATCAGGATAAGGAAGCACAGGGGGTCTGCAAGCCTGCAGGGGAGGGGGCCAGAGCGCCAACCCTACTGATCACCTCTGGCGTGCCAGGCGCTCCCTACGCTCTTCTGTGTAATCTTCACAATCACCCCACGTAGTGGGTCACAAGCCCCATTCTACAGACAAGGAATGGGCTCACAGAGTGCTAAGGACAGCCAGCCAACAGCCATCAGAGTTCACTTGAACCCTCACAGGCACGACACTTTCTATTACCCTAGGCCATCAAGGTCCCAGAGATATACAGGGCTCCAGGCCAGGCCACCAGAGTCTTGATGCCTGTCCCCTATAACATGATGTGCCGGTCCCTCCGGACTGTCAGAACAGGTGTGCAGGGTGGAGGAATGAACACAGATGGCGGTGAGGGCAGAAAAAGCGTATCAACCACAGACTCCACCCACTGTCCCCAGCCTGGCAGCAGGACCTAAGACGGTCCAGGGAACGTGCTTGGCTCCCCGCTCCCCGCGCCACCACTCTTCTAGAGGAGACATCAGAGTGCAGAGCACTCTGGAATAAAGGACCTGGGCAGCCGCCCAGGAGGGTTTGCCATGCCTGTGGACTCTGCCAGGCCAGTGTTCTCCACTGGCGAGAGGCCCTGGAGCACAGTGCTTAAGGAGGCAGATGCGTGAGCTACACCGCTGGGCGGGGCGGGGGGGCGGGGGGGTCATACCCAGGCTCCTCCACTTCCTGGCTGTGTGACCCTGGGGAAGCTACTTAACCTCTCGGTTTCCTCATCACTAAAATGAGACTAAAAACAGCACCCAACTCCCCAGGTTGTTCTAGGTGACACAATGAATTAATCTACATAAAGTGCTTAGAACAGTGCTTGATACATAACACATAATAAATGACAGATATTATTACTGTGAGTCCTTGGGTCTTCCATGTAGCTAACTCCCCACTCCCAAGATGCAGCACTCTGGAAAATCGAATCTAGAAATCAGGGGCTACAGGCCAAGGGGGAACAAGAGAAGAAAAGAGCAGCGGTGCTCTGAGAGCCCTCTTGTGCAGCCCTCAAGGCATCCTCCCAGATCCGGGAGCTAGGGCGTCTGACCCCGTGTTACCACCAAGAGCCTGAGGTTGAAGCCTTGAGTGGCTTATTCAAGATCCACGGTTAAGAGTGACAGATCAGGGGCGCCTGGGTGGCTCAGTCAGCAAAGCGTCTGCTTTCGGCTCAGGTCATGATCCTAGGGCTTTGGGACTGAGCCCCCATGTCAAGCTCCCTGCTTAGCGGGGAGTCTGCTTCTCCCTCTCCCTCCGCCCCTCCCCCTGCTTGTGCTCACACACTCTCTCTCCCCTTCCAATAAATAAGTAACATCTTAAAAAAAAAAAAAAAAAGAGTGACAGATCCAGGATTCACAGTGGGACAGACCAGAGAAGAGCTTATCCTAGGCTGACATTCCTCCTGATTATTCTCTCCATCCTCAGCATGGCCACCTCGGCCCTGACCCTTCATGTCCTCTCGGGAAGCCCTCTCCCCAAAAGCCTTCCTTCAGCTCCTGGGCACTGCTCGGTCACAGCACTGGCCAAAAACCCTGTTTTTGCCCATCTGCGGTCTGCTTCCTAGACTAGACAGTGAGAGCCTTGGGAAGCGGGGGCTGGCACACAGTTGGCCCCTGAGGAATGTTTGCTGGGGCAGGAAAGAACGCGTTCCTACAGACCTGGGCTCTCAGGATCAGTGCACGACTGTTCAGCCTAAAGGTTCTAGAATGTCTGGAGGGCATGGGAAGCAAAAAGATGCCTCTTCTTGTGCAAGAGGCAGTGGAGTCTATGGTGAAATGGATGAGTCTGAATCAAGCCCCATTTGAATCTTAGCTTTACTATGAACTTGCCAAGGGACGTTGGACAAACCATGTGGCCTCCCCTGACTCCTCTAAGTTTCCGCATACTTCATTCAGTCTTGTGCAAGGGTGGGGTGGCCAGTGTACAGAAATGCACCAGGAGGGGCACACTACACTGGCTGTTGAAAAACACAAAACACCCCCATACCAACGGGCAAAGTAAGTGCTCCCTTGGGCCCTTAGGTGCTCCTACCACGCTGGTCACGTGGGCCCGTCCTCTGGGACTCCCACAATTCGGCATCCACAGAGTAAACATCTGGCCTAGCGGAAGGCCCCCAAGATTCCTCCGGTTCTGCAGACTGCGAGAGTTGTGAAATATTTTGCATGTGACCCTTGATTAATATCTCATTGTGAGGATGACATGGGCTTATACAAGCGAGGCGCCCAGCACAGCCGGCAAACAGTGAGTGCTCAATAAATGTTAGTCATCATTTTGCTCATCTCCACTGACTCATGTCTGGGAGTGTTCCATGGTCTGCCACGGATCCTCAGGATGAAGGTTTCTGGCCTACCTGCAGAGTCCAAAACCTTGACTAAGGTCTCAGGCACTGCGTGCTTCCTTCTAGGGAGCCCAAACCCTGCAGCCAGGCCCTTGGTGGCCCCAAAGCTACGAGCTTAGCCGAGGTGCCAAGCAGGGCGGCCTTGCCCTGGCACTCCTGGGCTTCAGGGTGGCAGCAAGAGCAGCGGCAGCCTCTCCAGCCTGCCCACTGTGAGCAAACCCCACTGGGTGGGCAGGGTGTTAGGCAGCACAGAGATTGAGCCTTGCCCCTGCGCCCAAGAAGGCCGCCCCTCATGGTGGCTGCTGTCCTTCACAGCGGCTGGAGCTGCAGCAACAGCACTGGCCTGTCTCCCTGCCCCCGGGTAGGCACCGCTGCCTTCTCTGCTGTCGTAACGCCCCCTCCCCGGAGCAGCAGCGAGGGCCAGGGTGACAGGGAGGCCCTGGACACCACGTTACCATCAGGGCCAGGGAAGATCCGTGTAGGACAGGATCTATACACTCAGGCAACCCCTGAACTCTAGGACCACACCTCCTGGGGATGCCCAGATTCCAGGACAAAACCAAGTCCACTAGGACCAAACATCCGAGCTCCTGTTACAGCAGAACTCCATGGCAACGTCCAGGGCATGGCAGCTGGGAACAGTCCGGTGGCATCTTGAGGAACAGAGGAAGGTGAAGACCTGAGTGTAGGATAAGGTTCCTCCTAATCCTTCACCAGGGCACCCTCCCTCCCTGGGGACCCTTCTACCCCGGGGTGGGGGGCGCTGTTCCCTTCGCTCCCTGAAGGACCATCTGCTCCAAGGGCTCCTAGCCAGCTAGTCCCAATCCTGTCCTCCCACTCCATCCAAGCAAAGCTGGGTGACGGGAATGCATCTCCCCTTGTGCCAAGCGTTTCTGATTCCCTTAATAGCTCCCCACCTTCCAACTCCTACAGGAAGGCATCCTGGATGGAACAAGTAAGCTAGGAGCTGAAATGGGGCCCCCACACTACTTATGCCCACTCTCAGGCTGGGTTGTGCGTTGGTTCTGCTGTGTACAGTCTGGTTCATGCCTTGCTGCAGGCACGCCCCAGAGCTGGGGGGTGGGGGTGCAGTACCAATCCCTGGGCAGGGCAGAGAGCTGCACCTCAGGCCTCATCAGAGCTGCTGCTAACCCAAGGGACCTCCTCTGGGCACCGAGACGTCCTCTCTCTGTGCCTCTGGACTCTGCAGGGGGAGCGAGGGCGATCTTCACTCAAGCAAACAGATTCAGAACTTGAGAGGCCCTGGGCTGGCTGATCTCATCAGTCTGCAATCTCTCCAAAGCACCAGTGGGCACCGGATTCTTTTGGGGATCCTTTGGGGCAAACCTTGATTGCTCTCCTCTGTTCAAATGTTGCTCTGTTCCAAAGTCAAGCCCCAGTGCCCTCCACTCGGGTCCGTCACGCCCCTCCCATCCTGCCTGTCCAGTCTCATTCCCTCTCTCACTTCGTGTGCCATCTCTCCTCTAGCAGACAGGACCCCATGATCAAGCCCCTCATTTACCTCCTCCTTCCATTCTCTAGTCCCTCCCAACCTTCCTTTGAAACCACATCACTTCTCCAGAACTTCCCCTCCTCGCCCGCTGCACCCATGCACACACTCGCCCCCTCCACGTACAGACTCTTGCTCCCCTTAGCCTTTCCGAATTTTGTCACGGCACCTGCCACAACTGCCCGGCACGGGAATGAGCACGATCCTTCTCGCCTCCTCATCTAGCCTGTTGGAACCTAGCAGGCAGGGCCCAGGGCCACAATCTCAAGGGCACAGAGCTTTGTCCACAGGGAACGCTTGAGAGGTTGATTCTGAACCCTGTGGAATCCAACTCAGCTTCAGGGAGGTGGGGGAGTCTCGAGGCTCCTGGAAGCAGCATGTCATAGGGGTTAAGTTCAAACCCTGGCTCTGCTGCTCACTTGATTCACTAGCTTTGGGCAGATTCTCTACAGTTCAGGTCCTCAGTTTCCCCATTTGTAAGTACCAGGACCGCGGGATGATTGTGAGCACTGACTTCTTATGCGTCATACACCAAGTGATGGATACCGTTAGATTACCGTATGCTCTGGGCCTACTTGCTCCCCCCAGCAGAGTCAGGTCTCAGAGCTCCTGGGAGGCAGCTCCTCAGCCTGGGATGGTGGGGGTGCTGGGCCCCGTGGCAGCTTAGGGAGCCTGCAGAGAAAGCCAAGGCCTCCTGGGTGGCTGCCAGCTTCCCCAAAAGGGAAGGGCCTGTTTAGCGAGTCACCAAGGGCAAAGGGAGCCTGTGTCCTCAGAGCGTGAGGAGTAACCAGCAGTCACAGTGCTTTTCTGGGAGAGCAGCCAGGGACACCGAACCCCTGCAGCCTCCGCCTGGGGGTCTCTTTGAGGGAAATAGCTCCACCCTGGTCATATTTCAGACTCTTTCAAACCTGTCCAACTCCTGCATACACACAACACATGCACACAAATGTACCTTTAGTATGTGCCTAGTTGCCAGAGGCCAGCGGGTGCCCCACATGACACACCCTGTGTTCACACCCTGACTCCCAACCTCGCCTATGTTCTTAGGGTTAACGGACATAGGCCATACGCCCTCTGAGCCCAGTACCTCCACACACTCACCCAAGCCTTGCTCTTCCAACACTCACTATCCTTCCACCCAGCCTGAGGTCCCAGCTTACAATCTGGCTCTCCATCAAAACACCTGGGAATTAGGACATGACTCTGCCTCCCAGACCAGATCACACTCAACGGCAACACCCCAACTGGATACCTGCAAGACGACCCTGGATTCCCTGGGGACCAACGCGGGGAGCACTGACAGCACCCCTTAGGTCTGCTGGGCTGTGCTTGCTTTTGGTTTCCACATCCCCAGGGCACAAGAGCGAGCACCCCAAGTCCAGAGCGAGAGCTATGGCCCAGAAATTAGAGGGCTGCAGAGAACGCGCCCACTCCAGTGGCCCTGAAGTGTGTCATTGAGATGTCTAAAATAGACCCGACCATGGCCCAGGCCCAGGCCCAGGCCCAGCCCCTGCGGAGCCATGGCCGCCTTGCTGAGGTCTGGCTGGAGCTGACTTGGAGAACTGTGTGTCAAACGCTCGATGTACAACAGCGCTGGCAGCAAGAGCCTGGAACCTGCCCGAGCCCACGCTCTCAGGGTGAACCTGCAGCCCATAGCTGGGCTGGGCTCCATGCTCTCCCACCCCCATCCCCACCCCAGCACCACAATGGGCCCGAGGAGTCTGGGGGCTCTGGCTACGTCCCTATTCTCCTCCACTTCACTTCCCACCCCTGCAATTTGCCCCTTCTCCTGCCAGAAGCACAGGCGCTGATAAAAGATGAGAAGCCCTGACCCACCCCCCTTATTCCAGGCACACGTGCTGTGCCCACCTCAGCCCACGGCAGTGACCGTGCTGGACACACCCTTGGCACAAGGCTAATCCTCCCTCAGCCTCCAGCTGGGAAACAGAAACAGCTGCTGGGGCGCCTTCCCAGCCGGCACCTTGATCTCTGCTGGTCAGAGGGCAGCAGAGACCTGTGTGCACTGAATGAGGCAGAACGGAACCCTGGAGGCTCTGGTTTCGTCTCAGGATGCCTGGTCCCCAGAAGCAACATGAAGGAAAGTGTGGGAGATAGTGTCCACTTTGAGGGCTGACCCAGCGTTCCAAGGGCTTCTATGGACAGAGCGTGCCCACGCAGGGCCAGTGAGCTGTGCCTGGCCCCCTGGCCCTTCCTGTGCACGAGAGGGAAGGCTGCAGGCTCCAGGGACTTCAAACGCATCTGGGTAATCCAAACAGGGTGTGGGAGGAGGTCAGCCAGCGCAAATGAGAAACATGTGGCGTGCGTTTCCCCTCCGCTGGCTGGCTAGCACAGGGTTTCCAGGCAGCAAGAGAAGGCTGTGGGGAGAAGGCCAGGTTGGACCCAGAGAACACTCTGCCAGGTGCTGAGATGCAGACGTTAGGAGCAAGCGGGGGGTGCGGTCCAGGTGGGGAGCAGGACTCCACTAGGCCCAGGAATCAGGGTGAATGGGTCGGCTCCTCTTCCTATCAAAGTCTTATTCCAAAAAGAAAGATAAATGGAAGGAAAATTAAAACAGGTAACAAAGGGAGAAAAGCTGTGGTGGAATAAGGCTAGGCGCCTGACCTCAAATATAAGAGGGGGCATCTGAAAGGCAGGCTAGCTTCACCTGTAAGGATCCAGATGGCAGGTCTGGACCCATGGGTGGAAATTCTCAGAAAGAAGAATCTTAGCTCAACAGGCTCTCCAATAATGAGCGCTTTCCAGGAAAATTAGGTAGTGAGCCCTCTGTCACTAGGAGTGTGTAAACAGAACACCCACCTGCCTCTGATGCTATAGAGGGATTAATTTCAGCTTGAGGTGTGGGTGGCTCAACTAGACGTTTCCATCCTGTGGTTCTGTGAGATCCCAGGGGAGGGTGGGGAAGGGGGGGATTTTTCTCTCTCTGGCTGTTCAAGGAGACCCTGCAGTGTGGGACAGAGGTGGGGCAGAGATGGGGCGGCAGCAGGGTGCCCAGCTGCAGTGAGGAGCCCCAGGGGCTCTGCTCAGCCTGCTCAATGCACGCCTGGCTCTCCCTTGAGCCCCAAAGAGCACCCTGCCCCTTCAGCACTTGGGGTCAGAGGCTGTGAGGAGTGGGTATGTGTGTGTGTGCAGGGACAGTTTCAGAGAGGTGGAAGATGGAAGTCAGCAGGACAAAATATCTAGTGTTGGCAGCCCAGGTCTGGGGACAGGTCATGGGGGGGAGGGGCAGCTATAGCCACAGCAGCAGATATATGTGTTTTGGGGGGGGGGCGCGGATATAGAACAAGAGGGAAGTATCAGAAAACACCCCAGGATTCCAGATGACTTGGTCCTGTTAGCCATTCAATCCACATCTAGAAGGGGCCTATGGCCTGGGACTGGAGCCTCCACTGATGGTAAAGGACATCTCCCTGGGTTGGTTTATGCTTTGGGAAAGCAGAGAAGCTCCAGGCACTTGGGCTCCATCTGCTTCTCCCCAGGGCAGAGGAACTGCCCCCAAGACCGCCTCACGCATCCACCCGTTACTCTCAGAAGCAGAGCTGTGGCCGCCGTGTGAAGAGAACAGCTTTGCTACAGCAGTATGAACAAGGCAATGACCGAAGGGTAGGACCAGGGCCTGGGTGGGGCCCCTGGAGAGCACGAAGCCTGGACAGAGAAGAAAAAGTTCTGAGCATGTGAGAAAAGAAATGTTCTCAGTGCTAACCTTGCGGAAGGCAGGAGGCCCTGCCAATGGAAGGTTCTATGCCAGTTTCTCACAATGCATGCCCACCTTCAGACCCCCACCCCTTGGCACAGCCCTTCCTTCAGCCTGTGACTCTATAAGCATCCCCTGCTCTCCCCAGGGGGAGCCTAGAGGTGAGCTTTGTCCTCCTGTTTCTGCTAGGCCTCTGGAGAACCCCTAGAAGGCCTCAGGAGCGGCTCTGGCGTGGAGCCTCTGACGTGAGGGTGCTAGGGGAGCCTGCACATATCACCTGCCTCCTCTGGGCATCAGTGCTTTTGGGAGAACTCACCATAACTCCTCCACCCACCCAGACCCCCCAGTGCATTGAAGAAAAAGGAAGTAATTTCTTCTCTTCCCCTCTTCAAAGCATCCCAGAACACATTCTCTAGAGTAAATCCCATCCTCACCACCCCCCTAAAACCAGTATCAACCAATTGGCTTAGAAATGGATGACTTCCGGACTTCCTTCCCCTGTTCTGTTTGCCCTGAGCCTCTGAGGGCCTAACTGTTGTCATGGCAACCCTTCCCATAGGTCCGGACGCCCTCTTGAAGAAGTGGGACCGGGCTCGGTTCCTTTACACCCTGACCTTGGGGCTGCCTTAGCTGTTCCGTTCTGTCCCTTTGCCTAGAGGTTGAAGAAAGCAAAACTGAACGCGTGGGGAGTCAACAGACTGATTTTCCTTTGAGATCCTTAGGCCCAGGGGTGATGAGGCAGGAAGAATGTGGTTTGGGAGGGTATTATGTATTAAAATAGCCTGGGACATTTTCAAGATCTGACCACCTTCATCTGCAGCCCCCTCCCCATCACTATATGTAGGGAAAAGCCGTGAGAGGGTCTCTTCCATTCACAAATGGGGAAACTGGGTTCCAGAGGAGGTCACAGAGCTTAGAACTTCCACACAGGGAACTCAGGACTGCAGCCTCCTACCCTGCCCCAGGCCCAGGTGGGGTGACATTTCCCCTCTGAGCCAAACTGCCAGGGTCCAAAGATCTGATTCTTGGGATTGCCCCATTTTCCCCCCGGCACTCACCCCTCAGCCTTCTAGGTTTCCAGGGTTCCCCGGTGGGACCCTAGTTATTTGGCAGCTTTTCCAAAGGAAGCAAAGGGGCACGGAGCCTGCCTAGACCATCTGGGTCCCAGCTGATTTCTGGGAAGGGAGTGATCGAATTTCAGCTCTTCTCTTTTATTCCAGAAAGGCTCTTATTTGGAGCTGCCTCACCCCCTCTCCCCACAGAACTGGGTCTTGGCAGCTTCTTGGGTCTGGGATGGTACCAAGGAGTATGTAACCTTTGACCCTCAGCCCCCAAAATAGGGAACAAATACTCTGTTTTTAGCCACCATCCTGAGGCATCGAGGCAGTCATTCTTCTTCTCAGAGGCCACCCTGCTCTCCAGTGAAGGCCAGTCCTGACAACCTGGAACACCTTCATGAGCTTGGAGAGACTGAGCCAGCTCTGTTGTCCCCTGGTGCCCAAACAGATCAGTCTACCCTCTACCCCAACTCTCACCTTCACGCAAAAGAGAGATTTTGCCTGAAGGCACTAGCTCCCACCCCCCACCACCACCCTGTAATGCCAAGCACTGTCCCCCAGAACCTACCCACATGCCCCCCACCACCCTGAGATGCCAAGCACTGTCCCCCAGAACCTACCCACACGCCCCACCTCCACTTTGGTCCTCACAGCCCCAAACAGTCCAACATGTTTGCCAGACTATCCACCCTCTCCCCCCAGCAGAGATCTTAGCCCCTAAGCCCCTCTGCAGGGTCAGCAGGGCAGGCTGGTGGCCCATGTCCAGAGACATTTGCCTTGGTCAGACCCCTCTTGACCTGCTGACTCCCCTTTCTCAGGGGGGCCTCCCAGATGGAGCCAGTGACTTAGGAACACGAGCAGACCCCCCTTCCATCACTAACTCAGAGATGGCTCTCATAAAGCCCTCGATGCTTTTCCTCAACTGGGAAGTTGGCGGGGGGGGGGGGGGGAGTTTCTCCCTATCTCCAAGGTTCCTGAGAGGCAGCAGCACCAGTGTGCTTTGGGAATGACAACCACTGAACAGGAGTAAGGGACCCCAGCTCAGCTTCCCCCACTCTCCTGCCCTCCACTCCCACCCCAGCCAGCTCTAAGACTATCTGTCAGGGTTTCTGAGGTTACTGTCTCTTGAAGAACAACTAAGGAGGCAGCCAGGTCCTGGGGCTGTGCTGGGTCTTGCCTGTCTGGGGACAGCCCAGATCAGCTAAGACATCCCAAACAACGGAAGCCCTGACCTTGAAAAGGGAACTGTGCCCTCTACTTTTCTGAGTCCTTGACACTCCCTTCACTTCCCCAGAACACAGACACTCAAGTCCTCTCCTCTAGCACCATCCACACCCCATCCACATCCGCTTCTTAGTGCCTGGGGAATGTGTCTCCCTCAGCCGGCCTGCGATGCCTCAGACACAATTCAATTATCACCTCCTTAAGCTTAAGGACCTCTCCTTTCCAGTCCTCCCCTATCACGGGGTCCCCTTCCATTTTCTCGATAGCCCTCCTGATGTCTGGAATTATTTTATTTCTTCATTGTCTGTCTCATCCCATTAGACTGTAAGCTCCTTGAGGGCCACACACGGCACAGGGGTGGCACACTCCCTTTGCAGCATGAGGCTGCCCTGTCAGCTTCTGCACACCCGAACCCCCAACCCCGACTTATCCGTGTGAGGCCAGGGCCTTCAGGAGGGGCTTTCCTAGGAAAAAGGCTGCTCTTCCCCTCTTTGCCCTTGTCCAGTTTCCTGACTGCCTCTGCAAAGCCCAAATGCAGCCTGCTAGGGAGGCTCCCAATCCAAAGCTCCAAGGGACTGTTGCCCCTGGTCAGCGGTTCCTCGTGCTGGCCCCACCGGGGTCTGGGGGTCAGGGGATGACAGCAGCAGGTCCAACCAGTCTTCTCCAGCTCTGCGTTCTCCACGGCTGCCAGACCAACACCCCCATCCTCCATCCACCCCACCCGCCCCATCTCCTCCAGCCGGTCCTTGGACCGCAGCCCGCGTCGGCCCCGCCCCTTCACACGCGCACGGACCCGCCCCTTCCCAGCCCCCAGCGGGGCGGGCAGCCTGCCTGGTACCCGGGAAGCTCGGGTCCCTCGGCGCCGGAGGACCCACATCCCAGCCACCGCAACAAGTCGGCGGAGCCTAGGAGGCCCGCTCGGGCTCCAGGCCTTGCCGCCGACCTCCCGTGGCCCCGGCACGACCCGGGCCGGCTCCGGAGGCGCGGCAGCCCTGCGTCCTGCACATCCCGGATCTATCCCTCTCCGGGCGAGGGCTCTCCGAGGAACGCGAGCGCAGTTCCGGGGCCCGCTCCGGGTTTTTTGCATAGACTCTTCAGGCTTGGAGAACAATGGAGCAGCTCTCTGCGCTTCCTCCGCCCGAGCAAGCTTTGTTCCTCCCTTCCCGCCCGCTCGGCTTCCATTAGCCAAAGGGCAAAAGCTTCCCAGTCAACCAGGAGTCTCCGCGTGAGAGCCCAGACCTGTCCACACTCTGTAAAAAACCTGGGGGGTAGGGGTTTGGGCCAGAGCCTGGGCCGAGGTACAGGACGAACATCCAGATGCGCACAGCTGGCTGCCCGCCCGCCCCCTGGCCCCACACGCGTCTCCTTGCCAGAACCCCCACACCCGGGAAATCCGACTCGCGCTCCCACCGGAGATCCACAGAGGAAGTGGAGCCTCGGCTCTGCTCTGGGGCCAAACAGCCCTCACATCTGCTTTCCCCACATCTGTCCTCTAGATCCGGGCTCTCACTGGGCTCTCCCCTGGCAATGCTGGATGCTCTCTTGCCAAGCATAGAGCACAACACAACTGAGGTTTCCATCAGCCCCAGATTTTGCCATATTAGGATTCTGGGCTTTAAAATTCGAGGAAGCTCATGGGGCTCTATTTCTGAGAATCTGTGACCCCCACACCATTGTCCAGGCTCACCTCAGCAGGCCAGAGCAGAGCCTGGGCTCTTGCCTGGTGACATCTTTAAGAAGACGCACTTCAGCCATGCCCATCCCGAGGTAGGCCAGCCCTGCACATCTGGGCCCAATGCCCCCTCACAACCTGACCGAAATCTGGAGAGCCCTACCGGAAGAGGAGAAAAGAGGGGGGGCTGCGCTCTCCCCACACCTTCCCTTGCAGCTGGCTAGGAGAAAGCCAGGGGTGGGGCGGGGAGGCAGGACTTACCCAGCATCTGGCTGAAGAGCAGCTGCTCCAGGTCTCCCAGCACGGTCACCACGAGCTCGGGGTCCACCTTGAGGAAGGCGCGCTCCTCCTGGCCCTTGGCGGAGGGCACGGGCCCGGAGCCCTTTTGCGCCTTGGCCTTGCTAGAGAGCAGCTCGTCGTCCGACTTGCCATCGTCGCTCACGGCTGCCTCAGGAGCCTTGCTGAGCGGCTTGACCTCGGCGTAGGGGCCGCGCGGGATCCGGCTCGGCTTTCCCAGGCTGGGCGCGAGGGGAGCCAGGGGGGTCTTGACGCCGCTCGCCGGGCTGCCCTTTGCCTGGAAGAGCGAGTGCTCCGACTTGGACAGCGTCTTGGACATAAGCGGAGCCTCGCGGCCTTTGGACCCCGCCTTGCCCAAGCCCTTGGGCGCCTTGGCCATATCGTCGCTCCACTCGGGCTCATAGAGCTGCAGCTTTTTCTCCGAGTCGGTGAGGAACGAGAGGTTGGTGAGCGACTTCTGTTTGCGCAGGTTGGAGGCGGGAGGCCCGCCGGGAACTCGGCCGTCCACGCTGCCAGACTTGAAGACCTTCAGCTCGGCCGCGCTGGCCTTGGCCATGCTGCCGCCGCCGCCGGGCGCCTTGGCGCGCTTGGGCAGCATGCCTCTGCCGTCCGCCGCTGCCGCCTTCCTACCGGCGCCCCGAGGCTCGTCCGCGCCCTCGTCCCCGCCGCCGCCGCTCAGCTCCACCTCGGGCTGCACGCTCTTGACGCTGCTGCCCAGCATTCTGCCCGCGAGGAGCGCATGGACGATCCGCGCGTCTGCAGGCACGGCGGGGGCGGGGGCGGGGGCGGGGGGGGGGGCGGGAGCGCAGGGAAGAGGAGGCGGGGGAGGGGAGGGGGAGAGAAAGGACGGAAGAAACCGAAGAAGATGGGGAGAGGAAAGAGGAGGGAGCGAGGGAGGAGGGAGCCAGGCGAGCGAGGGCGCAGGGAAAAGAAACGCAAGGAAGGAAGAGGGGAAAAGGAAAGAGCGAGGAAACCGTGGGGCGATGGGGCGGGGTCGGAGGAAAAGGGGCGGGGCGGGGAAAATACAAATTAAAATTTACAAATCAGTCAAAGGAAGAATGGAAGCCCGGCGGCTCGGCGGGCGCGCAGAGGTGCTTCCATGCCCGGTCCCGACCCTCCGCCTGCCCGCTTGTCAGTCCCGCGGGCCGAGCACTGCCCGGCAGCTCCCTCGCGGCACTCCGCCCGCCAGCTTGAGTAGAGGCTGCGGGCTGCAGCTCCAAGCGCAGGAAGGAGGGGAGGGGAAGGCGGAGGAGCAAACAGGAGGAGGGGAGGAGTGTGTGCGAGGGAGGGAGGTGGGGGAGAGCGAGTGTGTGTCTATTTCTGGCTCGGGAGGGGGTGGTATTTGCGGCAGAGATCCAGGGGCGGATGAGTAGGGGGTCGGGGAGGGTAGATAAAGGATCCCACCAGTTTTCCTCCTCGCTTTCCACGAGAAGGCGGGACCCGTTCTCGGAGGACACGGTGGTCCTCTGCCGCGCCCAGAGTATGGGGTGCGGTGAAAAGGATCTGTCGAGGAGATGTGGGGCGCAGGTAAAAGGGACTGAGACAGGACAGCTCATGATGCGGGAGGGAAGGTGGACTCGTGGGACCAGGAGAGATGCTAGGAGAAGGGTTGGGAAAGCCGTACAATCCAGGTTGCCGGTTCCCCCACCCCCACTCCAAACCGTTGCGGTTTCCCTCCAGTTAACTCCCAGTACCATCTTACTTCCGCCTCGGAGGCTCTCGGCTGCCCTCCAGAGGTAGGGGATACTCCCTGGGGTCAGGCAAAGGGGATGGGACAGGGGTGGTTCTGAGAGACAGGCCCAGGGCTGACTGGGGAGGGGGCTCAGGGCTTGGAAGAAAGGACCAACTCTTGGGATCAGGAGATTGGGTTCCCATCCTAATGGACTGCATGACCTTGTCAAAGTCATTGCACCCCTTTGGCTGGCTCTCTTCTCTTAAAGTGGTTATAATACCAGCTTAACGGGTAAAAGGGCTTTGGCATTGTAAAGCGCTTTGTCAAACCTAGGAAATCAGTTGGAGGCTTAGCACGGGTCCCCTGAAGGCTGATTTAAAGTGGGACTGCAGAGCAATTTAAAAAGACAACGTTTTCCTAGCCTTTCTCCCTCCTCCCACTTGGACTCAGGGAAGAAAGATGGGGTGGAAGGGGTAGAGGCCAAGAGGGATGGAGCAAGCAGCAGTCAGCCTAGGGCTGTCCTTCAGTAGAGGGCGACACTGCCCATTCTCCCATGGCCTCCCAGGTCAGTGCCAAGTTACCTGAGCAAATGGTTCTCAGGCAAGAAAATGAGGGACAGGAGAAAGCAGAGGGGACATCCCTGGAAGCAAAGCTTGCTCCAGGAGAGGCGGGCCCCAGATGGAGCCACACACGGGGGATTGTAAAGCCCTAAGGACTCTTTTTTTTTTTTCTTTTAAGTTTATCTATTTTTTTATTAATCTCTACACCCAACATAGGGCTCGAACTGATGACCCCGAGATCAAGATTTGCATGCTCTTCCAACTGAGCCCACCCGGCACCCCAAGAACTCTTTGCCATAATGTGCTAACCATCAGATTATCTGCCCACCCCATCCCCAACCTCCCTTCTCTAGCTTCCTGCCTGTCCCCTTAGAATCTGAAGAACCCTGTGCCTGGGTCTCAGGGTTCACCCACTTTCTTCGTGCTAATCGTCACAGCCCGCCTGGTGTGAGAGGTATTTGTGTACATGTCTGTCTCCTCCACCAGCACTGGAGCTTTCTGGATACAGAACTATGTCTCTCAGCACCTTGCAGGGAGCAGACGCTGCAACTGTGTTAGTGGAACCCTGAGCGCTGTACACTGTGTCTGTACCCTCTATAACTCTTGGGTCCTGGTAGTGTCCCCAGGCCTCTGCCTTCCATAATCCCAGGGCTGGACTGAGATACCACAAAATCTGCAAGGACAGGGGTCATCACCGAGAGGATGTGCTTACCACAGTACCAAGAGCACACAGTTCTCAGGCACAGGGGTGTCTGGTAAGAAGCATGGACAACCTTGGCTGGGCTTCGACTGATACAGAGAAAGATAGAGATTCTGCCCTCAAGGAACTCAGTGTCTGACAGGCAGTACAAAACAGACAACACAGATCTGGGAAAGTAATCATCATGACGCTGTGAAAAAGCAATGTCACATATACCAACACACTCATCATAGAAAGACAGACACAGGTATGTGGATACTAATTTTAGGAATGACCCGAGGGACACCGAGCCCTGAAGAGCAGGGACCCTGGCCATCTCATTCACTGCCCTCACCCCAGAGTCCAGCACTTCCTTGGAAGGTGCTGGATACCTGTGAGCGTGGGAGTAGGAGACCGTGTTGGCAGGCAGAACAGGTGCGGGAGGTCTTGGAGGCTTCCTGGAATACTGAGCAGTGTACATAGGGAAGGGTTCAGACCAGGAAGGCAGGAAGTGAGAGGTTGCCCAGGCTCCCGCCCTGCTGCCTCCAAGGAGCAGAGGAAAGGGGTTGGGTGCAAAAGTTTACCAGAAGGTCCAGAGGGCACATGCAGATTGGCCTCAGAGTCAGTGTCTAGCATTTAGGAAACTCGGGGATGGAACCAAGCCTTGTGATCTCAAATAGGGAATGACAAGCAATAGAGAGCTGGTGAAAGGGACTAAGGTGGTATCGTGCCAGAACTTGCCCTGGGCACAGACAGCGCCCAGAGGGTAAGGCCAGTCCTGGGATTTTCTCTCTGGGCATGCATGAGGTCCTCATGCTTATGCCCAACCACAGGAGCCCAGCTTAAGGGACTAAGCCCCATCACTCGTGCCAAGTCTCCAGGTAACCACGCCCTTCCTCCCCCATCCCACAGGCCACCGTTCATGACACTGCAAACAATCACTTCTCAAGCCCTCATCCTTACTCAGAGGTCATTCTCTAATTTGCACCAGACATACCTAATTCAATCATGCGGGAACCTCACCTTTCCTAAAAATAGTGAAGCTGGGGATCCTTGTTCTCTGATTTACCAGGTTACAGTAGCTCTTATTGTCTCTATGTTCTTTCCCTGTACGTAAAACCATCTCCTCTTTAGCAGACAAGGAGAAATTAACTGGTTGCCATCATTTCTACTGTGGTCCATCCCGCCCAGTGCGTGCTGCTGTAGGCAAACCTGACGCTGTCTGCCCTAGGTTTCTTTGGCCTCTCGTCTCCGGTAGGTGTGTAGGTTTGCTCCTGTCAACTTAATCTTCAGAATTGCTATGAGGCACTATTGTACTTGCTGCCCTGTCCACCTGTACTTCCTTGTCCCTGTATGCCCCCTGCCCCCAGAACCTGACCCTCCTTTCTTCCAGCCCTCATTGGTCCCTGCGCTCCAGCCCAGTCTCTTCCACTTCTTTATTCCTTTTTGTTCCTCCATGCCTCCTCTCCAGGGACAGCCCATGCCCCAAATCCAAGTCCTTTCCTTCAATAAACAGCTCCGGAAATTCTGCCTCCTTCGAGGAGAGAGGATTGTCCAGAAGAGAGGCACTAGCCCCCCTCCATCCCCCCCAACCCCCCTCCCCGACTCCCTCCTGCATGAGAGGCCACCTGTCAGTTTATGAGATGGAGAACACCTTCCATGCTCATCTCATGAGTTAATTCAGTGCTAATCCCCTTGAGTGCTAGTCCTTTCTCCGTCCACGTCCACCCGGTACTGCTCATCTTCCCGCTGCCACTCTCTAAAGGGCTGTGCCATGGCCATGTGTTGGCCTCTTTAAATAGTCATCTTGGCAGCCTGGAACTTTCAGACGCTCCCTAATGCGACCTCTCCTTGTATCTGGTTCTTTTTTGATTCCTTTCACATCCCTTGAGTTTCCCACCATCCTCTACTGCAGTGGGAGCCTCGGCTGCCGTGGCAACAGCCATTCCAGCATCAGTCGATAAAGCCAATATGTGCAGAATATTTCCTCGAGTGATTCCTAAAAAGAGAGGGACCTGCCCTGTCACACCATCCCCAAACCCGCTCTAGCCCCTCCCACTGTGCCATTTCCTCTTTCCCCAAGCCACAGACCAGATAGGCTGGGGATGGTGCGATGAGAGAGATCCTATGTGATGAGGGAGAGGCCTGGCTGGGCAGGGAGTGGGTCCTGGTGATGTCAGTGCCCTGTAGAGGGCAAATGGATCCCGCCCAGTCTCTAAAGAGGAGGCAGGGAAGGGGGCTGGCTTGGAATCATGGGAGTCCCCAGTTCCCAGCTCCCCAGACCCACTCATCATCCCACTCCTCTATCTTCAAAGGCAGTGGCACTTTCTGTGATCGGGTGGGATGAGTGATTTGACCACCTGTGTTGACCAAGAACTTAAAGCAATCTGAGGAATGAAGACATAGGCGTACAGCCAAGGAAAGGCAGGCTGTGTGATTTTACATTCTCACACCATGTGCTGGGAAACAGATGCAACCCAGGTTGTCTGTGGGGGGTCTGCGGGCTCCCCCCATTGGACTGGGGAGAGAGGAGGACAGGAAAAGGGCAGAAAGGAGAGGTGGGCTGCCTCCACCCTGTTGACCTTGAAAGGTGACCTTGGGAGAAGAGGGGATCTGAGGAAGGGGGGAGTGGACAGGTGAGTCCACACTTGGCTCCTTCAAGGGCCAAGTCAGAGGAGGGAAGAGGGAAGAGTTTTCTTGATACCTGAGCTCACGGTCATGATCTGGAGAGCAAGGGCTAGGCACGTAGTCCCATGGCTCTGCAAGGCTAGCCCACCCACCCAGGACCAGGCCAGCTGAGTGACAGGCACCCTCTTTACGTCTGTGCTCCCCACATCCCTATGATGAAGTTCTTTCATCACCTCCCTAGCAGATTCCAATACCTACGCCTTTGTGGAAAGCCCTCCAGCATCGCTCCCCACCTCCTTCTGCGCTTTTGCCTGCCCTGTCATTCCCCTACATCATTCCACCCATTAGCAGGGACTTCTTGAGCTCCCAAAATGTGCACAAGGCCAGGCTGGAGCCTGCTGAAATGGCCGGTGCTCAGCACAGTGTCGACTGCATCCAGAGGACCAGCTCCCCATTGCTCATCTCCTGTTCCATGCCCGCTAGGTGCCAGCTACGAGGAGCACTGGAGGACAGACACAAATTCCTGCCCCCATGGAACTCCCAGTCTAATGGGAGACACAGACAATAAATGAGAAAGAAATGTTAGCTACTACAAAGTTCTTAGGAGTAAAACAAAGCAGGAAGGGGTATATGAAATATCCAGGGACAGGGGTTGAATTTTCAATATGGTGGCCAAGGAAGGCTTTCGTAAGAAGGTGACATTTGAGTAAAAACCTGAAGGACGGGGTGCCTGGGTTAAGCAGCTGCCTTTGGCTCAGGTCATGGTCCCAGAGTCCTGGGATCAAGCCCCACGTCAGGCTCCCTGCTCACTGGGGAGTCTGCTTCTCCCTCTCCCTCTGCTGCTCCCCCTGCTTGTGCTCTCTTGCTCATGCTCTCTTTCTCAAATAAATAAATAAAACCTAAAAAAACAAACAAACAAAAAAAACCCTGAAGAAAGAGAGGAAGCAATTTATATGGGTATCTGGGGGAAGATTTCTAGGCAGAAGGAATAGTCCAAGCAAAGGCCCTGTGGGAGAGTGCACCCGGCCCATCAGCAGAACTCCATGGAGATCAGCCTGGCTGGAGAGGAAGGAGGGGATAGTGGCAGGCAATGAGATCCAAGGTATAACTGGAGGCCAGGATGTTGAAGGCCTTCTAGGTCATGACAAGGACCTGGCCTTTTACTCTGAGTAGGGTGGGAGTCACTGGCAGGTTCGGAGCAGACGAGTGACAGGACCCAGCTTTTCCCTTGAAAGGGTCACTTTGGTGGCCATGCTAGGCTCATGGGCAGAAGACTCACAACAACCAAGGTGAGAGAGGATGGTGGCTTGGAAGTGGGTAGTGACTTTGGTAGTGGTGCAAAGTGGTCAGACTCTAGCTATATTTTGAAGCCATTAGAATTTGCTGATAGACCAGGTGTGGGTATGTGGGCTTGAGAGAAATTGAGCATTATCCCAAGGATTTGGGCCTGGAAAACTCTAAGACTGGACTTGCCATCAATCAAGATAGTGAAGACCCGAGGAGGAGCTGGTTTTAGAGAAAGGACTGGAGTCTTCTGCTCTCCTTGACCCTTCCTAAGGCCAAATGGCCCTCCCCTAGGACACCCTCCCTGACTCTCCTCACACGGTTCACTGTAGCCACTTCAATAATCTCTGAACATTCAGAGCCAACATTTTTCATTCACCCATTTGTGTTTCCCAAGGATCCATCTTTGGTTGGTCTACTGATTATGAATTTTTTCTCAAAACCCATCATGGCTCTTTGCACACAGTGGGCTCTCAGAAATATTTGGTGAATGACGACCAAGTAAATGAATGAATGCGTGACTCAGAACAGATGTGTGGGGGACTGTAAACAGCAGTGACCTCTCAATACCCCGTGGCGAGAGACACTGCAGCTGGTGTGCTGGAATGGGAACCAGGCTCTGGGATGATGTCCCAGCAACATCTCTGCTTCCTTCTCTGCAGCCCTGGGCCACAAGGAGGCCAGCAGACCCTCTCTTTGCCCCTTCAAGGGAAGCTCCAGTTTTTCGGGGGAATGACCTGGGGACATATCATAACTGAGACCCTCTCCCCCTGACATCCCTATCTCTGCTCCACTCGGAGGTGTGGGAGAGTTTTGCCACACCTCTGGGAGACAGAGGCAAGAGTGGGCAAGGCATCCTCAGAGCCCAGGTTCCCTGGGATATGTGACAGTCTCAACTGGAACTTGAGCCCCACCCTTCACTGCCATCCACAGAAGAAAAGGGGCCAATGGACACCGTGGTCCAATATGGGTGCTCCAGCTTCCTCACACCTCCAAGGGCCTCATTCAGGAAGTCTTCCCAGATTGACCCACGTGTTTTCTCCCAGCCCAGTCACTATTTTGCTTCGCCAAGGCATTGGTAGAAATATGGATTCTGCAAGGCCCTGGCTCAGCCTCTCTGGTCCCAGAAGGCCCCCAAGTCCAGGGGCTGGGAATTTTTCTTCTGGGCCACAAGGTCAGCAGTGAAGGCTCAGAAGAGACTTGCCATTTGCCTGCCTGTTGGGAGAAAATCAGGCTCAGCAAACCAAAGGCTGGGAGTGAAGCCAGGGATCATAGGCCTTCGTCTACCCTCTGGCCTAACTGTCTCAGGGAGCGCTTCTAGGAGGGTAGAAATGCTGAGAAATTCTAAACGACAACCCACATTCCTCGGCACTCACAGCAGCCTGGATGTAGCTCCCCTGAGCTTCTAGGCCCACAGGACAGAGATGGAGCAGGGATGAGCCTACCATCTGGTGAAATGGGCAGGGCAGAGCGTAGATGCCAGAAAGGCAAGTCACCTTTTATCATACAAGGAAACAGGACCCAAGCCCAAAGCCCCGCATGTCCAGCTACAGGTGCAGGACAGGGCTCTCTAAGTCTGACACCTGGGGGCATAGAGGCCAGTGCGGACTCTGCGCAGCACTCAAGGCCTTCACGGCTCTGGCTCCACCTTGCCCTCTCATGCTTCCTACCTGTCCTCTGGTCCAGGCCTAACCCCACCCCTGCTCCCTGTAACCCAGGTGCCCACTGCACCTGAGGTCTGCATGGGGGTCTAGGAGTGCAGTCACATTAAAACCGGCCTGCAGAATCCTGGCCGTGGGGACAAGGACGGAGGATTACTCCATTGGTGATCTACAGCGCCACCAGTCCTTTGAAAGCTCAGCCTCATGCCCTTTTGTCCTGGGGCCTGGTCACTTCCAGTGGACCCGGCAGTACCAGCCAGTGCAGGACCCCTTCAGGACTTCTCTCGTCTCAAGTCTTGGAGGTCCCAGTTCTCTTCTCGACTTGCTATGTGGCCTTAAGAGAATGCCTCCATTCTCCTGTAACGAAACGTGTTCTCATTGATCACATAAGAACTTAGGTGGAAGTACAGGGTGGAGAACCTCGGCTCCCTGTGCTCACGGCCTTCAGCAGGGAAAGGCTGAAGGAAAACACCTGATCTAGATGACTCCGAAATTGCACTCACTTAAAATTAGATCCCTGTGCTCCTTGCACTAATAAAGAGACCAGGATAAGAAGCCTTAGACGTTTCCCACATGTGTTTGGCTTGTATGTTGCCATGGCAACTGTCCCACACATCCGTTGGGGTGTTCACTGCACACTGGGCTCCAGATGAGCTCTGCAACACCCAGGTCCATTGCCCTTAGATTAGGACCAGCCCAGATCCGTTGTCATGGCAACCACAGGCCTGTGCGAGGGGAGGAAGAGGAGGGTAGACTGTGTGCGTGCAGCTGTGCCCGTGTGTTGGCTGGAGACACGCAAACTGCCTGTGTGCACGTATCCTATTATACGGGCAAACCCGGAATCAAATTCGACCTGTCCGTGCAGAGTGGATTGTTTTAAGGTCATCGAATCAACACGAAGTGGACCCTCAAAGCTAATCCTCAACATTCTGCTTTAGAGCAGAACCGACCCATTTGCAAGAAATCCTATTACCTCACTGTGGGCCAAGGAAACCCCAAACCTGATGAGAAGAGACAAAAGGTCCAGACCCGAGGCCGTCTGGCCAACGCTGTGATGTTACGGCTGAGGAGCAGAACTCCCTAATCAGTGTCCACAAACTGTTTGAGAGGGTCCGCGAAACTAACCACCAAACAGAAGTCTTGTGTTGTGAGCAGTCCGTTTGTCTGGGGAGGCACGTCATAATGCTCACCGGGTTCTGAAAGAGATCCTTGATGCTAAAAAGTTAAAAACAACCGCAAGAGTAGGGAGAAACCTTTACCCACCTGACCCAGAACGAGCTGGGGCCGTCCTCACTACTCCAGAGAGAAAGACGCTCCCGTATCCTGGCTATACCCATTCTCTCCGTGGGCACCTCTGTGCTTTATGAGAGTTTTTGTTAGGTTTTTTAAAGAGACATTACACTTAACACAGGAATGCCATGGATTCATATTTCGTTGAATTTTAATAGAATAATCACTGGCAATTACTTAGTATATAAAAACTGCTCTGCAAATGTTAAGAATAGTCATCGTGTGATGGGTGGGAGTTTCAAAGCAGGATGAGAACTTTGCCTTTCTCCCAGCCTGATTTCATCACAAGTTGCTTACCACCTCTGTGCTTCCTCCTGCCTCCATGGAAACCCAGATTCCCAGGCAGGAAGGATGCAGGGAGCTTACGGGGTCAAGCTCCTGCCCCTGGACGGTGCCAGTCTTTACGTGAACACGAGAGCAGCTCTCCCTCCACTTCTGATGGGGCTGAGCTCTCCTCCTGCTCGGAAGTTCTCTTATCTATGTGACCTCGATCATTCTCACCACGGAACACACTCATCGGCTTCTCCAGCCCTCTGTGGAGGTGGAATGATTTTCTTGAAAGAAGGGATGACTAAGACTAACCCCTTCTCGGTCCTCCCCCCCTTCCCCCCCAGGGCTTGGATGACCCCACGCTCGCTGACCCTCCCTCTGCCCTGACCCTTTAATTACCGTCAGCTCTCTCTGAAGCAGAGGACTCCCACAGCCCCTGAGCCACACGAAGGCGGGGTTTTGATTCCTTCCGCCTCTTAAAGGACTCAGGACGAGGAATATGATGACTGGGGGTAATTCTCAGCACTTAATCTTCCTGGTTATTGTGTCTGTGTCGCTCTCCCTCTTCAACTGCCTCTCCCCAGAGCTCCTTCCGTGTAAGCCTGCTGGGCAGCCTTATTGTGGGGGGGGAAGTCTCTCAGTGGGGGACCCTAATCCTCTTATCAAGGGGATAGGGGGAGTACAGGGAAGGGGGGGTAACACTGTGTTCCGGTTTTTCCCATTCAGCGGTGCCAGAGAGAGGGACGAGAAAGCCTAGCTTGGAGCCTGTGCTCCTTGAGATGAAGCTGCCTGCAGGCTCTCCACCTGCCTCGGGCCTTCCCAGGGAGACCCCGTTTCTCGGAAATTGTGAAGAGGATTGGCCAACTTTTGCCTCAAGGGATGGGACAAAGACCGGTGAAACCAAGTCTTTAGGGCATCACTGAAATGGGGTTTCTCTGGATTGGTTATGGAAGTTTCTCTCCATTGGTCATGGACGGACAGCGGTGAATGTTTAGCAACTAGTTCAGGTTCCTTCCTCCTTCCATGGCAGAAATTTCTGGCAGCCCCAGAGCCCCCTGGATAACACTCTGAAGTTGTAAGGGGTAGTCGGATCTGGAGGGATTCCTAGTAACCAGGTGTACTCCCAGTGCGTATCCTTATCCTCAGGACCTTCCCACGGGCCCACAGAGAACTACACAAGAGGCCAGAGCTTCCCAGGAAGAACTAAAGCAGCTCCTCTCAGTGGGGAGAGCTGAATCTCTAGAAACCTGCCGGGAGGAAGCTGTGTCGAGGTCAGACAGGTACAGGGTATGAGGGCAATTCTCTAGGAAAGTTCATCACCTTCTTCTTCTACCCGTCTTTCCTAGTACTGAAGACTTGGGGTGAAAGGGGGTGGTCCGCAGACTGCTGTTGTTTATATTCTTACGGGGTGTCATGAAGCCAGAGCTTGCCCTGCTCTTTCGGATGGGAGGCATATTCCAGACTTGGGGCTTCTCCAGATCCTACCTAGCTGCACAGGCTGTACCCTGCACTGTTCTAGACCGGCCACATCGGCTCCACAAGGGCACAGGTCTTTGCCTGTTCTGTCCACAGATGGACCCCAAGTGTCTAGAGCAGTGCCTGGCACATTATAAGTACTTAATAAAAATGTGGTGAATGGATATGAATTTCCTCTGGAGTTGGGTAGTACAAAGGCCCTGGTTTTCTTGGGTGGAGCAGGAAGCAGGGAAGCTAGGCCTTGTCAGACCTCTGGATTGTGTTTTGAGTACTCAGGTCATACGGAACTGTTCACACACCTTCCAGAGTGGAAGCAATCTCAGGAGGGAGCAGCATGGTGGGGGGGGGGGGTACAGGATGCCCAGCCGCCACTACTTTTGACATTCCACTAAAATGGCTCCCACTGGGTCAAATTCACGGCTTGGAGATTAATCTCATTCCCAGCCAAATGCTGTCTTGAGAAGTCACTCAGTCTCCTCCCTCCCCCTTCCTCCTCCTAAGAAATAGAATCCAGATCCCTCTAGTTTCTATTCCAAACTCCTCCAGCAGGGTACCTCAGATGACCTCACTTCTCTGGCCTCTTCCTTCACAGGCCCCTCCTAGAGCCAGGCTCTGTCCTGCTGGTCATGCCACTGCCCCTCCTCGCCTCCCGGGGGGCACCCCCAGGACTTGGGACATGTTCCCCTCCAGTGAAGTCATGCCCTGTATGGCTAACAGCATGACCTCTGAAGGCCAGCTGCCTGGGTTCCAATCCTGGCCGGACCACCCTGGGCACATCGCATAGCCTTTCCTCATCTGTAAAGTGGGAATGTTAGCAACAGCACTCTCCTCAATAGCGAACAATAGCACACATTAAGCAGTTACTCTGTATCACTGCTCCTCCAAGCACTTTACTTACATTAGTGTATCTGGTCTTCACAAAACCCTAGGAAGAAGCTTCTGTCATCATCACGGAGGCACAGAGAGATGAAATCATTTACCCAAGGCTGCACAGCTCACAAGTGGTAAAGCTGTGATACGAAGCTAGGGAGTTGTTCCGACTCTCACACGGTTGTTAGAAGGACTGAACGTGCTTATTGGCAGTGCCTGATTCAGAGGAAGCCACAGCAAGTGTTAGCCACTGCTCCACAGTATTATTATCACCTCGCCTCCCAGCTCCTAGAAGTCTACCTGGTCCCAGGCGGCCACCCTGTTTATCCAAACAGGGCCTCCAGAGACCCCCGAACTCCCGAGCCACCTCTGGCCCACAGCGGCACGGAGCTGCCTGAGCCCCGACAGCAGAGCTAATACCATCTGCCCCTGAACTTGGTCTGTGTTTTCTAGTCAATTGTCTGCACGTCCTCTCTCCACGGATGGCTGGGACATCAGGCTCAGCTCAGCCTGAAAGTCCCCAGAGGGCAGGGAACACCGTGGTGTGAACCCAGCATGAAATGACACAGGTTAGGGACGACAGAGAAGTCAGTGACATCCCACGGCTTACTCACGTTGAGGGAGATGTCAGCAGGCCTGTGGCTCACTGACCCTGTTCCCTCCCCCACCATTTGGCGGAGGTTAAGGGAGACAGTGTGCCAATGACACAGCACGAGCTGGCAGCAGCGGAAGGCAGGCGAGCAGCACTGGAAGGCTGGACTTTTTAACAAGCCTGGATTCAAATCCTGGCACAGCCCCCTAGTTGTGTGTCTCCGGACAAGCTAGATCACGAAACTTCTCTGAGCTGGAGTTTCCTCATCTAGGCCACAGAGTAACAGCACCACCTGCAAAGGGCTTCATACGATGCTTATGAGGACTTCAGGGGAAGCATCTAGCCCTGTGCCCTGCACCTAGCAGGTACTCAATAAATGCTAGTCATTGTTACTGCTTGGTCATTTTAGTGTTGGGGACATCAGAAGGCAGGGGTCCTGGCTTCAATTCACCTGCTAACGAACCAGGCAGTCGTGAACAAGTCTGTTTCTCTCAAGCCGCATCTCTCCCCGTGGAAAACGAGGCCACATGTGAGTGACGTGCAACGTTCATTAGAGCTTTAACTTCCTGTGTTCTTTGATTTTCCAAGTCATCGGTCGCCCTGGGATACTTGGATTTGGCCTGAAGCTCCCAGAAGAGCACAGGGGTCTTGCACCGCTGTGTTGCAGCCTCCAAAGAGCCCACGACAGATGCCTCTCCCAGACAGTGCAGTGACCAGACTTCTCTCCTGCCCCCGCGGAAGGCGCACCAGGTTTGCAAGTTTTCTCAGAAGGGGGACTCTATCCCCGCTCCCAAATCCACAAAACACGAAAAACTGAATTCTGGCTTAAAGATGGAGTCAGCTCAACAAGGGAGAAGAATGAAGGAGGAAAAACAACTCCAGCATGAGGCCAAAAGCTACCCTGCCCTCCCGTTCTATATATACCAACGCTTGTGTGAGAAGCAAGGCAGGGAGGAGGCTCTGGCGTGTTCCCCAGTGACACGTGTTACGATGAGAGAAGGTCCCTTCATTATGTGTCCACTTAGCGCTCATTCAAACATGCCACAAAGTGGAAGTAATTAAGGAATCCGTGTCAACCTTGGGGCGACCTTTCCCAGTCCTCCTGCACACGGCCTCACACATGTGGGCACACAGAAATGTCAGCACTGGCTTCCCTTGGCTTTCCAAATTAAGATCTGATGGTGACCGATGCTCTGCTTTTGCACTGATGGCAACCAAGGGGAGTGCTGGCAGATGGGACCAGCACGGGGCCCTCACCAGCACAGCCAAGCAAGCCGAGAGTGCGTCAGGGCGCACACACAAACACCCAGGGGCTGGGTGCAGAACACCTCGGGGACGTAGGAAGGCCAAATCCCAAGACCGCTGTGTGGTAGCAAGTTATCATGGGAAATTCTCTTCCTGCTCTACAAAGCTTATCCCACCTCATTTGGACTCCATCCCCAGGCAGAATAAGTAAGTACAAGGCTGAGAAAGGTCTTAGTCTTCCCTGCTCCCCTCAAGGCCCCTGTCCCCCCAGATGCCTGGATATTGGGAAGAGAACAGAAGAAAGCCTGGTTGCTCCTCGTCATCCAGCAAGAAGGAGGCCCACAGAGGATCAATGACTCCACAACCACGGACCTTGGTTCCTTACTCACTCACTCAATTCACCATTTCACCAAACACTCATCAGCGGGCACTGTGCTAGGTCCTGGGGAGCAAGACGGGGTCGCAAACAAGAAGGAAGGATGTCTGAGCTACAAACGAAAGCACACCTGCCCCTTGTCGTCTACAAACTGCTATGGGACTCACATGGCCAATAACTGTGCTGGGTTCTGTGAATGACACCAATATAGGGTATGCTATTCTCTTCTCCAAGGCACCCAAATATCCTTCTATAAATTGGGGGGCATGGTGCCAGTGTCCTCCTCATGCTGCAGGGCCTCGTGCGGGCAGGACTGACTGGGCCGTCCTATCAGCTCCGACAAGGGCAGGTCACTGCCAACCAATCCACTGGGTCAGGCTCACTGGAGTGAATCTGTGGACTACGAATTCCTTGAAAACAGGTCAGAGTCTTACTCATCTCTTTGGGTTTGTTTTTTTTTTTAATATAAATACCATTTTAATTAATTAATTAATTCTTTTTAAAGTAGGCTCCATGCTTAATGTGGGGCTTGAACTCATGATCCCAAGAGTAGCATGCTCTACTGCCTGAGCCAGCCAGGTGTCCCTCACTCATCTTTTACCTTAGTGTTGAGCACAGTGGCATAAGGCAAACACTCATGGATGGTTTGTTGATCGAATGAGAAGAAATGGACGAATGAGTCATGTCACGCTCCGAGTGAAGTTGAGAGGTAGAGGAGCAGGGCATAAAATGGAAGCCTTCCATTGTCTCTCTTCTCCTCTCTATTTCCCCCAGGCTCAGAGTGCAGGCACCCCTACAAAGCACGGGCAGACCCCAAATCTCTCGTGCCATCCAACCCATCAAAATGCTCGGCGTATCCTTGGCCAACACGGATCGCCATGACGACGAGGTAGTGCCAGAGCAGAGCCAGTGCAGCGAACCTTGCTCCTCTTCCCCCAGGAGCCTTGGAGGAAGCAAGGGCTTCTCCCTTCTCTCATCACCTCCAAAGGGCCACCGGCACTTCACCTCATGGAGGAGCCCAACCTGGGATCTCTCAGACACGCTCCGAGCTGGCTGGTAAGGATGGTCTTCCAGCTGACGAGCCTGGGGGATTCCTAAAGCCAGTCTGCAGCAGACGCTCAAAGTAAACGTCCTCTCACCAACTCATCGGATAATGATTATGAACGAGTGCCTGGGTAGGTGGAGATCGCTCGACTCCAACAATGTGGCATGCGCATAAGGAAGCCATTACGCTAACAACACTGCAAATGTAAAAATAGAGCTCCACATAGTTTCCTGGTGACCACATTCTAATTCTGATGGGTTTTCAGTGCCAGTGATATTTGGTTTCCTTTGTCCCCCGCCATGCCCTGGTTCCTCTGTGGGTGTACTTATTGTGGGAGGCAATGGCTTACTTTCTAGAAGCCCACGCTCTATCCCCCCCCCATAAGCCTCCTCTACCAGGCTCGCCATAGAGTGAGTGTTGCTGCTCTGTCTTCAAGGTCACCATGGACCCAAGACCACTGCTGGGGCCCAGGCTGGCCGGGAGAAGGCTCAAAAGGGCCCGGCCCCCAGCCTACAGGAACACCCAAGCACAGGAGGGGAAGAAGAAGGCAGGAACGGCATTGCACTGGGGTCCGATGACATCAGGGTCAGGCTGTGTAGTACGCCCCAGCTTTGCCCACCGGAGCCCAGCACCGAAATGAAGCTAAGACAAAACCTTTGGACAATCTCAGGTTTGCCAAAAGTGAGCTCATCCTTTTCCTGAGACAAGCCCTCTCTGGAAACTAAAGGATAGACAGAGCCAGTGCCCTGCAGTGTGGAGTCTCGGTACCTCTCGTGTATACCACAGTCATCCTCTAGGGATTTTTTAATGTTGCAAGAAAATCCAGACACACGCCTAAACCCCGCTAAGAGTTTAGAATCTGACCCGTCTAGGCCCCGATCTATGGCACACAAGCATTCACGCAGCCGCTCACCAGTCACTCACTCACAGACACCTGCTGAGCACCTGCTGTGGGCCAGACAGGGCCTGAGGATGCGCTGGGGACAGGCAGGTCCCTGCCCTACAGAGTATCACTGTGTCCCAGCATCGGCGCTCTTCTTGGTAAGCCTCACGTTCTGGCCCTGAGGCTCAGTCACCAGTATGACAAGGATCAGATGATATGTTGTGACCAGAGGGTGCCGCAGGGAAGGTGACAGGTGTGGGAGTGGTCCGGGGACAGGCAGCAGGTGTCAGGCATTAGCCAGATGGCTCTGGGCTGCCTCGCCGGTTCCCAGCACCTCCACTGTTCATCTGGGCTTTGTGTGGAACCAGGCTCTTGGTTCTCAATCTCCCAGCTTGGGACTTTTTTGTCATGGCCTCGGTGACTCCCAGATCTGAGCTCTGGATTAACAGGACACCCACTGGCCCTTTCCTCTCCGGACTTGGACGTGCTCCTGGATTTGATGGACCAACCCTGGGTTGAGCCAAGCATGGCAAAAACTCGAAGTGCAATTCACAGGCTGGTGTTTCATTGTAAAGAGACGGACCTGTTTAGCCAGGACACTTCTTCCCCAGGGGCAGTAAGGAGACTTCTAGTCCGGTGGCCTCCCCACCCCAGGAGGAAGTCTCTCCCCCAGAACACTCACCTGCACAGGAGAAGCTCTCCTCAGTCCCACCAGGGCAGCCAGAGTAGCCATCAAGGACCCAGCCAGCCTGAGGGAGGGGGCCAGGTTCCTGGTCCGTCTGAAGCCTGTGGGACAGAGAAGGGGTGGTCAATCATCGAAGAGGTTGTCCTGGCCTCGAAGCTTCTCCAAGGGACTAAGGGAAGTCCCTTGGAGCTCGGTTCTTCTCCCCTCTGCACCCCTCTGGGCTGAGCCTTCCCTGGCAAGCATGCATACATGTGTGCATTCAGCACAAAGCAGGACTTGGGCAAAGTGAGGCCAGTGGCAGGGGCTACGGGGGAACTCGCGAGGGCACTGGGATGCCTGATGCCAGTCGCCCTTTGGTGTTCCAACCGTTCCCACAAACACAGATCGCCCACAGGACAGAGGAACCCAGAGTCACTCCGGGCCTTGGGTCCTGCCGTGGTCCCTGCCCTCAGGCTGGGCCTGGATTACAGCCATGTTCGTACGCAAAGGGAAGAGCTCCCTCTACAGCGGAGGTCACTGACTCCCTACGCGAGCTTAGGGGGCACGCAGGCCTCCTTGGGCTTGCTCACAGTCCAGACAGCGAGGAGGTCAGGGAAGAAGGAGGGGTAGGCTCAGCTGAGGTCACAGCGACTCCCGGGAGGAAAAGTCCGTGCTTGGCCAGTGTGGCAGCAGGAAGGAAGGGTGAGGTCTCCAGGCACCAGCTCCCAAGTGCACGCAGACTTCTGAGCACAACCCCAACCGTACAATCGCTCCCAGGAACAAAGGCTGTGGGAGCTTTTATTATAGGCAATTACCCTGGGCTCTCAGAGCTGGCCCGCCCACCCGTCCGCCCGCTGTCTCCAGCTAAATGGACCCTTTGGCAGCTTGGCAGGAGGGGGAGGGGAGAGCTGTGCAGTCGGGAGGGAAAGGTGATGTCTGGTCCTGGGGCCGGGGGCTGGGCCGGGCGACCCTGGGAGTCTCCAGTGCTACTGAGATCTGTCTTCCTCTCTCCAGTTTTTCCTTTTTTCCAACCCAGATGGCTGGGACTCTAGGCTCAGCTCTGCTGTTAACTCACTGTGTAATGCAGAGCAATCCTCCTGGTCTCACTTCCATTGTGGGCTAGAAGAGGTGACCTCCCAGGTCCAGATCAGTCTGACAGTCCCGGCTGGTGTGAGGTGTTTGCCGCTCCTGCCTGGCTCTCTCTAAGCCACACAGGCAGGGTTGAGCTCTTGCGTGTCTGCAGGCCCCCGAGCAGGGGGCTTGCGATAGAGCAGGGTGGGAGGTACTCGGACAAAGCAGGAGACCTCATTTTGCCCTGGGGAGTGCTTGGTCTGATGGGGTCGCTCAGCATGTACTACTGTCAATTCAACACCAGCCTGATATTCGAGTATCGGGGGGACAAAGAAAAACTGGACTGGGTTGATTTCTTGGAAGAAATGAATGTAGACCTGAGTTTTTGGAGAGATGCAACATACTGGTGAGGAAGTAATAGGACATTCTACCGGGGAGAGGGAATTCTAGGTCACGTACACATGGCACTGAATAGCATCATCTACGTAGAGCTAAGCACCGCCTGACTCAGAGCAGGGAGCAGGAACTAGCGTTAGAAATACAAGTAGTTTGCTGTCGTGCTTGTTGGTGTCATGACCATGCGGCCAGGGTGAGCGAGCGTGCACTGGCCCGGGGCACTGAGGAAGGCAGCCTCCGTGTCTCTAATCTCAGTCAGTTCTACACTCTCCTCTCCGCCTGCCTCCACCTCCCCAAACTCAGCCAGGGCCCCAGGCCTCCCCTCACCCTCCAGCCCGAATGGACAGTTTCCTCTATGCTGGAAGTTGGTTCGAGGTTGAACCAGACAGAAGAAAACCAATAACCCTACCCTCCTGACACCACTGACTGTACCCTCCTCACCGAAGTCTGACCGAAGGCCAGCCGGAGGAGGGAAGGAGAGAACTGTTGGGAAAAGAGAACACTGGGCAGGTGGAAAAAGGCAGCCCCAGGGTAGTGAAGCTGTAGGGGGCTCTTTCCCAGGACAGCAGAGGAGAATGAGTTTGAAGATCTGAGGGAACCAGATGTACGAGAGCAGAGGATCTGGAGAACGGATTGAGAGGCATTTATGCCTTCTCTGTGTCCAGACAGCAGGGGTGACCAGAGGGAGGCGGTGGCGGGTCAGAGAAGAGGCAGGGATACACTTCCTGGGGAGGGAGGGCACTGGACCCCGTGGATGGAGACGGCTATGGAGGATAGGGCAGAGAAGGAGACGGCTGGCGGATCTGCTCCCTGGAGAAGCAGGTCGGGCAGGACCGGGCTGGAGACAGGGAGGGGAGCACGATAACTCTGCTTCTGGGAGCAGCTGGAACTTTGCAGAAGGCCAAGGTGCCGGGGGTGGGGGCAGGAGATTTCCATGAAAACTGGATGTCTGTGCCTTCTAGGGAGCAGATGGCCCCTCCTTGGCTCTGCAGCTTGCAAGGGTAGCCCAGCCTGGCCCTTGGCAGAGTGACCCACGGCAGCCACTCCAGGCCCCGAAGGGTACTGGGCTCCCACCCACCTGCCAGTGGCACCTAGGGGTGTCCTTCGTCCTAATCCACCCTTGCCCGAACCATGACCCTCCCTGCAACCCTAACCCAGGGCCTGAAACAGGCAAGGTCTAGGAGGTGGATGGTGAAGAAAACCACCCCCTGAGGTTGGTACAACGCATTTCCATTTCTGCATAAATGCAAACATGCAGTGAATGTTTGCTGAGTGAAGGAAAGACGGTTCTGTTTAGGTTGCATTGAAATGTTCAAAGGAAGAAGTTCTGACCTCTTTGGAAAATGTCAGAGTCTAAATCTGCCAGGGGACGTGTAGGATAGATAATGTAAAATCTTAAACAATTTAATGCCTAGACACTTTTCCCAAAGGTTGAATTCAAAATGAAGGACATCAGGCGGAAGGAAATCAGGTAGAAGAAAGCCAAAGAATCACTGGGGAAACACTGTACTGATTGGGAAAAGGCCATTCGAAGGCAGGTCTGCCCTGCGTGCGTGCTTCCATGCGTGCGTTCTCTCATCAGCTGGAGAACTCAGTGGAGGTCACGAGGGACAGATGGGAGGAGCTCCTTAGGAAAAGGAACATGGGCGCGCTGGGTGGGCAGTACCTTGGGCAGAAGAGATGCTCCCAGAGGCAGGGATCACCCAAGTGAGAACTTCCTTTGATCACAGTGTCAGCTGGAATTCCTCCCACGACAGGAAGCTCACTGCCTTATCCGTCATTTGTAAACCTCTCCAGTGCTGGAAAGTTCTTCCTCCTGAGCTTCCAATCTGTCTCAAACTGACTTCTAACCGCCATGACGCCGACTCAGTACTCTGGAGCCGCACCAAGTCAATCTCATTCATCTTACGACATGACAGCTCTTCAAATATTTGAGAACAGCACTCAGACCCTCTCTAAGCCTCCCTTTTCCAAAGTAAACTGCTTCAGCTCCTTTAATCATCCTTCTAACGCCTTTTTTGGATCCTTCACCAATCTGTTTGTCTTTCTTGAAATATGTTTTTGGGCATCAGTGCCCTTTTAAAATGTGGTGTTCCTAACTGTGAATCTCTAAAAGAGGCCTGACCACATTGGCTTCCTGGTCCTGGGCCCCGGATGTCTATTACTGTGGTGTAAGAGTGCCTGGAACTTTTCAGAGACCAAGTCACACTGTTGGCTTCTAGTACAAGTGAAAGCTCCTAGCAGTTCCCCACCCCCACCCTCCAGGCGCTCTGCTGCTGCAGAGACACCCCTCCCCCGCACCTTGTCCCTGCAAATGGTGTACAAGCTTCTCCAAACCCCAGATGTAACTGCGTTTCTCCTCACACTAGCACAGAGAAAAAGCCCAGGAAGTCAGGCTGGCCAGGGAGGTACTTAATTTGCATTTCAGCATTTCTAAACCGTGTGACACTTAATAATTAAAATTTGGTTTACTTAATGTGGCCATTTTAGTAAAGATATTTTTATTAAAAAAGCATATGTACTTGATGGACTGAGGCCCCCTCCTCTGGCTGGCTGCTGGGTCCCAGCTCCATGCCTCCCTGCTTCCCTCCCCACTTGCTCCCCCAACTCACCTGTACTGGAAGGGGGCCACTGTGGCTGTGACTGGCTGACTCTGCTGATGGCCGGAGGTGAAGCTGATGGCCCCCGGGGTGGGAGAGGGGCGTTTGCTCTGCACGGGGCTGCACCCCGGGGAGGAAGCCCCTGACACTGCTCCCGCATCAGGCTCCAAAGACCTTGGGACCCCTGAACTTTTGTAGTTTGTATCTCTTTGATCCCTTCCTGGGTAGTTAGGAGGTTTTCGACCTTCAGGAGCCCCTGGTATTTGAGTTTCTCCACGAGAGCTTGTTCGGGATGGGCTCCTGCCCCGGGTCTGGCGGACTGGAATCCCTTCTTGAGCCACCTTCTTCTTTCCCTGGGTGCCTTGTGTCTCCCCAACTCTTCTGGACCCAGCCCAGCTGGAGGGAGCTGCTTTTGGGGCTGCCCTGGGACTGCTCCATGGGGAGCTAGAAAGGCCTTCGCCACCCTCAGCTGACTCTCTCACCGCCCCAGAAGCCTTGGGGGAGCCTCTCCCCCGGGAGGCCTTAGGAGAGGAGCTTCTGGAAGGGCCTCCTGCCTTGCCCAGTCTTGGGGAGGCTGCGCGCTGGGGGCTCAGGGCCAGGCCGGCCTGGCGTGGCCGCAGCTGGGGAGAGGCACCCGGTGTATGAATCCTGGTCTGGGAAGCCGCTCGAGGCACAGGGATGGAGGAGGCATAGTGGGGGCGGCTGGCAGAGTTCACGTTGGCCATCCCATTCATGGTTAGCAAGGCAGCAGTGAGGACTACTGTCCTGCAGAGAGAGGAGAGAAAAGAAGATCTTTAGGCACCATCCCAAGCTTCCGTCCCTGAGCGTATAAAGATGACGCTGGGGTCAGGGCGGGAGGCACCGGCATCCAGGCTGGGCATCGGGGCTCCTGGCTTCACATCCTGACTCAGTCAGTGCCTGCCTGCCTGACTCTGGGCAAACCCCATGACCTCTCTGCTCTGAAACACGGCTGTGAGGCGCATGTGCAGACACACAGGTGAAAGAGTTTTGTGAACAATGATGCTGTGTACAAATGGAGTCAATTTAACTTTCTTTGCCTCTGCTCCCCTCCGCTGATCGGGATAGATTCTCCTCACAGCCCCTCCCTCTCAGACCTTTCCTTGTAGCCTAAATCTATAATCCCCTGTTCACAGTAAACCAACTCCCTTGTGCCCTCAGCCTTTTCTCTGCACATTCCTTCCACCTGCCACTTTATCTGACAAAAGCACCCAGGATACCTGTCCAGGGGAATATAATCTTCCAGATCCCACTGGCCTAAAGGTGGAGCAGCCAATCCCAATCCCCACAAATAATAAACTTGTAAACCTCCCTCCACCCTGGGATCCTGCCACCTGGCTCATACCATTCACTGGTCCTCATTGATTCCCTCTCCTGGTCCCTCCCCACTGTCCCCACCCCTCAGTCACTGGAGGTCTGAGCACTGGCTCACAGTCTTCCTCATAGCCATTCCCTATGCACCCTCTGGCCCAGCACTCAATCCCTTCCCTCCCAGACCTTGATCCATTAATTATCCCATCCCTCTCCCGTATCTTCAACCTCTCCTCCTCTACCAGCTTCTCCTCCCCACCAAGTTAATTAATGAATTAATTGCTCTATTAATCACTTTCATTTCCAAGGGAATTTGAAGCCATTTACAAAGACACAGTCAATCAATTCCAGATAGATGAAAGAGTTAAATGTAGAAAATGAAACCATAGAAGAATTTGCAGAACACACGCATAAATGTTTCCATAATTCTGTTGTGGGAAAGGACTTTAGAAGCCCCACGTCAGAGGCAGAAATTATAAAGGAAAACACTGACAGACTTCAGTGCATAAAAATGAAAATCTCTGTATGGACACAAAAGCCTTTTGAAAAGATTCAAGCCATCAATATACTATGAAAATACTTGCAGCATATATGGGGGACAAGGGAATTCTAGCAAATCAATAAGAGAAAGCAAACACTCCATAGAATAAAGAGCAAAAGACTTGAACAAGGAATTCACAAAATGATACATATAATTGGCCAAAACCTAACAAAAACAAAAGGCCTCCTTAAAATCGAAGAGATGCAGATTAAATGTTATCATTTTTGCTATCAACTTTACTACCTTTTAGGAAAGGCACAATATCCAGTATTGGCACAGCACCACAGGGCTCTCAGACACCGCTGTGGGAACGACGCCAGACCTAGAAATGGGTCCCAGGGAAAGGAGGAAAAATGTAGGCAAATGATGGTGTACAAGGAAAATGCTCAAGTTGACTCTCTAAGGGTAAACGGGCACTGGGTAAAGATGGAAACAAAAGACATGTGGGCAGAGAAAAGACCACCACGGTATGGCCGGTCCATCTGAGACCACTGGAGTGTCCTCTTTCATATTGCAGAGAAAGCAGTTAGCAACTGCACGGGATTGTGTATGGCTGTTGTCGACCTTTGTCTGACCTTTGACTCTGTTGCCCAGGACCAGTTACAGGCTAAACTGTGGGAAGTCAATGTAGACCTCTAAACATCGATGGTTTATAGAACTACAGTGTGAAATGACTGAGAGTCAGGGCTTAGAGGACTGCTCTGCTAACGGATGAAATAATTTCCACTAGGAAGAGAAATGCTATGACCGCTCCTCCTTTCCTCTAATTTGTACTTTAATGATTTGATGCCATTATTGGATGAACTAAAGTAGCCCCCATCTCCTCCAGCAGAGAAGGCAAAGCCATGTGTGGTCAGGTGCCCACAACCAGCTCGCCTCCACTCCTCCAGCGGGCTGCCCATCACCCAGGCCTACAGGACCACGTCCAAGGCTTGCCTGACTCCTGCTTCCTGCCCATCTATCTCGTGCCCACCTACCAGGCTGTAGACTGAAAGGACACTCGAAGTCACCGTCTGCCTGCCCACAGTCTCCCATGCAGGGCACCCTGCCCCGTCCCCAGCCCCAACATGCCAAGGACAGCCCCACAAGAGGGCCTGAGAAGTACTTTCACAAAGAGACCTCAGAGGGTGTCAAGCAGGTACTAACAGCAGTCTGCAAAGTAAGACTAGGATAAAATCTAGCAACCGCGGTCAGGTGGAGAAATAGGGGATCTTTACAATAAGAAGGAACACCATGCTTCAGCCTGGCCTCAAGACAGTAGTGAGAATTCTTCCCCAGTAGAGGCGAGAGTGGATTTACTTTGTCATCCTTCTCGTATCCAGCCATTCCACTAGTTATCAGCTACATGCATCAGTGACAATGCCAAACAGGACCAGAGGGATAAAAATGGACCTGATCAAAGGTATGTGTGGTCCCTGAGCTGCTGACCTTGGCCTCCAGCACAGAGCTGAGCCAAGCACTGGCCAACTGAACTAATCAGCTGACCACCCATGAGAAGGTCCTAAGACCACTGACCCATTACAGCCCACACCCCTGAGACGTCAGCATTCCCACGGTCCATCCCTCCACTGGCACAATACCACACAGGCCACTTCTGCCTCTCCCCTTAGGCCTAGTCCCCATCAAACCCCAGTGTGGGGACCATGGCCATGTAGGCACCTCAGCCCACCCCCTCTGGGAGCTATGTCTGTGACAGAACCGAGAACCCCATCTTGGTGCTGCCTGCACCTCTCCTGGGAACGGCTTCCCTATTCATGCTGTGGTGCCCAGGGATCCCCCCAAGAACCCAACTCACCTACATTGTCCTCAAAGCATCCCCAGCTCCCCTTGGCCCAGGCTCCCCCAGGCCCTACATCTAGGACTGGCCAGACTTCAGCCAAGAGAGCCTTAAGGCCGAGGAAGCTGCTTTGGCTTCACTTGTTCACAGAGCAGATGCAGTTTCTGCTTTCACTGGATCATCATTTTTTCAAAAGCTTGATGGGAAGAGGATTTAAAAACATTCCTGTGGTAGGCCCCACCCCTCCCTCTTCACTGCAGCTGGGGCCCTGCTCTCTCCTCCTCCCCAGAGGACAGCCCTCACCTAGACCAGGAGCCCACGCACAGGAGGTGACCACCACCATTCCAGGTGGGAGTCTGGGAGAATCAGACCACCTCTGGGGTGATGGAGGAGGGATCTCCAAACACAATGTTCTTTGAGCCTGGCAGGAAAGGGGGCACAAAGGAGCCCTCCTGGTTTGCCTTTAGAGTGGGAACCCACAGGTGCTAAGTATCTTTACAGACATCTCAAGAGGACAGCAGCATATCTCTCTTCCCCAGACAGCATCAGTATCTCTCTTTCATTGAGACATGGTTTCTAATCCTTACAACAACCTTCTAAAGTAGCTTTTATTACCCCTATTTGCCAGGTCAGGAAAACAAGGCTGAGAAGGTTAGGTGAGCTGCCAAAGAAACAGAGCTAGAAAGCAGGAGAGATGTGATCCCAAAGCAGAGGAGCAGGACCCTGAGGCCCAAGGATGGAGTCCCTAGACCATAGCCACCAAATGCACGTCTGGCCTCAGGATGCACTCCTCAGCCTCCATATCAACACCGTCCTTGCTGTGATTGACAGCTCTGGGCCTTCCAGAGATTGTGGAGAAGAGAGGAAGGGGGGTAAATCTAGTGGAAACCAGAAAAGAAAATCAGTCATGGGCAGCTCTGGAGGAGGCCTCCTCCTCCTCCTCCTTCTCCTCCTCCTCCTCCATTTTTCTCCTTTTTCTCCAGCATTCCTCAGATCCAGCCAGCTTTCCCTGTACCCTGCATATCCTGTTTGCCTTTGGTGGTACTAGGGGCCAAGATGGTCCTAGGGCACTGCCCCATAAGAGGCTATAGGCAATGAATGGGGGTGGGGAGGGAGGTAATGGGCCAAATCCAGTCTGGCCACATGCTTAATATGCCCAGTTAGTAGCAGGTGGCACACCTGGGGTAGGTGCGATTGAAGAGGAAGACTATGGAGTTCCAAGTGTCTAGCAGATGGGAGGCCTGGGGAAAAGGGGAGAGAGTGCTCATGGGGGGTGGGGTCTTAGCTGAGACACATGGACAATGGTGCTTCCAAAGCTCAAGGGTGAGGCCTCTGTCCAGATGATCTCTCCTGGGGCCCAACCAGGTATCTACTGGCCATGGCATCCAAGCCGCATTCTTAATGGACCGAATGATTTGGGAGACTCCCGTGTTTGCTCTAGGGTCAGTTTCTCCTTCTGTGAAATAAGGAGAAATCCTTTCTGCCTCCTTGCTCCCCATTTCTTCACGTCCTGAGCAGGCTGAATAAGGTGGTATCTAGAAAACGTTCAGCCTCTTGGGGTATTAAGAAGTATTAAAGTCACTTTCATAATATATAACAGGGTTAGGCGTAATGGGCTCCATTTCCTGGTTCTCACTGTCAGACAAAAATGTCCCAGAGAAGCAGGACAATCTATGTCGCTTTCGGACAGGGCCTGTTCGAGCCAAAGCGCTTGGCTGTCAGTACTGACCATCTTCTGTGATACCTTGACAATATATCTGGGGAGGCTCATGGGCCGAAGGCTAGGAGCTGGGAGTGTTAGCAGGGAGTCTATTTCTTTCTTATGTGAACGTGTATGTGCATACGTGTATGCGCACGCACACATGGTATTGGGGGAGCCTACTAGATCCCCAACTCCTAAACATGCTCTCCCTTCCTCCTTCTAAGTGCTCTGATCTGAAATTTCACTTAACCTCAGTGGGTAGATTCAAGAAGAGGGTCTCAAGTGTCCCTTAGTTCACTCATTCCGGGGATCCTTAGTAAGTTACATTAGGGAGTTAGTACTTTCCATTACCAAAGCTCATTGCACTTTCGAAAGGATTCACACCAGGATCCCTTTATTCATCAATACACACCTTGGTTGAATACCTCCCATATGCTAGTGCTTTGCCAGATGCTGTGGCAATCACAGTAGCTGAGCCCCAGGCTCTGCTCTCAAGGAGCCAACAATCTGGTAGGAGGAAACATGCACAGTCATCACAAGCACATATGCTGTGTGTCAAGACAGGCAAAACAAAGTGCTATGGGGATGTGTGTGTGTTAGTCTGATGATGACGATGAGGCAAAATCCAGGAAGGCTTCAAGGAAGAGGCAGCAGCAGGGTTGGGGGTTGGTTTGAGGTCTGGGAGGTCATTCAGTGCTCCAAAACGTACTCTGCTCTTCGAAGAGACTCTGTGGAGTTAGTGGCAAGAGAATAAACTCTGGAGCCACAGTGCCTGGGTCCAAAGCTTGACTCTACCATTTGCTGATGATGTGACCTTGGGCAAATTCCACAAACTCTGAGTTTCCTCATCTGTAACATGAGGCTGAGACCAGGACCTACCTCTTCATTGCTTTGAAGAGTAAATTAGTGAATGTAGTGCTTAGAACAGTATCTAGGACATAGTAATGATTCAACAAGTATTGCTATTATGATCACAAGAACAAAGAGCCTTTTTTTCAAGTGTCCCTCCATCCCAGATGCCCAGGGATGGAAGCTGAACTGCCTGGCTCTTCTGGAGCTTCCAGCAAAGCAAAGGGGGATCAGAGCACCTGCCAGGCTCTGATCAGAAACCTATAGCATCAACAGGAAAAACACTGCCTGTGCTGGATGTGATAACACCCAAACACTGGCCACAGATACGGTAGGCAACTAGACAGTTGGAAATTTTGTAGTGGAAAGAGTAAAGCCTTTTGAGTCAGGAAGACCTGGGTTCAAATCCTAGATCTGCTACTTCTTGCTATATGGCTTTAGAGAAGCTATTTTAACTTTCCTGAGCCCAAAGTCCTCATCCGTAAAAAGGAGTCTTAGAGTTTTGTAAAGATTCAATGACAGAATAAAGATGAGATACCCAGCATGGTGGCTGGCACACAGTAGACGCCCAAGAAATGGCCAAAATTATATTAAGGAGAATAGCTGCCCTTCTTCTCTGAAGGGAAGGAGACAAATTGAGACACAGACTGGAATAGTCTGATGGATGGCAGGCGAGACCAGAGGCCGGTGGCTTCCAGGGAGAAGGGGCACAGTCCCTGAACACAGTGTGCAGCCCTAGCCAACATGTACTTCCACCTTTTCCAGTCTACACCCCGGCTGTCGATTCTCTCATCCTCACACTGAGGCTATTTTATTTTAAATCCAACACTTTTTAGTTGTATTTACCAACTGCATGCCAGGCACTGTTCTGAGTTCTTCACCTAGATTAACCTGCAATTGCCCTGTGAGTTGGTGGGATTATATTATCATTCCCACGTCACAGGCAAGGACACCAAGGCACAGAGAGGCTAATGAATTTGCTTGTGATCACACAGCTAGTAAATGGAAGAGCCAACATTAGAGGCACAGTGGAACCAGTCTGGGCCTGAAACAACCCTGCTCTGCTGCTCAACCTACAGCCTCAATCCAGGCCTCCCCACCCCCCACCCCACTGACTCCCTTCCACCCCCAACCTCCTTTTTTCAGACTTGAATCATTCTGGCCTCGGGCCCCATCAGGACAAACAGAGGCGACTGGCTCCTCAATGCTCTGCAAACCCCAGAGCCAGGAAGTATTTTTGGCCTATAAATATTTTACTCTAGCTCAGAATGTGGTGAGAGCTTAAGCGCCAGCTCTTTCAGATCTGCGGGGCCAGAGGCAGGATGAAGGGAGGGAAGGCGGGCACTATATTCAGTGGTCCCTCCCAGGTCTGGAGGACTGACTAGCCAGGCTGCAGGTTCCCAGCCAGGACTCTCCACCGCCCTTTCTGCCCTTGAGTCTCCCGCAGCGGCGGCGGGGTAGGCGGGGCGCGCGGGGCGGCGGCCGTGGTGCTGATAGGACAGCTCCTCCTGCAGTGGCCCCGTTAAAGGAGCCGCGTCTGCGCTTTGCGAATGTAGTTAGGATGTCCACTTCGAAAAGTCAGAATATTTTAACCACAGCATGGAGAGGCTGGATATGGAAGGAAAGAGAAGAGAGAGAAGGGAAGGAAAGAGAAGAGAGAGAAGGGAAGGAAAGAGAAGAGAGAGAAGGGAAGGAAAGAGAAGAGAGAGAAGGGAAGGGAGGGAAGGGGAGGAGAGAGGGGAGAGGGGAGGAGGGGGGAGGGGAGGAGGGGGGAGGGGAAAGGGGAGGACGGGGGAGGGGAGAGGGGGGAGGGGAGAGGGGAGGAGGGGAGAGGGGAGGAGGGAGAGGGGAGGAGGGGGGAGGGGAGGAAATGCAAAAAAAAAAATGTCTGGGAGATGGGACTTTGGGTGCTGGTCATATGATTCCATCACGGGCTGAGTGAATTTGGGCAAATTATGTCTTTCCCCTGGTGTGTTATTTAAAAGCTGCAAAACAGGAAGGAAAAACGTGGCTTCTCCAGAAGGAAAGAAAAATACTGGAATAATTCACGGTAAAGGTTTGGAGTGTCTCTGGACTCAAGCACTGAGGGACAGACCCTGCACAGTAGAGGGTGGTGGTTAAGAACACAGGACCTGGAGCCAGAACCACCCCCTTCCTCCAGCCTCCCTCTGTATCTTCCCAACACCCCTCCTTCCCCCCACCTCTGGGCAAATCCAGTTTCCCTGGCTGCTTCCTAGCCTGTGGTCCTAAGCAAGTTATTTAACCTCCTTGGTCTGCTTCCTCATCTGTAAAACAGGAATAATAATAATAACAATATCTATTTTATAATGTTGTTATAAAAATTCAGTGAGTTATTATAGGAAAATCACTGAAGACAGTGCCTGGCTCATACAAACCCACACAAATCACTGAATAAATGCTAGTTATTACTGAGTCAAATAGATCATCAGCGCAGCGTGTATCTCCCTTCTCTCTGTTCTACGCAAATTTCCCACTGGTACCTTTTGTCACCTACTCCCGTCAGAACAACATAAATGTTATCACTGTATGTTTCCCTCTAACCTAAATTTCTATTCCTTATTTGAGTATGAATAGGACAGTTTACATGGGACTGGGGTAGGGAGGATAAACAAGGTTGGAGAAGTTTCCAAAATAAACCATGGCAGGGGTTAGTGAGAGAGGTGGGGAGACCTCTTTCATGGAGCCCCTTCTGAAGTTGATGCAGTCCTGACAGCATGAGCGAGGCTTCGGGGCAACCTCTTCAGAAGCAGAAGGTGGACAGAACGGACTTTCAGGGATCCAGACACCACAGACAAAACTCCTGGACTCACGCAGGCCTCTTTGCAAGCTTTCTCCCTCTACCTGCCACACACTGTCTTCTGCCCCTGAAAGCCTGATGGGTTCCTGCCAGGGCCAAACCCCAGATGGGGGCTTCCTTCTGGTTGGAGGCCCAGGCTGGTCCCTGGAGGCTGACCACCTCAGCGAACAGAGAGCTCTGTCCCTCTGATGCCCCAGCAAAGAGGTGATTGTGTTGTCTCACCTCTTGGCCAAGTACCATATAGATAGTGACACACTTACTCTCTCTCTCTCTCTCTCTCTCTCTCTCTCTCTCTCACACACACACACACACCCCTATCTGTAGCTTCAGTCTGTCTGCTTGCTCTCCTTGTCCCTTCCCTTTGGCCCATCTCTCATCCAGCCCAGAGATGAGGGGGTGCTCTGTCTTCCTATCTTTTTCCATCTCAAGGACTGTGGGCTCTCCTACAGTGTGCTCAAAGGCCTTCCCTGGAAAAATGGGCACCAACACCCTCACTATGTATACACAATTTTCACTTAACATTTGTGGATTATAGACTTGCTACAGCTCACACATGGAATTAGGGATCGGGGGATAAGGGCAATTGATAACATCCCTATGCCTAGAGGAAGTAACTTGTTCCAAGTCGCTGCTGAGTAATGGTAGTGCCTGGGGAGACTCCTGGTCCAGTGCTCTTCCTCACACCACACAGTCTTCCCTTCCCATAAGACCCCAAGGCTGGACATCATGGGGAGGTCTCCAGGGCTGAGGACAGGACTGCAATGGCCATTTACTAAATGTTTCTCCTTCTTACCCAGACTCTTATCTCTGCCAGTCTCTCAGGACAGAGATAAGGGAAGATCTGAGATGTGGGTACATGGTGGTGGGGCCAAAGTAGAAGAGATCTGAAGCCATCCCCCTTCCCCAAGCTCTTAGCCTGCAGACCCTGGCTTTGGGCTTCAGTAAACCAGCTAGGGGCCGTGCAGCTAGGCCTGGTCCTTGGCAGAGAAGGTGACCACCCCCGTCAGTATTGAGAGAGGGACAGGATGGGCAGCCAGCCATGTTGTCTTCAGGACAAGCATGGGCAGAGTGGGCAGAGCATTGGCAGGAAGCAAGGAAACGGGTCTGCTGGCTAGGACTTGGCAAGCACAGGGTGGGGGCTCGGTACTCCCAGCGCCCGCCTGGCTGGCTCCTGGCTCAGAATGGGGATTAGGATTGTGGGATTGTCCGCAATAGTAGAACTCATTATTCTCCTTCCCATCTCCACCCCTGGAGCCCAGGGCTCTGCCAACACCCTCAGGAATTCCTTTAACCTTAAAACGGTAGAATGGTCTTCTTTTTGGCCAGATGGCAACATGTCCCTACAGAGGAAGATGGGACTGGCCAAATTAATCTCAGGTAATATCAAATAGCTCAGTTTCCTGGCATTTACAGTAAATGATCAAGGTGGTGCCAACACCCTACCCTTCAGGCCCAGTCCAGCTGACCCTAACCCCCTTTCCCAGGAGATGGCTTCCAAATGCTATACTGCCTAGACCTGGCATTCTCAGAGCAAGTCCATCACAAGTCCATCACACTCCCCACAGAGTGTTCCGTAGCCTCAGGACTATTCTGGCTAAGCCCAGGCTGACAGGCAGGACAGAGGTAGCAAACAACATATGTAGGAGAGATGTTCACTGTTCTTCCAACACTACTCTCGGAATCTCCTGTTCCAACTCTCCACACTGGAAGTTCTTCCAAATGTCTAACTTTCAGCCCTCCTGCTAAGAAACAAGTCCACTTCCTGGTTCTCCAGTCTGGGGGGTTATTTCTCACAGCCTCTGGCCTTGAGAGAAAAGTGAATTCTGAGCTCCAGGGAGGGGCCCCAGAGCCACCCAGCTGAAGACTTGCACTGTATCAGCATATTGGCATTTTTCACTGATTTGATCCATATAAACGGCTCCACTGTCAGGATCCTTGGTTCCTTTTCAATTAGCCAAGAGAAATGATTTAGTGCTAATGAAAATCAATGGTTTAAAGCTGTCCCACAAATCACAGGGGGCTGGAGGCCTGGGTTATAAATACCTCCCAGGAAGTTGAGCTGGCATGGGGAGCACGTGCAGCCATACGCAGCTTTCGCTCTGCTCCAGAACACCTCCTGCTTCTCACCCCCCAGCTCCAAACCCCCCTCTGGGTGCTCCCAGGATGTGCTGTGCTTTCCTGTAAGGCAAATGAGAACCTGGGAGTTCTCAATCACAAGAGGACCATTGCCTAGGCCCTTGGGGAGCTGCCCCACAGACAGTCCATGTTGTACCCCATCTTATCCACCCCCCCGGGGTGTGTGTGTGTGTGTGTGTGTGTGTGTGTGTGTGCGCGCATGTGTGTCTAATTACTTCCTTTAGGCCACTGTTACCAGAGCTCCGGCTTCCCAAGCAATAGCTTAGATTCCAGATGGATCCTTGAGCTAATGAATGGGGGAGGAACAGGAGTAAGTGGAGCCTTGGGGGTGAGGGAACTCATCTCAAACAGAGAAACTGGAACCTTCATAGACCCCCAGGCAGCTAGCCAGATGACTGCCTCTCCCACCAGACCTGTCAGCTCCGTCTTTCTCACACTCACTTTATTGTTATTTTTCTCCCTCAACTCAAAGCCTGCAATGTTCTTCCATGGATGGTTTTTCCATCCAGGCAGATGGAGGACATATCACTCAACAAGGCCCACATACTTTCCAGGCCACGAAGTCCAGAGCCACTGGGCTGGGGCAGGGGAGGGAGGTTCCTTGGTGCTGGGGTAGGAGAGGTCTGGGGGATTCTTGACTGCTTGTAAAGCCGTCCAGCCCAGAGGCCCTGCCATTTTGCCACGAGGAGTCTAACACCTGGGCTGGAACGCCACATCCGGGCATTTGGAGAGGGCTTGGACTTGCAATCTGACTGCAAACCCATCAGTCAGACTGGGCTGTGAGTGCGAACCAGGCCTCCTGCCAAGTCAGGTCAGCCTTAGGCTGGCTACACTAGCAATAAGCCCTACTTTCCTCAAAGTCCTCAGAATGTGGGAAGGGTGGGAGAGGGGCAAAGAGGCATGAGTGGGGACTTGGAGGCAGGCCCAAAAGTCAAGAGTAGCCTAGGAGTCAGACCACTGGACTGGATTCCAGTGCTAAGTATCTCCCGGAATTATTCAGTCTCTAGCCTTAACTTTACCATCTGAGAAGTAGGGCAAGCAATTCTGGCATGAAAGAGTATTCAACTTACTCCTCATTCCTCAGCAGTGGAGAGCGAGCATTGGTTGCCTGTGTGTATTGAGCAAAACCAAGTACCCCTGTCCTGCTGGCTCCACTGGCTTCCCTCAGAGCCAAGCTAAAACTATGCTTGGGCCCCCATTCCTGCCAGCACAATGCTGCCAAGCCAGGACACCCCCACCCCCACCCCCTTTCTGCAGCAGCACATTCGTGTGGGAGTCACACGCAGAGGAGAGGCCAGGCCTGACTGTAGCCCAAGGCAGGGGGCCAGGCTGCAGGAGAACAGCCTCCCCTCCCCCTACTGACCCAGATCATGGGAAAGGGTCTGATGCGCTGTGAGGCTCCCAGACTGTAGCTCCCCAAAGCCCGGAATCCTGCCAGACACCAGGAGGCTAACAGGTGAGCTTATGCGGTTCCATACCAGCTGAAGCTGGGAAGCCCCTTCTCTGGCTGGTTGGCTCCTAAGGAACAGAACTTATCCACAGTTCTATGGGGACGCCGGGGTGGCTCAGTCGATGAAGCGTCTGCCTTCGGCTCAGGTCATGATCTCAGGGTCCTGGGATCGAGCCCACATCGCAGCATCGGGCTCCTTGCTCAGCAGGGAGTCTGCTGCTCCCTCTGTCTCTGCCCCTCTGCCTGCTTGTGCTCTCTCGTCTCTTTCTCTCTCTCTCAAATAAATAAATAAAATCTTAAAAAAAAAAAAAAAGAAGGGCGACGGAGCTCTCTAGGGTCTCCTTTAGAAGGGCATGGATCCCATTCAGGAGGGCTCTGCCCTCCTGACAGAATCACTTACCGAAGACCCCACTTCCTAATACAGTTACCTTGGAGGTTAGGATCTCAACTTAGTCATTTGGAGGGGACAGAAACAATCTAAAGCAGCGTGAAAAATGCTTAGCATGGTAGCAGGTGGAATGTGCTTAATAAAGGTTAGTTTCTATAAAAATAACAAAGCACTCATTAGAAAAAGCTTGGAAAATCTAGAAAAAGACAAAGAAGAGAAAGCTTATCACCTGCAAACCTACTAGCCCACAGTTAGCATTTTTAAGTGTTTTGGTTTCTTCCAGGCTTTTTTTTTTTTTAAAGATTTTATTTATTTATTCGACAGAGAGAGAGACAGCCAGCGAGAGAGGGAACACAAGCAGGGGGAGTGGGAGAGGAAGAAGCAGGCTCATAGCGGAAGAGCCTGATGTGGGGCTCGATCCCATAACGCCGGGATCACGCCCTGAGCCGAAGGCAGACGCTTAACCACTGTGCCACCCAGGTGCCCCTCTTCCAGGCTTTTTACTATTCACACTCATATATGTTATATATGAGTATAATATATACTATACATATATAATATATATATAGTACACATATAGTATACATATACACATATATATTACTATAAAATTGTGATTATACTAAACATACATGTCATGTCTCCTCACTTACTATGAATTAAGCATTTTTACTTCTCATCTAAAAACCCTGAAATTGTTTTAAAAAAGCATCCTTATTAATAGACCATAAACCATCACACAAATGCATTATACAGAAACGACTTAACCATCCTATCATTACTGGCCACTCAGGGTGTTTCCGATTTCCTACCAGTATGTACGATGCAGTGATAAACACACAAACAAGCTTTGCTTGAGCCTCAGCTCATATCCTCAGGTTTCTTTCTTAGAAGGGGAATTCCTGGGTACAGGTGAGAATCTGATGAAGACTCTCGGTCATAAACTGCAGACCACTGTTCAGAAAGATACAATCAATGTGTTCTTCGTCCAGTGGTGTCTGTCTGGCTCAAAGTATCCTTCCTTCGCAGCAACGAGGATCGTACATCAGAACGGCCTCGCTCAGCAGTGCGGCTGCAGCCTCTGCTGGGGGCCTGGCCCTCCACATGGCCACACATGCCAAGAGCTTTCGCAATGTTCTTGAACAGTCGGGCCAGGCAGGGGAGCAAAGCTGGAGGCAAAAATGTGTGGGGTGGCCTCACCACCAGCAGATCCTGCTCTCCCTGCCCTCTGAACACAGAGAAGAACAAAGGAACTGCTCTTCTTGGGGGATTTAAGTTAGAGGTTAGGCAAGCACAGTCCATGAAGAGCCCTAAATACTGGGACTGGGGCCTTACGGGTTCTTCCGCTTTGAAGGTTTGGGGGGGGCAAAGAATGCTCAGGGCCAGGTGCATGGACAGGGTGACAGGAGGAAGCTTGGCCTTAGCATATAGGCTTGAAGTACATGGCAGTACCCCCGAGGAAAGTGCCAGCAAGATGAGGTGGTTGGGTAGGGTTACGGAGTCCCTACAAGTGCCAGCCACTGGGTTAGAGGGGTCTTCTACGCACTATCTACGTTGAACAATAAGTAAGTCCAAGAAGGTCCTGCTTTGCCCTCATGAGGGTCCCTGGCCACTTGTCCAGGTAGATAGTTCCTAGATGTTCTGACCAGCTTAGGCTTCCTTCCCCCTTTCTTGGCAGTCCTTCCTCTGAGTCCATCAGCCGGTGAATGCCTGTCAGGCCCTCAGCACTGTCACTGGAAGAACCAGGGTCCCCTCTATGAACACCAGTCCAGGCAGCTGGAAATCCAGGGCTGTCCTCACTTCCTTTCCCACCTTCTCTTTCTCTCCTTTTCCCTGCAGGCTTCCTCCAGACCTTTGGAACAGGAACACAAAGTGTGTGTGTGTTGGGGGGGGGTGGGTCAGGGGAGGGAGGGCAGGCAGAGGCTGCTGAGACCAACCACTGCCTGGAGCTGGACAGACCTGGAAAATCTAACAGGGATCTCTCTCTCTCTCTCTCTCTCTCTCTCTCTCACACACACACACACACTCCTTGGGCACAAGCCTGTGTGGTTCAAGATCTTGTTTACAACAGCCCCCATCCTCCAGCTCCCATCCCTGGCCTTAGCCCTTCCCTAGATGGTGCCTGCTTCACACATGGCCTTGTTCAGATACACTCCTATTTCCTACTGAAATACACTCCCCATTACCTCACTCAAGCAACTATTGAAAAATCCTCCCTCATCCGGGCTGCATTCCTGAACTGACCCCCAGAAAGGTGATCACGTGGCCCAGCCCCACTCTATCTAAACACAAAATGCCTGTGGCTCTCATCCTTGGCCCTCGCATAAATGTCCTTAAGCTAGACTCTCTCTCTCTGCATGCAGACTGTCACTCTCGTGACTTGTTATCTCATGAGGTTTGGTTGAAGCTATTTGTGATGCTCTCTGGGGGCCCTGAGAGCAAGCAAGTTGTTGCTGGTAAAACTGCATGAATGTCCTGAAATACAGGGTCTCACCGCCTCCTCCTACCACCACCTAACTTTTTTTTTCTCTCTCTCTTTTGGCAGTACTTGTTGTCATGGAGATTCTAACACAATGGGGCAGGTAGGAAGCCTGTTGCTTGGCAACGAGATGCTGGAGGTACAGGATTGGCTGCTGAGGTCTAAGAGAGCAGAAAGGATGATAAGGGGAAGGTGGGAAAGTAGAGAGACACCCTGGGGGGACACAAAGGCACAGGAGAGAAGCAGAAGACAGGACCAGGGTGAAGAGAAAAAAATAGAAAGGAGAAGAGAGAACGCGCAAACTCCTTGGGGCTGGGTCACCACTGTGTATTTGCTTGGATGCCCTCCGTAAAAACAACAGAGCAAAACAAACATATATTAATATATTTTCATAGCTGCATTTACATTGTAGCACAATGAGTGGAGATTTAGACAAAAAGAAGTTCCTAAATATCAGAGTGGGAAAATTCTACAGGGAGACTCTACTGTCCAGTGGAACGATGACAGGCTTTAGATAAAACACTTGGGTTTGAATCTCCACTCTACCCATCCCTTGATGTGTGACCCTCTCAAGTGACATGACCTCTCTGAGCTTCAGTCTTCTCATCTTCAAAATGGGAAGAGCAACACGTGCCGCACAGGGTTGTTGTAAGCGTCAGTGAGCCGATGCGATGAGCACCGGCACATAGAGGGTGGGCTCAGGAAGGGGTCGATCACATGGTTTTATGGTTGTTGGCCTTTGGTGACCAACCACCCATCCTTATCTTAATCACCATGATTAGGACCGGAATTGACAGGCGGTGTGGCGAAGTGAAAAGAGCCCTGTTCCCAACATCCCAAGACCTGGCTTCCATCCATACCAACACGCCCACGGTCTGAGGCTTGGGCAAACTATTAACCTTTCTAGGTGGAGCTGCTGATCTGCGAAATGGGGATAATAATCCCTCCCACAGAGAGTCATTAGGAAGATCATATTCAAGTAGGTTGGTCAAGAGCCTACCCCAATCCCTAAATGCTGGACACCCCGACTCCTAACTGCCAGCTCCCTGCAGTGGAGATCGATAGGTCCGGGCCGGGGACGCTTTCAATCTTCCTTCAAGGAAGGGAAGGTTTCAGTGGTGCCTGGGTGCTCTTCCTAGCACCTGAATGACATGTCACTATGACCAAGACAGGGGAAGAGAGAACACAGACTATGGAAGACAAAGCAAACGTACATGCTCCAGGCTCATTTCCAAGCAAATTAATTTTGCCGAAGCAATGACTTCCGTCAGCAGGAGCAAAAGGCAGCAGGGAAGGCCTGGTGCAGTGACGGGTAAAGGCGTACAACACCATTTCTGCCTGGTTCACGAGGACGAGCATTTCCGTGCTGGGACCACTTGAGGACTGTTCATGAAAGCGGAAGTCACCACATCCTAGAGGAAGAGGTATTCAAGAGGGCAGGACCGACGTACGCTACCGCGGGGCACGTGCACCTTTGGCAAACCACTGGGGGCCTCCCAAGAAAGCGACACCATAAAAATCCTTTGGGGCCCATGAGGTTCACGGAATGATTCTTGATGTCTAGCCTAAACCTTTTCTGCCGTGATTTTCAGTTCAGTCTTTCTGGTTCTGTCCTCAGAGAGCAATTTAACTGGCTGAGAAGGTAACTGTCTCACTAGCTTCTAGGTTCACGCCAGGACTAGGGAGGCAGGCGGGAGGGCAGTGACTCACACAGATGCTGTTTAATTCGGCTGTCTCACTGTCTACAGTGCTTCCCGAGCTCTAGCCCCCAACACCCTGCATCTCTCTGTGGTTTCGAGGCTGACTTTTCCAATAATGCCACCAGGCATCAGAGGAGGCTTGACCTGAACCAGGCCTTCCAGGCTGGGGGAGGCTGGGCGTGGGAGCTGAGTGGGCCTGGGGAAGGCCAGGAGGAGTGTGAGCAAGGGGGTCACCAACTCCTAGTTCTGCTCCCCCCGCCAAAGCACCCCAGCCTAGCCCTCCTTTGAGCACTCTTCTTAGGGGGCTCAGAAGGCCTGTCCCTGTGGCCCAAGCCTGAAGGACTCTAAGTGGTTTCACGTACAAAAAGATAACTTAGAGAAGGATTCATTGCTGCTTCAAGAACGCAGGGTTGCTTTAGCTCTGATGGTGTCCAGTTCATTTTATCCTGCGCTGGGAGCAACATGGAGAAAAAAGCCTCCAATTACAGCAGCAAGAGAGATTTAGGGAAGACTTTGGGAGGATGGCCTTGACAGTGACTGGGTGGGAGAGAACAGCCCTCTGACACTCGTGGCACAGGCCGACTGTTTAGATTGGGGAAGATTTTCATTTCAGATCCTTAAAAGGTGGACTTTTGCAAACCACTCATTTCCTCTGATGGGTCAGAGGTGGGGCGAGTGTGAGAAACACACACAATGAGCTCATCTTGAGGTGCCGTGAGGGGCAGAGGCTAACTTGAGCTAAGCGGGGCTCGGTCCTTTCCAAAGGGCTGCTGGAGACCACACTGCAGCTGCATGAGGGAATGGAAAGGGGTCTCCCCTGCTTTAACTAGTTTCGAATGTATCTGTTTTAAATCTTGGCTCTCCATGTTATAGCTAAGAGAGTTTGAACACCCCTCTAATTGAGTCGTTCCCTGGAGCTGGATGGGGGATCAGTAACCACTACTGACTAGCTTTTGCAGAGGCCCTAGGAAAGGACAAAACACCCCAGGAGACAGCTCTGGCTCTGAAGATGGAGGAAATGAAGCTTCCAGAACCGCACTTCGGGTAGGGAATCTGTCAAGTGCTAGCGGGTGGTTAACTCGGGATAAACTTGATCCTAAGGGCTTTAGCATCAGGAGAGCCCTTTGCTCTTCCACTGGGATGGAGGGATCAGACACCTAAGAGCTATAGAGCCTCACCACTCTTGGAAGTTTCTGCTTCGTCTTTGTCTGTTTTTTGTGCCCCCCCCAACTTTTTTTAAAAATGAAGTTTTTATTTTGAAGGAATTTTAGATTTACAGAAAAGTTGCAGAGACAGTAGAGTTCCCATATACCCTCTGCCCAGTTTCCCCAGGTGTTAACATTTTACATGACCACGCCACATTTGTCAAAACTAAGAAATTAACATTGGCATGTTACCATTAAGTAAACTGACTCAGAGTTCACCAGTGTTTCCGCTAATATCCTTTTTTTGTTCCAGGATCCAATCCAAATTCCCCCATTGCCTTTAGCTCCCCCGCCCAGACTTTAAAATTTAAATTTCCTTTTGCAAACTCAGCCCCTCTCCACCATGCTCCAGGGGAAAAGAGGAAGGCATTTGTGTTATTGTTCACCCTTGGAATGATCTGAGCAGGATTAATTCTGGGCAGGGCACAGGGCAGGAGGAAAAGGAAGAGAAAGCCTCAGGGACGATGAGCCAAGGGATAAGGGTCAGTAGGTGGCCGCCCTCCACCTATAGAATCTCTTTCCTTCTGGAGCTCTTCAGCCTTGGGTCCTCCCATACAGAGTCATTCCGGGGTACAAAGGCTTTTAGGGATGACGGTAGGCTCTCTGTCCCTAAGAGTCGCAAGAATGAGGTGCCCAGAGGCACAGATGAGCTGCCCTGATTGAGACCCTTCCCCTCTAGGGCAGATAACTTGGCCTGAGCTGCCCCCTTGTTTGGAGCCCAAAACTTGGCCTGTGATTTCAGAACTCAGCCCCTATTCCTGAGCACACAGCACTTCATAATAAATAGCAGGGAAAGTGAAGCTGAGCTGAGCCTGCCTCTCAGCAGAACTGTTTCCAAATAAAGTGTTATTTTTTTCCTCTCAAGCTCTCCCTGGAGATGACTATGGCGCTTAAAAACCACTAAATATCTCTCCTTGTTTATGACACAGACACCTTCCCATCCTCCCTCTGTCCCTTAGCCTGGTCTCTTTTATAGCAATTACATGAGTGGTGCTGAATAAGATTCAGAGCAGATGCTAGCAAGCCTGCCTGATGGGCTCCCCTCCTAGGAAGAGGGGCTCATGGGAAAGGCTCTGATTTCCTAGAGACGCAAGATTCATGGAGAGAAGCTCCCAAGACGAGCATCAGAGTGGGCCCTAAGCCCTGGATTTGGCTGGCTGGGCGCCACAGATGCAGAGCTGCCAGAAAACCCGTCCTCCTGCACCAGCCATGGGTCAGGGACACATGAAACCTTCAGCCAATTAGTTTTGTGCTCTCTGCTCTATGAGGGGGTAGAGGGAACTGGAATTGCATTTGGGGGAGAGGGGTGTTCAGAGTGGGGGCCAGCCAAAGGGAGGTTAATGGACTGGGGTGGCTTATTCCAGAATGAAGGTCAAGGCGGGGGATTGGCTAATGAACTTTGCAGATATAAAGCCTTTGTTCTCCATTCCCATTGAAAACAGGGCCTTGGAAAAGGAAGTCCCCTTCCAGCCAGAAAGATTGGGATTGGACACAAGAAAATGACAAGAAGCTAGGAAATACTGCAACATGGGGTCCAAGAAGACTGTGACCTCATCTGGCCGGAAGGACCAGGATGCTTCCAGGGATCCTACCCTGGCCAGGCGAAGCCCAGGTGGAGAGGCCGGGAGGGTGGGTGTCTGCCAGCAGACGGAGATCCCACCTTATCCCTCTTCATATGCTAAGTGGGGCCAACAGAAGCCCCTGACCCCATGGGTGGCTCCGGAAATGTTTTCTGAAGGGCAGATCCCTCCCGGTTCTAATGTTCCTCCTGATGATGCTCACCTGTCCAGAGGAAGGGATAGGGATTCCACGACTTCTGTAGGGCTCTGCCAGCTCCAGATCAGCCGCAGAAAGAGGGGGCATCTCCCTGCCATCTACCCCTGCTCCGGAACGGAATGATCATAGTGAGGTTGGGCTCCTTGTAGGCTGCAGCCCTGCGGCCCTCACCCATCATAAATGGCAATCAACGTGAGGACCGCCCTCACCTGCTGCTTTACTGCCATCATCTCAGCTCCTTCTACTAGGTGGGGAAGGCTCTTGATAGATGATGAACTTGTGGTTTGGAGAACATGAGAGACTGTCCAAAGCCACAGAGCCAGAACCCAGAACTGGCCAGAATCCAGGTCCCCAATGCCAGGCCAAGACATCCAGTCAGTCCTGTGATGCTGCCAACTTTTCTTGACCCCCGTGTCCTAGTGCCGTTGCCCTAATTCGGGCCCTTAGTATTTCTCACCAGCATGTACAACTTGGTGTCCTGGCCCCATCCTGGCTGGTCCACTCACACCATTTATTCACCGAGGCCAGAAGGACCTGGCCAAATTGTGGGTCTAACCATGACTTTTCCATGTAATAAAATCAAGCTCCTTGGTGGGGGGGGGGTGCTCTAAGACCCTCCTTGACTTGACTCCTCCCTGTCTTGCAACCTCATTCCCCAAACTTCCCTGCCTCATACTTTTATCATTTATCCACACACCCTGTGGTTTCAAGCCTTTCTTTAGCTAATTTCAATTCACTCTTTGTGTTTGGCTCAGACATCACCCCCTCCAGGAAGGCCTCCCTGACCTTCTATGGGGAGCTAAGTGGCCCCCCTGCAAAGCTTCCACAGTCTACACAGTGCTGGCCTCTCAGTTTGGACTCCTGGCACCCAGTACAGTGCCTGGCACAGAATAGACGCTCAATGGATGTTGGAAGAACTGGACACCTTGGCACCTTGGCACCCTGTAGCTGGGCTTGCCTCCCCTTGCAGAGAGCTGTGCCCTGCCCCCCCCTCCCGCAGAGGCGGGTGGGCAGACTGCCCGTCCCACTGCTCTCTGGAGGCCCAGGGAACTGGAGTCAGGCGGGAGATGGCACACTGCACAGGGGAGGGGCCGGCCTTACCTCATCACACTGAGCTGGGGCTCCAAAGAGAGGGAGAGGAGGAAATGAGACACAGCTGGCAAGGAAAGAGTCCAGGAAATGGTCCCTACTAAACAGGAAGCAGGGTGGAGTGCTGGAGGCCGAGCTTCCTGAGGAGTGGGAGGGAGGAAATCTGGCCATATTCGCTCGCTGCCCTCAGCTTCTCAGCCCTCAGCACAGAGGAGCAAGGGCTCCACAGCTGCAGGAAGGTGTCTCTGCGAATCCTCTCCGCAGGCTTTCACCAGAGGGCCCCAGGGGCATGTTCGGAGGTGATGTGATAGTCTGTGGTTTGCACACTGAGGCCTGACCAGGAAGCCCTAAGTCAAAACAGCCGCAAAGCTCCCAGAAAGACAGCAGAGCCACCTTCAGAGAGAGGTGGGAGGGGTGAGAAGGTAAGTGGAGGAAGGTGTTTGGCCAAGGTAAGTTTCTGTGAATCCCGAGAAATGTTGGGTGCCTTGGGAGGGTGGAGGCCTAGACCACGCCCTCTCCTTATCCCCTTCACTGACCCCCCTCTCCCATCACAGGTCACCTCCCAGTGATGATTTCCCTTACCCCCACACCAGATCTGTGTTCCCATTGCTTCTCCCTTGTTAAAACCCATCTCACTTGTTCAGTACCTTCCCACTAGACTGGAAGCTCCCGTGGGGCAGGGCCTGTATTTTGTTCACCACCGTGTCTTCGGTACCTTGTATGATCCTGTCTACATAGTAGAAGCTCAATAAACATGGTCAAAGAGATGATGACAAGAAGTCGTGATGGGATATGATAGAAAAGGGAATCTCACAACCAGGCACTAAATCTGGGCCAAGGACAGGGCCAAAGAATGACAAGGCCAGCTCTTGCCCAATCCATAAAAACACTGAGGACTTCTTTGTAAGTCTAGCTGATGAGCTGCCTGTTTCCCCCACATGAGCCCAGCCAGGGACGGGACTGGCTCGATCATACTCCCTCTCCAGTCGGTCCAAAGCTTTGGGCTAAGCTGGACTCACCTCAGGGTCAGGGGGAAGGGAAAAGAGTCCCTGTCATCAGGAGACTCGGGCAGACAGGAGATAACGTGAATGTGCTCTTGGCCACCTCTTCCAGCCTGATGCGAGAGTCGGGGTCCAGGGCTGGGCAGAAGTAACGGCAACAGCTAACATTCATGGAACATTCACCGTGTGCCAGGCATTGCTCCCCGCATTTCACATGGATCACCTCATTTCATCCTCACAAAGCCCCATAGAGAATGTTATCATTCTTGTTTTATTGACAGCCAACGAAACTGAGGCAGAAAGAGGTTAAGACAGTTGCCTAAATCACACAGCTAGGGAGTGGAGTGGGTAATACTTCAGCCAGGCCGCTGGCCCTGAGCTGATGGTCTCAACCGCTAGCCCACAGCATGTCTGCTACAAGTGGCGTGCAGAACAGCTGAGGAGACAAGCACGAAGGGCACTTAGCCACACAGTCCGTTAATCATTTTAGAGGAGAGGGCTGGGTCAGGAAGGACAGGGCTTGGCATGGGAGGTACCACACCAAGTGGGGAAAGACAGTCAGGGGGCCAGGGGACATACCTGCCATGACCGATGGGGGCAGAGGGAACGCTGTTCTCAAGTCAGCCAACGAGCACTGGGATGGAATTTCTTCCCCTTCCCCTTGGCTGGAAGACGGTGGCCACGATGGAGCCCCACCTCCAATCCTGAATCCCCACTTGCGCCGACAATGTGCCCAGCTGCTCCAGCCTCCCCCCAGCCATGCCCCCCGTCACTGCCTAGAGAAGCGGCACCTGGTGAATGGAGGTGAAAAGCAGAGGCAGCATCTGTGGGCTCTTGGGGGAAGGAGGGAGTTTCCAGGAAGCACTTGAAGAAAGGGTGGTGCACAGGACCAGAGCAGAGGGAAGGAGAGAGCTAGGCGGGGTTTCTGAAGATTTGGGTTATTGAGACAACGTCAACAGAGAGGGCCAGCGGGGGGCAGAAGCACCCAGTGACAGGGTCTAAGCCTCAGTCCGGGCGAAGTGCCTGACACTGCTCCCACACGTCCTGTGCCTAGCAGAGCACCGAGGCCCACCGGAGAGCCTGACAACACTGAGCTGACACAAGCGAGCTACACAGCAGAGGCAGACACCAGAGACGGCCTGGGTGTCCAGCACACAGCACTAGAGGTCCCACTGATGAATGTCTCAGGACCTGCCCAGACTCCGGAAGACGTGGCGGCGTGCTCGTACACACCAGTCCTCAGCTCCGTGGCAGGCCCAGTGGCCACCCCAGTGAGCCATTAAATGAGTGGTGATACAATTAGCACAAGAGGCATGAAGCAATCTTCAAATGCTTTCACACTGCTCCCTTTGGGGGCTTCCTAGCTGTGCTTGGCACAGAAAACGTAACAACAGTGCAAAGCACCTCGTACTTGACTAATGCTTACGACTGAACACTGGTGCATTTCTTTTTTTGTTTTGTTTTGTTTTAAGATTTTATTTATTTATTTGACAAAGAGAGAGCGCGCGCGCGCGCGCATGCATGTGTGTGCACAAGCAGGGGGAGTGGCAGGCAGAGGGAGAGGGAGAAGCAAGCTTCCTGATGAGCAAGGAGCCCAATGTGGGGCTCAATCCCAAGACCCTGGTATCATGACCTGAGCTGAAGCAGCCACTTAATCAACTGAGCCACCCCGGCGCCCCTCACTGATACATTTCTTAAACATCCTGTTGTGTCTCTTCCTCCACCAATGCCCTTCCCCACAGAGAAGATGCAAAGATTCTCTGCTCAGTGTTACCTTTCTTAGGGCTGGCCCTCTAAGCTGGCCTCTCAATCCTTGGAGCAGAGAGAGGGTAGTGAGCCAGAGGGCACCCTGGGAGAACCGCCACACTTTTCCCCTGAGGCCTCCTTCAGGCCAGACCCCTGCTGGTTTCAGCAGGTTCCTGTGCTGGACAGCTCCCAGTTCCCCAGCACCGGGGTGGAGGCTGGAGCTGCCTTCCCATCCAGCAGCTCAGCCCCAGTGCTCTCCACCAAGGCTGGCTAGGGCAAGGGCCAACTCCTCTCCCTGTGGCCACTCACTCACCTCACCTCACTTGCTATCCATGTATCACAGACAATCCATTTTGATCCTCCCTCAAGGGATAAGGTCCACCTCCCAACCTGCCTTTCCTCCAATCTCCTTCCCCTTTGTATTAACCCAGAGCCTCAGCTCCCCCAGGGCCCAGCTGGGCCAGGCCTCAGCAATTCTCCCTGCTGAAAGAGGGCTCCAGAAAGGGCTCTGTTAGCAGTCTGGACTAACCCAGTTCTGCTGGTGGCTACTGGTCCTGAGATGTCCTCAAAATTAGTCTGACCTTTCCCACAGCCAGCTCCTAATGCTTCCTCCTGCAGCCTTGCCAGACCCTGTGCAGCTTGGGAGTGTTCCCCATCTCATTCCAGAAGCCTCCTCCTCCCCTCCCTTCCTCCTGGGTCATTCTGAGAGCCCCAACCTTCCAATCTGGGAGGCTCTGAAGTGCACAAGTAAGGCGGAAATGAGCTCTTACCCTCATGATGCACTCCATAGCATGGGGCTAAGAATTGTCAGGGCTCAGGATGGCCTTTTGAGTCATCAATAGGGCTGGGAAGTGCTACTCGCTTAGCAGCAAACAGGCTAGATTCCTTGGCTCTTAGCTCTTCGCTGGTGGTGTTCTCAGAGCAGCCGGGTGCACTTGGCCTCTTCCTACCTGCTCGGAGGGTGGTCCTACTACACTGACCTCCAGGGCCTAAAGTCGAAGTCTTAACACCTGCTCCTAATTCATCATCATCCCAGTGAGCCTCTGATGGCCCCAGGCTCATTGATTCTCCCTGCACCTGCAGCTGAAGCAGAAGGAGGAGGGATGGCCTGGAAGAGGGTGGGCCTCAGCATTGGGGAGGAGCCTGCACCAAGGCAACTGGGAACCCCAGTCTGACAGTGGGGGAGGAGACAGAATCCGGGGTCAGTGGTAAGCTGCTCCCCCGTCCTGTGATAGTATCAGTAGAGATACTGTCAAAGAAACTTAAAAACAACTACAAACACAGTGGTACAGGCACAGGACTAAAGAGCTTCAAGAAGAGCTCTGAGAAAACGAGGAATCAGCAGGGAAAGGTCACTGACGTTTGGATAAACTCCTGGTTCTGGATTTGGTTCTGCAGTCTTCTGACTCATCTGTGTCTAGCCACTGCCCCGGGGCCTGACTCACTGGAGGAAAGCTGAACAGGGCCAAAGAAAACAGGGGTACATTTTGTAAGGCCCAGGTTCCCGGGGCTTGGAGGGAGAGCAGATGTCTTCATTTACGGGGCTGCATTAGTACCCCCGGGAGAGGGGAAGTTGTCTCTGGCAAGAGTGCACCAAGGCCTGAGAACCGAAGTAGCCCCAACCTGCTGACAGGTTTCGTGGGGCTGATGGATGAACAGGGACTGCAGCTGGAGCCGGGCTGGGGCTGGGAAAAGCATCAGTCACCCAAGGCCTCGGAAAGCCAGAGCCGGGGCTGTGATCAAACACCTCTTTCCCCAGCCCTGCCCCAAGCTCTTGGTTGCAGTCCCTACTCAGCCCCAGATACCTAAACTTCCACCTTCCAGGTGGGACAAGGCTGCTCGGGGTCTGGGGCCATCACAGGCAGGCTTGGCAATGTCTGATGATGGGGGCCCTGTGCAGGCTAACCAGCATCTACAGAGGCCCCCAGAAATCAGGAAGAGTGGGAAGATGTGACTCGGAGGGGCTATGTCCCCAAGATGGGAATGGCAGCATGGAACAGTGACAGGAGGGGGAATCCCCAGACACCACTGGACTCCTGGTCAGACAGGTAGAGCTCAGAATTGGGAGGTAAGGGTTGGCTCCTCATCCCACTTGGCTGCGGGGCCTTCTGCCCTTTCCAGCAATAAACCTCACTTTGCCATCTGGGCCACAAGACGAAGCCTTCCTTCACATTCCTTGTGGGTACAACCAGTTATCTCCTGCTACGCTTCATGCGTCTTAGTGTCTGACACCCCCTCCTCCAGGCAGCCTTCTGGATCAGGCCACCCATTCTTCAAGTCATGAGTCTGACTCACTGACTACCCGAGTCACTACCACTGAAAGGAGTAAGTGAGCCAGGTGTGGCCTAAGGACCAGCATGGAAATCGAGAGATGTGGGTTCCAGTTCCAGCCCCATGCGAGCCCAGCCTGAGAGCCCAGCTGTGTGGCTCTTGAGAAGTCCCTGCCACACTCTGGCTCTGTTTCATGAACAAGCACATGAGGGGTAGAGCTAGAAGCCCTCAAGACTCCACTCCAGGCCTGCAGCGATAGAATTCTGCTGGTTCTTTTTTTTTTTTTTTTTTTTAAGATTTTTTTTTTTTACTTATTTATTTGTCAGAGAGGGAGAGCCAACGAGCACAAGTAGGGGGAGCAGCAGGCAGAGGGAGAAGCAGGCTCCCTGCTGAGCAAGGAGCCTGATGCAGGGCTTGATCACAGGACCCTGGGATCATGACCTGAGCTGAAGGCAGACGCTTAACCGACTGAGCCACACAGGTGTCCTGAAATTCTGCTGGTCCTCAAGCCTTCATCCCCACCTGCACCATTTGCAGGGAACTGTAGGCTTTCTCAGGGCAAGACCTGTGTGTCTTTTCCTCCCACTCTGGGCCAGGACTACGTTGTTGTTGCTGGTTCACATGGATTTGCTGATGGCAGATGGGGTAAGTGTGCGAGAGCAGAGAGGAGAGGAAGACAGGCAAGGGTTTAGAACCTGAAAGCCCAAACCGAGAGGGTCTGCCTCCCCCCCAGGAGGGGCAGCTTCCCACATCTCAGGGCCCTTCTCCCGCCCCCAGGGAGGGGCGGTTCTGCTGCAGGGACAGAGGAGGCTGGGGGATTGAGAGGGGAGACAGAGAAGCTCAGACTGTTCCCTTTGCTTTGCCTGCACCTGAGTCACTGCCAAGCCCTGCCTAGATTGCCCCTGACCCTGAGCAGTGCTGTCCCATCTGGAAGGTGGAAATTTGATGTCTGGGGTTGAGGAGGAAGGAATGGAACCAAGAGCTTGGCTTGTCTGGTCCCATTCAGGTGCTGTCATTCTCAGTCTGAGGCCCTGTCCCTTCCCTCCCTCATCAACCCTCCCCCCCCCATCAGGACTTAGCTTCTTCACTTTCCCGGACCTCCTGTGGGGTGGGGGCACTGAAGGGAAGAGAGGCCCTTGGGAGGGAGAAGCAGGAAGAAGGGATTCCTGGGCCAGGAATGTCACACCTGGGGTGGGGCCCAGGGTGGGGCCGTGGAGGTCCTACCCCGAGCCAGCGCTTCAGTCTGCAGAGATTTGCATACATCTGCATACATTTGCACATGCTTATTTTCCCTGGTGCCGACCTAGCTCTCATACTCTTCTCTATGCCAGGCCTGTTCAGCCCCTGCCCAGGCAGGCTGAACCCCTGGCTGAGAGCTTAGGGGCTACCCCACTGCAGCTGAGCCCTGGGCTGGGCCCTGACTCAGTTGTACAAACTGCTCTTTCCCTCCCCCCCTTGACAAAGAGGCTCTCTGGGAACCTAGCTCCTTGTCGGACCACCCCACCGTCACTGCAGCTAAGGGGTGACAACTACTGCAGCCTCCCCTCTCTGCCTCTTCTCTCCCAGGTGACCCCACAGTACTTTCAGAGTGAGAAGAAAATCAGAGTGACACCCTTGTCTTACAGAAGATGGGAAGGAAGGCCCTCATTCTAAGGGCTGGGAATTCAGCCCCAAGGGCTCATCATCCTCAGAGAGCGAACTACATCCCAGGGATGTAGTTAGTGCTTCTCAGTTAGTGCTCTCAGAGGAGGGTGAGGAAGAAAAGCCAGGTAGCCGTTGAGATGGTGCTAAGTTTGCAAAGAAAGCAAAGGAAGGGCATGCGGGGGCCCGGGTGGGGAGGAAGTGCTGTTGGGAAAATAAGTGGCTGTCCAGGGTCTTTGGTGAGTGTTACAGAACCAGCCCTGCAGTCAGCCGGGCCTCTAGCTCCACCGGATCCTGTGCTACCCCATCCCACCCCCTGCTCTGCCTAAGCTGTGCTGGAAAAGGGGGCAGGAAGGCAGTTCTCCAAGGGCAAGAGGCCTGGCTGGCTCAGCTGATAACAGTGAGGCCCCCAGCCCAGCCCATTGGCTTGTGACCCTGTCGCTCTGTCTCCGGGCCCCCGCATGCCCATCCCCAACCGAACAGCAGCTCCCCTTGCAGCCCTCCTCAGCTGGGCATCTCTCCTGTGGCCATTAACACCTGGGCCAAAAAAGGCAGGGCAGCCGGGCTGTGCCAGACAGCAGCCTTTTTTTTAAATCATGATCGTGTTGTTGGGGCGCCCGGGTGGCTCAGTTAAGTGTCTGCCTTCTGCTCAGGTCACGATCCCAGCGTCCCGGGATCCAGCCCCCACACAGCATCAGTCTCCCTGCTCAGCGGGGGACCTGCTTCTCCCTCTCCCTCTGCTGCTCCCCCTGCTTGTGCTCTCGCACTCTGTCAAATAAATAAATAAAATCTCTCTAAAAAAAATCATGATCGTGTTGGTAGTTGAAATGACTGTATTCATTTGTAAAAAACTCACCGAATTTCATTTCATGTAAATTATACCTCAATAAACCCGCACACACAGAATATCAGGCAGGGACTTACTGCTGGGGGGATTCGGAATCAGAGGGACCGATGACATTCCCCCCCCCTCCCCCATCCATCACTAGCAGCTCAGGGGCTACTAGGCATCCCTTCTGGAGTCTCACTTTCACAGATCCGTGAACTGGAGAAAACAATGGCTTCCTCGCATGGCAGTTCTGAGATCAAGCTCCACAGTTCACACCAGGTGAGCGTCCCACAGTGCTCACACAGAGAATGACGACGACAGACACTGTATTCACAGGCACTACTGGGCAGGCACTGTTTCAAGGGCTTCACGTGTATTCACTCATTTAACATGACGGCAAACCTACAAGGTGCTCAATATTATTATCCTCATTTCACAGATGGCAAAACGGAGGCATGGGTGTCTATTTCTTTCTTCTTCCCCCATCTGTAAAATGGCAATTTTCAACATTCCCCATTTTTAACCATTTCCACTGGGTGTTAATCAATGAGATCAATGCTCTGAGGTAAAAATGGGTCTATATTCAAATGAGTTTGAGAAATTCTGGGCTTTTTTTTTTTAATTGAGATATAACTCACATATAATAAAATTCATCCTTTTAAAGCACACAATTTATTGGTTGTTAGTATACTCACGAAGTTGTACAACCATCACCACTATCTAGTTCCAGAATGTTTTCATCAGCCCAAACAGAAATCCCCACTAGTGGTCAAGCCTTGTATCCCCCTAGCCCCAGCCCCTGGCGACCACGTATTTATCTTCTGTCTGTACGGAACTGCCAGTTGGGAAGACTTCATATAAGTGGGGTCATAGATCTGTAAATGGGATAATAGGGCAGATCAAGATTCCAAAAGGCAGATGGATTTTTCTGCAGGAACCTATTTATGTGTGTCCCCCACCATCTTTCACACTGTCACAGAATATCTTGCCACAGAACATGCTCTGAGATTTGCTGCTCTAAGGTGTTTGTTTGTTTGTTTGTTTGAAGTTTATTTATTTAAGTGATCTCTACATCCAATGGGTGGGGTCCAAACTCAGGACTCCAAGATCAAGAGTTGCATGCTCTACCGACTGAGCCAGCCAGGTGCCCTGGGTCTTTAGTACTCTGTACAAAAGCCCTGGCAAGAGATGAGGCATCACAAATTTAAACCCCAAAACCAGGAGACAGGAGAGATCCAGCCTAGGGCCTGACTGTAAGGACCACGTATCAGGTACCTGCTCAGAGATTAAGGGATTGGGGAGAAAAGCAGGCTGCTGGACAAATGCCAAATGGGGAATTCAGGTCAAAAGACTGGTCTCATCACCGGTGCGTGGGGCTAGGGCTGGGTGGGAGCTGGGCAGGAGGACTTAGTGGGTTGCTTCCAAAGTGAGGATTTTAGGCCTGTCACTCTTTTGAGTTCCTCAGTTCGAAAATGTAGGGGCTCTTCTTCCCACATCCCTCCCTCAAGGGGCACCAGGGTCTGGGCTCCCTGCCAGCCAGCAAGAGATTCCTGGATCCCCTCCATCCCTGTCTGCTCCAGACTCTCCCCAGACCCCTCTTTCTGGATGACTCCGGAACAGATTAGAGACCTGAGCCAAAGGTCCAGAGTCCAGATCTTGGCGGAACATCGGAGCTGTCCCAGCCCATCAGCTAGACTGACAGACAAGCCCTGACACTTCCTTGTGGACCTGGAAGAGAGTCTACAAATGGGCTCCTTGCAAAGGCGCTCTCACCAGGCTGCGGTGGGCTCTGGTACCCACAAACAGATCCCTGCCTGGAACAGCTGCTGAATTAGCAGCTATGTTCCATCTCTGGGTCTCAGTTTACCCAGCCGGCAACAAGAATTCAATGCCAAAAGATTATACAAACTTTTTTTTACTTTCAGAGTCTGCACACACATCTTAGGCGATCTGTCAGTCACATGGGGAGACCAGAGGAGAAATAAGGCTCTTTTTTGTTCAAACTTCCCTAAGGACACTGTGATTCCAGAGAACTTAAGGGGTCAGAATTCAGACTCTTCGTCTTTAGTTAGCTTACCTTTTCCCCTCTACGCTCAGCTCTGCCTTGTAAGGAGCCATTTAAATGGGCACCCCTCCTAAAACAGGGGGGTATGAAAAGAGCAATGGTTTTATAGCCCTCACAGATGTGGATCTGAATCCAGAGTCCTCTGTGTATTGGATGTTTGGCCTTGCACAACTTATTTAATCTCTCTGAACGTTATTTTTCTCACACTTAACATGGAAATAATGATAAATGTGAAAGATTTGGCACATATTAGGGGTTCAGTAAATGTTTCCTTCCTCCTTGCATTGCGTTGTATAGAAGAATCGTCGCGGGTAATGGGATTTCTTAGTTGGAAAGGATCTTGGAGATTATCCAGCTGGATTCCCTAATTTTTCAGAGGAAGAAACTAGAGCAAGAGAGATTAAGTGACTTGCCAAAGGACATACTGCAAAGTGGGGCGGCAAATCCCACCAAATCCAAGTCCCTTTGGGCAGTTCCAGGTCCCAACCAGCAAATCTCCCCCAGGCATGACCATGGTCATCAGGCTATTTCCATGCTTTATCTTGAGGCCCAGTATTTTGACTATTGGCCGTATTGCTGCCACAATAATACAAGACTGGGGATTTGTACAGTTACTCAAGGGAGCTGATAACTCAAACGGTTTCTTATTCATTTCCATAGCTTCCCTGGGCAGAAAGGAGGGGAGGAAAGGGTTTCCCAGGCTCAAAAAAGGTCAACTGTTGGCCCAAGGTCACCCAGTGAGTCTGTGACAGAGCCATGGCCAGGCCCCTGTGCCTCCCTCTCTCCCAGAGCCTTTCCAGCCAGCCCCAGCTGCCTCCTTAGCCTGCTTCCTTTGGCCCAGAGGCTCCCCACAACAGCAGGGAAGGAGTTAATGTCAACCTCTGGTGGCCTCTGCAGGTGCCGCTCTAGAGAAAAAGCCCCTTAGCAGAGTCTGCAGATAATGGGAGCGGGAGAGATAACGAGCTTTCTGTCTTAATTGCAGACAAGGAAACAGGGTCGGCTTGTTGGAGGGCTTGGCCCATTAACGCAGCTGGGGCACAGGGGCTGATGAGCCCTGGATGGGGCTTGCCCCTGCTGTCTCCTCTCCGCCAAGCACAGGATCAGGGTTATTACACCAATGCAGGCGAGCCTGGCGCAGCATGAGCCAGGCAGAGGCGCACAAAGAAATCAGCCAGGCAGGGAGGAGGCTGAGAAACCACCAACTGGGCTGAGCCTCAGAGGGTGCAGAGCCCCCGTGCTCAGCCCCGTCAGATACCTGGACATCAAGGCTCAGGTTGAGCCCCACAGAGCCAGGCTAGGGGCCCAGGTCTCAGAGGTGTGGCAGGGGACACTGAGGGATGTTGTACACATAGTCTCCAAAGGCTGGGGATAGAGGGAGCAGCAAGGATGTGAGTTGAAGGTCAAGCGTGGGGGGTTAATTTAGGTTTCAGAAGGGGAGCGGTTGTGTCTGGGATCAGGTCTAGCTTATTGCGGGGGGAACGTGGACCTGGCCCCGGGTCAGCAGCTCTGCAGGGGCTGTTTACCAGACTAAGGCTGGACCTCAGCACCTTCCCTTCACATCATCAATGCTCTCATCTCCCAGCGCCGGGCCACTTCTCAGGCCAGGTAACCTCCCTGTGGCCGTGGATGCTGCAGAACGCTCCCTTCTTGATCTTCTCTGCTCCTTGGCCTCCGTGCCAGTCCCTCACCTCATTCCTCATCGTTCTCTTGCTCTTCCCAGTGTGGGGGAGGCAGGCTGCTTCCTGTGGGCTGCCTGTCCCAGGGCCCGATCTATGCCTTCTGGCTGAGTTCTTCCAACAGGAAGCACTGGCATGACGTGGAGAGTGAGGGGAAGGGAGCAGCCAGGGGACTTCTCTCCCTCCCTCTCTACCTCAGGAGGGATCTCTGGCAGCATCTGAGCCTCCCTGGTGGCCCCAGCCCTCGCTGGACCGGCCCTTTGTGGTTCCAGCTTCCATGGGCTTCTGGGGTCTTTCTGCCTAGGAATGGTAGCTGCTTCCTCCTCTGTGGGGCCCCTCAGCTCTTCCGTCACTCATGTAGCCAATTCCCTGCATGAAACTTCCTCTCTTATAAATACCAGTGTGGGTTTTGGTATGACGGACCGACACGAGCTCACGACGGGCTCTGCCCCTCCCTTCCGGCACTCCCTCCCAGTGGCCTCCCAGGGCCCTCTCCACAGCCCACCCCTTCCACGTGGCAGCAGTGTTCTTGGTCTTCCTTTTTAATTCTTAAAGCCCTCTCAGTAAGCTCCATAATTTTAACGAACAGTTCTATGCAATGGCTCTCAACTCCGTCTCTCTCGGGCTTGACCTTCTCTGACGAGACATTTGTCCATCCTCTGACATTCCCACTGGGCTGTTCAGACACTCCAGACTCAACACATCCAAAGCTGAACTTGTTTTCTTTCTTCCCCTCTCAAAACCTGATACTCCTCTTCTCAGTTCGGGCTACTGAGCCAAAGAGGCACGCTCCTCCCTTCTCCCTCATTCGTTCCATCTTGTAAGTCTGGTCTCCTAACTATCTTTCCAGTGGAACCCTTCAGCCCATCTCCACCACGGTCTATGTTCAGCTTCACTTGAACCATGACGAAAACCTGCTTGCTGATCTCTGCACTTCCTGCGTTGTCCCTCCCAGGATGATGCAAACCCAACCATATAATTGCATGCTTCAAACCCTTCCAAGGGTTAGCATGGCACACAATGCCCTTTGCGATCTGGTCCCCACTCCCTCCCCTCCCTCTGCCAACTTCTCTGGTTTCATCATGCCACTCCCTTCCCATGCCATGCCCCAGCCCCAGCAAAGAGCCTGCAGTGAGTTCTCAGAGTCCTCATGCTGTGTAATGCCTCTAAGCCTTTGTACCTGCTGTTTTTCCTGCTGGAATGCCCCTCCCATCGTGTCCATCCAGAAATCTGCTTCTCTTTCAAAGTTGAGCTTGAGTATACTGGTTTCTTCTAAGGAGCTATTTTTGTCCCCATCCCATCCCAGGTAGGCTGGTGACCCCCATCTCCTTCACGCCTCCAACATACCGCATATAGTCTCCTACTGAAATACTTAGAATGCAGGATTTGATCACTTGTTTGCATGTCTCTCTCTTCTGCTAGGCTTTGAGCTCTTTGAAAGCAAAAATAAATTTTATTAGTCTCTTTATCTTTAAGGGCTAGCATACATAGGTGCTCAAAAAAAAAAAAATTCCAGAAAAATCTGGAGTACTCTTCCCTATTTCTCCCATGAAGTACAACTAAAAACCCTGGACATTGTACATAAAACAAACATGAGAAGATTCGGAAACGAGGGGAGAAAAAGACAGACTGACTAGGGAACCTCAGGACTCTAAGGACAACATGGTAGTGAAGTCCCTGGGTTTTCTTTTTTCCTCACACATCCTAGACTTGGAACTGAGGAAGCCAGCAACGCAAACACCAATAGGCACAAACAAAAACAGCCTCAACAAAAGCCTGCTCTCTCTAGTCGAAGAACCAGGAAAGAGGCAGCCTCACAAGACAGAAAATGTTTAGACAATAATTGTTCCATGCCAGCCAACACCACAGAGAGGACCGTGGCTCCACCTCTACCCATACCAGGAAAGGCTGAGTGGGGAGCAGTTTCCGGTCCCCAGGTTGAGGCTGAAACGAGACGTCCTAACAACCCCACCTGGTAGCATCACGGAAGGCCAAGGAGGGAGCAGGACATGCCCACCTCCTGGTAATGAGGCCACAACTCCCCTCTTTTAAGGCCAATGGGGACCAGATGGGCAGCTGTGATCCCACCCTGGCCCAGCAGTAATAAAGAGCAGAGAACAGAAGACATGAAGAAGAACCAAATGGAAAATTTAAAACTGGAAATACAATAACTGAAATATAAATCTCAACAGCAGAGTGGAAACAGAACAACAACAAAAAAGGAGTGGATGGAAGACAGAGCAATAGAATTTCCCCAATAAAAACAACAGAAAGAAAATAGACTGGGGGGAAAAAAGATTATATCCTTAAGTACCTTGGGACTGTAATAAAACAGGATGGGGCTGAAAAAGTACTCTAAGAAATAATGGCCGAAAACTTTCCAAAGCTGGTAAGAGGCATAAATTTACTGATCCAAAAAGCTTAGCAAATGCCAAACAGGATAAACCCAAAGACATCTACAAAGCATATCACAATTAAACTTCTGCAAACTAAAGACAGAAAAAAATCTTGAAAGCAGCAGAAAAACAGGAAACCTTATCTACAAGGGAAAAACAATTAAAATAACAGTGGATTTCTCATCAGAAACCATGGAGGCCAGAAGAAAGTGGCACAGTATTTTTCAAGTGCTGAAAGAAAAGAATTATCAGGGGCACCTGGGTGGCACAGTCCTTAAGCATCTGCCTTCAGCTCAGGGCGTGATCCCGGTGCTCTGGGATCGAGCCCCACATCAGGCTCCTCCGCTAGGAGCCTGCTTCTTCCTCTCCCGTTCCCCCTGCTTGTGTTCCCTCTCTTGCTGGCTGTCTCCCTCTGTCAAATAAATAAATAAAATCTTAAAAAAAAAAAAAGAATTATCAACCCAGAGTCCTACACCCAGTAAAAATATCATTCAGGAATAAAGGAAAAGTCAAGAACTCTCTTAGATGAAGGGAAACTAACAGAATTTGCTGCCAGCAGATCTACCCAAAAAGAATGGCTAAAGGAAGTTCTCTAAACAGAAAGGAAATGAAAAAAAAGAAATCTCAGAATATCAGGAAGGAAGGAAGACTCTGTTAAGCAAAAATATGGGTAAATGCAGTAGGATTTCCTTCTCTTGAATTTTCTAAATTACATTTGATGTTCAAAGCAAAAAATTATAACACTTTCTGATGTGGTTCTTAATGCACACAAAAATATTTTAGATGATTATATTATAAATAGGGGAAGATAAAGGGATATAAAAGGAGGTAAAATTTCTATACTTCACTCAAACTGGTACTATTACAGCACCAGAGACTGTGATGTTACCTATATATAATTTAACACCTATAGCAATCACTAAAAAACCTATGCAGAGGAGCGCCTGGGTGGCTCAGTCAGTTAAGTGGTCAACTCTGGATTTCCGCTCAGGTCATGATCTCAGGGTCCTGAGATCAAGCCCCATGTTGGGGTCCATGCCCAGAGAGAAGTATGCTTGAGGATTCTCTCTCTTCCCCTCTCTCTGGCTCTACCCCCACTCGTGTGCATTCTCTCTCTCTGTCTCTCTCTCAAATAAATCAATCAATCTTAAAAAACAAAAACAAAAAACTGGGGCACCTGGGTGGCTCAGTCGGTTGAGTGGCCAACTCTTGATTTCAGCTCAGGTAATGATCTCAGGGTCCTGGGATAGCACCCCACATAGGGCTCTGAGCTCAGTGGGGATTCTCTCTCCCTCTCCCTCTGCCCCACCCCCCCCACACTTGCTCTCTCTCTCTAAAGTAAATAAATCTTTAAAAAAAAAAAAAGCTATGCAGAGAGATGTACTCAGAAAGTCTATAGGTAAGACTTACTGTGGTGATCATTTTGCAATATACACAAATATTAGATCATTATGTGTACACCTGAAACTCATGTAATGTTATATGTCAATTATATTTCAGTTTAAAAAACCACTACAGATAAATAAAACAGAATTCTCAAAAATATTCAAGTAACCTATAGGAAGGCAAGAAAAAAGAAAATAGAGGCAGAAATCCAGAACAGCAGACAGCAGAAACTTAAATATCAGACTGACTTCCTAACATAGCAATAATTACATCATTGTAACTGGTCTAAATATATTAATTAAAAGACAGAGATTGGCTGAAAGGAGTACAAAACATAATGCAACAATAATGTGGTCTATAGTAAACTCATGTCAAATGTAACAATATAGGCAGGTTGAAAATAAAAGAGTGTTTTAAAAGGACTATCATGCAAAATTAATCAAAGAAAATCAGAAATGACCATATAATTATCAGATAAAGTAGACTTCGGAGCACAGAACATTATGGGACAGAAAGGGACATAATATAATTGTAAAAGGACAGACCCACCAAGAAAATAAAAAAGTCAAATTGTGCATGCACCAAACACCAGAGCTCAAAATATGTGAAGAAAAACCTGATAGAAGTGAGAAAAGAAATACAAAAATCCATGATTACAGTTGAAGAACAATCAGAATTGGTAGAACAACTAGACAGAAATTCAGTAAGGATAGAGAAGAACTCAACATCATTAACTGATAGGCTCGAATCAACATTTATAGAACACCCCACCAAACAACAGCAGAATACAGCTTATTTTCAAGTGCCCTTGGAATGTGTATCAAGACAGACCACATCCTGCGTCATAGAACAAATATCAACAAACTCAAAAGAACTGAAATTATAGAGTGTGTTATCTGACTATAATGAAATCAAACTAGAAATTCATAATAGAGATAACAGAAAATTCTCCAAACACTTGAAAACTAAACAACCCACTTCTAAATAATTTAAGAATCAAAAAGGAACTCAAGGGAAATGAAAAAATACATTGAACTGAATAACAATGAAAATACAACATACCAAATTTATGGGATGCAGCTAAAGCAGTGTCAAGAGGAGAATTTATAGCACTACATGCACGCATTAGAAAAGAAGGAAAATCAAAAATCAATAATCTAAGCTCGCATCTCAAGAACCCAGAAAAAGAAGAGCAGAGTAAACCCAAAACAAGCAGAAGGAATAACACAATGAAGAACAGAAATTAGGGGTTCCTGGCTGGCTCAATCAGTGACATGTACAACCCTTGATCTTGGGGTTGTGGATCTGAGCCCCATGTTGGGTGTGGAGTTTACTTAAAAATAAAATCAATCTCTGGGGCGCCTGGGTGGCACAGCGGTTAAGCTTCTGCCTTCGGCTCAGGGCGTGATCCCGGCATTGTGGGATCAAGCCCCACGTCAGGCTCCTCCACTATGAGCCTGCTTCTTCCTCTCCCACTCCCCCTGCTTGTGTTCCCTCTCTCGCTGGCTGTCTCTGTCTCTGTCTCTGTCAAATAAATAAATAAAATCTTTAAAAAAAATAAATAAAATCAATCTCAAAAAAGAAATGAACATAAATCAATACACTGAAAACAGAAAAACAAGGATAATCAGTTTAGCAAAGAGTTAATTCTTTAAAAAGATCAAAAGAATGGACAAATCTTTAGCAAGACTAACAAAGAAAAGAGACAGAAGACATAAGTTACCAATATCTGGAATGAAACAATATCACTACAGATGGCACAAACATCAACAGGATAATGAGGGAATACTATGAACAATTTTACACAAATAAATTTGACAATGTGGACAAAGTTGATGAATTACTCAATACAAGCTACCATAACTCATCCAATATGAAGTAGGTAATTTTAATCACCTATAATTATTAAGGAGATTGAATTCATAATTTGAAAACTCTCCCAAAAGAAATCTCCAGGCCCAGATGGTTTCACTGGAGAATTATACAAACACTTAAAAGAGAATTAACACCAGTTTTACATCATGTGTCCCAGAAAAGAGAAAAAGGGAACACTTCGCTTTTTTTGAAACTTTCATGAAACTAAGAAGTGCCCCCAAGCAGACAGCAGAGGCCAGAGTGATGTGGGAGCTGCCACAAGGCCCATCAGCTCGGTTTCCTTCTGCCCGAGACGGTGACACTGTGCAGACAATGAAAAGAGGCTGGGAGGATCTGGACTCGCACGGCTGGTGGCAGTGGCGATGGCAGGCATGCTGAGGGCTCTGTGTAGTTTCTGGTAGTGGCAGCAGAGTTGATCCGAGCAGGCTCCTGGTGGCATGACTCAGACTGGGGTTCAAGACACCAGCTTCCCTTAGAACCTGCAGGTTTTCCAAACCTGGTTCTCCAGCCTTCCCACCAGTTCAGTGAGTTACCACTGTATCCTTTTAAAGTCTTTTTCTATGAGCGTAAGCAGGTTTGGGCCCCTCTGTTTGCTAGCAGGAGTACTACTGCTACAGGTGACCACCACAAGCTCTCCGGGTTGCCCACTCTGACTCAGAGTGCTCCTTCTGCCTGCACAGTTGCTCCAGTTAACTACCATCCAGCCCACACCCATCATCCTGCAAAGTCCATTTCTCATGCCACCTCCTCCACAGAGTCTTCTTGGATTTCTCTAGGGAAACAATGTCCCCCTCTTTGAAATTCCCTGACTCTCAGGGCTAAATACTTCCCCGCTTAGATTATGGAATGTGCATGGCTTACTTTCTTTGTCAGATGGTGAGCCCCTGAGGCTAAACCCACATTTTTTTCCCTCTCCTGGACTAGGTACACTGAAGAGTGCTCAATAAATGCCTATAAATAGGTCTCCAGTCTGCCCAGATTAGGGGTTCCTGGGATCCAGTCACCCCCCCCACCAGTGGGATGTGCATTTCTTGGACACAATGCCCACGACTTTCATCGTATACCTGACGCTATTCTACATACTTCTCCTATATTAGCTCATTCAGTCATTACAAGAACCCTAGGAGTTACTGTTATTATCCTCATTCTATAGATGAGGAAACAAAGGCTCAGAGAGGTTAAATAACCTGCCCCAAGGTTACACAGCTCGGAAGAGCAAACTTCAGAATTTGCACCCACTGAATCTGGTCTCTGTGCACTCGCTGAGTGTAACACTGTACCGTAACAGCCCCTCCTGGAATCTCCTGGACACACTACTGGGGGCTGGGCTGACCGGGCTGTTTACAGACTGGGTGGGCCCCAGGGCTGGGCCAGGGCAGCTGGAGGTCTGCTGACAAGTTTCCCCTTCATCCCCCCCCTCCCCTGGGGCAGGGTGGGGAGTGGCTCTGATACAGGGTTCTCAGAGTCAGTGGAGACCAGGGTACGCCACCCAAGCTGCCAGGGCCAGTGGCTGGCAAACCCACTGCTGAGCGGGTCTGGGCTTTCTTGTGGCCATGCCCGGGGCAACCACATCTGGAGCCAACCACAGGAGAAAAGCAGGCTGGCCTGGGGCGGAAGACAAATCGGGCCTCCCGCTATCATTATGGAGGGCCCTGACTGCAAGACAGCAAGGCAGGTACAGCCGCGGGGGATGCGGGGGAGATAACCACAGCCCCCTGTTAGGGGCTGGGTCGGAAGAGCTGGGCCAGAGAAGAGGTAGGGCAGGAGCTGCATCTGGGTTTACCTGGGGTCACATGCCTCCCCCTTCAAATCTGGGAACGTGGCAAAGGTGCACGCACGTGTGTGTGCACGTGCCCATGTGTGCACACATACACTCTCATCAGGAGATGAGAAATTCCCCGGGGTTAGCAGCCGCATTCTGGGAATCCAGTACTCCAGGGTCAGCTCCCCGTGGTCTGCCTTGGCCTGATATCCTGCTGTCTGTATGTCCTCTGAATCAGTCAGGGTGTCTGGCCTACATGGTAAATACCTCGGGGACAGGCCCTGTGCCCATGTAATTCAATCTGAGCTTGACCAGTGCAAACAAACACTGTGTCAGGGCTTTAAGCAAAGTTTGTCTATTGACTTTCAAGGGGAGGGCTCGCCCATGGCACCTCCCCGGTGACGACCGTGGTTTCAGACCGCATGGGCCCTGCACTCTGGGCTGACAGCGGCCAGCTCAGGTTTCTCTGGGGCTGCTCTTGGAAAGAATGGGATGGGATAGGGAGGGGCAAGACCCAGACAGCCCAAGAGGAGATGGCTACCAGGTCAGAAAGAGAAGCGACTGCCAAGAAGAGCAAAGCTGGACACCTCCCCATGTCCCAGGGCATCTACTCAAGGAGTGAGGAGCTCACTGCTCCAGAAAAAAAGAGATCCGTGTGTCCTCCCCTGCACCGCATAGAGAGGGCTGTCTGCCTCATCTGTGGTCTCGTAAGGACTTCTTGGCAGCAGGTCAGACAGGTACCGCTGTCCCCACTTCACTAATGGCAGCGGAGGCCAAGAGGAATTAGAACCCAGGTATCTCGACTCCAGGTCTGGAACGCGCCCTACCACACAACTGCTCTTGGGAGCCACAGAAGCCAGCGTGGGACGCACAGCCCTGCGGGCTGGAGATATCTGACCACCACGGAACCCACCACGCAGCGCACAGCAGGCCTCCACCTTCAGGGGGCCGAGGAGCCCTGCTCCCCCAGCTTCCTCACTCCCCCATCAGAGATCCCATGCTTTTCTCCTTTAATCTCTGATCACGCGCCCATCCATGAACAACATGAATGGGACACTCCCTGAGCTGTTGCCAATTCCCGACGGGGGCACCGGGCACCGCGCGGACGCCCCTTCCCACGAGACGGCTGGACTGTCCACTGCTGTTTGTACTGTTTCCACCGTGATCAACAGCCCTGCAGAGGACATTCTTGCAGCGCGATCTTTGTACACATTGCTCATCACTTACACGGGATAAATTCCTATGTAATCCCACTTTAATGGCGGATAAACAAAACCAAAATAGGGAACGGAAATTTGCTGCAACAGAAAAATAAAAGCTATAATAAGTGATTCTAGGTAAAACAGAAAGGCTGGCCAGGCCCCCAGACCTTGACTGTGGATAACTGAGGGGTCCCTGCAGTGACACTGCGGGGCTTCCATAGCCAGCGATCCAAGGACAGGTCCAGGGTGCTTACTCTGTGGTCCCCTTTCGTCTGGGATCTCAGATGGTGGGAGGCCTGGCTCCTCAGCTGTGCTGCTGGCACCCTGTCTGCAGGGTCTCCGTTCCCCCTGTCTGGAGCCTAGCAGTGCCTCGAACATGGAAGGTGCTTGAAACATACTTGACGTTGGTCTGCAAGCACCATCAGCCACGACGACATAGGAAAGGGAGCTGTCGTTTATGTACTGGGCATCTGCTATTGTCAGGCACTGTGCTAGGAGCCCTGCATCCATGACCACACTCATCATCTCATTGGATTCTCACAGCAATCCCACCTCTATGCCCACTTTACTACAGACCACGAGGCTCAGGGAGGTCAGTCTGACTTCTGCCTCTCACACTGAAGGCCTGTGCAATCCCACTGGTGCGTCTAGAGACCCGGGACCCGGTGTCTTTGAGCCCACATGGGTCGTGGTGCACGCTGACCACTCTGCCCTTTCCCAATCAGTGGCTGCCAGACCCAGCAGGCCCGATGCAGCCCTTGGCAGGGACAGAAGCAGGCACAGGGCACCTCCACCCTGGCGGAAATGGGTGCCTGAGATTCTATAAAAGCTCAGGAAGCTGGAGGGCTTTGTCGCCTTAGCAACGAGCAACCAGGGTCAGCAGCAGAGCATGGGCGGCTGCAGGGCTGAATGGTAGAAAACAGGCCAGGCTGTCAGGCCTGAGGTTCCAGGGGTGGAGGACCCGCAGACGCCACATTCCTTCTGTACCTGGGCTTCCAGGAACAACCCTGCCTCTGCTCAGAGAACAGATCCTGAGACACCAGGAGGCTTGACTGCCCGGTGCCTCTTCCGAGTCAGAAGGGGAGAGACCCTCTAGCATCGGCCGGGCTGTAAACTGGGTAGAAAAGCTTTGTCCCACCCCCAGGGCACCAGGCAAATGTCCCCACAGTCTCTCTGTGGTTCCAGCATACGCAATCCTGAAGACTTACCCCCTGTCCTCTCTAAGGACAGACTCCCAGCCAGCATGGGGCCTCTTCCCAGAGGCAGGCCTGTACTTCTCACTGGGGGGACCTGCAGAGGCTTCAGGCAAGGCCGGGGGGTGTGAGCGGACACCCCCTGGAATGAGAGGGGGACAGAATTCAGGGCTGTCTTGATGACCAAGCTCCTGGTGGCTGGGAGGAAGGGCCTGACTGTGGCAGTTGCTTGATCTTTGGGTTTGTGGGGTGTGCCCTGGGCCGAGCTTGCATGTAGGCCATGGGCTCCTACCAGGTAGGGAGGGAACATGCTTCCTTCCACCTGCTCCAATTTTTTTTGTTTGGTGTTTTTCAGGTCAGCTTAATCAGGACACAAAAGCGTCCAGAGGAGCTCCCACCCAGGGTGACTGTAATAGCTCTATCATAATAAATAACAAGTCCTATAAATAATAAATGATAAATCATAACATGTCAAACAAATACAGCATTTTACAGGGAACACATTTTTACGTACGTTGGTTCATTTGGCTCCGAGAGAAGCCCTGTGTAGGCAGGCTGGGTGGGATCTGCATTTCCCAGGTAAGACTGCAGATTTACAACAGCAGAAGCAAACTAACTTGCCCACTGCTTAGAAGCTGGAGATGTGGGTTTCTGCCTCCAAGCCTTCATGCTTTTTATGCTGCCACAGTGTTAGAAGGTGTCCAGCTGAGCTAAGAGAGAACAGGGGAGACGAGGGGACTTCCTAACACAGGGCTGATGGACTGCTTTCACCCTGAAGGCCCCCTCCCCAGTGCAGGACAGTGTCCCTCTCTTCAGGCTGCCCCACAAGGTAGTACAGAGAAATGGGCAGCTCCTTGAGACACTGCATGTTCCCCAGATAACAGCCCCCCCGCAAAACAGTGCCATAAATCCGTTTCTCAAGCTTCAGGACTCAGCACTCTTCTCTACAACTCCCCACACACCCCACTGCTTCACGTGCAACCCCTGGATCCGTGGCGAGGCTCTGACCCAACTAGGTCTGTGAGACATTTGTGATCTACTCTTCGGTGCTGTCTTGGGTCAATCACTTAGCCTGTAGGGATTCAGACCACGCCTAAAATAGCAAAGGGTAATGGAAATATACCTACATGACCACAGAGATTTCAAATAGGAAAAGAAAGCTTAGGTCAGGCCCATGGAAAGCTGCTGATCTTTTCGTCCTTTGTGTTTGTTTGGGGTTTTTTTTAAACCTTATTGATTGATTGACTGATTGATTGATTGTTAACTTTTTTGGAATACCATCTTAAAATTAGAGAAAAGTTTCCAGTTTTAGTACAAAGAACTGGGTTCCCCTAAACCATCTGAGAGTAACTCGCTGACATTCTGCCACCGTCCCTGATTCCTTTAGTGTTTCTTTCCTACAAGTCGAGACATTCTGCATGACTACCCTACGCCCTTCATGCTCAGCAAATGAACACCAATGAGTTCTATCACTTAATTCTCATAGTCTTTGCCAGCATTACCACTTGTCTGTAGTGCCCTGTACAGATCCATGGACTGCATTTACTTGTCCTGTTTCTTCTTAGATAATTTTTTAAAGACTTTATTTATTTGAGAGAAAGAGAGCACGAGTGAGTGTGAGCAAGAGTGGGGGGAGGGGCAGAGGGCGAGGAAGGGAGAGAACCTCAAGCAGACTCTGCACTGAGCACAGAGCCCACATGGGGCTCGATCTCACAACCCTGAGATCATGACCTGAGCCGAAACCAAGAGTCGGATGCTCAACCGACTGAGCCACCCAGGTGCCCCTCTTCCTAGATACCTGTTTAAACACAGACATAATCTTGGCAATCTAGAATGTCTTATACGGTGTCAGATGGCAGGAGATCGTCAGTAATCTCAAAAGTGAAGAGAAGGCTGATGTATCAGCCAGAGAGGCCCACGACACCCTTTGAGCATCCCCAGTGCTGTGCAAACATGTGCTCTGAGATCCCTGTAGTCGCTGGCTTCAAGAACGGAAGGTGATGTTAGTGTCAAACGGCAAAAACCTTCCTAACCCAAAGCGCCCCTCGGGCAGGACCTGGCCTCAGAGGCATCTGTCCTATAGCCATGAACCCCTGTTGCCCTGGGGTGGCAGGAGGTGGCCAGGCCAACTCCAGTGGACTCACCTGTCACAGGAACCCACCCAACATCAGCCACAGACCTTGATGGGTTTGGTCTGAGCATCTCGGGCCAGGGCTGGCTGTTCACTGCAGGCAAGCTTTTAGCCCTGAGGAGTGCTGATGGCTCTGAACAGAAGTCTTGGAGGTAGGGGAACAGCCTGGATGTGTCCAGCATGGGAAGGAAATGAGGTTCTCCGCAGGTGTCCTGCTAACAAACGGGAAGCAGGTGGGAGGAGTGGGGAGCTGGGAGGCCTCACCCTGCACAGCTGTGCGGGCTCTGGGCCCACCTATCGTGCCTTCCAGACTGACCTTCTTCCCCCGGGCCTGTCATTCAAGCCCAGTGACCTAGAGGAACCCCCAGAGCCTTCTGTGTGTGCACGAGGCACATCTGGACTTTCAGACCAGACAGATGCTCTAGGGAAGAGAGGGATCAATAAGCAGCCTGAGGACCAGAGACCCCTGCAACAGAGCCCTCTTTCCTGAGACCAGGCTCTTGGGACGGGCCCTGTGCCAACATGCATTGCTTGTGTCATCTTACTGAATCTGCACAACAACTCGATGTAGTGCACATGATGAATACTCCCATTTTACAGATGAGGCAACTGAGGCCAAGGAGCTAAAACTACATGCCTGACAGCCACAGTCATTACCAAACCCATGTCTGCCTGAGCCCGTTATGCAGTCGGTGTGTTTGTGGTCATGTGTGTGCATGCAGCCACAGAGGCCCTGACGGGAACTGTATTGGACCCAGATGTGACGAGCATGTCACCACCTACAACTCAGAAAGAACACATACAGCACACCACAGGGATTTCCGATGCAGCCGTGGGAGGCGCGGGGCAGTTTGCTGACGCTGTGTTAATAGGTAGGCTTTGAGCATTATGGGAATCAGAGCTCTAGGGTCCCAGGGCTGGCAGCCCAGATCTACCCACAGGAGACTGCTCACTCGGGAAAAGAAGAGCCACCCCAGGACCACCACTGCCCTGGTGGCTTGCTCTGGGCTAGAGGAACAGGGGGAGGCCCTCAGCAGCTGCCCCCCACTACCTTTTCACTCCAGCCCCCACAGTCTCCCTTCTCTTTGTCAGCCCAGGATGCCTACACTCAACTGCTCCTTTGACACACGGCCTGGGCAGCCCACAACCACACAACTTCCAGGCACTCACAGGAGGCCACACAGCTTGCTTTCCATTGCAGGGTCTTGATGGAGGTCTTGAAGGTGGTGATAAACACCAAAGCACTCACTGGGGCTCAGTCTCTGGTTTTCATCCTTATATGGGTCAGTAACCTTTGCTCTGTACCGTACAGAGAAAGGACATTCTAGATGTGAGTGCAGGGGCTTCACAAATCCGGAAGATGCAAGCCTTGGGTAGAGACCCTGGGAAAGCAGCTGTCTATGGATTGGGAGGAAGTCACAGCCTCTCCTGGGTAGACACTGGTCAAGCTGGATTTGAAAAGAGATCCACCCCACTATGCCTGACAGCCTTGGGCGCGTCGACGCCGTCTATACACACAGTGGATCCTCACTACCGGTTAAATTAGACCGAATGGATTCCTGCAGCACCTCCCTGAGCTCTGGTGCCAACAGACCCAAAAGGGGCGGCAGAGCCCATCCGGCGACACCTGTCAAGCCCTGCACCTGGTCGCCCATTTCCTCCCGAGCAGGCCGTGAACCCCACTGATCTCTGCAGGTCAAGTTCCCTCTGGCCCAGCCCCAAGTCTGGGCACAGCCCCATCAGAAAAAACAACAGAGATAACCCCCTGCACCAACAGAAGCTGGCTCTCGGGGCACAGGGTGGGATGTTTGTCAGCTCCCCCACTGCAGCGGAGGGCTTTCCCATGGGGTGAGGCAGGAAGGGCAGGGTGTGGGGAGGGTGTGATGCGCCGATCCTAATCAGAGTCCAGTGAAGAGCAGCTGGTCATGTCTTTTATCTTCCGGAGGCTGGGGCTGGTGGGTGGGAGAAAGCGACTATTCCAGAACACTGATGAAGTCATCACCCTGTGGTCTGGGGACTATAGGTGAGGAGGAATCCTAGATGGTTGAGCAAAGGATGGCATATCGATCTTTAGAAATGTGAAAAATGATGCCTACAGAGCTCTGATAGGGAAAATACGGTGATCATATTAAGCAAAAAGGAAAACCAGGAACTTGTACACAGACTATGATACCAACTGTGAGGAGACAAACTTGCCTTAAAAAGGAGAAAAGAGGGGCGCCTGGGTGGCTCAGTTGGTTAGGCATCTGCCTTTGGCTCAGGTCATGATCCCAGGGTCCTGGGATCGAGTCCCGAATCGGGCTCTTTGCTCAGCGGGGAGCCGGCTTCTCCCTCTGCCTGCTACCCTCCCTGCTTGTGCTTTCTCTCTCTGACAAATAAATAAATAAAATCTTTAAACAAAAGAGAGAGAGAGAGAGAAAAGACTAGAAGAAAATGTGAACAGAGTTTGCTTCTGGAGTGGGGGATTATGGCTATTTAATGCTTTTCCATTTTCCTGTGATGAGTTCTGTTAACCAGGAAAGAAAACCCTAGTTAAAATTCAGGGGAATAAAGGAACTATGGGTCGGGGGGCCTGTGGGGCACCGCTGCCACTTCCCAAGAGAAGAGGGGATCTGTGAGTGTGGGTGGGCAGGGGAAGAAAGCTGTGTGTGTGAAAGCTACTAGGGCAGAGACAGGATGGGGAACATATCCTCGAAGCCACGTGACAGCTGAGTATCCCTGGACACTGAGGGGCAGAGGGAGCCAAGATGGGGGAGGAGGGAGCATGAGGGAGACAGAGGTGGGGGTGGGGTAGACTCAGTAGGAAGATCTCCTGGAGGCACTGGGCCTCCTCCAGGCCTTCACAGGGAACTGGGATGTACAGGAAGCTGCTGCGTGTTCCGTGGGGCATGGGGAGGGGTTCTCAGAGAACAGAGTGAGCAGCTGAAGTGCGGGGACAGGTGGCCTGCCTCTTGGCCCCTTTGCAGAAACCATCACACACTGTGTTTGTCGGGAGAGTGCTGGGCGGTGGGGCAGAGTGTGCCCCTGGCACCCACAGGAAGGAGCGTGGGTATGATGGGGAGAGTTCAGGGTTGTGGGGGAAGGGGGCACAGCCAGGATCCGAAAGAAAGACCCAGCCAGAGCCTTGACATGAAAGAGGGTGGCTGCATTTCAAATTGGTCTTTTAAAGAAAAGTCTGAGAGGTGCTGGGGGCATTTGGGTGTTAATTTTTGGTTCAGTTCAGTGGACTGGGGGTTGGGGGAAGGGTCTGGCGCCTATGAAATGCTGGTCTGAAGCCGCGAGGGCCCTAAAGGTCAAACCCACCTCATCTTGCGGCCTGGGGTTCTGCCTGCAACTGTGCAGGCCTCAGTTTCCCCCAGAGAGGCAGGGGGTAGGTGACAGCCCTTCTTTTATGCTCAGGTCTCGGGGGCTCTGCTAATAAAAATGATTGTAAAACGCTTTGCAAATAGTGAGGCAGCCTCACAACAGAAGCGATTCTCTCCCACAGAGGGGGTTCAGTTCCTGCAGGGACCCGCTTGGAACCTCTCTGCCCTCCGAAGAAGGGGCCCTTCTGTTCCCTTGTGATCTCGGTGAATGCTGTGTCCCTGGGATAGCCATGGGCCGGGCCCCGTGCCCGCTGCTGGCAGCCGCTCTCACACAACACAAGGAAAACTTTGTGTGTCTCCCAGGCCCGGAGTCACAGCTGCCAAGAGCAGGATCTGATTCTCTTCTGCCGGAGGAGGAAGTCGAGGCACGGGGAGGGAGAGTGACAGAGCCCAGTGGAAACCAGACCTGCACCTTCTCCCTTAGGAAAGTGGCATTAATAACTTACAGAGTAATGATGATAAACAAAACCAGGGGCGCCTGGGTGGCTCAGTTGGTGAAGTGTCTGCCTTTGGCTCAGGTCATGATCCCTGGGTCCTGGAATCAAGTCCCACGTCGGGCTCTTTGCTCAGTGGGGAGCCTGCTTCTCCCTCTGCCTGCTGCTCCCCCTGCTTTGTGTGCGCGTGCTCTCTCTCTCTCTCTTTCTCTGATAATTTTTTTTTAATCTTAAAACAAAAACAAAAACAATAACCTAATATTCATGGAGCACTGAGTATGTGACATTCACTTTACAGGTATTAGCTTTTTAAAATATCTGTGTCTTCCTCCCAAGAACCCTTGACGATAGGGACCTTTCTTATTCCTTACAGGAGACAGAACAATGGACCCCAAAGACATTGGTGCCCTAACACTCAGAACCCATGAATATGTTACCCAAAGTGGCAAAGGCCCTTTGCAGATGTATTGGGAGTTAAGGATGCTGTGATGGGGAGATTATCCTGGATTATCCAGGTGGGCCCAATCGAATCACAGGAGTCCTTGAAAAGCAGAGACTCTTTCCCTCTGCAGAGCCAGAGACACGGCAGCGGGAGCGTGAGAAGGACTTGACCTGCTCTTGCTGGCTTTGAAGCCGGAGGAAGAGGCCACGGACCATGGAGTAAGACTGGTTTCTAGAATCTGGGAAAGTCAAGGGAACTGAATCAGGAGGCAACACGGCACCGCCAACATCTTGATTTTAGCCTCGTGATACCCTGTGGGACCTTTGAGCCCCAGAGCCGTGCAATGAGGAATCTGTGTTGTTCCAAGCCATTGGGCCGGTGGTCATTTGCGACAGCAGCAACAGGAAACGAATACGCTCCTCTTTCTAGGTAAGGACACTGAGCCTCCAAAGGGGAAGGCCTCCCGGCTAGAAAGCGGGGGAGCAGAGCCTCCACCATTCCTCCCCACGCGGGAGTGGACCCCTGCTCAGAGCGAGGCTCAGGGACCCCCAGCTGCACAGTCGGCCTGCACGGCCTCTGCCTGTCCCGACTGCGGCATCCTGCCCTCCAAAGCCCTGTCTCTTCCACGTGTCTCCTCCTGCTGCCCTTCCAGCCCCCACGGACAGGGGAATCAGCGCCCTCACGCTGCAGATGGGGAAACTGAGCTCAGAGCAGAGGGGTGACAGTCACAGGTGGCCTCCGCTTCCCTGGCTCCCTCTTTCCTTCAGGTTTGGCGGGTTCTGGGGCTCCCCTTGCTGCGCCCATGGCACCTGAAGCAGACACGGGCAGCATCTGGGAGTCAGTGCCTCCAAGTACGTGCCCCCTGGCCCAGGTCCAACAACTTCTCCCAGGCTAGGCGACGCCAGAGAAAATCATGTCCAGGCGGTGACAGCCTGTGCAAGGGAGCGGGCGGCCGTCTGTCGGCCAGGCTGGGTGCCGGGTCCGGAGGCTCTCAGAGATTTCTCCAGGAGACACAGGCTTCCTTCTGCTGGGTGGGTGCGCAGGAGGCCAGGAGGCGTGAGACCAGGGGCAGCTTGGACGTGCTCAGCACGTCCGCACTCTCCTGTCACCTCTCAATTAGTCCGTCACTCCCCGCGTACATCCTCCCTTAGGATTTCACCACGAGACCAGGACAGCTCAATCAGGGGCTGTCCTAATACTCATAACCGTGCATTCTGGCAAAACCCATTACCTTGCTGATCCGGCCACTCCCCTGTGCTGTTTGCAGCTCCACTTTTCAGCAGAGGAAACTGATGCTCGGGAGATGGTCCGAGATCATCCCGGCAAGGAGGGTCCGGGATCTGAACTAAGGTGTCTGACTTCAGAGCCCACCTTCCCTCCTGGTGACTCACTGGTCTCTCATTGACAAACACCACAGACAGGACCTGTCCCACCCCTCCCTGCCTCCCCCCTCCAGGCCAGCTCACCTCCATCTATCCACCCCAGTCCAGGAGAGCACATCAACAGCCTGGGAGTCCCGCTGGACTCAAACAGAAAGAGGTGGCCACAATCAACTTGTGTCTACTCTCAGAATGACCTGCTACGGGTGACCCTTCCAGCCCCACTCAGAGGGAAGGGAGGCTGGTGTGAGAAGGCAACTTCACCACGCAGTCAGGCCCTGCCGGGGTCCCTTCAGTCTTTTCCTGCTGAGATGCCGCTGTGCCCCATTGGAGGGCAGCACTGTCCGGACAGGCCTGGCCCACCAACCCGTGCGGCCCAGCTGCTGGCGGGCTGCTGTGCAGGAGGATGACTCACGGAGCCTGGAATCCCAAGCCTTCCAGGCCTCCACCCATCCCAGCCAGCCCGGCATCTGCCCTCCAGATGTCTCCACTTCAGAAACACCTTCTGTCAACAAGGACCCAACACCAAGGTCAGGGGGCGTCCTTGATGCCTGAAAAATGCCTTCAGAGCCCACTGAGTAGGTGGCATTCATTACCTGCCCTCCTTCGCGAATCGATGATTCTCAAACCTAACTGCCCTTAATTCTTAGGTGTCTTTGCTCCAACCTCGGTCCTCTTACTCCACACCGGTGCTCACTTGCCTGAGGACCTAAGCAGAGGCAGCTCCCAGTCTGACGGAGGAGACGCAGCCCTGCCTTCAGCGAGCTCCCACTCTGATGGGCAAGGCAGAACCTCATGGAGGCTCAAGGATGAGTGTGGGAAACAGAGCCCTGGCTCTCCAGTCAACCCCACACTGATGGGGCAGACAGAGCCCTGCCCTCAGGGAGCCCATAGTCTGATAGGGGAAACATTTCTGTCCGTGGTTTTCCAGGGTCTGGGGGAAAAAGGACTCAGAAGAAAGACCTAGAAACCTAAATGGTGGGAAGTAAAACTAACCCTTATTATGTGTTTATTGTAAGCGAGCTACTCTGCAGGTCGAATCTTCTCCGGTCTTCACCACAACCTCATAGACAGTCAGGGAAACTAAAGCACTGTGGTCAGTTATGCCGCTAGAATGTCGCAGCACCGGGAATCACAGCCAGGTCTGTGCGCGCGCACATCCCGCTTCTGTAGAATACCGCCTGGGATGGGGGCGGAGGGCTCACCTTTGCTCCCACCGTGCTTTAGGCTGGGGGCTGCTCCTTCTGTACGCAAATCCCCATTCTCACAATATCGAAGAATGACTACATTTAGGACGACCTCAGTGGTTGACAACATCCCACTGTCCCAGCAGCAGGTGGGACTGCCAACACAGTCTCTTTATTTATTTATTTATTTATGTAAACTCTCCACCCAAAGTGGGGCTTGAACTTATAACCCCAAGATCAAGAGTCACGTGCTCTACCAACTGAGCCAGCCAAGCACCCCCAACACTAAACAAGGAGAAGGGGGCGCCTGGGTGGCTCAGGCGGTGAAGCGTCTGCCTTCGTCTCAGGTCGTGATCTCAGGGTCCTGGGATCGAGCCCCATAGCGGGCTCGCTGCTCAGTGGGGAGCCTGCTTCTCCCTCTCCGTCTGCCTGCTGCTCCCCCTGCTTGTGCACTCTCTCTCTCAAATAAATAAATGAAATCTTTGAAAGGAAAAAACAAAAACAAAAAAAACAAGGAGGACTCACAGCAGAACTCCCGTCCTCCCAGCAAGTTCTGTCGCCTGTGAGCTTTGCCCACTACAGAGGCTCCTGTGGTCAAGGACTCTTTGGGGCCTGAGCAACAAAAGGTTCAGTGCACCAAGGCCCCACCCCATGTGAGCCCCAAGCCAATCCCTGGATGAAGGCTCGGCTCGGGACCTCTGGAAAGAATAATGACTGGGGAGCACGACGGGAAGGCCTGTGGTAGCGGAAAATGCAAGAGAAGTGCTGAATATGCTCCCCGAGCCCACTGTCTGTACCGTGGCACCCAGGCTGGCCTAGAACAGCAGCCTGGCCTTCCCATCACTGAGCCAGAGCCCTGGGAGGCCTTGGGGCTCATGGCACAGATCCCGAAGCTCTCTGTGGCTGCTCTGGCCCCGGAAAGGGGCTCTGCAGAGAGGGGAGACAGAAATGCTGCCACGCAGCAACAGAGATCCAGATTGTCGAGACCTTGGTTTCTTTCCATGGGAACAGTGACTTGGGCCCTGAAGGAATGGGAGACAGGGTTTCATTAAATCCCTGCCTCTTGGGGCCTGCTAGGGGGTAAGGAACCCAGGGCCCAGGGCCAACCCCAGCTCCTCCTCTGCCTCATTCTGCAGCGTGTCATTCCCCTTGGCACCTCAAACCACCCCAGATGCAGGCTCACTGGGCTCCTGCCTGTGGATCCCTGGCCCAGGAGAGCCACCAGCCTAAGGGGTCTGGGGGGGCCTCTGCCCATCTGGAACGGGGCACCCCAAACCATCCCAGATGCAGGAAGGCTGTGCTGATGGTGGAGGAAAGGCTGGTTCTGGCCAAGAGCCTCACAACTGAAAGGGGAGAAGATCCCAGAATAAGAACCCAGGCTGGAAAATCTCTGACCTTTTGCTCTTGCCAACCAACAGCCTTCTGGTCTGCTCCATATCCTTCACCCAAGATACTTAACGAGCTTTACCTCCTGAAACACAAAGCCTTCGAGGGAGAAGGTAAGAATGTTGTATTTTGGTGGGGAGGTGGTATCACTGGCAGTGGGAGCCAAAATCAAGAATAAGAGACTTTTTGGTGCCACCCAGGAAACTGGAGGCACACCTGGCTCCCAGGGAGACAAATACAGCTTGCTCCCCCATACTGCTGAACCTCCCGGCTGACCCATCCTGCCAGGCCATCCTGCAAGGGCAGGGCCCCCCCCCCCCCCAGCTCCAGAGCCTGCCGTCCCCAGACCTTCTTTCAGTCTGGAGAAGACGGGATATGCGCAGGGCCTGCTTCCCTGGCCCAAAAGATGCACAGCTGGCAGCTGTCCCCGCAGGAGAGGAGGGCGTGGGGATCCGGCTGGCTTCTGCTGGGCAACTGTGCCCTCTGGTGGTAGCAATAGGAAAGTGCAAGGGCATGCAGACAAAGGGCGAGCCAGATCCCCTTCTCCCTTTCCCAGAATCCCTCTATGCAGCCTCTATTAAGCACCTATTGGCGGAAGGCACTGGGCCCTGCGCAAAGAGAAGTGGACAGACACCACCCTGCTCTCGAGGGCTTCTAAACGAGACTCACGCAGGAGACAGGCAAGCAGTCCTTCCACAGCTCTGGCCTACCAGGCCTTCCCTTCTGTGATGAATACTACGGAGGCAAACCCGCTCCCCTCGGCCCACAGGTGAGACCCCTTGGCCACCATCTGGGCCACAACACGCTTCTCACCTCCTCCAAAAATTGCTCCCAGTTCTTGTCTGGGAAGCCAACTCTGCTAGGGGCCCTGAGCCTCCCCCATCCCACCCTGAGGCCCCAAGACAGCAGCTCTTGGAAGAGTCACTGGTGGCTTACGTCGGTGTGCCAATCTGTAGCGTCAGATCTCCGACTGCACGGGGAGCTTCCCAAGGGCAGGAGACAATGGATAAAAGGCAACGTTTCCTGGGAACCCATGTCATGCAGGCACCTATGATCACCATCTCATCGAAGGCTCCCAGCAGACCTGAGCTGGCAGAACCCAGAATAGCCCCAATTATAGAGAGGAAACTCGGGCTCAGAAGGTCACAAGGCTTCACCGAGAGCCACGACTTGTGAAACAGCAGCACTTCCCATGCCTGGCGCCGTGCTAGCTGTGTTACGTGGCTTATCTCATTCGGTTCTCACACCAGCCCCACGAGCTAGATTAAATGATCCCCATTTCACAAAGGCATTGAGGGAACACATAAGTTATACAAAGTCATGCAACTAAAACATGGCAGAAGGACAAGAATCCTTATTCTCAACCCTGTTTTTTGGACAGCCAGGCCTCCTCCTCCTCCTTCCTGCCCCTCCAAGCCCCTCACACAGAGCCCTACACCCACCCTGGACACTGCCCAGCACACAGATAGCTTCGTTTCCAAGGCCCCGGAGCAGCCCTTTCATCCGACTCCAGCAAACCCCAGACTTCACACATAGATGCAGCCTCCTGCTTCTCTTCATTCCCTCCCCTTCTATTGAAACAAAAACCCTGCTTGACATTTCTCGGTATTATTACAGTAAAGGGACTGGATTCCAGCCAGCTATGCCTGGGCTTTCATTGTTTATTCTTTCCAGTATGAGTGGCATGGACAAGGCGGGCCTCAGTTTACCCACCTGAGAACTGGGAAGATCAAGAAATATCCCCTGGCATTTGATTACCAGCAGAGGAAGGTGCCAACGTAGAGGTTGTAGCTGAGTGGGCTGGAGGCGGCGGGGTGATTTCTGACTCCGGTTCTCCCTTGGGGTGACCCAGGGGGACCTCTGGGACCACAGTCAGCTTTGCAAGTGATCTTCACATGGAGAGTTAATAAAATCGAGGCCTACTGGGGGCCCTAAGGGGGGACTTAAGAGTCAGGGCACGTGACTGGGCACACAAGCATCAGGATGCATCTGATGGCTGTCCCATGGGCTGGACCGGGAAACACTGGGCAAGCGCATACCCCAACTTTTGTCCTTTGTTCCAAAACTACGAAGCACTGTGTCACAAAAAGGGGAGCACAGTAGCTGACATTTGCCCAGATTCCTCAGAAGGTGCCAGGATCCTGTGAGTACTAATCCCATCCACCCCAGATGAATGACAGGGGTTCAAATGCAGCGTTTCAACATCACTATTGGTGGCATGGGAATGCAAAACAATCTCAACTTGACACCCAAGCAGAACTCTCTGGAGCTTCCTAACAGAAACAACAGACTGTTTTTACCTCAGGCCCCTCCAGCCATGAAGGGGGGCCCTGAGGTTGGCAGGATCGTGGAGGGCCGGGGAAGCAAGAGTCGGGGCTGCTGGGTCCCTGGCTGACTCACCATTGTCCCTGCCCTAGGGACGAGCCTGCTGGTCTGAGCTTTTGCCTGTGACATGTGCCACTGCAGAGACCTCAACCGAATTAAGCCTGTTTCTACAGGGGAAGATTAATGACTTTCTAAGGCTCTTCAAGGAGATGGCACTTGAGAACCTAACATGTTTTCCACGCAGGGGATGGAAGGACGACAGTGCTCTCTGCTGGCCAAGAGGGGGCAATTCTCCAGAAAGCCGGCCCCAGGGACTGGCCCAGAGTCTCTCCATGAAGGGGATAAAGGCAGCTCCCCAGACCCCTCCTGGAGGCTGGGGTTGGACAATGGATGGGGCTAGGAGAGCAGAGGTGAGGAGTGGGGTATTTCTTACCCCTGCTTTAAATGCCTTTGCACCCAAGGGCACTCACTTCTGGGAGGTCTTTCCTGCCTCCTCCAGCAGCTACAATTCCCTCTTCTGCCCTCCAACAGCCCTGAGCTGGCTCCAGTGCAATCACTGGCTTGCTCACCTGACCCGTTTTTATAAATGAGCCTTCCACTGCTTGTCTGAGCCCCTAGCACAGCCCCGAAGTCAGGCAAATGCTCAGTGAATGAATGAACGGACCAGTGAATGAATGAATGTGGCACTTTCAATCCTCTCTCTCAACCTAAGTTGAGAAATCCCAAGTCTCCCAGCCCCAATCCCTCCTGGGCCTTCCTCACTGGCTGTTCTCACGGGGTTCCTGAATGGCGGACTCCAGGCGGAGCCATCTGCCTGCCTGTCGCACACAGTGGCACCAGTGGCACGAAAGCCACCACTGACCCCCCATTAGCTGCCTCCCCAGTGCCTTTCCTCCAGCACCCGGGAACCCATCTGACTCCAGAATCCCTACCTAACCTCTCCCTTTCCTGGCCTCTCTTTCGGAAACACCTTTTTCCTGCCTCATCAGGCTGCTGGGTTTCCTGCATGGGGAGACACGATTGGAGAAAGCTATTTTTAGAAGGCCCGCCTCCCAGGCCTGGCTGAGGTGAGGGTTGTCCTGGCCCAGAGAGAAGACGCTCGGGACTTTCCAGGGTCCCAGCAACCAGGGGAAAGAAGATGGGTACCCCTATGATGGGCAGGACCTAGAGGAAGCCTCTGCTGTTACTCTGGCTGGTCCCCCCTCCTGACTTCCCCACAGCAGCTAATGACCTCACAGCTCCCCCGGAGCCTCAGCCTTTGAAAGCTCAGAACCTCCGAGACAAAGAGTTGCAGGATTTAGATGTGGAGAACTTAAGAGACCAAATGAGATGAGGAAACAGAGGCTCAGAAAGGGAAGAGATTGGAATGAGGGCACACAAGAAGTGAAAAGCAGGTCCCCCGGCTAAAATGCCTCGCGCCAGCCCACTGACAAAGGACTTCACACGCATGGCCCCATGCAGTGTCATCAGGCAGGTGGTATGTTACGGATTGAACTGTGTCACCAAAAAAGACAGTTGAAGTACTAACTGTCAGGATCTCAGAATGTGACCTTATTTGGAGACAGGGTTGCTCCAGATGTAATTAGTTAGGATGAGGTCATTTTCGAGTAGGGTTGGCCTTCTAAGAGGGGATTTGGACACAGACACACACAATGGGCAGATGATGGGAAGACCACAGGGAGGAGATGGCCACATCAGCATGAAGGCAGAGACGTGGGGTGACGCATCTCTCGGCCACCGCATGCCAACGATTGCCCGCAAACACCAGAAGCTAGGGGAGGCGAGGAACGGTGCTCTGGAACAGGTCTCAGAGGGAGCATGGCCCAGCTGACGCCTCGATTTTAGACTTCTAGCTTCCAGAACTGAGACAGCACGTTTCTGTTGTCTGAAGCCACCCAATTTGTGGAACTTTGTTAGGACAGTTCTAGCAAATGGATACATGGCATGTTTCCAAATTCAGGCCCTCTGGCTCAGTCCAGAGCTCTTTCAAAAAGACTGCACGCTACTTTGATTCTCCTCTCTCTTTCGTCCTTTCCACGGCCAACTCCTGAAGTCCTGCTGGGTTTTCCTTTGTGAAAAATCCACCCACTCTCCTGTTCCTTTCCCAGCAGGGCTGCCCTCGCTCAGGCCCTCCACGTCAGGAATGGGACAGTGATATGCCAGCCCAACTCCCTTTCTTGCAATCCACTAGGTCATTCCACACCTCCTTTTCGAAAGCCCCACTGTGTGCCACGGTCTGTGCTAGGTGCTGAGGTCCTCTCATTGAACAAAGCGGATACGGACCGTACTTCTGTCAAAATACGGCTTCATCATGTCACCTCCCTACTCTGGGCCTTGGGTGTCTTCCCACCACCTCTAGGCTAATGTCCTCCACCCCCTGCTCGATTCAGGTCAGAGAACAACCTTCTGTCTTACTGGGAAACCAGTCACCTCTCAACTCGTGATCTGAGCTTCTACCTCTAGGAGGTAAGGATGGCTTCCAGACCATGAAGGAAAGAAAAGGTCCTGTGGCCTTTTACGGGAAGCCACCAAAATGGGAATGTTCTGGGGAAGCAGGTGACACAGCAGACTTCAAAGACTTCCAGCTCATCTTCACTTTCAAAACCCTAGCAGATACCCTATGGATGCTCAGCGGAGGGGACTCCTAGGGCCATGGAAACAACTGAAGGGCTCACCCATCAACAAACTGTGTTGTGTTCCTACAGCAGAAGATAAAAGGAAAAGACTACATCATTCAACATGGGTGAGCTTCAAAAATATTACGTTGAGCCAAAGATGCCCGACACAAAATAGATCATACCCCAGGATTCCACTTACATGAAGTGCCTGAACAGGCACCACTCATCTATGGTCATGCAAATCAGCACAGTGACACAGTGGGGAGGGGGGAGGTGTACTGACGGGAACAGACAGAAGAGGGAAATGCTCTGTATCTGGACTGGGATGTGGGTTATGAAGGTGTATTCATCCGTCAAAAAAGCATCAAACTGGACCCTTCAGATCTGTGCATTTCCCAGTTTGTAAAATGTACCTCAATTTAGAAGAGAATAGAATGAAATAGAAGAGTAAGGGGTCCTCTCTCCCTTTCTCTCTGAAGTGGAGGGAAAGCACCCCCAGGGCACACAGTGGGGGACAGGGTGTTGCTGAAGGTGAGGAGCCAAAGGCTTGACTCATCTCTCTAGACCTGAAATCTTGCTCCGTCCCCTGCCTGGTTCAGGGAGCAGTGCAGCTCTCTCTACAAAGAGGCAGATGGAAGCAAATAGGGTGGGCACCTTGGCCCACGGGCCACTGAGCACAGGCTTTTCTGGCTTCTAAGTCAGGCCTTCTGCCTCAAAGGCACCGAGGCTGAGCACTCCCTCGTGTCCCACTGCCATGGAGACGGCCCCAGCCTGCATCCTGGCCCACAAAGGCTTGAGTTCAGCATTTCCCATCTCCCACCTTCCCATCCACTTTGCCTCAGCCACATCTGCGACCTCTCTTCTCGAAGCCAGTGCTATTTATAATGCCCTGGAAACACAGCCTGGGCCAGATAATAGGCGGACTTTGCCAAACAAAACCCCAGGCCACTCCACTCCCCCACACCCCCCAGAGGCCCGCAGTCTGGAGCCCAGTGGGGCCCAGAGGGACCATACGTCTTAGAGCCGGCACCACTCCCACCCGCTCTGTCTGACCCTCAGACAGGGAAACATTTCCCCCTGTCTGGTATATAAACACCCCTTTGGGGATAAATCCACCCAGAAGCAGAGTCTGCAGAGCTGGGGAGCCGCATGTTCACGGCATCCTTGGTTCTGCTCAGTCATGTTGTCTAGCCTGCATCTACCCTCCCAGGACCGAGTGCAGAGAGCCCCGGGGCATCCAGAGCCAGGGCCCCCCGACGATGACGACTAACGTCAGCTTCATGCCACATGGTTTGTAACACCCCCTAGGATGACCCTCACCACCCTGTGGGGTAGGTATGACTGTCCCCGCTGCACAGAGGAAGAAACTGAAACTCAGGGAGGCTGCAGGTCAGGCTGACTCCCAAGACTGCATTTTCTACCAGGCCATTCATTCACAGGGCCCACGTCAGGGAGCAGCCAAGGAAGCAAGGATGTGGCCTCTAAACCAGCCCGGGAAATTCAGGACCAAGGGCACTTACATTCATTCCTGTCTGTCCCTCAGCTTAAGGACAAATTTATCCCGTATCCTGGGAGTAATCAATGAGCAAATATTTCCTGAGTCCCTACTATGTGCCAGCTCTCAGTCCAGCTGAGCCTGACTTTACAGGCTTGTCTCTGCCCTGGGTAGCCTCTCCCAGACTGTATCAGCACACCAACCCCCGCCCCCCACCCCCGACATCTGCCCCAGCCCTGCCATCCCAAACACAGAGGCCTTTGTTTGGGACTGGATGTGGGTATGAGAGTGTCATGGTCTCTGCGGCCAGCTCACAACGGCCCTTCCCACCTACTTCCCACAGCCACCCCAACCCTGCGGTCACTTTCTGAACCTCCCTAGTGGCCTCTGATTTCTTTCTGGCCACGGCCAGCAAGAGGAAGTGGGGAGATGACTCAGAGGTGTGATGTGGCCTTAACAGATGTGTCTTTGTGATGACATTCCCTAAGGAGATGGGTAATGAGTGACAGAGATCTGGATATCATAGGAGGTGTGTGAACAGGGAAAGGCCAGGTTATTAGGTCCAGACCAGATACAAAGCAAAAGTCTTAATGGATTGCCAGCTTAACACAGCCCTAAATTCATGCACAATAGTTATTTTCAACTCTGAGGAGAAAATGAGAAACAGAACTCAAAATGTAACACTTTTACCTTGTTCCTTTGGGTAAAATTAGCAGGAGTGATAAAATTGGTGATGTACTTTTAAGTACCTTTCACTGAAAGACAAATCTTAAGGACTTGTCAAAATAAATGCAGTAACAAAATTAATTAAAAAAAAAAAAACCCAATGTGGGGCGCCTGGGTGGCTCAGGCGGTTAAACGTCTGCCTTCAGCTCAGGTCATGATCTCAGGGTCCCGGGATGGAGCCCCGCATCAGGCTCCCTGCTCAGCAGGGAGTCTGCTTCTCCCTCTTCCTCTGCCCCTCCCCCTGCTCCTGCTCTCTCTCTCTCTCTCTTTCTCTCTCTCAAATAAATAAATGAAACCTTTAAAACAAACAAAAAACGTCAATGTCACTTCTGCATTTTTGTAACAGATATGACAATCATGGGCCATTAAAGACACTGCCCACTGCTGTATATGGCCTTGGGAGTATTGGAAAGGACAAAGATTAGGAGTCAGGGTTCCCCACCTGATTCCCTAAAGTTATGTGGCCTTGGGCAAGCTACCTAGCTTTCCCCATGTGTATAAAGAGGAATGTTTATCTTACCACCTCATAGGGTTGCCATGGAAAGGAAATGAGATGTTGGCTGTGAAATCAGCCAGGGAAGTCCGTCCCCTAAGCTAGAGGAACCACTGCAGTGAAGGCCTGAGAAGGAGCAACGACCTGAGGATGGCATCTGGGTCTTGTGACTTCCTTAGAGTTCAGCTACACTCTCAGGCTGGCCACGAATGTCCTGGAGTGGTGCAGGTCTCAAATACTCACCCACAGATCCCTTGGGGGCCAGATCTGCACTCAGTGCCCACCCCACCTGTGCCTAGGACAGAAGGTCTGGGACCGAGCAGCTTTCAGAGGCCTGTGGCAGAAAACTTCATGAGTTCCAAGATACAAAAAATAAAACTGCAAAATTGACATTAATCATGGTTTAATGAAACAGCTGTAAAATGAAACATCATGTCAACTGCATCGATATTTAAATGTACTTCTCATGAAAATTCATTATATTTGAAAATAACTCTTAGGTGACATTTTTCTTGCTTCACAGTAATTTCTGCCTATGTTCAGGGTGACCCAGAAGTCGCCTTCAGCTTATTATTAAGCTGAATTATTAAGAAATGAGTCACCAGTGTCCAAATACCTTGAAAAGTAAAATTGTAAGAATCTTTGAATTGTGTTTACAACAAAAGTATTAATACTTTCTGTGGGATGTGGGGTGTGGGTGCACCCTCCTGGGGATGCCGTGTCCTGGGGCTCTCTCCGGGTGAGCATGCCCAGTGTGGGGGGCGCCTGGGTGGCTCATTTGGTTAAGCGTCTGCCTTCGGCTCAGGTCATGATCCCGGCGTCCTGGGATCGAGTCCCACATCAGGCTCCCTGCTGGGCTGGGAGTCTGCTCCCTCTGGTCCTCCCCCCTCTCGTGCTCTCTCTCTCTCAAATAAATAAAATCCTGAAAGAAAGAAAGAAAGAAAGAAAGAAAGAAAGAAAGAAAGAAAGGGAGAAAGGAAGAAAGAAAAGCATGCCCAGGAAAGAAAGAAAGAAAGAAAGAAAGAAAGAAAGAAAGAAAGAAAGAAAGAAAGAAAGAAAGCCAGCCCAGTGGGCACCAAGGTCTTAGAAAGGCCCTCTTGGTTTCAGCTCAACATTTCAGAAAAGCTTCTGCAGGGCCAAGTCTGTCATCCTGTCCCTTCTCTGTATTTAGAAGCCAGGATGTCTGAATTCAAAGCCTGCCTTTCTCCATACTGTTAGGGGTAGTCACCATCAAACTGGACAAAAAACCTTATGATAACAAGCTACAGCTTCCTGTTCCACCTCTCCCCAACCCCACCCTGTTGCCCAAATCATTTTCTGTTATTAGTTCTTGTGGTGGTTACACTCTAGATAATAAATTAATAACCTGATTCCCTGTTTTGCCACTGCTAGACAATATCAACCGTTACCCAAAACAATAGTTAAAAATGATGGGTAACTTACACTAAACCCATCTCTCTTTCTCCTTTTCTTCCATCTAATATTTGATATTATTTACTTTTTTGATTATTTTGCACCTTTATTCTCAAAATTTGGTTTCTTGTGGGTTTTTTAAATATTTAAAAAATTTTTGTTTTAATATTTTTTAAGACTTTATTTATTTGTTTGAGAGAAAGAGAGAAAGCATGAACTGGGGGAGGGACAGAGGGAGAGGAAGAAGCAGGCTCCCCGCTGAGCAGGGGGGCTCGATCCCAGGACCCCAGGGTCATGACCTGAGCCTAAGGCAGACACTTAACTGCTTAACCGCTTAACCGACTGAACCTCCCAGGAGGCCCTAAGTTTTACTTCTTTAAGTAATCTCTATACCTAACGTGGGGCTTGAACTCACGACCCCAAGATCAAGAGTCGCGTACTCTACTGACTGAGTCTGCCAGGCACTCCTGGTCTCTTGTTTTCTAACACTCTGACAGCCTCTCGCCAAATCCCTCGGCATAAGACGAGAGTACTGGAGGACCCCCCTCCACACCTCTCACCTTCAGTCAGACATACTTTTATTCTGAATTGCCATTTATAGTCTGCCCAGCAACTACAACCAACCATATGGACCCTCCTCCAAGATTACCAATAAATGTCATTTATGTTATCCTGACAATGTAAATATTGTTTACCACCCGCCTCAGAGGGCTGAATCTCACTTTCCTCGTCTGTAAAACGGGAGTAGCTGAGCACATCCTAATACCTCCTAACGCCACGTGAAGAGGGTAAGAATGTGAAGGACAGAAGACGTTCAGTAAATATCTTCTTTTTTTTCTGTAATTACTCCATGGCACAGCATGGAGTGGTAATAATGGCTCATACGATTTGGGCCACTGAGAAGACTTTCTGAACCCCAATTTCTTCACCAGTAAGATGGGGAGGATATTAGTACCTACCTCACTCAGTGATTATAAAGATTAATTGAGGAAGCCTGGGTGGCTCAGAAGGTTAAGCATCTGCCTTCGGCTCAGGTCATGACCCCAGGGTCCTGGGATCAAGCCCCGCATTGGGCTCCCTGCTCAGTGGGGAGCCTGCTTCTCCCTCTACCTGCTGCTCCCCCTGCTTGTTCTCTCTCTGTGTCAAATAAGTAAATAAATAAAATCTTAAAAAAAAAAGATTAATTGAAATTGAAATGGTTTGTATTCAGTGTGTCACTATCCCAGTTTAAGGGATTGTGACTTCATTTCCCTCTTTCTGGGAGAGAAAACTGCAGTTCAGGCCCCCACACAGCAGGCTGTGGTTGGGAAAAGTGCACAGCGCTCTCTAAAGGGCATTTGGGGAACAACTGGAAAATATGAATATGGCCCATAGATTAAATACTTCTGCTGAATCCAGTATCATTGGCTGTGATTATGGTACTGTGGTTATGTAGGAGAATGCCCTTGTCCTTAGGAAATACATGCTGAAGTATTTACAGCTTAAGTGTCATGATGTCGGCAATGGCTCAGGAGAAGAGAGACAGACACAGAGAGCACAGCGTAGCAAAATGTTAGCATTCAGGGGCACCTGGGTGGCTCAGTCGATTAAGCACCTGACTCTGGCTCAAGGTCATGATCTCCAGGTCCTGGAATCGAGTCCTGCATCTGCGTGGGGCTCCCCACTCAGCAGGAGTCTGCTTCTCCTTCTCCCTCTGCCCCTCCGCGCACTCTCTCTCTCTCAAATAAACAAATTCTTTAAAAAACAAAACATTTTTTTTAAAGATTTTATTTATTTATTTGACAGAGAGAGACAGCCAGCGAGAGAGGGAACACAAGCAGGGGGAGTGGGAGAGGAAGAAGCAGGCTCATAGCGGAGGAGCCTGATGTGGGGCTCGATCCCACAATGCCAGGATCACGCCCTGAACCGAAGGCAGACACTTAACGACTGCGCCACCCAGGCGCCCCTAAAAAACAAAATGTTAACAGGGTGCCTGGGTGGCTCAGTTGGTTAAGCGTCTGCCTTCAGCTCAGGTCGTGATCCCAGGGTCCTGGAATAGAGCCCTCCACATGCGGCTCCCTGCTCAGCGGGGAGCCTGCTTCTCCCTCTCCCTCTGCCTGCTGCTCCCCCTGCTTGTGCTCTCTCTCTGTCAAATAAATAAATAAAATCTTTTAAAAAATGTTAACAATCAGTGAATCCAGATATTAATGGTACTAATCTTTCACTTTCTCTACTGGTTTAACATTTCTCAGAATAAAACCTTGTGTGTGGGGGGGAGCACTTTCAGTGTTGGGAAAGCACCCTAAGGGTCACGCAGCCCTTTTGCCTACTCTGGGGATTAGGTGTAGGCCCTCACACTGCAGCTCCCACGGTCCCTCCCAGTGAGGTGGGGGCAGCTCTGCTGACATCTTAAAGCCCTTATAAAGCTGACCATGTCTAGGAGGTGAGGGAGAGCTCCCAGGTAAGGGGGGCTAATGGTCAGCATTCTGTGGTGCAGGTTGCCCTGGCTAATGGAGCCCTGCTTCTGAAGCTTTGGGGAGGGAGGGCCGAGGGACAGAACTGCCCCAGATGAGAGAGCAGGCAGACAGCTGTCCAGCCTGGGTCCTGGCTGAGGCTCCTTCACTGGGGGTCTCATCAGCTGTCTCTCTTTTGTTAAAAGGAAAGCAGGAAGAGAACAGTTGGTATCTTAGCACTACCCAGAACCCAGATACTCCTTCCAGTCAACTCAATTATCTGCACCAATGAACTGGGAAAAGAGGCACTGGGAATTGACTTTATATTCTGTGCTATCCTTGCCATCTACCAAAAAAAAAAAAAAAAAAAAAATCAGTAACACCAAAACAAAACGAATCAGTTCAATAACAATATAAAGCAAAAGATGTGGTCAGACTCTCGTTCCTTTATGTCGGCATGTTCCCATCTTCTCCCTGACAGGCCAGCTCACAGGTCTGCGGGGGAATCCTCAAACTGGAAAGAAAAAAATCTACTTTGCCTAACTGATCATAGGTAATCGGCCTGTGGACAGTGTGTGGTCGGAAGCCCATAACTGGAGTACTGCACTTCACTCTGGACACACACATTCAAAGGGCGGTACCCTGTAGCTTGTTTCAAGGATGGCCGGTATCACGGAGAGGGGGAGGGGGAGGAGGAGGGAGTAATCTGGCAGGAACTGAGTTCACACCCTGCAGGGCCCGGGGACTGGGTCAGGGCTCGGAGGTCTCACTGGAGCCACACAATTATTCCCTGCCTGTATTTCCCAAACTTGCTGGATCATAGGGATCACTGAAGGACAGGAAGGAGGGTGAGATCCCTAAGTTGAGAAACACTGTCTTCGGAGAAAGGCATTTTTTTTTTAAGATTTTATTTATTTATTTGACAGAGAGAGAGAGACAGCAAGAGAGAGAACACAAGCAAGGGGAGTGGGAGAGGAAGAAGCAGGCTTCCCACTGAGCAGGGAGCCTGATGAGGGCTGGATCCCAGGACCCTGAGATCATGACCTGAGCTGAAGGCAGACACTTAACGACTGAGCCACCCAGGTGCCCCAGAGTAAGGCATTTTCATTCCACTTTTCTTGGGGAAGAAACTGAGTCTCCAAGAGCTTCCCTGGCTGGCCTCGGGTCCCTCAGATAGAGATAATGATGTCACTGTGGATAATATGATTTCAGCTGCTAATATTTGCTGAGTACTCACCATGCGCTAAAGACTTCACATGCAAAGTCAAGATTTGAACCTTGACTCTAAGTCTGGCTCATTTCATGATCTAAATTCTTGCTATTACTTCATACATCTTCCCAGAAAATACTTGAGAACGCATCCGGTAAAGAAGATCTGCAAAAAAGGGCAGCCAAGAGCCGAGAGGAAAAGATGGGGCAGGCACCTGGTAGCCGTTTCCAAATAACTGAAAGGCTGTCACTGTCAGGGCAATTGCACTTACACCACATGCTTTATTTTGCACACCCCCTACTTTATTTGGGGATGCATTTTGGTGAAGCCCATTCACCTTTTGGTATCTTTCCCCAATGGGTAGAAGTCACAGCCATGACAGATGAATACAAGAAGAAACTGAGACACCAAGCTGTCCAAATAGGAAAGAAGATGATTGCAACACACCCACCGTTGCTGGGAGTGGCCCAGCAACAGAGGTGTCCAAGCTGGATGACCCCTGGTGGGGAGGTTTTAGGGGGGCCTGAGATATCTGCAAAAGAAAAAAAAAAATAGGGCTACGTGACAGTTATGGTTCTTTACAAGTTCGCAAGTTTAATTCTACAGAAGTTGACATTTATTCTATTTACAAATGGATTTTAAAATCAGGGGAGGGATGTAAAGTGGGTCAGTATTATTGTCCAGATGGGGAGGGAATTGCGTCACTGGAAGCTGTGACCAGCCAAGGGTTCCAGGGAGTAAATCAGCTCAACCCCTGAGTAGCTGAAACCCTCACTGGGCATCAGCGTCACAGAGGGGGCTTTAGAAAATGACAGGCACCAGAGCTGCCGTCCACACCGAGTGAAGCTGCATCCCTCAGGGGTGGGCCCAGGAATCAGTAATTTTTTTTTTCTTTTAAAGATATTTATTTATTTGAGAGAGAGAGTCAAAGCTGGGGAGAGAGGCAGAGGGAGAGGGAGAAGCAGACTCCCTGCTGAGCAGGGAGCCGATATGGGGCTCGATCCCAGGACCCTGGGATCATGACCTGAGCCCAAGGCAGGTGCTTAACCAACTGAGCCACCCAGGCGCCCGAGGAATCAGTAATTTTTAAAAGCTCCCCCAGGTGATTCTAAGGGGCAGCCAGATGGAGAACCACCGAACCGGAGAAAACGAAGCTCACGCAGGGCCGCTGTTGAGGGCCTGTTCGTAAGTCAAGAAGATCTGACTCAACATCCCTCCAGAATGTTCCCCTTGGAAGTCAGGTGAGGCCCTTTGATCCCTCAGTGGAAGGCATGAAGTCCTGACTTTTCGAGCTATTACCAAGTCACAGATTCATCGAGATAAAACGTAGAAAGGTGGTTGCCAGAAGTTGGGGGCAGGGGCCCGGAGTAGAGAACTCGGAGTTAACTGTAACAGGCACAGAGTTTCAGCTGGGGAGGACGAGAAAGTTCTGGAGATGGATGATGGTGACGGTTACACAAGGTGGATGCACTGAATGCTACTGAACTGTCCGCTTACAAGTGGTTAAAATGGTCCATTTCATGTTCCATGTATTTTACCACAGTAAAAAAATTGTTGAATGTTTCAAGTACAGTGACTATAAGAAAAATATAATGAATGTGCATTGACCCACCCAATGGTTAGCACTGTGTCAAATTTTCTTCAGTCTTTTTTAGATTTAATTAATGACTGAATTAATTTAAGAGAGAGAGCAGAAGGGAGAGGGAGAAGGAGAGAGAATCTGAAGCAGACCCCATGCTGAGCACAGAGCAGGACAAGGGGCTCAATCCTAGGGCCACGAGATCACGACCTGAGCTGAAACCAAGTAACTGACTGAGCCACCCAGGCGCCCCATCTTCAGTCTTTTTAAATAGAAGAAATAGAAGAAATAAAGCTTTGCAAATTAAAAACAACAAAAAAAAGCATTCAGAGGGATTTCCCCTGGGAATGGAAGGGTAATTCAACGCGAGAAAATCAATCAATGGCATGTACCAAAACGCATGATTATCTCAACTGGTGCAGACAAAAGAATCTGACAAAACCCAGCACCCTTTCGTGATGCAAACCCTTAAGAAAACTGGGAATAGAAGGGAATTTCCTCAACATGACACGGGACATTTATGAAGAACCCACGGCGAGCACCACACTCACTGGTGAGAGACTGAGAACTTTTTCTCTAAGATCAGCAACAAGACAAGGACGTCCCCCCCCAACACTGTATTAGCCGTTCTAGCCAGAGCACTTAGGGAAGACAATCAATCAATCAATCAATCAACAGTATCCAAGTTGGAAATGAAGAAGTAGAACTGTATTTATAGTGGACAGGATTCTACATATAGAAAATCCCAAAGAATCCACACACCCAAAGGCTACTAAAGCACATACACAAATGTGGCCAAGTTTCCAGAGCATAAGACCAACACACAAACATCGGCTGTGTTTCCATGTACCACCCCCCCCCCAACAATCTGAAAAAGAAATTAAAGCAAACAATCCCATTCATAAAAGCTTCCAGAGCATCTAAGGATTGGACATTAAAAGCATCTCACAGGCCTCTGAAGTGGAAACATTTTGTTATTAACGGTGCTGGCGGAGGCGCACGCTTCGGCACCTTTCATTTTTCACGCATATTAGCACATCGCATATTAAAATTAAGTAGAGCTGACAGAGTTGACAGGACGGCGGTGTGGACTGCAGAGGCCGCGGAGGGGAAGCGGAGCCACAACCACAGACGCTTCCGAGAGGCCTGGGTCTTGGCCATCCTGCCTCCTTTCACGTCTCTCCAGAGTCGCAGGAAGCTGGGAAGCAGAGTTCCAGGCCCCTTGGAGGAAATCAGGCCTGACTCAGCCTTCCTGGGGGGTTGAGGGAACAGATTAGGCCCAGCAAACTGTTCACTGAGGAGGGTGTTTTTTACTTGAAAAGTTGGTTGGGGGTTTGTTTTTGTTTTTCTTTTTTTTAAGTTGTAGAAGGAACTAAAAGTGTTTTTAATTATTTTGTGACTAGGGGCCAGAAAGATGAAGGGTTTGCCAAGTATTGCCACATTCTTAGTTCTCCATGTTCCAGAGACTCTAAGAGCTGGTGGTTGGTTCCATCACCGAGACAGCTCTCCTTACCCCGTTTCTGTTCCTCTCTCACTGACAGCTAAGGAGCAACTGCCAAGATCTATGGATGGAAACATGAGGCAGAGAAAAAGTCTGAGGGCAAGGAGGTGATCTGCTGAAAGGGATTAAGCCCTGGACGGGTGGCCAAAAGACCTGGGTTCTAGGCTGGCCTCTGCGGCGCCCCAGCTCTGTGTGGCTTTGAGTCCATCCGCCTCTTGATTCTTGTCCCTAAAGGGAAGAGGGGCAGGGCAGGGGTTGGGAGGGGAAGAGATTCTTTTGACTTTGACATTCTAGTTTTTCTAAAGGCCAAACCCATTAAGAATTCAAAAGAACTTTAAAAGAAAGGGGAAGTGACATGGATTGAAAAGAAAGATGGAAAGAGAGTAAAGAATGGACAAGAGATTTTTCTATTCCTGGCCACTCTCTTTTACTTGACCAAGGCTGAGCAGATGCCAGAGGCTCAGGTGGACTCAGGAGGGGAGCAGAGCTGGCAAGGGAAGAAAAAATCAGCATTCCTGCTTTCAGTTTCCCCAGGCCAGGGCTCCCCAAGTAGATATCACAAAAAGCCCAAATGGTTAAAGTTTGCCCACCTGTGGGCAAATCAACCCCATTATGGACCATGTTCTGAGAGGGAAAAGGTGGGGTGGAGACAATGAAACAACTTCCCCAAAATGAATAAAAGGGCCTGATTTGGATGGGAGGCCCCAATTTGGATAGATGTTCCTTAGATTTTGTTCCAACTGTACTATTCAGCAAACATTCAGAAAGTGCCTACTATGTGCTGCGTGTTGTGGGTGGTTAGGCGGGCTCTCTGGCTAGCCCGCATTCATAGGGAGATAAGGCATGCGCACAAATCCCAAATGTCTAAAAACACAAAGCAGAATGTTGAAACCTGCCCCAAGGGAGTTCAGAGCAGGGGCTGCTCCCCCTTAACCTGGGAAGTTCCAGAAACAGGCCCTAGAGGCTGAAGCACAGATCTGGAAAGGCTCGTCTGTTCTTCCAGGAGTGGCAGTTTGCCCCAGCTCCATTTTCAAGAAGTGAAAACCAAAACAGAGAGGCAAATTACTTGCTCCCTCATCGTCCAGGTAGTTAGCAACACAGGCTGATTAAGGAACTACAAACTGGTAACTTCCCCCAGAAATTAATGGTGGAAGATGAGATAAAGCTCATTTTAGAGGAGGAAGTCCAGAGTCACAGTCTCCTTTCCCAGTTTAATCCCAAAGACACCAACCAAAATTCAAGGCAGGATAAAAAAAATTCATAAGCAGGCTGAAGTCACATGTATTTTGGGTCTGAAGGGAGCCAAGGTCTCCGAGCCGGCAGCTCCGCCTACTTGGGGAGGGGTTCTTCGTGCGAAGTCCAGCTGCCCCATTATAAGCGAGTTGTAGGGGACACCATGCATCCGGAAAAAGACAGACGAAAGATGAAAACCTAGGCAAGCCCTCTGCTTTTGCAGAGCGAACGTGGCCGCAGGCTTTTCAGCATTGAATTTGAACAAGCCAATGGCATCCCAATCATTGAAACAGGAAGCCAGATAAACAGCATGTTATCAAGGGGGGATCCGGGCGCTTCCCTTAAGCCGGCGCCAGCTGCGCCCTGTGGCTGTCCTAACAAAGTCCCATTGACTCACCAGCTGATTTTCCAGTGTTGGGCTCCGGGGGACAAGGAACCCTCTCTGCTGGCTGGATTTCACCCCTACACACCGCCCCCACCACTCACCACTCACGTCCTCCCTCGATCCTGCCTCCCCTCTCAGCCCTCCGCAAACTGGGCTGATTCTTTATCCCACGACCAGGTTCTATCGGCTCTGAGGATTGAAGGGACCACAAGAGCCCAAGCACCGAGCGCCCTCAGGTAAGCTCCCGGTGTTCACCCAACCTTTCCTTTCTCCTCCCTCCCGCGGCCCCCGAGAACGCTTCCTCTGAGCCGGCGCCGAAGAGGACAGCCTCAGTCTGGCGGGCGGACACTTCGCAGCGCAACCTGGGCACCCAGTGAACATTTTCTGGAACAGCCTGGCAAGGTCACCTGCTCCAGCTGCTCCGCTCGCTCCGCTGGGATGGGAGAAAATGTGGGTACTGTGTGTGTGTGTGTGTGTGTGTGTGTGTGTGTGTGTGTGTGTGTGTGTAAAATAAGGCAGTACTTGGTGTCTCTGGTTATAGGATCTCAACACACTTCACGTTGCAGCTATTTCACAGAAAGGGAAACTGAGGCTCCGAAAGGCTGGAGCTGGGTAGCCCCTAGTGAGTCAACCCCCAGAGCAGACGCGCAGTCCCCTAAGGACGTCTCGGCACAACACACCCTCCCGGCGCCTCCGTTGTTATTCCAGCGCCTCTCCCGAGCCCAGCCCGCAGCCTCCCCGGAGCACCAGGCTCACCTCCCCCTGGAGCTCGGTCCCGGCCCGCAGAGTGGGCAGCGGTGGCGGCCCGCATCCGCCGCAGCGCGCAGCCCGGTCCCCGCCCCCGCGACGACCCGGCGCGGGCCACTCACCCGCGCGCCTGGCCGCTCGAGCTCCGGGTCCGGGTCCGGGTCCGCGCCGCCGCCGCCGCCGCGCAGAGTCGCGCATCCCCCGCGCAGCGCCGGGCCGGGCGCGCTCTCCTCGCGATAAGAAACTTTCTCCGGGGTCCCCGGCCGGGTCCGCCCCTCGCTCGGCGGTCGGCGTCCGTCGCGCGCTCCGGCCGCGCGCTCGCACTAGGGCCGCCGCCGGCTCCGGCCCCACAATGAGCGGGGAGGCGGCATCCTGAACAAAGTGCGTTCCCCCGGGCCGGGCGGCCGGGGGCGGAGCCTCGTGACCCGCTGCCCCAGGCACACGCCGGCTGCCTCCGACGCGGGCCCCGGGAGGGGGTGCCCGGCGACCGGGGGGGGACAGGGGGCCGGGCGGGAGGGGAGGCTCTGCTTCTGGTGCCCCTCGCCTTCCTCCCCCCGCACCGTGCCAGTTTAACCCGCAGAGGGGCGGAGGCATGGGTCCCTTCCAGACTTTGTCATTGGAAAGCTATTCCCGTAACCCTTTCCTGCCTTCGCCTTCCCGTCCCGCCTCCCAGGCCGCAGAAAGGCGGCTGCCTGGGACTGGGCTGGGGCCGAGAGCTGGCAGGGCAGGAAGCCTTTGCACAATTGAGCCTTTCCTGCGCCCGGGGACCCGCCACCCCCACCCACACCCACGTCCCCGGGCTGCCGCTGGTTCGGCCGTTCTTTGGAAGGGGGCAGATGGATCCGCCAGCCTCCTCTTCCCGCTTCTGACTCCGCCCACCCTTCCTTCCTCTCTACCCTGGTCTGAGCTGGGACTCGCGGGTGCAGAGGAGAGGGGTGAGGCCCCAGAGGTGCCGGGCAAATAGTAGGTGCTTAGTAAAATAACGCGACTTCCTTCTTCCCACGTCCCCGACTCTGCCATTGCCCCTCCTCCTTCTAGGGCCGAGGGGGCCGAAAACGGGAGAGGAAATGACAAGAGCTGAAGAGCCAGAATGGGAAGGAGGTCCTCAGCCTAAACCTCGTGCAACCTCTCTGCAGTGCAAGGATTCCACCCCCATTCCTCCCACCCCCCACACCCACCTCTTGGCCTGAGGGCTTCCAGACTGTGCAGGAAGAGTCCAGAAGGAAATCAGGTGGCCCGTGCCCCTGGAGCAAGCTTTGAGCTCCGTAAGTGAAAGGGAGTAGCTGTGGCCAAGGACCCAGCAGATTGGGACCAGAGATTTCACCAGCTCCAGCCAACATGAGGACTGATTTATTTCTCGGGTCTTGAGGGGTTGAGAGATAGAAAGCAAAAAATGCCAACTCCCTGGGAGGTCTCTGAATGCTTCGCCAGCTGCATCAACCAGTAGGGAGCAGAGTCAGGATGAGAGCCCTGAGTTTTTCCTAAGCCCCTATCCAGCCAATCAGGTCACAGTACATGTGGACATAAGGGGAGGATCAAGGACCCCTAGACAGGACTAGCAGTGACATTGAAGACGTTCCCCATCTGATCAGGGGAGAGGATTTTTACATGCCTTTTGTCCATGAAAGGAATGAATTGTCTTTTGAGGTGGGGAGGGGGGCCGTCTCTGAGGAATACCTGAGATGAATCCCTTGCCCTGTGTGTGTATAATGGCTAAAAGTGTGGGCTCTTAAGACAGACAGCCTGGGTTCAAATCCTGGATCTACCACTTAACTAGCCATAGGAATTTGAACGAATTCTTTAATCTCTGTCCATCTCCATTTCTTCATCTGTATGTAAATGGAATAATAACTGTGGCTATGTCATAGATTGTTGGGAGGATTAAGGGCAATAAACACAGGTGACACGCTTAGAAGAGTGCCTGGTAGCATTCTATATGCCTCATTGAGTCTTAGTCCGAGTTCTGCAACCCTGCATCCTTTTGGCATTCAATGATGTGCTAACTGGAATTCTGTCCTGCTCTTCACTGTCCCCTCTGCCTGCAAAGGGGAAGCCTGGTCCTTTAAGAAGAAGCATTGTCTCGTCTTGAGGGCTCATAGCATGGATTGGCTGATCTGTTTGGCCCTTCTAGGTCCAGGGACCAAGATGACACAACAGTCATACAAACCAGTATCAGAGACTGAACCGCCCCCGCCTGTCTTGAGGCTAGATACAGGGCCCTCACCCACGTGGGTAATGTTGGAATGATGCAGTTCCTTGGGTGCTACCCAGAAAGGGAAAGAGGGCCAAAGCCATAATTTTGTAAGGGTTAAATTTCTTCCACCAGTGCAAACAATTAATATTTCTACCCCATTTATGAACGTTGATCAAACAAGCCATCTCTGACCCTGCTCCAAAAGTCCCGATCATAAACCTTCAACAGGGAAACAGAACAGCATGAGGACAGGTGGGGGGCAGAGAACAAAGAGGCCAGCCTGGTTGGGGCGACAGGCAGTGGTTGTGAAGGCTCCTGAAAGAGAAAGTGGCTAGGACAGAGCAGCAGAGAAGAGAAGCCAGAAGCAGCTCTGGACAGAGCCGTTGGTGTGTAAGCAGAGTCCCCGCCCACCCCAGAGCTGGCTTCTGCCAAGTGCCTACTTTGTGAGTGATTTTCCTCTGAACACAGTGATGACTCAGTTGCTCTGAATCAAGCAAATGGATTTTCCTTAAATATGAAAATCAATAAGAAGTAAAGGCAATGGCCTGGTTGTGGAGAGTGGAGGGCGGAGAGAACAACAGGGGTGCTGGGGAGTGAGACGGTAATTGAAGGAGATTCAGGTTCACTGTTGGGGGCCCCTTGTCTCAGCCCTCCCACCTCACCCCCCATAAAGAAGGTGGCCTCCAGGCCCTGCTGACCTTATTGGGACTCCTTAAAACCCAGGAGCTCCCCTTCCCCGCACCCCTTCCACAGCTTAGAGCCAACCCTGCTTCCGGGCAGGAGATTGTTAACAAGAGGATTAATGTCAATGTGACAAATAGGTTTTAAAAAGTCAGACCAGGAGCCTGTTGTCACCCCCACAGACTCTCAGACCTGGCTTGAGTTGATATGAGGGCTTTGGGAGTCCCAGGGAGCAGAACAAGTGGCATTTCCAGACCCAGACTGATTTCTTGGGGGAGAGGGGACTCTGCCTGTTTTCCTGCCACCTTGAGGTCCGCGGACCCATGCTCATTTGTTTCCCCACTTGGGTTATCTGATGTGGGACCTTGGGGACTTGAACAGATCAGAGCTCCTACATTCCGTGTGACTCAGGGAGGGACTGCCTTTACCCCCTGGCTCTCTTGTTCAGGCCTTCCAGAGCCCTTTGTAAGGCCCGCGGTGGGGCTATGAAGACAGCACGTGGCTTTATTTTCTTGAGCGTTTAATAAATGTCATGACAGCTTCTGAGGTGGAGTCCGAGGGAGCCTCTGACTTCCTCCTCCTCAGCACAGTGGAAAATCACTGGGCATACTATCAGGAGACCTGAGTCCGCGCTTTGGTTCGGCTGCTGGCTGAAGGGCATCACCTCAGTGTGCTCATCAGTAAAAACGGGTGTTGACACCCGGGGGACACAATAATCACCCACCGAGGCTTAGGTGAGTTTTCAGTGAGATAATGGAAGAGAAAGTGGCTTATAAAGTGCTGTGCAAATATAAGCAGAAGTGTGATGATGAGACAGAAAGCACCAGCTACCCCCCCCCCCCAGTTTCTTCCCCACCCCGGTCACATGCACTCTGATTATGGGCTCAGTGCTCAAAAACTCACTTTCAAGTGGTGGACATCTGACTGTCCACTAGTAAGCTTTGCCCTTTCTAGCTTGATTCATTAACCCAGGAGGGGCTGCTTGCCGATGGGATGGGAAGGGGGGGTGTGGGCAAAGCAGCTGTCCCCATCTGAGGCCACTCAGGCCTCACGACTGGCCTCAGGGTCCCCTTTAAGAAGGGCCCTCTGTGTTGATGGCCTGGGCTTGGGAGGACCTGGGAGTAACAGTCTGTGTGTGGGAAAAGCTGGCATGGTAATGACTGTTTTACGAGACTGAGCGAGTCACTGCCTTATCCCTTATCGGGAAGATGCTGTTTCTCTCCCTTTCTTTGTTACCAGGATGTAAGATGTACTGAAAGTCATCACGGTGTTTTTCCAAAGATGGCTTTTCAAGACAAGTGTTTCTTTAAGGGGCCAGGAGGGTAGGGATGGGGCTGGCAAGGAGAAACAGTCCCCCTGAAGAAGGCAGGCTCTGGCTATAGCAATCCTGGAAAAGAGTCATAGTCCTGCCTTCTGTGAAGCACTGCGGGTGGGCCAACTGCAGCTCCAAGCCCTTCACGCACATTCATCCATTTAATCCTCGCAAGGACCCTTCGAAATAGGTATCATTTTTATTTGTATTTTATAGTGAAGAAATTGAAGTCAGTATCTTGCGTGGTTCTGACAGCTGGTAAGTGCCAGAGCCAGGGTTCGAACAGGCAGTCTAGCTCCCGAGGCCATGCTTTCAAGTTCTATGTAGAGGCAGAGAAAAGGAGTCTTTCGGTGGCAGCGTGGGGTCGTGGTGAAGGGCTCTATCGTCTTCTACCTTCAGTACATTTCTTTATTTCTAGCTTCTTTTTTTTTTTTTAAGATTTTATTTATCCATTTGACAGAGAGAGAGACAGCCAGGGAGAGAGGGAACACAAGCAGGGGGAGTGGGAGAGGAAGAAGCAGGCTCCTAGCCGAGGAGCCTGATGTGGGGCTCGATCCCAGAATGCCGGGATCATGCCCGGAGCCGAAGGCAGACACTTAACAACTGAGCCACCCAGGCACCCCTATTTTAGCTTCTTAACAGCTTTTTTGAAGTATACATTACATATTAGAAAATTCACCCAGTGTCGGTATACGATTCTATGATTTCTAGTAAATCTACAGATTTGTGCAGCCATCCCTACAACCAAGTTTCAGAATGTTTCCATCACTCCCAAAGTTTCCTCTTTTAAGATATGTTTTCATCGGACTCTCAACTCCCTCATCTGTAAAAGGGGAATAACAGTGCCTGTCTCAGAGGATTGTTGTCGGCATTAAATGAGCTTGCAGAAGGTATAGGGTAAATGCTCAAACAGAGGTGGTTGTTGTTATAGTCTCTTAGAGTCATTTAAATACACACTTTTAGAACTGGGAGTGGTCTTCAAGACTGCCTCATCCCACCCTCTCCTTTAAGGGATAAGGAACAGAGGTGCCAAGATGTTGAGCAATTCCCCCATAAGAGCACACAGCAAATTTCATGGCAGGGCTGGAACTGAAACCTAGGTCTCCAGGCTCTCTTATCTCTGGAGAGACTTTCTACCCCAGGCACAGGGATGTCATTGTCTCGCACCCTGCTCTTTGTGGGTGCTCCCAGAACAATGCCGCCTGGCTGACACGGACCCCAGGAGTTTGCTTGTGCTAGAGCTGGAATGCCCAGCATGCTGGCTTTGGTGCCGAGAATGCAGCTGGGGAAGGCTGGGTGTAGAATCGAGGGATGAGAGCCAACGTGGAGGCTGAGGCAGGAATGTCCATTTTCAGAACAGGGGATGCATTGACTCAAGGCATCTAGGAGACAGCCAGTCTCTGTAGGACCCATGGGTAGGCCAGCTTCATGGGCATGTGACCTGTGCAGTCACACGGGACCCCATACTTAGAAGGGCTCCCGATTTGGTTTAATGCTTTGCTGTTTCAATCTTTAAATTCTTAATGATTTTTTAAACAAAGAAGCCCACATTTTTATTTTGCACTGGATCCCAGATATGATGTAGCCAGCTTTGCCCATTGGACAGGGAGCAGAGCCCAAGCTATACTCTCTTTTTAAAAAGATTTCATTTATTTATTTATTTATTTATTTATTTATTTATTTATTTATTTAATGAAGAAGAGCAGAGGGAGAAGGACAAACTGACTCCACACTGAGAGCAGAGCCCCATGGGAGCTCAATCCCACGACCCTGAGATCATGACCAGAGCCGAATCAAGAGTCAAATGCTTAACCGACTGAGCCACCCAGGGGCCCCTCTTATATCAATAAATATTCTTAAAATACTAAGAAAAAAAATGTCTTGAGAGGGAAAAACAAGGTGTGAAGTGGGACCCCTGAAGAATGATAGATAGAAGCAAAAGACTTTCAGGCCCATGATAGGGCTTGAAGGTGAGCAGGCTGGACCACAGGAAGGAAATTGGGTGTGAGAAGCCATTGACCAGAGGGTGACAGCTGTGGCATCCTCTTTGGTGGGTGGCAGTGGGATGACCGGAGGTGTTGGAAGAGCGGTGAGTTGCAAATAAAGGGTGTAGAGGTGACTTTGGCTGCACTGAACAGAAATGGATGAGTTGGAGATAGGCAGGGAATTACCTACACGGGGAAGAGGGATGGGGCCTAACGTGGGATTTCCCGGGGACTGGAGGTTGCAGGCAGTGTGTACAGAGGATGGAGTATAAGCTTTGGAGTCAGGGCAGCCATCGGGTGTCTGACCCACTGTATTCTGTGTGACCATAACCTTGATTTCTCCCCTATGAAACAGAAATGATCCTGACAGCATACCTGGCAGGGTTTGGGGGAGGATTGGATGAGGGGATATGGGTAAAGCATTGGACCCAGTGCCTGGCACAGACAGACCCAGAGCCCCAGAATGTTGCCCCCCTCAATTGATCCTGTGGTTTGAGGAACTAAAGTGGCAAGAAATCATTTGCATATATAAAGAGCCATTCTTTCAAGTACTCCCCTCCCAGTTTTCTGGGAGAGCCTCTGGGAGCCAGGATTCTGAGCTCCAGCCTGCAGAGGCCTGAGCAGAGCCAACCGAGAAGGGAGAGGAACTGGCTGCAGCTGAAGGACTGGGCAGCATGACACAGGAGGAGGGCTCAGGGCTTTGACTCTCAAGCTGCCGCCAGCGAGGCTGACTTTGGGGCAACCTGGCAAGGGTCCTACTTTGGGATCTCTAGGAAAGAAGTGCTCTGTGAATGCTTATCCCAGTTTTTCCACATTTCTCTCACCCCCTGGCCCTGTCTGCACATCCCCCTCAGCTTTGGGGAGTGTGGGAATGATTGACGAGCCCTGCTGCTTCACCCCGCCTCCATGGGTACAGATGTGCTGGGCAGCAGCTGTACCATGCAACCTACACCTGTTGCCTAGATCAGCTGCTGTAACTCTACTCCTGGGAAAGCAGGCCAGGTGCCCCGGCTTGCAGAAGTCCTCCTTCTGGCAGGTGGAAAGGCACAGCTTCTGCCTGTCACAGCAGCTAGCTCCTGGAGGCTGCCTGGAAGGTGCCAGGGCCCTGGGAATCTCAGCTACAGCCTGGAACCCTTTCCAGTCCAGAGCTGCTTCCAGCTGTATCGCTGTCCCATAGCCCCCCTGCTGGTTCTCTGACTACTCCCACCACTGCCACATTGGGGTGGGGGAGACGGAGGAGCAAGGGGAGAGACAGACACCTCCAATGGGATCCACCCCTCTAGCTATCCTGGAAGCTGAGCAGCAATGTGGACCAGAGGACTCGAAGAGAACTTGAGCTGGGGAGAAGACTGGCAGTGGGGCCAAAGATGAGGAAGAGTCTGGAAACGAGAGCAGAACTCGCTCTTGTGTGGCTTGGGCCGCCGAGACATTCGTTCCGGAGGCCGCAGCCCTGGAAGACTTCCATTCCACACTGAGTATGCGTGGAGGCGTGGACTGGGCAGGCACCGTGGGAGCGCGGTGCAAACGCTGCTCTAAGTCGTGGGAGAGCGAAGCCACCCTCCCGGAGCGCTGGGGTGCTGAGCGAATCCAGAAATCCCAGGGAGCTGAGAACATTTCAACAAGGAAAACCGAGATTCACGTCCTCTGACATCCAGATCCACACAAGGCATGGCACGTGCCAATACACATAAAAGCCTGGTAGAAAACCAGATGGCGACTTGGCGCTGCCGATGTCTGGATGTGTGCACACCCACACCCACTTTGGCCTTTGAATGAACATACCTTCCGTTTCCCCATGCTACTCCACACTCAGGGGAAGGAATCGTGAGCCGGCGATGCTCAGAGTGATGCCAAGGCCTTCCCAGGAAGGTATTCTCGGGTTCCCCATCAACGCTGGCGGTGCCAGGAGAAACAGCACATGTGGCAAGCGGCTCCGGGCCAGATGTGAGACACTGCTGACCCCTGCTGGCGGGTTTCTCTCCGCAGCAAGCCGGGAAAGCCCCAGGGAGAGTGGAGTATTGGAAAAAGCTTGCAATCCGTCTGGGAGGGGTAGGAGGAAATACCCCAGCGCCAAATCTCCTCATCTGGAGCTCCTCTGAAGAGACCCAGAAGAAGTTAGAGTAAAACCCAGACTGAGTTTCCGGGAGGAGTGAGACAGACTAGCGCGTCCTTTCAGCTCCTGTGACTCGGAAAAAACTCCCTACTGCCGATCCCCGCGAACCTAAATTGGGAAACCATTAGCAATACTCCATTAGCCAAATTCAACCACTCAACCAAAAAAAAAAAAAAAAAAGAAAAAGAAAGAAAGAAAAAAGAAAGAAGGAAAGAAAGAAAAAGAAAAAAGAAAAAAAGAAAGATAGAAAAACCTCTCCCTCTCCTTTCTTATTCCAGTGCAGAGCCTTCGTGAACTTTTAGCTTAATTTATTGTGAGTCTGACGGTCCCCCCTTACACCCGGGGCTAACATAGGATAGTCATGGCTTTATGTCTTTCTTTCCATGGAAAGAGGTCGGTCTTATGCTCTTTGGAAAACCACAGTTAAGAAAGCGGACATCTAGGATATTTGCATCTGTGGTTAGTTATTTTAAAAGTCTTTCTCTACACCCAAGGGATGAAATTCAAGTCTTCCAGAATCTTTACTGGAATAGGAACAGGGACCAAAGGAGCACCGACACTCTGATAATTCCAGCAGAATTAGTATGGAGGCCCCAAGAAACTGAAGTCACTCATTGTTAAGTCACTCTTCTACCCTGCACTCCTTTCTAGCAACAGACCCTGTGCTCTCCTTCACTGCGTATGGTGCCCCTGTACTGCTTGTTTCTCTACAACCCATCACCGGCAGGCCTCCACTCTGAACACAGTGCCAAAACTGCTCCAGCAAAGGCAATCACTGGCTTCACAAGCCAAATCTAATGTGCATTTTTTTTTAAGATTTGTTTATTTATTTGAGAGAGAAAGGTCGTGCTTGAGAGAAAACACAAGTGGAGGGAGGGGCAGAGGGAGAGACTCCTCCAACAGACTCCCCGCTGAGCGGGAGCTGGAAACGGGGCTGGATCTCAGGACCCATGAGAGCAGGATGCGAAACCAAGAGTCAGACACAACCAGCTGAGCCACCCAGATGCCCCTAATGGACATTTTCCAGTTCTCGTGTTACTTGACCTCTATAGCACCTGATAGCTTAACAACTCATTCATTATTTATTTATTCAAAATTTTATCATAAAATATTTTAGACATGCCAAAGGTATAGGAAATAATTTAACAAACATACCTGTTGTATTAGTCAAGGTTCTCTAGAGAAACAGTACCAATAGAATATTTATTTATTTATTTATTTATTTATTTATTTATTCATTTATTGTAAGGAACTGGCTCAGGCAATTATGGAAGCTGACATGTCCTAAGATCTGCAGGGTGGGTTGGCAAGCCAGAGACCCAGGAAAGCCAATGGCTTAGTTCCAATCTAAGTTTGAGGGCCTGAGAACCATGTGAGCTGATGGTATACTAGCCTGGAGGCCAGGAGGCCGGAGACCCAGGAAGCCAATGTCCCAGTTCAAAGGCTATCTGGCAGGAGGAATGCTCTTTTATTCTGGCGAGGGTCAACTGATTGGATGAGGCCCACCTACGCTAGGGAGGGAGATTGGATTTATGCAGTCTGCCAATTTAAATGTTCATCTCATCCAAAAACACCCTCACAGAAACACCCAGAATAATTTGGGCCAAAAATCTGGGCACCCCATGGTCCAGTCAAGTTGCCATGTAAAATTTAGCCATCACACCTATAAACACCATGTAGTTTAAGAAATAAAGCAGTACGAATATAGTTTAAGCTCCACCTCTCCCCTCCCACCCCTGACAGAGGAAATACTACTCTGAACTTGCTGTTAATCATTTCTGTGCATATCTTAATACTTCTACTACACTACACACCATAGATGCATTGCATATTTTAACTATTTGAATGGACTCATACTGCGTATAAAATTCTTCTAGAACTTTCCTTTTGACTCAACAATACATTTGTAAGGTTCATCTATGTTGATTCACGTAGCTTTAGTCTACTCATTCCCACTGCTGTATAACATTTCATCTACAACTATATTACAACTTAGCGATTCTCTTGTTTCCAGTTTTTGCTACTGTAAACAGTCTTACTACTATGGAAATTCTCCTACACAGCTTATTGTGCACATTTGAATTTCTTCAGGAGTCTACCCACATGGTTGATATCTTTCATTTTACCACATTTATTTTATGCTAACACCTGGATTGTCAGATCTTTTTTTTTTTTTTTTTTGGACAACCAGATTGATGGGAGATTATAGATCATTGTGATTGTAATTTGCATTTCACCAACCACTAACAAGACTGAGCACCTTTTCATATGTTTATTGGTCATTAGGATTGCCTTCTAGTTATTCTTATCTCCGAATCTTTCTTCAGTTGTATTGTTAATCTTTTTTCCCCTTGATTTGTAATAATTCTTTATATACACACATACTCTTTTCATTTATCTTTTTCAAGTCGGTGGCTTTTCTATATCACCACCTTATAATAGCTCTTTTGAGATATGATTTACTTATCATAAAATTCACGCATTTGAAATGTACAGCTCAATGATTTTTAGTCAATTCAAAGAGTTGTAAAACTATCACCACAGTCCAGTTTTAGAACATTTCCAACACCCAAAAGCAACCCTAGCCCACGTGCAATCAATCCCAGTTCCTATTTGCAGCCGCAGGCAACCACTAATGGGCTTTCTGTCTCTATATAGTTCTGCCTTTTCTCTCCTTCTGCTGCTCCCCCTGCTTGTGCTCTCTTCAGTGCTCTCTCTCTCAAATAAATAATAAATAAAATCTTTAAAAAATAATAAATGAGGTGTTCAGACCTTTTAGATTTAATGCGATTATTGATATGGTTAGGTCATGAAACATGTATAGAGATGGAAGCCGAAGTCTCCATCCCCTTCAGGTCTCAGGGCCCGACATTGTCATCGGAAGCTCATTACCGAGACACCCAGCAGCTGCTGAGTGAACAAACTCCCGATCTCCCGACTTCTCTACTTCCGGTCCAAGATAGCCAAGCTTGAGTCTCGCCATTCCTGGCTCATTCAGCCTTTAAACCAGGCTCGCCCATCTCTCCCTATAAGGCTGGTGGTTGACACAGAGGGTTCTGAGCATTAGGGCCCTCGTCCCACCAAGGACCTTGGGCTCTCGGGCTCTCCTGGGGTCCTTGATCTCACCCCCCATTCGTCTCAGTGTCCACCTGCTTTATAACCATAGGCTGTATTTTATCTCTGCCCTAGCTCTTGTTCTGCCAGAGGACTGCTCCCTGCATCTGTGTTACAACAAAGCACAGAGCTCCATGCTAATGTGTGCACATCTTATCTCTCCGGCTACACGACAGCTGCTTATGAATTGTCACTTCCCTGTTTGGGCCCTGCCCACCCCTGCTCTCAAAGACTCAGCTTGGACACAGCTTCTGGGTGTTCCTGGCCACTTGCTGTGGTGATACCAGGCCATTCTTCCCCCTCGAAGAATCCATCTTTGCAGAACCTCACATGATGGGCTCTATGATCACGACTCCACTGTCCCGGTTAACTGGGGCTGGCCGTCCATCTCAGCCTCCTGTCACCCCCTTGGGAGTTCAGTGTGCATCTCCCCCTTCTCAGAGTCTCCCCTTTGGAGAAATGTGTTTCATAACTCTTAGTAAAGTTGGGTCAGTGACTATTTCTAAAACCTCATGTTTTCACTTAGCAATGCCCCATCTGAGAAACGGCTTTCTCTCTCAGAAAAACGCATCTCCTAAGAAACCATCAATTCAGGTAGCCACCCGGAATGACCTTCCCGCTCGTAGGAAGTTGTACTTTCCAAAAAGGGCTGCCGTAATATTTCCTATCCTACATGCTCTTCCAGAACCTTACTACTCACACATCGAGAGGTGGGGTCCCTGTCCCCTTTCCTGGAAAATGGGTGGGGCTTTGTGACTGTCTCAATTAGTAAAGAACAGGGGAAGTTCTGCTCTGTGCCTTCCAAGGCTGGGTTACAGAGGGCAAGACAACTTCCTCCTGGCTCCCTCTTGGGATGCTTGTCTTTTTATATATTTTTTAAGATTTTGTTTATTTATTTGAGAGAGACAGCACGAGCAGGGGGAGTGGCAGACAGAGGGAGAAGCAGACTCCCCACCGAGCAGGGACCCTGATGCAGGGCTTGATCCCAGGACCCTGGGATCATGACCTGAGCCAAAGGCAGACGCTTAACTGACTGAACCACCCAGATGTCCCTGGGATGTTTGCCTTTGTAGTCCAGCTGACATGTTGTGAGAGAATCCTGGCCTCCTGGATAGCCTCCATGTAGGGGTTCTGGCTAACAGTTCTCCCAGCCAACAACCAGCATCAGCTGCCAGCCATGTGAGTAAGGAAGTCTCCACGATGACTCTAGCCAGCTATCATCTGATTGCAATCACATGAGAGATCTGGAGCAAGAACTATCTAGATCTGGCCGAGCTCAGTAAAATCCAGGGCCATGAGAGATAAAAGAGAGAGAGAGAGTGAGCACAAGCAGGGGGAGCAGCAGGCAGAGGGAGAGGCAGACTCCCCACTGAGCAGGGAGCTGGATGTGGGGCACAATCCCAGGACCCTGGGATCTTGACCTGAGCCTAAGGCAGATGCTTAACTGACTGAGCCACCCAGGTGCCCCAGACTGTTGTTTTAAGCTACTCAGTTTGGGGTGATTTGCTGTACAACAGTAGATAACCAGGACACTGTCTATCTGCACACGTCAGACGCTTCACCACCCTTTATGGCTAAGCCCATCACCGTCTGTTCAGCTCCTGTAAAGCCTTCCCTGACTCCTGCCATGGGGTCTTCCCCTCCTGAGCTCCCAGTGCCCTTTGCCTGTGCCAGTCTCCCTTAACACATCCTGGTGCCCACGCATCTCCCCTCTTCCTGTAAAGTCCTGGTTCATCAACTCCTGCACCTAGGCCAGCACTTGACTTGTCGTGGGTGCTCACATCTCTGCCTGGATGGGTGATAGAGAAATATATCTGGGAGAGTGAATATTTGCCAATGGAGAGAAGTACCCCGAGTTGGCAGTTTTCTTTTCTTTTCTTTCTTTCTTTCTTTCTTTCTTTCTTTCTTTCTTTCTTTCTTTCTTTCTCTCTTTCTCTCTTTCTTTCTTTTCTTTCTTTCTTTTCTTTCCTTTTTTTTATTTACTAATTGACAGAGAGAAAGAGCACAAGCACAAGCAGGGGGAGTGGCAGGCAGAGAGAGAGGGAGAAGCAGACTCCCTGCAGAGCCTGATTTGGGACTTGATCCCAGGACGTGGGATCACGACCCAAGCCAAAGGCAAACGCTTAATGGGCTGAGCCACCCAGGAGCCCCGAAGTCTTCTTAAGGTTACGGAGTAAAGGGCCATTTAGGCTACGAGGGCCCCTGAGAAGTGTCTTTCACAAATTCACCAGCAGATGGCAGCCTTGCTCCTGGTTCCTACCTTGCAAACTATGAAGTGAATTTATTGCATTCATAAAATATGAAGCATTTGCTCCATGTAAGGCACTGTGTGAGCTGCAAAGGAGAGTAAGCTGCAATTCCTTCCCTCTGAGACCTTCCTGTCTAGTAAACCCTATCCTATGTCTCTTGAGCTTGTCTTTAGACTGATGACTCCAAAAGTCAGCCAATCCTTTCTTCTCAGAGTCTAATTTCATACAATCGGCCTGCTGGAACAGAGGGGTCAAAGGTATTGCATAAGGTCTGGTTATTTCCAATCTACTTCACTGCCTTAAAACATTGCTGTCTGGCAGATGACCACAGAGAAGGGTTGGAGCTGCAAAGGTGGTGTTCTAGACACTAAACAGTGAAAACAGGTGGGTTTGTTTTTTTTTTTAATATTTTACTTATTTGAGAGAGAGAGAGAGCATGAGCTGGGGGAGAGGCAGATGGAGAGGGGTTGGCAGACTCCCCGCTGAGCAGGAGCCCGATGCAGGACTCGATCCCAGGACCCTGAGATCATGACCCGAGCCAAAGGCAGATGCTTAGCTGACTGAGCCACCCAGGTGCCCCTAAAAACAGGTTTTAAAGCAAGAGGGAAACAAAACTGATCAGAAGCAAAAGACAGCTGGAGTGACTGGAGCTAGGTCTTTCAGAGAAACTTCTGAGCCTTCAGCCCCGGGCTTGGCTACACTTCTCCTTACAGCCTCAGAATAGCAGTAGCTTGCACAGCCAGCTCTGGGGGGGTGGGGGAGAGCCCCCTTTTCCTTCTCCCTCCCAGCCCCTCCTGTTTGTCCCTGCACCCACTCTGGCTCTGAGATACCCCCACAAGCCAGCGCTGTTTTGGACAGAGTGGGAGCAGAGGCTGTGGAGGGCGCAAGAGCGGAAGTGGCCCTACAGAGCTCTCAGGCTGAGGGGATGGGAAGGGGAAGTGGTCATTTTTAAAGTTGTTCAGCCTGTTGCACATCTACGCTTGAGGACCTGACCCTGAGCCTCCCCTGAAGGAGTTTCTGAATCATCTTTCAAACTCCCCTGGAACATTCTTTGTGCTTCCCTCTGTTAATGTCGGCTTGAAAATCAGAACACATTTCCCAATCCAGAGCCCTTTGTAGTAGTATTGCCTCTGATTCTTTCCAGATGAATTTCCCTTTTTCTTGCCTCCAAGTGTTTTATCTTCATGACATTCAGTTGACATATTTTGGTCTTTCTTTTGCCTTTGGCCCATCAGGCTCATTTCTCCTGCAAACCCTGGATTCCAAGGGCTCCTCCTTGGGAATGTGACTATAGAGACCGATAGCCCAGCTCAGGAGAGCTAGGCCCCATTCCATAGCAACCCCTCCCCCCCCCTTTTAAGTAATCGCTATGCCCAACCTGGAGCTCGATCTCATGACCCCGAGATCAAGAGTGTCAAGCTCTACTGACTGAGCCAGCTAGGTGCCCCACCACAGCCCCCCTCCCCTTTGACTTGCCTTGTCAGAGCCTCAGAAGTGTGGAGCCAGATCCAACAAGATCCAGGGAGATCCAGAGCTGCAAAGAGCCTGAGAGGTGATCCATTCCCCGTACCGGGCCCCCTCATAGTCCCAGGGGTCCACAGGGGGCTGCCAGGGGTTCCCGAAGCTACGCAATGAGACTGACACACTTCCCGAGGACCTCCCTTTCTCTCACGAGTCAATCATTTTCAGCATTATCTTTTAATTAAAACAAACAGGGATGGGCGCCTGGGTGGCTCTGGGTGGCCTCTGACAGCTCAGGTCTTGATGTCAGGGTCATGAGTTCAAGCCCTGCGTTGGGCTCCACATAAAATAAATAAAAAATTTAAAAAATTTAAAAATGTAGAAAACAGGGATGTGTGAAGGAGAATGTAGATGTAAATACAACCTCTATGAGAAAACCTCAGACTTCAGAGATGTAGGAGGGGGCTGGTGCTGCCACCGTCCTGAGTTCCTCCAGAGGGACATGTCCACCCTCTCTGCTCTCAGGGGGCCCTTAGGGGAGACTTCTGAGAGCATATGAGGTAGTCTGACCTCTCATGTGACCCGGGAAGAAAACTGATCTAGGTTACAGTCCCAGCCCCTTAACTGAGTTGCTGCTCTGAGCCTTGGTTACCTCGCATGCAAAAGAGGGGCTAAAAATAGTCCTCATGTCTTCAGTGCCTGTGAAGATTAATGGAGATGACGGATCAAGTGTCTGATGTGCAGTTAGTGCTCAGTAATTAGTTATTAAGATTCGTTTTAATGATTGAAGGCAGAGCTGAGATTCAAACTGCAAGGCTAGGCCTGGATCTTCTAAATTATAGTGATCTGAGCGGCCTTGCTTTTCTCTGGGTTCCACTGCGGCTAGGAAATGGCTTTGAAGTCCCCCTGTGAAGTACGAAAGGCAACGCCTTTTGAAAAATGTTTTAATCTGCGCCGCGCAGTCTTTACTTGAACCTTCATATTCCCCAAATTCATTTCCTTAGCACCGCACAGAATCCTCGACCCCCCAAGAAGGACTCGAAGGAACCAGTCACACATTTTCTGGGGTATGGGGAAGGGGAAGGAGTACGAAAACTTCAACCCACCAACCCTGGCCTTTCTTGAACCCTCTATCCATTTTCTCTCCCAGGTGTCTCTGTGCCTCTCCAGTCTACTTTGGCCTCGTAGAAAGGAGGCCCAGCCTGGGCATGTCATGGCACCCTCCTCCTTGAAACTCTCTCCGTTGGCCTCCGTGTCATGGGTCCTCTCTCTACATCTCTGATTATTCCTTCTCAGAATGATTTCCTTTTTGGGCTCTCAGTCACCATCAAAAGCGGGTGTCTCTGGGGTCCTGAACTTGCTCTTGTTCTCAATCTCTCTCTAGACTGAAGACCCTCACATCTCCATCTCCAACCCTGGTCTCTCTTCTGTCCTTGGTGACCAGCTGCCTGCTGGACACTTCTGCTTACTTGTTCCTCAAGCATCTCAAATCCAACCAATCTGAAACAGAATTCACTACCCCTCCCTACTTCTCACCCCGCAGCTCCTCCTGAATTAATTATCTTAGTGAGTTGTCCAACCCAGAAGCCAGGAGCCATCCCTGACTCCTCCCTCCCTTTCTGCTGTACTCCGGACCCCACCTCCAGAAGCCAATTGGTCACCAAGTCTACAGATTCTGTGTCCTCAACAACTCTTAGACCCATCACCTACTTTTCAGCCCCAGGCTACTGCCAGCCATCATCTCTTTCCTGGACTACTGGGACCATCTCCTAATAGGCCCCCCTGCCTTTTGTCTTGCCTCCTTCTCATCTAGCCTTCATAGGGACTCACAGCATCTTCCCAAATACTTTTGAACTGACCATGTCATTTCCCTATTTAAGACCCTTTAAGGCTCCCATTGCCCTCAGAACAGTCCACCCTCCTTCAAATGGTTGACAATGGCTGCCATGTTCTTCTGGTCCCTGCCTGCCTGCCAGCCCCTTCTCTCATGGGACTTGGTCTTTCATCCAGATGTCACCTCTCCGGATGAACTTGCAGTTCCCTGGTTAACAATACTTTTCCAGGATCTTGCCCCTTCTCCTTGCTTCCTGGTCAACTCTCACTCATCTTTCAAGACTCCATTCCTATTTCACTTTCTGTAAGAAAACTTTCTTCATCCTGTACCCTCTTCCACAAAAAGAGAATCAAGCATTCATTCTTTGCTCGCTGTCCTCTATACCCTTTCCCTCTTGCCTCTAAAAGACACGGGGCCTTGGTATTGGTTTACCCACTAGAGTCAGGATCCAAGTCAGATCCTTTCCCATTTCCCCGGACCCTATAGCATATGACCGGCACGGAGTAGGACTTTAATAAATGTCTTTGATGAAGGGATGGATGGAGAGATGGATGGAGGGATATGGACGAATGAAAAATCTGTGGCCCAGCTTGGAACTCTAAGCTCTCTGGGATGGTGGGCAGAGCTAGGCCAACCACATTCCCTCACTTTCAGCCCCTGTCTCACACTCACGTCCTCCTCACCCAGGATCAAATGAGAAAAAGAAATACTTTGTAGCAAGAAGGGAGCGAGAAGATGTGACATCAGGATGGAGATGAGGGAAGAAAGAGGAGAAGTTGTCAGGGAAGGCAGCGGAGGAAATTGGAAGTTGCAGGAGCCCTCCTGCTTGCCCGTAGTCTGCCCTACTTCATCCCCAGTGGCTAGGTTCCAATCCAGAGACACTGGGGGCTAGAATGCACAGAGAGGAAACGAGGATACTGAAACGTTCAGACATTTTTGAGGGTCCAGAGAAGCAACAAAGCCCCCGTGTGTGCCAGATCTCCTTCTGGAACCCCCAGCAGAGAACCTCTCGGTGATGAGCTCTGACTGTGTTATCTCTGCAGAGGTGAGCGGAGCCAGTCAGGGCACAGTTACACAACTGAGGTCAGCCAGAATGAGTGTTTCTCCCCTAAGAATTTCAGCCTGTGTGATGTCCCAAGTGTTTACTGGCCATTTGTGTGATTTCAACATCGTGCTCGTGCCTGTTTGCATGGTTGATGACCCCAGCACACCTTTGATTCACCCCAGTCCTGAAGTCCTGCCTGATTCCAGAGTCTTCTTTAGCTGCAGGTGAGCTATCCAAGACCAAGCCCCACATGACTGGCAGCATACAGGGAGGGCGACAACCAAAACGTGTGAGGTTCTGGAAAAGCAGCAGACAAGGCAGAGCCTACTTGGCTTTCTTTATCTCCAGTCTGCCTCAACAGCTCCTAAGACATGTGCCCTGACACGGTCTGTGGGTGAACATGCAGGTGACCATACACCCCAGTTCACCTGGGACAGATCTGTTGCCTTAGGGTAATTATGACGACCATCACTATACTGTTCACTATACTGTTCAAACAGAAAGTGTCCCCGTTTGGATGACACATTAAGTAGCCACTCTATTTACAAGGTGCTTTAAGATCCTCTGGAAGAAATCCGAGTGTGACTGCTGTTACCACTCTCCTTCCCTGGATCTTCCCGAAGGCCTAAGCACAGGTTGGCATGTTGTTACTGGGGAAATCCACCAACGGTCCCATGGCTCCAGAAAGGACAAACTCAAGCCAGAGAAAGAAATACAGGAGTTTGCCCTTTTGTAAGATCTTGGGCAAGACTTCAAAGCTCTTCTCTCCAGGATCTTGGGAACTGAAGGGAGAGAGGATAATCCCGCGAGATTGCCACCTTTGGGCAGCAAGCCCATGGCCTCTGACACTGATCATAGTTCTGCAATTTAATGTACCTGCTGATGTATTGCTTGCTCAGTGCAGGAATGGCCAGAAATTCTCCTGGCTTTTCTTCCTACATCTTGGTTGGGTCAGATGAGGAAGGCCCAATTTGCAAGAAACACTGGTGGGGTGCTTGTAGACGTCCCAATCCTAGAGGGCCCTGTTTATATGAAGAGCCTGGCCAAAGGAAAGATGTTTCTCATAGAAGAAGGTAAGAAAAACCTAGAGAAACACTTCATTTTCCAGATAATCGCTTGATTTTATTCCTAGATGAGAGTTGATTCAGCAGTCCTGGAACTTGAAGCCTGTGAGGGTCTGAGCCCCTGACACCTGTCCAGGCTGGGAGATGTGGCAGCTCCATGTATAGATGACTCAGGGTGAGGGGTGACCAGCTGCCCAGCAAACCCTCCAGGACCTGCCCCCAGTTAACTGCTATGGGCAGAAGGAGGCAGCACTACCTCCTGCTCAGAGAATGCTCTAGAGCCCGAGAGAGCAGCAGAAAGTTACACACGGGCACACCCACCAAGCAAACACAATCACAGAGAAATGTGTACCTAAGATCTGAGTACAGTTCATTTCTCAGCGCGAATAATGTCACTCAGACCCGAACAATAAGAGATCACACCAGCCCTCAGTTCCCCTTTGACTTAGAAATACAGTGAACAAGTTACAAAAAACCACAAACTAGAAGATTTTATCTCCCTGAGGCTCTCACTTCTTTGTCGCTCTTCACATTCCTGGGAACATCAGCCTCTTGGATTCTCCACGTTCCTCCAAACCCAAGACCACAAGTCCCAAACAGAGGGCAGTGCTCCTTGCTCAGGGTAGGGCAGGGCCGTGGTGGTGGCAGGGGGTGGTGGTGGAAATGGCTTGAGAGCCTGGCTCTGCTCCCCACTCTGGGCCTGGGGCGCCTGGGGAGCTCTTTCTCTGTTCAGAGCATTGGTTTTCTGGGCTGTTCCTGAGTCCAAGAAAGCAGTGGAGGCTCTCCGCTGGTGGAAGCAGAGGCTGGGCAGGATGTGAGCCCCTCTGCCCTCTGCAATGCCTGTAACAGGACCGCAGCAAGGGCTGGGAACTGGGTGAAGGTGCCATACCCATGGCTAACTGCTCCAGGGGCAGCTTTGAGTGGCCTGAGCCTTTGTCTGTTATTCTGAAGCTTGGAGGCCCAGAGAAAAGCCTCAGAGGAGGACCCGCTTTTCAGAACTGCTGCTTTTGGGGGTGGGGCGCTCTCCTTTGGGTAGTAGGGAAGATGCAGGAAAGCTGAGGTGGACAAGAGCTGTTGGAGGAAAGAGTTAAGCTGAGTATCCTTCATATGGTGGGCCACTGCTGAGGGCTTACTGGTCCCATACGATCTCACCGTTATCCCCCACAACATCCCTGTGGATTATACCCCTGAAGCCCAGAAAGGCTAGGTGTCAAGGTCAAGGCTTCAGCTAGTAAGTGGAAGGGGCAAGAGCAGAGCTCAGGCCTGTCTTACTCTGGTGCCCAAATGTGCTTCTTACACCTTGCCACCAGCACATGCGAATGTAAGACCCCACACCCCCCAGCCATGCCCTCAACCTTTTACTAGAGGAAGGAGTTTACCAGGACGCTGATCTCTCAGCTCACATCCGCAACCTCCCACCTGGCGGACAGGAAAACCCCGACAGTCCCAAGCATGCGCCCCAGACGCTTCCGCAGCAGTGGCGGAGGAGCGCACAGTGGGTTCGCAGGGACGCACAGTGGGTCCGCAGGGGCAGAGCCGGCGTCTCCTGCCCACGCCGTCTGGCCACCCCGGTCTGGGGGGGGGGGTGCAGCGCCGCGGGGCTTCGCGCCATGACATCAGCCCTGGTGTGGTGCAGTGTGCAAAGCCCACTGGTTGGCGTGGCCCCGGACACGCCTTCCCCGGAGCGGAACAAAACGCGGCGCGGGCCGGGCGCACCCAGTTGCCGCTTCCGACAGCGTTCCTGCCCGCGCCGCGCAGCCAGCTGCCAGGTGAGTGCGCCCCGCAGCCGCGCGTCCCCGGCTCCCCGTGCGCCCCCAGCCCGGCCCGGCCCCCCCGCGGCGCCTGCCCGATGTCCCCGGCCCGCCCGCCCGCCCCCCTGGGGCGCTGCGGCGCGCTGGGAGGAAAGTGGTGCGGCCAGGCTGCCTTCCCGGGCCGTGGGAGTGGGACGAGCGGCCGCTCTTAGCCCGAGCGGCGCTTCCCTTTCCGGGAGGCTCTGGGTGCCTCCCGGCTCGGGGCGCCCTGGCACAAACGGCTCCTGCGTGCGCCTGACCCGGGGTGGCCCGGCTCCCCCATCGCCTGCAGGTCTGGCGGCAGAACAATCGGCAATTCTGCGCGCCACTGACGCTCATTGTATGGCAGGGGATGAGGGCATCCGTGTCACCCCCTCCCTCACCCTCTTGCTCCAGGGGGAGGAGAACGTGCCCGCGGGTGGGGTGGGGAAACATCTGGCTTCGTGGCCCAGCCCTGAGCGCAGGTGTCAGTTTTCACTCCCCCTCGAGAACCAGATGGAAGCGGCAACATTTCACCTGCCCCCACCCCCAAGTCTTGGTGCTAGGTGGGGAGGATTATGCCCCCCCCCCCCGCCGTCAGTGTTTCGTGGCCTCAGCCCTTGAAGGCTGGGGAGCAAGAAAGGAGCGGGGGATTGGGCGAATTTAAGCAATTTGCAATCGGGTACCCCTAGGGCCCTCTGCGGCAGGTGTATGCACCCGCACAGGCGGCGCGGGATCCTGCATGCTCTCCGTCCCGTGCTGCTGTAAGCTAACCAGGACCTGTGTTGAGGCTGGGGCAGTAGCCGGGGCTTGGTGCCTCCCCAGCGGCCTGGGCTGCAGCCACCCACCCCCTGCTCCATGGGGGTGAATGAAGGAGCAGGGCCTTCCCGCCCTGGGAGGGCTGTGCACTGGGATCCACTTGCAGTGGCACCTAGGAGATCCGCTGGGCTCCAGGAGAAAGTGTCATGAAGGGGCAGCTGCGAATCTCCCTGAGAGAGACGGGAAGGCAGTCTGGCTCAGTCTTGACAGCTGAGTCTGCCGCTTAATAGACAGTGATCTTGGACAAGTGAAGTAACTTCTCGGTGCTCAGTTTCCTTTGGAGATGTGCCTTGGGGGATGTATTGCACAGACGTGGGACACAGCAGGGCTCAATGACCGTCTTCTCTCTTGTCCTCCCCTTTCCTTCCCAGAAGCTGAGGAGGCTGCCCGTGCCCGCCGTGTGTCAGGCACCTCAGAGTGCAGGTTGGGGGTTTCTCCTGGAATTTGGGGACCGGGGTGCAGGGCGTCCGTAGCTCTCGCTCACTAGGTGCCTCCTGATTCTCCAGCCAGGCTCCGACTCAGGAGCCCAGGGTCACCTCCTTCCAGAGAGACCGTCCTCAGCCCCTAGCTGCTCTTGGGCAGCCTTTATCCCGCCACTGCTGAAGGCCGCCTTGCTTCCCAGGGAATGACCCTTTGCCTCAGGGAGGATATCCGGGGAGGGGACAGTTAGACCAGGAAGGAAGTTTATCCCGCAGAGGGTGTGGTGTGGGCTGCACGAGGGGGAGGGGACACTGCCCAGAGGGTCTGGGGGGACGGGATGCAGGGGAGAAGCTCAAAAACAAGCCCACCAGCTCTGCAACCGGGCTGCTAGTGAAGCGTGCAAACCTGGGGTGCCGCAGCCTCAGGCCTCTAGTCTGCCCCAGAACCTTTCTTCCTGGCCCCGGGTGTTTCCTTTTTGAATTGTAAACATGTGCCTTGGGAGCTGGCCAGTCCTCCCTGGAACAGAGTGGCAGCCTGCGAGCGTAGCGTGACGCATGGAGGGTGGTCAGCAAACATTTGGTGAATGGAAGGGGTAGATACAGGCTTTTAGCTGAGTGGCCCTACTGGACGCTCATAAACCTTGCGAATAGTTTTTCCCCATGAGTAGTACTGAGAACCAGGGGAGGGGGAAAAAGACAGAGTTTTTATTGACTGTGGATCTCCTGGTAGGAAGAGCAAACCGGGAAGGCTTTTGCGATAGGCTGCCAAAGTTTTAAATATTCATGTAAACCCAGCTTATTGTGAAAAGTGGGTTTGCTTGAGGACTGAAGAGTCCTGCATTCTGCATTTTGAGGTGCCAGCGAGGGCTTCTAAACAAAGAATTGCCAGGGAGAACCAAAGGGCCTTTCCTCCGAGTCAACCATCTGCCATCACTTGGGCATACTGGCAAATTTCTAGAGTCCCAAAACTTGATAATAGTGTTAGAGTCAGCCCTCCCTTAAGGTGATCGTAAGCAGATACTGCACTCACCAGGCACCAGGGATGGGCCTAAATCCTTCACGTGTGTCATCTAGGACAATCTATGAACGGCCTGATGCTGCCCATTGTACAGATGAAGAAACTGAGGCTGTGAGGTGATAAGGAACTTGCCCAGTAGTGCAGCTGGTCAGTTGCGGAGGCGCCATTCAAACACAGGCAAACTCCTTCCAAACCCGTGCTCAGTCACTGTGTTCCATTTTTTCTTTGCTCCGATACATTTCCGATTTCTAGATCAGTTAGTAAGAAAGGTACTGGGGCAGACTACCTGCCATTTGTGAGCTTTACAAAGTGCTTTGCTGTGGCTTATAAAGTACTTAAGGAAGGTAGGGCTTTGCCCTTGTGAACGTGGACGGAGGCAGGGTTAGAACTCGTGACCTAGACTAAACCTAGACCTAGACTCATGGAAACTAGGTTTCCAGTCTGCTGCGTGGCCAGGGAGGAGAGGACACCCCTGGATGTTAGGTCCCAGATCCTAGTGGATATGCTTTCACCAGGTCTGATGCGTGCTTGAATTTCCAGGCCAGGTTTGCAGGAAAGAAAAGAAGCCTGGAAAAGAGACTGCTTGAGAAAAAGATACACACACACACACACACACACACACACACCCCCCGCAGCTAGCTGCGGGTAGGGAGGACGAGGAGAGGGGGTGCTGGGTACCAGAGGTTTTGCCTGTGGTTTCCACTTGTCAGGAATTTCTCTGGTAATGACGTGACTGGTCTACACAGCTCCTCAGGAATGTGTCTGACGTCGGCATTGAGTAATTCCCATGTATGGTCAAGTGTGTAAATACGGAGGCAGTTAGCGTTTCCAGACTCTGGTATTTCCAGTGCTTCCCCAGGGCCAGGAGGTAGCGTCTGACTCCTCAGTAGTGACAAAGGAGGAAGGACTAGAAGGTTTGCAGCTGGAGCACAGGCTCAGCCCCGACCAGCCAACCAGACCCTCCCTTCCAGTGTGCCTGCCTGGGGTTCTTTCTGCGGGGATCGCGGGGGATGGAGCTTCCTGGGAAGTCAGGTCTAAGTGCTAATTTGTTTCTGCTTTTTAAAAATCAATCCAGGAAACATCCGTCAGACCTTTCAGCATGGGACTCCCAGTTGTTACCACTCTACACTGACATCATTCCAGAAAAAAACCAAAGAAACTTGATCTGTTGCTTAGCCTGTGAGACCTTATTATAATACAGGATTTCTTGTAATAGTTTTGAAATATTTAAAAAAAAATCCTAGACCCTCCCCCTCCTTCTACCTTGGTTGACCTTCAAATGTCTGAACTCCCAAGGGTGGAGAGCTCTGCCGTGAAAGGCCTTCCGAGACAAGCAGGAGGAGACATAGCACTGTACTTGTCAGCTCACAATCACACAGGGCCAGGGACGTGCATGTGGAAAGAGGACACTCCTGCCGCGGAGAGAGGCCTGAGCTGGAGTGACAGTCGAGTTCCAGAGTATCGGGGGGCCTGGAGGGATCATGGCACAACGATACCACTTAGCTTCTCAGAGAGGCCAGCCGTGGGCAGGGTTGTGAAGGGACCATGTAGTGGGCTGTGTGAAGCTGGGGACAAACCGGCATTTCTCTATCGACCATTCATCCCCTCCCAGTGACCATTTTATTTTCAGGGGAAGTCTATTTCCTGGGTTTTCAGGTGTCACCTCGAAGACATGGGTTCTGAACCCTGATTAACAGGGCCCCCTCCTTCCCTCTCTCTCCTTGGCTGCTCTCTTGGCATGAGGGTGTGGAGGAAGAGGCTGAGGTGCAGGGTTGGATGGGATGACAGCTCTTCTGAGTACCTGGCCAAGTACCACGCAGCTCAGATAACGTGAGCATTACATTTCTAACTAGACAAACACCTGACAGGTCTCTACCAGACCAAGTGGGTGGGGACCCGAGCCCTGTGCCCAGAAGTTGCTCTTTGACCCTAGGAAATAAGAGATTTTGGAATGGGAGAGATGGGATTTTTCCACTGGAGGAATAAAGACATGGAATGGTTTATCAAATCTGTGGTTTGACGAGGCTTTTCCTTAAGGTTCTTGTGGCCCCTGGTTAAGGATTATACATCTCTGAAGTGCTTCCTTGGACTTGAAACATGATCACACTGAACCCATCAGCTCAGACTGACTTTCAGGACATTTGTGAGCATGAGGGCCTGTGCCTCTCTCGCCTGCTATGCGAGCTGCCATCTTGAATCCCTCTTCTCAGTTCTTAACAGGACAACTGGATGGGAAGGTGTGGACAGCTTATCAGAAGAAGCCAGTCCTTGGCTTCTGGCTTCCAGCCAGCCTTAAGGATCCTGACCTTTTTTTCCCTTAAGATTTAATTAAGTAATTACTTTTAGCGGGCGGTGGGGGTGGGAGAGGGAGAGGGATAGAATCTCAAGCCCATTCTTGCGGGGCTCCATCTCACAACACTGAGACCATGACGTGAGCCGAAAGCAAGAGTCAGATGCTTAACCCACTGAGCCACTGAGGCGCCCAGGATCCTGACATTTTAGGTAAATGGCTGACCAGATATTTCTAGCCACTCAGCAGAAAATACAAGCCCTGTTCTCTCTCGAGATTACCAACACAGTGAAGTAGGCCAAACCAGGAAACAGACAGCAGTTGCCAACGGGAATGTAACTCTCTGAACCCCACCAGGTGGATAACGTGATTACAGAACACAGCAGTGCTTCGCGAACACCAGGAACAATACACAAAAGAGCTTGGTATAAAGACACAAGCCTCTGCTTGCCTCTCAAGTCGCCAGGGGGGCACTAAATCCCAAAGAAGGGCAAGTCACTTGTCTCGTTCGCCGGGCTGACGGATGAGTCAGGAATTCGTGGTCCCTGTTTGGCATGTTATTTCTCCAGCCTTGTCGCTTCCAGATGTGGACCAGCTGGGAAGGACGGTCGACATCTGGCCCCACAGCTGGTGTTAAGCTTGCCCAGGCCAGCCCTGTCACTGGTGATCAGCGGATCTGGCCTGGCATCGTGCCAGCACTCCCATACATTCTCGTGGCCTCCTCGGAGTGGCGTTTTTAGGGAGCTAGCGTACGGTCCAATTTAGAGCCTTGCAAATGGAAGCTCAGGGAGAACAGGACGTTGCCCGAGATCATTCAGCCAGGAATGGATGAGTCCAGACCCACTTTCCTCACCACTGAACTCTCCCACCTGAACTCGGACCTGGGGAACTTTCCTCCTCAGAGTCTCCCACAGGGCGTCGGGCAGCCAGAACTTGAGAAGAAGCCAGGTATCCCTCTAAGTACTCCAGAAACTCTGAGAAACGGGTTTCCTTTTAAGGCAATCGGCTTCCTGGTAGATAGTTAGAATTAGACTCTTGTAAAGAAGGGGCTGAGCAGAAGGGAGGGGGTGGAGTGAAGAGTGCTCCCTGCCCCTTGTAGGGATGGTGGTGGCCAGGGCTCCCACCAGCAGAGACTCTTCCCCGCAGGCGGGTCCCCTGGAGGGGTCCTCATGGGGCCACAGGGGATGGGGAGCCCATCCGCAGGGGCAGCCTGGGACCCTTCCAGTCAGTGAACAGTCATTGGTTTTTATCCCAAGGTGCTGGAGCCCTTGTCCCTTCACTGGGCTCCTGAGAGGAGACCCCCAATGTCATGGCCAGGCTCGAAGGAATGGGGCAGCCCAGAGGCATCCCAGGCAGATTTTCCTCCCTGGCAGGTCCTTGGGTTTCACCCATTCTCCGCCCTTGTTCCTGTTTCCCTGGGGCCCTGCTGGATGTGGGCCCCTGACATGCAGCCAGGGAGAACAAGGAGAGGCCTGTATGGAGCTGTGGGTCTCCCCCAGAGGGAGAAGGGCTTTGTATCTGGGAACAAAACACTGCTTGGAATTGGTTCCCAACCACATGGTCAGGGGAACTTTCCTCCCTTAGGGGTATTCCTAGGGGCATGGAGTGTGTCCCCTGCTAGTTCACGGGGTTGGAAATGGAGGAGAGAGCCAAGCATTGGTGTACTGTATGCCTACTGTGTGCGGACACCCTTTATAGGATGGGGTGACAGCATGACCACTGGGGTGAGAGGGCCCAGAAGTGGCTAAACCCACATTGGAATCCCAGTTCTGTCTCTTCCAGATGAGGGACGGTAAGCAAGTGCCTAGTTTCTCTGAGCCTTGTTTTCCGCTCTGTAAGGTGGGCGTATATTCCGCATCTGCAGATGGGAAGAACGGGGTGATGTATGTAACCTGGGGCAAAGCAGGCCTGCAGTGGAGGGTAGTCTGTCATCTGGGCTGCCCTGGCTGCAGGAGTCCCGGGGGCGATGCCTAGTCACCCCCTCAGAGGCACAAGAGAAGCTGTGTGGCTCCATATGAACACACTTATTTTTCCAGAAGCTTCTCAAACAGAGCTCCCCTCATACATCACTGCCTGTTCTTAAAGCTGCCCCCCGCCCCCCCCCCCCCGGGGGGGAATGGGATGGCCATGGTGGGCCTCTAGAGCTGGGCATGGGAACGTCTCCCCTGAGTCACTCAGTGGAGGGTGGCTGCCTGAGTAGACCTGGGGGGAATGGTTGATGCTGAGGCCGACAGCAATATCGCTCTTCTCACCGAACCGCCCTGCACATCATATGGTTTTGCAGCCCTGAGGTCTTGCTCGACAAGGCAGCTAGCTCCTGGAATCTTCAGGGCAGAGTGGGGCTGAGGGAATGAGTGGTGGGGCCTCAGAGGCTGGGGCTGGGGACTGTCCTCCAGGATCGGGGAGCTCAGGCCCTGTGGGGGTATCTGAGGAGGGCAGAGAGAAGTCATGTGCAGTTAGAGAAATCCTCCCTGCGGGGTGTGTCAGTGATGTGTGGAAGCCCAGGCCCATGTGGGAGAGAGCAGTGGGCCCCAGCGTCAGCCCTCCGCCTCCTCACAGCCTCTCCCAGCTCTGAGCACAGGCATGGACTGAGCACTCCCCGAAGGCCAGGTCCTGCTCTGGGCATTCTGGGAGCAAACGCAGTGATTCAACCACCAACCCCGAGAATGGGGGAGGTATGGTAACTGGAGACAGATGGAAGAGGAAGTGGAGACTGTGCCGGGGAGGATCTCAAGGTGGGGGGTGTGATTCTTGGGTAGCAGGGAGTCAGTGATGGTTTTTGAGCAGGGGAGCCCTCTCCACAAAAAAGATCTGGCAGCTGCTTGGGGATGGAATAGGAAGGAGACTCCAGAAGCAGCAGGACCATAATTGCCGTCTCTCTGGGGATGCGTTCATTTGTAAAGTAACTGGATGAAACTATACAGGGAATTTGTTGGTTTGCTTAACTGGAAAATTCAGATAGATTGACCTTTGGGTTTGGCTGAATTTGGTGGCGTAATGATGGCATTGCAGACTTCCTTCCTTTTATCTCTCAGCTCTGTCTTCCCTGCTGTCAGCTTCATCCTGGGACTGCTTGTGTCCCTTGGGACAACAACCTCAGAGCCCTCTCCTCACTGGGGGAAGAGGGACTTGCTTCCAGGAAGTTCTCTCAAAAGATCAGGACGTTTTTTCTTCCAGAGCCCCCAGAACTGCCTTCTCCTGTCTTACTGGTCTGAAACGGACAGCTGGCCCATCTTTGAGCCAATAACCTTGGCTGCTTAGGTTAGGTTCAGGCCATGTGCCATGGCTGAAAATCGGGGTATTTGCCAAGAAACAGGTGTATATGGTGTGGTGTGCTCTTCAAGGGGGCATGGGATGGGCTGCACGAGGGAGAGGTGAGTTAAGATGCTGGGAAGAAGGATGGAGAGGAGAGAGTCTAAAGGGCTCAGCACAGGTTTTGGGGGTGAGTGGATAAAGGGGAACACACAGTGGGGTGTAGCTATGGGAGGGGGAAGAGCCCATCGACATTCTCAGGAGTGGGATAATTCTGTTGTGATGGAGAGAATGGTTGTACCATGAGCAAAAGTGGAAAAGTCAAGAAAAAGAACAAGTTTGAGAAAAGGCAATGCGTTCGGGTCCCTCACGTTGAAACTGAGGTACGTGTGGACCATCCAATCCAGGTGGAGATGCTTACCTGAAATTATGAGCCTGGGCAGGTTCTCGGCAGAGGGGGGTCAGGGTGGGACCCGAGGGAACCCCAGCTTCTCGGACTTGGGAGGACAAAGAAGAGGTGTGAAAATGCGCCGGACAAAACCTCACTGAAAATCCCCGTGATCGTTGTGATATTCGAGCCGCAGGGACTGTCATGAGCCAGTGCCACCAGCATCACCTTCCCCACCTTAAACCCTGCCTGTCGGCCTGCACTCGTCGACTGAGCACCTCTGCTGGGTCCCGACATAGAGAACTCGGCCCTGGCTGTGGCTTTCAGTATCAGAGCATCCTTCGTTCATTCCTCCAGACTTCCTGAACGCCTGTATGAACGCCTGACTCCAGGCACTGGGCAGGCTGTGGGGACTCCATTGTGAACACGACCTAGACCTTGCTGAGCTGAGGCCTGTGTCCACAGTCAGATGGCACACTCTCCAGCAGTGGAAACCATCCATGTCTCCCTCTGTCCTTGACATTGATTCCAGCTGCTACCAGGAGGGTGGGCTCTGGATGACATCCCTGTTGGCAACATTTCCTGATACACAAAACTGGTGCGTGTTCTCCTTAGGCACCTTTGCATCCTGAGGCTACAGCCCCCTCTGGCCCCGTCCCCCCTCATTTCCAGCACCCCTGCGTCATCCTATACGCCCCACATCCTGAGTTGCCTCATCCTCTGTCTGGTACCCACGGTCACCTGTGTCCTGCGCAGGACCCCGCCCTCTGTGAACTTCTGTCTCTTCCTCCTTCAGTCACATGTCTATTGAATGGAGGACCCCATCAGCCTGCGGGGGTCTCTGTTCTCCAAGTTTCCGTAGCAGGCACCTGCTGTGCTGCTCTCTGGCACGTCAGTACCAGCCTGCAGCATGGCCTCTCCTGCGTTAGTAATAATTAGTGAACGCAGGGGTGCCTGGGTGGCTCAGTCGGTGAAGTGTCTGTCCTCGGCTCAGGACATGGTCCCAGGGTCCTGGGATTGAGGCCGCATCGAGCTCCCTGCTCAGCGGGGAGCCTGCTTTTCCCTCTCCCTCTGCCTGCTGCTCCCCTGGCTTGTGCTCTTTCTGTCGAATGAATAAATCAAATCTTCAAAAAAAATGTAGATGCCTGTACTTCCTCTGGGGTCTGGGGTGGCACTGGTCAATTTGATTTTGCTGAAGGCCCCCTGCACTCCCGATTTATGTTTAAAGATTTTATCTACTTATTTGAGAGAGAGAGCACGAGCCGTGGAGAAGGCAGAGAAGGAGAGAGAAGCAGACTCCCTACTGAGCAGGGAGCCTGCTGCGGGACTCAATCCCAGGACTCAGAGATCATGACCTGAGCCGAAGGCAGACACTTCACCGACTGAGCCACCCAGACGCCCCGTGCACTCCCAGTTCTAATGGGCTCTAAGGCTCGAGAACTGTGCCCTGTGTGCCTACCCCCAGCTTGAAAAAATTCTGGGTTTTTTGGGTGAGCTGTACCTTACACATAAAGGAGCATATAATACCTTCATATCTAGTTCAAAGAATAGTTGTAAAGTGAGCCCCCATGCGACAACCACCCAAGTTAAGAAAAAAATATTGTCAGCTCCTTAGCAGCCCCTCTGGAGACCCCCCACACAGCTGTGGGCCTGTCCCTGTCTTACAGGTAACAAGTCTAAGATAATAGTTTCTGATAATCTTCCCTCGCTTTTTCTTTATAACTTTTCCACCCATGGGTTCCTCCCTTGACAATATGAATTTTGCCTGTTGGTGAACCTCCCACAAACTATTTGTGTTCTGTGAATTCTGGTTTATTTGCTTCTTTGGCTCCAACGAACTCTGTGAGATCCATCGTGTGGATGCATGTAGCCGAGGGTTCAGTGTCTTGCTACCGCAGCCTCCTTGGTAGAGCCGGTATCGTATGCTTATTTCTACTGGAGTGCCCGGCACGGGCTGCAAATACAGCAGTGGCTCAATGACTGTCTGTGGCTGGCACTGGGGCAGGAAGTCCCCGAGTGGCAGTGTGGGAAGGATGTGGAGAACCATCAGGAGGAAGGGCCCTGCCAGACCTGGGGGGCCCCCGCAGGTGCTCTGCCTCCCCCTCTTGTCATCCTCGGTCTGCCTGTGGCTCTTCCGTCCCGGGCAATCTGTCTCCAGTTCCCCGTAAAACTAATTCCCATGTCTGTGTCCAGTTTCAGGATGCCGAACTGGGGAGGAGGCAAGAAATGTGGGGTGTGCCAGAAGACGGTTTACTTTGCGGAAGAGGTTCAGTGCGAAGGCAGTAGCTTCCATAAATCCTGCTTCCTGTGCAGTGAGTATGCGCCCTGGCCCCTGCTGTTGCCGTGGGGACTGGGACGGGGCCTGCCTCCACAGGCTGGGCCTGTCAACACCCTAGGGGACGGGCCCCTTGGGATGTAAACAGCTTGACATTTGGCTGGAGCACAGCTGGGGAGGGAAGCACTTACAGGCCTCTTTGTTCCGCTCAGAAGCTGCTTTCTAAGGGGAGGAACTGGCCAGAGCTGGTGGGGGTGGCAGCCACTCTGGGGCGGGGAGCCAAGCTTCTAGACTTGCTTAGGGAAACTTTCCACTCCGCTTTCTCTTTTTCTCCTTGCCACAGTCCCATCATTGAAGAGGAAACCACTTTGGGCCCAAAGTGTTAGCCAAATTTGGACCCAAAGGATCCCTTGTTAAAAGGGGACAGAGGCTGCAGCTTTATGGGGACGCTGAGTCTGGAGAAAGAGCGGGGTTCTCCCTTCCTCCGCCCCTCTGGGCCAGCCTGCTCACTTCCCTCACCTCCCATTTTGCTCTAATAGCCTGGGGTAGGAGGAAGATGAGCGAGCAGGTCTTTGAGATCTACCCCCAGTAACCCGGAACAAGGGTGGCTCGAATCGCAAGCTCGGATGAGTAGGAAGCCGGGCAACAGACAGCAGACAGCTGGGAGCCGGCAGGTGGCTCCAGGGACCCTTGCCCCCGAAGGTGTTTTCAGAGCACCTAGGAAGCAGGGCCTCGAGGAGGCTCCCCTCCCCTCATTTCTAAATAATCTGGTTCACCGGGATCAGAGCAGAGGATCCTGGCCAGAGGAAGAGGAGTTTTCCTTGAGGGCAGGTGGGGTGGAAGGCAGGGGAATGGCTTAGTTAAGCCCTGGGTTTCTGGAGTCAGTTGGGCAGGGTTTGAATCTTTCAGTTCTGGTTATCTGTGTGCCAATGGGCGATTAGTCGGTTTCTCCCTGGTTGAGTTTTCTCACGATTACAGGGGAGTTAATAACACTTACCTCATGGGGTTGCTGTGAGAACAAACAGAAAGAAGCCTGGAAAACGCAATTGTGAATGTTCAGTAAATGATAGACACTGCCCTGGACACACGCGCACGTGTGCACACACACACACACACACACACACGCACGCACACGCACGCGCAGCTGAGGGAGCTGCAGGCAACGCGGTGTGGTGACATACAGGAGACCTCGTAGCCCATCAGAGAGATCCAGGGAGGGGGGTCCCTTCCATCCCGAATCGTATGAAGCCAAGTTGGGAGTGTCCGTGGCCGCTTTGTTCCCAGGTGATTTGTGACCCAGAGCAGGAACCGGCTGGACCAAGGCCCCCTGGTCACTGGATGCTCACCAGACCTCCCCCTGCTGCCGGGCCACCCGGCTGTTAGCCGCCCAGCACAGGGCGGCAGGGGCGCCCGAGTGGTCACCCGAGGGCTGCGTCTGATGAGCGGGAGTCAGTGAGGCCAGTGGGGCCGTGCTGGCCAGTGGCCCACAGAGGAGGCCGCACACAGCGGTATGTTGTTACCAGCAGTTCACTGCAGTTAGGGATTTTCAAGCTGTTTATTTGTTCCGAGGGAATGAGGGCTCAGCGTTGGCCAGGAAGAGGCTCTGGGCCGCTGGGGTCCACAGGGCTTCTGTCTTTGCTCTCACATGTTGCTTAATCGCTACAAGGGGCCAGCTGAGAGGCCTCGGTCCTGCTTGTGGAGGAGTCGCTGCTGGTCGCCGTTGGGGGAAGGCAGGAATTCAGGGGGTGGCATAGGAAGAAGGGAGCAGGCCTGGGGCAGGGTGGAGGGGGTGTGGAGGATTAGAAACAGTTGTGGGAAGTCAGGCTGGGGAGCAGGGCTGGGAGGGGGTGTTATGAAAGTAATAGCCATGGGGCACAGTCTCGAGTCTCCCTGGGGTCTCCAGGCCAGCACAGTTCCTGGGCATCCGAGCTCAGAGAGGTCCCGGCAATCAGGTGTGTCCACAGCTTGCTTATTCCTGGTGCCAGAAGGGCCCGGAGCACACTGGGGTTGTGATGATTTGTTTACGAATGGGAGGAGCGTGGCTTCTCTCTTTCAGAGAAGTGCGGGAGAAGTGTCCAGCTTGAATTCAAGATCAGAATGACCCTGAGCATCAAAGGGCGTTCCTTCCTAAGTTTCTCCTGAAGGCTCTTTCCTTCCTAAGGCTCGCAGAGGATGGCTGGGTGGCATTAGGGCCATAGTCCCTTGGCTGGCTGGGCCTCTGACCATTTGGGTCCTTTGGCTTCTAGACAGCGTGGCACTTATGTTTCCTTTCCTAAGGGCCTGGGACAGACAGGTGGAAGATAGGATGATGGAACAGTCAGGGAGAATGGCCTCTGCCCTGGGCTTGGCCTTCGACCTGGAGGCAGGAACAGAAAGAGCCTACAGTATACTCCCGTGATGTCAGTGGGGCAGCCAGCACCTGTTAGCAGGCCAGAGAGCTCAGCTCTGCAGTTGGGGGCCTACCCTGAGGCTGCATGCCCTTCTCTGAGAGGCAGCCAGCTCCCTCCTGGGCAGGTCAGGGTGGAGCAGCCACCCTGCGGGAAAGTAGACCTGGTCTGGCTTAATGGTTGTTGGCTGATAAAACTGCGCTGTTTTCCAGAACCCCAGAGCACAGGGGAAGCTCAGAGAAGCCCTGCGCGCCCTCTGACATCAGCATCTCCTCACCCACAGGCTGAAGTTTGTGTCAATTTTCACCCTTTTGGTCCCACAGGCTTGGCCTACCTGAAAGGGACGTTGGGCAGACAGAAAACTACCAAGTCTGGAGATCAGGCTTGGTTCTGACCTGGCCCTGCTTCTGACCAATACTGTGAGCTTGAACTTCTTTGTGGGCCTTGGTTTTCCTTCCAGAGAGAACCCCTCTCTGTTTTAGGGTGGGGTAAGGGGCTCTGACCTCTCACCTGGGACTGCCTCTTGCCTGTGTTTCAAAATAGCATCAGAAGACCTCACTGAGCCTGTGGCATCTGGAAGGACATTTTCCCAACACATGCACAACTAACCATACCTAAGTCTTTTTTTTATCTTAAAATTATTTGGTAGAAATTTATTTAGGCCTTCATTCAAAATTCCCCTCAGTTGAGTCTCGGTAGAGCCTTCAGATGACCAGACTCTATTGCCTGGATGGAGGTGGAAGGGTGGAGGGCCTGGGTAAGGTGTTGAAGGTGGGCCAGGGTGGGCAGGAGGGCCTGGGGGAGAAAAAGCACGGCAGAAACTGACAGGGTGGTCTTGACACGGGATCTGGAAGTCAGGGTTCAGTTGGCATTGCAGGGAGCTGCCTGGAGGTTAATGACTCGTAGGCCCTGCTGTCTCCTCTGGGCTCAGCTCCTGGGTCTCCTGCTGGCGAGATTAGTCCAAAGAGACCTCTGTTCCCCCAACTGCTCTTGTCTCTGCTTTCTGCCTTCCCCTGATTTTGGAATTCCCAGTTCAGCTTGGGCCTTATGGGAAGCAATTTCAGGCCAACTCCTGACTTCCCGCCGTAGAAGGGAATGTTGGAGCCCTTGGTCTGTTGTTCTCTTCTCCCTCCTTCCCGGGAGCCAAGCCCCAGGGGAGGTGGTGGGAAGTTCCATATTTGGGCTGCCCAGAACACTGGAATGAGGTGAGGATCTCAAGGGCAGGACTAGAGGGTCCTTATTTAGTCTGAAGTCTGCAACCTGGGGCTCAGGGTGAGAGAGGAGCTGGCAGAGGGCCGGACGCATTAAAGGCAGGAGGATGGCAAGTTGCAAGGAGCTGAGCTGAGAGCCTTCTCAGAAGGAGGTGAGAGGCGTGGCTTCTCTAGTGGTTTCTCCAGGGCTCCCTCTTCAGAAGGACATGTTGAGGATATGGTCCAGTTGGGCACACCCAATCTCCATATTTAAGGAATATCATAGAACCAAATTGGGATTATAGGGTAAGACATGAGCAGATAGAGTGCGGTTGTGTCTCTTGAGAGAAGTAGGTGGGGGTTGGGAGCATATGACCTTCTGAGGCTCGGGCCTGTTCTTCCTCCTCCCTTGTGTCCCTGTGATACTAACTTCACATACTACTAATAAGAGTAGCCAACATTTATTATGCACCTACTGTGTACAGGGTATTGTGCCAAGTACTTTACAAGTAAGATCTTATTTAGTTCTCCTCACCACCTTTTGGGGTAGATATTATGGTCTGCATTTACAAATGGAGGCACCGAGGGGTGCCTGGCTGAGTTCAGCTGGAAAGCATGCAACTCTTGATCTCAGGGTTGTGAGTTCAAGCCCCACATTGGGTGTAGAGATTACTTTAAAAAAATTAAAAACAAAAAAAGAACCAAATGGAAACATGGAGGCTAGAAAGGCAAGATAACTTGCCCATCACACAGAAGTCACATAGCTGGAAAGAAAGAGAGTTGAGGGGTGCCTGGGTGGCTCAGTCGTTAAGCGTCTGCCTTCGGCTCAGGGCGTGATCCCAGAGTTCTGGGATCGAGCCCCACGTCAGGCTCTTCCGCTGGGAGCCTGCTTCTTCCTCTCCCACTCCCCCTGCTTGTGTTCCCTCTCTCACTGGCTGTCTCTATCTCTATCAAATAAATAAATAAAATCTTTAAAAAAAAGAAAAAAGAAAAAGAAAGTTGAGATTTGATTCTGGGCAGTCTGACTGCACATGACCCCAGGCTCCAACCATTTCCCTCTGGATGGCTGGGCACAGGCCCCCTGACACGCACAGGAAGGTACATGGGACTCACAGGCTTTCTGAAGCTCATCCTCTTCCAGTCGCTCCTACCCCAGGAGTCAGGAATTCTTCCGAGTCTGACCTCGGTTCTTCCTTCTAGCAAGCTGGTTCCTGAGATCCGAACCTCCAGATCTTGTGATTAGCATGACCCGCACCTCACTTCAAGGCCCACCTTGCTGGGTACTTGTAAATATGAAACTTTTCTTTTTCTTCTGGGTGCATCCCTTCACCTGCGGCCCTGACCCCCAGCCCCCCGCCCCCAACCAGGGACGCATGGATTGTTTCTTCGGGAGGCCATTGCTGGAGGCAGGAAAACCCAGCCCTTCTTCCTTCCTTTTTTCTTCTCTCCTGTTGGGATACGTTGTCAAGAGCAGAGCGAAGGCCCTCAGCAGGTTTCCTGTGGCTTGGGCTCAGCGAGGCTGTGGCCTCAGATGATGCTGGGGTGCGAGGTGTGAGGGTGGAGAGGACGGAGGAAGGCACACGTGGGCTCCTGAGAGAGGTGGCTTGCCGGCTGGTATTCCTAGAATGAGGCCACGCAGATCCCCTCCTTCCCCCCCCCCCCCAGCTCCTTGGCCATCTACCTGATTCCCGTTTCCACGCTGCTCCTGGAAGATCAGGCTATTCTCTCCCAGAGCGCCCGCAGAGCTTCCGCGGCAGCAGGGGGCTTACTGTGAGCAAGCAGCGCACCCCAGTGCCAGCTCACCACCCTCCCTTCCCTCCCAGTGGTCTGCAAGAAGAATCTGGACAGCACCACGGTGGCCGTGCACGGCGAGGAGATCTACTGCAAGTCCTGTTACGGCAAGAAGTACGGGCCCAAAGGCTATGGCTACGGGCAGGGCGCAGGCACGCTGAGCACCGACAAGGGGGAGTCTCTGGGCATTAGGCACGAGGAGTGAGTACAGTCTCGCCACCCCCTTCCTTGAGGTCTTTCTTCCCACCCCCGTGTTACACACATTTGCAGCCACTTTTGGTTCCGCCGTGGAAGGCTCGGAAAGCCACTGATCTCCACGGTGGTCCCAGAGCGCCCATTGGATGTAGGCCAATGAGAGGAGCTGAGGGTCCCGTGGGGAATAAAACAGGCGAGCCTCCTCCCAGCATGGAGAGTGCAGCCTATATTTTCGTAGGGGTTAGAGCTTAGAGGGACCCCAAGAATTACCTGGTCCAATGTCCTCTTTTCTCAGAAGAGAAACCCCAGCCCAGGTTTAGTGGCTTGGCCGGGGGTTCCACGGCCAGGGTCTGAGCCAGAGCCGGGCTCAGAAGTGGCAGCACTGCCCCACCTGTCTCTTTCTCTCACCATCTCTCACCCCTGCGCCAAGGGGCAACCATCTCCCTTCCTTGGAAATGCGGCAGGGTTTCACTGGCACCCACTGACCTCTGACCTGTTGAAACAGCGGCTGTTGGCAGTCCGCCTGACTCGCATCTTGACCTTGGGGGGAATGGACAGAAATGACAGATGGGTGAGCACATTTTAGCCAAGGTCATTGCCCCAGAGGGAATGATTTGTCAGCAGATTTCTCCCAGGAAGAATCTAATAGGCAGGCTGCAGGAATGGGGAACAGAGGAGGGCAATTCTTAGCCAATGAGCTGCTCACTGGTGCCCTCAGTGGCAGAGGGCAGTAGGATGCTTCGGTGAAGACGGCATTGTGCTGAGCCCGGGTCTGTAAAATGGGAGAGGTCCCTGGAGGCCCTGGCTGGGAAAGCCGCCCCCTACCTGGTGTGAGATGAAGGCGGGGTCATGCCCACACGGGGCCAGCTCCACTTGTCCCCTTCCATGAAAGTCATCTCACCTCACGTCCTTGCCCACACAGGGCCCCTGGCCACAGGCCCACCACCAACCCCAATGCCTCCAAGTTTGCGCAGAAGATTGGTGGCTCCGAGCGCTGCCCCCGATGCAGCCAGGCAGTCTACGCGGCTGAGAAGGTGATTGGTGCCGGGAAGGTAAGGTGGCTTCTGGGAAAACGGGCTGGGGAGACACCTTCTTGAAATGTGGGTTCTCGAACTTTGTAAGTCAGACCCTGGATCTGATCAAGGGAGCCTGAGCACTAGGCTTTAACTCCCTCCCTTCTAGGGAAGGAGTAACCCTTCGTCCCTGTGGGCTGCTTGTCCCTGTGCCTTCCAGTCTGCAAGGAATGAGGAAGACACCCATAGGCTCCGGGGAGAGGTGGCTTGGCCAGCATTCTTATTCATGAGGATAACAGGCTCACCATTGATGAAACTGATTATTAAATGCTTACATGCGGGGCCCCTGGGTAGTGCAGTCGTTAAGCGTCTGCCTTCGGCTCAGGGCGTGATCCTGGCGTTCCGGGATCGAGTCCCACATCGGGCTCCTCGGCTAGGAGCCTGCTTCTTCCTCTCCCTCTCCCCTGCTATGTTCCCTCTCTCGCTGGCTGTCTCTCTGTCACATAAATAAATAAAATCTTAAAAAAAAAATAAATGCTTACATGCAATTTATAGGGAGTTGTAAAGATCAATCTGATGGGCTTCAAAGGGGCTATAAGCCCCCTAAAAGTATATGCAAAATTTTGTGGGAACATGTCTCTTTCTGGGAAAAAGAGCCACAGTTTTTCTCAGATTTTCGAAAGGATTTGTGAGCCCTAAAATGTCAGGAGCCCCTGGAAAATCCACATACATTCTACATTGTAAGACCTGGACTCTGGGAAACCCATCCATGTAACCCCAGGGCAGAGATCTTCAAGGTTCAGGGCCAATCAGATCCTGCTGGGAAGCTTTTGCAAACTATTTCTGACTGCCACGCATGCCTTTTCCCTGCGGACCCCCAACCCCAGAGCACAGTAAGAATCACTGTAGTGAGCTCCTGACCAGTGAGACAATCCCGCCTCCCAGAGAGGCTGCAGTGGAGACGAGGCAGCAGAATTGGCAGTCCCAGACTAGCAGTCAGAGAATCACGGAAGAGGCACCCTCAGTATATGGCCAGAGAGGCCCAGATGGAGGAGTCACTTGGCCAAGGTCACATAGCAAGCGTCTGGAAACACCTGGGCCTAGAGTCTGTCTGCAGCTCTTCTGGCTTTGGGTCTTGGCTCTCAAGTCTTTTCCACCTTGAGGACGGGGCCCAGGACCAATTGCCGGGGAATTGACACTTAGGCCATATCATCTAGACCATAGCAGGCTCTCATTTTAACCTTGACAGTCATGGTCGGAGATAGGTATTATTATCCCCATTTTATAGGTAAAGAAGCTGAGTGTCGGAGGCATTAAGTTAATTTGCCCAGCTCTTCCAGCTAGGCAGTGGCTGGGCTAGGAGTCAAGCCCAGGTCCCTCTCACTCAGAAGCCCTGCTCTTAACACAGCTGTCATGAATCCTGGCACCATGATTAAGACCTTGGACCCTAGGGGCACCTGGGTGGCTCAGTCAGGCGCCTGACTCTTGGTTTTGGCTCAGGTCATGGTTTAGGGATCCTGGGATCACCCTGCCTCAGTCCCCATGCTCAGTAGGGAGTCTGTTTGGGATTCTCTCTCTCCTTCTGCCCCTCCCTGCTCACGCTCTGTCTCAAATACATAAAATCTTTAAAATGTCTGTAAAAAAAAAAAAGAACTTGGACCCTAAACAACCCTTAGTTTTGCCACTTACTAGTTGTGTGACTTTGGGCAAATCATTTAACCTTTCTAAGGCTCCATCTGCATCTGTAAAGTGAAGCAAAGGACAGTCCCATCAAACAAAGTTGTTTTGCAGAATTAAGGAGATACCGCACATGAGCCCCCAGCGCAGCCCCCAGCGCAGCCCCAGGGTGTGGCCATTGCTGTTACTATCGGCACTGTTATTACTGTTATTGTGTACTTTGGGGGATTGTTGTGAGGTCAAAATGAAGATCCTTGCCATGGATTAAGTGATACGAAAATGGAGATATTAATCTTATTATGCAGTTGGTATCTTTTCTGCTCATAATGTCTCACTAGGAGATTAAAAAATTATAAAAGAAATCGCTAAGAATCAATATGTCCCTTACCCAGACAGGGTCTAAGTTAAGGCTGTAACTTCTGAGGGGGCGTGGATAAGAGAATTTTGTGTTCAAGCAGAAAAGGTCGGGAGAAGCTCCCACCTCTCTTTGGCCTTGGCCAGGAAAGAAATACTGAGGAATAGGGGTACATTTGGGTGCTGAATGAGTGAGCAAAGGGATCCAGCTTATTTGGGGGGCAGGCAAGGCAATGTGAGGGGTCCACACGCACTTCAGCCCCCCTCCAGCCTGGAGAGCTGGCATAGCAGCCCTGCTCTACCAAGGAGGAGGCGAAGGCTGGGTGGCTGCTGAGGTGCACGGGGTGCTGGCCCGAGGGAGACTGAGATCTGGGCCCCCCCCCATCTCAGCTCTCTGGACCCCGCTGTCCCCGAGGCCTGGGAGGAGGAGCCAGCGTGCATAGGTCAGGCAGCCAGGAAATCTGAGGGGATCCAGCTTCCTTTGTCGTTCTCCAGCCCAGGCTGTGCTCAGGGAGTCTCTTTGACCTTAAAAGGCCTTGTTTTGTCCTGCCTGCGTCCTGCCTGCCCCTGGCTTTCCCGGTTTTGCAGGGCTGTCTATCCCTCAGCGGCTCAGCCTGCTCCGCTGTTGGGAATGGGAGCGGGGTGCTGGGAAGTCCTCGCGTCTGTGCTGGCTCCCGTCACTGTGTGCAAACCTGGGCCCGCTTCGTCCCTGCAGCCTGTTAGCCCTGTGTTGCTCCCAGGCTCCTCTTAGGACCACAGAGGGCCTTCTGTGGCCTCTGGAGAAGCAGCACTCCTCAGGCCTTTCCCTGTTGAGTTCAGTGCACTTCATCGACCCCTTCTCCTTCTGGAGTAATACTCGGTACGATCGCCTCAGGGCCTCCTCCGGGCCAGGCCCGTGCCAGGCACCATCCACCACTCTGATCCTCTCAGCCAGCCATGGGGAGATAGCGCCAGCCTGCTCTCCAAGAGGGAGTGGCTTCCGGGCAAACAAGGAGCCCAGTTCTGGACCGAATCGCAGTTACAACAGCCTGCGCCATGGCCGGCATGTACATATGCGGGTCTCACGACCATTCTGCAAGGTGCACAGAGGGGTCTCCCGGAGGAGGAAGTGGCTCAGGCTGGGCAGCTAGTAGCTGGCAGTGCCAGGACGAACCTGGAGCCCATGGCCCCACCACTGATCCACAGGCAGGATGGGTCTAGAGAAGGCTTGTGCCTGCCTGTCTGGGAACAGCGATCTTGGTGGCGATCCCACCCCCTCGTCTGTCCTTGTCTGGTGCAGCTGGTGCCATTAACCATCCAGCCATTGCAACACTTCCTCGAAGATGGCGTGAGGTCGTGTGCGGTCCGGGGCCTGCTTCCTCCATTGCCTGGCCCCATGGGCCCCGTCCTCCCTGCAGGACCAGCTGAGCAGACTTCGGACGTGTCTTGAACACTTCCACTGTCCTTATGTCAAGGAGAAGGGGGCTGCGGGGTAAGGGACACCCTCATCCCTGGAAGCAGCAGTAACTCTTTCCTTCCCTACACAGTCCTGGCATAAGTCCTGCTTCCGGTGCGCCAAGTGTGGCAAAGGCCTTGAGTCCACCACCCTGGCTGACAAGGATGGCGAGATTTACTGCAAAGGTGGGTACTTTCACTTCTATGCAGGGGTCCAGAGGTCTGAGGGGGTGGGCGGCTCCCTAGTTATGCCCTTGCTAAATGTAAACCAATTCCTGGCCTTGGGGTCCATTCCACAGCTGCCAGTGTGATCCTTCACTTTACAGATGAGGAGACAAGCCTGGAGGGGAAAAGTGACTTGGCCAGAATCATATGGCAGATATGGACAGGCGGGATGGGGCCAGAACCTGGGTTCCTAACTCCCAGCCGGATCCCTTACGGCAGATAGTGCTTCTCCTATAATTTCAGCAGTAGGGGAAATGGCTATAATGTGGAGCCAAGAACTTATTACTATTGGGGTTCGCGGTGCTACAGAGGTGAGGGTTGCTGGTGGATTTTGCAGTTCCGGAGACCTGGCCGGGTGCCCAGGGTGGAGGATTTCGGTGGGAGGGCTGGGAGGTGTGGCCTGGGGGAGGAGGAGCCGGGCCTGACCCCTTCTCTCTCTCTCTCTCTGCAGGATGCTATGCGAAAAACTTTGGACCCAAGGGCTTTGGCTTTGGGCAAGGAGCTGGGGCTTTGGTCCACTCTGAGTGAGGCTGCCGCCCCCCACCGCACACTGCCCACTGCCCACTCCTGTGCTTTCTCATTGCCATTCCCTTCCCAGCAGCCTTGGCGACCTCCAGGATTCCTCCTCCCTCTCTCAGCCCTGCCACACATCACTAATGACTTGAACTTGGGTGTCTGGCTCCCTTTGGTTTGGAGTCTGCCTGAGATCCCACTCCTCTATGAGGCTCCCTCTGCCTGACCTGACACCATCACCAGCAGGAGACCTCCGTGTTTTAGTGCAGGTGGGACCAGGCCCCTCTCCCCACACCCCGCCCCACAGTCCTCTGTTCTTAGCCTGTTAGGCTGAGTGTTCGTCATCAACCTGCCAAGTTCCCTGAGCCTACATTTCGGATCCCAGAATAGCAGTAGGCCCAGGGGAGAGGGAAGGAGGACCAAGATGGGGCAGAGGAAGCTGGCGGTTCATTGGCTCCCAGAAATTCTCCTCTCTGGGTAAGAGGGTGGGCTTCTTGGTGTCCCTCGGAATAGGCCTGGGGAGTTCCAGCTCGGGGAATCACTATGGATGCAGAAGGGCATACATACAGACAGGGTCATGGACTATAGGAGCCACTTGCTTCTCTGGGCCTCTTGTGTTTGAGGCTCTGGGGACCTGGTGTCCTCCCCTTGGGGTGAGGAAAACCACTCAGGTCTGGGACCCAAAGTCAGGGTGTGGTCTGACCTCTCCAGGCATCTGGTTCCTTGTTTGGCAGAGGCCCGGGTGAAACACCTCCAGCCACACACTTTCATTTATCAGAGGCCCAAATCCGAGGGTAGATAGCTCGGCCCCTAACCCCGGGCCGAGGCTGTGGTGGCAGCTCCTCCCCGTCCCAGCACAGACCAGCCCAGCCCAGTGCTCTGTTCCTACCACTCCTGCTCGACCCTCAGATGAGGAGGGAGGTGCACACAGCCTCAGTCTTCATCTGGACACCGCTTCCCCGTGCGCCCGGTCCATAGGACCTGCCTGCCCACTCGGGGCCTTAGCCCTGCCACCCCACCCTTCTCCAGGCCATATCACCCCCATCCCTTCTAGGCCCCAGGTCGGGAGCAGCAGGAGGAAGGGGAGGGGCTGGGCCTCGCTGCTCCCAGTGACTGAAAGGACCACACTATACGGAGGAGTCACCTGGAAGGGGCTGCAGGCACGAGCTATGTTCAAGCTGACTTCTCATCTGGTCAATAAAGCTCTTAGAACAGAACTCTGGCATCCTGAACCTGTGTCTGTGAGAGTACAGCTAACCACAGGGCTGGGAGGGAACTTCATCGGAGCCATCAAATTAGCAGGAGGTTAGCTGGAAATAAATATGGTTTGTTCCTGTTTTTCTAGGGGCTGCTTACTTTCTAGTATCCGTTCGAACTGAACCACACTGCCTGGAATGACACGACCAGCCCAGTCCTGCTGCCTTGCCCTGTCTGGCAGCCCCCACTCCCACATCTCGGTGTGAAAACTGTGTGGACTTTGGCATTTGAGGGGCTCAGCACGGCCCCAAAGCTGTGCTCAGAACGTCTTCCAGCTTGGAAAACCCCAGAGTGGGAGGGAGACTCAGCCCAGGGAACTTTCATGTCACATCCAGAAGTTTACATCTGCCCAGGAGGGATGGAGTGGAGGGGCCTATCTCAGTGTGCTCCGTGGTCCGGGCCCTGTTTTAGTCTATTCTGGCTGCTACAGCAAAATACCATAGACTGGGCGGCTTATAAACAACAGAAATGTATCTCTCATAGTGCTGGAGCCTGCGAAGTCCAGATCAAGACGCCAGCAGATTTGGTGTCTGGTGATGGCCTGGTCCGTAGCCAGCCATCTTTCTGCTGGGTCTTTACACTACAGGCAGAAGAGACAAGGGAGCTCCCTGGAGCCTCCTCTTTTATAAAGGCGCCAATTCCATTCGTAAGGTCTCCGTCCTTACGGCCTGATCACCTCCTAATCACCCAGAAGCCCCACCTCGTAATACCATCACATTGGGATTAGGTTTCAACGGATAAATGGGGGGGGGCACAAAATTCAGTCTATAGCATTCTGCCCCTGACCCCCTAATTCATGTCCTTCTCACATGCAAAATACATCCATTGCCTCCCAATCACCCCAAAAGTCTCACCTTGTTCCAGCATCAACGGTAAGTCTAAGCCCAAAGCCTCACTCAACGTCATCTACAGAAGATATGGGAGAGACTCCAAGTGTGATTCGTTGCAGGCAAATTTCCTCCCCAGCTATGAACTTGGGAAAAAAACATGTTCTGTGCTTCTGAAATACAATGGGGGTGTTAGAGGAATTTTTTTTTCCTTTATGACCCGCAGGTCTTGGTCATGCCGCTTCGAAGAATGAAGAGGTAGACCAGAAAGACGGAGAGTGGTGGGCCCCCAAGTGTAGGTTATTGAGCAATAATACAAAGTTCCCACAGAGGGAGGGGACCTGAGAGGGTTTCCGATTTGGCCTTCAGGTCTAGGGGTTTTTATGGCTTGTTGGCAGGCTGTGTTCATCTGATTACCCCTTCCTGCGCCTGTCACCCAATCAGGTTTTTGTCATCGACTTAGCACGTGGGAAAGGGTGGAGGGCTGCTTCCAGGGTGGTGTCAAATCCTTTTAAGGGTGGTTTCCTCTTAGGGCGGGAGCCCCTTGTCCCTGTCCGTCTGTCTTCCAACTATCCTTCATTAGTGGGATGCACGTAGGATAGACAGTTCCTTTTTTTTTTTTAAACATTTTTTAACGTGGGGCTCAAACTTATAACCCCAAGATCAAAAGTCACACGTTCTACCGACTGTGCCAGCCAGGCGCCTCAAATAGACATTTCCATCCTAAAAGGGAGAAATAGAGAAGAAAAGAGTGATAGGCCTCAAGTAAGTGCAAAACCTCCTGAGGCAAATTCCATTAGACCTTAAAGCTGGAGAAGAACCCCCTGTCTTCTGGATGCACTGGGGTGACAGCATCACTCCCACGGCCCAGCCGGGTGTTGCCTATGCCCTGACTCTGCCAGGGCCCTAGCCCTGTGACAGCTCCTGGTGGCCCCATTGTTTAAAACCTAGATGGGTTGGGGCACCTGGGTGGCACAGCAGTTAAGCTTCTGCCTTCGGCTCAGGGCGTGATCCAGGCGATCTGGGATCGAGCCCCACATCAGGCTCTTCTGCTATGAGCCTGCTTCTTCCTCTCCCACTCCCCCTGCTTGTGTTCCCTCTCTCGCTGGCTGTCTCTATCTCTGTCAAATAAATAAATAAAATCTTAAAAAAAAAAAAAAAACCTAGATGGGCGAAGCCATGGCCCCCAAGCCCCTGTACTTGGGGTTCTGTGATGGAAATGGCAGCCTTAATGATCCCTGAATCACCTTCTGGGTTATTCTTCCATTATCTTGAATAACACTTGGCTTCCGTTCACATGGCCCACCCATAACTAATCTTATCAAAAAGTCCCTTGGCCACACCCGTAATGTTTTCATTTTTTGCAAAACTGATAGGCTGAGAATTTCCCAAAACTTTAAGTTATGCTTCCTTTTTCCTAACAGTTCCATCCTTTAGGTCATTTCTCTCTTCTTGCACTTTACTATAAACACTCAGAAGGAGCCAAGTGCACCTTCACCACTGTGCTTAGAGACCGCCTCGGCTAGATACCCAACTTCGTTGTTCCCAAGTTCTACCTTCCCCAAAACATTAGAAAATGAACACAATGGAGCCAAGTTCATTGCCACTTTATAATGAGGATCGTCTTTTGTCCAGTTTCCAATAACATGTTTCTCATTTGTTATCACGATGGCCTTTACCATCCCCATTTCTACCAACATTCTGTTCAAAATTATTAGTCATTATTCTCTGAGATGGGGCTTTCTCCAGTTCTCGTTTTTTCTTTTTGAGCTCTCACGAGAATGTCCTTTACATGTCCCTTCACAGCAGTGTAGGTGTTTCCCTAGCAGACATTTCAGAACTCTTCTGGCCTGGTTTCGAAGCCACTTCCACATATTTAGGTACGTGTTACGGAAGCACTGAGCCTCTTGGTGCCAATTTCTGTTTTTGTCGGTTCCGGCCGCTACAACAAACATCACAAATCAGGTGGACTTATAAACAAGAAATTTATTTCTTGCAGTTCTGGAAGCTGGGAAGTCCAAAATGGAGTTGCCGGCAGAGTCAGTGTCCGCTGAGAACCCATTTCTGGTTCCTGGCCCTCTTTCGGCCCTGTCTTCACACAGTGGAAAGGAGGGGGGAGCTCTCAGGCTTTGACAAGGGCACTAACCCCATTCATGAAGGCTCCGCCCTCACGACCAACCACCTCCCACAGGCTCAGCCTCCTAACACTATCACCTTGGGGGGTAGGATTTCAACATAGGGATGGGGGGGCGGCTGGGTGGCTCAGTTGCTTAAGCGACTGCCTTCAGCTCAGGTCATGATCCCGGGATCCTGGGATCCAGCCCCAAGTCGGGTCCCTGCTCTGCAGGGGAGCCTGCCTCTCCCTTTCCCTCTGCCTGCCACTCCCCCTGCTTGTGCTCTCTCTTTCTGTCAAATAAATAAGACCTTTAAAAAAAAAAAAAGGAATTTTGAGGGGGACACACACATTTAGTCTGTGGCAGGCCCCCACAGCCTGCCCCACAGAAGGCTGACCTTATGTGTAAATACAGGGTTCATCTGAGGGGTTGCAGTGTCCTTTGTCCTAGGGATGCCCAACAAAACACCAAGAGGCGGAGACTTTAATAACAGGCCTTGTACGCATAATGACCAGATGGCCAGATCCAACAGTGGCCTTGACACTGGGAGTGGGACCTAAACATGTATAAGACCAATTAATGGTGCAGAACACCAGGTTAAGTGCAAGATGACAGGTAAAAGAGCCGGAGAGTGCTGCCACCGGCTGCGAGTTCCCCAGGGTGGGGCCAGGTCACCTTCATCTTGATAAATTCTCTCCCTCCGAAGCAGGATGTTGCCATGGGAATTCTCGGGAAGGGTTTGTGTATGGGGGTGGATGGGTGGATGGAAGGTTCTACGAACAGTGGGATCACGGTAGCCTCTGGAAGGGGTCTACGGGCATGGCCAGGATGGGAACCGGTGGGGCCCAAATCTGGAGATAGTCTGCCCCCTGCTGGCTGCTGGAGGTGGGTGCTTGGAACCCCAGCACAAGGCCCTCTTCCGAACTAGCCTCTCCCCCGACAGTAGCTATCAAGCTCTGGGGCAGCGGGTCTTCCAGAGCAGCCCCATGGCGGGGAGGAGCCTGGACGCACCCCCTGGGAGTGAAACCGGCGTGAAGGCAGAGGGCTGTAAGCGGAGGTGACTGGCCCCGAAGCACCCTCTGGACAGTGTAGGACGGCGTGACGCGGGAGGGCTCCGAGGGAAGGGAGCCCCCCCCCGGAGACCCCCCCCCCCCCCCAGGCCACGGCGCCTTGGGAAACGGAGAGTCCACCAGCAGGGAGGGGGCTCTATCCGCGGGCGCGGCACTGGCGCAGTACCCGGGACACCAGGTGGCGCTGTGAGGTCGGGGCATAAGGCGGGCGTTCCCCTTCCGCGGATCCCACACCAACTCCTTTCCCCCTTGACGCCCGGGCACTTCAATTTGTGCAGCTAGAGGGCGCTCGCTTCCAAAACCCGGGTAATAGATTCCCGCTGGGGAATTTGCACCCTATAGGGCCCTGCGGTATATCCAACTGCAGAATTGACCCAAGGGAAGAGGGGGAACAAGGCTCTTTGTTCCCTCGGGTGTATTTCTTTTTTTTTTTTTTAAAGATTTTATTTATTTATTCGACAGAGACAGAGACAGCCAACGAGAGAGGGAACACAAGCAGGGCGAGTGGGAGAGGAAGAAGCAGGCTCCCAGCAGAGGAGCCTGATGTGGGGCTCGATCCCATAACGCCGGGATCACGCCCTGAGCCGAAGGCAGACGCTCAACCGCTGTGCCACCCAGGCGCCCCCCTCGGGTGTATTTCTTTCCTCATTTCTGTGATCGCTGAGCTTGGCTTTCAGAGAGCCCACAGGAGACAGCTTTTGGTGGAAGCAATGCCCTGGCTGCGGGAGTGGCCGGGATGTGGGAACGCGATGGCAGGCCAGCCCCCCCCCCCCCCGCCCCGAGGCTTGCCTCCTCTGTGAGCCGTTGCAACCTGTTTGGGTCACCTGAGGGGCTGAGGGTGGAGAAGGACCAGAAGGAGCCATGGAGTAGGGGTGCAGGGATGAGGGGGTTAGAGCTGTCAGGTGCTGGGAATAATCTCTGAGTCAAGGGCACAGAAACCCTTTGGGGGGGGGGGGACAGAAACCCAGGAAGGTCACGTTCTCCAGGCCTAGATCAAGGGAGGAAGGTGGTCAAGACCAAGAGAGAACACTGAGATCATCTACTGGTTGATTCTCACTCCTTCCCTCCCCTCCCCTCCCCTCCTCTAACTCTCGGCCCTGCTCACCCACAGGAGGAGAATCGGTACTGAAGGCTTTTGCAAGACTCCTGGCCCCACCCCTAGAGATTCTGAGTCAGCGGGCCTGGGTGGGGTCTGAGAATCTGTATTTGGAATGGGTATTCGGATAACCTCGAAGGTGAGCCCCGTGCCCCACCTGGTAGCCGAAGCCGCCTCTGAACATTTGTAATGACTGGAGAGGACTTCCTGAAGCTTCCAATTTCTGTCCCCTCGAGTCATCCGGAGCAGGTCTAACTCCTCTCCTCCTGACAGGACTTCAGAGACTGGGAAACAGTTGCCCCACCCGCCGCCGGCCGTGGGTCTCCAGGACCAAAATTCTCCTGCCTTTCCACCATTCCTGATGGAGGCACCAGGGAGCCCAGTGAGACCATCTCATCAGTTGGAAAAGACAAACCCAGCCAGGGGTTGGGGGCTGTCCAGGGGCAGGAGAAGCAGACCGGGGACTTGCAGTAGGGTCAAGCGGCCAAAGCAGAAGCAGCTCCTTCTGAGAAAGACCCTTACTCTCCCTGCGGCCTGGCTCCACCCAATCTAGACTTCCTCTTGGGACATTCTGGAAGGATTTACTATGTACCATCACCTATTTGGAGACCTTAAATGTAATAATTCATTTAATCCTTGTAATAACCCTGTGAGTAGATGCCTTCGTTATGTCCATTTACGAATGCTGAACTGAAGTCAAGAACCAAAGAACAGTTTAGGACCTCGGCTCAAGGTCAAATGGCCTTGGCAGGAGCAGGATATAAACGCAGGCAGCTGAGTCCATGCCCCACTCCATGCTCCTTCTTCCTTTAGAAGACACCGCATATGCCAGGAGGTATGCGATGTGGCGTTCGACCGGTGAGTTAGGACCATAGCAGTAGCTGGCATTTACTGACCACGTACCATGTGCTATGTGCTGGCTCTGGTCTAGATGTTGTCTTATGTGATCCCTACATCAGCACTATGAAGTGGTTATATAATCCCTTTATCGTAGAAGAAGAAACTGATGTGCAGTGAATTTTTAAGTGACTTACACAAAATCATTGGCGAGTGGCGGAGCCGACACTGGAACCAGCTGTGTCACTTTGAGCCAGCCTCCTCCCCGCTGGGTGTGAACCTCTCATTCCACGAAATGAAGATGTTGGCCTAAATTAATTCTAGAGAAGTACTTCTCAGGCTTTAATGTGCATAGGAATCTCCTGGGGATCTTGTTAAAATGCAGATTATAATTCAGGAGTTCGGGGTGGGGCCTGAGATCCAGCCTCTCTCACAAGCTCTCAGGGGAAGGGGGTGCTGATGCTGCCGATCCTGGGACCACACTCAAGCGGCCAGGCTCTAGGGGACCCACCCAACTCTGATGTTCTGAGTTTATGGGCCTAGGAAGACTCGCCCGAAAGGCCATGAAAATTCAGGAAGTAGCTTATGGTAAATAAAGCCCTTAGTGGGCATTTTTCATGCCCAGACAAGCCCTTGGTGCCTTTTCTGAAGTATCTGCCCCAAGCCTTTTATATTTCCGCTCTGTTGACCTCAACTTGACCTCAACAAGGGCTTGGCCCTGGGCCAAGGGGGTTGATTCTCTCTAATCAAGGAGTGAAGGGATGTCCCTGGACACCCTACCTCATGGCCCTGCCTCTTGGGGACACCAGCTAGTCCCACGGTGGCCACATTGCCCTTTACAGATATTCCCCATCTTCTGGGCACATGGGAGGGTTACATTTCTCCCCTCTTGAAGTTAGATGCTCCGGCCTCTAAATTAAGATGAGAAGTAATTTGTGTCACTTGTGGGCAGAACTCTTTATGACCTGCTGTGTATGTTATCATATCCCTTTTCCCCTGTGACAGAAAGTATCATTTTCCCCTCTCTTGTATTTACCATGTGCTATTGCTTATGGGAATACCTTTAATGTGTTCATGCATTTAATCCTCACAGTAACCTCGAGAGGTAGGTGCTATCATTAACCCCATTTGCAGATGATCAAATGTATCAAGATAGAGCTTCTGTCAGTCTGGACCTGTGAGTACCACAGTGAGGAGAACCTGCCCGGCCAGCTTTGGGAAGATGCACGGTATGGAGGGATAAGCTTTGCTGTGTTAGGCCTTTGGGATTTGGGGGGAATTAGTTCGTGCAGCATAACCCAGCCCATCCTGACATATACACATACTCACAGCAGCTGTGACATGGGGATAACACCTTAGGTAGGCTGTGTCCATTACCGGGGGACCGTGTTTCTGCAAAGTCAGGATTTCGGCCTGTCACCGAACTGATGCTTACCTCCCGAGATCCTCTTCAATAAGAGGAAGGTAGGAGGGGGTTCCCTAAAGATGTGAGCTCCACCTCCCCGTTTTGCCAGTCTCCAGTAAAAAGAGAACTGTGACCCACCGATTCACCATTGTGTTGCTAGGGCCTAGCCCGGATGTGGCTTGTAGCACACGTAATTTACACCTGATAAGATTTACTCTGATGTTCCTTTCCACAAATGTCCCCGTAGGTTACATTCAAGAATATCCCATGAGCTTCCCTTCTCTCGCTCAGCCCTCCACACCTCTCTGCCTTGAGCCATTGGTTAATTTCTTCTTGACCTCAGTCCCAGGCAGGACAACTCACTGCCTTTCTCTGCCTGATCTTGACAATGGCACTATATAGGAACTTCTCAGTTATGAAAGTGATACTTATGAAAATTCACAATCACTCATTATGAAACATTTGAAAATCAAGGGCAAGCAGGAAAAAAAAGTTATCTATAATCCCCTGTCCCAGAAGGAACTATTGTTGACACTGTTATTTTTCCCTCCATCCTTTCTTCTTCTATGCATTCCCCCACCCCCCGCCCCCTGGGCCTGATTGTAGTGAGATCCCACGAAGTCTTGCTCTTTAGGAGGAGAAGGGAGAGCCACCCACAAATGCAGGAAATGTCAGAGCTGGAAGGGGGCCTATGAATCGTCCAGCCTACTCCTCCCATGACCGATGAGAACACTGCTTTAAAATGTTCTGGGTGCAAATGTGTGTGAAGTCAAGACAAATGTCTGGCACAACTCTTACCGGGGGACTGTCGTCGGTAGGGGCGGTGGGGGGGGGGGCACTGGAAGGGTGATGAAAAGATACTTTCTCTGTTTTGAATATTTTTGCAACAAAAATGCATTCAATTATTAATTGCACTTGAAACACATGGTTCGTGTTAGAAGAACAGAAAAAGAAAGCTATGGGATAGAAAGCAATTGATGGGTGCAGATTCACCCAGCTCTTAGTGGCGGGTTGGTTAAAGCCACTAGATCCCTGGGTATCCGCCAGTCTTCTTCTGCTGTCCTTGCCCTTCGGCCCATTGGTCCCGAGGACGAGGGTCATGCCAGGGCAGCCCCTTTGCTCCTCCAACATGGGCACCCAGATGCTGGAACGACGTGGGGAAAGGGAAGATTCTGCAGGCCCCAACCTGATCCCTGGGCCCACAAGTCCAATCTCTGCCAGACCCAAGCTGGGATCAAATGCCTTCAAGCCCAGACTCAGCCTCATCAGAGAGGGGGCAGTGGGCGCTCTCAAGACGAAAGGGATCCCTGGTGAATCAGGAAAGTTATTGGGCTAGAAAGTGGTTAAAGGGCTGAGCGTGGGAGGGGATTTCCACCGAGAGAGCCAGGCCCAGGAGCAAGCCTGGGCGGGTCGGCTGCAGGGTTGCGGCCCACTGAGGTCTGTTGCAATGGTGCCTGTAAAACCCAAATCGTCAGGCTTGAAGCCTTGATCAGTTTTTTCTTCTGTTTCCCTTTAGAGAAACAGAGATCCGAGGAAACCCCAAAGCTGTAGAACAAAGGACTCTACATCAAAGGGGTGCGGGCAGGTCAGGAGAAGTCTGGGGGACAGGTCAGCTGTTGGGGAGGGGTCTCCCAGGGAGAGGAGGGCAGGGAGGAACCTGTGGACTGGAGGGCGTGTGCCAAAGTCAGGAGGGAGGAGGGGAGGAGCAGCAGGCTGTGGGCAAACCCATTTTCCTGTCTCATCTAAGCGAGCAGGCGCCATCTGACCCCATGAATCGGGGACTGTGGGTGTTGAGGACGAAGTAGTAATGCTCCGGTCTTAACCTAAAGCAAAGACAACTGATAGAGCTCCTTACCCCGTCCCCACTCCCCATCCCTCCCCCCCACACTAGCCAGGCTTTCTTGCAAACCCAATACAAGCTAGACAAGATGGACGAGATGTGAGAGAAGTGACCTGTTCAAGGTGTCCCCGAGCTGGGGCTATAACACAGGTGCCCTGTCTCCTGGCTGACTGCTCCTTCCTCCACACACAGCATTCCCACACTTTCAGATGCATCAGAATCACAGGGAAGGCTCATTAAAACACAGATTGCTGGGTCCCAAACCCAGAATTTCTGGTAGGTCTGGAATAGAGCCAAGAATTCGCATTTCTAACAAGTTCCCAGTTGATGCTGATGCTGCTATCATCCGTTTTGAGAACTGCTGCTCTAGACCCTTGATATTCAAGTGTGGTCTGAGGACTAGCAGCCTCAATGTGATATGGAAGCTTCTAGAAATGCACAATCTCAGATTCCATCCCAGACCTACTGCATCAGAATCTGCATTTACAAGATCCCCAGGGGATCTATTGCACGTTAGAATCTGAGAAGCCCTGGTCTACACCACACCACCTCTTCCTTCCTGGGGTCAAACCCAGGCAGCCTAGATGAGCCTTCCATTTCCAGTTGCTGGGTGACAATGGGACAGGTGCCCAGGGGCCTCTGGGGAAAGCTGCCTGTTTCTGTGTTTTCCAGGGAGGGGAATGGGTGAGGGAACGGCAGATAGAGGAGAGGCTACACACTCAGCCCCAGGGGCTGCTCTGCTGTGCTGTGTGCACACACCACCACCCCCCGCCCCCCGCCGGGAAGTTTCTGCGCTGCCCATCCTGGGGAGATCTTGTGGCCAGTGGACTGCCATTTAAGTCTCCAAATTGGCCCTTGCTTTCAAGTCGGCCCCAGGTTTTTGTTTAATTTTTAAACATATATGTAACCACATATGCGTTTATTTTATTTTTAAAGTAGGTGTAATACATGTGTGTGACATCCAAACCATATATAAGCATACCTTGGAGATGTGGGCTCGGTTCCAGACCACTGCAATAAAGCAAGTATTGCAATAAAGCGAGTCAAATGAATTTTTTGGTTTCCCAGTGCACATAAAAGTTTTGTATACACTATGCTCTAGTCTAGTAAGTGTGCAACAACATTACGTCTACAAAGACACTCTACATGCACCTTCATTAAAGTATACTTTAATGCTAGAAAATACTACCTATTGTCTGAGCTTTCCCTTGAGTTGTAATCCCCAGTGGCAGATCAGCATAACACATATAATAATAATAATGGAAACGTTGGAAATATTGTGAGAATTACCAAAATGTGACATAGAGACACACAGTGAGGAAACCCCGTTGGCAAAATGGGGCGGATAGATTTGCTCGATGCAGGGCTGCCACAGGCCGTCCATCTGTAACAAGCTCAATATCTGCGAAGTACAATAAAAGGAGGAAAGCCTGTAGAAACATGCTTGTACTGTAACAAGCACGTTCACGCTGTCGATCCATATCCTGGAGGTTCCACAGGTAACGTAGCGGTGTGAATCTTCCCAGGTATAACCTGTACAACAGAGAGGCACAAACTTTTGCTCATTTGGGACCAAAATCTACACCTTATGATACTCGCTATCCTGAAATGTCTTCCCTACAAAACAATATATTTTATTTTTATTTTTAAAGATTTTATTTATTTATTTGAGAGAGACAGAAAACACAAGCAGGGAGGCGAGGGAGAGGGAGAAGCAGACCCCCTGCTGAGCAGGGAGCCCGATGTGGGACTCGATCCCAGGACCCTGAGATCATGACCTGAGCTGAAGGCAGATGCTTAACCGACTGAGCCGCCCAGGTGCCCCAGCACCATATATGTTAGACATCTCTCTCTAGTAAGATCTATAGACCTGCTTCGTTATTGTTAACGGCTCCACTGTATGAACATTTATGCACTGTGCATTTAACTGGATTATTAAGAGAATCAAAACATGCAGATGGTAAGAAAATAATAAGTAAATAAAAATCAAGCCGTACAGAATGATGAACGACGAAAAAGTAACAGTCTTGATCTCTCCTCGTCCTTCCCCAGAGGAACTACTGTTAACTATTTTTGTTTGTTTGTTTTTAAGTAACAGACTTGATTTTTAAAATTTATTTATTTATTATTTTATTTAAAGATTCTATTTATTTGAGAGAGAAAGTGAGAGAGAGAACAAGGTGGGGGAGCTATAGAGAGAGAGAAAAGAGCAGACTCCCCGCTGAGCAGGAAGCCCGCTGGGGGACTCGATCTCAGGACCCTGGGATCGTGACCTGACCTGAAGGCAGATGCTTAACTGACTGAGCCACCCTGGTGCCCACAGACTTGGTTTTTAGACCAGGTTTGCATTTACAGAAAAATTGATCAGAGTACAGAGTTCCCATGTATCTCTCCCCACCCCCATACATTTCCCATTGTTAACATCTTGCATTAGTGTGGTACGTTCATGATGAAGGGGAAACTACTCCGTTCTCCCTTTTCCAGCTCCCACTGTTCGTCGGTTCCATCCTCATCCCGTTCCCTCATTCAGCAATTATTTATCGAGGCCCTACCGTGCACCAGACAACATTCTCGTGTTGGAGCCACGATGGTGAAGAAAACAGGATAAAATTCCTTGCTGGCACAGAGCTGACATTTGTGGGAGAGGAGATAAATAATAAATAAGAAAAATATTAAGAATTTTAGATGGTGGCATGTGCTCTAGAGAGAAATCAAGCAGGAGAGGGGATGTCGTGTGTATGAGCGTGTGGTGTGTGCGTGTCTATGTGCTGTGTGTCTGCGGGGAGGGGGTTGCCGTGGTAAACAGGGCGGTCTGGGAAGACATCACTGAGAAGGTGATATCGGAACAAAGAGCTGAGGGAGGTGAGGAAATGTACCACGTGAGGATCTGGAGGAGAAAGATCCAGGCAGAGAACAGCATGAGCAAAGGCCCTGAGGAAGGCGTTGGTGGAGGGGTGGCAAGGAGTGTGGCGGGAGCCAGCGGAGGGAGGGCAGAAAGCACAGGGGCTGAGGTCCGAAAGTAGTGGGCAGGTCTTGCAGGGTGCTGCCTGGCTGATGTGTTTTACTCAGACGGAGACCAGAAGGCTCTGGTGGATTGCAGGAAAAGGAGTGACACGATCTGACTTCCAGTGTACAATTTTTATAGTGTTAATAGACATTCTATTCTGCAAAGAAAATGATCTTCGATGCTTTTTATATAGATTGAGTCTAACAATTAATGACCACTAAACCAAATTTAGAAGATTAAGTAAATATTGTAGAAAACAGAAGTTAGGTTACCTTTTATGCCCCTCTGGGTCACGTTCTGGCCTCTATCCCTCCTTATTCCCATCTCCTGTTCCCCCCTGTCCGGGGTAGCCACCAAGTAGATCCAGGGCTCCCTCCTCCCCCTTAGGGATGGCTCAGACCTAGCGAGAGCATTTCTAGCACACTATTCCCTGGGGCCATTTTGTAGTCTAGCCTGTTCCAGCTGGACTCAGATCCACTGACAATGCAGATCAGCTTTCCTTTGGGCTGGGCAGAGGGTGGAGCCAGCTTTGGGCTGCAACCAGGGACATTCTGTCCAGCAATCCCATGTAGTCAACAAGTCCATGAGAATTGAGTGAGTATCTCTAGGGCCCAGCACCGCCCCCAGCTGAGTGTCCCCGAGAAACTAAATTAGAGCTCCCCCCCAGCCCCCGTGTAGGGATACTCTGGCAGGAAGGAAGCAAAGGACTCTTCATCAAAGGGGTGCGGGTAGGTCACCAGCCCCCCACCAACCCCAGCAGCCCCTACCCTGCTCCCCTGGCTCTAGAGTGCTTATTGATCCTTCTGATGGATCAAGTTGGATTACTGGGCCCAAGCCTCTCCCAGATTGGGGTACCAGGCAGGATGCCAACTCTGGGGAAAAATTTAGAGTGAATCACCTCCCCTTATCCCAGGAGGTCATGCGACTGGAGGACAGGACTCCCATTAGGACCTACGCAGGACACTGGGGAAAGGAGTGACACGATCTGACCACTAAACCAAATTTAGTGGTCACTGGGACACTGGGGGAAGGTGGTGTTGGGAACTAGATGTTTAGTTGCTAAAGATCTTTCCAGCAATAGAGTATGCCGTGCTGAATTCCCTCATATGGCTTCCTCTTTACACACTCAATCTTGCTATCCCATATTCCTGGGTTTTTTTGCGCTTTCTCCTGTGTCCGAAAACTTGGTACCACTCTACCCAGTAAGCTGAAGAGGAAAGTGTGGGTGGCTGGGTCTTGTGTAAAAAAAAAAAACCCTGGGTGGCTCAGTCGGTTAAGTGTCTGCCTTCGGATCAGGTCATGATCCCAGAGTCCTGGGATTGAGCCCCAAATTGGGCTCCCTGCTCAGCTCAGCTCTGCTCCCCTCCCCCCTGCCCCACTATGTTCTCTCTCTCTCTCTCACTGTCTCTCAAATAAATAAATAAAATCTTAAAAAAAAAAAAAAAAAGAACCCTGAGTATCAACACAGGATCCTGGGCCTTCTTAGCTACCACCCATTCTCTTCCCAGCTTGGCCATTTACAGAGCTGTATGACCTCATCTGGGTTGCTTGACCTCTCTGAGCTCACTTTTCTCATCAGGAAAATGAGCACAATAATAATAACAATAGCAATCTGTTGTGAGAATAAAAAACCAGAGAGGGCTCCATAACCGTTAAATGCCTGTACTTTCTTTGTGAATTAACCTGGAACTGGAGAGAGAGTTGGTGAGTCCCAGACTCAGTGCGGGGAGAGGTTGAAGTGATAGAGAGAAAACAGAGTTAGGGGCAGAGTTAGCCGCCTGGTCTAGGGCCCTGTCTCCTCAAGACACAGCTATGGCTCACGGCAGGACTGTGCCAGACTGGGGCACTCAGAGATTCCTGTGGAGGAATCCTGTGGGGGCAGAGAGAGAAGCCATGGGAGGGCAGGGCTGGAAGACAGGCTGAGCCGTTGGGGGTCCCTAAGACAGGGCCGTGGGTACCTTGAGCTTTCTCCACTGCTGCCGTCTGGGCCTTAAGAGAGACAGCTTTCTTGGCTGCTTCTCTTCCTTCATGGTGGTGGCCATTCCCTCTCCCGGAGGGGCATTCTGTAGGACTTCCTGTGTGTGTTGGGGGTGGGGGTGCTCCCGCAACACAGGCTGAAGAGCTGTGGTGGGACACTGACAGCTGCCTTCCCCCACATCCTGACTTGGGGAACCCCTCCCCTCTAGCCTGGACCCTCCTTGTGCCCGTTAGGCTCTACATCAATGGGCAGGAGGGTGGAAACAGGGCGTGGGGACAAAGAGGTCTTATTACTGTCATTACTACCTATTATTATTCCCATAATAATCTATTAGTAACATGGCGGTGAAGAGGCCCTGAGGAAACGGGGGGAGCTGGTGGAGCTGACCAAGATGGGGCAGAATCAGGACCTAGATGAGCCATCTTCCTGTGCCTGGCCTAATCTTAGGGTCCTCATCCTCTTCTGAAGGCCATACAAGTGGGAGAAGGGGAGGAATGACATCTATTGAGACTCTGAGAGTTGCCAGGCCCTGACCTGGGCCTTTCACAAATGTTATCGAACCTATTCATCAGAGCTCCATGAATTAAGAATGAATTAATCTTTCCATTTGACAGATGAGGAAATGGAAGGATAATGGAGCTGCCCAAGGTGGGCAGGGACACCGCGGTCCCAGAGGAAGGGCTGGGGTTTGAACCCAATGCTGCAGGCCTTTCATCTTAACACAAAGCCCTTTAGGCCGAAAAAAGGGAGGCAAGCCTTCTCCCTCCCCATCCCTCTTCAGCTCCGAATCCGGGGAAGGACGTTGTCTTAGGTGGCACGGAGGGAGGTTGATAGAATCTCCCTGGGGGCTGCGACAAACAGGGTTGGGCCGGCATTCCTGCAGCTAACTCCAGTCGCCCCCCCCCCCCCGTCTCGGTGGGCTGAGCGACGCGTCCCTCCAACTGTGTGCTATGAAGAAAACAGCAGGAAGTGGCCTCTCCAGATCACAATGGAGTCCCCCCTCTGCCTCCATAGGGAGGCTGAGTGATCTCAAGGTTCCTCTCTGCTCCGTTTGCCTTGGCTTTTTTTTTTCTTTTAGATTTTATTTATTTATTTGACAGAGAGAGAAAGCCAGAGAGCACAAGGAAGAAGGGGAGGAGGATTGCAGGAGAGAAGGAGGAGCAGGTACCCCGCTGAGCAGGGAGCTGGAGACCGTGACCTCAGCCAAAGCCAGACGCTTAACCAACTGAGCCACCCAGGCGCCCCTGGCCTTGGCTTTTCTCTACCCGTCTCCGGGAGCTGGGGATGCGGGTAAGGAATAGGAGGGGATGGGCCGCCCCAGCAGAGACAGCTGGGCAGCCTCTCTTTTGCCCTGCCGGGAAGGGGAAGGAACCCACCACAGCCTTGAATCCTACCCCCATCCCCCACCCCAGGATCGTCCTCGTTTTTTTCTGATTTGCACAATGCCAAGGGGGAGCTGGCCAAGTTAGGAGAGGGGGCAGGCGGCAGGACTCCCCCGGCCTGGGAAGCAGCCAGCACATGTCTGGCGCCCACTCTGCAAGTCCCAGCTGGTGCACCGCGCGAACACAGAGCAAGCCCATCCCTTCTTACAAGCAGCGACCCTCTCATCTAGGAGACGCTCTCTCTCCCCCGCCTCCCCCACGATCGTCCCCTGTGTCCCAGGCCCGGAGGAGCTGTGGTTCCAAGAAGCGGCAGACGGCAGGCCACGAGGATTGGGCTGTTGGGTAAGCAGCCCCCCTGCGGGTACCAGCCGTCCCCGCCAGGCGCCCAGCGCCTCCATGCGTGACCGAGCCCCCGCCGCGGCCCCGCCCCCCGGAGCCCTGCCCCCCGAAGCCCTGCCCCGGCGAGTGCGCAGAGCGGAGGGGAGGGCCGACCCGGGCAGGAATGCGCGGCGGGCGACGCAGAAGGCGAGCGGCGGAACATGTAAGGGCACATCCCTCGCGCAGGCAGAGCCCAGCGGAGCGAGCGCGCTAGCGCGGAGACAGTGCGCAGCCGGGCTGTCGAGCCGGAAAGCCGCGGCGGGCACCGGGCAGTGGCGAGGCGGGGAGGCTTGAGCGGCGCGGAGGGGCGGCGGAGGGCCGGAGCGGGGGCCGCGGGCGCCGAGTAGGCGGCGGAGGGCCGGAGGACTGCGCGGCGGAGGGCCGGAGGACTGCGCGGCGGGCGTACGGGGCAGTCGGGGCGCAGGTGGCAGGGCGCGCGGCCAGCCGGCTCCGGGCGCCAGAATCCGGCGCTGCCTAGCGGGGAAGGGCGCCGCGCCCACCGCAGCCTACAGCCTGCCCGGGACCTCGGGGCGCCCATGACGGCGGCGGCGACGGTGCTCAAGGAGGGCGTGCTGGAGAAGCGCAGCGGCGGGCTGCTGCAGCTGTGGAAGCGGAAGCGCTGTGTGCTCACCGAGCGCGGGCTGCAGCTCTTCGAGGCCAAGGGCACGGGCGGCCGGCCCAAGGAGCTCAGCTTCGCCCGCATCAAGGCCGTGGAATGCGTGGAGAGCACCGGGCGCCACATCTACTTCACGCTGGTGACCGAGGGCGGCGGCGAGATCGACTTCCGCTGCCCGCTCGAGGATCCTGGCTGGAACGCCCAGATCACCCTGGGCCTGGTCAAGTTCAAGAACCAGCAGGCCATCCAGACAGTGCGGGCCAGGCAGAGCCTCGGGGCCGGGACCCTTGTGTCCTAAACCCCCTGGCTTACCATCTTACCTTCATGCTGCGCACCCTCCCCACCACGTGGTGTCCAGAGGTCAAGTCAGGTAAGCCCCCCTGGGGACTGAACCCTCTATCTCTCCTCTCTCCCTTCTCTTTCCCCTTTGGAGAAAATGAGGGACTCCCACCAGCATTCCACTTCAAAGCTGGACCACTCTAGGGCCAATGAGGAGTAGGAGCTTAGGAGTCTGAGCAAGTGGGGGGGGGGGAGCAAGAGCTGGACATTCCCCTCCGGCCCCAGGCAGGAGGGTCCTATGTGCCCCAGGTGGCAGAGAGGAAGATAGGAGGGATGGGCCTCCCTACAAGTTGCTTCTGCCCTGGCTCAGGTGGAGGGAGGCTGGCCTGAATATACTCTTGAGGCTTTCCAGCAGGGTTCCCCCACCATGGTTTTCAGGGAGCTGGGGAGAGCCAGGGGTGGGATGAACTGCCCCCTCCGTGTGCTAGGATAAACAGTCTACATAGAAAAGTTTGAGCATGGAATTGGGGCAGAAACATAGCTTCCTTCAGTTAGCAGAGTCATTAGGGGTTGAGCACAGAATCCAGCTCCCAAGGTGGGGCCTCAGGGAGAGGGTCTAACTAGTCTGGGACTCCATTACCCATTCTTGACAGGGGCTCTTGGGTCCTAGGGCTGAGCAGCTCAGAGGTGATGGAGAGTGGGCAGTCTAGGCCAGAGGCCAGGCCCCCGATGCCAAGGGGGAGTGGGCCTGTCCACCTGCCCCTGAGTGCCAGCCAATGCCCAGCTGGGCCAGAGGAGGAGAGGCTGGAGAAGGGGGTGGGCAACTGGGGCAGGGTGGGTGGACGGGTGCAGGATGGGGTCATGATTTGTTATTTGTGAGGTCTTAATCCTCCTTGCGCAGTAGGGCAGGGGGTGAGGGGTGGATTTGTGGTCAGGAAGGCCCAGAGGAGGGACCAGGATTAGAACCTAGAAGCTCTGGCCACCCGCCCTGTGCCCTCTTCCCCAGATGCCACTCCCTCCCCATGGGAACTAGGAGCAGGGCCGGGGAAGGATTTATACCACTCGGGTTCTCATTTCTCTGGTGAAAACCCATACCCCCCTGACCCTCACTACTACCTCCCACACTGTGTCACCCTCCAGCCCTACAGCTTCTCCACCTTAACAAATAGAGTCCCATGAGCCTGGGAGCCCCATCTGGTGGCATCTACCCCTTTGACCCCCCTGTTGACTGTAGTGACGGTTAGCTGAGGGGCTGGGCTGAAGGCAGACGTGCTGTATTGAGAACTGGCCCCTATGGATCCCTTGGGCCTCAGGGGGGCTAGGAGGAAGCAGGTTCCTCCGTGGAGCACGGTGTGTTGTACACATACTATTTTCTGCCTTTATCCTGCTGGGGAGAGGGTTGGGAAGCTCTGGTGGAAAAGAGCTCGTGGTGGATACTTACTGTCCCAGTGTCTGCCCCTGCCCTAACTGCTGTCTTTCTTGCCAGCTTTCCTGCCCTTTTCGGCTCATGGGGCGTGACTGTGCTCCCTACGTCAAGGCAGAAGCCGTGGTCACGCAGAGGTGGTGTTGGAGCGGAAGGAATGGACAGGGCCCAGGGAGGAGGTCAGAAGGCCTCGTGGGGCTGAGATGAAGATTCAGCCCCTGGACACTCTCAGACTCTCAGGACGTTCCCAGCTCAGGGCTTTGTAGCCACAGGCCTGACTTACATCTCATGATGGTGAGCCGGCATCAAAGCATCCTCTCCCCAGCGGCCCTGTCAACCGTTCTGCAGACTGCTGTTGGTCCCCAGCTTGGTGCCATGCCTGGAGGAGGACATTTCCCTGTAGGGTGCCCAGCCAGCGCCTCAGGACTCGGGGAGGCCAGCCTGGTACCCAGAGCGGGGACCACCCTGGCATCACCTCTGGACTCACCTTGGTGGGGGGAAGCTGATGGGCCCTGAGGCCCACTCGTGGGGGTCTACTGCTGCTTAGGTCCTTCTGGGACCCCCACCCATCCAGGCCTTCTCTTTGCACACTTCTTCCCCTACCTCCTGCCCATCTTTCTCCCACTGTGGTGCTAGGCCTGGAGGTGATGGGGGTGGGGTGGGGGTTTGACCAGTACCATTTCATGCCTATCCCAAAATGAAGATGCCCTACAAAGGACAGTGACCACACTGCTGAGTGGAATTCTTTGCCTACAAAGACCCAGTGCTTGGAAGATCCCTCTCCCAGCCCTGCTTTTCCACTCCGCAGCCCATTCTGAAATCTCCAGCCTGGGGAGGGGGAGACACGGCAACCCTGGGAGGCATGACCTCAGTGTTCCTGAGAAGGAGGGACCCTAAGGACTGAGGGATGTTATACCGGTCAACTCGGCCTCTGTAGATGTGGCTTCTCCAGAAGGCCATGCCCCCCGTGCCATCCTGGGAGCTGGTTCAGCATTCTAGGCAGAGCTCGTCTCCCTGTCATTTATATACTCAGGCTTTATACGTTTGTACGTTTCTGCAGTAAGTGTTCCTCGCGGGGTGGTTTAGGAGGAATAATTTCAGCACAGGAGAACCCAAAGTACAGAGAGATAGCTGCCTGAGTTATACAGAAACTATTAATTGGGTAACCCTAGAGATCTTTCCATGTTGTGGCCAGCAGTGTAGCCTGCCCTCCCTTCCTCCGTGGTCCACCGCATCTGGCCTTCCCTGTGCAAAGCAGTGGCCTACTCCAGAGATCCCAGAAGGAACAAGGAGGCTGTGTGGCCCCTTCAGCAAGTTGAGTCTCTTTAATAACCTTTGTGCTTCCAACCTGCTTTGTTCCCCATCAGATTTCTCCCATTTCCAACCAAAACCTCCTTGTCCTATGTCCCAGTACCTCTGAGTCCTCGGGAACATCTTTCTCATCTGCTACATAAATGGCATCTCACAATTGAAAAAGAACTTACAAATTACAAAGGAATTTTTTACAAATATCTCAGTTATTACCTCATTAGGCTTTATCCCAGCATGGCAGAGAAGCATCATCTTCCATGCCAACCCTGATCAGTGCTGAGAAAGATCTGGGCTCCCCTAGCATGCTGTGGTCAATTGGTGATGCCTGTCATGGACTGGGGAGAATGGCTAGGCTTCTGTGGGCGGGGGGGGCAGTGAGAAGATGGTCACAGTCGGGTTCGGAGATAAAATGCCAGCTGGTGCCTCTAGAGCTGGCATGAGCAGCCAGGGGACGCTGGGCTCTGCCTCCTGTGCCCAGTGCTGTGTTGGCCTCAGTGGAGTTTGCAGGATCATTCTGAGAGCTTGGCTGCAAAGGGTGGTGGGGGTGCTGCCAGCATGGGCCATCAAGGGTAGGGGGCACACAGGGTGGAAGAGGAGGCTGACTCTGGGTTCTGGTGCTCCCTGCTTTTCTGGAACACAGCCCTGTCGGTTCCAACTGTGCTTTGATTCCTGCCCAAACCCAGCTTCGCTTACTCCCCTTACTAGGAGAGTCCCAGCCCCTCTGAAGGGTGTGCTGCAGGTAGAACCCTTCACACAGACCTAGGATGTAGTAGGCCCTCAATATACAATAAAGATGGCGGTTGTTGCCATGGGGAAGAGCACTGCCTCCCATTTGTAAGAGTCCCGTAGCTTCCTGAAGCCTCCAAGAACTCACAGCGCAGAGACTGGGGGCTCGCATGCTGAATTTAGCTTTTTTTTTTTTTTAAAGATCTGTGACCCCTGGGGAGCCATCGTCTCTCTGCTGGGGAGGGAGACACCCTGCTTCATGAATTCAGGGGTGTCTTCACGGCTCTGGCAACTCCGAATTCTAAAAATGGAGCATAGGCCCTCACCCTAGGAATGCTTGGCTGGACCACAGAGTAGGGTCAAGGCCTCTTTGGGGGCACAAACAGGCCCTGACAGTGCCAGCAGACATGCATGAAATGGAAAAACTGCTCAGTTGGGCCTGAGGACGCCGTAAGGCCAGGGAGGGGCTGCTGCCTTCTCTCTGCCTGCCCTGGCAGCCCTGGCCTCATCCCCGCCTGCTGCGTGAGTCATGGATGGGAAAATGAGAAAGGGCAAGTCCCAGCCCAGCAACTGGGAGGCCTCTGAAGCTAGGGGCGGGGAGACAGGGGAGAAGGGATGGGCTTGCTCAGGTCACGGTGAGCTGAGGCTGGGGATGAGGCCTTGGCAAGAGTGAGCCTGTTGCAAGGGTGAGAAGGAAGGCCAGCGGGAGGACTCGATTGGAATCCACAGGCAGGCACTGCAGCAGGAGGGAGTGGGGGTAGATCTATAGAGCCTTGTGGCGTGCAACTCTGAAATCTGGCCTTTCCCAGAAGCTGGGGATACATAGGTGCCGTGCGCAGGTGTCCTACCAATCCCGGGTCCCAAGGGCCCTGGTCACTGTGTGTTTTGCTGTGAGCCAAGCTGCTGCAAGTCTGCATGGTGAGCCCTGGCTTGGCCTCCTCCAGTCTCTGCTCCAGTCTGCACGCCATGGTCCCCCAGAGAGTTCTGTCCAGAATGCAATCCATTCTTCTGCTTCAAACCTCCGGGGGCTTCCCCACTGCCACAGAGGAAGTCCAGGCTCCTTGGACGTACCCTCTCCACAATCAGGGCTCTTCTCGTGCCTGCTGGCACAGTCGGCACACACAGGGCCCCTGCATGTCGCCGCCCCCATTCCAGGCCAGCAAAGGCCACCCCGCACTCCTGGGCCTTTGCATCCCCCTCCTCCTGCACATTCTTGCATTGTTGGCTTACCACCTCGGAGGAGCCTCCCCTGCTCTGCCTCCAGTCCAGGCTGAGTAACTGCTCTCTCCTCTGCGTGGCCATAGCTCTTCCATTAGTCACCCCGCATGGCAGTTGGCTTCCTTGTCTGCCAGTTGACTAGACCGTCAGCACCTGTCATCTGTATATTCCTGCTCCCTCAAAGTATCTGGTATACAGCAGGATGTTAATAATGGCAAAGGGTAGATCGTACTTATTCTGTGCCAAGCACTGATCCAAGAACTGTTCAATTATTGAATCATGTAACGCTCTGGCAATGCTGTGAGGTTGCTGTTAATTCTTATAACTCCCATGTTTTACATTAAGAAACTGAGGCCCAGAGAGGGTAAGTGATTTGTTCAGAATCACACAGTGGCTGTTAAGTGGGGGAGGCGGGATTTAGCCAGGTCAGTGAGACTCTAGCATGTGCTCTTAACCCAACACAGGAGGATTACTTCTCACCGGATGAGTGAATGAAGGAAGGAACCCACAGTTTCACGAGGAGAAAGTTGCTCAGGAGCTGGGAGACGGGAGAGTTAAGCCCAGAGGAGTGGGGAGCACGTCTGCGGGCTGGGGCGTGGAGGAGCTGACTGCAGCCAGTCCTTGAAACAGTGGTGGGTCTCACTACAGGAAAGGACACGGGGAGGTGTCCTGTGGGCTGGGAGGAGGCATCTGGGGGCAGGACTAGTCTGGAAGAATGGAGAGACCCAGAGTGGGAAGGTACAGCGAGAACTCTGAAGGAACAAATAGTTTTCCAGGCTGAGTGCCGGTCCTGAGTGCCGGTCCCAAAATGCTGTTTGTCTCATGATGTGGGCTTGCTGGGAAGGGAGACACCCATCCTGCAGAGACCAGGGCAGTGGGCTCAGTCGGTGTGACCCTGGGTGGCAGCAGGCCCGGCCCCAGAGGCCCGCAGGGAGGGCTCACACCCAGCTAGGGTGACCAACCCTCCCAATTTGCCTGGAACTCTCCGAGTTTAAGCAAGGGAAGCTCTGTGTCCCAAGAAACCCGTCAGTCCTGGGCAACCTGGGACAGGGGGTCACCCTACGCCCTGTCCCAGGGACGGGAAGCACTGCCTCTGCCATTCTCTTAGCTCACCAGTCAGCCCTGCCTGCAGCTCTGCCCTCCAGTGGGACCGTGGAAGAGCCCAAGCCCAGAGCAGCCGTGAGATGTCCCCGGGGGCATCAGCAGCCGGGCCTCAACCAGCAGTTGGAGGTTTTTGCCGTCCTTGGAGGAGACACCAGGCCCCTAGCTGTAGGCAGGAAGGAGAGAGCCAGGAGTCCTCGGGGGCTCTTCAATCGGCTCTGCTTCTACTGGCCCCCAACCTCATGTAATTCAATTCAACTCAACCTGGCCCTTTGTTAAGCACCCAGTTTCCGCTGCACAGGTGCAGAAGCCTGACCAATCTGCCAAGATCATCGAGACAGAGAGGGCAGCAAGGGAAGGGAGGGGACTGTCAGGTGGGGACAGCACTGTGAGGGTGGCCAGGGGATATAGGTGGTCTGTGGGATGGAGGGTAGAATTCCATCGGAGAGAGGAGGGGAGACAAGGCCTTCCAGGGGCAGAAATGACCCGTGCACAGGTGCCTGGCTGGACAACGTGGGGGGACGCAGGAAACACAAGTGGGTTTGCACAGAACCTGGAGGTCCAAGAGCTGAGCACAGAGGAGGTGGGCCGACTCGGAGCCTACTGACTGGCGGGGGGCCCGGGCTTCTTTCATCGTCAGTGCGAGCCCATCACAAGGCTTCTGTTCATTTTCTTTTTTTTTTTTTTAAGATTTTATTTATTTATTTGAGAGCGAGAGCACGAGCACGAGCACGAGCACGGGGGCGGAGCGCAGAGGAAGAAGCAGACTCCCCACTGAGCAGGGAGCCCGACGCGGGGCTCAATCCCAGGACCCCGAGATCATGACCTGAGCCGAAGGCAGACACTTAACCAACTGAGCCACCCCAGGTGCCACAATGAACAAAAATGTGTTCATTGAAGAAAAATGTGAGAGGACGGCTCATTATGAAGAAGAAAACAAATATCATCTTTCATGTTTTCATCTGAGAGATAATCTTTGTTAACATTTTGGTATATTTCCCCCTACATTTATTTCTATGCAAATAGATACGTGATATATAATTATTACATATGATATGATATGTGATTATTTTTCACACATGGGGTCATACTATGTGGGCTCCATTATATCCTGATTTTTTATGTAGAATATATTGTGTTATGAGGCCATGACATTAAATAAGCATTTTCATGCCTGTATGTTACTCTGTTATATTTAGTATTATTTATTTGACAAATGAATCTCTTATTCTTGAATACCCATGTCCTTTGCATTTTTTTCTATTATATACAAGGTGGTAATAAACGTTTGCATATCTAAACCTCTGTGTTTCTGGTTGTTTCTTTTCTTTTTCTTTCTTCCTTCCTCCCTCTCTTTTCCTTCCTCCCTCCCTCCCTCCCTCCCTTCCCTCCCTCCCTCCCTCCCTCCTTCCTTCCTTCCTTCCTTCCTTCCTTCCTTCCTTCCTTCCTTCCTTCCTTCCTTATTATTATTATTTTGAGGTCAAATTAGCTTTCTTAAAGTGGAATGGCTGGGTCTGCCCTGGAGAGCTGGGGAGATGTGATGAGCCCTGGGTTTGAGAATGGGTGTTGGTGGTGGTCTTGGGGAAGGGAGACCCTGGGAGCAGGGAAATCAGTTAGGAAGTAATGAGGCCTAAGAGCTGTGGTGGGAATGGAAAGGAGAGGCGGGAGCCAATGAGGAGATAGTGACTAGTTAGTAAACGCCCAACTCCTCTCATCCACGTGGAGGCATTCAGGTAGCAGTGAAACCCTTACGCTCTAATCCACAAGCCTGAGTGTGAATCCCTGCTGGGTTGCTCATTAGCAGTGTTTTTTGGCACCCGGTTAAAATGGGAAGGATAATAGCCTACTTCCTAGGATCATGGTGAGAATTAATTGAGGGAATGCCTGTAAAGTAGATAAGGCACATAGATAATGCCCAGTAAGCTTTGTTACTACAGTGGTGTGATTACGGTAGTGTGATAATCCTCCCAGCCACCTTGCTCTGCCTAATGCCCGTGTAGAAAGCTGCCTGTAATTAACAACTTGAACTGGCGATGCTTACCGGGGCTTTTACCTGCTACCAACCCCTAACCTTCACGGAGCACGGCCTAAACTGGGCTAGACTCACATCCCTTCACGATAAGTGTCCGTGAAACGGACATTCAGAGACATGAGAAGTCAGCTGCATGGTGTAGACTCTGGCCTCCTAACTCTGGGACCCATGAAGTTCTCGTGACATCCCGCTGCCTCCTGGTGTTGGAACTTCCTGGTTGGAAGTGAGGATGGAGAGAGCAGGCGATGCTCCGATGCTCCGGAAAGATTCCTTTGTCGTCCAACCGTGCCGCGCTGTCATTATCTTCAGCAGCACCGCTATCCGGGCTCCGCTCCAGTGGCTCAGAGCCCTGCACACACAGAAATGCCCCTTCCCCTGCCAGGAAGGAGAGGGTTGAGTTGCACAGCTTGTCTGAGTTCACAGACCACGCCAGGAGGAGACACTGGAGTCTGGCTCAGACCAGCCCTGGGGAGCCCTTGGCTGACTCCGCCTTGTGAAGGAGTGGAGCCTCCATGCTTACCAAGACAGCAGAGGTAAACAAATGGTGCTCAGAACGCGACTCTGAAGAGCCGACAGCATCTACTAATTACACTTGACTAAGGTGGTCAGCGCTGCAGTTTGGAGCTTTTGGCTCTTTGTGCCAAGAGAGACTTGAGACTCTGTGCTTACCCCACTTCCAAAACACACACGCCCAATGGCTGGTTCTCGCCATCAGGGTGGTCCACCCTGGGGGTCCAGCCCAGAAGAGTTTATTTCTCCAGCAGGACAAAGCTTAACCCTTTCCCAGCAAGGTCTCTGGAAGCTCCACTCCCCACCATCTTCGCCTGTCAATCCCGGAACGTTTTCCTTCGCCCTCTGTGTTTCTCTCCAGCGCCATGGCTCTCAAGGAACCTTCGGGTGTGGTCCTATATTATCACAGCAGGAAGAGCTTGGAATATTTCCTCATAGATAAGACGGTAAATCGAAGCCCTGGGAAGTAAAGCATCCTCTGCAAGTTGGAGCCACGGTCCCCGAGCGAACACCCAGTCTGGAATCAGACAGCTGATGTTCCTAGCCAGTCTTTCTGTTGCGGGCTACGGCATGCATGCACCTGGGCCACTTAGGAGCTTAGGGAGGGGACAGTCTCTCAGCTCTTTCTCCTTGGCCTCTACTGGGTGCCTGGGGGCTCCTCTCAGCTAGCCCGCAAGTCCTCTTTGCTGTCAGCACCCACTGCTGGGCTGAGATACTTGCAATGTAGAAGGTCATGATAAGATCAGGGATGCCTGGCAGGATGCAGAGGGACCCGGGTCCACCTTGTTTTGCCCAGTGCCCCCTGAGTTCCCAGATCCACAGCCACAAGGTCCACCTGCACGGTCTCATAAGAGGTGCACCCCACCTCCGAGGCAATCACTTGTTCCTTTGCTCAGCTTGGTCTGAGCCTGGGCGCAGCCTGGCTGCTTGATGTCCTAGATGGGCAGGTGCAGGAGGGCGGGCCCTGTATTTTCCTACTGTGCTCACTACCAGATCCCCAGGCCAGCGGCTGGCCTATAGCAGGCGCTCGGTAAAGAGTGTGCAAAGAGCAAATGTGAAGTTGTGCGTGAGTGGTTATGTATGTGTGCCTGTGTGTGCGTCTGTGTCCACCGTGCTGGGGGCTCACTGCCTCTCAGAGCCATTTCCTGGCACACTTGCAATCAAGAGAGCCCGTCAGACATTAGGCAGATGTGTGGTCAGGTGGAATGCACTGAGGGGGCCTCTAAGCGGCTCTCTGTAGGAATGCTGATGGTCTGGGCCTAGGAGACAGAGCTCCGGGCCCCCATTCCGACTGGGCCAACACCTGGCTCTGTGACCTTGGACAAGCGGTGGGCCTTGTTTTCCTCACTTGTAGAACCAAGAGTCGAAGTAAGTGGATAGGTTCTAAATCCAGCAGATGGTCAGAATCTTCTGGGCGCTTGTTAAAAGCACAGCACCCTGGCCCTCCCTGCAGCCCACTGTCTCTGACCCTCTAGAGCTGGGGCCCAGGAGTCCGAATTTTCAGTGAGCCCCTCACCCCACCCACGGTGAGCCCAGCGTCGCCAGGCCGAGGAAAGGATGCTCAAGGCTCAAGAGCTCACGGTGCAGAAAACCCAGGGCTGCTGTCCTGGCCCCTGGGGTTGGGGGCCCAGAGCCTGGTGGAGGTTTATTGAGCAGGACCTGCTGAATGGTGTTACACACACACACACACACACACACACACACCCCTCCTGCAAGCTCGTATATATCTACCTGGCCTCAGAGACCACAGCCCTGGGAAGTGCCATCTGGCAGCAAGGGCCATCTCGGGTCTCCATTTCCTGCATCTTCCGCAGACTGCAGCTGTCTTGTGATTTTATTTTCCCCGATCCCACCCTTATCAGAATAGTCCCTGGAGAAGGGAGCCCGCATGGGGCAGTTGGCCTCTGGCCACGCTCTCACTGCCTGGCTCTCAGTGTTCATACATGTCGAATGGAAACAACCAGCCTCCGTCCATCTAGGAACATGTAAGCGAACAAATAAGGTCAAGAACACAAGGTCAGTGAGCGTGCAATGAAATGTAAATACCTGGACTGTTCGCAGGTAGCTCTCGTGGGTTCCCTCAGGCGTGCTCGTCACGTGGCAGCCCTGCTCTGGTCACGTGGCAGCCCTGCTCTGGTCACGTGGCAGCCCTGCTCTGGTCACGTGGCAGCCCTGCTCTGGTCATTCCAAGAGAGCTCCACACTCTTCTTGAGCCTCTGTTGCTGCCTTGACTGAGCTCGTCCCTGCTGTACCTTTGAGACCCAGTGTGGGAGTCCTGGTGGCAGACAGACCCTAAGAAGGCCCCCAGCGGCCTCCACCTCCCAGATGTACTTGCATAAACCCCTCCCCTTGAGAGGAGGTTGGCCGAATGACTTTGGTCCTAATGAACAGAATTAGACAGGGTGTCCCTTCTGCGACAAGGCTGCCTAGGATTGTGACCTCCATCCTGTGCATTCTGACCCTCTCCCTTGTTCGTCGGCTGCAGCAAACTGCCACGTGGGAAAGGCTCACGTGCTTGGGACCAAGGGTGGCTTCTGGCCAACAGCCCCAAAGAACTTGAATCCCACCAACAATCATGCGAGTTTGGAAGCAGGTCCTTTCCCAGCCAAGCCTTCCAATGGGACCCCACTCCTGGCTGCCGTCCCGATTTCTGCCTTGACAGGCCCTGAAGCAGGGGGCCCAGCCAGGCATTTCTGGATTCCTGACCTGTAGAAATTATGAGATGAGAAATGTGTGTTGTTTTATGCCACTTCGTTTGTGCTAATTTGTTGCATAAAATGGATAAATAAGACAGACGTCTTCTTGAGGAAGATTTCCCATGATTCTCCTCATACCCCAGTCAGGGCCAGGTGCCCCTCCTCTGCTCACATTCATCAGGGCCCTGCACACACTCTGACTGGCATCACATTGGTTTACCTGTCCCCCCTCTAGGTAGGGACCACATGCTCTTTACCTTTTATCTCTGGGGCCTGGCCCTGTGCCTGGCACCCGGTAAGAGTTCAATAAATGTTTGCTGAGTGATGGAGATTCTAGAATCTCTATCCCTCCTTACCTCCCCATCTCTCCCCAGATTTGATGGTTTGCTTTTTCAGGGAAGGGGTCAGGTCGCCCCAAGATTACTGAGCAGTAGACAACACTAGAGTGCTCCGGGCTGTAGGAGGTGCTGCGTGAGCGCAGAGAGATGCTCAGGGCTCAGCCCAGGGGTTTTGGAGGCCACGCAAATCACCAGAAAGCTGAGAACGGGCAGTAAGGAAGAGTGGGGATCCACTTCGGCAATGTACCACCTGTAGCTGGCCTACTGAGCACAGGACAGCCTACCTTCGTACCTCAGAACATTCTAGAATGTTTCCAGGCTGGAATGATGTCCTTTGGCCAATTAAAAGTGCTATCCCAATGGCAGGGAAAATAAACTAGGAAAAGAAATTCCCCAACTCAACGTCAAAAAGAGCTACTTTGCAAGGAGCCCCACCAGACACCTGGCCGCCTCATTCCACCAGGCCGGGAGAGCCCCACCGGTAGCTTCCTGCTGTAATGATCTACCACAAACTTGGTGGCTTAAAACCACAGAAATTCATTCTTGCACAGTTCCAGAGGCCAGAAGTCCAAAGTCAGTATTGGGCCGGTACCAGGCTGGAACCAGGGTATTGGCAGGCCGTGCTCGCTCTGGAGTCTCCGGGTAAGAACGGGTTCCTAGCCTCTCCCAGCTTCTGGGAGCGCCAGGTGTTGCTTGGCTTATGGCAGCACCCCTCCGCTCTCCACTTCTGTGGTCACATTGCCCTGCTCTTTTCTGTCTGTAATCAATATGTGCCTCCCTCTTTTATAAAGACACTTATAACGTTTACAGCCTGCCTGGATAGTCCTGAATGATCTCCCCATCTTAAGACCCTTAACGTAACCACATTTGCCATGTCTTTGCCATACGAGACGACCCTCACAGGTTCCAGGGATTAGAATATGCACATTCTGGGGGCCATTACCAAGCCTACCCTGGAGGGTGTGCCGAGGAGAGAAACTGAGGCAGAGAGCAGCCCAACATCATATTCTCGTCTGAAAACTGAAGGCTGGAGTCTGAACTTCCAGACCAACTTCTCTGCCACTAACTCCCGCCCCCGAATGAGGGGCGGCCCAGGACAGACGGGACCAGCTCTGCCGTTGCCCATCCTGGTATCAAGAGTCCAGCCCTGCCTTCTCCTGGATCCCTTGATTCCTCTTTCCTGGCCCTCCCCTCTGCTGGCGCCTGCGTGGGAGGCCCTGGCTGCGTGACAGGGGAGTCTGGCTTCAGAGCGGGGACTCTTCCTGTTCTCTCCTGAGAGCAGCATCTTTCCCAGCTCCGGCTTGGTAGCCCCATAGTGGGGGAGGCTGTAAATCCCCCACCCGCCCACGGGAAACAGCTGGGTCCCAGGCACATCCGGTAGACTTAACCCTTTCCAGGCCTACTGACCACTCCCTGGGCCTGAGCTTCTGCTCCCGTGTGTAATGCTGGCAAATGGCCCCAGTATTGCTTGTTGCTGCCCATCCTGCCGGGGGCCAGGAAGGGGCAGGCTCTGCTTACTCCCTGGGGTGGCTGGTGACCACCACAGCAGGAAGGGGGTTGCCTGGGGCACATGAGCCTCGTCTTTGGTCATCACTAGCATCCAAAAGGCCTTTGTTTGGCACTGAACTATCCGGGGCTCTGGGATGAACCAGGACCAGCTGGAAATACCCATATTGGCCCCAGGGCGAGGCTGCTGGAATCTGTTTACTTAGTTTTCTCCTCCCCAGACTGTATGTGTCTAGGGAGTAGGAACTTTGTTTATCTTTGGCTGATAATAAATTCTTATAAATGGCCTGAATAATGCTGAAAGCTTCCAGCTGTCCACAATTAATCTCCCTCTCTGCCTCTTCTGACATTGGATTCATTTGGGAAAGTTGCAGTGGTTCAAAGGGTGTGAAAATGTTTCATAAAGTTAGGAAATCACACACCTGAGGGGTGATTATTATTAGAGTCTCAGAGAAGCTGGAAGCGGACACCCTTATCTGCAGGAGGGTGGGGAGGCCATCCATTAGCAGGTTCAAGATGGTAATAACCTCTCTGCTGTGTGTGCCGGCAATAAAATTTCATGGGACTTTCATAACTACTATCTTATTTAATCTTTCCCACTGCCTGGAGCAGAGATGGTCTTTCTCACTTGTGGATAAAGAAATGAGAATGCAGAGACGTTTAGTAATTTGTTCAAAATCGCACAGTGATTGTGTGATGTCGGGGCTGGGACCAGAACCCAGGTCAGGGGCTGAGAACTGGCCAGGGCGGTGCAAGAAGATTTTGCAGGCCCCAGAGGAAAAGCAGGGCCAGCAGGAGAGACAGCAAACAAAAATTGGGATATGAGGTCCAGGATAAAGGTAGTTTTAGATCCTACCCCGGTGACTGAGGGTGGTGGCTGGGCAATAATAGCTTTTTATGGAACGCTAAATGTGGGCCAGGACTCTGCTTGGTGCATTGTATGAATTATGAATAATTCATGTCATAAAGACAGCAAAGGAACAAGGATGGGATGGAGGCTGTGAAGATAGAGGATGGGAATTGAGGTTTTTCAGGAGAAGAAAGGGGCCTGGGGCAGAGGCATCATGATTCACAGTATGCTTGCCCGCTCAGAACAAATCCTGGCAGATGTGTAGGCCACCGTGTGCTGGGAGGGAGGCATTAAAACCTGGCACCCCAGAAGTGGGCTGGGGGGTGAGCCTGCACACTCTGGCCCTGCCCCATGGGCTCTGATCGGCCCTGCCCCCAAGTCTCAACAGAAAGACAATAGTCCCAGAGAGCCACCTCCTCGGGGGACAGGACAGGCGGGTGCCAGCCTGCCCAGCAGGACAAGGAGCCCTTGTGCAGGCCTCTGGTCCAGATCCTGCTCCACCCTCCCTGGCCCCGGGGGGTGGTCGGAAGTTTAGATCCTGGGGTGGGAGGAGGGCTGGAGCTCTCAGGAAGGGCGGCGCTGGGGATGGGGTCACCTGGAGGTCTCCAGAAAGCCAGGGTGGGGTTGAGTAGCAAACTCTGGGTTTTCGGATGGGCTGCCCAGGGCAGCCTCTGGTGGAGCTTGAGGAATAGAACAGACATTCTGAGGTTTCCAGACCTTTCTCATTTGACCCACACGATACCCCTGTGGGGTGTGAATGGAAGGGATGATTTCTCCCATTTTACAGACGAGCAAATAGAAGTTGGAGGAGGTGGAAATTTTGCCCGAGGCCACCCAGGGAGTAAAGACCTAAGAGGAAGCTCCTGGCTTCCTGCCAGCATGGGGAGTGGGGTGAGGAGGTGAGGGGTGAAGAGTTTTTTCAAGGCTAAGCGGAGTCAGGAGACCAGAGGCCGTCTGAGAAGAGGGAGACAGGCTCCTGTTAGCCAGTTCTCTACCAGTCCACCTTTTCCATCCCCTTCCATGGTCCTCCCCCCAGCCCGCAGGCCTCTGGGAGCATCGGCCAAGCCTGCAGCATTCCAGGAAGGGAGGCACAGGGTCCCGGCCACAGCCCAAATGTACTCAACTTCTCCTTGAATTCCACACACCCTGAGCATTTGGCAGGAGCCCGGAATGCACTTCATCTGAACAATTTGTCTTTCATGGCGCATTTGCATCAATTACCCCATTGTTCCTTTCCCCTTTCCAGGACCGCTAGGGCTGCGGAGGCGCTCGGTGCGCACTTTGGGGGCGGGGGAATGCGCGGCGCGGGGAGGCAGGGGCGCCCCCTGGTGGTCCAGTCTGCACGCACACGGGCTGGTGCCCGAGCTGCGCTTGCAACGCGGCAGCCTCCCTCATCAAACTTCCCCCCGGGGCCACCCCCGCTCACCACTCCCCAACCAGTTCCCAGGGCCCCTCGGGGGAGCAGGAGAGAAAGATTCTGGGAGGCAAGAAGGCACAACACAGGTGGGTCAGGCAGTTCTTAAGAGGGATAATCCGTGGGTCCAGCGTCAGGCTTCAGCCCCTGAACTTCCCGCACACCTGCGTGGCTGTCGGTGATTCAACTTTGGGGCTCAGGGCCTCGTCTATGAAATGAGAAGCATGGCCCGGAGAACAGTGTACAAAGGCGCTAAAATCCTGAGTGTGGACGCCTAACATACGGGGTCTGAATCCTGGCTCTGCCTCTTGCTGGCTGCGTGCCCCCTGTGGACCCTGGCGAGTGTCTGTTTCTCGCTTTGTAAACTGGTAACAGTGATATAGTCAATCCTCATTATTGGTGGATTCCGTATCTGCAAATCAGCCTACTTGCTACCACTTCTTTGTAACCCCCAAATCAGTACTTGTGGGGCTTTGGCGGTTGTTTGCAGACATGTGCAGAGCAGTGAAAAATTTGAGTTGTCCAGAGCCCAGATTCCCAGCTGAGGCTGAGCCAGGTGAGTGCTGCCCTCCCCTTTTGGCTTTCATACTGTAGACAAGTACCCCCTTTGCAGTCTATTTAGTGCCACGTGTTCTGCGTTTTTGTAATTTTGTGGGCGATTTCACTGTTGACAACGGCTCGCTGTGCTGAAACCCCGTCTGGTGTTCCAAGCACCAGGAGCCTGTGATGTGTCTCACAGAGAAAAATCCATGTCCTGGAAAAGCCTTGTGTGGGGGTGAGTTATAGTGCTGTTGGCCATGAGTCCAATGTTAATGAATCAGCAGTATATATTAATAAGGTGTCTTTCAACAGAAATGCACATAAAACAAAGTTCTGTATTGATGGGTTGATGAAAATGTGGTGGCCAGAGGCTCACAGGAACCTTCCCGCATATTTCCTCAGGAGCAGTGGTTCCGTATTTGCTCCTTCAGTGTTTGGGTGGCTTGGTAGAGCCCTGAGTAATGAGAATCAACCATCCTTCCCTCAAGGTTCTGCTCTGTGGCTGGAATATGCCCAGTGTGGCCCTGCAGTTCTCACAATCCTTGCTCTGTGATGTGTGAGTCTGTGGGTCCGTCTCCTGAATCCCCTGAACCTAGTGGGGTCGACCACCCTGAGCTGGGATCCCTCCAACGTGCACACGCAGGAGCATCGCCGGCCAGGCTTTGCGGCTCAGACCTGGAGCTTCCAACAGTGACGCTTCACTCATTTGGTGTTATTGAAAGGTCCGCACGGCTCTTGATGACTCCAAAAAACTTTCCACGGACGTTAGCTCGTGTGCTTCTCACAGCAATACTGGGATGGCTGTCATTGTTCCCATTTCATAGGCGAGCCTGAAGTTCGGAGAGGCTACGTCCAAGGTCAAGGTCACCCTGGTATTTAGCGACAGAGTCAGAGAGCTGCTCAATTCATGGGCTTTCCACCACCAGGCTTGTTCTCTATTAAAACATGATGCTCTGGGGGAGGGAAGAGCCAGACCTGGTTATTGACATTAAAAAAAACTTTTTTTTGATATTATTTATTTGTCAGAGAGGGAAAGAGAGTACAAGCAGGGGAAACAGCAGGCAGAGGGAGAAGCAGGCTGCCCGTTGAGCAAGGAGTGCGATGCACGGTCGATCCCAGGACCCTGGGATCATGACCTGAGCTGAAGGCAGACGCTTAACTGACGGAGCCACCCAGACGCCCCTTGTTATTGATGTTTTAGTGTGAATGAGAGCACTGAGGTCCCCAAAGACATTGGCTGAGAGCAAGCAGGAGATGAATATCTGAGTGATGCCTCTGCCGCTCACCCAAATCACCCCACTTCTCCTCCCTCCCCTTTGCCTGCAGCCCCTGCGGGCTCTGAGTCACCTGCCCCACTGTTACCATGGTTACCTTCCTACACACTCAGTACACCACTGCTACACCTAAGCTCCCTCCCCCATCTCGCCCACCCGCGCACCCGTCCCTCCCACACCCTCGCCATCAGTTTAGTTCTATCCCAAGTTTCGGTTAAATTAAACGTATTTACATATTTTTTGACTATGTACCTATTTTGCATATCCAAGCCATGTCGTATATTGTCATTTACCTCTCCTTTTCATATAACCTCGTTCTCTGAAGTTAAGTTGCGCCCTGTCTTTATTTGCTCGGTGGTGTGTCTGTGACTCTGTCAGCCTCTATTTTGCTGACGGCAGAGTAAACTCAGGACATCCAGACCCACAAGGGAATCTAGGAATGTTCTTTCCCTCCCCTCCCCTGGCCTTTCTTTCTTTTTTCCTTTTATAACTTCTGAGCAGCCTGACCGCCCCCACCTCCTGCTCTAATCTGGGGGCGGGGGTCCTCACTGGGCCTCATCCACAGCCCCAGTGATCTGGATGCTTTCCTCCCCATCATCCTGGGAACTCCCTGTGCCTCTTACTTACCCCTTCTCAATTTTCCGCACCACCCCATGCCTTCCTCTTTTGTGGTTTGCTCCTTCATTTTGGTGAAACACCATCTCCAGCAACTTCCTGGGAAAAGAGGCAAGAGAGTTTTGAGACTTTGCGTATTTGAAAACGTCTCTCCCCTGCCTTCACAGTGAACGGACAGTTTGGCTGGGTATCTGTAGCATTCTAGTTAGAAATTGTTTTCCCTTAGAATTTTGAAGGCATTTTTTTCTATTGTATTCTAGTTGCCAGTATGGCCTTGGAGAGACCTACCGTCATTCAACTTTTCTGTCTTTTGTATGTGACCCACTTTTTCTCCCTGGAAGCTCGAAATATCTTTTGTCTCCTCTGCCTTAGGTCTTTGTTGTAATAGAGCTGGGTGCTTGGTGACCCCATCCCTTCCGTTCTGGGAGGTGAAGGTTTAATTGCTTTGATAACCATCTCCTTCTAAATTCTCTGATCTCTCTTTCTGGAACTTCAAATAGAAAAATATTTGACCTCCTGGATGATCCTGTAATTTTCTTATCCTTCCTGATATCCTTCCCAAATACTTTTGGGAAGATTTCTTCAACTTTCTCATCCAGCCCTTCTATGGAATGTTAGATGGCTGCTATCATATTTCTAATTTCCAAGAGTTTAAAAAACACTTCCTGAATGTTTATTTTCCTTTTTATACAGCACCGTGTTCCCATTTCATGGGCAAAATAACTTATCTCTCTCTCTCTCTATTCATCATAGTTTTTTGAAGTTTTGTTCTGTTCCTTGCATTGCGTGTCTTTCCCAGACGGCTTTTAATCTGCTTGTTTTAGTTCTCTTTCAACTTAGATGTTTTCCTTAAATATCTGGTGATCCTGGGGCGCCTGGCTGGCTCAGTCAGTTAACCGTCCGACCCTTAATTTCAGCCAGGTCCTGATCTCAGGGTCCTGGGGTTGAGCCCCAGGTCGGGCTCTAGGCTCAGTCGGGAGTCTGCTTAAGGATTCTCGCGCTCTCTCTCACTCTGCCCCTCTCCCTGCTCTCTCTCTCTCTGAAATAAATAATCTTTAAACGAAATCTGGTGATCCTTAAATGTGCGCTTATATCTATGAATTGAAGACACTCAAATGATAACTGGCAGCTCTGTGTATGGGTGGGGCTGGCCTCGCTCGGCTCTACTCCCAGGGTGATCGAGCTCCAACATTGTGGCCTCGTTGCAGGCCTCTCAAATGTCAACACCTGCTCTTGGGGGGGGGGTCAGTTTCCCTGGATCAGAATCTTCAAGTCTCCCACCAGGGAGTATGAGCTTGGCCGGCAGTGCTTCGGCTTCCGGAGCAGAAGTAGGAGGGAGGGGTGTATCCTACACGTCTATTTGTCAACTTCCCTTCATCCCCTGGTTTTTAGTATGATGTCCCTGTTCCCAGCGGTGCCTGCTGTCCCCAGATCCCAAAACTCTCTGGTCCAGTGTCTCTGGAGAGAACCCCTCTCTTTTTCCACTAAGGCCTGACCCCTAGCATTTTGGTGTTTGCACTGAAACCCTCCCACCAAGTTAACCAAAGACTTCCCCTTGCTGAACACAGGTGCTGGAGGGAGCTTCGAGGATGTCGGCACAGTTGATTAACCCCTCCTGCCTGCGACTCTGTCTTCTCTTGACTTCTATGCTGAACTTGTTCTACCCACATCTTTCCCACTCCTCTGGGTTCCTTCCTTGGCCTCTCCATCCCATGTCCATTCCCCTTGAGGCTTCGTCCTCAGCTTTCTGCTCCTGCCTTTCCCTCTCCTCCTCTTCCCTCCAAAGACTGTCCTTCTAATGGCCTATTGTTCTTCCTCTGCTCCGTGCTACTCTGCTGCCTTCGCTCAGGTCCTCCTCAGCAGTCACCCCTTATTATTATCATTATTTGATTGTATTTGTCTCTTGTTTATATTATAGTATTAATTTTTATTATCTTTGTTTATTATTGTTATTACCTCGGAACTGGGTCCCTAGGCCTCCGATACTTCCACTTTCTAATCCAGCTTTTATACTGCAGTCTTCCGTGAACTTTCTAAATTCACATCCGACTGTGTTCCTCTGGTTTATAACCCTTTAATGGACCTCAATTAAATGTATGAAGTCCGGGCTCCCTGGCATCTAACATGCAGATCAGGTTTTGTGACTTGTCATCATCCCACATCTACTCCCAGCTTCATCTCCTCCTGCTGTCCCCTGCCTACTCCTTCACACCCTAGCAAGAGCAAGCTGCCCATAGCTCCCCCACCCCACACCTCATGCCACGGTGGCATTCCTCGGGGCGTGATGCCCTTTCTCCTTGGTTTCCTGATGAACTCCTGTACTTCTTTAAAAACCTAGCTCAGGGGTTGCCCCCTTGGTGAAGCTTCTTTTGAGTCCCCCCACCCCCTTTTCTTAAATTTAAGTAGGCTCTGTGCCCAGCACGGAGCCCAGTATGGGGCTCAAACTCATGACGCTGAGATCAAGACCTGAGCTGAGATCAAGAGTCAGATGCTTCACCAACTGAGCCACCCAGGTGCCCCTTGAGTCTTTCTGAGAGAATTCTTCACACCTTGTCAGTACTGTAATAAAACCGTTGTTGTATGTATAACAAATGCTTGGGAGTTTTTAAATATATTCGTGTGGACAACAAAGCAGGAGATGAAGGCTATCTTGTGTGCACATTTCAGTGTGAATCATGAAGAATTCACATTGATCAAGGTAGGGGGAGGATAACAGGGAGGGTCTAAGCAAGTGTGTATTTCACCCCAGGCTGAAACTCCCTAATTATTGTGAGCTGATTGCGCATGAACGTAAGGTGTTGGTGAGTATAAATATTGGTTTGTTGCAGGCTGTGAAATGTCTTGGCTCTCTGGCCTCCGCAAGGCATCCTGAGAACCTCCATATCCTTAAATAGCAGAAACAGTAGTAGGAATATTCTTCATTCTTCCATACCTTTATTCTTTTGCCTACTGAGGAGTCAAGAAATGGTCCATTCACTCCTTGCTTCATACTGCCCTCTGGTGTCGGCTGCCTTGTCCTGCAGCCCCATTTCCTTCGCTTCATCCCTGGCGGTGCCCAGAGAGGAGCAGGGGCTGGAGGGGCCCCTCCCTGGAAGGAGGTTCTATGAGCCTTGGAGTCGGTTGTGTACATACGACTGCTTCAGGCATTCCTCCGTCCCTTGTGGGTCTTTGAATGGGTTTTCAGAGGGTTTCTGAGTTCCCTGGAATTGGTGTGTGTGAAAACTTATGACTCTCAAAATGTTGTTTACGAATGCTATGGGTTTCAAAAGTTTTCAAAAAAGCTCTAAGCCCCCCCAAAAGTAAAGAACCACGTAACCACTTAGATCCTCCTAGGAACTTTGAGATTGCAGGGAGACATCACCTTAAGAAAAACATTGTCAAAGCACCTATATTGGGGTTACAGTAATTGCACAGAGAAAACACTTCTGTCAGAGACGCTGTATTTGTTGCTTTCCAAGCTTTCTTACTGCAGTTGACCCGGATTACCAAGTGTGAACGAGGGATGCACGCAGGGAAGGTTCTGCCAGTGACGGATAGGGACGGGGACGAGACACGATTGTTTATCATCGGGGTGGAGGGGTGGGGGAAGAGATAAAATGGAAAGGGTTTCACATCCTCTCAAGTTTTCACAACCGATCTCATATACATAGTTGGTAGGTACCTCACAAAAGACACACGCACACGCACAGAGAGAGAGAGAGCGCGCGAGAGAGCTCCCTTTGGTGGCCAGGAGGAGAACTTCATCTCCAGCTCCTAAGAACTAGAATTTCATCACGGAGGTCAATGTCCGTTTTCTCAGACAAAAACACAGAGGGGACAGAAATAAAAATCACAGTTGCACAAACTGTTTCATGCATTTCTTATGAAAATTTCCCTAACTTGTCATTTTAGGGACATTTTATTAAACCACAAAACCACAAAATCCCCAGAGCTTACCTGCAGTGGCCAATCCTGCCTTCAATAACTTGGATATTATGAAACTTATTGATTGATTCCTGTCACTGGCTGTCATTTGACAAAATTAAAAATCATACTTCATTTTTTCTTGATCATTTTTTTAAAGATTTTATTTATTTATGTGACAGAGACAGCCAGCGAGAGAGGGAACACAGCAGGGGAGTGGGAGAGGAAGAAGCAGGCTCCCAGCGGAGGAGCCCGATGTGGGACTCGATCCGGGAACGCTGGGATCACGCCCTGAGCCAAAGGCAGACGCTTAACGACTGCGCTACCCAGGTGCCCCCGATCATTTTTGTTTTTTAAACTTTATTTTATAGATAAAATAAGTGAATCAGGGTAATAGCAATAATAATCTACTAAAAACATAGAATAGTGGTTCCCAAATTTGGGGGGTTTAAGACCCCTTTACACCCATTATTGAGAACCCTACCCACTTTTTAAGTAGGCCATAGCCGTCAATATTTACCTTTTTAGGAATTGAAACTGAGAAAATTTTAAAATATTGATTAATCCATTTAATAATTATAATAATAACCCACCTTACATGTTAATATAAATAAAATATTTTAATAAATATGTTATAAATCATTTAAACAAAAATAATATAAATAAAATGGATTATCATTATTTGTTTTAAATAAATGTTTTATAATAAAATTATGATAACTAATAAGAGTGACGTTATTTTGCATTTTTTATAAATCCTTTCAGTGTTTGGCTTTAACAGAAGATGTTGCATTCTCATATCTGCTTCTCAGCCAATCTGTTATAATGTTTTGGTTGAAGTACATAAAAATACCCACCCTTACACAGATGTGTAGTTAGAAAGGAGAGGAGTATTTTAATAGCCTTTTCAGAGAATTGTGGAGAATCTTCTATATTAAAACTCACCAGGGGCGCCTGGGTGGTGCAGTCGCTTAAGTGTCTGACTCTTGGTTTTGGCTCTAGTCCTGGTCTCCGGGTCCTGGGATCGAACCCCAAGACAGGGTCTGCGCTCAGCGCCAGATATGCTTGGGTTTCTCTCTCTCTCTCTGCCCCTCCCCACTGTGCGTCCTCTCTAAAATAAATAGATGAATCTCACCAAAAGGGAGTTTTTTTTAAAGGTTAGCTACCATGTGGAATCTGAAACCAGAATGAAGTTTTCATAGTCTGTTACATTGAAATCCAATGTTTTATGTAGCAGTTTAAGAAATTTTTAAAAAAATTTTTTTAAATTCTAATTTTATTCTTTAAAAGATATTTTATTTATTTATTTGACAGAGAGAGAGGCAGCGAGAGAGGGAACACAAGCAGAGGGAGTGGGAGAGGGAGAAGCGGACTTCCTGCTGAGCAGGGGGCCTGATGCCCGGCTTGATCCCAGGACCCTGGGATCATGACCTGAGCCCAAGGCAGACACTTCACCGACTTAGCCACCCAGGCGGCCCAACCATAGTTTTTCAATTAGTTGTTCTACCAAGTCAAGATGGCACGCCATGAACATAGCAGCCAGCAGTGCTGCTTTCCCTCCCACTTTGGAAGATACTGACGAGCCCGGTGTAGGCTAACCATGTCTAATAGGAGACAATGGACACCTTCTCCCGTTTCACCTTAAGTAAAGCTGGCTTTCCGCCAGGGAACAGAGGGTGGGGAAGCACACAGGGATCACTGGTGCCGCTGGTTTGGGGCTACTGCCTGATTCCTGCTTTGGCCTCAGCAGCTTTTGCCACCAGTGCCTTTGCACCATTAGGAGAAGTGATGCGCGGCCAAGAGTCAGCAGAGAGAGGCGCTGCCCCGACAAGCACAGGGCGGCCCGCGATGGGGAGGGGGTAGTCCGTCCTGTACGGCCCGCCATCACCTCCGCCTCCTGCTCTGGCTGGGAGAACGAATTTCACTCTGACTCCCGCCCCACCCCCAGCTGGGATCTCTACCTCTGCTCCAGTGGTTTCCAGCTGGGTGTTCCTGCTGTTTCCCCTGCTGGGCCGGCAGCGAGCAACCGGAGGGCCGGCCGGGCTCTGGGTAAGCAAGCCTCCTGTGGGTGACTCTGCCGAGGAGAGAGATGGGTGGAGTTGCCACCTGACATTTGGCTGGGAACCTGCACTGGAAAGGACACAAAAGGGGGCATCCTCTCCCTTGCACAGAGAGGGGCACAGCAGCTTTCCCACCTCTCTGCCCCATGTGAAAAGCGGCCGGCGGGGGGTGGGGGGGCACGGAAACTCCGCCCTCAGAAGGAGGTTTACCCAGCCTTGGGGTTTTAGAGAGGTTGTTTCATCTTGGCTCAGGTCTTTTTTTTTTTTTTTTTTTTTTTAAGATTTTATTTATCTGGGAGAGGGAGAGAGCAGGAGTGGGGGGAGGGGCAGAGGGAGAAGGAGAAGCAGATTCTCCACTGAGCCTGGAGCCTGATGTGGGGCTCGATTCCAGGACCCTGGGATCATGACCTGAGCCGAAGGCAGAGTCTTAACCCACTGAGCCACCCAGGCGCTCCCTGGTGGGGGTCTTAAAGGCACTTCATTGGAACCTCTGATCGGGAAGGCCCCTTCCTGGCCGATTCCTCCCCAAGATTCCCGAGACACAGTCATGGCGTGGGGGCAGGTGTGAGGGAGGGTGAAGAAGGAGGGCTGGAGTGTGCAGAGGGGGGTTTAGAGTGAATGGAGAGGGGAGAAGGAAGCTGGCCGGGCCCTAGGTGTTTGCCAGGCTTCAAGGCAGGGCCCTTTGTCTGTGTTGGCGTCTCTTCCCCTGGCGTTCCTGGCCCCAGCCTGGACATGGGGTGGGGAGGTGGTCAGAGTCCAGGGTGACCTCTGAGAGGCTAAGTTTACCATCAACAAAGGCCCAGCTGTCCAGCTGTTGTTTCTATGTGTGTCCCATTGTTGGAGGGGAGAGTGGTTCATCACCTATGTCAAGGTCAGTAACTGCCTGTGGCTGCTTCTCCCAGGGGGAGGGTGCCCAGACCTCTGGGTGCCAAGAACTTGAACAAGATAGCTTCCCAGACAGCCCCTTCCCTGCACCCTTAGCCATGAGCACCCCACCTTATTTCAGGACCCCGGGGAACAAGCAAGGATTCTCCTGAGCCCTGAGGGCCAATTTCCTGCACTGTCTTTGGTCAGAACGGTTCTCTCTGTGTTGTCCATTTGTCCATTCATTTATTCAATGAGCATTTATTGAGCACCTACTATGTGCCAAGCACTGTGCTGGGCGCTGAGGATGCAAAAATGAGTAAGACATGGTGTCAACACTCAAGTTTGTCCAGAGTAGGTGGGTTAAATGCAGGGAAAGAGGGACACATGGGGCTGTGGAGCCTGGACGAGGGCTCCTAATGCAGTCTGGGGTGGTCTGGGAAGGCGTCCTGGAGGAGTCAGTGTGCTGCTGAGATTTGGAGGAGGGTAAGTGCAGGCTTGGGGTGGGGTGAGAGAGAAAGGCCTTCTGAGAAGCCTTTGCTGCTGCAGGAGCTTTGAGCAATTCCGTGTGGCCGGAGCTAAGGGAGTGTGGAAGCCAGGGAAGCTTTGAGAGTGAGATCCCAAAGGGCGTGTAACTTCATTACGGGGTTTGCGTTTCATCCTGAGGCCACTGATGGAAGAAACGGGAAAGTGACATGACTGTGTCCTCATTTTAGGAAGACGGTTCAGGCAGCAGGAGGATGCTGGAGGGGCTGCAAGCTAAGCTGGCCACACGTGGTGGCCCAAGACAACAGAGCAGTTCGGAGACCCCCGAGCAGGGAGCAGGACCGAACTCGGGGCTCCACTGATCATGGGGAGTGGGGGAGGAGGGGAATGGTGCCTGTGCCATTTCCTGTGATGTGTAGAACAGAAGGAGATGTGGGGTTTGGGGTGGGACCCAGGAGTGAGGAGGGGCTTGCTGATGGCTGAGCATGCAAGACAAACAGGCAGCCGTGCCCCCCGGTCGGATGCTGGGGGGTGGCCCCGGCAGAAGACACAGATTTGGCACCAGGGAAGGACAGCAGGCTGGGATTCTGTCCCCACTGACTCACCGTCCCCTCTTAGCCCTGAGACGAAGTTCAGCCCACTGACAAGAAAATAATATCTTCTGCAGCCTGGGAAGAAGGAATAGAGGCAAAGCATTGCGACAGGACCAGGACACAGGAAACCCGTGTCCAGGTGCCCAACCCTGGCTGCCAGGCCCCGGCGGGGGTGGGGGCAGGGTCCGAGGCTCACTGTGGTATATCCAGGGCCTGGGTCAGTGCCTGGGACCCAGGGCGCCTCCATCATGAATGCCCGGATGAAGGGATGGCAGCTGTGTGGGGACCTCCACAGTCCCCTGGGTCTGGAGCTTGGGGGGGAGGAGGGGGACGGCAGGAGGGGGGCAGGGCGGTTCTGGGCTGGGTGTTGCTGGCTGTGCTGAGGGGTGGCGCTGGTTGAAGTCAAGCCATTGACCCAAAGGGTTGTGTCTGTCCACGATGGACGCCTTTTCTAATCAGTATAACGGTAGTAGTCCCTCAGGTCTCTAGACCGGCGGTATTCGCACCACCTGAAAACTTGTTAGATGTGCACCTTCCAGGCTCTATGGACACTCTGGGGGTGGGGCCCGGAGTCTGTGCTTCACCACGCCCTGCAGGGGATGTGGATGCGCTCACTATAAAGGCTGAAAACCCCGGGGCTAGCAGAGGCCTGCTCTTGTGACACTGCCCGGCGCCTGAGCCCCATCTCCTGTCCCACTCCGGCTCCGCAGACAGCTCTCTCAGCGGGAAGGGAAAACCGTACCTGGAGAGAGGTGGTGCAATGCCTAGAACCAGCTGAGCTGCGTGGACAGGAAGTCCTGTGCAGGAGAGGGGTGTGGAGTCTGGGAAGGCCTCCTGGAGGCGGTGGCTTCCAGCAGGGACTCCATCAACTGACTGAACGCAGAAGACAGTAGCGTTTCTGCTTCAGAAGACTGCAAGCTCAAAGACATAGAAGGGGAAAGTCAGGGAGTTTGGGTGGGAGGCAGGAGTGGACTCACGTGGCTAGGACAGAGGGGCAGGAAAGCTGGGAACTGGGCAGGAGGGGCCTGGCTGGAGACAGAGCTGGGGGAGGGGGAGGGGGAGGGGGAGGGGGAGGTGGAATTGGGGGAGAGACACAGTGAGCTGGCTTCCTGGTTCCAGCCTTGCCTACGGCTCACATACCACTTTGAAAAGAATTTGTTTCTAGAGTGGGGTCCACCCCTGGTTTGCCAGCTCACTCTCCACCTCTGTACCCCGCATCCCCTCCCTACCCCACAGAGTTGGCCCCAAACGCCACCTGCTTATTATGGGACTTCTGGAGAAGCAGCCTGGTTTTCAGGGACCTGTCGAGGCTCTTGGCTGCGAGGGCTCCACTGGCAGCATACAGGAAGTCTGGGGTGGGAGTGGGGTGGTCTTTGGTCCCCCTCCTCCATCATAGCACCGGGCTGATAGGGGAACCGTGCAGATGGGCCGAGAAGGACTCAGGGTGGGTAATGCTGAGCTGGAGGAGAAGGGTGCTCAAGGGAGGACACAAGAGGTTTGGGCAGGGTGTGGGAGGGAGTCAGGGCTGTGGGAAGGTGGTGGGGAGGGTGCAGAGCTTTGAAGGAGGGGTGTGAGAGATGCCTGCTGTTGAGGTCCGCCCCCTCTCTGCCCAGGGCTGGAGACTGCTGGGGCTTTCCCCGATATGCCTCTCCCCAGCGTCCAGCCTGCCCAACGGTGCTCCCATCATCGGCCCCAGCCAGGCCTCCCTGGAGGGGAGGAAAGGGCCTCCCTTAATGGTACTCCAGCACTGACAACACTGGCTAACACCATCTGTGGCTACACAGCCGAGCCTCTTACAGGCAGGTAGGTAGAGAATAGCTAATCAAAGCTCACTTACAGTTTTTAACATTGGAACGAAGTACACGGGGCTTGGGGCCCCAAGGCTGGTCCATTCCAAATTCCTGGTAGGAGCCATCATGCTGGCTGAAGATACGCAGGGCCCCGTATTTACTGAGCACCTGCTCTGGGCCGTATGGCAGGGACAGGGCTGGTTAAGGAGCACAGAGACCTGGGTGCTGGTCTCACCTCTGACTCTTCCTTCCTATGGGATCTTGGGTGAGTTGCTTCATCATTCTGAGCCCCCAATTTCCTCGTCGGTAAAATGGGGTTAATGATAGTACCTATCTCAGAATATTACCTTGAGGCTTCGATGAGAATATTCTCAGAGCTAACGTCTGTCAAGCATTTGCTTTGTGCCAGATATTCGCAAAGCCCTCCAGACACATTGCCTCACTTGGGCCTCACAGCAGCCCTCTGAGGTAAGCGCCATTATTATCCCATTTTACAGAAGGATGAAATTGCTGAGGTTACACTAGTGAGTATTACTAGTGAGTCGTGTGTCGATTCCCCAGACTGGGCCATGTCTCTCATGCCACAGGCTTTAGTGGTGAGGCTAGGTTGTGGCAGAAAATTGGAGGGTGATTACTTTTGGTTCCTTGTTCCTTCTGCTCTGGCCTCCTCAGCCCACAGCTCTGCTTCCTCTCAGAACTCAGCTCCTGGAAGCCTGGCCCTGGATCAACGGATGGGCTTGAGATAGGGTGGGTGGAGGAGGCCGAGAGGGGACTGGCTGCCACTGAGGTGATGGCCCAAGTGGTGTGGGGGAGGGTGTGTGGGGGCAGGGCTGCCTGGAAGGCAGGCTGAGCCTCGTCACTTGCTAATTTGGGCTCCTCTGCTTCCCAGACAATGCCAGGGCAGTCGGGTTGACAGGTGTCGCCACTGAGGGGACAGGGCCCTGACTCCACAACCCACGGCCTTACAAGGCTTAGCTCCTCTGGCTGGACACTTCCTTCCTTGCCCTGTGGCCTCCCAAGCCCTGGGACATTGGGAGCCATGGGACCAGGGGTTGGAAACCTCTCCAGGTTTTCTCCCATCACCTCATCTACCCTGAATTGTTCCCTCTTCCTGGATTGGCCCCTTTTTTCCTGGATCTGGCGAGTCCTGGTTCTCATTCCTTCTCCTCCAGCAATTGTTGCATCTGTTTTTCATTGAGCTGGGAAGTCTTGGGAGATCTGAGAGGGCATGGACCACATGGGCCCAGGTCAAGGCTGCCTCAGACTCTCCCTGAACTTCAAAAGAGGCTAAGGGTGGCTCAGTCGGTTGAGTGCTGCCTTCGGCTCGGGTCATGATCCCAGGGCTCTGGGATCCTGTTCACAAAATGGATCACAAGAGGGCAAGTGCAACCTCACACGAAAGAGGAGAGAGCCAGAAGATGAAGGTTCTAGTAGGTTAGGGCTTGGGCGGCCAGGTGCAGCCGAGGGGATTATTCTGCTCACGTGGACCTCAGAGCATGCCAGGCCGGCCACGGGAGCCACATAGCTGTGGGGTGCTGCTTTCCAGTGCACGTTGAGGGCAGCTGTGGGCCCCTGGTGACTAACTGAGGGGCTGAAAGGCGGGGCCAGGGCTATAGGAGAGTTAAAGGAGAAATGGTAAGGTGAGAACTGGGGTATAGTCAAGGGGACGGAGTGCCGGGCTGGCCATCAGGAGACCTGGTCCACTCACCGTGCGGCCCTTTCTCTCTGGGCCTCTGTTTCCTCAAGGGCACAGTGACCGCACTGGACAGTGTTCCTGCTCTGACAGCCTGTGATTCTCTGGGCAAGTTCAGAGCTGCCCCAGGAAGGCCAGGCCCTGGTGGGCTGGATGCTGGCCAGGGATGTGTGAGGGTCTGCTCCGGGCTGTCGGGCTCCAGGGACGTGGGACCTGGGCTGGTGCTTCTCACTGAGTGCCCCCAGGCCCACCATTTTTCTGGCTGGCCCCGAGCACAGCCTGAACCATGAAGTCCTGGGCTCGTGAATGTCCAGGACATTACAGAGTATATTAGTGTCTTGCTCTAACAAATTGCCACAATGATTCAAAAGAACACAAGTTTATCATCTCACAGATCTGGAGGGCGGAAGTCCACAATCAGTCTCACTGGTCCAGCAGACAAGGTGTCGGCAGGCCGGTTTCCCCTCTCGAGGCTCTGAGGGGAGAATCCGTTTCCTTGACTTTTCCGGCTTTTAGAGGCTGCCTGCATTCCTTGGCTCAAGGCCACATCCTCTGTCTTCCAAGCCAGCAGCATTATAGCATCTTCTCTCCTCTTTTGATCTTTCTTCCTTTATCAGGCGTCCTACTACCGACCCTGATGCTATTGCCTCAGTCTGATAAGGACCCACGCGATTAGACGTGATTAGACCCACGTGGATAATCCAGGATAATTCTCCAACTCAAGTTCTTTCATTTCATCAGATCTGCGAAGTACTTTTTGCCACGTAAGGTAACATATTCACATTTCGTTCATTGGGACATGGGCCATTTTGGGGGGCCATCACTCAGCCTACCACAGGGAGCTCTGCCCGGGGGTCTTACGGGGCCATGAGGACTGTTTCTGGCTCTGTGTCTGGGGAGGGCCCCCCTGGCCTGGTGGGTGTCTGGCAGACACAGCGTCAGAGCTCCCAGGACAGCAGCTCCTGCTCCACAGGCAGAAGGGGAGGTGGGCAGCTAAGCACGGAGCAGGGGGAGCGAGGAGGCAGGAGAAAAGCTGCAGAAGCACACTGGCCCGGGCAGAGAGTGGGGTCCGGGGCCGATGCCCTCCAGCCGTGGCCCCTCAGCTGGGTGTGGGCAGCTTCCCGCCAGGGATCGCCAGCCTTGCAGGCAGACCCTGGAGACCTCTTCTTCTGGACTGGTCCACACGAGAAGCAAGACTGGAGCAGGGGCAAGGACCACAGGGCGTAACAGTCCCATTTTTGAAGGCCCCTTGGGAACAGACAGCAGGAAAGAGGCTGACAGGTTGGGGTGGGTGAGAGGGTGGAGAGCTGGACCACATGGTGTGGAGGGATGGTGTCGATGGGGCCTGGGATGAGGGATCGTAGCCCCACTCCGTCCCATCAGGGACTGAGCTTGGCTAACACCCCAAGGCCCTCAGAGTCCGTGATTCATTGTGGTCCCCGCTGGCCCTCATTTGTTCTTCCGTTTGTCAATGTTTGTTTTGCTTCTCCCTTCCAAAAAGCAGAATAATCCAGATAATTCATTTTTTTGGTGCATCTTAACTTCTCGTAAGAAAGTTCTTGTATAAATGACAAACAGGACAAGCCAGTGCAGTGAACTCCGATAGACTCATCCCAGCCTTCGCAGCCCTTCTCTGACCTCCCGCTGCTCCTTGGTGGATGCCTGTCCTTGCTGTCCGTCCTAGCCCCTCCACCCAGAATCCTATACCTCCGAGCCCTACAACTGTTCCTTCTCCCTGGCAGCCCTCCAGCATGGGGGCGTTCCCAAATCGACCTGAGCAGAACCAAATTGGAGCAGCCTCTGCTGGACACCAGAATGGCTCTCTCCAGAGGGCAGGGCCTTTCACCCCCCTGTAGGCGCTGTGGGTGTGTCTCCTTAGGACACCCCTGCCCACCAGCTCTCTCTCCCACCAAACAGGCAGCGTGGAAGAGCTCCTTAACCTCCTGCTGCTTGGGAGGCTTCTGGCTGGCCTCCAAGAGGGGTCAGTAGCCTGCTTGTCCTGTCCCCGCCTGGGATCCTGGCCCAGGAGATGACCGACGATAATAGCCCCAGGATTAACATAGCAGGCATTGTCTTTCTCTGACTATAGGGTGGTATTATGTGTTCATCACTGTCCTAAAAATACCCATCAACAGGTGCAGCCTGCGCGGCACCAGCCCCCTGGATTCTGCTGGAGATAGAGGGTAGGGCAGGGGAGAAGGTGAGTTCATCTCGCTGAGTTCCAGGCATGGGATGTGGGGTGCCTTGATTCCCGGAAACCCACTTGGAGGGGGTTGCAGAGCGTCCACAGGCCCCCAGAATTCTGTGTGCATAAAGGTGGCGTCACCTCAGCTCATCCCCAGGAACGCGCACTAGAGTCGCCCTGCCGCGCTGTTGACGTCACCCCCAAGCCCAGGCATCCTCGTAGGGCACGTGTACCAGAGCCTCACGAGAGCCCCCAAATCCAGGCTTTAGCCCTCTTAGGCTTCTGGAGCATGGGCTCAGGAGCCTGATTTCCACATTTCCTTGTGAGAGATGTAGGTCAGCAAGGCAGCTGCCCTGCCCCCAGCCCCTGCTGGGCCCCCCAGGCCCCCTAGGCCTCCCGGTGCCCCCCACCAGAGCCCCTGGCTCTGCCCTGGGCCCATCGCTGCTCCGTGTCTCATCTGGTCTGGCTGCTCATTCGTTCCCTTAGGCTTGCGTGCCCCTAGGCGGGTGCTGGTTGGACTCGGGCGGTGGCCTCTGTGTGCCCAGGATCCGTGTTGTACCCCCCGAGCCTGTACACAGGGGCCCTCAGGGCGTGCCTGTGGGGGTGCTGCAGTGTGTGTCTGCTCTGTGAGGGGCGTGTGTGTGGTGGGAGGGGGTGGGAGGAGGGGCAGCAGGTCTGTGCTATTTTTACTGGCCAGTTGCTGCGGCCCATAGTTTTCATAGCCTCGCCTCTGCCTGCCCCTCACAGTCTGCGGTCCAGGCGAGACACAGGCCAGCCCAACTCACAGAGACTGAACGAGGTAAGCGCCTGCAGCCCAGGACTTCGGATCTAGGTTGAGCCCAGAGAGGGAAACTGGGGCTTGAGTTAGAGGAGACAGCCAGGGCTTGGAGATGGAAGAAGACCTATGCCATGCATGGCCTGTACGTTTGGGTTTGCTGGTGGAACAGTCCTAAAATGCTCCCCCCCGCGCTTTATCCTGTGGAATGACCTCTCTCCTGCAAAACTGTTATTGGAAGTAAAAATCCCCCCTGCCCCTTTTCAGGCTAAGAGCCAGGAGCGGAATTTCCCACAAGGTGGCTCAAGGGGCCCCGGGGTAGAGCCTGGCGGACTGTGTTATACAGCAGACTGCCCAGCAGGTCCCGGAGGGAGAGGGCTTCTAGAGGAAGGGGGTGGCATTGGGAACCAGAAAGCGGGGGAGGGGGCGGCCGAGCTGCATTTGGAAGTTCAGGAAGAGCCTGGTGAGCAATTAAAGGGGGCGATACCTGCAGCAGAGGACAAAGAGGGTGCTCTGGTGGGGGGGACTCTGGGGGAGCCTAGAAGACCGGCCCCCAGCCCCTGAGGACTGAGGAAAGCATCTTGCCCCTTTGTTCTTTGTCTTCGAGGGACGTGCTTGGCTCCCCTTACCCACCCATCTGTAGAGCCGGACAAGAGCAGACGAGGGCACACTGCCAACCCCGCTGTCCACCGCTCGTGGCTCTGAGGAGTAGAAAGTAGTCGGTGGGGGACCTCTAGAGGGAAGGCTGACGGTGACAGCATTTGGGGTTGGGGCAGGAGAGTCTGTGAAGGCAAAACGGGGGGCACCTTCTATATTGGGAGCCATGGCTGGGGGTGGGGGGGGGGGCTAAAGGCAGCACCAGCCCTGGGCTTGGGAGACTGTCCCACAGCGGTTCTGAGGTTAGGCTTTCCTGCTAAGAGCTCAGGATGGGGGTGTGGGAGCACAAGGCTTGCTAATGATCAAAGAGGACTGGGATGTCCTTGAACTGGGGTCCAAGGTCAGGAGGTGGGGAGCAGAGGGAAGAATATGAGCCTAACCAGAAATCTGTGTCCCTGATTATCAGGTGTGCAAAAAGATCAGTTTCTGTCCCTATAGACAGACGGATACACACACACACACACACACACACACACACACACACACACACACACGCTCATACGCTCAGCCTCAGTCCTCTAGTCTCGTTGTTATTCCCAGTCCACCCCACAGGGCCTCGGGGAAGGGAAAGCCCAGCTCTGAGTCAACCCCTGGCCATCCTTCGCTCCCTCCCTCCAGTGGTGGATTTTCTAATTATCTCCCCACTTGTTACTTGTGGGGGAGATGGAATGCCGGCCCTCCAACCTCGCATTTGCTGCTATCTGCATCCTGACTTCTTATCAGGTTTCTGCTTGTCTTCCATAGGACCTGTCAAGGGGTCCCATCTGGTGGGTATCAGAGCACAGGCTGGGGACCCCTGGGCCTGGCATTTGTCAGGGGGCAAGCTGGGGGGCAGGCCCTGGAGCTTGGCAGGAGGCCTAGCCTGGCCTGGGCCAGTAAGGCCCCATGCTGGTGACAGTGGGCTCTCTGAGGGAGGCGTGAACATGGCCAAATGCCCACCAAGGGTAAGGCACATCCCCCTCAGCTGAGACCTGCTGCCCCCTGGGGATTGGCATTACAGCAGATCAGGCATGATGACCTGGAGGTGTTTCTTCACCAGCTAGTGTTTCTTTTTGGACTTCCTTGCTAGTCTTCAGAGGAGTGGAGCCCTCAGAATAAACAGCTGGTGATAAAATCTAATTTCAGCCAAATATCTGGGGAATTTATGGATTGGATCCTACCTCTGCCTCTGGGCCCCTAGGGTGACAGCTGAGACTCTGGGGTCACACTCCCTTTCCCCTCCTCCACCCCAGACCTCACCCTCCCCAGGCGGCAGAGGCCGAGGTGGGAGGCCCAGAGGGCTTTCTGACAGTGGGGGGAAATTCAGGACAGGTGGCAGAGCCCCACTCATGGGCTGGGGAGGAGGCTTCACAGGCACACAGGGAAAGGAGAGAGTTAAGGCAGAGGCAGGAGGTGGTTCTGGAATGAAAGGACCGGTAGCCACTTTACAAGAGTCCTTTAGATTCTGCCCTCCCCCGTACCAAACCAGGTTCCTAGACCCAATTCAAACTCCTGATCCTTCGTTCCGTGACCCCCTGCCCCCGGCAGCACATACACAGTGGTCCTCCCCATCCTTCACTTCACAGCCCAGCTCTGGATTCCCGTCCTGCCTCACACCCGTACTTCCGCCAGAGTTGTCCTCCTCCCCCTGAGCTTTGCACAATCCCCACCCTCTATTAGAACGCTCTTTGTTCAGGCCCAGGCAAGATGGTGAGTCAGGTCTGGCTTTGGAGTACTCCCCTGTGTCACCTCAAGGACCCCCTTCTTGGCCTGGGTCCCCCAACTGTTGGGACTAAAGGGAGCCCCAGGACAACCCAGTTAGGGGGCTTCAAACTGTGCTCCACAGCCCGGGGTCCTCACAGAGGCCCACGGGGCTCCTATGTACCCCGTTCAGCCTGTGCTGTTTGCCCTTATTGGTTGAATTTGTTTTGCTTCCAAGTAAAATTTGGTTTGAACAAAGGGTTTAAGAGCTTTTTTAAGTGGATGACAATTTATCTGACCCTGAGTTTTGCAGAGAGGAAAACCGGCCTGGAGAGGGTCAGGATAGAGATGAGAGTAGAAGGCTGGATTTGCCCGGCCGGCTGGCTTAAGGCCCTTGGTGCCGGGCCTCCTCACCGCCCCACCCCAGGGCTGCCGGTCACACTGCCGTCTGTGGGAACGGCACCCCCAGGCACAAGAACATGGCCCAGCGTGGGAATAGCGCCCCCTGCAGTTGTGCCATATGGCACTTACCTACGTTCCATCTTCGCTCTGCGCTACTCCCCTTTCAGGTTCTCCCTCTCTGAGAACTTCGGTGACCACCCTCATCCACAGGACAGCTCTAAACTCCGCTAGTTGTGGGGGGCCCCAGGACCTCGCTTTTCCATTTTTAAAGAATTTTTAAAGATTTTATTTATTTATTTGTCAGAGAAAGAGAGAGTGAGCACAAGCAGGGGGAGCGACTGGCAGAGGGAGAAGCAGGCTCTCCAGTGAGCAAGGAGCCCGATGCGGGGCTTTATCCCAGGACCCCGGGATCGTGACCTGAGCTGAAGGCAGATGCTTAACCGAGACACCCAGGCAGCCCATGACCTCATTTTTCAAATAGATGTCTATGGATTCCTTTCTGTTGCCCATGAGGATTGGCAAACTTGGCTGGAAAGGGCTTGATAGTAAATATTTTAGGCTTTGCAGGTAGCATAGTGTCATGCCACCTGTTCTTTATTTTACAACCCTTTAAGCAACAAAAGGCTGGGGGCCAGATTTGGCCTGGGGGCTGTAGTTTGCAGATCCCCACCCTACATGCCTGTCCAACAGAGCCAGTACGGTTCTTATCTTGTTTTTTGCTTTTCTAAGATTTCTCTCTCTTGTGAGCGAATGAGTGAATAAATGAGTGAATGAATGAATGAGTGAATGGATGAGAAAAAGAAACAATCAATGGACAGATACGTATCCCATCCTGACCTGTTGGAATCCATTCTGTCTGATTTCTTCTTCCTGTTGTCCGGCTCTCCCAGGCTGGGCAGCTGGGTTGGGAGGTGGGAGTTACAGCTTTCCCATACTGATGATTGCTTTATGCCCCACAGGTGCTGCCCCCCGACCACCACCATGCCTGAAGTGTAAGTAGCCCCACCCCCTTCTCGGGCTCCAAGAAATCCGTTTGTTACAGATTCAGCCCCATAGGGGAGGCACCACCTCTTCAAACCCTGAAGCAGTTCCCCAGGAGGTCAGGCTATAACACAGGAACAGCCCTGAGGACCTAGGTCCCCTGTGTCACCCTGTGTCCTCCTGGCCTTTGAACAGTACTCATGCTCCAGGTTGCCTGGGGAAGACCTTTGCAGCCTCCTGCAGAGTTTGTCTCTACCGAGGTCAGATGAACTGCGTGTGCTGGGCCATGATTTGACTTTGGCCCAACAGATGACCAGAACTTTGGGAATTCGCCCACAAGGCCAGGGATGGAAGCTTTCACATGCCGCAACCCTATGTGGAGGCTTCCCTGCACCCCCCCCCGACTCCTCCCCAACTTACAATGGCTAGCATCTCCCAGCAAGAACTCCAGTAGCCCAAAGGGCCATTGGATTTTTACTCTGTTCTGTTGGGACCCTTGAGCTGCTCCCCCTGCCTGATGCCTGATTGCCTTCCTGTGTAATTGTCACCACTCCGCCCCTGCTCCAGCTCGTCCACGTGGCTCTGCTGTTGGATATGTCATATGAATTGTTCACATTTTGTCTTTTGCTCTCTCCTCCTGTCCTTCCTGTGATGGATGCCTGAAGCGAGGTAAGTGCGATTTGGGGTATCTCACCCATTCTTGCTCACTTGTCCAGCCCAGAGGGACCATCCCGTTCTTTGCAGAGTCAGTCCAGTGCAAAGCCATATTTGAAGAGTAGCAAGGAATCATCATTGGGTTATTCTACCCCTGCCCAATGACCGAGCATTGAGAGAGGAGCAAGGAGGTGTCCTTACACTCCCCTCAGGTCTTAGATAACTTTGACCCTGAAACAGTCCAGATTTATTCAGGCTACTGAGAACACAGCCTGTGTCCAGTGCAGGTTGGGAACTGCAGGGATCGCGCTATGAACTGGCAAGGGTGGGACTTAGCAGCACTGATGGGGGGACATTTGGCATGGAGGTTTTCAAGGAGAATCACGCGCACCCTTTTTCAATAGCCATATGAATTTCTCAGTGTTGCTGAGGCTCATATTAAAATGAGTCGCCATTGATCGATGGTCAAACGAGGTAGCCTATAAGCTCACCTAATGGTGGGGAAACAACATTGCAATGAAACATTTGCCAGGGGTACACGACAGGGTGTAAACTGTGAGTGGTCATGATGATAGCAACAGGGCATTTCTCCCACAAGCACACTAACCTGAAATGTAGCCCAAACCTTGCTTTGGGAGAGGAAAGGACAAACAAGCCACTGGGAACAGTCAGATTAGAAGTCACACATACCATGCATAAAATAGGAAGCCCATTCATCTTCCCCCCTTTTCTCCCTTAAAGCCTGCTCACTTCTGCTTTACACACTAGAATAGCAAAGCGGAGCTCCGCTCTCCGGCACACAGTGGAGTTCCAGGAGATAGCTGCTCTCTGGCAGCAGCCCGGGTTGACAACCTACGGTCAGGAAGAGGTCCAAGTGCTCAGAAGGCATCACAGCCTCATTGGTTAGGGGTTGAATAGCCCTCCTTGCCGTCACCTCCCCTGGGGGGAGCGCTGCTGCAAGCTAAGCCTTGTTGGAACATGTCTAGTTGGCAGGAATATATCAAGTATTTTTAATAAGAAGAGAAAACAATGTTTTTATACCTGAGAAAGATTAATAGGATGTTGACATTACAAAAAGTTGTGATGTCGAAAAAGACATACTTCTCGATGTATGAATTTCACAGCTTGTTTCTGCACGTGACGGATCCTCAAGGTCTTGGTACATTACTGAGCAGAGCGCTAAGCAGGTGCACCTGTTTCATGCTTTTCAAAGGATTTGCACGTCCATGACGTCATTCTGTCTGTAATCACTCTGTGAACTGAGGAAGGTGGGTCTCAGCATCCTTATTTACAGATGAGGAAGAAGGTGCCCACAGAGGTCATGTGACTCACACAGGATCCCACCAGCACTAGAACCAGGATTGAAAGTGAGGGCTTCAGCCTCTAGGCCAAGGTCAAGGTCGCTGAGTACAGCATTCCTTGAATTTGAGGGGTTAAATCACAAAGATGAGGGGCCTTTTAAGGGCCCCTATAGCGAGGATTCTGTGGAATCATGGTGAACCTGGCAGGCACGCATGCTGGCCTAGACCAGATTTCCTGTTCTGCAGCCTCTAGCCTCACCACCTGCCTCTTCTCTTCTCACCTTCAGAGAAAGCCCAAGATTACGGCCTCCCGCAAACTCTTGTTGAAGGTGAGGCTTTGTGCAGGCTCTGGGGGGACATCCAGTGGGAGACAGAGGAGATGAGGTGCAGACTCTGTGGGGGTGTGGAGGGCTGGGGGAGGGTGAAGAGGAAGGAGGCCAAAGTGAGGATGATGAGGTGGGAGGCCGGCCATTGCCTGGAGCCAGGTGGTCAGTGGGTGGAAACCTGAAACTAGGGAGACCTGGCTCCTGCCCAGGTTCCTGAGGGGAGGCAGTGACCAGCTTCACGGTGGGAATCCACTAGTGGCGGCCAGAGGGCCTTGCTTTATTCTGGCAAGAGTTTCTCTCTTTGGAGCTCTGTAGGCCAAAACAGACCAGAAGTGGGTACAAGGAAGACTGTGGGGAAAACAGCTCCAGGGTCCGAGAGACGCTGTGTGTGGTGGCTCAGGGTTTGTTCTCACCTGGCCCTGCCTGTAGGTAGCGCGCACACCTGCAGGCCTCGGGACCACCTGCAGGCCTCGGGACCCGTCTCATTCACACACCCCCAGGGCTGCCTGGTGGGGGCCCTGACCAGTACGAGAGGGCATGTTGCTTGTAGGGCCAGAGGCAAGAGCCGGTTCTAGCCTGGGGTTCTCCTTCCCCTCATGACCTGATGCTGGGCGGGGAACACGAGGGTCCCGGGCCCCTGGCTCAGCAGGCTCTGTCCTGTCCAGAGTCTGATGCTGGCCAAGGCCAAGGAGTGCTGGGAGCAGGAGAACGAGGAGCGGGAGGCGGAGAAGGCCCGCTACCTGGCCGAGCGCATCCCCTCACTGCAGACCCGCGGCCTGTCCCTCAGTGCCCTGCAGGTGAGTCTGCGGGGCTGACCCTGGGGCCCAGGTGGCAGGAGCCCGCACTAACACTGGAGGCTCCAGGCTCCATTCATTTACAAGGGGCTCTTCCCTTACAGGGTCTCATGGGAGGTGGTAGTGGTGGATCCCAGTTCACAAGTGCAGGGAGGGAGCCTCAGGACCTGTCCTTCCCTACAAATAGGTTTTTAATGTTTGAAAAACACGGATAACTGTTTAAATGCCAGCAACTGCAGACAAAAGAGACCAAAAGGAAATATACCAGAAAATCACCAAAGGTCACCTCCCACTGGAGGCATCACTTGTTATCTGTAGTTTATTCTTTTTGTTTAATATGTAGCTTTCAAATTTTCTACAATTCATTGATATTATTTTTATTGTAAGAAAACTTTTTTAAGAAAACAATTACATTCAGAAAGGAGAACAAAAGGCTTACGCAGGGAGCTGTCAGCAGCCTGGAACCTCAGAGGGAAGGGGTGTATCAGTTCCTTTCCAGAAGGCAGGTCTTGCAAAGGCACTGGGCGAGGAGGCAGGAAAGGGAAGCTGGGGTCCCGATGACTCCTCTGCCCTCTTTTCTGTCCTGCCTGATGAACCTTGCTTCCCCAGGACCTGTGCCGGGACCTGCACACCAAGGTCGCGGTGGTGGATGAGGAGAGATATGACATTGAGGCCAAATGTCTCCACAACACCAGGGAGGTGAGCTTGCAGGAGGGGAGGGGCATGGCTAGCACAGGCTGGGTGCATGGCGGGGCGATGTCAGGGGTGGGGGGTGCATGGGCATTGACGTTGCTGCTGTGGACTAGGTCCCCCTCCTGCAGGGTTTGGCAAGTGGCCACTGGGGAAACTCTGGTCCCTCCACTCCAGCCCCATAGGGCTGGAGATGGGCAGAGAGAGGATAATCACCCAGATGAAAAGCACAAACTTCCTCCCAACCTGCCACAGGGGCTCTTCAGTCTAAGAGGAGCTGCTGTCTTTGTTCACCCACACAAACAATCACATGCCGGCTAATAACAGCTTCCCTTTGCGAACGGCTTTCATGTACATTGCATCCTTTGATCCTCCCTATGCGCCTGTGGATGAAGGAGGTGCTATTATCTGCACCTTACAAAGGAAGACGCTGAGGTTCAGAGAGGCTGAGAAATTTGGTCCAGGTCACACAGCGGTGGTTGTGCGACCAGGGCTGTTTGCTGCCCCCCACTGCGGTGCTCAACGCTCCGTCGACGTGAGGTGTGGGAGTGGGAGCTCTGTCCGGATCCTGCTCCCGTAGGTGGGGCAGAATACGGGAGGGCAGAGCTCCTGCTGCTCTTGTGGGCTGCTCCTGGGTGCTTGTTCAAGCAGAGAGGAGGGGATGGGGCAGGATCAGAGACCACGCTGTTCCTTCGCATTTCTCCCCAGCAGGAATGATGATTTGTGGCATCACTAATCTCCCCAGAATTCCCTCCAGAGATAGCACCCTGGAAATTTCCCCTAGAGGTCTGGACCTGGGGGTTTATTCACCCTACTGGACCAAGGCTGTGCATTCTATGAACTGTTTTGAAGGTTCACTGGGAGGGACTAGTTAGAAGCAGGAATGGGGCCACAGGAATAGGAGGAAGCGGCCCCACACTCCAAGCAGGGCTTCCAAACCAGACTTGTACTGAGTTTGGTGGGGCTGCCCCATTTCTTTGGTTACCATGACAGAGATGGCTAATGGGTTTTATCTGTCCATTTACTAATTCATTCATTTATCAACAAACCCCTTATGGCTACTCCGAAAGCGATGGGTGGGTCTGAGTGTCACAGAGAGTCTGGCCTGGAAGCTGGAGAAAGTGGGTGTTGCTTTGACTGGAACCCTAGGAGTCTGAGATCCTCAGGAAGTGTAGCTCTGGGAGTGCCCCCTCTCCAGTGAACCCCTGCTCCTTCTCACCTGCAGATTAAGGACCTGAAGCTGAAGGTGATGGACCTCCGTGGGAAATTCAAGCGTCCGCCACTGCGTCGGGTCCGGGTCTCAGCTGATGCCATGCTCCGGGCCCTGCTGGGCTCCAAGCACAAGGTGTCTATGGATCTGCGGGCCAACCTGAAGTCAGTGAAGAAGGAAGACACAGAGAAGGTGAGGACCCTTCTTCTCAGAACCTTTCACCCCCTGCCCTATCACCTGTCACTCCATCACATAGCTTTAGGCAGGAGCTCCTGTTGGAGGCCAGATAGCCTGTTAGAACATTCTAGAATCCTTTGGGAGATCAGTGATGAAGTCTTATGATTCTGTTTTGGGAGAAAGAAGACTTGCTCCCTTCTCACGGACTGCTCTCAATCTGAGAAGGAAACTGGGACCCAGAGGAATCCAGACCAAGCAATAAAGTAGAAACTGCACCCAGTATGAAGAGAATGTGGAGTTAGGGTGACCAGGGAGATAGTGCCCTCTGTCACTACTGGGGAAAAAAGACAGCAGGTCATAGTGGTCATAGGACACACGAGCACAGACATTGGAGAACTGAGTTCAGTCACTCATTCAGCAACAGATCACTCAAAGCTGATTGAACCCAATATATGTGCTCAGAATGGATGGGCTCTAGAAAGAACGGGGATGAAAGACATGGTCTCTGGCCCAAGGAGCTTCATAAAGAGGGGAGATGAGAGGGAGTATGCTGGCAAAATGGCAAACAAGCCAGTTTAGGAGGACGTAGGCATCTTAGAAGAGGTGGCCTTGAGCTGGCCTTGAGCACCATACCAGGGGGTTGGCGTGGGTCTGCAGGCAAGGCTGGGCTGTGGTTCACGGGGGTGGGACCTGACCCTGGCGCCCCACTGCGATCATCCAGAACTCTAGCAGACACGGCTTCCTTCTTCCAGTGGAGCCTCAGCTGGTCCCGTGTCTACCCCGAATGTGTCCTTGGGCCTCACCAGTTGGGCAGAGGTGTTGGGATTTCCTCTTTTCAAAGAGGCTGACTTTCCATCATCTAGTTTCTCTTGTGCCTGGAGGGCCCCCAGCTGCCCTCTGGCCTGCTCAGTCCCTGACATGTGTGTGTGTGTGTGTGTGTGTGTGTGTTCCCCCCCACCCCCAGGAGCGGCCCGTGGAGGTGGGTGACTGGAGGAAGAACGTGGAGGCCATGTCTGGGATGGAAGGCCGGAAGAAGATGTTCGACGCCGCCAAGTCTCCGACCTCTCAGTAGAGGTACCTAGAAACCAGCTCCCTTCTTCTGGGGCCCACCAGAATCTACTAGATAATAGGGGCTCCAGGACGATGGCCGGTGGGTCAGGCCCAGGGTGGTGCATTGATGGGGGTCAGCTCTGGTGGGCTCAGTCCTGGCTCCAGCCCCCAGAGACCTTGGGCACATCATTTCTGCTTTGGGGCAATTTTCATTCTTCTCGTCTATAAAACTGGAGGTTGTATCAGATCAGTGTTCTCCAAGTGTGGTCCTCGGTCCGGTCTGGGAGTATCAGTACTGCCAGCAAAGGATCTGGCTCCACCCTCGAGCCGTGGAATCAGCAACTCTGGGGTGGGGCGAGCCCTCTGGGTGATTCTCCTGCAAGACCTTGAGAGCCGCTGGGTTGGATGACCCCTGAGGGCCCTCCAGCTCTGACTTGCTCAAAGTCTAAGCTTTTAAAAGTACCTCCTGGCAAAGTACCCCAGACTCAGAGTCCCTGGTCCCAGGGGGCTTCCATTCAACGAACGCAAGACCACCCCCTCTGCTGTAGAAAACAGCAAAGTTAGGCCACATAAAAGCCCCACGGGAGTGCCGAGGGGCTGTGCAACAGGGCAGAGGTCTGCCGGATAGCCCTGGCACAGGAGGCCTTCCGGAGCCGCCAGCTCTCTGAGGAAGTGATGGGCAGGTGTTAGTAGATACAGGAGAGGGGCCTGTTTCAAAGCTGAGGTGCAAGGAAAGCACAAAAGTGGGACTTAGCCAGCCACGGAGGGGCTGTGGTAGGGGTTCTGAAAGGGGCGGGGAGCCTGGGCCTGGGCTGAGAAGCTGAAGCCTCATAGGAGCCCCTCTGGGTGGTGGTCCAGCCCAGGGAGTACTGGGGGTGAGAAGTGCCAGAACTGTATGTCCTACGGAGACATGTGTAAGATGGCATCTGCCTCTTTGTCCTTACAGGCTGGCTTGCTGCACTGTCCTCTGGGCTTCCTCCTCCTGCTCCTCCCTCCAACCTGGCTCACCTAGCTCTCTGTATCCCACCCTGCATTTTGGGAGCCTCCCATCCTGCTCCCACCCCTCCCCTCCAGCCTGAATGCCCTCCTCTGGAGCTGGGATTAAACAGACACCAGGGAGGACAAACAGCGGTGTCTGACGACCTCACCCTCCCAGGGTGGAGCCCCTGGCCTGCGGTGGTGCAGCCAATCTGAGGAGGAAGGGCTGTGAGAGCCCCTTCCCTCGGGCCCCTTGCTGCATCCCTCCACTGCGTCTGCGACATGTAGAGTGCCCCCAGGCATCACAGCTTCTCCATTAAAAACCAGGGTCCTGGTCATTTCTGTAGCCCTGGCTGTGAGCGCTGGAGAAAGAAGGCCGGGGGTCTGGAGGGATGGATGTGGTGGGCTCCCGGCAAGAGCTCAGGGTGGGAATGGAGGTCTAAGGAACTGGCAGCTGCCTGCTAAGGTCCCTCTGGGACCCCTTCTGCTCAGTCCCAGTGACATCACACAGCACCCCCTCGCCACCCAGGATGCTGATTACCCAAACCCTAACCTCAGCAACAGCCCCAGCCCCTCCTAACGACTCCAGCCACCAAGATGGGCCTCTCCATTCAGAGCCCCTTGTCCTGCTTGATTTCACAGTTCCCTTTCTCTGCAAACCTGGGTCACCTCTCCCTGGTAGCTCCTGGATGTTCGTGACTATTCTGGACTGAGAGGTCAGGGTGCTTTCAGCCCCTCACCTGGTCCTATAGGCAGGCACAGAGCAGGAGTTGCCCCGCACCCTGGCCCAGCAGAGGGGAGGGACATCATGTAGTTCCACATATGGCCACTAGGTGGCTCATTTCCCCATCGCGGCCCCCCTGGGCTCCCCAGTCCTTCCCACCCCTGCTCCCTCCAGCCTCATGAGCCCTCCTCCCAGTCATTTTCTCTTCACACTCCTGGACCGGTCATATCCTCCAGATCCACTGTCCTCGAGGTGGGCCGGCCCGTGATTTGTCCTCTAGGTCGGGGTCTTCCTCCATCCCACTGAAAATCTGGACCCAAAGCCTGGTGAGGGTGGGAGCCTGCTGGGGTGGAATGGGGAGAAGGGGCAGCGGCTCCCCCTCCCCCTCCCACATACGGAGGAGAGTGGCTCCTATGGAGCAGAGACCAAAGTTCTGGGAAGAGCAGAGCCTGGCTTTCCAGGGCAGTGTCATGGCCACTCCTGAACTAAGCCTACAAACCCGGGGCCCTTTGACTTCTTAACCACCCAGCACTGTTCTGCCCTCTGCTCCCAGTGTATTATTTGCCATAAATACCAGAAGCCGAGTACAAAGTGCAGTGCCAACTACTCCCTGGGGCAGGGTCTAGCACCCAGGGCAGCTCAGCCTGCCAGCCCCTTGAGGGACCAGCAACTTCGGACGGGTTAGGGGAGGCAGCACTCTGCCCAGCGTTCTTGCCACAAAAAGTTCAGTAGGCAGAAAGATGGATGTGTGCAAAGAGCACAACTCCCACCACACACAGAAACCCTTAGGCACGAACACAGCCAGTCTCTCTCTCTCTCTCTCTCTCTCTCTCACACACACACACACACACACACACACACACACACACACACGCGGGCGCACGCACGAACTGGAGAACCTGACGGGGCCAGTCTGCACCACAGAGAATGGGGTTGGGCTCCAAGCCCAGGCAGCCCCAGAAACCCACCCTTTCCTGCCTCGCGGAGCTCCTCCCGGCTGGCCTGGGTCCAGAGCATGGCCTCCTTGCTATGCCTCTGCCCAGCCCTTTGAGAGAGTCTGGCCCCAAGTCCAAAGCCAAACCTTGGTTCCGCCAGTCGACTGACTATTCACCCGGGGCCCTGGCAGACTGGGCTCTCCACCCTGCCCTACAAAGGCAGGAGACCAGCCCCAGGCCTGACTCAAAACAAACACCTGGTGCAGAGAGCCCGTGGGGCCAACCCAACACACCCAAGGCGAGGGCCCTCTGGGCAAGGGCCACGGCCCATGTGGAGGCTTTCTGGAGGTCATCGTCTGGTCCTTCCTGCTTCCCTGCAGACCTAATCCATCTCTGGGGACCACGGACCAAGGGCAAAGGGGCAAAAGGCTTCCTGGGAGTGAAGACCATGGGAACTGAGTGGGTGAGGGAGGAGGTGGGCTCTGTCACAGGGCTGTTTTGAGGGGAGAGCAACCTTTGGGAGGGGGCTGCCAGTAGAGTCATAGCCGTGAACAGGGCCTGGGTGGGAGGCATTGTATCCGGAGAGCCATGATTCTACTCCCTTTCACCATGGAGGGCCAACACTGGACCAGAAACAGGGGGAGATGAGGCGGGAGCTGGGCCTCCCACTGAAAACAGCTCCCACTTGCAGCCCATTGAGTATATGTCGGGCGCCACTCTACACATCACATTTCACCTCACAACGCCCCTCTGAGAAAGGTGGGATTCCTGTGGCACAGAGAGGTTAACGCCTTCCTGTGGTCACACAGCGAGTGAATGGAGGGGCCAGGATTCGATCCAGGGAGTCTGTTAGAGTCCATATGCGTAGTCACTATTTTAATAATAATAAAAACGATGCTCAGTGCTTTATCAGAATTATATCATTGCATTCTCACAAAATGCTAAGAAGTAGATATTCTTTTTAAATTTTTATCTAATTTTAGTTTTTTAAAAAAGATTTTATGTATTTATTTGAGAGAGAGAGCACGAGCAAGGGGAGAGGCATAGGGAGAGCAAACAGCTTCCCCACTGAGCAGGGAGCCCGATGCAGGACTCGATCCCAGGACCCTGAGATCATGACCTGAGCCAAAGGCAGATGCTTAGCCGACTGAGCCACCCAGGCACCCCGATACTCTTTTTTTAAAAGATTTACTTATTTATTTGACAGAGAGAGCGAGAGGGAAAGAGCGGGGGTGGGGGAGGCAGGGGCAGAGGGAGAGGGAGAAAGAGAGGGAGAGAATCCCTAGGCAGACTTCCCTGCTCAGTGCAGAGCCCAACTGGGGGGGAAGGGGGCTTGATCCCAGGACCCTGAGATCACAACCTGAGCTGAAACCAAGTGTCAACCACTCAACCTTCTGAGCCACCCAGGCGCCCCAAGAAGTAGGTTCTCCTATTTGGGATTTTGTCTGATGAGGACCTGGAGGCTGGGAGAGCTGGAGTCATCCACCCTGAGTTGTAGGGTTTGACAGCTGCGCACCAGACATTGGAACCCAGGTCAACCTGCCTCTGGGCTTGTCCTTTCTTGGGGCCCAACCTGCCACAGAGAGCCCAACCAGCCACTTTCCAGAAGGGACACAGCTGGGGGTCAGGAGCCCTGCATAGGCATCTGAGGAATTCCAATATCCACACCAAGAGGGAAAACATTCAAATGAGATGCAAATGCCACCCAACTGAGCAAAGGTGGGGTCTTCCTCCAACACCAGGTCCAGAACTGGAAGTGGGGGGAGAAAGGGGATTTCTTGGGGGATGCCCGTGGCAAAGCTGGGTAAGTATCTCCTAAGCAGCTGGAGATGGACCTGGAGCTCCTCTCTCCTTGGTAAGAATGGCCAGGGCAGAATGCCACCTGCTACCACCCCTGCCTGCCCCAGAGCCCTCAGGATGCCCGCTGCTGCCTCTCCCTCCCCACGAGGTCCCTGTCTCCATGGGGGGCAGGAGGCTGGGCCCCCTGTCTGTCTGGAGCCCACCCCCAGCAGGGCAATCAGGGCAGGCCCAGTGTCCAGGGCTGCTAGGGCTAAAGTGCCTGCGGAGGGAGGGAGCTGAGTTAAACATTAGCCCCAGAGGCCCCCCATGAAGTGAGTCAGACTCCCCGCAGGGATCTGGGCTGGGCAGCCAGGGGGGCAGTTTCGTTCCAGGTGGGTGATCAAGCTACTGAAAACTGGGACAGGTTGCTGGGACCCGTGCAGATGGCAGCTCCTCTCCTGACCGCATCGGGGGCTCTCTCCTCAAAAATCCCCAAAGCTTGCAGGCTCAGGCTCCTTCACTGGAGCTGAGGAAAAGGGTATTTTCTTACTCCCAAGACACACTCCTAAGCTGGCCTGTGGGCCCCCTGAGGCTGAGCAGTGTAACCCTGGGGCCAGGCACCAGAGAACTATGGTCAATGTCTGCAGGCCCGGAGAGGGAAAGTGACTTGTTCAAGGTCACAGACATAATTGGGATGAAAACATAGGTCCCTGGACCCCCAGTCTCCTGAGAAAACTGGATGTGGGTAGAGCCGCATGATGAGGAAGCCTGGGCCGTTGTGGTGGAAGTTTCCATAAAGCTCAATGTACCCAGTGACAAGGGCTCTCCTTTGTTCTAAAAGTATGCGTGCCTTAATGTTATGATTTTAGTATTAATATATTCTTTACTTACAGAGTGGGAGGAGGGTAGGTAGTCATTGTTCTTTAATATTCTTTCTTTGCAAAATAAAATGGTAGCAACACCATTTGGGTATTCATATTTAAAAAATATTATTAGTTGGTAAAAGCCCAAAGCCCGGGAACCATGGCCCTGGGTTTTTTAGGGTATGAGTGTGACGACCTCATTTATTTGTTTTGTGCCTTCCCCAAGAGTGGTCTGGCATGGCAGTTGCAAACTGAAATGTCAGGGTGTGATTTACAAACCTGCTAGTCTGGGGCCAGGATCCCCCCGGGTCCCCACTCTGGCCTCTTTGGAGAAGGAGAAGCTGACCTATGAGCTATGTAGATAGGGGTTGGGGGGAGGGGGATTCCAGAGCCTGACGTCAGTTCTGGAAGGAGAGAGATGCCCCCTTCCCCCACTGCTGGCTGGGAAGTCTTGAAAACCCTTGCCCTTGACCAGGGAATTCCCCACGTGATAAGCCCTATCTCCGTGGATTCTCCTTGGAGGAAGTGAGCAGCACATGCTAGTGGTTTTTACTGCGTGGACGACTGAAGAGCTGTGAAACGAACAACCATAGGCCGACCGCTCGGGTCAAGAATGAGGGTATCGTAAATGCTTTCGAAGGCCCTTCCTTTCCGCAGAGATAAACAGAATCCTCAGCTCTGTGTTTACTATTCTCTGGCTTCTCTTTATAGCGCTGCTCTGTATTTATGAATTCCTAAACAAGATATTGTCTACTTCTGCATTTTTTGGGTAAATCAGACATAAACGCATGCTTCCTGCTTTTTCCCCTTCAAGGTGAAGGTGGTAAAATTCACCCCTTTGACCCATTTGCTGTGACATGACGAAAATACCATCACTTACTCATCCCTTTTTCTGTGGACAGACATGGAGGTGGTTTCCAGAATTTTGCCGCTATTAACAGTGCTGCTTGGAATATTCTGGAGCCTCTCTTCTGCGGCTTCCACTCAAGAGTTTCTCTCCCCAAGAGTGCAATAGCTAGGGGGTCAAGAACCCTATCTTCACCTCTGCTAGGTTGTACCACGTGCACCCATTCCTGCAACGGTGAGAGCCGCTGATGCTCCGTATCCTGGTTTTGCCATATCCGGGAGGCCAAGGGAGGCTGAGAGTCTCCCCTCCACCCCATCTCAGCTTCTCCCTGACCCAGCTCCCAAGGTCATACTCAGCAGGGTTTCTGGCTGATTTGGGTTTTCCTGTTCTTCTTCCCAAAGCAAGTTCATGCAATTCTCCAAACCTTTATTGAGAACCTACTGTACGAGGCGTAGCGTGGATGGGATACCGAGGTGAACAAGGCCTTCCCTCTCAAGACACACACAAGACACTCAGGGAGCCAGCACAGGGGCACAGACAACTTGAACATTAACACCTCCCTCCCCCGCCTGTCCTCAGGAATCCCTCCCGCCTCCTGCCTGCTCTGCAGTTCACCGCTGGGTGCTCTGGAAAACATAGGCAAGGCTGTCTTCTGAGCTCCCACACTCCAACATCCAGCCATCTGTTGGACAACTCTACCCGGCTTTCTTCAGCGAGCTTAAATTCTAATGAGTAGAGGCCAGGGACGTGGCTGACCATCTTACCCATGCATGGACAGTCCTCACAACAAAGACTGACCGGGTCCCAATGTCAATAGTGCTGAGGTTGAAGAACCTTTAGAGGTCTAAAGTCACCCTCCTCCCGAAACCTCCTTCTCCTGCAGCCCTGTCTCATGAGGGCACTTGCCCTCACCCAGCCCCTCAAGCTAGGGAGGTGGGAGTCACGGGGGTTTGTCCTCCTTCGCCGCCCACAATCGGTCAACTCCGTCTTGATAATTCAACTTTCCAAAGTTCTTGCCAACGCCTCTCCTCTCCCCCTTCCTGGCTGCCCTTGCTCAAGCCCTCTTCATTTCTTTTGCAGACTGTATACAGTACCCTTGTAACATGGCGTCCCACCTCCAGTCTCGTCATACTGCCTCCAGAGTTGTCTTTCAGGGTCTGTGACTTTCCCATTCAGAGGCCATTAACCATCCCTTTCTCTTCAAGTTCCACATATTCTATGGTGAAAGGTTACTCAACACACAGGGTCCTTCCTCACTATCTGTTCGCCATCTTTCCCTTCAGCCTTGGAGGGCGCTCTAAGCCTCAGGCACATGGGTCTTCTCTCTGCGGCACAAACACCTTCCACTTTTGCCCCTCTGTCTTTGTGGAAACTCTGTCCGGTAGCTGGATGCCTGGCCGCTGTTTCTGACGGCTGAATTCCACTTAACCTTTAAAGCCCAACCCCGATGTTCTTTCCTCTTTAAGACTTCCCAATCCCTCCATTAGAGTTAATCCCTCCTGATGACATAATTTCAATTTTTATCACAGTCTGTCTGGAATGAGGCTTGGGTGTATGTCTCCATGGCTAGAGAGGGAAGGTCTGGACGTCAGGAGCCGAGGCCTTACCATTTTTTTGTCCCTGAAGTCAAAGCCACTTGGCTGATTGTAGTGGGTAGAATTCTGGCTCCCAAAAAGATATGTTTAATTCCTGACCCCCCGGTACCCAAGAGTATGAACTTACTGGCAACTCGGGTCTTTGCAGATGTAATCAAGTTAAAATGAGGTATGTCAGTATGACTGCATTAGGTGGGCCCTCATCTAATGACTGACATCTTTATAAGAAGAGGGAAATTTGGACACAGACACAGAGACACAGGGAGAATTCCTTGTGACTGCAGAGGCCGGAGATTGGAATAACACCTCTGTAAGCCAAGGAACTCCAAAGATTACCAGCAACCACCAGAAGCAGGACGAAGCAAGGAAGGATTCTCCCCTCAAATCCAGATCTCCAGGCTCCCAGTCCAGAACTCTGTCCTTAAACCTCACTTCTTACTGCCTAGGCCAAGAAGAAATGCTCTCTGGAGGAGGGGGCCTTTTGGGGAAGGAGATGCCTTAGCTGTGTATCTGTGTTTCCAGGCCTTTGCTCAGCAGCTGGCTTGCTCATCACTGAGATCTCGGAGCTGGAGGGCACCATGGAGACCATCAGTCCTGGATCAGTGCCAAAGGGAGGCCAGACTGGGGAGCAAGGCTGGCAGTTCTGCCTCCCCTCCCTCTTCTCCTCCTGCTGCCTGGGGCTGCCTCTCACCCCTCTCAGAGCAGGAACTGCTGCCGCTGACCTTGCAGTTCTGATCCATCAGGGGAGATAAGATCCTCTGTGCTCAGTAACTGGCCATCTCTCAGCCGATCCCAGACTGGTTCCTGCATAGAAAGCCACTGGCACCCACCAGCCCAGCTAGACACTTTAAGGGAGCCAGGTGGTGCTTGGTGGGGCCTGAGAGGCCTTCAAAATTCCAGTCCTGGTTGTCCATGTTCACTCCTTCCAGGGGAAAAGCTGAGCTTCCTCTGCGCTGTTACACACGCTGCCACTCCAGCCCAAAGACCAGTATCAGCAACGCAAGGACCAGGCCTTTGACATCATTGTGTTTTCAGAACTGTGGGCACTCAAATGTTTGCTGAACAAGAATCTCATCTGGGGGGAGGCTGGCTTTATACGGGGGAGCGTTTTGTAGTTCTGTACGCGGTACAGCGAAAGCACTGCCCGCTCATCTCTTGGGACCTCTCGGGTCGGAGGACCCGGGTGGGTGCGGCAGCCCCGGGAGGTGCCCGACGCCCCGGATCCGAGGTTACGGTACCCGCTCTAACTCTCCCGCTCGGTTTCTGCTCTTGGCTTTCTCCGGGCTAAGTCGGTTTACCCGCAGCAAGCTCGGCCCGACCCCGATCGTCGGGTCCCCGCCCGCCGGCCCCACTCCCCCGGCACCCCGGCCCCTGAGAGAGGAGGCGGCCCAGCGCGGAGCTGGTCCGACTGGTTCTGAGCAGGAAGTCCCCCGCCCTCGCCGCGGGCGGCCGATCGACCCCGCGCGCCGGGCCTGGGCGTCCGTCGGTCCGTCCGGCGGCCTGTCCGACAGCTCGCCGGCGCTCGCGGGCGCGCGGTCGGACGGGCCGGGGCGGAGATCCATGCGGCTTTGCACCGGCCGCCCACGACCCCGGAGGCCGCTGGGGGCGGCGGGCGCGAGGGCCGCGAGCGCGGCGGGCCGGGCGGGCTGAGATAAGCGGCCATGTGACCTTACCTGGGCCGGGCGGCGGGGGAGGGGCGCGCAGGTGAGGCGGCGGCCACCCGGCCCTGCCCGCGCACACGGCGGCCGCGGGCTCGGCGGCATGGCTGGCGGCAGGAAGGACTGGTCGGCGCTGTCCAGGTGAGCGCCGCGGCCGGCCCCGGGAGCCGCACCGGCCCCCTCTCCCTTGCCCGCGGCGTCGGCCCCCTTCCCGCGGGGGAGCCGGCTCTGAGCCTGGGTCCCCACGCTCCGCGGCTCCCGCGGCTCCTCAAGTCGGGCGGGGGGGGGGGGGTGGCGGTGGTGGCAGCCATTGGGACCAAACTGGGGAACTCTTAGGTGACAGGGCAGGACGGGTGTTCTCGCTCCCCTACCGTTTCCTTTCCTCCCCAAGGGACTGAGGCCGCACACAGGGTGCTTGGGGGAGGCTGGTAGCCGGCCTGGAGGGCCCCCCCACAGGACCCCCTGCGGGGTGGAGGGAACATTTGGGGGTACTGGGGAGGTGTTCCAGAGTTCCGCCAAGCGTCCTTTCCCCGAGAGAAGCCTCCCCCGCTGCCGTGTTTCTGTGGTAGAGACTAGGAGAGTGGGCCCCTTGGGGAGGTGTCCCTCAGCCCTTCTTGGGGAGGAGCGGTGGGGACAGCACGCTCCTTGGACGGTCAGAAGAACAGGGATCAGTGAATAGAGACCATTGGGCAACAGACCACCCTCCCACTAATGAGGCTCAAATTCGGAGTGTGGCATTTTGGGGTGGTGTCTGGGCTCAGTGACCTCAAGATAGTTACTGTCCCCTTCTGTGCCTCAGTCTTTTTTTTGTAGACTGGTCTGTTAAAGGGTCAGGACACTGGGTATCTTACCCTGGCTGCTGGACATCCTGTCAGGGTTAGATAAGACTGGGATGTTGGGGGATTGTCCGGCAGGCAGCACCCCTTAATGTGGCTGGTGACCCCTGGTGACTCCTCTTGGAGCTCCCCAGCACCTCCCCTCAGATGTTCTCACTAGCATCTTCACCGCCCCCCCCCATCTACACCCATCTTGCCCTTGAAGAAGCTGAGGCCCGTGTAGTGTTCAGAGCTGGATTCCTACTCCTTTGATCCCATAGAGTTAACCCAAGTAGAAATTGTCCTTTCTGCCCCTCCCAGGTGGGCATTTGGATACTGAGGCCAGGGTTCTCTCTGCAGGGGCAGACCAGCACCCTCCCCAGGCCTTCCCCATTAAGGTGGCTTTCAGGCATTCTCCCGTGTTCTAGAATCTCCTTCCTCTCCCTCCAGAAGGGCTCTAGAGCTTCTCTGGTGTCTCAGTCTCATCCTCCCCAGGGCTGGGGGGCCACCTCCTCAGACCCTCAGGACCTCACATTGCTCTGAAGCACAGTGGCCTGTGGAGGGGCTAAAGGGCTCTAGAGAGGGGACAAGGTAAGCCCCAAGAAGGGAAGGAACTCAGTGCCCTGGGAAAAGGAACCTAGGCTGCTCGAGAGGCTGGACACACCACAGGGAAGGTCTGGGCTGAGGGTGGAGCTTGGGGTCCAGACCTTGGACTCTGCACGTGGGTCGGTGTGCATGGGGGTTGATGCGGGAGTGTCTTTGCTTCTAGGTGTGGGCATATCTGTGCCCTTGGAAGTGTGCTTATATGGCGCGTGCAGGTGTATGAGTGGGTGAGCATGTTTATGGCCTGTGTAGTATGGAGACATCTGTGTGGGTAGTAGGTTCTTACGTTGCTGAGTCTGGGTCGTAGGAGTCTGAGTATGTTTGGTGTGAATGTTTATCGGAGACCTCAGTATAGTGCATTGGGTAAAAAATGCAAACCACACACTGCTTCATCAGTTGCTCACCGACTGGTGGGATATATGTGATTTTGTGTCTGAGAGCATGCCTGGATATGTACAGGGTGTGTGTGTGGTGGGTGGGCGGCTGGAGCACGAGAACTTTAAAAATGGGAGCAGGGTCTGGTCTTAGCTTGTCCACTGCTCAGATGGACATGTGGCTGCCGGGGTGGGGCCGGGTTCCCACGGGATGGCCAGGGGTAGTGCCAGGAACGCCCTGGGGAACCTGTCCTGCCGCAGGAGCCCCTGGCCTGCCCTCCCTGCCGGCCCCAGCCCTCGCAGAGCCCGTGGGCAGACACAGCTGCTGCCGACAGTCCCTGTGTTGAGGCACCTGGAGCAGAGGACCGCTCCCGCTCTGCTCCCCGGGTGAACAAGCCTCAGCGGGCAGGAGGGAACGGCTGTGAGTCACTGTCAACCAAGTCTCCCAGGCTGGGGAGGACTGTGATGAGGGTGTGACCGGGGTGGCTCCAGGCAGGGTCTAGGTGGGGAGCGGAGGGCCAGCCTGCCGCCCATCCTTGGCCTGAAGTAGACATTCAGATGCTCCAGCCCTGGGATGGGGGCGGTGGCGAGCTGGCTGGCAGGGTGCCCTGGTCAGTGGCCTTGTCCTTTCCTCCCTGGGCTGGCCGGGTGACGGCTGAGGCTGGGCCGGGCCTGTCTGCAGGGGGTGAGGGGTGGGTCCGAGGGTGCCTGGGACCGAGCCTCCAGCGGTTAATCATTGCCCCTGCCTGGGCCTTGAGCAGCCGTCCCACCTCCCAGCACGGCTCTCTATCCTGCCCTGACACCTCCCCCTAGCCCATCAGGGCTGGAAGGGACTTCAGTGACTACCCGTGGGGGCCCCTCATCGTGCAGAAGGGCAGCCTGAGACCTGTCTCCCCTAGGGGTGGAACACTGGCCCAAGGTCATACAGCCAGTCAGAGCTGGGCCTCCCAGCTGTCTGTTCTTTCCTTCAAAGAGTTGCAAATCCTGCTCCTTGAGGCCCAGGGTTCTACAGATGTTTCTGGGGCAGACTTCCCACCCTTCCCCTACTTCAACCAGAGCAGCTGAGCCTTGATCTGTTTTTCAAGCTTGTTTTGAGGTCTCCCGCAGGGAGGATCTTCCTTAGATCTAACTTCTACCTGGTCAGCAGCTGATAGCAGCCGTGTGAGTGCAGTGTTGGGGAGGAGAGCAGCCGGGACGTGGAGGCGAAGAGAGGGATGTTGTCCCCAAGTGAAGGCCAGGAGGTAGAGGAAATGATTGTGGGGAAGGAGGGACAGGTGGGGCGGCCGCCTAGGGCTGTGGCTTCGGCTGGGGAGAGTGGCTGGGACTCCCAGATGGTGGGACCCAGGTTCCATACTGGGCCTGGCTCTGGTCCATGTGTTGGCCACTGGGCTTCCCCAAACCTCTGCTCTCCCAGGCTGCACCATGAGCTCTGACCTGCCCTGGGGTGGGGAATCGCACACAGTCAGAGGCCCCTCCAGGCTCCCCTGCTTCTTCCTCTGAACATACGCTGTCAGCTGTCGAGAAGGTGGGGCCTCACTCTGGCTTCGGGGAAGCCCTCTTTGGACCTCCTTTTCTGGCATCTGGTATTGTGGTTAAGGGTACAGGCTTTCGGGAAGCCGACCTGGGATGGAATCTTAATTTTTTTTCGTTTGATTAGTTGTGCTATCTTGGGAAACTTATTAGCCCCGGTGACCTTCCATTTCCTCATCCGTGAAATGGGGATAACACCATCTTACCTCACGGGGTTGTTGTGAGGTTTAATGTCCATGGTATTTGTAAAATACTTAGAACGGTGCCTGGCATTATAGTAAGCACTTAGGTGTTAGTACCCTCACTTCTTGATTACTTTATTTATTGACTTACTGTTATTTACCGTATTCAAATATTTGTGTGCTACTGAATGTTAAGCACCGTTCTAATGCCCTTACTTATCATATATTTATTATGGGGGTTTCAGGCTGCACCTGCTGAGGTCCCTCCTGGAGACTGACCCTTGCCCTTCCCCTCCCCCCTTCTATCCATTTCCTCATCTTATAAGGAAGAGTTATTGGCAATAACGTTTCTTCCCCAGGGTGAGGTGGTGGTAAAGGTGGTGGGGGTGAAGTGATTCACGTTCTGCCAGGGGTTGGAGGCAGCCCTGTGATTCCTGAGCAGCAGGGGAGTGACCGAGTCATCTTGGGGGAACTGTGGGGTCATGGCATAAAGCCGGTGGACATTGAAGGACGCCTGGGCCCCACCTCCTGCAGTTCCAGCCCTGAAGACCCCTTAGGGCTCGGGCTGGCCTGGGGAGTGAGGGGGGTGAGTCATTTCCGAGGAGACCAGACTCTGACAGATCGCACTCCATATATGGCCCCATTGGAAGATAGACAAAGAAGCTGCTTCCCCCAGGGCTGAGAGGAGTGTGTGTGGGAACGGGGTTGCTCAGGACCCAGGAATCCTGGAGGCTCCAGCCCAGCCCATCTGGGTGTGGTCAGGGGAGAGGAGCTTCTGGCTTTGTGGGGGCCCTTTCCCCAGTGGATAGATCCCTCAACTTTGGAGGGCAAGGGCTGGTCCCAAACTGGTCATAAGGGGAGGGAGTAAGTCCAGAGAAGGAGAGCTGAAAACGTGGGCTCAGATAAAAGCCAGCTGAAGCTGGCATTTCCAAGTTTGGGAAATGGAGAAGGGCTCCAGTCAGAGTCCCACTGCCTTGACCACAGAATTTAAACATGATTCCCATAGGGCTTCCCATGACCCCTGTGAGCTCTGCGTAGTTGAAGATGGGTCATCCCTTCATTCACTCATGTACCACACACAGTCATCGATGATCTCTTATGGGCCAACTGTAGCTGAGGGGCGGTGAGGAGCGCTCCTAACAGATGGCAGATCGTCCCCCCTTCACGCACATCCTTGTCGAGGCAGAGGTTGCGCGATTCCCCAGGGAGGAAGAGAGCCCTCACGTCTGAAAGGTGACAGTCACACTGGTTCCTTCCACATTCGTTGTCACTTATGTGCCAGGCGCCATGGTGGATGCGAGAGACGAGAGACGCCCTCTCCTGTGGTCTCTGCTCTCCCTGCAGGACAACATCTTCGCACTTCGTTGTCAAACCTCTCACACCCTCTGCACTCTCCTTCATTTGCCCGTCTTTAAAAAGAAAACAAAACTTGATGGGTGTTTACTGTATATAAATTGTACCTCAGTTACAAAGCCGTTGAGTCCACATTCGGCTCTAGCTACTGTCCCATTTTATTTGCTTTTCTTCTGAGGAAAACTTCTCCAAAGAGTGTCTGGTCCTCACCGGTTCCTCGTTCTGGCTCCCGTTCTCCTCTTGCTAGTCCAGCCTGGCTCTGGCCCCAGGCTTCGAGCTGCTTTCCTGGGGACCAGTACCTCTGTGCTCATGACTCTGTGCTGGTCTCCCCTCCCCCCCCAAGTGGTCTTGGACAGAGCTCATTCCTCCCCCCAGGTTCACACTCTACCCCGGCTTTCCTCCAATCTCCCTGGCTCTGGGCCTTGGTCTCCTTTGTACCAGTGTCTTCTCCTCACCCTCAACAGCCAGAAATGGAACTTTTCCTCCCCCCACTGCCAGGTGACATTTCCCCAAACTATCCCCCACCCCCAACACCAATCTTTCCCATCTTACTAATAGCACCAGGAATTGCTCAGGTCAAAAATCCAGGAATTTTCCTTGTTTTTTTCTCTTTGTCTCTGCTTTCATCACCATCCCGCCCATTCGCAATCCCCCTTGGCTCTATCTTCAAAGTATGTCCCCAGTCCATCCCTCTTTCCTTCTCTCTGTTACCACCACAGTTCAGGCCAGCATAGCTCTCGCCTGGGCGATGGCAGGAGCCTCCTGATGGGGCCCCCTGTATGCCTTCTCCCCCTGCCACCCTCAATTCTTCTTCCTTCAGCGGCCAGAGAGGCTAAATAATAATAGTAACAATTCTATCATGTCATCCCTCTATGTAAAACTATCCTCTGGCTCTCCAGGACACTTGAATAAAACCCAGATTCTTTCCTGGGTCCCTGAGGCCCTTCTCTCTGGCCTCTCCTCCCTGTCCAAGCTCCCTGTGGACCACGCTGTGGCTCCGGATCCCCTTCTCCCTGAACACCCAGCTCTCACACCCAGTGCTTTACGCCTGCTGTGCCCTCCTCCCGGGACACCCTGCGAGCAGATCCGACTCCTTCTCAGAGTTCTCGGAGAGGCCTCCCCTCCCGGTCACCTTCTCTCGCATTACCCCTTACCTGGTTCTGTTGTCCTCGTGTCACTTCCCGACACCGTTTTGTTCATGCACTCATTTCCTGGTTCACGGACTGCACCCCCCGCCCCCTGCACTGTGTGCTCCTCGCAGGGAAGGGCCCTGCCGGCCGCCCCCCAGTCCCTGGAACTGTGCCTGGCACGCAGCGGGTGCTCAGAAAATATCTGTTTGGTAAATGTTGGATCAGCATGAAGTTGGGCTTAGGGAACCAGATTGGAGCCCTTGTGTGGCTCCTTCTCCTTGCTCATTTAGGAAGGAAAACTGGTGAAGAGGAAAGACAGGGAGGTACCCAAGGGCAGGGGGAGTAGCGCGCCTTACCAGAGGCTGCCTGGAGGAGTCTTTCCTTGGAGGCTCCGTAGATGTCCTCCTATGCATTTCATATGCAGTTCTGTTTGTGAGATCTGTGGGTTTGCATGGTTATTTTTTTCCAGAAACATGTCTGTTCCTTAAATGGAGGCTTGGTTGCATGGCGATACCCTGCAGGAGGGGAAGAGGCCCAGGAGGAATAGGGCTGGGCCACAGGACAGGCTGGGAGAGCAGGTTTGACACCTGACAATGGCAGAGGGAAGGCCTTACAGTAACTCTGGGAGGGAAGAAGAGGCCTTTTCCAGACTCTTCCTATCTGTAGGGCCCCAGATAGTCCTGGCGGCGGGGGGGGGGGGGGGGGGGTCACAGGAAGTCTCCAGAGAGGGCTCAGTCTGCTAACTCATGCTGCGCTATTTGCAGCCCAAACTTTCTCCCAGGGTGCTGGGTGGAGTACATCCTCCTGCCCCAACAGACCTCCTACCTCTGCCCAGCCCTCCCTGCTGCCTGGCCTGCCAGGTTCTCCCCAGCCCCTGTCACCTCTGTTGAACTTCTGTTCACCCACCGAGACCCCCAGCCAGGGTCAGTCTCATCCGTGAGACTTTCTTGATAATCTTGGCTTACGGTAATCATTCTCTCTCCTGCAGAGCAATTTCTGTGCTTCGGTTGGGGGGGTTATTGGTGGATTGCTTCTCTTTTTCACTAGATAGTAGGTATCTTTAGGGCAGGGACCCTGCCTCGTCCTGTGAACTCCCTAGTTCCTGACTTGCTGGTCCATTGCAGTTGCTTAGCAATGATGTATTTGCTCTTTGGTTGGGGTGGAAGGGTGGGCGGATGGAAGGTGGGGTGGGCTGGCAGCGAGGCAGGTGGGAGGCTGGTAGAGCAGGTGACTAAAGATGATTGATGGGGGGGGGCGCCTGGGTGGCTCAGTCGGTTGAGCGTCTGACTCTTGGTTTCAGCTCAGGTCACGATCTCAGGGTCCCGGGACTGAGCCGCAAGTCGAGCTCCACACTCAGTGCGGACTCTGCTTGTCCCTCTCCCTCCCCCTCTGGTCTTCCGCCTGCTCACTTGCTCTCTCTCTCTCTCAAATAGATAAATCTTTAACAAAAGATGATCGCTGGGTGGGCAGGGAAATGGGGGGTGACTGAGTTGATGGGTGTTTGGATAGACAGGCGGCTGGGTGGGTAGGTGGTGAGTGAGGAAGGAGATGGATGGGTGGGTGACTGGTTGTGAGAGCCTGATTGGTTCTGTGAATGCAGAGTAACTGGGGGGCAGGAACCCAAAGTCGAGTGTATGGAGTCCCCTTGCTCCCCGATGAGTGAAAGCTGGTTCTGGAAGGTGAGGGAGGCTTAAAGAGCTCCTGAGAAAGGAAGCTGATACTGCTTTTCTAGGTATAATCGGTCTTATTTGTGGCACTCCCCCTCTGAATGGCTGAGAAATCCCATGGGTTGTTGAGAAAGTCTGAGAAAGTTTCTCTGGGATTGTCCATTGATGGATGTGATCTGAGAATCCAAGACCAAAAAGAAAAAGGAACTTGTCAAGTGTATCCATCTCCTTCAGGCAGAACTGTGCCCACTCTCTCATGTTCCTAGTCACCTCTAGAGAGGGAGGCCCCACATTCCCACTCTGGATCCCAGAGTCACGTCTAACCCAGTGGTTGTCATCTGCAGTGGTTTTGACCGCCCTGAGAGACATGGTAAAGTCAGGAGACACTTTTGGTTGTCACAACTGGGAGCCGGTGTTAAGGCATCGAGTGGGTAGAGGTCTGGGGTGTTGTTCAGCCCCTATAATTCAGCACAGCCCCTGCACATGGAGTTACCTGGCTGAAATGTCAGTGATGCCCAGGATGAGAAACCCTGGTCCAATCCAAATCCCTTTAGTCTCATTAGCTGAAATTTAATACACATGTAATGTGAACCACAACTGTGAACCACGTTTAAAATTGTCAATTTTTAAAAAGATTTTATTTATTTATTTGAGGGAGAGCGAGAGAGAAAGCACAAATGGGGGAGAGGAGCAGAGGGAGAGGGAGAAGCAAGCTCCCCCCAGGACCCTGGGATCATGACCTGAGCCGAAGGCGGACGCTTAACCGATTGAGCCACCCAGGCGCCTCTAAAATTGTCAATTTTCTGTAGACGACATACCAAGAAAATAAAAAGAAACAGGTGATCAATTTTAATAATATATCTCATTTTCCCAGTATATCCAAAGTATTATCATTTAAACGTGTAATCAATATGCAGAATTATTAATGAGATGTTTTACAGTCTGGTTTTCATATCAAGTCTTGGGAACACATGTGTGTCTTACAGCACGTCCCAGTTCAGCCCAGTCTCGGTTCCAGTGCAGTTCCGGTGGGGTTCCAGTATGCTGAAGGGGACCCGCCCCCGCCCCACTGACCCACACAGCCCAGGCCTAGACGGTGCCTGCTCTCTTCTCCCAGCCCCGCAGGGGTCTGGCTAGGGACTGGGGCTCCGGGGATCCAGGGATCCGGGGCTCCGGCCTGGGCTGCACTGACCCTCTCCCCTCCCCCCAGCCTGGCCAGGCAGTGGACTCTGGAGGATGAAGAAGAGCAGGAGCGCGAGCGCCGGCGGCGGCACCGAAATCTGAGCTCCACCACGGACGACGAGGCTCCCAAGCTGGTCCAGAACGGAGACACACCGGCTGCCCAGAGGTGCTCGGGTCAGGGGGAGGGGACGGGGACGGGCTTAGCGGCCCCAGACAGACCGAGTACAGCAGGGTTGGCCTGCTTAGGGAATGTGACGACGGGCCTAAAGATAAGCTCCGCTGGCTGGGCTGTCCTCCACACAGCCAGGCTCTGCCCTCCTCGGAAGCAGAACCACGTCTGTGGATTCCTACTGTCCACGAGCCAATACTTTGCTGCACCTGGGATGGATAGAACTCAGTCCTTATGGTATCCCTGAGACAGAGGCATCGTTAGCCAGCTTTACAGATGGAGAAACATCTCAAAGACATGTCCGAGAGTACATCGGCGACTTGCTGAGATCGCTTACCCGATTGGGAAGCTGAGGCTCAGACAGTGAATTAACTTGCCCCAAACGACATGGAAGGCAGGGGGGCGAGGGAGAAAATGAATCTCCGTTGGCTGGAGGCCGAGGGCTGTAGGTTTTGGACAGTCTTCTCATGTTCCTCTTGTTCCTTTGGGTCCCCGAGGGAAGGGACAACCAGGCGTGCACCCCAGGGGCTCCAGTCCCGTGGCTGCCACGTGACTAACAGGAGGTCAGGGTGGCCCGTCAGAAGCTTTGGTTCTACTCCCAGTTCCACTGCTCATTATCTGGGTGACCTTTGACAAATCCCTGAACGTCTCTGGTCTTGACCTAAGCTCTAAGGGGCGAAGACCGCATTTACTCCTTTTGCCCTCCAGCGCCCAGCACGGGGCCCTATAAAGTAATTGTTCAGTGTTTATTGATTGGGTCTGAACACAGTAGAGTTGGACCTTATAGGGGTTTATCAGCTTTTTAAAAGCATGGTGTGCTTTGTTCAGATGATTTCCTGGAAACCCAGTATGTAAAGCAGATAGAAGTGATCCTTGTTTAAGTGATAGTTGGCAGGGGGTGGGGGGCTCTACTTCCTCACCCTCTCCCTGGCAGCCCTGGAAGCTTCCCCATGGGCTCAGGTCACCCCAGGGTCTCTCCCAGCTCTGATAGCCTCTGATTCTTATCTCCCACCCCATGTCCCATCTTCTGGCCTAGACTGCCGAGCGTGGAGGAAGCAGAGGCGCCCAAGCCACGAACCTCAGGCTCTAAAGATGAGGACGAGGACATCCAGGCCATCCTCAGGACCCGGCAGGAGCGGAGGCAGAGGCGGCAGGTGGTGGAGGCTGCCCAGGCCCCCAGCCTGCCGGAGGCAGAGGAAGGAAGGGACAGCTCTGGCTCAGGGCAGGCCAAGCCGCAGCCCCTCACGCCCAAGAAGGAGGTGGAGCTGCCACCCCGCCGGAGACTGAGCCGGGAGCGGCGGGGCCCCTGGGCCAGGGAGGAAGAGAGCTTGATGGGCCGAGAGTCCGAAGGCGGGAAGAACGAGGCCTCAGAGAAGCCCGCAGTCTCCGAGAAGCCCCCTGTTCCAGGGAAGACATTAGTACTTGGAAAGAGACTGGTCTCGGAGGAAAGCTCCAACTCAGAGAAGGCCCTGGGCCCTGAGAAGATGTCTGTGTCAGAGAAAAGAGCCGTCTCAGAGAAGTCAGTTCTAGAAAAAACAAGTGTGTCGGAGAAGCTCCCAGCCCCAGGGAAGACATCAGACTCGGAAAGGAAAGTAGTTTCTGAGAAAGCATCGCTCTTTGAGAAGTCTCTGGTGTCAGAGAAGACCCCGGCCACCGAGACAAAGCTGGCCCTAAAGAGGGCGGCCGCCCCAGGGCAGCCCCAGGCAGGGGGTCAGCTGGCCTCTGGGGGAGGCCAGCCCCCCACCACCACAGGGCAGAGGGGAAAGGTCCTCCCTGAGAAGAGCCCGCCATCCCCGGCCGAGCTGGAAGAGCAGGGGGCGCCGGACCCTCCGGCTGCGGCTTCCCGCCTCCCGCCCATCGCATTCCAGGTTGGCAGTGCCCCTGCCCCTCCCAGCCCTGCACGTGCCCCTCTTGTTCTGCCCCAGGTGGCCTCTGGCTCCCTTGCTGTTTCTTGTCCTCTCACTATGGAGGCTGACTTGGGCAGTGTCCTCTCTCCCTACCTGCTTCTAGTCACCTCGTCACTGTCAGAATAGACACTAAAGCAGGGGCAAGCTGCTGGCAGCTGAAAAGGGCATCCGTGGTGTGACAGAGAGCACCTGCCACCCTGCACCCCGTCCTCATCCAGGGCCTGGATTTCAGGACACCAGCAGCCTTTTGGGAAGCCTCAGGTCCTTCTAGAGTTCTGCTAGAAAGTTCTGTCTGGTGGCCTGGCCTCACAGAACTGTGTCCACCATCCCCACAGCAGAGGTGGAGGGGCGGGAGGCAGCAGAGGGAGACACAGGACTGTTTCCTTCCCCGCCTTCTGTCTGCAGCTCCTGGGATGAGCCAGGCCACATGGGGTCCCTATGGCGGCATGGGCTTTGGGCCACCCAGACCTCCTGTGTGACACTCCCCCACTCCATCCAGGTGAAAATCCCCAGCAAGGAGGAAGAGGTGGACACATCCTCGCCCACCCAGGCCACCTACAGCAGCTCCCTCAAACGCTCCAGCTCTAGGACCATCTCCTTTCGGGTGAGAGCACCTTTGTCTCCAGTCCACCGGAGGGCAAGCCGGGGAAATCAGCATTTTTACAGCATCAGGGCCTTAGGTTAGCTGTCAAACGGATCCCTTGGATAGAGAGGGGTTTTCAATTCCCAGGGTGCCCGAGAGCAGATGACTTGGATTAACTGAAGGAGAGCAGGTTAAGGACCCAGGGGGTGGGTGTGGATGAGACTGAGCAGCCCCACCTAGTGGTCAAGGCCAGAGCTGCAGGAAGAGGGCACTGGGCAGGTTGAGTGGCAGGGGCCCCACGCCTGCCTTCAGCAGTTCCTGATGTCACCCAGGAGGCTGGTGCAGGAGGGAAGGGTAGAGCTCTCCTAGAGCTCCCTGCGCTGCCTCTGCTCCAGTAGTACAAGGTGTATGGACTGGGGACTCTCATCTTACCTTCTGATATTTCCTCTCAGTTCCTTGGTTCGCTGGGTGGTTCATTCATTTTTGACGGACTATGCTTCGTGCCCCTGATGTGTGCCAGGCCCTGGGGAGGAAGCTGGAGGCCTGGTGTTGATCAGGGGTGGTCCCCACCCAGCAGGGCTCACGGGCAGTGGGGAGTCAGACAGGAAAACAGATGGTTGAGGTGATGGTGGGTGGGGGCAGGTGTCTCCCAGACGAGAGGAAAGCCTTTAATGGAGGTTTGGTTGGGGGTTAGAGGAGGAGGAGGAAGTGTTCAGAGAGCTGAGCCCTTCCCTTGTGGAGGGCCCTGGCCTCCTTGGGACTGTCACTCATCAGAGCCTTTCCTTCTTGTTTCAGATGAGCCCCAGGAAAGACAACTCAGAGACAACCTTAACCCGCAGGTCAGGGGCCTGGAGGCTCTGGCTTGGTCTGATCTGGTCACGTTCAGCCTGTGTGCACTGAGCCCTGCAGCGTGTACTCGCAGGCAGGGCCACAGGGTACCTGAGGGGAAGGTGCCGGCCTCGGCCAGGGCTCCAGATCCTGCAGGGAGATGGAACTGACACGAGGGACAGAGGCCCAAGGAGATGGAACAGGGAGGGAAGGGATCAGGGAGAGCTTCTTGGAGGAGGCAGGGCTTGGGTGGGGCTCTGAAGGTAGAGGAAGTTGGGGTGGAGAGGGGGAGGAGGGCCTCGCAGGAGGGGGGCTATGAAGAGTGCAGGGCTTGGGCGGGGCTCTGAAGGCAGGGCTTGGGCGGGGCTCTGAAGGTCGAGGAAGTTGGGGTGGAGAGGGGGAGGAGGGCCTCGCAGGAGGGGGGCTATGAAGAGTGCAGGGAAGGGGAAGCGTCTGCTTTAGCAGGCCTGATGCAGGGGGCAGGGCCTGGGAATCTGCATGTTCCACAAGCATCCCCATGCCCCGTAATTTTGATGCAAGTAGTTTGAGGACTGTGTTTTGAAAAAAAGAAACTGAAACGGGGTCTGAAAAGCAGTTGTGCTTACGTATTAGGAATTTCATGCCCTCGTGCTGTGTCCTTCTGCCCCTAAACATTTGCAGAGGGCCACTGTCCCACGCTAGGCCTGGGGTGACGGTGGCAGCAAGGGGGTCCACAGATGAATGAGACATGGCTGCTACTCTCCAGCACCTCACATCGGACCAATAAACATGCAACAGCCCCCAGCAGGGAGGTGCAGGGCCCTGGAGTGGCTGCAACAGCCCAGCCCGCGGGAGCCAGAGGATAGGTCACAGAGCAGTTGACTTCCGAGTGGGCCTCGAAATAGAGGGCCCAGCACAAGTCAAGGCACAGAGGGTGAAAAGCGTGACGTATCCGGTTAACTGGCACATAAGCACATGGAGAAAGGGGTTGGGGCAGGGGGGACGCTGGTGTCAGGAGGGGAGGCAGGGACAGACCACGAGAGCATTGTATGCTGTGCTAGGGAGTTTGGTCTCTGCCCTGTGGCCTGAGAGGTTTGAGTTGGAAGGACAGGATCGGCTTTGTTTGGGGTGGGAGTGCTCTGGCGGCAGGAGGGGGAGAGCTTGGGGTGGCAGGCAGAGGGAGTAGGGGAAGGCAGGTAGGTAGGGGGAGATTCAGGAGACCTGTGAGGTGGAAGTGACATGCCGGGGAGGAATGGCAGATACCTCTGCTTCTGGCGGTGTCCTGCTGAGTGGGACGTTTCTAGGGAGGTGAGGAAAGTCCCCGGACTTTTCTAGTAGATTCCACCTTGGCCAAGTCATGAGAGTCTCATTCAGCGAGGGGGGCCGTCTTCTCTTTGTCCAGAGGGTGGGTGGGCACTACTCAGGCTCTGGGCAGGCTGAGGGCAGAGGTCTCACCTGCTTTGTCCTGTCCTGTCCTCCGGCCCCGCAGTGCCAGCATGAGGCTCCCGGCGGGCACGGTCAAGTTAGGGGAGAAGCTGGAGAGATACCACACAGCTATCCAGGTGGGCAGCGCTCTTGTGGAGGGGCCTTGGTACTTGACCAGCCTGCTGGGTGTGGGGTGCGTGCCTCACCTTCGTGGGTCACCCGTTTGTGTTCTGTGTTTCCAGAGATCAGAATCCGTCAAGTCTCCTGGCGCCTCCCGCACCGAGTTCTTTGTGGCTCCCGTGGGCGTAGCCAGCAAGCGCCACCTCTTTGAGAAGGAGCTGGTAGGCCAGAGCCGAGCAGAACCAGCCTCCAGCCGGAAGGTGAGGGGCTCAGGCCCAGCCGGGTGTCTTTAGGCCAATTAGGCAGAACCGGACCCTGGCCGTACTAGAAAGCTCCGTGTTTCCACGGGTCCGTTTTGGCAGAACCCGCCGTTGACGCGAGTTGCCATTCCTGAGCCCGGCTCCTCAGCTGCTCACAGCAACCCCTGGGGGAGGGTTGGGGGCCTTCCCGGGTGTATGTGGCACGTGCTGAGTGGCTCCGGGGGCGAGGTAGAATCGTGTCCTTGTGCCAGGGCCTCTGAAGACGCCGTGCTGTTGCCAGCGGCTCCAAGCCCTGAGATGCCAGCCTTTCTTTTCAGGAGAACTTGAGGCTTTCAGGGGTTGTGACATCAAGGCTCAACCTGTGGATCAGCAGGACCCAGGAGTCTGGGGATCAGGACCCCCAGGTACGTTCTACTTCCCTGAGATCTCGTGCTGTGGGCCTTGGGCGGCGGAGTGAGCCAGCCCTGAGGGAAACGGAGACATTCTGGGAGAGGAGCCCATGGGAAGTAGGGAGGGCTAAGCGTGTCGCCGGGAGGCAGAAGAGAGGAGGAGTGGGTCTGGTGTCTTTCCTCTCAGGAAGGGGGGGGGGCTTGGGGATCACAAGCCCCTCCATAGTCTGCCTTAGTCCGCCCCCACTCCCACCACGATGTCCCCAACCAGGAGGTGCGGAAAGAGTTGGCAGCCACCAAAAGGACCCAGTGGGGAAAGAAAGCAGACTCCTCCCTGGACGCCGAGGTGAGGGCCACAGAGGGGTTGGCCCTGGGGAGACCCCGCCCCCCCCCGCCCCCCACCCCCAGCCCAGCCCTCCAACTGCATAGTCCCGGTATCCAGAATGTCCCGATTCTGCTCTCAGGCTGGTTTGACCCAACCTCGAGAACACTGGTTGAACCCCTGAGCTGGCTTCTCTTTGCCCGCAGCTCTGCAAAACCCCAGCGCCCTTCAACAAGCAGGTTTGGGATTTCTGACCTGTGTGGGTGTGGGCCTGGGCCAGGGGATGCCTTCCTGTCCAGAGACCCCTTTTCCCTCCCAGCCCTAGGAGCCTCCTTGTCTTTTCTGACAGACCTCCGCCCCACAGGTGTGATGAGCCCTGCCCGGACCGACCAGCAAGTCTGCATCTCAGGGGCCCTCCCTCAGGCCAGGCCCTGCCGCCAGCAGCACCCCCCGTCTCTCATCGCCCCTGCTCGCTCTCTGCCTCTGGACCTGGGGCCAGGGGTGTCGGGGAAACTCAGCCACCTCCTTCCCAGTCTAGCATCTGGGGGCGGGTGTGCCCCGGCACCTTCTCGTCCCACTGCAGGCACAGCAGATCCTGGGACCCAGTGTCAGCCCAGGGCGCAGCACTGGCTCTCGTCAGCACCATGTGGCCTCCACGGCCTGTCCAGAGGTGGCGTCCAGGTCCTGCTCACTTCAGGGTCAGGGCGGTGCTGTCTCTGGAGAACTCCAGGGTCCCCTCTGTGATCTGCTCGCAGCCGGTGCCTCCATGTGCCTATGATGTCTGTCCCTCACTGAGGCCTGGATCCTCGCACCGCAGTCCCTGGAGCCCGCCTCCAGCCTGCTGTGGCCCTCGGGCCAGATCGTCCGCGAGCTGTGCAGTGTCTTCCGCGTGCCCCGTCTCCCTGCTTTGTTCGCCTCTCACGTCCTTGGCCTGCTGCTCCGGCCGGGAGCTCAGTGCCGTTTCATGCAACCCCTTCACCCTGTCTCTGAAAAAGCTGTTCTCAGGAAAGAGCTGATAAACTCATTCACTCTCAGGCGTGACTAATAAGACCTTCAAAGTGGATTCCTTTCTGGAGGATTTGCTTTTGAGCGGGGTCCCTGCCGTGTGTGAGCAGGTTGTTGTGACTGGATGGGGGGGGCGTCAGGTGTCGTTTTCCTTGCAGCCCCTCTTTCTCACATTGACGTGGGCTGCCCCCCTGTCCTAGCATAGTGACTTGGCGGGGGGGTGGGGTGGGGGTGGAACCGCCACGTACAGTGCCACGCCTGCCTCCATGCATCCCCAGCAAGGTCTCCCAGCAGCCCGTCCTCCCCTCCCCCAATGTCGTGGTCCCTGTGAGCTTGGAGAATGCTGAGCTTTCTGAGAATCTAGGACAAACCAAACTCAGTCAGTCTGGTGCTCTGTCAGACCCCTTAATCCTGTAATTAGAAAAAAAAGTATATATGTATGTGTGTGTACACACATGTATATGTGTGTATATCACACACATGTTTATATATTACACACATGTCTACACATATAAGCTCTATACACACACATATCTATCTATCATCTATCTATCTATCTATCTATCTTTTCGCCCTTTGAACTTGATTAGAACTTTTCTTCCTCACTGACTGCTCTGATTTGACCCAGAACCAGCTGGGGAGGGGGTGCGGGATACATGCAGAGCCCTGCCTGCTTCCATTTTGTCCCCTGTCCCCAGGCGTACCCGGAAAACCCCAGGGTTTCTCAGAACACAGCCCTTAAGGGCGTCACCAGGCCTTAGTTCCCCAAGCTCGTGGGCGCCGACGCAGCCAGCCGGGCACTAGCAGCCTTGTCCCAGCCTCTGTGATTGTGAGTGAGGGCTCCTGTCTTGGATCCTTTGGTCCAGGGGGACAGAAGGGCCTCAGGGCCCCATCTGTGCAGACCTCCCAGTGACCCCAGGCTCCCCCCTCTGCAGCTGGTGGGTCTCCCGTGGCTGGTCCCGTGCCTGCACTGAGCTAGGGGGAGTGGGACCTGGAGGATCCGCCCCATACCCCACTGATTCCCAAAGGGCTGGAGCTTTTGCAGGAGCTCCACCTCCAGAACTTGAGGACAAAACCAGGGGCGGGGGAGGGGTGTGATGAGCATTGCCCGGAGACTCACAGGACCTGCTGGGAACTCAGGGTTCAAACAAGGACCTAGGGTTTTTGGATGCTCATGTTCTAACCTTTGGAAAGTCCCCTGGCAGGTGAATGGTCTGTCCTCACATAGACCTTTCTTGGGAGAGGCTCCCAGAAACCCTCCTCCAGAGTGGAGGTCTGGGTGGGGTCTGAGGGGGCTGGCTTGGGCCTGGGTGTCTGGGGAGTCCTGGCGGCTGCTTCCTCATGGGCTTGAAACCCTTCGTGCCTGCACACGCTCCCCGGGTGACAATCAAGGACAGGCTGCGGGATAGAGTGTTGGGGGACATGACCCCGTGACTCCCTGTCCTTTGCATTCATGCCTACCCTCCCCCCAAAGAAGGCCTGACCTCATTCCTGGCAGGGGGACAGCCACCGGACAAGGAGACAATTGCACGCACAAGATGATTTCAGCTGGGGACAGGTGTGAGGACAGAGTGCGGCATGCTGGTGCCCGGGTGGCTAAGTGGGCAGGGGAGGGCTCTTGGAGGAGGTGACATTGAGCGCCCTCTGGAGACAGAGCGGGTCCCCCTGCCTGTATACCTACCACTCCTTGCACTGTCTACTCTCCTGCCCTAGTGTCCTTGGGACCCCACACATGCCCTGCTCTCTTGTGGGTCCTTAAAGTGGCAAGCAGTGTTGCAGTGTATGTTTCTTCCAGTAGAACTCTGGGTAAGCACCATCTCTGTTTCCTCTTCCCTTCTACCATTAGCTCTAGGAGGCAACGCTATCTGTTTGCAAGGACCGGGCACCCGCGACGGGATGGGAACAGCCCTGCCGTGTCAAGGTGTGGGTGCTGGAAAGTGGCCTGACTTTCTCACTACCTGCGTGCCCCCCGCTTCTCTGAATTAAATCCCTGCTGTAGAACAGTAAGAGCCTCACATGGTTCGTCCACGGGCACCAAGAACGTACTAGATTTTTTCTGGGGGGCTCTGTGGTGACTTAGGTGCTCAGGTGTCTTCAAGCATCTGTGCAAACAAATTATGGCCTGTTTGAAGGATTGTTGGGCTTACGAGGAACAGTAACCCACTGAAAGTGGCTCAAGGGAAGGGAAGGTCTAAGACAAGCAATCCCTAAATTCCAGGAGATTCCAGGCCAGGACACAAAGCAAGGCTGGGCCCCGTTGGGATAGACAGGAGAGCGGGACCATAATGCTTTTCCTCTGTCTCTTAGGGACAGCCTGGTTGTTCCCCGTTCCTCTGTCAGTCTGCCCCCTCTTCCTGCCCCTCTCTGTCTCTTCTCTGCTGGCCTGTGGTCCTGCTCCCCTGCTGACTGGCAGGCACGTGGCCTCAGCTCACACTGCCACGGATCTGCCGGCGGTGTGGAGGACCCCAAGGTGGGGATAAGCCTGGAGGTAGGGAATCAGGCCATTGGGGTCCGAGGCCACTGGGGACCAGTGGCAGCTGAGTTGATGGGGCAAGAGTATGAGAGCAGAGTTGGGCAGCAGCAAGTGGAAATCCCCCATTCTCTCCAGAATGGTGGCTGTGCTCACAGCAGAGTAGCTCCCAGGGCAGCAGGGCTGAGAGGAGAGTCCAGGACTGGGAGGCATGGCTACACGGAGGAGGAGGCCAGGAAAGGGGGAGACTGGCTTTCTTTACCCACGGAGAAACAGACAAGAGTGCGCAACACTGATGGGCAAGATCTGGAAGGGCCGGGGGCGGTTTGGAGCCCAGGGGCATACGGGAGGAAAGGGCCTAGCCCAGAGGAGGGGTGTTCCTTCTTCAGAGGTAGGGGAGAGGCCTTGAAGACTCAGAGACATTGAAGGGGTGAGTCAGCTTGGACTTGCTTTCCCCTTCCATTTCCATCCTGTATTGAGCCCCAGGATGTCCTGGGCACTGTGCTAGGGGCTGTGGACACAGACATGCAAGCCAACCACAAAATCCCTGGGCCCTGGCCTATGCATCTTACAATCTTGGTCCTGTATTCCTTCATCTTCAAGCCCTGGGGGAATGAACTTCAGCGGTCCTCATGGCCCCCTCAAACAACCCAGCTATCTGTCTGAGGAGAACTATCATTCTTTTTTTTTAAATTTTTTTAAAGGTTTTATTTATTTGAGGAGAGTACACGATAGAGCAAACGAGTAGGAGCAGGTGGGTGGGAGGGCAGAAGGAGAGGGAGAAGCAGACTCCCCGCTGAGCAGGGAGCCCGATGAGGGCTCCGTCCCAAGACCTCAGGATCATGACCTGAGCCGAAGGCAGACGCTTCACTGACTGAGCCACCCAGGCGCCCCGAGAACCATCATTCTTGACTGGAAGTTCTACCTTGTATCTGACCTGCTGAAGCAGTTTTGGTTCCTTCCCAGTGACTTGGCTTTGGGGGGCATGGAGAAGACCCACTTTGCAGGTGTCCTTACTGAGGCCTGCCCAGCCTGCCCGCAAGGCCACTCAGCGCAGTAGAAGCAGCCGGTAGCCTGGAAGACATCTTTCCCCACCGCAGCATTTTCAGTGTAGCTGCAGATGAGCCCTTCTCTCTGCCCACCGGACCCCTGGCCCAGAGACTCACGGAGTGTCTCTGAGGCTGCCATCTGCCCGCCAACCCTGCTCCCAGCCTGCCTTCCCAGGCCTGGGCCTCTGGCATCTGCTTTATCAGGATTCTTAAGAGGGACAGCTGGTTTATGTTACATGCCTGCTCCCTCCTCTGTTCCCTGCATATCTGTTCTGGTTTTAAATAGCTTATCTGAGCAGCTGGACAACCACATGGGCTTATATGGCGTGGGGTGCATGTTCCTTTAGCCCTGTCCCTGGCACCTGCCAAAATAGCAGCCAACACCCCCCGCACCCCCGCTGCGTCTCCTGCTGCACATCCCTCCCACCGCAGGGCTTGGCTTATGAGGCCCCAGCCCACAGGCCCGCTTAAAGCCCTCTCCATCCCCTGCCCTCACCCAGTGCCTGCTGAGGCTGAACAGATACCTCGGGACCTGTGGGCAGCTCCTGGTTGGAGGTAAGACTCGGGCCCGGCCTGAGATGGGGAGAGCGGAGAGGAGAGGGAAGATGTCTCGCAGCCTGGCGCCTTTATCCAGAGTCTGCCTGCGTCCGTCCACGCTGCGTGGATGTCCGAGTTGCTAGTGGTCCACGTTCCCTCCGAGAAGAGGGATGCACTTTAGAGGCGGTGTTGCAGAGATGGGATTCCAAGACTAGTGCTGTAGGGCGGCAGCAGCCCTCTGTTAGAAATCAGAGCCTTGGATTTGAGTCCCAGATCTGCCACCAAAGGTACTGTGTAGCCGGAAGGTCTTGGGTGAGTACCTTTCTCTCCCTGGGGGTCAATGTCCTCATCTGTAGAATGGACGAGATAATTGCCAGGCCTCTGCCTGCTCTAAAGACAATGAAGCTCTAACCAACAGGGTCTCCTCTGCCAGATCGCTTGGTCCCACCCCTCACCTCCAGGCCCAGGGCCCCCTGAACCTTTCCAGGCAGGTCCTTCTGGATTCAGAGCAGAGCAAGACTGCAGTCCTATCAGTCACAAGAGTCCTGGTGGCCAAATTCTCATCTTCAGCAATTCAGCGACTGTCTTGGAAGCATGGAGAAAGAGCACACGTGCAGAGGCAGACACGAGACGTTTGTCTGATTTCCTGAGCCAGCGCCACCCCCCTCCCCAGAGAGAAAGCACTGCCAAGCAGCATTTGGGGGGCAGCTGGGGGAGAGACCTCACGGCAAGGTCCTTTCATGGGCTGTGAGCCCAGCTTCAGGGGTTAGAGTCCAGCGGCCCCTGCCCCCAGGGTATCTGGAGTGTGACCCTTCCTCCACCCCATCCTGACATGCCCTGGAGGGACAGACCTTGCTCTGTGTCCTGGAGTGGCAGAAAAGGTCATATTCCCTTGATTTTCAGCTTCTCCTGGGCAGGCGGAGCAAATATCTAGGGAAGCCGTTGCCTGGAGTGTAAGGAATTTCAAAGCACATTCCAGGCCCCGTGCATTTGGGAAGCCACCTGACCTCCAGAATTCCTCCTCTGACCCGAGTCTCCCAGGGCAGGTCCTCCTCTCCCAGCAGAAGAGGAATCTGAGAGGCTTGGGTTACCCACTGGCCCCCCTCAAGCCTGTCCCCTAGCTTTGCTGGTGGGCTGACAGCTGCAGGCTTGGGAGGAGTCCAGCTGGATGCTGGGGACAAGCGCTGAGGGACAGGGCCTGCATTCCTCAGAGATTCAAAGACTTGTTTCTGCAAGACGAGAACTTGAAGCTCATCTATTTTATGGATAAGCTAATTGAAGCCTAGAGAGATTAAATGACTTAGCTAAGGTCACACAGCAAAAACTGGGTTTTAAACCCAGATCTTTTTTTTTTTTTAAAGTAATCTCTATGCCTAATGCGGGGCTTGAACTCACCACCCTGAGATCAAGAGTCTCCTAGTCTATGGACTGAGCCAGCCAGGGGCCCGTATATCCAGATTTTGACCCTACGGCCAGTGTTCTTTCTGCCTTGTATTGTTTTTGACTTACTCCGCAAGGAAGGTGACCCTGATCTCTTGGCTGTGAGGGAGTTTGGCTAGAAAGCAGTCTGTGGAAGCAGGTGAGGGTCTGGGTGTGAGGACGCAGCTGCTTTGGACATTCTCATGCCTCGCCCTGCCAGGGTCCTGCCCGGGTCTCATTCCAGAGCCACAGCCTCAGCCTGTCCCCTGCCCCTTCATCTGTCTCGCCTTTGGGCAGTTGGCTTGGCTGCGTCCTCTTGGGCAAATTCAAGCCCTTCCCTGATCTCCATCCTCACTATTTTTAGGAGCTGGATGGTGCTCCTGGGAGCAGGGAGAGGGCTCCAAGCCGCTCTTTCTTCCTCTGAGCCCCTGAGCCATGCCCTGTGACTCTGAGCTGGTGGGAGAGCAGGGCAGGAGAGGCGAGAAAGCTGGAAGTCACATGCCCCACGCTGGCATGCGTAGCTCCCCCGAGAAACTTCTCGGTCCTCCCTGAGGTGACAGACTCCTCCCAGGGTTCTAGTCCTGGCTACTGCCCTGGGCCTTGGGGTAGCGCATATCTGGGGATAGGGGGCTATTCTCTTTGGCCACTCTCATCCGAAGACCCATTTGGAGATGCTCTGGAGTTGGGGTCTTTCTTCAGCAGAATGATGCTCCATCCTCCAGCATGACACCGTACACACCTACCATCTCTTCCCACCCACCCCATCCCAGGGGAGCCAAACCGTGGCTCCAAGTTTCTGTCCAAAGCTCTGTGTAAACCCTCCCTCACTGCCCCTACCCTACTCTGGCAGAGGGAGCTGGGGAGGGCCCTGCCTAGCTGCATCCCTGCTTGTCCTGAGCCCAGCAGGACCGGACATCTCGGGGGCAGGTTCAGATGGGCAGCCAGCGTGAGGCGGCTGTGGGTGCTGGGTCTGGGGGCGTTCTCCACTCAGAGGGGCAGTCGCGAGCAGAGGCTCCTTCAGAGTCCCTCAGCCTGAAGCGGCTGCCTTGCAGCAGACATCATCCCACCCCACCCGAGCAGGGACGGTCCCTGGATGCCCTCAGGTGGCTGCCTGGGGCGCCACTCCAGTAGGATGTGCAGGGAGAGGTGGAGAGGGTGGTAAGCGGTGCTCTCTCTGTGCCCCTGTCCCCTGTGGCTTGAGTCTGAAGTTGGTGGCTGCCGTGCTGGGTGCTGGTGGGACAGCAGGGAGGGGCACAGGAGAGGCCCCTCTGAGGTGGCTGCGTCCATTGTTCTGATGCCACTCCGGCCTCACTGCGATCCCGCCCTCACACCACCTTATCCTTTTCCTCGCTCAGGCAGATAGACAGCTTTCATATGCCGAGCTGTGGGGGGCGCCATGCACTGCTGTGGACCTGGGAGGGTTGGGTTATAATAGGTATTAATCAGAGGTCTGCTCTGGGCCAGATCCTTTATTAGCTCTGAGCCTCACAGCCACCCCAAAGGAGGGGCCATTTCACAGAAGAGGGAACTGAGATGGAGGGAGGTTAAGTGACCTTTCCAAGGTCACAGGCAAATGTGAGATGGAGGCAGGATTCACACAGAGGTGTGTCCCACCTCTCCCTGTGGCCTCTCCCTGTAATTGCATGGAAATACAATAGAATCCAACACTGCCTAGTGCTTTCCACTTTCCTTAATGTCCACTTACTCCTTATAAAGATCCCTGAGCAGCCGGGATGTGTTTGCTGTATCTCCACGGTTCAGAGGTATTAAACAGACTTGCTCAAACACGCTCAGCAAGCTGATGGAAGAGGATTAGAATTGTCCTTTCCTATGGCAGTGAAGGGAGTATCTCAAAACGAGTTCCCTGGGCAAACATTCTTTAATTGGAATTTGTACTGATCAGAGGTAGTTTACTGTGCAATCCTAGGAAATGAGATAGGTCCCATGGACACTTTGCCCAGGCCCCTGCCATGGTACGTGTGCACAGCTGTGGTACAGATCACAGCCAGGATACGGACATCGCTACAAGCCATAATCTTACGCAGACTTCCCCAGCCCTACTTGGACCAGGCGTGTGTGACAGTCTACGGGGCTTTAACCTGTGTAGGCTCACGTGTTCCTGAGCACACTCAAGACACCAGACTGTTCTAAAACCACAAACATACTGTGTGCTTTAAAAAAATTTCCAAGTGTTCTCTATACCCACGGGGCGGCTTGAACTCACGATCCCAAGCTCAAGAGTTGCCTGCTCCGTCGAGTGAGGCAGCCAGGTGCCCCTCCTGTGTGCCTTTTACCACCACACCACCTCCCCTCCCCTTCCACCCCACGCACAACCCTCAACGAGCACCGATCTATTCTCCATTTCTATCATTTTGCCATTTCAAGAATGCTAAATAAATGAAATCATGTGACTCAGCCTTTTCCTCCTCCGTGGAGATTCACCCAAGGTGTCCCGTGTTTCGCTGGTTTATTCCTTCCCTTTGCCGAGACGTAGTCCACATGATGGCTGTGCTGCAGTCTCTTTAACCACCCCCCGGGGGAACTTTGTGCGGTGACGAGCACACCCCATGGAGAGGGAGTGCATAGCTTTGCTGCCCTGAATGCCTGGCAAGGTTGTGGGCTGGAAAGGCTGAGAAGCTATGGAAACATTGTTTTCAGAGTTACAATGATTTGCACCAGAACAGGGACATTCCAAACGGTTGGCTGGTTGAGGGGCAAGGAGTGAAATGGACATCGGCTGGTTGCTCTTATGGTGATGGGGGGCTTACTATCCCCCCCTCACCCCCGACAGAGGAGGAAGCAGGCTCCTCACTGCAGGTCACAGGGCTGATGAGGGGCGGGCTAGCTTCCCCACCCGCCCCCCCACCCCCAAGGCCTCTCAGAGGGTGGCAGCCTGGGGCCCATGAGGACGGGCTTCCCCTTCTGCCCATATTGACAGTTTTTCTCTTTCTGGAGGGAGAACAGAGACCATGTCTGACATGGAAGAGGTGGCGGAAGAGTACGAGGAGTGAGTATCTGGAGCAGCCTGTCTGGGGTGCTGGCCCCCTTCCCACCCCGCCCCTCACACCTGGCCCAGGAGCCTGCTGTGGGGGGGAGGGGAGCAGCTGTGTCCGTTTTGGGGATCTGACCTGTGCTTCTGTGCCTCTGGGCTGCGGATCCTGGGCTGGCCACAGGCTGGGAGACTTTTGGAAATAAAGAGGCTCAGCTCCCAGGCTCAGCTGCGGTCCCACCTGGCTACGACACCAGGAGGTAGAGCTTAGAAGCTGTGTCTCCTGAAAACGTTCAGTGACTGTCCCGAAGCCACAGAGCTGATTGTGCTCCATAAAACCCAAATCAGAGCTCAGTGGTAGCACTTGTCTGAGAACCGTGCTCCTTCCAAAGTGCCCTGTCCACCGCCCCGCCTGGGGACAGCCTGGGGGTGGGACACTGGCAGCCAATCTAACGATGATCTCCTGGACGGTGATGCTCACCAGGGAGGACTCAGAGGTATCAGGATACAGAGCTCCTGCCCTCGTGGGATTTGCTCTCCTATGGGCTGTCAAGATGTCAAATGTTGGAAGTAATCAGCCAAGAGGGGCTGGGCTTGGAAGGTGGGCTGTGGGTAGTGCAGGGGCTCTAAGGAGGGGGAGAGCCGTGGGGGCTGGGGTAGTCAGGCTTACCTGCGCAGGATTTGGATAGGGAGAGAAGGGTGAGGGAAAGGTGTTCTAGGGTCTAGTCTGGCAAAGCTCAGCGCAGGGAGAGAGTGGTTAAGCGGGCAGATGCTGGAGAGACCAAGCAGAGGTTTGGGGACCCTGGATGAGAAGACTGGGCCCGATAGGGGTGCTTTGTAGGTGGGCCAAGGAGGGTGAGCTCCATGAGGCAATGAGGGAAATAAAGAACAGACTTACCTTCAGGAAAGACCAGTGTGTGTGTGTGGTGTGAGTGTGTGTGTGTGTGTGTGTGTGTGTGTGGTGTGCCACTGACAACGTCTCCTTTTGCACGGCAGGGAGCAGGAAGGTAAGCACACGCTTGTGTACTCGTTTGGACGAAGGGCAGCCCGGGTGGAAACTGACCCACCTCTTGTCTCCTCTCTTGCGGCCGTGCTCTTCTCGCCTGAGCAGAAGAAGCTGTGGAAGGTACGGAGCTCGGGCAGAGGGAGGGCCAGAAGAGAGAGACCCCGGGAGCCCTGGGAACATGGGTTGTCTGTCCCTGCCCCCCACTCCCAGCTGAGCCAAGTTCCTCCGACAACCACGGCTTCTAAATGGGAATCAGTCCTGGCCTTGGTTGCTCAGGTCTTCAGCAAAAGGCTTAAACCTGTTTCCACTGTCTGTCATTTTGCTCACACAGAATCACCACTTTTTCCAATTAATTATTTTTTATTTTTTTCTCTATTTTTTTTTTTACCATGGAAAGTTTTAAATGCATGTGCAAGTAGCAAAAATAGAATTACATACACCCCCCCACCCCTGCTTCCCCAAGCGCCCAGCATCTGGCTTCTAAAATCCTCAACTATGGCCAATCTTTTCTCATCTATTCTTCATCTGCCCTCAGTCATTCTAGAGCAGACATCCCGAATCATCCCCAGACATCGTATCATCGCATGCTTAAGTAGTTCAATAGATATCGCTAAAAGATGAGCACTATTTAAAGAAAAACATAACTCATAACACCATTATCACCTCTAAACACATTCAACTTGATAATTTTTCAAATGAGATTATGGAAGCATTCAGTTATCTGAAATATTTAAAAAAAGATTTTAGTTATGTATTTGAGAGAGAGAGCGAGAGTGCACGAGTGGGGAGGGGGAGAGGTAGAGGGGGAGGGACAAGCAGATTCCCCACTGAACGTGGAGCCTGATGCTGGGCTTGATTCCTGAGATCATGACCCTGAGACCATGTCCTTGAGATCATGACCTGAGCCGAAACCTAGAGTTGGACGCTTAACCGACTGCTCCAGCCAGGCGTCCCGCTGGAACATTTGAGATAAGCATGAAGACATCATTATCTTCTGGAAAGTCCGTTTTGACCCATAGACCCATTCCTACTCTGGTCTGTTCTCACAGTTCTTTCCTCAACCTTATGCCTCATATCCCCATGAAAGAACACCCTAACCTTTGTCTCTTCCTGAGTGCTTGACACATGGAAGTGATTGAGGCCTCACTCTAGTCCCTGCCCAGCGCCCCAAGTGGCCCAGAATAGCCCTCAGTCCCCTCAGGCTTCTGCTCCCCAGGTGGGTTGCATCCTGACCCTTAGAGGCTCAGCAAATTCTCCGAAGTCACATTTCGGCACACGGCGTGTGGACATCAGGAGAAGGGGCTTCCGGAAGGTCTAGGGAGAGAGCCAGGGGCTTCCGTAGGAAGTGCCTTCTTCCCGAAACCTTCCAAGGAAAACGAGGAGCCTCTCACACATTTAGAGCTCTTCCAGGGTGCCTGGCCAAGGAGTAGACACAGGAGAAACTCACGGGGGAAACTGAGAGGGGCCACGGAGTCACTTTATTTTTCAAGGAACACCAAATACGTCAGAAGCTATTTGAAATATTTTTTGAATCAAAAATATAGCTGGCTCCACTTTTTGCTGTGTTCCCTGCCTAAATCTCGGTACAGTGGCTTTTCCTTTGCTTTGGAGGACTTGCCAGCTGGTGAGTTTCTGGGGGCGGTATTTGAGATACAGACCTTTGGATTTGGGACTAATCTGCCTGCAACACACAGTAGGATTTGGCTGTGAATTAACAAAATAATTCTCTGCTGTGCTGGTGGACTGAGCTCCACGTAGCATCTGCCTTGCTTGCAATGAATGGACTCCACCTGCCTCCCACATAGCTAAGTCCCCGGCGATTAAATGACCAAGAAAGAGCGAGGTTGAAAGGCATGGCCACTAAGCCTACAGAATGGACAAGGCCGTGTCTCTTCTTCCAGCAGAGAAGGAGGACCAATTGCTGTAAGCTCTTCCTTTGGGCAGATGTTTGCATACCGGCGTGCTGGTCTGTTCCCTCAGTGCGACAATGCTGTGCCTTCCTTAGACAGGGGCTCCTTCAACCAGACCAGGCACACCTGTCCTGTGCCAGGCACCCCAGTGGGGCTTTCAGAACTGTGACTCCTGGAAACTGGAGATGTTTTGTGGGATATTGGAGAGGCTCACGCAGGGTAGGAACATGGGAGAAGTTTGATGGCAGTGAATTGTTCCCACTCTGCTCTTTGGGGCCTCTGCCTTTGTGTCTAGAGGCAGAGCAGGAAACGGCCAGGTCCCATTTACTGAATGACTCCCATGGGCCAGGTAACTGCTAGGTGCTGTGCGCATGGTCGATCATTTCATCCCTACATAGACGGAGAAGTGAGGATGATTATTTCCATTTTACGGACAAGGCACGTGGGAAGCTGCTGATAAGTGAATCGCCCAAGTTGCTAGAAGTGGTGAATCAGGTATTAGGACCGGAGTTCAACTCCAAAGCCCATGCTCAGAACCATGTGCTGTCCCCCTGCTCCCATCCCTGTCCTTCTGCTCCCAGACTAACCTGTCTCGCTTCTCCCCTTCGCTGCGGCCACTCCCTGACCCCCAGAAGAGGAGGACTGGAGAGAGGACGAAGACGGTAGTACAGCTTTTACTTTCCTGTGCTTTCTGCTCCCTGCTGTCCTGAGCCTGGCTGCGGTAGCCAGGCCCTGTTCTGTGGCAGAGTCGGAGGGAGGGGGGCACAGGTGTGGAGTGGATCAGTCATTTCCTCCCAGCCTCAGAGGGGCCAGACCACCAGCTCCTTTCCCTGGTTCCTGATCTTTCTCCTGGGCTCGGTGGTGGGAAGGACCCAGGCTGGCTTGTCCCCCAGCTGCTCTGAATGTGGCTACAGAGGGGGACTAATGTTTGGAATGAGTGGCCTTTTTCTGCCCCCGCTGCCCATACTGGGCCCTCCCTCTGAGCTGGACAGCACCCAGGCAGGGTGGCCAGGGCGTGAGGGGCCAGGGGACAAAGTTATCTGAAGAGCAGCTGGGGGAACTGGAAATAGCCCTAGCAGAAAGGACGTGACGTCAGCCTTCAAATGTGCACAGCTGTGGGGTGGTGGGGGCCTGGACTTGTTCCCGGGCCCTGGGGAAAGGGCTAGGCCAAGGGGGACAGATTTGGGCTGAAGTTTAGTAAGAGCTTTCTCATAGTGATGTCTCAAGACGCGGTGAGCGTGTTGCCTGACCACTGGATCAGGGTGGGGGGTATTCTACAGAGAACCGAAACATTAGATGGCGTGGGGGGAGGGGTTAGCAAGATGGCCTGAAGAGGACTCCAAAGCTGGCCATACTCTTGCTGGCCAGCTTTCTACTCTCACCCCTTCTGGAAGGATCTTCTTGGAGGTAAGGATCCTGTGGGGATCAAAGAAGAGACATCCCCAGGCCCAGACCTAGGAAACTAGGACAGAGAGCATCAGGCAGAGTGATTGGTGGCCGGTGTTTCTTTCACCATGGCCCCTCTCTCTCCCGCTCTGAGGCTTTTTCTTCTCCCTCTGCCAGGAGGCCACTGCAGGTCAGCCCAGCCGTCAGTGAGCGTTCCCTAGCACCTCGTACAGGCAGAGCCCCGTGCCTGGCGTCACCCTGTCTTATCTGTCTGCTCCAAGTGCCTGACTTGGGTGGGGACCATATCCTGCCAAGCAAGGGGATGAAAATAGAAAAATCCTACCAACTCTCTGGACAGTACAGATGTCTACACGGGGGGCATCTCATCCGCCCACCCATAGTCTTGCCGTTCTGGTTTCCTTTACATACGGATGAAGGGTCCCTAGAGATACTGAGTTCAGGGCAGGGGTTCCCCAACACCGCACCTTAAGCAGGATACGTCCTATGGTGTGAGATCCCTGGGGGGAACGTTCGGGGAGGAAGGTTGGGGAATGGGGTGGAGTCCTATTGCCAGGGAGGCTGCTGGGGAAAGGTGCTAAGTCAGGCGGAAACAGCTAGCCACCACCTTCCCACCTTGCCAGGCCCGCAAGCCCTTCTCTGCTGGTACCCGCAGCACCTACCACACCCTAACACGATGCTACCCTAGACTTCCAGGCCTTCCAGTGGCTTTCTGGTAGAGCACAGGTCTCCATGCTCAGAAAGGCCCCCTTCCAACTCCCAAACTCCAGGAGAGGCAAGTTTAGACCAAAAGGACTCTTCACAAGCCTGATCGTGCCCTTCTGTCATGGTTGACCAGGGTCGGCAAACATTTTCCATAAAGGAGCGGATAGTAAATATTTTAGGCTTTGCGGGCCACACACTACCTGTTGCAACTACTGAACTCGGCTGTGCTGTGGCAAAGACAGCCGTAGGCAGTGTATACATGACTGGATGTGGCTGTGTTCCAATAAGACTTTATTTACGGAAACAATCTGGGGGCCAGATTTGGCCCTTGGGCCAGAGTTTGCCAACTTCTGGTTTAAACCCAGAACTCAGCAGCCCCTTGTTATTCATATCGGTGACCCCCAAATTCATCTGGATCCTGGATGTAGCTAACCTCCGTCCCCAGCCTTCTCTGATCTGGGTTCTGCCTGCTAGCCTAAGTAGGGGCCTTGGGTGTTCACTGTGTCTGGCTCACTTCTCCAGAGCAGGACGAGGCAGCCGCAGAAGAGGCTGAAGGTGAGGCTGAGACAGAAGAGACCAACACAGAAGGTAAGGCTCTGTCCGGGGTGAGGGTGCGAGGCGCTTTGTCACGGTGCTTTGGGGCATGGCGGGAGCCCCCAGAGGCATTCCTATGGTGCTAGAAAATCCACCTGGAACCGAGTTCCAGCCTGTGCAGCAGCACGTCCTTTCTGGGCTGGGATCCAGACGCCAACGGTCCGGTCAATGACCTTGACTGTGTGCTGCATTCGTGTCAGGCAGAGCCTTGCGCCCAGGGGCAGGTGTGTGAATAGACACTCCCTGACCGCGGGAGCCGGCGGGGTGCTCTTTGGTTAGGACCTGTGTGTGGGGAAGCCTCTTGGCAGGGGGACTTGAGCCTAGAACAACAACCTCAGTGATTTCTCATGTTGTTTAGGAGATGGACAAGAAGGGGAGGCTAAAGAAGCCGAAGGTAAGGACTGTGGGACATCAGGAGAAACGTGTTGGGGTGTCAAGGGAACCCATACAAGCAGCTTTGGGGGAGACTGCCCACCAGGCTCCCTCCAGGGAGGTGGGCAAGGAGGGGCTCAGGGGAGGGTAAGACAGAAGTTGGTGACCATGCAGGTTTTGGGTGTTGGGCTCCAAACCTCTGTGCCCCGCATTCCAGAGAAGTTGCCTGGGTGGTGCCCTGTGGGAGAGGGGACCAAAGTCCAGTCCCCGATTTGAGTAGGGCCCCCAGAAGTCACGTGACCTACACATACAAGACTCCTGGAACTCAGGCAAAATCACTTGTAAAGTTTGGTGTCTATATGATGAAATCCCAAGACATAGATGGGCCGTGTGGTGGGTCGCTGCAGTGGTCCTTGTCGTGTGGCAGGCTTTGGAAAGGGTTCAGTGGTCCCAGTCACATCTCTGGAGGGGAGGGACAGCCAGCTGGGTCTTGGCATCATGCCCATCAGCTTCCCCCTGGAGGCCAGGAAGTCCAGGGAGCAACCAAGGAGGCAGAGACCTGGGAGGGGACTCTGGGGCCAGAATCCCCTGGGACAGTGCCATGCGACCCCACCTCACTGGGAAGCAAAGCTGCCTTGCCAGAACTGGTGAATGAGAATTGGCTTGGAAGTTTCTCTCTGGGAGTGTGTGCTTCCTGTGAGGGCCCAGCTGTGCCCTGAGATGTCCCCCTGGGAGCTGCTATGGGAGCATCTTCGTGATGCTCCTGGAACCAGGAATCCCCGGGGGCTGGAAGGAATGCACTGTACAGGTGAGGAAATGGAGGGCCATGTGTGTACCCAGCTCATCAGGGGCAGAGCTGGGACCACATCTGGGGCCTCCTGACCCTGTGGCTATGTGCTTCTCCCTTCTCCAGATGGCCCAGTGGAGGAGTCCAAACCAAAGCCCAGGTGAGTGGGACACACCTGTGGTGAAGCCCTGAGAGTAGAGTGCCAGTGAGGAGGGATGATTAGGGCAGGACGGAGTGCCGTATGGCACAGTAGGCATGCGCTGGGGGGTGCGGCAGACACAGGCCACCATGTACGGTTGTATAGGTTGTGCACTGTACAAGAGCCGGCTTGAGGGAGAGCGGGGGCTCAAGTGCACCCCACACTCCATTACCAATTGCATATCCTGTCATGGACAGCACTGTATTCATCCAGAGGGAAGGGGTGGACTGGTTAAGGCCTTGGACAGATACCCTCTCCTATCCCACAGCACGGCTGGAACACCTTCCTCTGTAGCTGAATTGGGACCCGAGGGAAGAAGGAAGAAAATCTGGGAGAGCTGAGCAATGACGCTGTGCAAGCCTTGGTGGCTTCACAGTGTCACAGAGGGGCGGGGCAGGGTGGCTTAGTGCCCCCGCATGTGAGAGCACATGGAAGCTGTGGGTATTGGGGCTGGGGGGGTAGCGGGGGTTGGGGGGCAGCGAGAATCCCTCTTGGCTAATGCTCAACCTGTCAGCAGATGGCGTCTCCGCCCACACTGGTGGGCTTCTCCCTGTTTCCACGGGACCTCCTGAAACCAGCCCCGGAGACAATCCCAGCTCTGCTCCTTTGTCCAGTGCCTTTCCCTTTGCAGGCCCTTGATGGACATCACAGTATCTCATTTCAGCCCTACCCAGACCTGAGGGCAAATGGGGAAACTGAGGACCAGAGCCCACTGGACCTGGTGTCACACAGCAAGCATGCGTTGGGGTGGGGACCAAACCACAGGACTCCAGGGCTCATGGAAGATTCTGCGGGGTCAGCCACACGTGTTGTAGCTTCTCCACTTCCTAGCTGTGTGGTTTTGAGCACGTCACTACCTCTGAGCCTCAGGTGTCTTCGACGAGATGGGTGGTCCCTACGTTGTGGGTGTAGGGGCAGAATGAAGCCAGAGGGCACGTGTGAAAGAGCCTGGCGGCCCCGCGTGTGAGGCTGCTGTCCTCGACAGCTTTCACTGTTGCAGCCGTGCTCCTGCAGGAAGGAGAAGGGCCCTGCCTACCCTGGGCACCCACAGTCCCCTGGGTTCACGGATTCCCTCCTCTTCTCTCCAACAGACCATTCATGCCCAACTTGGTGCCCCCCAAGATCCCCGATGGGGAGAGAGTAGACTTTGATGTGAGTGCGCCTGCGGGGAGAGCGGGCCCGGGCTGGTAGTGGTTGCTCAGGCCCGGAGGGGACCTGGGGGGGCCGGCGGGGGTGGGGTGACGTGGCAGTGGGATAGCGTTCGGCACAGGCCTGGCTGGGCATCATCCTGGGTTCAGGCCACTGTGGCCCCTTCCCTGGCCGGGCCCCCAGCCCGCCTGTCCCTTCTGCTTTGCGGAGGGTGCCACCTGCATATCCACTCTCCTCTGGACCGTGGGGGTGGCCGCTGAGCCTGCTGTGCGTTCGCAGGACATCCACCGGAAGCGCATGGAGAAGGACCTGAACGAGCTCCAGACGCTGATCGAGGCTCACTTTGAGAACAGGAAGAAGGAGGAGGAGGAGCTCATCTCCCTCAAAGACAGGATTGTGGGTGTCCAGTCTGCCATGGAGATGCCCCCAGAGGCCGCGCTCTGTCCTCCACCCTCTATGTGAGGCCCCGCCTCCTCCAGGCAGCCTTCCCTGGAGCCCCTGGCCCTGAGGGAAGTGGGCTCTCCCTCAGGATCCCCGGGGCCAGGAGCCGCTCCGGAGGCCCTGCACTGTGGCTTCTCAGCCCCGCCTGCCCGCACCATCAGACTGGATGGTCCTTGGCAGCCGAAGCTGCTGATTGTCCCTGGGCGCCCTGGGCTCTGGCTGTGGGGTGACCAGTCAGATGTCTGTTGTCCCACCTCTGCCCCGGCTTCCCTCACTGGACACAGCTTGCCCTATTAATGCAGGGAGGATGATGTGGCCTCTGCTGGAGAGAGGGGGGTTATTTTGTTGCTTTGTTTCTCTCCCCACCACACTGGCTGCGCATCGGCCCAGGGCTGCGCCGCTCCGGCTGGCCGCCGAGGGTTTGGCCATCTGTCGGTGACCGCGGAGCAGCTGCCGGGCCGGGGCCAGCGTGGGGCCAGGGCTGTTGCCCTCTGGGCAGACGGGAGAAACCTGCCTGACATTTTTCACATCGTTGAGGACAACCCCATGATGAGTGCTGTTCAGTGCAGGTCCCCTGCACACGCCCGCCGCGGCCTGTCTGTATTTAGCTGGCCCACCTGTCGAGTGGCCGTCTCTATCCGGTCCACGGAGCTGGCTGAGAGCAGAAGCCCTTGCGGGCAGGGCCTGCGCTGCCCTGAGACTCGGAGGGGAACATTCCCTGTGGCTTCTCTTGCCACTGCTTTCCCTGGTTGCTCCCGGCACCTCTGATGACACCCCCTCCCTGGGCACGCCCTGGGCAGGCTTGGCCTCTCTCCCCACAGGAGAAGCGGCGGGCCGAGCGGGCCGAGCAGCAGCGCATCCGGAATGAGCGGGAGAAGGAGCGTCAGACTCGCCTGGCTGTGAGTGACCCCTAGTCCAAGGCCCGCAGAACGCCCCCACTGTGCTTCCAGCTCCTTCCAGGCCCCCCGGCCCCTCTCTCTTCATACACACTGATTCAGTCCACGAGCCCTTGGAGAGCGCTGGGCATTGTTTGGATTCTGATGATACACAGTAAACAAGACAGAAATGTCTGGGTCCGCCTGAACTTACTATTTGATAAGACCCTCCATCCAGCAATTCCACGTCTGGGTATTTACCCGAAGATGAAACCACGAATTTGGAAAGATATCTGTCCCCGTTCAGTGTAGCCTTATTTACAGTGGCAAAGGCATGGAAGCAAGCCATGTGTCCGTCGATGGAGGAACGGATAAAGAAAATGCCCCCCCCCCCCCCACACACGCACACTGGAATATGATTACTCAGCCATGAAAAAAGAAGGAAATCTTGCCATTTGTGAGAACATGGGTGGACGGACCTTGAGGGTATGACGCTAAGTGAAATAAGTCAGACGGTGAAGGACAAATATCGTACGATTTCACTTACACGTGGAATCTGAAACAAACCAAACCCAAAACACCAAGCTCGGAGATGCAGAGAACAGACTGGTGGTTGCCAGAGACAGGGGGTGAGGGTGTCCGAAATGGGTGGAAGGGGCTGAAAGGTGCAAACTTCCATCATAAGACAAGTGGGTCCCCTCCAGCCCTCCACCCTGCCCTTGTGCTGGCTCCCGGGGCACGGAAGTCCCCATGGCCCTCTTCCTGTGTTGCTGCTGGAGGTCCTTCCAGAACAGCAGGCCTCCTCAGGGGGCTCCCTGCCAGAGGGGATGAAGGGATCCACCCTTGGGAATCATTCTTCCCTCATTCATCCACAGAAGTGCTCACAGCTCCTGGTGCCAGGCCCTGTGCCGGGGGTGGGGGGGTCCCCTCAGGGGGCTTCTTGCCTGGTGGAGAGAAAGCTCCACTCAGTGGACCCTTAAAGACTACAGACTTCGGCCCAGTGTCAGGGGTTCGTGTCCCCACCCCTGATTTGCTCTCTTCCTCCCCTCCCGGAAACCAGGAGGAGAGGGCCCGACGAGAGGAGGAGGAGAACAGGAGGAAGGCCGAGGATGAGGCCCGGAAGAAGAAGGCTTTGTCCAACATGATGCACTTTGGGGGCTACATCCAGAAGGTAGGTCAGGGAGCAGCAGCTGGGGTCTTCAGGGCATCCTGGTGTATGGGGAGGAGTGGGGTGTCCACAGACTTCAAGTCGGATCCCAGGAAGAAATTCCTACCTGTGTGTGAGAGACAGAAGCTGCCTCTTGCCCACCTCCCTCCGAGCTGGCTCTCTGCCTGACTGTGGCTTTCCCCAAGAGGGGCCCCCTGGGGTGGGGGCTCCAGGCAGAGGCCCCCCAACCCCCCATGTCAGCGATGCCCGGAGCCCCCCAAGGTGGATGGTACATCTGGAAGGGCCCTGTGCCTAGAATCAGAGCTCTGGTGGGAGACCCGGATCTTACAGCTGTGTGGTCTCGGGCAACCTCAGAGCCTGTTAGCCCATCTGTAAAATTGGTTTAATGTTGTCTGCCCGGCCTGCTCCGAACTCAGGTGGGCTAACGCAGCCAGCATCTGTCCTACGCAGCTGTGAGATGGTTTATTCCTGCAGACTCCCTCAGCTCCTAATTTTTGTGCCCTACTCCTGCTAGGTACTCCATTCTCAGGGGAGGAGAGGAAACATAAAATTGATTTTCTCTATGCAGTGGAGAGATCAGAACATTTTCTTAGATTTCTAAAGTCCCCAGCTCAGAAGCAGACCAGCCTGCCTGCTTCCGTCCCCACAGTGACCACTCCAGCCAGACTTTTGGCGTGGCCCTGCTCTCAAAACAGTCCTTGCTTCACCCCCAGACTCCTGTCCTAATAAACAAGGTTGCCTACAATGAGCGTCTGAATCACCTTCTCCTTCTCCCCTCTCTGCCTTTGCCTTCGGCCCTGTGCTCTGCTCTCTCTCTGTGTCTCTGTCCGGGTCTCGTTCTTTCTCTCTGGGTCTTTCTCTCATGGTGTCCTGGCTCTGCAGGCCCAGGTGGGTACAAAAACCTCTAACCCTCTTCCTCCTCATGGTTTTGGGGGTTCCCTGGGAGGGGAGGGTGCCTGGCTGGAGGGGTGGAGTGTGGAGAGTGGGTTCGTGGGAGGAGGGAGCCGGGAAAGGGAAGAATTTGGAAAGGCAAAGGAATAAAGGACTGAAATGGCCCTCCTGGCCCCTGCCTCAGTTTCTTTGGGAAATCCAGGCAGTTGATGGTGTGGGCGTCTCAGGAAGAAGAGGACAAGGACCTGATCCTTCTGCAGGCCTTGCCTTACTCCCTATTGGGTTTTGGGAGGGTTAGGGGAGAGGAGGGGTATTCTCTAGCTAACTCCCCTGCTTGTCACTCCTTCCAGACGGAGCGGAAAAGTGGGAAGAGGCAGACAGAGCGGGAGAAGAAGAAGAAGATTCTGGCTGAGAGGAGGAAGGTGCTGGCCATCGACCACCTGAATGAGGATCAGCTGAGGTGGGGGCTGGGGTGCTCAGGGCATTGCATACATCTGCACGGGAGGGCAGGGGGGCAAAGGGAACATTCTCACCATGCACCACCAGGAGGCGCTGCCACACCGCATATTTTTTCCCAAAGTCTCTTTTGGTGGGAGCGGAGTTAGGCAGAGCTGGTCAAGCCATCTCTGTGCTTTGCCTCCAGGGAATAGGGAAAGAGAACTGAGCAGGCACCTCACCCCTCTGAGCTTCTCCTTACCCGCCTGCACCCAAGGGGTGGGAAGGGGGAGTGCTAGAAGGGCTTTTCCCTCTTCCCCCGGAACTCCGCCCTAGCGGCCCCTGGTATCTGTTTCTAAGCACTGGGCACTGCCATCTGGCCCTATGCTGAGCTAGGCGGGCTGGGGGTCCCCTTAGCAGGCCTGGAGGTGGAAAGGAGGGCTGGGGCCTCTGGGGGCTGGGTCAGATTTGAGGTACAGGCAGCTGGAGGCCCTTCCTTATTGTTCCCTCCCCCTCCCCCATCCCCACGCTGGCCGGTGCAGGGAGAAGGCCAAGGAGCTGTGGCAGAGCATCTACAACCTGGAGGCAGAGAAGTTCGACCTGCAGGAGAAGTTTAAGCAGCAGAAATACGAAGTGAGCCTGCTCCCGCTCCCCTCCCCCATCCCATGCTCCTCCTGGTGTGATCAGGTCCTACATTGCGGCTGCCCTCAGGCCCCTCTCCCCGGTCCCTGTCACCCATCACCCCGCCAGCTCACACACCTGCCCGGGTGTCTTGTCTCTGACAACGCTCCATGTCCACCACTGGGCTACAGCTTGCTGGAGAGGTCGGATGGTTCACTGGCTGGGGCTGAGCAAAGACCCGTTTCTGGGGTTCCAGCCCTGGGGGTCTCCCTCCCTTCTGTCCCTGAAGGCCTTGAGGCAGCGGCTCAGACGCACTGAGCCAGATGGGAGAGGCAGGAGGCACAGAGCGAGGCCTCCGGGGGAGAGGAGGCCCCACCAGAGACGTAGCTGCCTCACCTCTCCCTGTGTACCCCGAGGCCCCGTGTGGGCACAGCCGGCTGAGCGTCAGACTCCCAGCCTGGAGGGTCCCAGGTGTACAGACAGCAGGCAAGAGTCGGCTCAGCCAGCATCGGTCCCTCACGCTTCCCCAGAGGCCTTCTGCCTCTAGGAGCCCAGCTTCCCTTTCGGGGCCTGCTTTCCTGTGCCTCCCGTGCGACGGGCCCCTCCTCTGAGCGCAGCTCAGGCCCCCGTGGCTGCAGAGAGACAATTTTGTGCAGTGGCAGTGAGCGTGGACTTTGGAGCCTCACTGCCTGGGTTCTGCTGCTAGCTCTGCCCCTTACCGGCTGTGTGACCCTGGGCCAGTCACTTACTTTCCCTTGTTTCCGTTTCCCAGCTAAATGACAAGGATACCAGTGGGCCCTATTTCACAGGGCTAGTGTGAGACTTACAGGTGTACTAATGGTAATAATAACAGTAATAGTAGAAGTTATGCCTCACAATAATGCTGTGGGTTAATATTTGGGAAAGTGCTCGCCGGGCAGCCTCCCCACGAAGTGCTCGGTGGGTATTAGCTACTCTCGGGGCCTCACCAGGGCTGGGCCCTCCTCTTTCCCTCTGGTCCCACATTTCACTCTGCACCTGGCCTGTCTGGCTTAGATTTGGCCCAACTACAGGGCGGCGAACTGTGGGTGTGGCACGTGGCCGTACTGTCCCTCTTGAGCACCTGGGCACGAGTGCCTGGGGCGGGGGGTATCGGGCTGGGCTGGGGCTGTTCGGAGGGCTTCCTGAGGCCCAGCCTTGCACAGATTCTCAGAAAGCCTCATTATGCCACCCTTGTCCTGAGCCTTCCATAGCTTTGGGACCCCACAGTGACAGGCCACCGGGGTGGCCAGGAAACCTTTCCTTGGCTTCTGCGTGAGGGACCTGGGCCCCTCTGGATCTCTAACCCTTCTGACCCTCACAGCATTGCTGCCTGGCTTCCTCTCCCTTCTCCCCGTCCTCCCTCCTCTTCCAGAACTATGCAAAGCCGGCTTCTCCCTCACCCCCAGCCACCTGGGACCTGAGTCAATGAGCTCCAAAGTTACCCTGTCTTTCCCACTTACAGATCAATGTTCTCCGAAACAGAATCAATGATAACCAGAAAGTGTAAGTTTCTATGTCCTTCCATCACCCAGCCTTGCCTCCGCCTTCCCTGTGTTCCAGCCATCCCACTGCTCCTCTGAGGGCTCTGGCTCCCACCCCTCCCGCCTCCCCTTCAGGGCACACGCTGCTTCCTCCTTGGGCTCCCCCATGCTCACTGCTCAGTGGGGAATAGAGTGCAGGGCTCCAGAGGACTCCCTCCAGCCCAAGGCTGCTGCCCCACTCTGCCTCAGGAGGCAGCTCCAGGCTGCCTCTCTCAACCCTCGGCATCACCCCCTCGGCCTCCTCCCTGTGGAGACCTGCTGCCCTGGCCTGGGTCCCGCTTCTGACTGGGCCCTGCTTCCTTTGCAGCTCCAAGACCCGCGGGAAGGCCAAAGTCACTGGGCGCTGGAAGTAGGGGCAGCAGTCCCCTTCACTGAAGATCCTCACTGTGTCCCTGTCCTGCTCGTGCCCAGCTTCTGGGGCCCTCCTGGGCACTGGAGACAAACTCCGGTCTGGAAACCAGGAGCTGGCCCGGCTGGGAGCTGCTCTTCGTGCCTGTATCCCCACAAGCCCACGCATGCCAATAATAAAAGCCAACACACATCGCATGTCTTTTCTGTCAGCTCCCCTTCAGAGGGAGGGAAACTGAAGTGAGAGCCTGTCTCACAGGGAGTCAGGGCCGAGAGCAGACCCTCAGGGACACAGGCCCCTGGTAACTGCTAAACTCAAAGGAGCCCCCTCCCACCTGCTTCCGGAGGGGAGAAGGCGGCTGGGCCCTGGGAAGGCACCGGCTTACTCAGGGCCCTGGGCCTCACAACAGCAGAAAGGCTTATGACGGGAGCTGCTGTGAGTCACCGTGAGGCCCACTGGGGGAAGCGCTGAGTGTGGGGACATGCGTTCCTGTTCCTGTGTGAGTCACTCCTTGGGAACAATGGAGGCCTTTTCTCTTTCTCTTCCTGGGACTAGGAAGCAGGCGTCTGAGGGACAGGGAGCCCTTGAGGAAGGAAAGAGGGCCAGTTTCATCAGGTAGCTTTTCAGGCAAAGATGAGCTGCTGAGAGGCCTGGGCTGGGAGGAGTGCTTCAGCTTTCTCCCTTCCCGCCATTTGCAAGTCCTCTAGGGCTTGAGCGCAAACCAGGGACTACAGGGTCCCTGAGTTGAAGACAGCATGGCACCATGGAGCCCAGTTGGCAGAAGGGAAACGATGTGGGATGGTAGAACCCCCAACTCAACAGCTCCCTAGAGGAACCCCTGAATGTGGCGCCCCCATGCCTCTGCTCCAGCCGCTCCCTCTGCCTGGAAGCCCATCCCTCAATTCTCCACTCGTCATCCACCACAGGGAGCCCCACTGTCCCTGGGAAGTCTTCCCATGGTCTTCCACACAGGGCGATTCATCTCTCCTTGTTCTGAGCACCCCGGACCCTCCCGTAACTGCTTCCACGGTTATGCTTCTAATACTACACTGTGTTCCCTTTGTACGTGCTGGCATCATCCTTCTGACTCTCAAGAGACAATATAGACCCACTTATCCTGTGCCACGTGCCAAGCACAGTAATAGATGGCCAGGATACAGAGATGCAAAGGATATGGTCCCTGGGCAATGAGGAGGGGCTTAGCCTGGGGTCTTGGCCTCATTCCTTATCCATCCATCCATCCATCCATCCATCCAACCATTCATCCATCCAATAAATGTCTCCTGAGCACCAAATATGTGCTAGGCACTGTGTCAGGAGTAGGTGATGCTGAGATTTAAATAGGCACATCCCCGCCCTTGTGGAGCTCACAGCCCAGTGGGAAAGAGGCAGCCAACAGAAGATTCCAGCTCAGTGTCACAGCAGGCAGGGCAGAAGGTGCTGGGGAAGCACAGACAAGACGCACCCCATCTGGCATTGGTGAGCAGGAGGGCTTTCTGGAGGAAAAGGTTTCTACATCAAGTCTCAGAAGATAAGAAGAAGAAGGTCAAGGACAGGGGCCAGGAATGGGAAGAGGGAATAGCACATAGAAAGCCCTAGAAGTGAGAGCTGGCCCGGTGTGTTTGAAGAGCCCCGGTTATCACAGAATCCAAGAGCTTCTGGTGGGGAGCAACAAGGGCTTCTGGAAGTGGCCAAAAGGCAGGAGGTGGAAGCAGGGCCTTAGGGCTCCCACCACTGTCTCTGGGAGACCTACTGTAGCCCCACCCTCCCTGCTAACAGAGAGAGGGGCATGGAATCCAGAACTGAAACTCCAGGGTTCTCCAACCGCCAAATCCCCATGGGGGCTGCACATCTTGTCTCAGCCTCTCCTAGGAGCAGCAAGAGGGAGTGATGAAGATGTGGTCCTGGGTCCTGCTTCCTGTACCTCCTTTCCCACCAGGGTCCTCGTGACCATCCTTCTGCCCTAGTAGGTGTGGTCTCTCCTTCAATGACCATACTCGGAGGGGGACATGGAGGCAGCCTTGTGGACTTACTCTGAGACTCCCTGAGGCCAGGTCCCACTTGTCCCTTTTCTCCTGAAGTCATCCAGTGTTTAGGGAAGACCCTGTGAGTGCCCCAGACACTGTCCCCACACGAAGCTTCCCATGCTCTGACTCTGTACATCACCCGAACAAGAACACTGCGGGGTGACCTGGGTGCTGCGTCCAGATGGAAGCCCCGCAGATAGCTGGTCTGCATGGGGCTTGGGGCATTTGTCTCTATTTGTCCTACTTGCCAAGGAGAAAAGCAGATGAGGGTCAGGGTGCAGGGGCATACACGGTCATCAGCCCAAGGCAGGAGCCCTTCCAAATCCAACAGGCAAGGACATGGGCTCTGGGCCTGTCGGCCTGTGCTTTCCCCGTGACATTCCTAGGGCACGGAGGGACCACAGACGTGTGCACAGAAGCACGCTGGGATGGGTTCACGAGTGAGTGGCGAGGTGCAGAGAGGTGTGCACATGTCCCCCCCAGTTCATTTACGACTCTGTCACTCTTGTGCTCACCACGCAGCCGGAGCCAAACAAAACCCTGAGGGAGGAAGTATGGCCGAGAGCTGGCCTGGGCCTCCTGACCACTCAGGTGCTGGGTGAGGCTGCAGCGGGGTGACCTGTGCCACCAGACACCCTGACCCCCCCTGCCCCATCCCCTGCCCCCAGGCACCACTGTCTCCACGCGGTTCCCATCTCCCCCTGCTCCGGGCACACCTCTCACCCGGCGGACCTCTTGGCCCCCCGTGTGTATGCTCAGGGAAATGACCTCCAAGCTCCGCTCAGCCCTGGGTCAGAGAGATGGAGAAAGCCCTGGCCCCCGCCGTCCTCCTGTCAGCAGATTTTCTCTCCAAACCAGCTCAGGTCATGAAATGCAGTCACGTGATAAACCCACTTTTGAGGAGGAAAAGCCAAGAGAGGATGATGGATTCCCTGGGGGCTGCTTGCCTGGGGATCTAGCTCTTGCAGCTGGAGACTCCAGGCTCTGAAGCTGAGTCTTACTCCCGCCCCTCAAATTCTGGACCCTCCACTTCCCAGCTCCACGACTCCCTCCGGGCGGGCGAGTTGCCTCCCTTCTCTGTGCCTGAGCTCCCTGAAGTGGAAAATGGGGATCGTAGGGAAGGCTAATGAGATGGTGTGTCTGGTAACTGAAGGAACGCTTGGTGCATGGAAAGCGGGGGGCACACGAGCCCTCGACACTGCCATTTCAGTTGTAACTTGTCACCGGTCCCTCTCCAGGGCTCAAGGTGTGGGGAAGCCGAGTCCCCCAGGCTGGGTCCCAGCTGGCTCCTCCTGGTCTGTGGGGTTTCCCGCAGCGCCTGGAAGCCTCTCTTCCTTCTGTGTTCCAGGGTCAGGACTTCTCCCTGACCAGACCACGGGGGGCATGGGGTGGCAGGAGCCTGCTGCTGTGATGGTCCCTTCCAGTGGCTGTGACGCTTGGCTGCCCCCAGTCTGTGCAGTGGCCTGGACGGAGGTGTGCAGAACTTGCTCCTGGGTGGAGCTCCACCCCTGACGCCGCAGCCCGGTTTCTGGAAAGGGTGGGGCAGCACCCACCCTGGAGCTGGGGGCTGGCCCTCTTCTGTGCTGGACTCAAGCCTCAGGGCCAGGCTCTTGGATCAGCCCAAGCTGGGGACGGGGGTGGCCAGAAGTGCAGGGCAGAGCGCGCTGGCATCTGTGTCCCCACAGGATGGCTGGGGGTCTTCACCATTCTGGGCCTAGCTTCTCCTTTGAAAGTCCGGGCTGCCCTGTTGGCCCTACCAGGAGGGAGACTGAGAGGGAATTGGGCGACAATGCTGCTAACGGGGGGGATAAACCCACCCCTTCTCCTACACAACATCCCCTCACCCTGTCCTCACTGAGGTTTGAAGGTTTGAACAACACGCCAAGGGCCATTCAGTTAGTAAGTGGTGAAGCTGGGATCCGAACCCAAGCTCGTGGCTTCAGAGCCAGGACACTTCCCAGCACATGACCCTTGTGAATGGAGGAACACCCTGATCTCCCAGAGTCTGAGCCTCCTGGGGGCCGCTGGGGTTGGGCCCAGGGGCCAGGGCATAGGACACGAGTGCGGAGGCTCAGCATTCTCTGCTCGGGCCGCCCAGGGACACAGCGGCTCATCACAGCAGCCTGTCTGCTCTGTGAACAGAGCAGAGCTCCGTTCTGCCCCACAGGGAGCCCCGGGGCCTGATCGCAGGAGAGGTGCCTTGTCCAGCATGGGGGGCGAAGGGAGGCTTGGTCTGGAGTTGGAAGAGCACAGTCAGGCAGCCTCTTCCTTCTGGGGGGTGATGACAGCCCATGCTGCAGTCCACAGGTGCTTAGGGGGACCTGTGGGTCATGGAAGCACCTGTCATTGCTTTGCCAAAGGGTCACCCCTCAACCCTGCAAAGAGAGGGAACCCAGGGTGGACAGAGCTTGGCCTATAAACGTCAGCAATGGGGTTGGTCCAGCTGCTGTTGGAGTGGAAGGCCTGATTCAGGGACATCCGGCGCCCCCTGTGCCCCCACACCGTCCCCCACCTTGGTCTACCTGCAATCTTACTATGCAGCCAGCCGAGCGAGCCTGTGGTTTTGTGACCCCCCCAGATATCCGTGCTCTCCTCTGCAATGCTCTTTCTTACCACTAGAATGCCCTTGCTCCCTCTCTGCCTACCCGACTTTTCCCCACCTCTCAGGATCTGGCTGCTGCGGCAGGCTCTCCAAGAAGTCTGGGGCCTCCACCTGAGCCCCCATGGCTTCCTCGGGCAATGCCCCCCAAGCTGCCTTGAGAACCCCACACTGAGGCCCGTTCACCCTGGGCTTATGATTCACGGAAACCAGGTCTGGGTGCCCCGCCCTCCCTCCCTGGGGCCACTTCAGCCCCACCCACCTGCTCACTCCGGTTCTCAGCCCCCACCCCAACAGCTACAGGAATTTCAACTGCTCTCAGCTGAAGACTCAGGAGAAAAATGTTTCCACCTTGTGCAAAGGACCCCGGGGGTGTCGCCCTGCCCCGTGGGCCTGCACTCAGAGCCGCCTGGGCCACACCAGCCACACCAGCCACACCTTCAGCACACCCGAAGCAGTTTCCCCGGTAAAGTCAGGCCTGGGCAACGCAGGTCTGCAAGTGGGGCTGGGGTTGCTCTTTAGGAAAGTGGAGGGCGGGGTGGGAAAGGTGGGGAGATTCCCGGGCTGGCTCCAGGGCTGAGATTGTGCTGGGCTTGCGGAAGGTGGGTCATGGAGACCTGTTTAGCACGAGCTACCTTACCCGCCCCTTGCCAATTCCCCAAAGAAGCCAGCCACTTGGGGTGCAGTCGGTGAGGATGGAGGGGGAGGTCACTTCGCTGCTGCTTGGGGGGTAATGGGCAAGCAGAATTCTTCCCTCTGAACTTGACATGGAGACCCCTCTGGCCCCACATCTCTCACCTACTGAGGCCCAGGGGAGGTGGTGAGCTGTGGACTTCACTGGAAGAGACTGGACATAATTTATAGCTGGCTACATAATCATACTAATGGTCCACCTGTTAGCACCTGCTGTGTGCAACACGGTTTACGTGCACTCTCCAATTACAGTAAAGACCTAAAGAACTCCACTTGATCTGTGAGGAAGCTGGGGCTCAAAGCAGTGAAGTGACTCATCCAAGGTCATACAGGGCAGGATCCCGACTGCTCTGCTTATGATGTTTTATTTGCATGGTATACTTTCCACTGAATAAAATTGGGTATCTGATGGAAACAAAGAAAAGCATATTTTAAAGAAATCACGTCTGTATTTTAGCTAACAAATAGTTGAATAATTTCTGACGATATAATGCAAAGTATGTGTGCATTGATCCTTATAAGAAAACTCGTGTGAAAGAATGTTCCCATCTATCTATTGCAGACTTTTGATCACTGCCCGGGGCAGCCCGGGATGATGAGTGTGTGATCTTACCGATCTTACTGCTGTTTTTTGCTCAGATAAAATGACCTGCTAATGAACACGGGCCTCTTCCCACCCAGCTGCATTGCTCATTTCCTAATTGCTCTCCGTGTCTAGGGGCGGGGGGCGGGGGCACCCGGCGGGGGCTGGCTTGTTTGTGCAGAGGTCCCAGTGCCCCTCCATACCGGTTGGATGAATGTAGGAGGAAATCATTCTCATTCAGCAGATCTTGTGCAGGAATTGATCATTTGATTGTCAAATATTGACAGAGAGGGAAAACATGGTAAAATAGTTGCGTTGTCCTTGTATTGTCTTTGATAGTTGTCAAAGAGCTGCAAATTAGAACAATGGAAACTGGAAAAAGAAAAACTCATCTTAAAAGGCTCTGATGTTTACCTCACTCATGTGATGTCAGTGTTAGCACCAAGGCTGCTTGATTACTAATGTGTCCATTGTTTAAGGGTTCATTCGTTCCTTGGTTCAGTCATTCAATAAATCCAACGCATCTTTTTTGAGCACGCACTCTGGAACGTGGTACGTGGCAAGCCAGGTGGGTGTGGCCTGGGAGAGACTTCCCAGGGGGGCCTCTTGGGCCCCGCCTGGGCCCCTCTGAGTTAATTGACCACAAGGCAGAAGAGCTGGACCCACACAGGAGGAGGGTGAGACACCCGTGGGAACCAAGTATGAGCAGTTGCCTTCCCTTTCCCGGGCGCCATCCCAGCGTGAGAGGGGTCCGTGTGGGAAAGGGGCGTATGAGAGAGCTCAGCCCAGCCCCGCTCCCCAAGTCTAGTCCGAGCCGGGCAGCAGGGGATGGGGAGCTGTGAATCAAATGTGAGGTTGCCATTTGAAGTGGATGAGGTTGAAGTCTTAGGAACTACAATGGGGCTGTTGAAAGAATCAAAAGTGGCTGTCAAGTTTTGGAAACTTCACTGGAACCCACCATCTAGCAGGGAAGGGACTTTTCCAGAGCCCAGGTGGTAGCAGTTATCGAGAGCGCAGTGAGATTTCATGATCAAACCTCCCCTCCTCTAGGTCTTTACTCAGCCCCCGCCATCCCTGCCCATAAAGCAAACAGTGCTGCACCCTCCCTTCCACCCCACACTCTGGTCCCTTTCCATGATCTTGTTTTTGGTCTGTCTCTTTACTGTAAGCTCCAGAAGACCTAGAGTTTGTCTGTTTTTGTTCACTGCTGAATCCCCAGCCGCAAGAATGTGCCTGAAACTTGGGGCTCTCTGTAGCTGCTGAATGGACGGATGGTCGTGTACCCCCAAGGAGCCAAGACGTCACACTGGATGGGTTCTGACGTCTACATGGTGTTCTGAAAAGTCCAGAGATAATCTTACTGCTTGGAAAGGTGAATAGAGAGATCTGGGGGCTCTGGACAGCAGGGGCTCTTTGACACGGGTATTTGACACTGAAGAAACGGACACTCTGAAAATCCACAGAATTTTCAGCTAGTGATGAAGAGGCCAGGGCTGCAGTGCCCTGAATGAATGACCGGCGGTGAGGGGGGTGCTGGCGAACCACTAGCTGGAAAGGAGTTTTTCCTGAGAAAGAGGTCAGGCTGCCTTGCCACGCCTGACGGAGTGGTACTGGTGGTGTGGCCACCACAAGCCATTCTGTATCCTACTAGGCCAGACGATGGGGTGGGGGGTGGTGGAGAGTGGAAGAGAAGTCTTAGGTGTCCTAAAATCTGTTGTCTTCTGGAAAGTATTTAAGGGCATCAACTCTGAATCCAGACTCCTTGGATTTCATCCCCATTCTACTGTGTATTCACCGAGTGACCTTGGCCAAGTTACTGTCTCAGGTTTTTTTTTTTTTAATCTGTAAAGTGGGGATGATATTAGCAACTGCCTCATTGAATTTTGAAGGATGAAATGAGCTTATATAAATATGAGTGCTCAGGACAGTGCTTAGCACGTGGCACAAGCCCATGAGTGTTTGCTGTTATCTCTGGGATACTGTGGAGATCGAAAGGCTTCCCTTCCCCCAGTGTGTCTCCCTTGTCCTTTTCCCTCCCTCTGGTGTCTACTCCCCCTTCTCCCTCCTCTCAGATTCCCCCAGTTTAGGTCCCCTGTCCCTCCCAGGCTAGGGGCCTTCGGGCAGGCCTTGGCCAGCCCCTCCTTCCCACCCTCTCCTTCCCTGAGCCGAGCCTGGGAGCCGCTGGTCATGGGAAGATGGGCCTGGCTGGGTGAGTCAGCCCATCCTGCTTCGCCTGCAGCCACCAGTGAAGGGAGGCCAGGGGAAGGTGCTGATGACATCCTATCTCCTGCCAGGACATCAGACATCTTTCTGTAGAGTGGGGAGACATGGAGCCCACGTGGCCATGCTACTCTTCTGAAGGATTCTCTCTCACCCTGTGGTCCCTAGGCCCTGCACTTGCGTGGCCCCAGGGGCGGGGCTGGGGTGGGGTGGGTGGAATTTGCTAGCTGCTCAAGCTTCGTGTTCATCCTCCAGGCCTCTTCTGTGCCTCTTGCCCCATACCCAACCTTAAAATCTGAGCCCTGGACTACTTTGGCCTCCCTTGCCCTCCCCGTCCTGTCTCACCTTCAGTCTCTCCCCATTTTCTCAGTAATCTGCACCCCCAGCCCTGCTCTCTGGTTACTCTTCCTTCGAGTCTCCCCTCTTTTGTAGGTCTACCCTTCCAGAAAGTCTTCCTGTACTGGCTAGGGCCTTGCTACTCAACGTGTGGTCCGTGGACGGACGACTGGCAGCAACGGCATCATCTCAGAACCTGCATTTTAACACAGTCCCCAGGGGTCCGCAGGTGCATTACAGTTTGAGAGTTACTGAGGTAGGTTACCCTTGCTCTTCCAAGCCTGGAGAAGAGGGGGACTCTGGGACTCGGCGTCAGCAGGCATCAGCTGGCTGGAGACAGAAGAGAGCATTTCACTCTGTAAATGGTGACATGGGCCCTGCTCTGCTCTTCCAACCCCATACCTGTTTTTCGAATGACCTTCCCACCAGCCTCTCCAGCTGGCTGAAGGCCGGACACACCAGAGTTACCCCTGACCCTTGTCATCTGAGACAGAGGTCTCTCCCAGGCCGTGCTCGTCTGGTTTGCCATTTACTGTTCCAGAAGGGCCTTCGAAAGGAAGCTTAACCAATCTGACTTTCCCCCAGACTGGCTCTCTGGAACCCAGGTGGTCTGTCAAGAAGTGTTCTTCCATGAAACGAGTTCAGGAGGGGCTTCCTGTCACCCCCACTTCCTCTCTCTTTCTCTGTCCTCTCTGCTGGGACACACATTAGCACATTAAAGCTTCTGGGAAATATGAGTAAAACAAAACCGTGTAACTTCATTTAGCCCAGAGTTTCTAAAATATAGACTTCTTCTGTCACTTAGCATCTGTGAATGTCCTGTGGGAGTGACTTCGGGAAATGTTAGCCTAATTCCCTTCTACACGCACACACACACACACACACACACACACACACACACACACTGAAATTTTTATGTGAGGCTCTCTGGTGCTAAGGGGTCCCTTGCCCCCCTTTTCTGAGGTGAGAAGCTGAGTCTGGTGGGCCGGGGGAGCTTCTCTCTCCACACCCCTTCTGGGCAGTGGCCGAGTGGGTAGAGGCAGTGTCACCTCACCGAGAGTCTATGGGGTCAGTTGTTCTCACCCATTTTTGTTTTGAGTCTCAAATGCTGGTGTCTCTCAGATCCACCAGCCTCATCTGGAGCTGGCGTCCTGTCCCTGCCAGCAGGGAAAAGACTGTTCCCATGGGCCTGACGGCCATTATAAGAGAGGTTGTGACTCCCTCCTGAGGGAGAGGGAGGGAGGGAAGGGCTTTGGCAAATCCAGCAGCTGGCCTGGACTTCTGCAGGAAAGCTCTATGCCTTGCCCACCTGGAGAATGCGTGGCAGCAGCTGGAAGAGGTTTCTAGCCCAAACCTGGCCTGGGCTTTTGCTGACACTGTGGTTCGATGGAACGTGGGACTGGCGGGGCCAGTTCTGACAGCCTGACTCACCGGCTTCTTCGGCCTCCTGCCTCCTGCCACCGGCACAGTGTGGCTGAGGCGGCCAAGGCGGGTTGGGTGTGGGAATCTATACAGGAATGCCAGTGTGGGCTCCCCAGCCCCTGCCAGGGAGCTGGGGCAGGCTGGGGCCAGCGTCTGGAGTTCATGGAGACCCTGGGGAACCAGGGGAGGGGGCATGGGGAAAGGACGATGGCGAGCACTGATGCTCTGAGAGTCATATCAGAGAGGCGGAACTGCACGGGACCCTAGATGCCTCATTTTAGCGGAAAGGAAATGGGTGAGGAGGTTTTCCCAAGGCCATCCCTTGGCTCTGTGGCAGAGCTGGGACTTCCTGACAATTATATTGGGACATCGCTTTCTGTGGCTTCTGACTGCTTCCCCAGCGGGAACTAAATTACCTGAGAATAAATTCATTCCAAAGCTGGATCCATCCACACTGGAGAACTCCATTTCCAAATACCGACAGGCACATGACCAGTTTCCTTGCTCGTGACGAGACCCAGCTCTCTGAGGAAACTCAGAGGAGGATCCGCCACAGGCTTGGGCCCCCTGCAGTCAGAAAAGACCTCGGCAAGAGTTTCCAAGGGATGGTTGCTCAGAGAGGCCAGGAACCCAGCGATTGCAGGGCTGGATGACAGAGCAGACTACACATGTAGGCCCCAAATTAGAGAGGTCCCGTTCCACTGGCCTTGGTACCACTTGGGCCACATCCGGTGTCCTAGGCCCCATTCAGAGCCCCAGTTCTTTTTTTTTTTTTTTAAAGATTTTATTTATTTATTTGACAGAGAGAGAGATAGCGAGAGAGGGAACACAAGCAGGGGGAGTGGAGAGGAAGAAGCAGGCTCCCAGCGGAGGAGCCTGATGTGGGGCTCGATCCTAGAACGCCAGAACCACGCCCTGAGCCGAAGGCAGACGCTTCACGACTGAGCCACCCAGGCGCCCCACAGAGCCCCGGTTCTTAACAGGGATGATGATAGCCTGAGATGTATTCGGGAGGGTTACCAAGACAGTGACGGGATGCTAAACCGTGCCCTATAAACCAAGTCTGAAGAACTTGAGAAGGTTTGGCCTGGGTATGAGACAACTCAGAGGCTCAGGGGGGCCATGTTCAGAGACTGAGAAAACTGTCCCGAGGCGGAGAGATGAGATCTGTTCTCCATGGCCCCAGTGAGGGAAGCCAAGGGCCGGTGAGGGGAAGCCACGGGAGGGACGCCTCTAACAGCTAGGACAGCTTTGAGTGGTCTTTCCCTGGAGGGGCTCAGAGGCTGCTCGGCCAACTTGGAGGCGGCAGGTCTGGACCTTCAAGATCAGATAGTGGGGAGGGAGGCCTGGGTGGCTTTTAAGATAGGTGCAACAGGAGATGAACCCAGAGTCGTCTTCAGTTCCGCGTCTACGCACACTGGAGCACACGCTCTCTGCCGGGCAACGTGCTAGGTGTTGAGTAAGGACACAAAAATGAGTAAGTCGCTGTCGCTGCCCACAAGGAACTCCACGTTCCACAGAGGGCGAAAATAGAACCGAGTGCAAGTCAAGACCTGATCGGGGCCTCCGCGCAGGTGCAAACACGCAGGTCCCGCAGAGGGAAGGGCATGTGAGTTGGGCCTCAAAGGATAAACAGGGTTCTGACGGGCAGACCTAGGGGGAGGGCACACTTGGGCAGAAGAAACAACACCAAGACAGTGGGATTAAACAGGCACGTCGTGTTTGGGGAGATGCCTCCCATGGGTGGAGTGCAGAGAGTAAGTGGATGGGAAGGAGCCGGAGACAGACAGGGTGGACTGGGGCCAGCCGGGAAGAGCTTTGGGTGACAGCCTAAGAATTCTAGCTGCAGAAAATTGGGAGCTGGCAGACGTTTTTATGCAGAGGAAGGATTTCATCAGCTTTGCATTCAGTGATCGCGCTAGTGGCTGCAGTCTGGTGGCTAGGAGGCGGGTGGGGGGAGCGAGAGGTGGAGGGGCCAACCGGAGGCACTGGCGTCTTGAGTTGGTAGGGGACCCAGTTTAAGACAGTGCTGGTGGGTATGGAGCTGAGATGACATCTCAGCACCGTCAAGGACTTCGTGCCTGAATGAGAAAGGCAGAATTAACGACGAGGCTAGAGTTTCTTGCTTGGATGACTGGCTAGGTGGTGATTTCATCCACCTTTGTCTTTTGTTTCTCAAAAGCAAACAACCCAAGACATGTGTGGCTCAGGTTGGTTTTAAGCTTGGTGGAGCCCTGAGTAGAGAAAGGAAGGCCCAGGGAGGTGCGGGGAAGCTGGGAAGAGGCTCTCAGGGTAGCCACGAGAGAGGTCTGAGGTTTGCTATCTGCGCTCTCCCCTCTTGGTGCGTCAGTTTCCTCCGAAGGAGCAGCAGAAGCAGACACAATGTCCTGGCTTCTAGCAAAGCCCCAGACCCTGGCCTCTGCCTCCCTCTCCCACGCCTGCCTCTCTTGCTCCATCCCACCCCTCTGCCAAACTTCGAAACTCGCCTCTCAAGATAACCTGGTAGGCTGACAATGAAGTACGTTTGCTGTGCTCCCCGCACCAGCCCCCACCCATACCCCGGCCTTGCTGTGAGTTAGGGGGACCGCCAGCCGGGCACTGGGACCCACAGGGCTCAGACCAGCAGCGAAGTGTGGATCCCTTCTCACTGTAATCTCAAACAGTGGTTTGTTCTTGGGTTGCCTTTGAGCATTGACTAGAAATGAATATAGGTGGAACCCAGGACAGAGGGAAGCCTGGAGCTGCCTTGGCCCTTTACTTCAGTTTGGTTAAACACTACCACCCTGTGCCGGTACTACCACTGGTGCGGTGGCCTGTAGACCCCAGGCCATTCCCCTCATTCCCCTGAAGACTTCAGCTGCAGTCTTCTATCACTTTCTCAATATGAGTTGTTTTAATTCTTGGTGATTTCCATGTCCAGGAGTATGATCCTTCCAATATCCTGGCCTCTTGGTTCCTTGATCTCCTATCCACTGATGATGTTTCCTCTATCCTATTTTAGCTACTCACTCCCACAGTCGGCTAATCTTACCTTACCAATGATGACAATTTTTGCATCTTTTCCATTTCAAGCAACATGCTCTGTGACTACAACTTCCTCACTTTCAGCGCACTCCCTCAAATCCTCTGACTCTCCTAATTCTTCAGACCTTATAATCCGTTCTTTCTATCGCCTTAATTTTAATCAGCTCTCACACCCCTCATGTTCTCCCCTTACTTGCCAGGTTGAAGTTCTTGGCCCATCTCTAACCACTCCTTGGCACGCAGGCTTACCTCCTTTACTCCTCTCTTGCCCCATCGTACCTTCTTGGAAAAATCTCTGGTTAAATACTCCTCACATGGTCTATACCTGCACCTGCGTGGTAGCAAAACGCGGGTGGAGAAAATCCAGGCCTAGACTGACTCCTTTTAAATTCATGACACCGACCTCAAGAGGGTTCTTAGTGCCGCCCGGCATCCCTACGATATTTTGTTAGTTCCTCAGTTCTTCTTCTTTCCTAGGTGTCTCGCCTCCTCCCCCTCTCCCAAATATCTAACACATCCTCCTCGACCCTCACTCAGATGATAGTTGAGCTTCCTATCTCACTGAGAGCATGGAAGCCAAACAAAGAAACTCCAGCTGACCTGCTCTTACCGCCTTTACCCACCCACCTGCCTCTGAGAGTGTAGACGAACGGTCCACAGTCTATCCAAGGCCAACACGTTCACTTATGCATGTCCCGTCTTCTCTTGTCTGTTCGAGAACATCATGCCAGCAATTCTTCCCTCTTTTTCTGTATCACTAACTTTTCCTTCTCTGATGGATTATTCTCACAGCATAGAAGACATGTTTTTATCTTAGAAAATGGCCTTTCTTGATACATCCACCTCCAGAAACCACTTCATTTCTCTTTCCCTTTACAACAAAGCTACTCATGAAACTGTAAATATTTACTATCTGTGACTTCATTTTTTCCATTTTCTTATGAACCCACTCTAGTCAAGTTTCTGCTTTTACCATGTAACCAGAATTGCTCTTATCAGGCACCAATGACTTTCATGTCACTACATTCGATGGTCAGAAGGTTCCATTTTCAGTGCTGGTGGAGTAGAGCCTATCAAATCATCTTTCTTACAGATAATAGCTTAAAACTGCACAAAATATGAAAAGACTCAGAGTCAGAACAGGCCACTTGTCTGCGAAATGGCTTTCATCAGCTTGGAGGAGCCAGTGAGGTCGCAGGGGGGTGGGGGCGGGGTTTGACTCCTAGTTTTATCTCAAGAGCCTCTTTGGAGGATGAGAATTTTTTTTTACCCAGATGTTTCTTGACTAAAAAAAAAAAGTGAGCAGCACGTGTGCAGGGCATGGGTGCTTGCTCTTGTCTCCGACCCAGGTTACAGAGGCTCAGAGGGGGCCCTGCAGTCAAAGGGTGGTCCCCGGAGGGCAGCTGACAAGTCAGCCAAGCTGCTGACAGCTGCTGTCTAAATGCAGTTACAGCTAAGGGGGAAGAGCAGCAGCCTCAGCCTCGGATGTGGTTCCAATCCTGAGTCCATCCCTAGCTGTGTGACCCTGAATAAATAACTCAGCCTCTCTGAACCACAGTTTCATTGTCTGTGAAAGGGGAAGGGTCAAACCTGCTTTGTGGCATCGATATGAAGACTAAACATAATTATGTAATTAATATGCAGATATGTGGTTACTCCTCTCTGGGTCTACACCTGTGCCCATACCCCAGCTGTCCTCCAGGAAAACTTTGGGCCCCCGAAACCAGGAATGTGAGCTTGGGAGGATCCGGAATGACACACGTGGCCCCATTGACCATGCAGACCTGCCTGAAGCTTCCTTTCTGAGTGAGGTGTAGAGAGCAGGATTTTAATGGCTTTCTGTAGAGGGAGTAGAATTACGGCCCAGAGATTTGAACCACTTGATGAATATGGAAATGTTTTTAAATTAATTCACCAGTTATGAAACTTCTTTATGGCTGACTAGTGGGTCTGGGGCATTGGGAGCATACCGTCCTTTCTTATATTGGAATGTGTCTGCGGATCAGCCATCAGCAGGGCTCATCAGCTTTGACCCTCTCCCCCGAGAGGCCTGACACACTGCTTGGTGACGTTTGTGCTCTGTTGAAGCTGTAGCAGGTGTCTGAAGGATGACCAGTTAGGCGGGGCATGCCTGCTGGGGTCCTTGAGGCATTTTGGGGGTTCATTTGCCCCATGTCCTGACCAAACAAACCAGGTGTCCCCAGACTAGATGATCTTCACAGTGGCTTCTGGTGTCCGATATTCCATAAATCAGAACTTTCTACTCATCAACACATCGGCATAGCAACCCGTGCTCATAAGATGTGTCATCTTAGCAAGCCTCACTCAAGGTAGCTAGAGCTTCTGAGTCACTGGGTTGATTGTGCACAGGACTGCCTTTGTGTCAGGGCTGTCCTATCATGTTCTAAGGCCTTGACAGGGAAGGCTCCTGGGAGCCCGTCAGAGTACGCTCGGCTGGGACAGAAGATGCTTGAGTCTCAGCCTTGCTTCAGCCACACACTTGCAACGTGAGTCTGGAAAAGACGGTTTCCCCTTTAATCTGTACATTGGAATCTCATACTCTGAGCTCTGCTTGTCTCACTAGAATGAGGTAAAGCTCAAAACAGAAAATGAATACCTTAAGGCTTGGCAAGGTAAAGGGGTTATGTTTTGGCCCCTCAAGTAAAACAACTATTGTTCTTAACAACTTATGTTCACTCTTTCTCTGACCACGCTGGGCAGCAGAACGCGCTGCATTTTAGGAAGTGAGGCCCGAGGACCGCTTTGTCTCTGGAGTAGCTTGGACTCCTGGGGGAACCCGGGCCCTGGGCCAGGCCAGTGGCAAAGGGGCAGGAGGAAATGGCTTCAAGGCTCAGGGACAGATGGACTTGTGCAGCCTGGCCGTGGGGGTCTGGGGGACTCCGTCTCTAGGACCCTGGGCCCTTTCCCCGGGCACCATCTAGGCTTCCAGCTGCTCCTGCGGCCCCCAGTTCGGTCCTGCCCTTTGCTCCTGGACCCCAAGGCCCTCTCATGCTCCTAGGCTAGTTGTCTGAGGGGCCAGGAAGGCCTGTCACCCTCTTGGCCAGGGATGGCCGACTGAGGACCTTTGTAGCCCTTTGCCACCCCTACACGTTAGATGCACCCACACCCACATCAAGTGACATTTCTTTGCTGTTAGTTTTAATTTCCCAGTGATCACACCGCATGTGGGAACTTTGGGGGAAGTGAGATGGCTAATCCACACGTTGTTTCCAGATGCTTAGAAATCTGGATGCGACCATGCTGGTGGTGTTGGTGTCAGACCGTATTTTGCATTTGCATTGTCCCACGTTGGACTGCCACGTTCACGGCCGTGAAGGTGACATATCATAGTAATGGAAGAACATCAGGCCCATGAGCTAGGGAAGCCGGACACAACAGGCGACATCCTGACTCCGTTTATATAAAGTGCAAAACAGGTGAAATCACTGTATGGTGTGACAAGTTCAGATAGCAGTGACCCTTGGGGAGCGGAGCCGTTTACAAGCAGGGCCCTGAGGGGGACTTCGGGTGCTGGTAACACTTAGTTCTTTTTTTTTTTTTTTTAAAGATTTTATTTATTTATTTGACAGAGATAGAGACAGCCAGCGAGAGAGGGAACACAAGCAGGGGGAGTGGGAGAGGAAGAAGCAGGCTCATAGCTGAAGAGCCTGATGTGGGGCTCGATCCCATAACGCCGAGATCACGCCCTGAGCCGAAGGCAGGCGCTTAACCGCTGTGCCACCCAGGCGCCCCTGGTAACACTTAGTTCTTGATCTGGGTGCTGGTTGCATGGGGTGTGCTGTTTGCAAAGATCCATGGAGCCACATGCATGGGAGTTTTGTGTTTATCTGTCTTTATGCGCTGTTCCAATGAAAGCTTAACCGTCCGACATTTCTTGATTTTGAATTTGTAATCTGAGCTCACGTTTCGGAGCCAAAACATGTTTTTCAGGTCTCAAGACCTTTCCAGGGGCCCCTGACTGAGTGTATTAATAATCTGGGCCACAGACAGGCCACCTTTCTCCCCCTGGGCTGGGCCCGGCCTCTCCTCCCATTACTGAACTGAGAGATGACCCAGAAAGTCAGGGCCATGGCTCTCTAGAGAGGCCGTGCCAGGCATACCCTCCCGAGCTGGGAAAGGCTCATCTTCAGCGCTTTCCCTCAGCTTTCTCACCCTTCTCCATCCAGATGGCCCTGACGCTCGGTGATGGCCTACGCGGGTTATATCCAGGCCACCACCTGGAATGTACCACCTGTGTCTTAGAAAGTTCCCGTGTGCGTCTTATCCTGTATGACCCTCCTGTGGCGGGGGCACATCCTCTGCTTTTGCAATGCTCCCAGCACCTCATACAGGACACAGATAGGATAACTCTTAGGGTTCTTCTTATGTCCTTGAAGTTCCTTTCCCTATGGGTGTTCTGCCTGGGGCACTCGTGGGCCGGGTGCCTTTTCCCTCTCCAAACTCTGTGACGTTGGGCATGTTCGCTTCCTCCCAAGCCCCACTTTACTCATGTGTCAGATTAGGGTAGCAGTGCTGGGGTCCTGGAGCCACCGGGGGGCTCAGATGCGCAGACACGGAGCAGGTGCTTCTGCGTGGTGGCGCCCGTCGCCCGTTGCCCTCAGGTCGTGCCCGGTCCTAGCCTGGCGCAGGCGCAGTAAGAGGAGAGCCTGGAAGGGAGGGAGCGGCTCTTCTTTCCTCAATGGCACCCCCAAATAATCCACTGCTCAAAAAAATTCAAAGAAATGCCAGCAATTTATTGATTTCCTATATTTCCACAAAAGCAAATACATGGTACAGCACACAGGGAGACGGCCTCGCCAGCACGAGGTTCTCATACCGACATGGAGGAAAGGGAAGGCTGGGCTCCAGAGGGGTTCCAGGGCACCTCCAGCATCATCCCCTGGGCTTCCCTCTGCTTATCTCCCCCTGCCCATCCCATCCTCCTAGCCTCCTTCAGCCTGACCATCCCACCTTTCAGCCAGGCTCTGGGGCGGACAAGAGAGAACATCACTGTCTCCACATGTCTGGAGAAAACCCTTCACTGCGTCACTGCGGAAGCATGGGGTCTGCGACGCTGGTCTGGCCCCCGCTGGACAGGCTGCTGGTGGCCAATGACCGGATCTGTCTGAAGCACAAGAGATCCTGGTGTCAGGGCAGGGACAGGCAGGGACTGAGTGGTCTATGTCCTTCCTCATGGGCCCCAAATTGGAATGTCTTTTTTGGGGTGTTGGCCCTGGTAGCGTGAAGCCAGTGTGGGCTGCAGATACTGAGCCATGCCTGGGCAAACCCCTTCCTCCCCGTCTTTAGGGAGTGCATCCTCGGGACTCTGTCAGTGTTGCCTCTTCCAAAGTGACGGCCACAGGTCAGAAGCCCAGGTGACGGGCCCAGCTGGCCGGCCTGAGAAAGCACGAGAGAGGTTACAAAATCAGGCCTGGCCTGACTGTCCATCTTAGCCCACCGTTCCCCAAGGCAGCGGGCTGGGCCCACCCGGCTCTTCGCCCAGGCTGGTGACAGAAGTCCAGCAGAGTGGCAGGAAGTGAGGGCAGCGCTAAGGGAAGGGGCACCTCCCTGGGGGCCGCCACGGACTCACGGGTAGTGGGCTAGTTCCCTCTTGCCCTGACTGGACCGGACAATCCTCTCAGACTGGGGGGATCCCCAAAGCCGAGAACCCCATGTCTCCTCCTTCCTCCCCGAGAACGTAAGCTGCATGAGGACGGGGCCGTGGTCTGTTTTGTTCACGTGTGTATCCTGAGGGCTTACAGCATTGCCTGGCACGTCCTGGTGCTTCATACATATTTTTTTAAGAAATGGATTCCTCTGAGCCTGGTGACCGGCAGAGGAGTCATCCTGGAAGCTACGCCTGGGACAGCCTGGTGGGACCACACTCCCATGTGGCCCCTGAGAGATAGAGGGAAGTCAGGAGGAGGCCTTCCATCATGAGCAACAAAGGGGGAAGGCATCACGGACCCAACAGCAGCGGGGGACACTGATTAAATGGCCCGTCATCACAGGCCTGGCCCCAGTCTGTCACCTGTCTTAACAGGCACGTACTTCGTCCAGAAGGGTGCTTTTCGGTTCTGCCTGCTGGGGTAAGAAGCGGGGTTGGACTGGGGGGTAGAGCAGGGTGGGCGGCAGGGGGCCTGGGAGGCAGATGACGAGGAATGGAAAGTGAGGAGCACCTTTTACTCTTCTGGAGAAGGCTACGGCCCAGGCAGCTAATTCCTAGCTGAGCCCACAATGTTAGTACGGGTGGTGGAGGCGGACGTCAGAAGCCTTGGGAACCCATGTTCTGCTCTAGCCTGCAGTGTCTCCTAAGGGCTATTTACTGCAAGCTTTTGCATGAGGCCCTCAGGAGGTCCTTCTACTACTTCTCCTCTGACATGCACAAGAGTCTGGGTTCTCGGGTGTGGCTGGTGCCCCTGACAAGCCTCTTATATCACATCCTCTGTGGTTTTTCCCAAGACAGTGCGGAGACAGGATGGCTGGGGTTCAGGAGAAGGTGGGATTGGCCTCTGGCTGGGGCTGGGGTTTGTTCGTGCCCTGAAGTGACTGCTCCCTTTCCTGGTCTATCCAAATTCCCATCTTCCAAGTCTCCGGAGACCCAGAACACTCCCTCTCTTGAGTCTTAGCAGGCATGCAGGGAAGTATTCTCCTGGTTAATTTCCAAACGGCCACTGTCCCACTGGAGCCTGGAGCAGGTGCCTGTCCAGCCCCAGCCTGTCCCCCTCACCACTGGGAAAATAAAGAGTGAACTGCCATTCTCCAAGCAGCTCTTTGGCTTTGAGCACCATTTTGCCTTCTTCCTCCTGAAACAGACAGGTAAGTCCTTGAAGCCTCTGACTGGTACACAGCCCAAGAGAATGGCCAGCCCCATCTTTCTGGCTCCTACTCCCCCAGAGCAGACTTAGGATAGCAAAGCAAGCGTCACTGTCCTGGCCCAGCCTCTGGAGACTCCACCCTGTCCAGTCCCAGGTCCTGTGGCCCTGCGGGAAGGGAGGCATTATCAGACAACCGAAGTTTCCCATGAAATACACCGAACTTCAACAGCCCCACCAGCCGCCCTTCCTGCAAAGCTGGCTCTTAAGGGTTGGCCCCAGCCCCAGTTACTTCCCCCCCTTCCCCTGGTCCTGGAGATGGGTCCCTTGCAAGGCTTCTGCTCCCTACCCTGGCATGACACATTTTGGGAACCGCGGGCAGCTAAAACAGAAAGTACAGGTTGTGTAGGAACGTGGGAGCATGAGAGTGCTTTTCACCACCCCGTGAGCTGCAGAAACAGCGGACTTAGCTCTTTGCAGTCTGTGGCCATGCTCTAGGCACTCGTGCACAAGCATGCAGGCACGTGCACGCACACACACACACACACATACACACTCACATTATACACATATATATATACCATTTCTCAGCAGAAGAAGTATTGACATGAAACATAAGCCCCTTTAACTCAAGAACAGTCCCCCCCCACCCTTCCCAACCCCCCTTGCCCGCCAGTTCCCCCAAGGAAAAAAAAATCTAGAAATATTTCCATCATCCACAGTTTTCAGGGTTGTTCTCAATTGCATTTGAACTCTTCCAAACACTGCACATGGTGGGCAGAATCACCCCTCCAGCAAGGCCTGAGGTCTTCTCAGCTGGGTTGTATCATTTCTGGAAAAGGAGAGGTCATCTGGTTAGCATTTCCAGGGAGACACCCCCACACCAGCAGGTCTAGCCAATACTGCCACCCCTTTCTACCCACATCCACACGGATGTGCGCCCTGGCCGGCGAGGGGATTCCGAGTCACCCTTGACACATTTGTAGGTCGCTCTTGCTGAGCCAGAAGCTTGTCAGCTTTGTCCCTACACTGCCATGCCCACCCTGTTCGGCCAGCACGGTGCCCCGCACAGCCCTGAGGGTCTAGACTTTGCCCATTAAGAAGCTATTGACTTTTGTCTTCTTTTTCCATCCTCGTGTTGAAGCTTTTCTGCCAGGAGAAGGTGTCTGACATCTTACTTATCTTCACCTGGACCAGAGTTACAGCCCTGTCCCCCACCAGGACTCTCCTCAGGGGTGCTGGCAGATAGCCAGGGTGCTAAGAAGCCCCCTTCAGCTCAGGAGACCCTGTTCCTCACCCCTGGCTCTTTGCAGATGGCCCCACACCAGGGCCATCTCTGGTGACCCTCTAGGGAAGGCTGATGATGTCACCTGCCTCAGAAACACTTTGGATGCTTGTTTAATAATGCACTTTTCACTCCAGAGCTCCAGAGTCAGAACTGCTGGGGCTGGGGCCAGGGGTGTGTGTTTTAAGAAGCAGCCCAGGTGATTCTACTGGAAGCTAAGGCTTGCAGGCCTTTGTCATAGATACGGGTTCTGAGTTTTTGGTCCCTGGAATCATCAGCTGGAAATAAGCTTATCCACATTAGGCATGTACAGACTAGAAAGTGAATTATAAAAAGGATAAGAAAGTGAGCTGTAGGTGTGCAAACTCAGAATGACATATTGTATCACTGCGGGGGGGGGGGCCTTCACACCACGGTCCACGTGAACGGCATCACCTAGGTTGTGCGGTGCGTAACCTACACAGCTGTACCTAGAAGTTCTGCCCAGACCTCTGGTCTACTGATGCTATCAGGACATTGCACATCCCTAATATCCTGTGGTGGGACAGCCCACGACACCCTGGCCAAGTGGCCTATACAGCTGTCCTCACAGGCCTTGTGTTGGCCACGGCCAGGCTGTCTGCTAAATCGAAGGAGACTTCTGTGCCTCCACGAAGCACAGGCCTGGCCTTTCCCTCTGAGACCGGCTGAGGCTGCTGCAGGGGTCCTGGAGGTGCCTCTGCCCTGGGGGAGCTGATTCTTACCTGCAATCCGTCCTTGCTCTGGCAGCCCCTTCTTAGAATCGGGAGGTGAAGTTCCTGAGGGTGTTGGGCCCGGCTAAGTTTCCCAGCATGTTCCTATCCAAGCCTTGCTGCAGGGGCAGAAACAGCAGCTGCATGAAATGCTCCAGGACGAGAGTGCGGGACTTCCCCGGGGCCAGACATTGCCCTCCCAGACTGGCCTTGGCCTTGAGCCAGAGCCCTCTGGAGTCATCAGACATGCGTGTCAGGGCTAAACGTGGCCTGATTAAATGTGCAACCAAACAGACGGCCATCGCTAGCCATGGGTTAGTAGAGTGTGTCTGGGCCTCTACCAGCACTTCTGAATTTCCTATGCGGATCTGCAGAAATGTGAATTAAGGCCTGAGGACTTCAGCTCGTACTCAATACTCTTTAAACAGAACAATAACCAGAATCAGATTAGGAAAGCTGTTTGTTTTTCCTCCTTCTGACTGTCCCTGTGGGTTTTTTTTGTTTTGTTTTTTGTTTTCAAATCTTGACAAGAACTCTTGGCAGCGAGGACATGTCCGGTGTTTCTCACAACCAGAGAGGCGCCTGGAGCTGCTGGTGAGAAGCCGCCACGCTGAGGGCTCTGCTCAGCCATCTGCTCTCCCCCCCCCCCCCCCGCAGCCCTGCCGGCCCCTGAGCTCCTGCTGAGGAGTGACAGGATCTTGGTTCTGTTCTTTCTCCCAGCATACTGCAGGTGCTCAATAAATGCTCTGGAGTGAGTGAGGACAGCAGAAGGGGCCCAGAGGCCCTTGAAGAGGGGCGCCAGGTGCCGGCCAAGAGCTCCAAGAACCTGTCAGCTCTCCCCGGCCTGTGGGAACATGAGGGAGCCAGGCACCAGGCGGTTCAAAGCCCGAGGCCGGCTTGGTCTGGGCATGAATCACATGATGTGTGATTTTCCACCGCAGACTTGCTTGCTCGCCCCTGTTGAGCTTGGCTGGATTCTGTGGAAAGAGCCCAGGAGTGAGCATGCCTGGGTCCCAGCCGCTCCTGCCACGACTCGCTGCATCGGGGCGAACCCCTGTTCTGCAGGGTGGACACAGCCCCGTGGCCACCGCACTGTGGCTGTCAGGACCCAGGGGGCGCTGGATGTGCGGTGCTCTGGGGACAGAAACACGGCCCTCGTCACGTGGCAGCTGCTGCCAAGTACGGCTGGAGGGAGAATGGGGACTGAATGGCGGAACTCTCTGGGGGCCTTAGGGTGGGTGTGCTGTCAGTATTTCCGGGTAAGCTTGAGGAAGTTCTCACCCAGTCTCCTCACCTACCCCCGTTCCCGCAGAGTCTCCCCAGCAGCTGCCATGGGGCCAAGCCTGCCCACACTGTGGTGTTGCTGGGACAGAGCACTGGATTGTCCAACAGAGGACACGGGTCACCAGTGGCTGTGGCCTGCAGACTCTGACCACTGTGGTTCCATGGGCCTCCCTCCTGTCTCCCTGCTGTGCTGCAGGAAGAGCAGTTCCGCCTTCAGCCCCAGGGCAGGTGTCTCCCCATCTCTTCTTCTACCTGATCAGGCCACTCCTGAGCCCCTGCGTCCCCTCTGTTCTGAGGTCTTCCTCCTCCTCCTGCCCTTTCACTTTCCCCCGCTTTGCCCACACCTCTGCATCTCACGACAGAGATGCTTGGGTCCCCTCTGTCATTAAACAGGGGTCTTTTTACCCATGCCTTTGTCTCCCTCCTTCCTGGGCCACACTGAGGGGCGCGGTTCTCCCCTTGGCCCCACTCTGTCCCTCCCCGCCCCTTCTCACCCATGGCAGGGGTCCCAGAGGCTCCCCTTGCTTTGCCAGCAGTGACAGGTGGCTTGGGACTTCCGGATTGCCACATCCAGGGGCCTCCCTGGTTTCCGTCCTCCCTGCTGCCTCAGCAGCCCTGGGAACCACTGCCTGCCCCCTCCCGTGCTTTTTCCACCCGCATGGGCCTCAGCCCGTCCAGGCCACAGCTGGCACAGCTCCTCCTGGTCCCTGGCCCTTCGCTCTCCTTGGCCCCCAGGTGAGGGTCTTCTCCCTGCTTCTGCCCTTACTCTCCGAGACTCTCCCACACACCTGTGCCCCATGATGGTCCTGCCTGCTCTCGGGGCTTCCACCTGCCCAGTGCTCCCGTCTGTGTGGCAGCCTGGCCTCTCTCCTCAGGTTCCACACCCGCACCACAATCCAATTCCTTCAGACTTGACCTCCTGACACCAGGACTGCTCTCCCTCTCTCCACAAAGCCTCCTTGGCCTCTCCCCAAACTATCTATTTCTGCTAATGTGGCCACAGTGTCTCCAGGCTTGCACCCGAGCATGGTCACTCTGACCAGTCTCTTCCGCGTCCTGTCCTTGTTCTGGCCTCACCACTGCCGACATCTCTGTCCGAAGAATGGCAACTGCAGGAGCAGTAGAGGTCAGTGTGGAGAGGTTTGGTAAACTAAGACCTGGGGTAAGACTTTGTGTCTGATGAGGTTGGGAGGCATTGAGGACAGAGAGGAGCCAGGGTCACCACTCGACAAATACAGCCGCTCCAGCGTCTCTCAGTCCCCTCTGCCCTGCCCCTGGCAACGAGCGAGGCTTCCAAGTGTTGCTTTAATCATGACGCTCTCCCCCTCAAATCCGCGATGGCTCCCCGGCGCCAAGGGCAAACTCTCGCAGAGATTAAAGGGGTTGGTAATCTAGCCCAAACCTACCTCTGTGGCCACATCACGCCCTCAAATGAATTCTGTACCTTTTGTTCACCTTGCTTTTCAGTTTGTCCCTAAAGGAGCCCACCCCAGGCCTCTCACACATTTCCTTGATTCCCTCCTCCCTCCATGCACTCGGCACCTTCCCAGAATCCTAGCCTAGAGATTTGCTCAGAGTGTGACCACGTTCATCGTCATGCACTTTGGTCTCTCAGCTCTGACTCTCTCTGTGTGGAGGGCGGCAGGTGCAGGAGAGCGTCATGGGCGGGGGTCAACAGTGTGGGCCCTTACCTGTCTGAGGACGCCCTGCAGCTCCTTGCTGGACCACATGTCAGACAGGAGGAGGCGGGCAGCTTCTGAAGCCTTGGGGGAGGCACTGGGCAGGCAGGAAGTTCATTTGTGGGGTGAGACTTGGGGAGACATGAGAATGACACCCTCCTCCCTCCTCCCCTCACCTTCAGGTCTTAGAGATGTGTGGAGGCCCCAGGGGTGCGTGAGAGAAGAGCCCCATTGGGCTGGTCACTCTGCGCAGTGGGCATGACCCCATGGCCCTGCCCACTTAGAAGTGTCCTAGGGGGCACCTGGGTGGCTCAGTCGGTTAAGTGTCTGCCTTTGGCTCAGGTCACGATCCCAGGGTCCTGGGATCGAGTCCTACATTGGGCTTGCTGTTCAACAGGGAGCCTGCTTCCCCCTCTGCTTCTCCTCCTGCTCGTGCTTCCCCTCTCTCTCAAATAAATACATAAAATAAAAAAAAAAAAGACTTTAAGAAAAGAAAAAAAGAAATGTCGTAGGATTCTCCTTGGGGGCTGTGAGGGGGAAGATCCCCCAGCCCTTGTCCTGGCAGGAGAAAGTCCCATGGAGTAGAATAAAGTTCCCCCACAGCAGGGTCTGCAGCTCCATTCCTCCTGCCGACCCCCTAAGGATCCAGTGCCCGCCGGTGACCCACAGTGCTCTTGGCTTCTGGAACTTCTCTGCATTCAAGCCTCCCCTGCCCTGGCTCTCCTCTCTGTACTAGGTACTGCTCCCGCTGTGCCTCTGAGACTTCACAGGGAGTCACGGGACGGCCTGCTTTGCATGGGGCAGGGGTGAGGGGGTGGGGGGGTGAGGGGGTGTGGGGAGGAGACCACCCGCCTCCCGGCCCACCTGCTCCGGCACAGGTTGATGACGTTGTTGACCATGCTGCTGGTGAAGTACTGCTTGGCCATCTGCGGCTGGGAGGCCATCAGGTTCCTCACAGTGTAGCAGGCCGAGGACAGGATGTCCTCTGAGTTGCTGGTGTTCCCGGTGTGACTGGTGAGGAGCCTGGTCACCTCTGGGAATACTTGGTTCCCTGAGAGAGAAAGGAGTGGAGGGCACAGGGTCACATGACCGAGGGAGAGAGCGGCTGAGGGGCTCCCTCTGGGGCCATAGTCCCGGACTGTCCTCACCCGGGTTCCTAGAAAGGTGACCTCTCCAGGCTCCACTCTAGCTCCAGCTGAGGGCTTGGGACCCAGATTGGGACCTCTGCACACCTGCCCCCCCCCCATCTCCAGGGGACCTGTCCCTTCTTCCCTCCAAGCCTCTCTTGGGCCAGCTTCCCCTCTTGGAATGCCCACCCTAGGGAAAGTTTAGAGGGGGACCTTCCAGCAGGCTCTGGAATGTCCTGGCTAGAGGCCTGGGGGAGAGGGCTGGTCCGATGCTATGGGGGGCGCTTACCCATTGCTCTGTGCAGCACAGGGTGGCGGGACATGTTGCTCAGGAGGGAGGCCCCGGACCGCACCACATCAGAGTTGCCAGATTGCAGGAGGCGAGCAATTTGTGGCAAGCCCTTTTCCTTGAGCCCAATCAACTGGCTCATGCCGCTGGACATCTGAGAAAGAAGGACAGAGTGAGGACCTAGCCCGCGGCTTCCCGGGCACCATGGTGGGAGCGGGCCAGGGAATCCCACAAAAAAGAAACCCCAGCACCTTTTCTCTTTCATGCTGGAAGCACGAACAAAGAGAGACACAAATCTGCTCTTGCGCCAGCAATGAACGGAGCACCCAGGCGACAATGCACCCCTACCTCTCCTGACCTTGATCTCTACTCCTGGATCAGCCCAGAGCCCAGACGGGTGATGAGAGGGAAGTCTCAGACCACTCGCTCATGGGGGCCCTGAATCGACTCTCAGTCTAACGAAACGGTCAGACGCCCCTGCTCAGCTATTGATCTCAGCTCTGCCTTTCTTACATGTCCCGGCAGGGTCTGCTCACGTGAAACCCCACGGTCAGTGCTAGTGTCAATTAGAGAAGCATTGACCACATTCCAACTTCCATACCTCCGGAGATCTCAACACATATTTGTCGTGTACTTGCCCAGGACAAAGACGGGTAAGAGAGGGTCCGTGCCCACATGGAGATATACTCCAGGGCCCCCTGGAAATAGGCCAGCTCATCCGCGTCTCTAGAACAAAGACATCCTCGCTGTCATCTGGTCCCAGGCTGGTCTAGAGTTCTTGAAGACCCCCAGCTCCATCCTCTCATGGTCAGGAAAGCTCCTTCCTTACCTCAGTTCACCCCGGTCCTGCTTCCAACTGATTCTCTTTTGTCCCAAGTAAAGATGGGGGATTGTTGGCTGCCTCCCCATCTAAATGCTTGTTGATTGCAACAGGCCTCCTATGGCTCAGTGCCATTCCATCGTGTCCTCCAAACTATACTTGGCCTCAAAACCTCTATTGATTCTGCCACATCTTCCTCTAGATCTGCCCATGCTCCAAACCCTTTGTTTTTCCCTCTGTCAGTTCAACACACAGGAGACTCCTCCTGCCACAAGCACACCCTTCATCCCTGTCCCCCACCCAGACAGGGCCAGCATGGGGCAATCACGAGGCAAAGAGGACTCTGTAGGCACAGACAGAATCCAGCAGGAGTGGGGTCACCTGGCCGCCGCCTGGAAGTTCCCAGAGGGCTGGGCTAGTTCTCTTCCCTCGTGGCTCCTCCATATCACATAGGACATTGCCTCTATTAGTGTCTGCAGAACCGAGCTCCGCAGGCCAGAGGTGATTGCTAAGACTCAGACCGAGGACACGCTCGTGGGAGAACAGGGAAGGGAGCAGACTCTGGCTTCGAGCTAGAGAAATGGGGGTGTGATGGGGGTGGGCGCAGAGGAGGGGCCGCTCCTACCAGCCCCTTGCTGGCGGTCAGATTCTGCAGGGCCCCGGCGCAGGCCTCCAAGGTGGCGTCTTTCTTGCTCTTGCCCATGAGGTTCAGGTAGGTGCGGATGGCATCCGAATGGTACAGCCAGCTGCTGCCCTTGGGGTTGGCCTCCTCCTCCGGAAGGGGGCAGTCATAGTTGTTGTTCTGAGGACAAAGGGCCCGTCAGCAGGGAGCCTTGGGAAGGCACCGAACCCAAGCCTTCTGTGTGCCCCCCAACTCCAGGGTCCTGGTTCCTGATGGGAGGGACCTGGCAAGCACCTGCCCCGGTGCCCCTTCTTCTCATTATAGCAGCTCCGCAGAACTGAGTGAGGACAGGGGCCATGGTCCTCCCCGCTGTCTCTGAGGGAGGCAGAGAACAATCTTGGGATTCTGGGAAGTGTAGGGCAGGCCAGCCTCTGCCCAAACCTTCCAACTGCTTTCGGGTCTCACACCATGATGCTTCCTCCCTTCCCAGAGTCAGACCCCGAGCCTGACCCACCCTGGGCCCACAGGTGTGGTCCGGGGCCCAGCTTCCACAGTTGTACCCAGCGGGGAAGACTGACCCTCCCTCCACAGTGCCCTCCTGCTTCTGGGGGACCTGGGAGGCTTGGGAGCTGGTGGGAACCGGGCCGGAGAGGGCTTAGAGTCCTGGCTACCCCCAAACCTTCCAGGGTAATGGAGAAGATGGGGCCGAGTTTATCAATCACATAGTAAGGGAGGACAAGCTCTGCAAAAGGAGGGCTGGAGCTTTTGACCTCTGGGTGGTCTGAGCTCCTACACTCTCAAGAACACGGATCCCCTCTGAATGCAAGACAGAACACCCTGTACTCGGCTCCCAGAGTGCGGCACCAGCCCGAGGCCCAGGCTTTGGCATTGGCTTGTCCCCTTGGGCTGGTTTCAGGTTTGGGGGCCCGAGAGGAAATGGTGGGCCAGGCAGCTGAGCCCAGCGGGGCTCCTGGTGGGGAGCAGGCCCTGGCTCCGTCGTCCGTGCTCACCATCATCTTATCGCTCTTGTTGCTGAAGCAGCCGGTGGAGGACTTGTCCGTGTAGGCGTTGCGGGCGTTGTACTCCAGCTGGCGGTAGCGGGTGGGCACCTCCGCGTCCAGGCGGTAGGAGAGGTTGTGCAGGACACACATGCAGTTCTCCACGGACTGGGGGCCAAGCAGAAGCGGGGTTCCTGAGCCTGGGCCCTGGCCTGAGGGCATCCCCGGCTCTCTCCCCGCCCTTGCCCGTGAGAGAGGGCAGCCCCTCAGCGGCTCCAGGAGAGATGACACGGGCACGGCCACGGTCTGAGAAGCTCTCCCAGTCACCCTTCTGGAGCCTGGATTGGAATCCAGCTCTGTCATTTCCTGGCTGCATGAACTCAAGTGGCTTGCAAGTGTTCTGGGCCCCGGTTTTCTCAGTCATAAAATGGGACTGAAGTCACCTACTTTCTTGGGCTCCTGGGAGGGTCACACCTGAAGTGCCTGTCATGGGGCCCCGCACGCAGGACACGACAGACAGCGGCCACTGCTTCTACTACGACAGCCACGGTGCCGGTGGTGGGACCGGGCTCTCGAAGGGTGCACCTCTGTCCCGCACGTCTCCCTCAGGAGCAGCCTCAGTGTATTTAGGTTCAAAGCCATCGAAACCCGACGCCCCTACGACCCCCCGTTCTCACGGCCGCTAGTCCTCGGCTTCTGACAGCAGACGTGCTGCCCAACTCCGCATGGGCAGTGACACCTGCGACCCGGGACTTTGCCGCGGCTGCGTCTCCCAGCCTTAGCCTTTGTCCTCGTGGACAGGCTGGGGTTTGGGCCAGGAGACTGACCATCCTAACGACGTCTGGCCCTGAAAGGGTTTGAGCGACTCAGAGTTGCAGGGTCTGGGTTACACAGGTGGGGGGGGGGTGCTGCATCCGGAGCGGAAAAGCACGATGCCCCCTGGGCCCCGGCTGAGCATCCGAGGGACCGTCTCTCTCCTGAGGCCCTGTTGTCACTTCCAGTGGAGGAGGGAGAGACAAACTCTCACCACAGGGAAACTGTGTGCTGATCCCAGTGCCTGTGGTGCCCAGACAGTCCCCTGTCACCTGGGGACTTTCTGTCTGTGTGTACTGGTGTGTCCCAAAGCCCAGAGAGGACGGGAGGGCAGCTTGGCCAGTGGCCTCCCTGGGAGGCGGTGGGAAGCCGGTGTGGTAGAAGGAGCCTCGGCGCAGGGAGGATCCCCGGGGACAACAGTGTGGCTCCTTGGGGCCGCAGGCGGGACTCAGCTCACGGAGAGCTCACTCAGTGCCGGGTCCGCTTCGTGTCTTGCTTACGAACTAATTGAGCCCTTAAACCAACCCAGGCAGATGGATTATGGTCATCTCCGTTGGAGCAAAGTGCAAACGGAGGAACAGAGACGTCATGGAAGTGTCCGCATTCACACAGCCTCTAAGTGAGGGACAGCGGACCCGCCTCGGTAACCACTGTCCCCAGCGAGCAGAGCACTCTGCAGCCAGCCGTCCCCTTCCCTGGCCGGTCTCTGGGCGTCTGTCCTGTCACTAGAACATGCCTTCAGGGCCCCTCGAGTGCAGACCTGCCTCGTGGAGCCTGGGAGAAAAAAATGTCAGGACCTAGAGTCCAAGGAGCTGCCCTCACTGATTCTGGGGAGGCCCTGGGCCTTGGAGCGCTGGACAGAGAGGACTGGGGTCCAGGGCCAGGGTGGGGTGCCACCTGGGCACGCTCACCTTGTCATCACAGCGGCTGGCGGCCACGCAGTTCTGGACATAGGCCATAAGGGAATCAATGAGCCCCGTGTAGTTTCGCATGGTCTGGCGGCCTGCATCGGCAGAGCTCAGGTTCCTGAGGAGAGAACAGAAAGCGGGTGAGGAAGCAGGGGAGGAGTGGGGAATAGTGAAGACAGTGATTGGGGGGCATGCAGGGGAGAGAGCGGCGGGGGGGAAGGGGGCAGAGGGGATGGGGATGAGGTTGGAGGTTTGGTAGGACGAGAGCAGGGCAGAAGAAATGAGGAAGAAAGAAGGAAAGACCATTCAGCCAATTCCGCCCCATCCTGGCTGAGGTTGGATGGGCTCTCATTTGAACTCAGCTCTTCCCACCCCCTCTTTCTGCCCACCTGGGCCCCAGCCCTGACTGTCAAGGGCTCCAGTGCTGCAAGCAGGCCAGGACACATTCCCTACCACTACTGGGCACCTGTTGAACGGGGGCTGGAAGCTTCACCTGCCCAGTTTCTTTCTGTGGGGCCAGAGGCAGAATTTGGGAAAAGAGCTGAGGGGTGCTCGGCTGGGGGCCAGATGCCCCCTCCCCGTGGAAGCTTGTTCTGCCCCAGCAGTGGGCTCCTTCCGAAGCATCCTGGGCCTATTTGCCTGGAGAAGGCCGAATGTGGTTACCGTTGCCACCAACAGCCCTGCAGTCCCATCAAGTGCTTAATACCCCGGCTTTGCTCACTGGAGGCCACTGATGGAGGCTGACAGGAAGGAGCGCAAGCTGAGACACAGAAGCTCACCCCTCATTCTGGGGCTCCCAGGAGTTGGGGAAAACAAACCCCATCAGGGCAAGGTGTGACCCTGAAGGGGACCTGTTCCACTGCTTCACCTCCATACCGGCACCACAACCGGCTTGCAACCTCTCTCCTGGAATGAGCATACCCACGTCTCTCCTCCAGCAGCTCCCAGGGGCCTTGCTTCATGCTGGTGTGGGACTCAGGAGACTTTGGGGAGAGCCATGCCATCTCATGCCATTGAATATGGCAGTTGGTGTTAGCCCCGTAGCTGGGAAGTGACTCATTAGGAGCCAATCAGCAGACTTTTGTCTAAAAGAACACTCTTCGAGGTAATACAAGAAATGCATTGTTGGGAAATGGAGGAGAAGGAAATGTTTGAACCAGTTTGGATATTCAGATCTGGCATTTCCATTCTTAGATTTCTAACTAAGTCCACAGTGGTCCCTTAAAGGAGGTCATGGAGTTCTGATCCTTATCTAGATCCAGGGATGTCAGGAACGCCAGGGCCCCGTTTCTTGGCATCTGCCCATGAAGACCAGTGCCAGCCAGACCACATTTTACGTTCTCTGTCCTGGCTGAGTCCAGCCCGAGATGGGGCTGCCTGGGCAAAGGCCCAGGACTGGGGCAAAAAGACCCCGTGGGCGTGCTCCTCTCTCACCTCAAGCAGCCCGTGGCATTGAAGAAGACTTCGGGGTCCACCATTTCCCGGGTCATGCTGCTGTTGCCATCGCACCAGCCGGAGAAGGGAATGATGACCCGGTCAGCCAGCACCGGCAGGGCATCGGCGATGAGCTCCTCCTTCAGCTCGTCAGTGGAGGATAGGTTCCAGAGCAGCCCTGGAAGTTGGGGACCATCGACTCAACACATGCCAGGCTCAGAAGACCCCAGGCAACGGGGGGACCACCCCCAGCCTGCTCTGACACATGAGCCCTACTGAAACACAACCTTCCAAGTAGGCCTGGTTTATTCGATCTCGTGTCTGATTGTTTCCTGAGCCCGCTTCCCACTGTCTCAACGAGACTGCAGGTTCTTTGAGGGCAGGGAGCAGCAAGAGTTCTTTATCTAGGTCAAATTATGAATATGGGAGGTGGTCAAGAAACATTTGATTGACCTATGGTCTTTAATATAAATGTTAGCACTCAGAGTCTTCTAGTGTTCTCTATTTTCCACCTGAAAGTCACTCCAGAAATACTGGTCATAGTCTGTGCATGGTCTCGTCTTCCCAGCCCAGTCAGGGTGTCAGAGTTCCTTCTGTCTCTTGTGCCCCGGCCCAAGGGCTTAGCGTATTGTTTGGACACAGGAAGGTGCTTAAGACGTGTTGGTCCCTGCTCTCATCAACTTCCCTTCCTCCCCTTCACCTACAGATCCCAGGCTCTGCTGAATACGGATCCTGCCTGGACACCGGCCTTCCACCCTTTGCCTTCTATTTTCAAAAAGGCCTTGACCTGGGGCGCCTGGGCGGTTCAGTCGGTTAAGCGTCCGACTCTTGATTTCAACTCAGGTCATGATCTCAGGCTCCTGAGATAAAGCCTCACATTGAGCCCAGAGTTGGGCTCTTTGCTCAGTGGGGAGTCTGCTTGAGGTTCTCGCTCTCCCTCTGCCCCTCTCTCCTCTCATTCTCTTTCTCTCTCAAATAAATAAATAAATCTTAAAAAAAAAGACTTTGACCCCTTGTGAGTGTGCACTGTCTGGACACCACTAATCTGGCCAAGGCCGGTAGCACGGGGCTCCCCAGATATTAGCCTGAGGTCAAATCTGCACAGCTGTGCTTTGACCCAGCCTAGAGGGGCTGCAGCCAGCAGTCCTGCCCACCACCGACCCCTAGCTCTCTATGGCTGGGGCTCCCTACCTGTCAGTTGTTTCTGGATCTCACTGCTCCCGGTTCTCCTCAGGAGGCTGACAGCCTCTCGGATCCCATTCTGCCTCCGGGTCTCCAGCTTGTTGGTGACGCTCCGGAACACCAGGTTACGCAGGGCCCCAGCCGCAGCCTGCTGGACGTTCTGGTTGGGGCTCCGGAGGAGGTCCACCAACTTGCAGATGCCTCCCAGCTGATAGACCTGTTGGGATAGGGGGGCCGCCTTGCCCAGTCAGGGAGGGGAGGCTGATCTAATACTCGACTCAGAGCGATTTTTGTCAGCCCCAAAAGTCTACTGTTGGTTCAGAAGTATTCAAGCCAACCAAAATAAATGAGCGGTGTGGAGTCAGAGCAACCGACCAGACCAGGAACAAAGACGATTCAGATGCTGGCTCCCACACCCTCACCAGGAGACCCTCCGGAAGGCGCTCCTCTGCTCTGAGCCCCACTTTCCTCCTCTGAAATATGGTGGTGAGGACCAGAGGAGGAAATCAATATAAATATACTTCAAAATCCTAAAACAGGACAGACGTCAGGGAGACCTTCCCAGGAGAACTCAGTCTCCTGTGGCAGGAACTTTGATGCGGATGGATGGTGGAATCTCTAGAAAACCCATTTAGGGCGCTCCACCCTTGGGCTGAGCTGCAGAGCCCTATAGGCGTCCTTCCCACCAGCCAAGCTCAGGAGGCATGAATAAGCCCTGTCTTCCACCACAGACGCCTGGTGAGAAAGAGGATCAAGCTGCGGAGAGGGGGAAAGAGATGGAGACGGAGAGGCAGAGAGGCGGAGACAGACAGATGGACGGTGGGGAAGGGAGCTGACGTGCGGAAAGCAGTCATATTCTCTAGTAGCATCTGGGAAGGGATTTCTGTTGAACTCATGGTGGTTTCTTCCATGTGACCAGTGGGGGAGACACGCCTGACCAATGTCCACTCAACTAGAGGGTTAAGATGCCCAGCTGTGATCTTGGGCAACGCCAAGCACATTCCTCCCTCCAGGCAGCCAGGCGGGGTGAGAAGGAGCAAGTACAAATGCCCCCACCCATCTCCAAATGGGGTCAGGCTGACACGCCCAGTCCCTGCCCAGGCCTCCAGGGGGACAAGGTGTGCAGCCGGCTACCTGTTGTTTGGCCGATTCGTCCTGGAAGCAGGTGTGCTGGATGTAATAGGCCCCGATGGCCTGGTACTTCTCATCCTGGGAGCTCAGGTACTGCACGGCCTTGGGGATGGTCAGCCCACTGCACTCAATATCCTCACTGCAGATCCTGTGGGCAATGGGCAGTGGGTGGGCTCCAGGGTAGGCTGGGAGTCCCGGGGCCAGGGCCTCAGAACTCCCCCCTGTATGCCCAAGCTGCCACAGGCTGTCCATCCATCCATCCATCCATCCATCCATCCATCCATCCATCCAACCATCCATCCATCCACTCATCCATCCATCCATCTATCCACTCACCCAACCATGCATCTTCCCTCCCTCCTGTCTCTATTCATCCATCAATGCCTTCATCTCTCCCAAGTCCAGCTAATTCTTCTTACATAAAAATTCTCAAATCTGCTCCTTCTTCCCACCCTCACGGCCACTGCCTTCCTTCTGACCATGATCACTCACACTGGGACTACAGCAAGAGACCCCCACAATTGGCTCTCTTCTCCAAGCTCCCCTATCCAAAATTTTCCTCCCTTTTACCAGACTAGCAGTCCTAAAACCTGGTTCACTGTGTTGTTCCCATCAGGGGCTTCTCCGTCCTGCAGCTTCAAGTGAAGAATGCTTAGACTACTATCCAAGGGCACATGTTAAGTTGGACCATAGGAAATGGCTGATAGTCAACCGTTTTGAGCCACAGAACGAAACATTTCATGTTTCAACCTAATCGTTTGGCTCCGCTATGCCCTCTCGCACACTCTCCAGACCCTCACAAGGTCCACTCCAGCAAGACTCTCTTCTTCACTGAGCCCCAATCAGGGCTCAGGTGTGGCGGTGTCCCTTCCCCTCACCACACATGTGTCTCGTTGAAGTCTCACTTCCCTAAACATTCCAGGGAAAGGACACCTCTCTTCTAGGAACCCCTCCAGCTCCTGTGGTGTTGACTCTCGGGCTGCCTTTCCACTTGCCTGTGTCCTGGTTCCCAACAGAGGTGGAGAATTCCCAGGGAAGGGGCAGCCCTTTCTGTGGCACCCAGCCCCACCCGACTAGGAATTTCTCAGCATTTGTACTGGCCTCCGTTTTCTTTTCCTCAAGTGCACTGGCCTCAGTCTTGCCATAGTAAATGCTCAGCAAATATTCATGGTTTTAATGTGGCATCCTAACTCCATTTTGGGAAACAATCACCCAAGGGGCAGAGCTCTCTGGGCTTGTAACAGTAGCACTCCTGTCCTGCGTCGAGGAAATGTCACATTTGCCTGTCAAACATCATCTCTAAATGGCTCGTCATACACCCCTTCCATGTCTTACCTAGACCTTGTCCTCTCAGGGCCTCTGGCTTAGGGCAATAAGTCAGGGCTAGATGCTGCCCGCGTCCCTGCTCCACGGGAGAGGGTTTCTTAGCCCTTCTCCAGATCATCCCAAACACACCTTATGGCCTTTGAGTAGTTAGGAGAGGTCCAGCTTTACAATGGAGTTCAGAGTGGGGAAGAACACAGGATGCTACATCAGCTGTGTGACCTCGAGCAAGTGAGTTAACTTCTCTGTGCCTTGTTTCCGCCTCAGGAGTTCTAGCACCTGCCTAGAAGGGGCTATGAGGTTTAGCAATGAAGACCGCAAAGCTCCTGGAGCTCTAGGAAGGGCAGTTTATCAGTTAATTGTGTAGCCCTGGGGTAGCTCTGGGCTGTTCTGTTTCTGGTTGTGTCCCCTACATGTATCGTACATCCTGGAACATCCTGGAATAATCTCTGTAATAATGGTAGATGCCTAGTAAATGTTTGTCAAATCAATGAATAAATGATCATTAGCTGGTGATAAGGAACAGTAGGGAGGTCTACGGAGCTCTGAGCCCTGGAGGGCAGGCCCAATGTCCCCTGAGACACTGTGGCCGTCCCCAAGCCAGCCTGTGCCTGTGGCTCTTTGTAGGACACCCCACTTCATCTCCTTCGTTCTCACTGGGCCTTCGGTGTCGGGGGACAGGAGATGCACCCTGCTCTCCAGCACTCGCTCCAGGCCCTTGGTTTGGTGTCTGTCTGTCCTGGTTGTCTGTTGTCCTATACGGTGGAACATGGCCCCCTTGCCCATCGTCCACATCAGGCCAGGCTCCTTTGCTCTTCCAGAACATGGACAGAGATTTGCATGCCGAAGATCACAGACCCTCAGCCCCTGGAGGGGTTGTTAAAACACACGTCGCCGGCCTCTCCCCGAGTGGGAAGTCTGTAGGTCTGGGTGCAACCCGAAAATGTTCCCAGGTGATGCTGCCACTGCTGTTGGGAGGCACACCCTTAGAGAACCACCGGCTGAGCTAACCTTCTCTAATTAGCCTCCCTCTGTTCATAACCTGGGACCCTTTGGAACCTCCTTACCCCATGCGTTTGTGTTAATGTCTGGGTTCTGTCTCCCCCTTCACACTGAGAACTTCACGAGGCCAGGAACACCCCCAGGCCGGGACAAGGAACCCCTGGGGACCGAGGTGGTCCTTCTATCATCAGCAGCTCCCTCACAGCGTACAGTCAGGCTGACCGTCTGCCCGCACCCTGGCCCCCACCCTGGACCCCCGCCCAGCCCGGCAGCACTTACTTGGAGCTGGCCCTCGAGTGGCCAAAGGACAGGTCCTTGTTGCAGGACATGGGCGGGACGTACACGGGGTCCTGCTTGGAGGTGCAGGAGGGCGGGCGCACGGGGCACTTCTTGACAGCCTTCTGGCCGCTGCAGGTGCTGTAGAAGCTATAGCGGTTCTGGGTGGTCTTCTGGCCCCTGTTGCTCAGCGTGCCCTTGCGCAGGGTGCCCCGAGGGTCACAGTAGAGGTCGGGCTCGCTGCGGCTCGCCTTGATCTTCTGCATGAAGCAGATGTCACTGCCGGCGCCCGTCGCGGGACAGGGGCCCCGCTGGTAGTGCCGGCCCCAGTTCTCCATCTGGCTGTAGGAGCTGAAGCGCCTGTTGTCATTCTCCCGCTTGAGGGTCCCGTTGTAGATCTGGTCAGAGAAAGGGAGGAAGGCTCAGTGGAGGTGCCTGAGCGGGGACTCTGGATCCAGCTGGCCATGGGACCCCGTCCTCCCCCAGCCTCCATAATAATGTTCATGGAATCCGAGAATGGTTGGAGCGGAAGGCATCTTGGCCATCATCCGATATCTTATTTTTTCAAATTGCAGGTTGTTGACCTATTATGGGTTATGAAATCCATGCAGCTGATTTGTGACATTTAAGAAAACAGGACAGCATGGTAGATGCTGGAATGTAAGCCCTCAGAGTGCAAGGCAGGCAGTAGAGACACATGTTGTGTTGTGGGCTGGACTGCGATGGAGAATGCATTTCTTACTGTTGGGGGGGGGGGTCGCCACTCATCCAGTCCTGCGTGGATGGCCCTGTCCAGGTGGGGAGTTGCAGGCCCAGAGAAGACAGGGGACTTCCAACTCAAGAGGGAAGGGCGACGCTGGGCCTGCGCCCGTGTCCCCCAGTCCTTGCCCTGTCATCCCGTGCCGTTCCCAGACATCAGCGACTTCCAACATGGCCAGCCTTCCTTGGCCAGCTTGTACTCAGCCTGGGAGAAATTACTCCTTTTCTGGCCAGGACTGTTTTGCACTGTTATTTCCCTGCTGGACTCCTCATGTGGCCTCCCCCCTGCCAGGGCAAGAAACGAATGGTAACAGGCCCTCCAGGGGAACCCCTCACAGGCCAAAGGGAGAAAATACTTCTGCTCCTGGGCCTTCTTTGGTAAGAGCACTGGCCCACATGGAAGCAGGCCCAGGGGCTTAGGGTGGGGTGCAAGGGGAGCTTCCTGGGCTTTGCCGTCAGGATTGCAGGAGGGAGAGGTTGGGCAGAGGCTCAATCCGATAGGAATATGGTAATGAGGAGACCCCCGGGGCTCTGTGTGAGCTCACCTGGGGATGCGGCCTCCCTAGGAAGAGCCTGCAGAGCTGGACATTTGGTGGGAATGAGCTCAGAAGAGATCTGCTGAAGGGGGACTTTCCCAGGAGCCCAGGCTGGTGGTGGGTCTGCCTGTTCTGACTTGTCCTCAGACTAGAGGGTAACACCGAGCCTGTGGAGAGTGTCTCCACGCAGGTGCTGACTTGGATCTCACCTTTGCTGGGATGAGCCAGGGCCAAGCCTAGCAGCCCAGAGCCTGCCTGCCCCACCCCATGAGTGTGTGTGTGTTTGTGTGTGTGTGTGTGTGTGTGTGTGTGTGTGTAGGGGAGGTAGTTGGACAACTGGGTTATTCTCCTCCACACCAGATCTAGCCACACGAGTCTGGGGAGAGGCCTTCTCCTGGCCAGTCGCCTTTCATCTCTGCGGGGAAAGTCTTAGCAGGAAACCACCGTGGGTCAAGGTCCCAGTCTGAAGTGGCATCCAAAAGTCAGAAGCCACAAACTGTTAACCTTGGCAATGGCACTCTCATCTCCTCTACCCACAAGCTCAGCTGGGCACTCAGGTGGGCACAGTTTTCTTCCCCAAACTGGGTCAAACCAACCTACCTCAAAGGGAGCAGGTGTGCAGGTGTTTGGGGAGGCATAAACGAGCAATAAGAGGAAAGGGAGGGAAGGGAGTGGGGCAATTTTCTGAGCATTTTTGACATGGAATGTACACCTTGCACAAAGTATGCAATTAGGCCTCCCCTGCTCTAGGCCAGTGGCCACACCCCTCACCCCTCCGTCCTCCCAGGGTGGGGGAAGGCGATGACAGCACTTCGGAGGGAAGGCTGAGCACTCCCATGTGGCAGGCTAAGCCTTAAATGGAAATGCAACAAGGAACTCTCTTGTTCTCAGTAAATGACACTCCCAGACGTCAGCTGAGACACCTGATGAGGAGTCCAAACGCTCATCCTGGACCAAGCCCAGCGAAAATGTGATCATGCTGATTAAGCCTGACAGAGGCTTTGGGCTTTGCTCTCCTGGGCTGGGAAAAGGAGCAACAGGCAGCCTTGCCAAGTCTCGGCGAGGGTGGGATGCCTAGGGGAAGGGTGCTGGCTGCGCCCGCGGGGGAGCAGGCGTGGTGGAGAAGGCAGGGCTGACCCTGTGGGACTGCATTTCCTGCCCCCCCAGCCACATCCCACTGGCATCACCCATTCCCGGGAGCCCCACCCCTGCTCCTTGGGTTATGGCTGCTGGTGGCTGAGGACAGCCATGGGTGACTCGCGTCATCATGACTTTTTGCTGTTACTTTGACAATTGGGAGCCAAGCTTCCTCTTTGCTAGGCCCTTTCCTGTCCTAGTATCACAGGGGGTCTTGGTTTCCCTTCAAGTCTCAGACAAAGCAGGCTGTCACCAGCCTTCCCTGTGACCTTTCCCCTTTGCTGTCCATCAGGCTGAAATCTCGGGACTCCAGGTACATTCCTCCAGCTCCCTGGGCACAGGGAGACTCAGTGGTCAAGAACATGGACTCTGGAGCCTCACTGCCTACGCCGAGCCCTGGCCATGTCACCTGCCCTGTGGGAGGTCTTGGCCAACTTACTTAAACACACACACCTCAGTTCCTTTTTTTTTTTTTTTCTAATTTGTAGAACTGGGATTATAGTTGTATCCAGTGTGGGGAGAATTCAGTGAAAGAATGTAAAGTGCTTTGGACAGTGCGTGATGTAAATGTTTGTTTAGTAGGGACATCTGTGTCCCTCCGATGCTCAGACTGGAGACAGACTGGGGGCCTCTAGGACCTGGCCAAGGGTTGTGCATCACCCAAGCCACACCTAAAGGAGCCACCAGGCTGGCACTTGAGGGACACGAACCCAGGAGGCCGGGCCAGTCCAGGAAAGGGGTACACACTAGTATTCAGAGCCCCATGCTAGTCTCACCCAATGGCCACAGAACAGGCCTCAATAGGTTTCAGAAAAACAGAGGAGTGTGGCCTGTCTGTTCGGCTTTATGACGGAATGGAATGACGCGGTGTTTCTTTACGTGGGCGCTGTCGGCATTTGGCGCAGGACAATTCTTCATTGTGCAGGCTGCCCCAAGCTCGGCAGGATGTTTAGTTGCCTCTGGCCCCCAGGCGGTAAATGCCAGCACGCCTTGCAGTCATTGTGACTAGCAAGGATGCCCCCACGCATTTCCAAACCCTCCCTTTTGGGTCCGAGCAAGCAGCAGCAGCCGGAGGTGCCCACAGCAGGTGGGAGAGCGTCACTGCCAGTGCCGGGTCTCCCAGGCACACCCCCATACTCCGATAGCGATCTGCTGGGAGCGTCCTCTGCTTTGAATACAAAGGACAGTGAGACACAGACGCACACCCCTTGTCTGGTTAGCTCATGCTTCCTTGGGAAACTCTGGCTTCGCGTGGTATGGTCCATGCATCAGAACATTCCAGAAGCTAGAAACTCGACTTTCTGGGGGCAGAGATGACCCTCAACCAGAGAGTAGGCTGGGCTGGATAGCTAAAGGGAGGCCCAGGGTGTGTCCAGAGAGACATGTTTCTCCACCTGGAAGACGAGTGGGGCTCTCGGGAGGTCAACACTTGCAACCACCTTCCAGGTGGGCCAGAGCGAGCTGCCCTGCGCAAGGAGCCTCTCCCAGCCGGGCCCTGCTCTGCTTCCCGTTCTGCTAATGACTGAGGTCTTGTAATTCACCCATCTTTCTCCCCTTCCTTCTTGGAAAACTGCGGCATTTTCTGTCCTGCTGAATGCCCCCCAGCCCCCTTTCCTGTTCCTCGTCATGTCAGGAAGTGCTCAGAGGCCAACTCCCTCATTTTGCAGACAAGGAAACTGAGTCCTGGAGGGTGACTAGACTAACACAGCCCAAGACCCAGGACCTCAAAGAACTGAATATAGTCAGTTTCCCCTTGAAAGTCCCATTCAGTCTGAACAGGCCCCCAAACTGGAAGAGCTCCTGTTGGCCCAAGATCATCAGACACGACAGTGACCAGCCGTTCAGGAAGAGATGGCATCCTTCTCTCCCTCCAATGGAGAATCCTTTCTGACTCCTCCTTTCCCACCCCCACTGCCCAGACTGTGGCCCGGCTAAGCCTCAGCTCGCTACTGAACAATTCCAGTGCCTCCCGCCAGCCTCTAACCCAGCCCTTGGGGCCCTGGTGCCTTCCTGGTGGTTCCATCCACTGGACCTTCCTCAGACACAGCTTTCCTTGCCTGACAAGCCCACAGTGTCTCTCTGCTTCTTTCAAGAAGAACTCACCAGCCTGGGCCCCTTGCTTGTCCGGCCACCTCTTCCCTCCCCAGCACACCCGTTTATGCTGTCTGGTGACATCGGCCACATCCTGCTTCTGCCCAGCCTCTTCTCCATCCTGCATAGCTTTGCTTGCCCCTCCTCCCAAATCCTATGTTTCTCCAAGGCCTCTTCTCCAGTCTTCTGCACAAAGCCTGCTCTGACCCAACCAAGGTCCTTTCTCCGGATCTCCATCATGTGCAGAGCTGGACTTCCTCATCTGCACTCCCTCTTTGGCTGTGACCTTGCGTGTTCTTTAGTTGCTAATGGTTTCTGTCATTTTCCCCAAGTTCTCCAAGGCAAAGATGCCCTTTACTGTGCCTGGAACAGGGCTGGCCTCACCGCAAGTGCCCGAAGGAGTGCCTTGACTTGCCATGGGACTTTGTGCCGGGGGTGGAAATGTGGGCTGTTGGTTGGCACGGGGGGGGGGTTCCCATAGCTTCCACGGGCCACAGGGAATCCTTGACAACGAAATGAGCTGCCAGGAAGGCAGAGGGTTTCCAGATGAGGCAAGCCAGTCTCACAGAGTGGCTTCAGGTGTGTGTGTGTGTGGGGGGGTCCAGGATCCTTCCCTTTACCCCTTGACCTGGGCCTTACTAGCTGGTTGGCTGAGCCTAGAGAGTTCTAGTCCAGCTCTGGCTGACCAGACAGAAGGAGCCAGGCATGTGCTGGGCAGACCGAGATGAAAAGAGTGTCTGTGTCCCCAGCTATTAGCCCATTTTGAAACCAAGCTTCTGCCAGCAAGGTGGGGCCGGCCAAACCGGCTCTCCTGCGGGACACACCCTGCTATTCCCTACGAGTCACACCCCCAGCGCAGTGCCCAGCAGGGCCACCTTCAGCCATGTACTCTCCAATGTCCTTCTCATGAGAGCGCGTGCACACACACAATTTCACGGGGTCCCCGTGCCTCCTGGGCCGGGTGAAGCCCCTCCTGAGAAAGGACTTGCACTGAAAATGCCTCCAGGACGGATTCCGTTTGCTCCTTCCCTTGTACCTACTACTCCCCACCGTGCCTATCGCGGGCCCTGGTGCGGTAGGCACGCTCTCACTCTCTTTCATCCTCCTGGGATTTTAGTCGGGATTGGGCACAGCTGGTCAGTCACGGGGGTGGGGGGAAAGAGGCGGGGAGGGGGCTTCACGATGTGTGTGGCAGCTCTGCTCCACTTCTTACGGCGTGGGGGGGGGGGTCTGGAGAGCACAGGTCCTGTCTCAGCAAGGGCTGCCCAGGAGGGGGCAGTCAGGGCCCCAGGGCATGGGGGATTCTCTGCACAGGAGGTTGGGGGGTGGCTGCTTACTCAGCAGTTGGAGTCACCGAGACAGCCAGAGAGCTGCTGGGCCTGAGTCACCAAAGGTGGGACTTCGGCAGGGGGAGTGCCGATCCCTGTCTCCTCCTGGGCTCCACTCCCTCTCTGGCCAGGAGCAGGGGGTCCCACCCTGGGCTGGTCCTCCTTTCTTTCTCTGGCACGTGGCTTTGTGTGGCGTGTGGCGAGCAGAACCTCCCCGCACTTCGAAGCCCTGACACCTGGGCAAAGAGCAAGCCCGTTCTGCTTGGAGGCGGCAGTGGTGGGTGGGTCCCTGCTGCGGAGTCCTTCAGGGCAGAAAGGAGCTACCCCTGATCCCACCCTCAGCACCCTGAGACCCGCAGTGCCTACTCAGGAGGGAACCCCAGTTTGTGAACTGAAGGACAGAGGCTGGTGGGTGTCTGGTCAGTCAGACGAGGCACGACAGGAATCAGAAACAGCCTCATGTCAGGTGTTGGGGATCTTCTAGTACCTGAATTTTTAAAATGTAAAAAAAAAAAAACAAACCCCAAACTCACGAAAGTTTTGATGCCTATCCTGGGAGTGCAGAGTTCATCAGAGATCTGGTTAATAATGGTAGCGTCCCTTGTCACCTCTGAGAGGTGGACACTGGGAGCCTGTATTGACCAGGGGAGTAAGAAGAAATGTGGGTGATTCAGAACGAGTTTTCTAAAGTATCTGGACAACTGCAGCCCAACTAGAAAAGATCCAAAAAAATCTCAAACTTCAGGCTGTGGCTTGTGGGTCTTTCAAGATGGCGCTGCTCTCTCCAGGGAGCTCACAACTCCGGTGGATGAGGCATCATGCCTTGATGGGCTCCAGGCTCCGAGTCTGAGTCCCAGGCTGGTGGGAGGGTCAGGCCCACCGCGGCTCCTGGTGCTATCGGGCACCAGGGCCCAACATATACTTGGGTGCCCAGCACCTTGCCAAGAGCCAAAGCTCCGTGACATTTGCCATCTGGACAGACCACTGCGGCAGCCCCAGCACCCAGCTCTGTCTCCACGCCCTACTCCCTGCTTCATGGCTCACTTGTGGGAAAACATGGATTTTCTGAAAATCTCTGGAAACTCTCCCCTTTCACATCTGAGAAGTGGGTTTTTCTTAGCTCCTGGAACTCTCAGGATGGGTCTGGGGAGCAAGGACCTAAAGTTTCATGTGTACACATCTCTGTTACATTTGGGAAAGGAAATCCCTAGTAGGTGTTTACCACTCCTGAGAACAGGCCCCTTGAAAAGGACCCTGGAAACTCTGCCACCTCTGTTTCATGGGCTCATGCTCAGACAAGTCTGAGGCATGACTATCCTGCCCTCCAAGAGCCCCCTGTTCTGTGTCACAGCTTCTGCCTTTTGAACCCAGAGGCTGACCCCATCATCCCAGTAACTGTTCACCCCGGGGAGGAGCCTTATAAGATTTCAACATGAAGTAACTCCTGGAATCTCAGAGAATACACCAGTTCCTAGAAGAGCATAGTCGAGGGTCGGGAAGATCCCACTAAGCCGGGCACCCCCCACCCCATGCTGGGATGTCTAAGGGAAGCTCAGTGGCCCCCTTAACCACCCCCACACATGAGGCCAGAAGGTGCTTCCAGACACAAGAAGAAGAGGGCCAAGGCCATAAGGTGGGAACATCCTCAGGGGCAGATGCTTCCTTGGCCCCAAACAGAGCTCCCTGGAGACACCACTAGTGGAAGGAAACTACTCCCACTGGTGAGAAAGCCAAGAATTTCCCATGAAAGGAGGCGAGGGGATCCCCCAGGGCTTGGGTGATGGATCTCCGCTCTGGATGATGAGCCTGTATGCCCGTGTGCACACACACTCCCATATGCACACCTGTCTACACGGGACACACATTGCTTTGCTGGTGGTGGACCATGGTAGGGAAGGTCTTTGGAAGTTCCTGAACATATTGTCAGAACACCTTAGCAGGCATGGCGCTTTACAGTTTGCAAAGAGCTTCCCATTCATCACCGTGTTGGAGACTCCTGTGGGACAGCACTCCTGTCTCCTGCCTTGCCGGCGAAGTGTCAGGGCAGATGGCCGCAGCCTCGTGCTCTCTGTGAGCATTTATTAAGCGCATCGAACTTGAGGCTTGGCTAAGGCCACTCAGCTAAGATGTGGCAGACTGTGACCCAGGACTCAGGTCTCCAACCTCCCTCCGGGTGTTTGTCCTCTAGCCACTCTGAGTCTGGTGACATGAATGAAGACTAAGCGGCCAAGAGTCCCTGCCACTAGGGGGCGCTCTGCAGGACAGCCACCTGCATCTCTGGCTAGTTGCTGGCCCTGACTCCTGGGAAGCTCCTTGCCCAGGGGCTACAGACATAGAAGGTATCTGCCCCCTCCTTTTGGCCTATTGTGGGACATCCTCAGAGACATTTAGGAAGAGCGTAGTTCCTCAGCTCTGTGACGCAACCTTACTGCCCAAAGGCCTGGGCTGGAAGATCCTCTGTTCCAAGGGACACCAGTGGGCAAGGAGAACTTGTGGTCATGACAACTGGTCTGTCTTGGCCAGGACCACAAGCGTGAAGGTGCACAAAAGTGACTGGTACCCTTTCAGCCACGCCTTGCTCCAGATGCACCACAGAGCACACACAGATGGGGCCGGGAGAGCAGGGGGCATGTCAAGACCCGTGACTGAGGCTGGGCCTGGGGTTCCTGGAATTAGCCAAGTCTCGCTGAGCTTCTTCATGCTCAGGGAGTTAGGCCACCCTGCTTCAAGCCTCGGTAGCAGTCACGACGGAGGAGAAGGGAGGGCTGGGCCACTGGCTGGCCCTGAGCTCCCCAAATCTCTCAGGCTTTCTTCCACAGCACCCCCACTCTGCTCCCAGCACCATGGGGCCTCCAAGAGCCGATTAGGGCTGCAGGCAGATGTGGAAGAGGCCCAGGATTTCCTGTAGACCCTCTCCAGTTTGGCCCCAGGGAGCAATCCCACAGAGCTCAGCACTCAGCAGGCTATCGATTAGTTCAGAGAACTGTAGGCACTCAGTCAGAAACATCATCTTGGGGGTCCCTGGATGGCTCAGTCGGTTAAATGTCCAACTCCTGATTTCAGCTCAGATCATGATCTCAGGGTCCTGGGATCAAGCCCCATGTCAGGCTCCACGCTCAGCACAGAGTCTGCCGGGGATTCTCGCCCTCTGCCCCTCTCCCTGCTTGTGCTCACACACACACTCTCTCTCTCTTTCTCAAGTAAATAAAATCTTAAAAAATAAAAAAAAAGAAACACAATCTTTACCTAAAACCATAAAACTCCTAGAAGAAAACATCGTAAGCTCCTTGACAGAGATCTTGGTGATCGTTTTTGATTCTGACACCAAAGCAAAAGAAACAAAAGCAAAAATAAATAAGTGGGATTACATCATACTAAGCCCTTCTGCACAGCAAAGGAAACCAATGACAAAATGAAAAGGCAACCTACTGAATGGGAGAAAATATTTGCAAATCATGTATCTGATCAGGGCATACAATCATACAGATCAATACGAAAAACAAGCAAACAAAAATCTGATTTAAAAATGGGCAGATCTGAATAGATTTTTCCAAAGAAAACATGCAAATGACCAACAGGTGCACGAAAAGGTGCTTAACATCATGAGTTGTTAGAATACAAATTAAAACCACAACGAGATATCACCTCCGCACCTGTTAGAATGGCTAGAAAGACAAGAAACAACAGATGTTGGCAAGGATGCAGAGAGGACACCCTTGTGCTCTTTTGGTGGGAATGCAAACTGGTGTAGCCACAGTGGAAAACAGGATGGAGTTTCCTTAAGTACTTAAAAATAGAACTGCTGTGTGATCCAGCAATTCTACTCTGGGGCATTTATTGAAGAAAATGAAAACACTTAACTTGAAAAGATACGTGCATTCCCGCGTTTGCTGAAGCGTTCCTTACAATGGCCAAGACATGGGAATGACCTACGTGTCCATCGATGGATGAATGGATAAAGAAATTGTGTATATATACATACGATGGAATATTATGAAGCCATTAAAAGAGTGAAATCTTGTCATTCCCAACACCATGGATGGACCTTGAGGATATTATGTTTTTTGTTTGTTTGTTTGTTTTAAAGATTTTGTTTATTTATTTGACAGAGAGACAGCCAGCGAGAGAGGGAAAACAAGCAGGAGGAGTGGGAGAGGAAGAAGCAGGCTCCCAGTGGAGCAGGGAGCTGGATGTGGGGCTCGATCCCAGGACCCTGGGATCACGCCCTGAGCCAAAGGCAGACGCTTAACGACTGAGCCACCCAGGCGCCCCTTGAGGGTATTATGTTAAGTGAAATAAGTCAGCCAGAGAAAGACTATTATCATATGACCCCTCTTATCTGTAGAATCTAAAACCCGTCTCCTCAAACCCCAAAACCTAAGAACAAATACACAAAAACCAAACTTACAGATATAGAGAACAGACTGGTGGCTATCAGAAGTGGGAAGGTTGGGGGGGTGGAGAAATGGGTGAAGGGGGTCGAAAGGTTAAAAAAATATATCATCTTTGAATGCTCCATTAAAAAAAAAAAAAGCCCAAACTATTCAGTCAGGCATGTGGCGGGTCACCTTGGGGAGGGGGCTGTACTCTGTCGTTTTTCTCCTTGGCTCTCAGCTCTATGTGACCCACTGAACCAGCTTTAGGAAAATTATCCTGCATGGTGAATGTGTGATCCAGAATCTCCCCAAGGGTGGGACAGGCAGCACTGGGGATTGGGAAGTGACATCAGAACACTGAAGGCACCATAATAACCCACGCTGGAGAACACGGAAAGCTCTTCCTTTTCCCATTTGATCACCACAAGGAGAAAGTCTAGGTTGGTGCCCGTATGTTTCTTAAATACTTGCCAGCCTCCCTTTCTGAGCAGAAAGAAAAAAAAAGCGCTTTATCTAGCAGGAATTAAATAATGATTTGTTTTATTCTATTTATTATTATTGGTTATAAGTTACAGCTAGCCTTCCTCTATGGCAAAGAATACTGTTTTATTTTTTCACTTTTGAGTTCGTGATATAAATTTTCCTGTCAAAATTTCCTTTGAAATTTAGAAGTAAGTACATTAGAAATAAACCATTGTTGGTCGATGATGTTATAAAAATTGTGACAGCAGACTACAAGTGACCCAGGTTTGGGAAACACTGTTGCCCACAGTGGCAAGGGTGCCCAGGGCAACGGCGTGACAGGGTGCTCTGGGCAAGGGGTCAGGGAGATCGGGGGTGAGGAGTTGGGAGATCGGGGTCCCAGTTCTGGTTCTTCCTTGTCCGGCTATGCAGCCTTGGGCGGTCACCTCACCTTTCTGGTCCTGTTTCCCCAGCTACGGAGTGCCCTGTAAGGCTTCTTCTGACTTTGGTGATCTATGATTCAGTCCCCACTGAAGTCACAGACAGCCTCCTTCCCAACCTAGCTCAGTGCTTCTGAACAAATCCCACAAACCCCACACACCCCACCTTCATCCCCTTCAGGCCACACCCTTGAGCACCCTGCAGGGGAGTAGGAGGGGAGGGCTGGGGGGTCTAAAGCCCCAGAGCCGCTTCTCTTCCCAGCTGTGTCTCCACCCCTCCCCTCCCCACCCCCCACCTGATTTTTATTTTTCAGCTGAGTGTGCTCTCCTGGGGCAGGAAGGCCTCCGTAGAGACTTGCCAGGGCCCCGGGGGAGAATGCGGAGCCTCACCCTAGCGAAGGGTGGGGATGGCTCTTCCACCCACTTGGGAAATGCTCCTGCATTTGTCCCGCTGAGCTCTGTGACAAAAGGAAAACTCTCAAACCAGAAAAGAGGCATCAGAAGATCTACCCGGGGCTGGGTTTTCGTGGCCCTCCTTCACGTCCCCCTGTTTCCTGGTGTTGGGGCATTTGCAGCCCACCTGGCAGGAGAGGAGATCCTGACTCACTCCAGCCCACTGGGCTCTGGACTCAGTTCTGCCAAGTCTGCCTGTGAGGTACCGGGCAAGTCCCTGCACTTTTCTGCAGCTTGATTTCCCTGCACAGAACATCAGAAGGCGAGGAGCACCTACCGATCTCACGAAGACTGAGGAATCAAGCGGGGAAATAGAAACATGAGCCCTTTGGGTAACTTCAAAATGCTGCGCCAGTTCGAGGGATTATTAACTGACAGGGAGGCTGGAGATTGGAGTTCTTCCCCTGTGACAGGCAGACGAAGGTGGTGGGCTGTGGTGGCCTGGCGAGCTGCCACCTGCCTGCTCACCCCAGAACCTGGGGGGGGCCCTGCCCAGACCTCCTGCTCCTTCTGGGGACTGGGGCTGGAGCTGGGGAAGCAGGCCTCCCACCCTGCCACTCACAGCCAAGAGAGCAGAGGCCTGCGGAGGTTTGGTTAGCTTTGAATGATACCCTCTCTGACGCTGTTGTTTCCTCCTGTAGTTGGTTTTAACTATAATGTTAGGACTTTAAAGACTTGTTGGTTGGGTAGATCAGCTCTTGTCAGGACCAGAAAAAAAAAACCCCCAAACCGATCAACCAACCAACCAAACACACAAAACACCGGGCCCCAGACAGAGCTCCACTAATTGTTTTCCGGAGCAAAAGAAATTTTCCTTGATGCTTCCAATCTTCCCTCTCAAGTCTCAGAGGCTCTACTCTGAATATGTGTGTGAGAAGGAAGGTGAGAATAGTGACCCACTCGTGCATCTGCCTTCTCGGAAGCAGGCAGAGCTCCATTTCACGCGGCCAGAGGGTCGGCGCCTCACAACACCCACCCGGCCTTAGTCTGCCCAGCCTGGCCCTGACCTCCAAGCTCTCTGCAAACTGAGAGCAAGACTTTGCGGGGACTTGCTGAGAGATTAAGCTGAAGGAAGATGTCAAACAGGCGCTGCTGTCTCCCCTGAGCGGAGCGGAATTCCTTCTGGCGCACCGTCTGAGAAGGGCCGGCTGCTGGCTGTGTCCAGGGCGGCACAGCCCGATGCTGCCACCAGCTCTGTCGCTGCCCCACTGAGTCCCTGACTCTGACCTCTGTCCCTGAACATTCTGGTCAAATTGTCTGGCCTCCTGTCCCCCGCGAGGGTCCTCACTGCCTTCTCCTGGGTCTGGTGCTCCTCAGGGGCAGAAGGAAGGGGTGGGCAGCAGGCTCACTCAGCTCAGAGGACATCACGGGTCCCGCGCCCCCAGGAACCGGTGGCAGGAGGCCAGGGAGGCTTATGAGACCTCTGGAGCTGGCAACATGCAAACAGCTGCCCTCCCTGGGGGTGATGGGCCAGGAAAGAGGGCCCAGGCGCGGCTGTCAGACCGAGCCCCAGGCCTAGGAGCGTTTCTCCTCTGCCCACATCCTCTCTGCGAAGGGCAGCCCTCCTCCCCTTTCACACTCCGTTCCAAATTCAGCTCTTCCAGGAGCCTGGCCTGGCTTTCTCCACCCTCGGATGCCACTGGCATGGACTTGCGGGAACCATGTTCCCATCCCTTTGCAAGACCATGGTGTGGATGTGGGAGGCATTCCCCGATTCCTCTCCCCCAGGGAAGGCCACAGAATCTGGGATATCAGAGCTGCAAAGAGATGGTCTGAGCCACTGTCGAGTCTGCTGAAGATCAGACCCGGCTGGGAGGGGAGTCTCAGCAATGGTCCCCAGGGCAGTGATATTCTGAGAAGTCCACGGCCAGGCCAGTGCATCTTCCTATCCTCCGCCTTATCTCTGGCCTCTGAAGAGTCCTCCCTGGCTCACCCGAACCTCAGCCAGGAGGAGGGGTCTCCGGCCTCCCTGAGACGCTGAAGTCAGCCGTTCAGGGAAATCAAGCACTAAAGGAAGACCTCCCTTTCGGCTCCAACTTGAAGGCATGGGAACTTTTCACGTGGAAAGCAGAGCCTGGTGGACTACGGCTTATGAAGCAGGGCCCTTCCCTAAGGGACACCCAGATACAGGTGTTGGCCACAGGCTTCTTCCATAGGAGTGTCTCTAGCCTCAGCAAGGTGTCTGTGAAAACACACCACGAGCCAAGCTACGGCTTTCCACAGGGAGGGGTGCCCCTGGGAGCCAGCCCTGCCAGCTCTCGCTCCCTCGCCTTATTCTCTCGGGCACATTCTGTCCCTCAGCAAGTCGGATCATTGTCTCTTCTTGTTGGGTGAGAGCCTGGGGCCCTTGTGGGACCCTCCTATCTCCCAGGGCTGAGTAGGAGTGAGTCACGGGCTGGCAGCAAGGACACTGAGTTGGCAAACACATCAATCACTCCCTCTTGGAGCAGGAGCCATGCCTGCCTGGGAGAAGAAGCTTGTGTCCACTCTCTCTTCCCTTCCCCTGGACTTCTCAAGAACAGAGGCCCGGTAGGCACTGCCAAAGGAACCCAGGTCGCCGAAGTGACATTCAGAGCTGAGAAATGGGAGCAGGGGAGGAGGTGGAGCCTGAGTTTTAAGTCAGGGTGGTTACGAGCTGGAGTCATTTGCCGTGTCTATTCCCTCTCTGTAAAGCCAAAGTAAATGAGGTCCTACCACCTTTCCATCCTGTTGCAAGGGTTAATTAACTGCTGTTTTCCTGGTGCTTGGAGATGCTCAGATGAAAGCAGGGAGGAAGTGCAGAAGCCAGTATCCCTCCGGAGGCCTGAAGTGGAGGTCTTAGTGGGAGGACCCGCCCCTGCCCCTGCTCCCAGGGAGGCCTCCACTAGGCTTTGGCTACGGAGCTCTGTAGCTACTCAGACTCAGCTCTCAAGTCACACAGGCCCCGAGAAGCTGGAGCTGAATGGGTCCTTGTCTCGGATCTAATCCAACTGCCTTGCTCCCTGGATGGGAAAGCCAAGGTCTGGAGAGGTGAAGACCACCCCAGACCCCTCAGCTTGTCGCAGCCCAGCTGAGACTAGAATCCAGGCCTCCCGCTCTGGATCTGATATGCCAGAGCCACAACCCCTTAACTGCCTTTTGGAATAGGAATTCCCACCCATTTTAGAGATGGGCAAGCTGAGTCTCAGTCAGGTTAAGAACTTGCCCAGGTCACGTAGCCAGTTAAGGGGCAAAGCCAGGATTTGAATCCAAAGTTTCCTGGCCAAAGTACAAGGCTTATTCCTCTACACCAGGTTGTTTTTGGGGAACAGACTGTTAACTGTGGATTGGTAAAGATGGTGTCTTTCTCTGCTTCAAGGACAAGGATCCTGTCATGTTTCTTTCTGGCAGCTCCTCTGTAGTACCTGGCCCAGGGCCTTTGCGGACACTCCAACCACATGGCTAACTGCAGAACACTGTGCTTGGGTTTCCCATCCCTTACGGAAGCTCCGTGAAACCTCAGCCCTCTTATTTGTAAAAGTGGGCCAGCTGGGTGGCTTCAGGTCTGGACTGGGCAGGATCACTTCTTCTCAGGGTGACGGTCCCTAGCACGTTGTCCACAATACTCTGTCATGGGTGGATCTTCAAATACTGACATGTCAGGTAGGCAAGTTCAGCTAAGAAGGGTTTGGGAGAAAGATTTGCTGGCGAATCCTGGACTAAAGTAGAGAAACAGGGTCAATAAGCAGGACAAATGCAGACTTTTCCCTGGTTATACTCCTGGGGATTCTCACCCCCAGGAGCATGGGGCTGGATTTTACTGAGCACGGTTGAGTGATTCAATATGGCGGCACCCCAGGTGCGCCCTAGCCCAGACCTCCTGGCTGACGATGCCCACGTGGCTTCTCTCTCCTGGAAATCAGCTCCTGGGCAGGAGGGTCTAGTTCAGTTCATAACCAAAGAACATTTCACTTGATGTGACTCCCAGAAGACCATGCTCAAGAAGACCTTTGCGATTCGTAAGTAGGAAACATTCCCTGGATATCAAAATTGTCCACTTGCCTCAGCTTTACTTAGGACAAAGCCCTGTGGAGGGAGCCCACTTCTAGCTTTGGAATGGAAGGGCTGTGCCTTCTAGCTCCTCGAGCTCTCTACTCCCTCCATCTTGATCTCAGCTGACCCAGAGGAAGGTATTCAAGGGACCCATTACAAGGTCCCCTAACAGAAGTCAAACAAGCTTCCACTTTCTCACCAGAAGTGGCTATGGCCTGAAGTAGTTCTGCTCACATCCCTGACCTAGGAGAGGAGCACTTAAGGGAATTCTGTGTTTTTTTTTTTTAAGATTTTATTTATTTATACGACAGAGATAGAGACAGCCAGCGAGGAGGGAACACAAGCAGGGGGAGTGGGAGAGGAAGAAGCAGGCTCACAGCAGAGGAGCCTGATGTGGGGCTCGATCCCAGAACGCCGGGATCACGCCCTGAGCCAAAGGCAGACGCTTAACCGCTGTGCCACCCAGGCGCCCCGGGAATTCTGTTTTTATTACTGGGAATGTGTGGGAAGGTACCCTGACCTAGGGTACTCAGATTTGGCAAATAAAAATACCAGATCTGAATTTCGGATAAACAACAAATAACATTTTAGTGTAAATATGTCCCAAGTATTGTATTTTACTGCATTTTATGTGGCACCCCTACCCTAACCCCCATTAACCCTTAGAGCTGAGTGCGTCCAGCTTGAACTTAGGATGAAAAAAATGGCTGCTCTCCTGCTTCTTTTGAGTGAGGCTGACTCCTCAAGGAAAGACTAGGCTTGGTTGGGGGACAGGAGGAAATTAAGGGATCCAAACTCGTAGGTCTCTTGCAGGTCCTAAAACACAGCTGTAGTGTTAAAATACTGAGATGCAAAACGAAAAACGAAATCAAAACAAAAACCCCACATAAAAGGACCATGGAAAGTCTGGAGTAATGAGAGCAAGACTCCATTAGACTAGGAGTTAGGAGGCCAGGGGTCTAGTCGGCTGTCTTATTCATCAGCTGTGTGACCCTTGCTGAGTAATTTATCTTCTCAGGACCTGGATATTCCCAGCTGTAAAGTGTCAGCCTCACTGGGGCCCTAATATCTCACTAATCTGGTTCTGAGAACTGGAGCGGAATAGCAGAGTCTGTTTATTCAAGAAATTGAGCAGTGCGGCTAAAAACTGCCCCATCCTTTGCCCCACCTCCCACAGCTCCTCCCTCTCTCTGAGGTCTGTGCCACCCTGTGGCTCCTGCCTTGTCTCTGAAGGAGGTTGGAGCGGCCAGCAGAGTTGACTGGGCCAATGGCTTTCTTTCGATCAATCTCCCCTTTTCCTCAAGCTCCTTGATGCTTTTTGTGTGCCAGACTAACTCTGTTTTAAGTTTTATTTTATGATAAGACTCTCTCTGTTTGATTTTCTTAATTTGTGGTATAAGTGATCATAGATTATGAATGGTACAGTTATATATCTATTTAAATTAGAAGACTATTGCTGATACAGAATATAAAGTCAAATGGTAAGGTAACACTACGGCTTTTTAAAGATTTTTAGAATTTTCTTTTGGGGGGGTGCCTGGGTGGCTCAGTCGTTGGGCATCTGCATTCAGCTCAGGGCGTGATCCCGGCATTCTGGGATCGAGCCCCGCATCAGGCTCCTCTGCTGGGAGCCTGCTTCTTCCACTCCCCCTGCTTATGTTCTCTCTCACTGTCTCTCTCTCTGTCAAATAAACAAATAAAATCTTTTAAAAAAAAGAGTTTTCTTTTTGGAATTGCCTACAGATCCTTTGCATACTTAAATAACATATATACTTCATGGTGACAGATCTTTGTTATTTGAAGTTCATTTGATATTTGGAACTGGAGCCAAATCTGAGGAGTGAGGGGCTCAAAGTGGCTAATATTGTTTTTGGTCAAGCACAGGTCACGACAGTAAAGAAACGAGGCTGGTTTTCTTAAATTATGTGGCTCCTAAAATGACACTGAGAGCTGTGTTTTAAAAAAATCTTTTTAGAGGGTCTGGAAATGTTTTGAGCAACAGCAGAACTGGTGCAGTAGTCCAGGAGAGCAACTAATGCCTGCATTTGACTTGTCCTTTGACCTCCATGCTTCTCCCAACTCGACTGCAAGTTCACTGAGGGCAAAGACAGAATCTCCCCGTCTGGGTGTCTGCAGTGCGCCTCACTCCGTGCCCTGCCCTGGAGTTGCTCAAAACAAGTTGGCTGACGGAGTGAACGTGAAGTCTCTGCAGGAAACAGTCCTTCAGCAGCTTTCAGCAACTGCTGAAACCCGCTGATGAGTCTTGTGCTGACGAACCACATCCTGCTCCCCTCACTCCCTGCCTTCTGCCGCCATATTGGTTTCACCAGAAGGGAGGAGAGGAAATGGTCCTGTGCCAGTTGTACCAGCCATGGGAAAATCCCATAGGCATAGATTATCTCACTGTCACCGAGCTCTATTACCTTTTGTCCCTCTCTCCTTCTCCCTAAGTCCTGGCCCTGTTTGGTTTTGCCCCGTGGTTGGCTGATTATATGCCTGGCTCCAATATCAATTATTCCCATTTCCTCCCTACCTCGCCCCCTCCCTCTGCCAAATCCTCATGTGTGCTCAGTTCTTCACCGTTCCCATAGCCCCTCCTGAGCTGAGAGGAGACAGGACGTGCCTCAGCAGCTACCCTGACATGAGTCATGTCTGAAGTCCCGCCAGCGAAGGAGCAAGGAGGGTTGGGCCTTCGGGCACGGGAAAGGGAAGGAATTTTCATGGATTGTCAGAAAACAGGCACAGGGAGGGGTGGGGGCAATTTGGGAGCATCAAGAGCTGCTGAGATTACTGAAGACTGAGTTGATTAACCAGAAGAAATGCCCAACATGGGCCATGTGCAGATTTTTTTTTAAAGAAAGACCTCTGAAAGAGTTCCTTTGCAGCTCTTGGTTACAAATTTCCACGTGTAATGACCCCACACTGCCCAACTGATAACACTTCACTGTTAACGTAACATCAACCTGTGGGTGAAGCACGCACACAGATATCCTCATGCCCATTTTACAGATGAGAAGACTGATACCCAGAGAAGTTAAGAGGTTTATCTAAAGTCACAGAGCCATGGAGTGGTAGAACCCAGACCAGAACTTAACTAAGATTTCTAGGCTCTGATTTGTAACAATATATATATATGAAGACATGTAACAGCCACACAGTCAGCATGATTATTCATCTGACAGCTGGTCCAGTCCAGGGATCTGCCTTCCCGGGGTCCCATATAAGCCTTTATTACTGCATTACTAAGTCATTTTCTCTAAGTCGGATTTTGCCTGGTCATCACTCTTGATGTCAAAAAACTTCATCCACATCTGTGCCTGATTTGTCAGCTTGAGGGCTCAGTCCACTGTCTGTATGTTGCACTGAGGGTATCGACTGACATAAAAAATCAGGCAAATGGGAGGGGAATAAATTTGCAGGAAACCCAGTTAATTCTTCCCTTTGGTCCCTAACCTGTAGTGTGCAAGAAAGACAAATACTCCCCGATTAGCCCCAACAAGAACTTAGGGAGGAAGGATCGAACTGACAACAAAAAGAACATCGGACTCCTAAACCACCCACGCTCTCCCTTGCCTGGGACCCCAAAACTCAGGGGTGACATCTGTAAACAACGTGGACTCAAAGCTAATGCCACTGAAACCCGGAGCCCCAAGAATACAGGGCCCCAGATTCCCATGGAAAAGCAGCCTTTCGCTCCGTCTGCATAATGTCTTGCAAAAGAATTCCCGAGAGCCATACAGGCTAATGTTGGAATTAGCAAAAATAAATGAAAGTCACAGAATTTGGAGACAGGGAGAAAACCTGGATGTCATTTAGCTCAACACCCCTGATTTTTGAGTAGAGAAAAACTCCTACCCTGGTTTGTATGGTCGAACCAGAGCATTTACCACGGACCTTGGTGCCGGGGTAGAGCTACATAAATATTTGTTCAGTAATGGATGGATGGGCATGGTGGTTTGAAATCACACAGAAAGACAGTGACAGGGCCAGGATTAAAGGATCTAGAATATCTCTACCTACATTAATTAAAAAAAAAAACACCTTAAGACTGATGATCATAAGTGGTTTTTTTTCATGCACATGATTTCATTTAATCCTGACAATAACCCCAAGAGGTAGACTTTGTTATATCGATTTTGTATGTGAGGAGACTGAGGCCCAGAGGTAGATGTATCTTGCCCAGAGTCACGTGCTCAGTGAGTAGCAGAGCTAGAATTTGGACCCAGGTTTGTCCAACTTATAGACACTTATAGTTTCTCCAAGCCCAACATGGGGCTCAAACTCACAACCCTGAGATCAAGAGTCACATGCTCTACCGACTAAGCCAGTCAGGAGCCCCTGTCCAACTTATATACTCAACACTCCACTCCAGCATGTACCCTCTTATCCAAGAGTTACTGCAGGGGACAAGCTTTCCCAGCCCCAGGGGACTTTCCAGAGCACCCTCCATGGTCATCAGCCCATACTGAGCAGAGAGGTCTCTTCAGGATTTTCCTCGAAACATCTAAGTTAATCCACAAATGGAACTCAAGAATTCAAACTCCTCTCAAATCCATGATCATATCAGACATTTAAAAAAAATGGACTTAAAACACATGAGGGTTTCTTTATGCTTTTTCTAAAACGTTCTCATTTAAGACAATCATAAATATCCAATCAGCCCAAACAGGAGACTGCACTAATGGCCATCCATGAAATAATGGCCAAGCAAATGGACCTGGTCAGGGCCTCACCTCAGCCCCTTCCCACCCAGCATCACTCTTCTCAGCAACCACTGCAGGTTTGCTCCACCATAAACCCTAAACCATCCCCACCAATATTCTGGGTCTTTCTGAACGGAAGCAGTTCCTTACCGGATATCCCCACGAGCCATTCCCCGCCTGGAACTTGGAATAGTAGCTGCTCCGGCTGGTGGTCCCATAGTTGTTGTAATTGTCGGCCAAGCCATCATACATGGAACCTTGAAGACAAAGGCAGGGGATTAGGACAGGGATGGCCACGCTCTTCACTCGCCTCTCCTCCCCACGGCATCCGGGTCCACCATGCCCCATGGAAGAGACCAGGTCTGAGCTCTTGAAGGAGGAGGCTAGGAAATCCATCATCCGTTGCCATCTCTGTCTCTCTACTCTAGCTCCTCCACAGCCAGCGCCGAGGAAGGGCCCAGACCGACTGCTGCAGGGACAGCTCTGCAAATCTCGGCCGAGCCCTCCCAGGGCTGACCAAATGTCTCCCTGCTGTTTGGGGTCCGTTGACACCTACAAGCCAGGAGTTGGCCTGGAGGGTCACGGAGCACCGCCATTCCGTTCCAGGGAATCACGACTCCACATTCCAGAAGGATAAGCTCCCCACTGGGGGAGGACTGGCAAGATGTCAGCATTCCAGGTCCAGAACCCTGAGGTCAGACCCACAGAGCAGTGAGGGCTGCTGAGAGTCCAATTCCGGGCAAGACTCTGGTTTCAAACCTCAGTCTGGCCCCCGCTAGTGACGACGCAATCTTTTGTCCCTTCCTTCGTCTCCTAGGTGCTCCGGATGGTGAAGGGGGGGGGGTGGCCGCCAACCTCAAAGGCCCCAGTGAGGATTAATTAATGTTTTCAGAGTGCTTGGAGACCCACAAATGACAGGCTCCGCAAGAGGACAGAGTGTCATTAGGGTTATTAGCGGCAAAACGGCTTTGAATCACAGAAATCCAAACTGGGTTTTGGGTTCCTGGTGGGGCTGCCTTCTTTTCTCCCCTTCACCAGCTGGCAGGTGGGACCTAAAGGACAGTCCCAACTCTGCAAGAGGTGGTCTGTTGGCTGCCTCACTGTCCTTGAAACACGGCTGACCGGGCCATGGCCATGACTTTGCTCACATCAAGCCCCTTGCTGAGTCTGCCTTCCCTTCTCTGCCACAACGTTCACATCTCACCTGTCTTTCAAGGCCAAGCTCGGGATCTCATCCTTTTGGGGAAGCCTCTTCTGTCCAGCCGTGCCCAGGGCAATCTCTCCTACCTCTAAACATATCCTGCCCTGCTGTCTGGACCCTGAGTCACATCCTGCCTGCTGTCCCATTCCTTACACTGGGATCTGCAGGAGGGGGAAGCCAGGGCTCTATGGCCTGGATGTCCAGAGCAAGGCTTGCCCCACACTCTTTTTATGTGATGAGCCCTCTGGGGAAAAAAGGAAAGTGGGATCCCGTGAGAGCATCCTAAGGGGGATGGCCTCTTTTCTCTGAAGTGATGGTCAGACTCCAGCTTCAGAAACCCTATCTAGGGGGAAGGGTTTGACAGTGATCTTACCTGGCCAAATTAGCTCCTTCCCATCTGCCACATCACAGCCACTCCGATTCCCAAGACTTTGTAGGGTAGTGGGGGTGGGGTGGGGAGTGAAGTGTTTGAGCTGAGGAAAGGAATAGCAGGGGAGCAGCTTCGGAATGGGCCAGGTGTCTCTGCCCGGTACCATTTCCTCTTTCCAAAGCCAGCCAGAGGGCAACCCCATTGCACATAGGAGGGGGCACTGCCCCGATTCCCATCCCCTCCCTCGCCATCATGGAGGATCAACAGGCCGTTAGGGTTATCGGATGTGGCAGAGATAACTTGCCCTGGGAGCCTAGAGTTGTTGACATTGGTCATGGATCTGATATTTGAGCAAGTCACTTGTTCTCTCTGGGCCTCAGCTGCTTCTTCTGTAAAAAGAAGGGGTTAACCCCTATACTCCCCAAAGGCCACATAGCTCCAGCGTTCCATGGCCATGTGATTATAGTAACCCATGCATGCCCCATGGCATTCAGAGCAGCTTGCAAGGAAGATGGGGAGACATCAAAGGCTATACTACCACCCCCTGCGCTGCCTGCCTCGGGATCCTCCCAGAGCTGTCCTGCGGGCCCAGGACTGACTCCTGAGGGGACTCTCCCTGAGCCTCTGACTTAATCCGAGCTCCCGTACTGAGTGCAGGCAGCTGGTTCCTCTTCCTTTCTCAGGCTGCCCCCCCCCCCCATCCCCAGAAAGGCTGCCTTTGTCAGGAGGAGTCTGGAAGCAATCTCATGGGCTCAGACACCCAGAACCAGCTCACACCAGGGAAAGGGCTGCAGCCAGGACCCTAGGCATGCATGGTCAGGCCCTGAGGCAGCTGACAGCCAGGTCTCGTCTGACTGCCCTCTGTCCAGCCTACTTCTATCATCCCTTTCAGGGTTTGACAGGCTAGAGTTCACTTGGTTGTTGCCCCGTGAGCAGCGATGTCTCACCCAGGGGCAGGTGTGGGTCAGCCAGCTGCTTTTAGATGGAAAATCTGGGGTGGTGACAGACAAAGAGTTCTATGGAGCCCCAGGGAGGCCTTTGACTAGGGGAGGCATCCCCAGGAGGCTCAGTGGAGGGCAGGCTCCCATGGGTCCTCCACTTCTTCTCAAAAGGGAATCTTGTCAGCAGTGACATTACTCACTCCCTCGGTCATCAGATGAAGCATCTCCTCCGTCCATGCCCTGCACCTGCCTGCCTCCCTCTCCATGTGGGAGGTGAGTTCTCTGCCGTGGAGGCAGGGGTGAATAAGACCTTTGGAATGCCCTATCCTTCTAAAAGCCAGTCCCTGTGCCCCAGTGGTAACTTTAGTGATGACAGGTGTGGGCCATAACACTCATTTCTGGTGAGGCCAAGTCCTCCAGGCCCTTCCAGATGGCTCCTGAAGGTACTTCCTAAGATCCATCTGCAAATGGGGGTGAGATCACCTGACTCCCACCTTGAGATGCTTTGCTTGGCTTCCTTGTGAGAATGAGGCTGCCATCACACCAGCCAGCACTGCTTCTCTGGCAGAAAGGTAGCTGCACTTGGGGCCATGGTTCTGAGGTAGAGGAGTCCAGAGAAGTTACCTGCTTGAGGTCACACTTTGCATTGTACCCGATGACCAAAGATGTGCAGGTAGGAGGGGAGCTCTATTAATAAGAATGCTGCTCTCCTTTCCTGACCCCAGGGTGTCTGGCTGGTTCACATTACCTTTGGAAAGTCAGGTTCAACAGCAAGAACATGGAGGTTCTCAATGAGAGTGATGGTAATAGCTCTGACAGCTTTCCTTTCTCCATCTAGTCCCCTGACTTCTTCACAACCCATTTCTAGGGAGTCTTTCCTGATTAACTCCACTTGGTCCCATCACCCCTGGCTGACTGTCTCCTCAGAACAGGGGCACAGTCAGGTGCAGTTGGTTCCCCATCTCATGACCGTCCACCACCATGTACTTTGGGCACTCACTGAAGCAAGCATCATGTCTCCTCTTTCCCTGGGATCTTGGGCACAGGGCATGGCTCTGGCTGTGGCTGGGCCAAACCTGGACTGAGTGGGTCCTTTTTGTCAACCAGTTCACCCCTCATGGTGGAGGTGCTTCAGTGCCTGGTGCCTGGAGGCTCCACATCCCCCAAATTGCAGCATGGGACCAGGGTCCTTGAAGGCTACTCGACCAGGCCCTCCTCCCACCCAAAGATGTCCCTGGTAGGTGGGGTAATCTAGGGAGACAGCATCTGAGAGCATCTTGAGAGCAGGCACAGCCACCTCCTTGAGGAGGATTCTTGGTGTCAGGCGTGATAAGGGGAGGTGATCCCAACCACTCTTGTAGTTGAGCACCTGCATTCCCAATGTTTCCTCCAGAAGGGAGCACATGCCAGAAGCAAAGGGTGGCGGCTTCTCAGCGGAGCTGGCTGCCAGCCCAACTTGTGCATTGTCCCCAGGAGGCATCTGCCCACCCAGAGAACGTTGAGGTCAAAGAGCAAACGTCTCAGAAAACGTACTGCTTTCTCCAGCGTACAATCAATTCCAGCTGCTCTGTCCACACAGCTTGTCTCACCCTTGTCAGTGTTTCAGGGTGTAAAGCCATCTCAAAAAATCCACCGCTCAGATCATCGGCGTCCCCGGATGCTGCTTCCCTTTGCTGCCTGAGACATTGATCTGATTCTCTCTTGTGTCATAGGGGCAGCGCAAGCTTTCTCGCCTACCAAAGCTTTGAAAAGGGAGGCAGCTTCTTTGTTAGGATACATGGACTTCTCTCTTCAATGGGGACGGGCCAACCTTTGCCGGAATGACTCATCCTCTTCTACCTTCCAAGCTTTCAAATCGGTCACACCCACCGCACCTGAAACATTCTTTCTCTTCTTCTCAGCCAAACCCTCTCTCAGCATTCAAAACCTTGCACAAAAATCAGCTTCTTCTAGAGGTGACCCCACCCAGCTCTGGGCACTCCAAACCCTCTAGCGTAACCATGTCAGCTTTCTGGCCAGCTGCTCTACTCACTCCATGCTGGTGGGTGTGTTCCTTGGAGTGTGCCCTCTGTACACGATGTGTGTGTGTGTGGGTGTGTGTGTGTTCACACACACATGTACTTATGGGCCCTTTCCCCAGAAAGCAAGGAGGCTAGGATTTCCCTGAAGCAAGGGATCTTCTGCTTGCCCCCTACTCCTGACCCCAGGTCCAGCGTCTACCTGGACAAGGCACTCATGACTTCCGCCTGCCTGACCAACAGGCTGACCGCAAGGACAGAGGTCATCTGGAACCCATCTCCTCCACTGCCTCCTTCCCCCAGAGCCCTCTCCCTTGCTAGTCAGGAGGGCTTGTCACAGGTCATGCCGCCCTGGATGTGTGTCTGTTGCTTGTTCTGTGTCCCATAAAGCCCTATCTCTTCTGGCTTCTACCCGGAAGTAAAGCCCATCTGCTCCTCAGCACGAAACACTTGGGAAAGGAAGCTCATTATCTTTCGGCCCTGAGAATACCAGTATGTCACCCCCCTGAAATCTCTTCCACCCATGGTGCTCAGTAAGGCTAAGCCCATAGCAAGGAGAACTTAAATGAGGCACTAGGAAGAACTGCTGAAGACACTTCTGGTATGATGTCCCTCTGAGATGTTCAAGACTGGGCAGGAGTGGTGCCCGTGGGAACGTTAAGGTGCCCTAGGGAGGGAAATGGCCAGACGTCCTCCCATTTCCGTCTGCCCAGGCCAGCTGGGAGCACTGTGGACATCCCTATCTGGAAGCTTCCATGCCTGAGGAGGGCAAGGAGTTCAGCACAACCTCACCAGGCACTTTGGCGTGGTTCTTGCATTTCTCCTGGGCACATGTACGGAGCAGAGATTCTGCTACAGCCAGTGTTCGCTCCTCTCAATCCCAACTCTGCGGGGCCGTGTTCAAGCCCAGCTCTGCCGCAGCCCCGCTTCTCTTTCTGATTGTCTGTTTCTGGACCCCACTAAACCCAAGGCCTGGGCAGAGGGTGGGAGCATCTTGTGGGAATAGGGTTGGCACGGGGGCAGGGTGGCGGATTCGTGTGGCCAAAGGTCAAAACACGACCCAGCCACTTGGCTGGAGATCCAGACTAAAACATTGTCATCAGCAATTACCACATTAGATATCTATTCGTCTTTGTGTGTGTGTGCATGTGTGTGTATGTGTTTGTGTGTGTATGTGTGCACGCATCTCATGGGGGTGATCCTTAGGCCGGGTCTAGGTGTGAGTGAAAGATGGGGACCAGAACAATGATTCCTTAACTTAGTTGCACATCAGAACTGCCTAGGAGACTTTAAGGGTCCTGAAGCCTGCACCGTCCCCCATACTCACTAAATAAGAATCTCTGGGGGTGGGACACAGGCATTTGCATTTTTAAAAATTCCCAGATGATTTCAATGTGCAGTCAGGTTTGCGAGCAGCGGAGTGGATGGCTTCTGGTATGTTAGGATGTTCACAAGAGGGAAACCGTAAGGGATACTCATGGAGGGGAAGAGTTTCTTTGTAGGACAGCTACAGACCGTTTGGGGGAATGGTCTGCAGAAGTAGTGATGTGATCTATTTCCAAAGATGGGTACCATCACAGCACACTTTGGAGATGATCTAATCCGATCTCGTACAGCTGCAGAGACCCAGAGAGAGGCAGTGACTTGCCCAAGATCCCACATCAGCCAGCAATCAATCCAGGTAGAACTCAGGTCTCCTGACACAGGCTGGACTCCTGCCCTAGTGCAGACTGCAAGGTGGGGTGTGTGTCCATGCATGCCTACATGCGTGTATGTGCATGGGTGTGGGTACACGTGTATACGTGTGTGCGCGTGTGCAGTGCGTGCCTACGAAGAGCTTCACATGAGGATATCTAACATTCTTCCATCTTATTTTGTCCGAACATCGCACACCTTCTCGGACTCATACCCCATGGCAGAAGTAGTTTCCAGATTTCTAGACCTGGAACGGATGGCTTATTGATATTTACAATTTGGTGTATAGGGAGAAACATTTGTTTGTTTTCTTTTTCTTTTTTTAAACCTCTGCCAATGAGCTTAGCAAAGGAACGGGGTCCAGGGAAATAGCATTTGCTGTGAAACATTCTGGAATACTTGGCATTTTTGTATGTGTTGTAACAGGCAAACGGAAATTCTGGTAAAACCTCAGCTTCAAGCCGAGATACATTGTAAAGAAACAGGAATTGGTTCATTTGAAGTTTAATTAGGATGTTTCGTTGCCGGAACAAGTTAAAGCTCAGACACCCTTTACTCTCCCCTATGCCAGCTTCGGTCCCGAGAAAACCACCCCAGAAGTGATGTCTGTTCGTGGTCTGTGGTCAGAAATGGACAACTTCCAAGAGGGCGGAATGAGCAGAACCTCACACAGACTGAGGGTTATGCTGAGACACAGCCAAACATAAATACAGAAAGGACAACAAAGGCGGGGTCCTGAGACGGGGACCTTCACCTGTGCATGCCACGGCCTCCAAGCCAGCACAAGCCTGCCCCCTAGGACGGCCTCAAGTAGTCACTGCCTTGCGAGGGACAGATGCAGGATGACGAAGTAGGGGACAGGCACCTTCCCTAGCCCAAGGTGGCCCCAACCCTATCTCCGACCAGTGTGAAATCCAGGTTTGGCCATGTTAGATAGGAAATGGTAGTTCTGAGAAGAAAGGAGAAGGTTGAAAGTAAAAAATCACAGATGTCTAAGCAGGTAGTGAGATAAACAAGGACAATGACGCTGTTAGTGTTGGGATTTCTCTGGAACGAGGAGTGATACGAAAAAGCAAGGTGGTGTCATTAGACTTTGTGTGGCATGTGTATTCACAGAGCCGCAGTGGCGGGGGGGGTGGCGGGGGGGGTTGCTGAAGTTGGACCAAATAGGATTCAGTTTAAGCTTTAGGACGAGGTTCCAGGTGAAGGTCTAAAGAACCTGAATGTGGAAAAGCATTTCTTTTGGGCTGCCGAGCTGATGCACTAGCCTTTGACCCCCCAACAGAGCGGCTCACGACGAGCACCTGCAGGGACTTTCCCACCTCAGGCAGGTCAAGTTTCCCCAGCAAAGATCTTAGGCTGAGCAGCCCCATCGCCTGGGCTTCCTCCTGCTTCCCACACAGTCTGAGCAGACACCCTGCCGCACACACACAAGGACATTCTGGAAGCACAGGAGAGCAATACTTAGCGGCCAGTTCAGAAAAAGACCCAGGTGGGCATGTGGGTTCAGAGCAGCCTCCTTCTGCAGGGTCTCCGGACCCCAGAGCGCCCTCCTCCCTCCCCGGGGACGTCCTGACCAGGGCAAGGCATCTTTCACATCTGCAGTCTTTTGGGGAGGGCTGGGGGAAATAGGTATTTAGTGTCAGGCTCCTTCCATGGGGCTCCTCTCCCAGCCCTTGGTGGCTCAATTCCCTCTTATGGACAAGACAGAAGAGAACCCTCTTCGGGTGGACTCTGGAGAAAAGCCGGTTCTATTGTTGGGACCACCAGTGGCAGATTCCTGACTGTCCTTCACGGGGTACAAGGAGTGGTAGCTACCTGCCAGGCAACCTGTAAGCTGTGGCTGGCCTTCTCTGGGGTGGATGTTCTTAACCCAAGGAGCCCTGGTGGGATTCAGGAGCCCCAAGAGAACCAAACACCCTAGAGAATTCGACTCTTCTCTCTTGAAGGAGAATTCCAGTGTGTCCAGGGGGGTTAAGGCAATGACCCAGGGTATGGTCCTTCCACAACTGCCAACTCGCCCTTCCCAGCAACCAGAGCAGGTGCATGGGATATAAACCAAGACAAAAAGAAAGAGCAAAGTTAGTAGGAATGGCCACTGAGCAAACAGAGAATGCTTGGGCGGTTCTGATGAAGAGAAGGGGGAAATCTGATGAAAACAAAGCCAGATAAACCAGAAACACCAGCTCCAAGTGACCCAACCGCCTCTTCCACCTAGGATGCCTCTGGGGAAACTGCCCCTGTGGGAGCCTCGCCAGAGCTGAGGGCAGAGGGGACACACCTACAGGGTCAGTCCTTGGAGAGGCCTGTTTCTGGAGAGGTATGCAGTAGCCAGAAGTCAACCCTCACCTGCTTAAGTCCCCCAGAGGACCTTGGGATGGAGAGAAGGAGATCCCATCGGATAGATGTTACCCACCAAGGGCAAGGTCAGAAACAGAGCACTGCATGATGACAGACACTCGCCCGCATCCCCATAGGTGGGAAGGAGAAGGGGTGTTTGGGGGCAGTCGGGATTTTTGAGATTTTTCTGGAGCTGTGAGCCTGGAGCTCAGGCCAGGGATGGCGTGGGAGTGGGAGAGGGACAGCTAAGTCTTGTGCCGAGAAGAGAGTAGGTTGTCTTGAGCTGTGACTGGGCTGTGGCCAGAAATGGGGACACTTTTTTTTTTTTTTTAATTATCCCAAACCTACTTCCAAAAAAGGCTGGTAAGCAGCTACCAAAGCACTAAATAAAAGAGGAGGTAAATGCTCTGGAGTCTGTATGACCTTGAGTGGAAGTCTAGCAGGAGAAGAAGTGGAGTCCAGGCCAGGGCAAAGGCACACACAGCAGCAAAGACCTTTAGGTTTTGGGTGCAGGGAAGTCCTCGGCCAGCCATTTTCTCTCCCTCAGCTCTACACAGGGGCCACTCAGGAATGAGAGAGAGAGGGAGAGAGACCAAGCCGGAGTAGGAAATGTGAGCTGGTGTGTGTGTGTGTGTGTGTGTGTGTGTGTGTGTGTGTGTGTGTGTGTTGGGAGATGGGCAGGGGTCTGTCTCCTTTGCCTCCTTCCTCTTTGCTACCCCTCCTCCCCTCACTCTGTCTTAGAGGCCTGACTCCATGAATAAGCCTTGGTTGGCCTGTACTGGTTTGCAGTCTGCAGAATCTATTAGCATTTACCAAACTTAACTAAACACATACACAAACAGAAGGTTTGCAAATTTGCATGTAATTCTTACTGGGAATCCTTTGTATTAACGTATGTGGTCTAAAAATTCTCCCTGTCAGAAATTGTACCTTCCTCCTTGAGTTTCAGGGGTCCTATCCCTTTCTCCAAGCCTCCCTGCTTGGGGTACCTCAGCACCAGGGGTGGGCGGGGGGACCTTGGTGGCTGGTCAGGGTGAGCACCTACACTGGACAAGGGCGCACCGTCAGGCTCAGCCCTAGGGGCTTCCTGGGATTTCCAGCCTCACCAGCCTCACTTCCTACCCTCCTCCTGACGCTTGTTCCTTCCTGCTTAAGCCAGGTGAGGTAGGGAGGATCCGGTGGGAAAGCTTCTGTATTAGCCGCTGAGCCAAGAGGGCATCAACAGCCGCCCTTCCCGGGCGTCGGGGAGCCTCAGGGAGCGCACTGGTCCTCGGGTGACCTTCCAACCAGCTTGCCTCTTCCAGGTGTGAGGCTCCCGCTAGCGCGCTGCGGCGTTCCAAGGGCTGGTCCCCGTTCCCCGCGGCACCTGCCCGTCCCACAGCGCCTCTCCTGAGCCCCTCCTCGGGTCACGGTGACCCCCTCGCCCGGCCCGGCGGGCACGCACTGGCCCCACCAGGACGCGGAACCTGCCCGCCTGGGTGCCGGCTACCTGGCTACCTGCCGTTGGCGCCGCGGACCGCGAAGCCCGAAGGACCGGGAGGGGAGTGAGGGGAGCCCACACCCTTGGGGAGCCCTGGAGAGCCCTGGGGAGCCGGGGCAGACAGAGAGGCGGGGGCAGTTCCCGGAGCGGTTTGGGGAAGAAAGCCTCGCGGGCGCTGGGCCGGGTTCCCGGGCCCGCGGGCCATTCTCAGCCTCCGCGCGCTGGAGAGACGCCCCGGGCCGTGTCCCCCACCCGCCGCGCGAGCCCCGCTTCGCGCCCCCAGCCTGGGGCTCGCCCCAGCCGGTCGCCCGCCGCCGCCGCCGCACCGCGTCGGACTGGCCGCGCGGACTACGCGCTCCCTCGCCTCCCCGCACCCCCGGGAGGCGCGCCCCCTTCGGTCCCCGCCGCGCCGCGGAGGGGCGCGGGGCCGCAGCGCACGGGTCGCGCGGGCGCCGAACCTTTACCTCGGTTGGAGTGGCTCAGGGTGGACGACTGGGACGACTTGGACTTCTGCCGCTTGACGGTCATCATCACCTGTTCCTGCACGCGCTGGCGGCCCGACGTGCCGGTCTTCATCTTTTGGTCCGACGGCAAAGCCAGCGTTGAGTTGTCCTGGTCCGGGAAGCATTCGTACGCCAAGGCGGTCTTGAGCGGCGAGTGGTTCATGGCGGCGGGGGGCGCGGGCCGGGCCTGCGAGAGCCGAGAGGGGCGGTGAGGGGCGGCGGGGTGCGGCGGGCGGGCGGCTGCGGCTCTGCTGTGCTCAGCGGCTCCCGAGGGCCATAGAGTGCGTGGTCCCTGTGAGGCTCCCGGCGGCGGCTCGTGGCGCCTCCGGCCCGGCTGGTTCCTCTGCTGGCACTGGCGAGGCCCGCCCTCGGTCAGACTGGATATACCACCCCTGCCCTGCACCACCCACTGCACTGGCCGCGCGCCGCCGCGGGTGCGAGCTGCAGGGCGCTGCCGCTGCGGGAGCGAGCGCTCTTGGGGGGGCAGGGCTGCGAGTCCCGAGTGTGGGACCTCGGCGTCTCCCTGCCATCCGCTCCTTCCTCTCTCTTCCCTCCCCCGTGACGTGCAGGAGGTGAGGCCCCAGGGAGACGCCCCTCTGTCCTGTCCCTGCTCGCTCACGGAGAAAGTATGTGCTCAACTCAGGAACCCAGGGAGACTTCTCTCGAGGAAAAAGGATTCTTTCTTGACCAGGCCCCCGGGAGGGCCCGCAATCCACCTTCGTCTGTCCTGAGGTCATGGCAGAGACCAGCCCTGTGGGTGGGGGCTCCCAGGCCGCAGGCTGAGCCACGGCCCCTGTCCAAAGGGAGTGCTCAATCCTATGGGGACGACCGCTCTACTCTAAGTCCTGAAGGGACTGGGGTGGGGTCATGAAGTCCCAAGGACCGAAGTTGAGATACAAAACCACAAAATAGTACACCTGTCATGTGTGGGCACGCCAGAGGAAAAAGCCGTGTCAACAGTGGATCTTCTCTGAAACTCCAGACTTAGCCTGTAAAATGGTGCTGGCATATATTAGGGGCTCAATAAAAAAAAAAATTTTTTTTTTTGAATGGATGAATGAATGAAAGCTAGCCAACTTAAGGGAAATTAAATCTAACTTGTATCCTACTCAGATCCTTCCTGGAAACCTGGAAGGCTGCCTGCCCCATAAAACTACCCCACTACGGACTTACTATTCTGGGACTTCTCCATGCATGCTCCTAGACACACAAATCCCTGGGGACACATGTATAGTGACGTCCATGGAGCGTGGTCCCAGGCACGAAGGTAGCTCACACCAGGGGCTGAGAATTTTTAAATCTATGTTGATGGAACTCTTTCTAAAAGACACCACACCCTACCTGTCCTCCTTAAGCAAAAGATGGTCACAGAATTCATGCATTTCTTTTTTTTTTTTTAAGATTTTATTTATTTATTTGACAGAGATAGAGACAGCCAGCGAGAGAGGGAACACAAGCAGGGGGAGTGGGAGAGGAAGAAGCAGGCTCATAGCAGAGGAGCCTGATGTGGGGCCCGATCCCAGAACGCCGGGATTACGCCCTGAGCTGAAGGCAGACGCTTAACCGCTGTGCCACCCAGGCGCCCCAGAATTCATGCATTTCTTGATGTGTCTTCTGAACACCATTTCTGAACAGTGTAGCAGTGCAGTCCCTCAGCTCCTTAGTTTTGGGGAGTCCTCCAGCGGCGATACACTCTCACAGCTGTCCCTTTAGCTGTCCTTTGTATTTGCCGCTCATAGCTCTCATACTTCGTTTTTAGTCGGCCCTTCTAGTCTACAGAGGAAGGAGCCATCAGAGTCTATACTTGTTGGGAATTATAGGACAAAGGATTGCAAAACTTGAGTGACCATCTCAGGGATCTCATGAAGGTCACTTGCTCATTTCCTGAGAAGTGGGTGTTACATGCAGGGAGCCCCTCCTTTTCCCCATAATGCATGGGGTAGCCACGTGCAGAGCAGAATATTGTAAAGCAGACCATAGTTTCCAATAGAAATAGTTTTATAATTGAGAGTTGTGTTCGTAAGAACTTAGCATCAAATAAATCGGAGATGTGACCAACAATATGTCATAGATACAAAGGTTCAACATCCATACACTTCTATCGCTGCTTAAAATTTTAAGATTCTGCTTCCAGCCATAGGCTATCAGGGCTAGATGGATCCTCCTTGGACATCATCCAACCCAGCCTCTGAATGATGAAGCGAAGGGGTAGCTTGCCCACGGTCACCCAGTTAATATGTGGCAAAGCCTTCATTCTAATCAGGCGTGGTGACTTCTGAGCCACTGCTCTTCCCTCCACACTATCTGACCTCCCTTATAACAGTCCTATAAAATGGGCATTAAAGTACAGTGCTCATGGATTATATAAGGGCCCCAATGTACTATAAAGTATACACGGCAGCACATAAAATACAACTCCATTGTATCACACATTTGGCCTATCTAAAACCTAATATGCTAGCTATAATAAATGTTAATTATGTCTTTAAATAATGATAATTTTGCTACCTCTGGCATGTGGAAGGGCCCTGAAGGAGGTGATTGGCACAGCCTATATTGTTATGAAAGGCCATACTAATTCCCTGGAAGTTGAAACTGATCACCTTTAAAATTGTTTCCAGATATAAAGTTCAGTTTTTTCTAGATACTTCTCTATTATTTTGACGTTGACATTATTTTGATATATTGATAGCAATAGCCAACATTTGCTGTGTTCCTACAAGCAGCAAGCCTATAAACCAGGCATGGTTCTGAGCCCTTTGCATAGACCATCCCATCTGAATCCTTACAGTGATCCTACATGGAAGGGTCTCAGTATCAGGGCCATCTTCTGTCTTTTTCAGGTGAGGAAATTGAGGCTCGGTGGGGCCACCAAGTTGGTAAGTAGCAGAGACAGGGCCAGACACAGGCACCCAGGGTCCAGAGTCTGGGCACCCCATGGCAGTGCCAGGCTGCCTCCTCGTGATTTCCCTGTGACAAGCAGCAGGCTCGAAATCCTTCCATGGATCAATCTTAACAGGGTCTATTTCCATCACGTGGCATGAAAGTCAGGCCACCTGGATACTGGTTCCAGCTGTGTCACTAACTAGCTTCATGATGCCAGAACAAGTCCCTGCCTCTGGCCTGGCACCAAATCTGTCAAGAGTGGAGGTAGGTTGATAGCTCACCCAATCCGCCCTCGCCCTAACACTCTGGGATTCTGATGTCGATCATGGGGCTATGTAAGGCAGGAGAATCTCGAACCAGCTCCTCTGGACAATGTTTTCCTTATCTCTCCCACCCCACCTCAGAGTGAAGGGAAGCCTGGCAGTGGACAGAGGGAGTGCTAATATCTGCAGAGCCGAGAGCAGGTCCACTTGGCATTTATTATTCATTTATTATTTGATGTAATCCTCCTGGTAACCCCTGAGGAGGTATTATTTTGTGGAAGTGGAAACACACTCAGAAAGGTTAAGTCATTGGCGAAGCCTTGCTTTGGACCAAGGTCTGACTTCCCACCTGGGAGAAGGAAAGGAAGAGAGGGTCAGTCACACATTCCAGCCCAAGATGCATGAGGTATATTCAGGCTGGAAAGATTGGTTTGGGGCTCAAGTATGGTTTTGAGCCAGCAGGCCAGAACTTTTTCCATCACCTCTCTCTTCTGCCTGCCTGAGTCTCCCCCCGCCGCCCCCATGTGGGGCCCTGCCTCAGAACCAGGCCAGAGACAAGGGTAACACTCCTAAGGCGAAGGATAGATGTCAGTGAGACTGTGTCACGTGAGCTGAGCTCTGAAATGCTTTCAGGTGACCTTCAGAACATATTTTTAGATGATTAAAAAATTCCAAGGGGTAGGGGTTAATTTGAGTTTAGAGGGTGTGGGGTGGTTTGGGAAAAACATCTTTTTTTTTTTTTAAGATTTTATTTATTTATTTGACAGAGATAGAGACAGCCAGCGAGAGAGGGAACACAAGCAGGGGGAGTGGGAGAGGAAGAAGCAGGCTCATAGCGGAGGAGCCTGATGTGGGGCTCGATCCCGGAACGCCGGGATCACGCCCTGAGCCGAAGGCAGACGCTTAACCGCTGTGCCACCCAGGCGCCCCGGGAAAAACATCTTGAAAGAAGTTAATTTTGATTTGATTCTGAAACAAGATGAGGACATTTTCATCCTCAAAGGTGTTAGAACGAATGAGCACAGATGGGGTTCTAATTCTTTTTGCTGCCTTCCCTCCAGCACGAACTGTGACCCATATTTCTCTTTCGACACTCAGGGCTTCCAGTGCCCTTGGAAGTAAAACACCCTGTGATCTCAAGTTTCATTCATTAAAAAGTAGAATATGGATTTATTTATTCAACAAGTATGTCTATGCATTTTAAAGTAGGCTCCAGGCCCAGCCTGGCTTGAACTCACAACTGTGAGATCCAGACCTGAGCGGGTACCAAGAGGTGGATGCTTAACCGCCTGAGCCAGCCAGGTGCCCCTCAACACGTGTTTATTGAACATCTACTATGCGACAGGCCTTGGCCTAGGCATGGGGGCTCCAGTGGTTAAGAAGACAAAGTCCTGCCTTTATAGATCTTACAATCTAGAGATGGGAGGAGGAGGGGCTGGCTGGGCCAGGTGAAGGCTGAGAGGAGGCCTCTGGGGCTCCTACTGCTTCTGAGTGATTGGGTTGAAGCTTCTCCTTGCTCAGTTTCCAGCCCCTCCAGGTGACTGGACCACTTCCCCCTCTATCCCAAACTGATGCAGATACCCCTAGGGAGTTGGAAGAGTTAACCTTCCTTTATGGACCCCTAAGCTTGCCATCATGGTGCCACCTTATCTGGCCCTGTTCTTCTGTAACTGACCCCTGTTCCAGGCAGCTTTGGACATCACGGACAGCGACGGTGGCCAAGGGGCCAGCTCCCTGCTGTCCAGCCTTTCTGAGCTGAGCTCCTTTAGTCAGGTGGCAGGCTCCTCAGTGGGTACCTAACTCAGGCACCTTATAACCTCCCCTGATGGACCACACTGTCACCTTCCCAGTCTTTAAATTGTCTCCCCTGTCGTTTTGTTTCCCTGCCAGCCCTCCACTGACTCGCCCCGTGCAGATGTCTGCCTCTGCCTTCGCACACACGCTTCTTCCTTTGCGTGGAGCCCTCTCAGCCCATCACTCATGTGGGTGCTGAGTGCCCAGATGGGCTACGCACCATGCCAGTCCCTGGGAACACAACCAGGAAAAAAGCCGAGGTCCTGCTCTCCCTGGGCTTAGGTTCTAAGGGGGCAGACAAAGAGTAAACTCGTAAATGAGCTGGCAAAATGATTACAGATGATATTAAGTGTTGTGAAGGACGTGAATGAGAGGCTGGTGCAGAATAGAGAGGGGTACCTGGGTTGAGCCCCGAAGCATGAGAGGAGCTGCCCATCTCAGGAGTGGGGGGATGGTGCTCCAGGCAGAGGGAACAGTGGGTGTAAAGGCCATGAGCCTGGCATGTTCTCGGATCCGACAGACCAGTGTGGCCAATAAGGGGAGGGAGAGGAGGTGCGCACAAGAGGGTCACAGAGACAGGAAGGCTGTGCTGTCCCCTACAACTTGCTGGGATGAGGGGAACGTTCTCTGTCTATGCAGGCTATTTAAATCCATTCAAATGAAATGAAACGAGAAATTCAGTTCTTTAGACACACCAGCCATGTTTCAAATGCTTGCTAGCCACGCGTCACCAGCGGCCACTGTGTGTGTGGGACAGCGCGGGATCATGCTGGAGCTTCCAGACCTCTGTCTGGGTTTGACTTTTATTCTGAGAGGGATACAAGGCCATTGAGAGGCCTTAACCAAGGAGGTGACAAGACACTCCCACCTCCTGCCTTCCTGCCGCTTGTCAACAGGTCCATCCTATTGATTTCCGGTGAGGAATTCCCGAACTAAATTCAATACCCTCCCTGGGACACGTTGTCCCTGGGGCCTACCTGCGCTAAAGCTCTGGTCCCGGGCCACCGTTTGCACCCACCTGCGTGACTCTGGGCAGTCTGAGGGAAGGGATGTGTGTGCTGTTCGTCTCCCTTGCCCCGCTGTCCATGTTGCGGGTACACGTGGGTGCTCAGTGGATGCCTGTTTTGTTGGACTGAATTTCCCTTCTTGCTCTGGAGCAAGCTCTTCCCTGGGTCTCCTGGATCATTTAGACTCCATGCCCCCAGGTCAAGGCTTGCTGTTTTCTAAAGGTCAGTTTCTCTTACGACCTTTGTCCTCATCTTCCGCGGGTTGGGGGGACACTCTCAGGAAAGCACACGCAGCCCCTGAGCTGTCACGCTGAGCACCGTGAGAGCCGCGGGAACTGCCTTTCTCGCCTCCTAAGGGACGTTTACTTCAGGAAGTCAGAATGTGTCCACCCCTTTGCCCTGTCCTGGTCATCTCGGGAGAAACCAGTCCAGGAAGCCATCTTCCCAAGCGTCTGAATGGACGAACTCTGCAGAGAGCTCATTCCGAATCCTGGACCCCGGCTGCCCTCAGGGTACCGGGGCAGGAATGGACCATGCTCGCCGCCTGACGCCTGGTGGGACCTGCTGACACCCGCGCTGTGGGTGCCAGCAGCAGGTCCGTTGCACAGGACCATTGTGCCTGGAAGGTACAGAGGGTGGACAGAGAGCCCCCAGGCCCGGACCGGGATAGGGGGAAAATGGAGGGCTGGCAAGAGCAGAGGCCACGCCCCAAGCCCTTTGGCAAGCAGCCTGATTGGACGATCCGAGCACGTGACTCTGGGTCGTCCCATCCTCGAAGGCCTGGACAAGAGGGGTGGCTTGTGCCCATTCATGCAGATCTGCTCTGCTCTAGAGGAAGATGAGGAGGAAGGGCTGGCAGCTGGACATGAGAAAGCAGGGGCGTCTGGGGCAGAGGCCGGCAGAGCCGGGCCTGGATGAGTCCAAGGCAGGCTGGGCTGGCCAGCTAAGGGGCGAGGCCAGGGTGTGCACCGAGGGCTCCCCAACAGGGCCCAACTCACTGTCTCAGAGCTGCCATTCTGGTCTCTCTGGGCGGGGTGGGTGGAGCCGCGGCGAGAGCAGGAGAGAAGGTGGTGAGTAATGCAGCAGTGTCCCAACCGTCTGCTGTCAGCACTAGATCGGCTCTGTGTCCCGTCCCTCTGCCAACCCAAATTTCCAGTTGTGCGCTCCTGATACGAGCATTCCCGGGCCCTGCCTTTCCATCTGTCCTCTCCCGCCAGGCCAGCAGTGCTGTGTTGCAAGCCCTTGGCAGGACTAAGGTTCTGGCCTTGAGCCCCAGCCTCAGGACCCCGGGAAGCCCTCAGCTCTCTGCAGGAGCAGAAGCCCCCTGAGCACAGACCCCAGGGCCTTCCCAGACAGGCACCCAGGGAAAACAAGAACGGGGCTTTGGAGTGAGCAGAGCCAGTTTTGCAGCCCAGCATTGCCTCTGCTGCTGTGTGACCTTGAACCAGCCACTTCACCTCTCTCTGTACCTCAGTCTCTTCATTTGTAACATTAAGTTAGTCACACTGACTTCCCCGAGTTCTTGGGACCAAAAACCTATATACAATATCTAACACAGTGTTTGGTATACTGCAGGTGCTTAATAATAAGCAGAATTTCCTTCCTTCCTCCTGTAGCACCTCTGGTCTTTTATCTGACTGCCCTCTCTTCTGTTTTCTACTTGACAATATTATCTGATTCCCAGCGTGTGCCTCTCCTCCTTAAGCTCAGAGCCTCATACATCCCTCCCTCTCCTGGGAGCTGGGCCAGCCTCCTTCCAGATTCTGCTCGACCTCTCTCCTAACGCCCCTGTCTCTCCTCCCCTCCTGGCCCAGTACTGCTGCTTCCAACGTGGTTCTGCCATGATTACCCTCGGAAATGTCAGAACTTCAGAGGTGGAGGGGACCTCGGAGACCATCTGGTCTAGCTCCTTAATTTGTCAGAAGAGGCACAGTGAAATGGCTCTGTGAAGGCCTGGGTGTCTGGGTCTTGCTTCCCCCACCACGGGGGCACAGTTCCCCCCTCCCTTTGGGGGATGATGGAGGTAGGGGCTGAGTGATAGGCCCAAGGTTTGAAGGGAAGCCGAGGCAGAAGAGGAGCCCAGGTGGTGGCGGATCCTGGAGCTGCCCCTCCTGCTGCCCTGTGCTAGAAGAAGCACTAGCATTTGGGAGGCGGGGCAGCAGCCCAGGGAAAGGCTGTGGGAGCCATGAAGCTGGCAGCCACATGGGGTGTGTGCCCAAAGAGCTGGGCAGCCGTGCTCTCCCCGTCTCTGCCTCACAGTCGCCTGCCCAGCCCTAACCCCAGCCCCGCACAGCCTCGATGGTAATTTGATGAGTCACCCGCCCGTGCCTGCAGACAGGGCAGCCACACCCAGGGCAGCTGGCACCCCGACAGTGTTTCTGCTCCGAGCTGCTGGGCGAGCAGCCTGCCAGGCCGTGGATGGGCACTGATGGGGAGCCATGACGCTCCGGGGCCCTGGGCCAGGCTAAGAACCTGCTGAGTGGTAGAGCCTCCTGTCTGCATTGCCCCATGGCCATGGCCAAGGCCTCCTGAGAACAGTCCAGCCCAGCTGCCTTCTTATAAGGAGCACCAATCACAAGCAGTGGGCCAGGCGCCTCCCAGATCTGTGCTCAGAGCTGCTTCCAGATCTGCAGGCTGCCACCAACTGGATCTGAGTTAGGAGCCACGACGGGTCACTCATGCTGGCTCCCTCTGCCCATTCAATCCCGTTGTCGTCCTGCCCACCCTGCCCACCTAGCCCATCTCAGATGTCCCCACCTTCCCTCCACTGGCTCCCCAGATGTTCTGAGCTGAAAGTCCTCCCGTCACTCCCCCAGCTTTTGGTATAATTTGTACCTCTCTTGTGTCACTTAGCACAAGTTGCTTTTCCCCGGGAACACTGTAAGCTCTTTGCATCACCAGCAAGCCTCCTGCAGGGCCCTGGATATTGCAATGGCTCAGTAAACACTTGTCCTGTTGGTCTACATTCCATCTGTGTGCTCTGTTACCACATCCCTGTGACCAGACACCCCTTTCGGCACTTTTCTGCTCCCACCTATCCCTGCCCTCTTTCTAGGTCCTTTCATACCAGAGGCCTTGACTTTGGACCCTGCTGGAGCTGGACCTGGACTTGGGCCTATTTTGGCAAAGCGCTCTTGAGGAATTATGGGGTTGGTCATATGACACCTGGACCCTCCAACTATCTCTGGTCTTAGCTGTCCACTGGCTGCCACAGTTGTTGAAAGTGAAGGGGCAGGGTGGGCAGGCCAGGAGAATCTGCACCCCTCACTCCTTTCTAAGGGGCCTGTAGACATGCTCTGTGCCTGCCAGTCTTTGACCTTGACAGGCTGCCTTTCGAGCCCCTCCTGCCCAAGAAAGACCCCGAGGGGCCTCTATGACAGAGGATTCTTTCTTCCACACCCCACCCCCTCACCATCTTGGAAATTGGTCAGCCAAGCAGGAATCACTGGGATTGGGTTGGCAAGAGGGGTCAGTGCAGGATTCCCCTGGTGACTTCTGCGGTCCCACTTACGCTCCAGCGCTTGGGCTAGGGATGAGGATGGGCCTGGGGAGAGTGGGCAATGTGACAGGAGAGACAGAATTTGGAGACCTTCTGGAAAACAAGCAATAATGGACAGCACAGAACCGTGCAAGGCAACTTTGTAGTCCAGGACAAAGAATTTTCGCTCCTAGTGCGGCAAAGGGAAATCATGTGATGACTCAGAAAGAGTGAATACTGCTGATTACTTGCTGGCGTGGCTGGGTTTTGCATCTGCTCTCATCTGTTTGCTAGTAGAATCATGATAATGCTTCACATCTATCCAGTTCTCTACAAAGTGGTTCTCTGTCCTTTGCCTCTTGGGATCTGCCCATCCATTCCTTGAGAGGAGTATTCAACCCAGTTGTCACCCCATTGTAAGGATGACAAGACTGAGGCTCATAGAGGACTTGCCCAGAACCTCTGCTGGTGAGTGGCAGAGCTGAGTTTCAGAAGTCCTTCCTACAACTCCAAGCCAGCGCTTTTCCTCCACGCCACACCACACCTACCACAAGACCCTTCTGGGGTGGAGAAAAGCTGCCAAAGTACAGTCTTTGGGGGACACTGTGGGAGGTTGAATGGTGGCCTCCCCCCAAAAATCTATGTCCATATTCTCACTCCCAGAACCCACGAATTGACCTTATTTGGAAAAAGGGTCCCTGCAGATGTCATTAGGTAAAGAATCTTGAGATGAGATCATCCGAGATTTAGGTGAAACCCTAAATCCAATGACAAGTGTCCTTCTAAGCAAAGGCAGGGGAGATTTGAGACCCAGAGGAGAGGGCCATGTGAAGACAGAGGCAGAGCCTGGAGTGACATTGCCATAGCCAAGGAACACCAGAAGTTGGAGTAAGTGTGGAATTCTCTCTCAGAGCCTCTGGAAGGAACCACCTGGATTCTGGATTTCTGGCTTCCAGAACTGGGGGGGGGGGGAATGCATTTCTATTGTTTGTGGTGATTTGTGTGGCCACCCTAGGAAACAGATGCTAACTTGAAACTCTAACTTGAAACTCTGTCAGTCACCTGACATGAGCTGTCAGCCTCTCTCAGCAAACCCGGTCAGCGCATGGCTCGGCGGGTATGTGAGACCCAGGACCAGCCCTGAGCCACACGGGGCGGAGCGGGGGGGGGGGCACACCGGAATGACACAGTCCCTCAGCAATGGTACCACGCAAGGACCGGCTGGCTCCCACTCAGCACCAGACAGCCGACCTCTCACCCCTCAGCTCCACCCCCTTTGCCACCGACTTTTTGTTTGGTTTCACTCCGTGCCAAGGACAGATTGATGCACCAGCGACTCTGGGATCAGAGAAGCGGCCTTGGACGACGTCAGCTCTCTGCCAGGAGGAATTTATGAAGCCAGTTACGCCTCTGCCAGGAAGTCAGGAGGGCCCAGCCTCTAATAACTGCCAACCTCTCAGCCCTGGCGGCCCATCATTTTCATACTTCCCACTTAATGGGGTGTCTTCAGGCAGTCAACGCAACACAGCCACAGTTAAACACAAGAAGACATAATGGGACTTTGTCTTTCCACAGGGCTTTCATTCTGAAAGCTCGGGCAGTTTTATGAGCCTTGGCAGGCCCCCGATACTCCCTTTTGAGATGGGTAAACTGAGGTCCTGCTGAGAAAGACAGCCAGCACAGGGCTACTGGGCAAGACCTTGTTTTTCTGAAGGTCCATCTACCTCCCTCCTTGGTTATTTCTACCAAGCTTCAACAAGAAGGTTAGCTTTTTTCTTTTTTCCAGAAAATTCCTCAGAATTCACTGTACCTTCTTTGAGATGGTCCAAGTGGGGCTCAGCCAGTCTCCCTTTGTGAGCAGTGGGAACTGAATGGGGCCTGACAAGATGGGTGGTGAAGGAGAAGGAGAATGTACTGCCGTTCCTCAGGACCTCACTCCACCTGGTACAAAGCAGAGTTCTGGGCCTGGCTTGGCCACCAACTTGCTGTGTGACTTTGGACAAGTCATTTGCCCTCTCTGGGTTTCAGGTTCCCTGCTTGTAAAATGAGGGTTTGGGAGTAGATGCTCAAAGTCCGTACTTCTCAAATCTTAACGTGCACGGAATCCCCTAGAGATCTTGTTAAAACGCAGTTTCGGATTCATTTGGTCCGGGGTGGGGCCTGACGACCTGCATTTCTAGCAAGCAACCAGGGGCTGCCGATGCTGCGGGGCCTCAGACCACACTTGAAGTAACAAGTCTTCGGACAGGTCACCTAACCATGATCTGTCAAATGCCACCGTCTCTGTCACTGCCTTCCCTAGGGTGCTGTTTAAAGAACCAGACTCCTGTTTGGTACAAGAACACTTAACAAGCTCTAAAGTGATGTACAAATAAATATTTTTAAAAAGATCACCAAAACTATGATTAAGACTTGATATTTGGAGCCCCTCGACTCGGCTCGAGACCAGCACTTGTCACAGCTAAGGACCTCTTAGGCAAACACTTCGTTTCTCTGAGCCTGTGAAATGGGGGGGGGGGATATCCACCTCACAGTCTCGTTATAAGATAAAATAAAAGAAGATCGTTGAGAGGACCAACAGCATAGAAGAGCCCGTGCAAAGAAGGCACTGCGCCATCCTTCCTCGTCTTGACCCTTCTCCCATTTACACAATGGGAGCAATCAAGGCGAGTCCGCTGCTTCTGCCCTCACCTGTTCTTTCCCCTCCTATCCTGGAGTCCAACCTGCCAGGTCATGATAAAATGTCCAGTTAGTCCCCAGAGTTCCCCGCCCCCCCCCCAGGTTCCACCCAACCTCTTCTGCTCCCCTACTGCCCTGAGGTGGGACCATCTCCTCTTCCAGATCCCCAGAGAGCATATGTGTCTCCACTTGGAACTGCTGGGGAACCTGAGTGAGGCCTGGAGTTTGGGGCTTGGGGCGGGAGGGAGGCCAGCTGGCTCAGGTCCGGGGGAGCTGCATTTCATTTCCCTTGGGAAACTGCCTGCTGCCTGAAGATGCGTGGGTTTGGCGGGAGCAGCGGTCAGTCTCCATGGTGATGCGGTTTGTGGGTGTAAGCAGGCAGCGGGACGGGACGCACAGTGCCACTGGGTGCTGGGGGTGAGCTCAGAGCTCCCACCCCGCCCTCCCAGGCCTAGATAACGGGACTTCCCCGGGCGGCAGCTTTTCCTCCCCTCACCCCACCTCGACATCCCACCGCCTCCCCTAGCGGGGTGGGCGCCCTGACGAGCCAGAAGCGGCAGTGTGCAGCCCTCGGAGAGGCTGGCAGGTGTAGACTCTCTCCCGACCCATGCAGTGAAGTCTGGTTATGTCTAAACAGAACAATTACCCTAATTGCTGTTTGTGCTGATTATACCGTCATCATTGGTCTGACAATAGGAGAGGCATTACTCACCCCAACTGGCCATGGAACAGCAGCCCGCTGTGAGCCAGAGCCCGGGCGTCAGAAGTTCCCCGACTGGCCCTGATGCCCAGCCCAGTCCTGGACAAAGCCAGAGCCACTCTGCACCGCGCTCCAGGCCTTTGGGGGTCTCTGACCCTGAGGAGGGTAGTTCTTAGTTTCTAGGTATGAAGGTGTAGGTTTGCCAATGTGTAATGTGTACAGAATATACTTAAATGTGCAAAAAGGGGGAAAAAGTAAATTAGCTTATTGTTTATACCTGATCCTATGGAACTCCCAGGCTCCCTTTCTGATTTTGATGATGGTAGGAAATCCATAACCAAACTGCCCATTTAAGGTAACTGGGGTGTTTATTCAGAATAAGCTCTTTCGTATTCATTCATAGTTATTTGGGGGAGTGAGCCATTCAAAATCAAAACTCCCCATCAGGGCTGATCCTGTCTATTCCAAGGGTGCCCCAGAGGCACCTCTGAGATCCTGGAGAGTGAGGGTGTGCACTGCCCTCTGCCTTCAGTTTCCAGCTCCTTCTGCCCTGTCTGAGGCCAAGCCCTGAGTTTCTCCCAAGGAGCGTGGCCATCTCCCTGCCGGCCAGATCCCATCCTGTGCCAGCCCTGAGTCCTGGCCATGACAAAAACTCCCTCCCAGCCTGGGTGCACCACCCTGCTGCCTTCTGGCTGCTTTGCCCACTCCAGCCATGACTCCTTGGCATGTCTGCCAGTCCAGACTCTCAGATCCTTTGGCAGGACCTTCTGGGTGTCCCACATGCCTCGAAAAGGTGGTGGGGAGCCAGGGGACAAGAGCCCATGACCATCTCTCTAGATACCTCCTTGGTCATTCGTAATCGGCTGCCCTGTCCCTTTTCAGATGTGGTCCCAAGGGGATCACTAGGCTTTTCTGATGGGCTTGCCCTTTTCTTGGTCTCTATGCTAAGAAGCTAAGAGCAAGACTCCTGCACGGGGATCCCCACCAAACATCTCTGTGTGTTCCCAGCCCTGACTTGCGTTTCTTCCTTCCCTGTCTGGAACCCGAACATTCGTGTCTCCCTGCCCTGCTCCCTCTCCCAGGCCACAGAAGGGTTTTCTCCTTTCTCCTCCTGTTGGGTGGAAGCTTCTTTACATCTCCCCTTTTCTATATTCCTCCCAGGGCAATAAACCTTCTGGATTTGCCTAATCATAGAACTATAGGGAAAGGAAGAAAAAAAAATTCTGGATTACATCATGAGAGATTTGAAACCCAGCAACAACATTACCCACCAAACTCATGGCAACCAGAGATAGAGGAAGGGCTGAGACTGGGAGCCAGAAGGACTGGTTTGGGACCCAGCACGGTTTCTTCCTTACTCTGCTTTTTGTAGGCAGGAAGAGCACAGAAGGACAGGGATATGGGAGCAGTGTGAGGAGACTGGGGGTTGGGGTGGAGCTGGGAGAGCTCTTGGGAATTCTTCTGTGCCATGCAAAGGTACCCAGGAGCCACAGGAGAGTATTGTGACCATGGGAGTTTCGGCCCTGTTTTGAGAACAACTCCCCTCTCCAATGAACATGGGTGCGGCGGCAGCAGCAGCGGGGCTCCAAGGCACCCTGCTTATAAGGTGTGAGGCTCTGTCCCAGGCCATCACTGATTGGTTCAGCCTCACCTCATCTGCTCCAAACACAGTAGCCCTGACAGTGAGCCTCTCTGGGTGGCGGGGACCCACGTGTCCACTGTGTTGACCCACAAGCAGAGAACCCCAGTGCACGGAGAGACACACAGAGGAGAGAAGAGGGAAGAGATGAGAGTCTCAGCGGACTCCTAGCCCCTGATTCAGGTGATCTTACAGTGTCCTCCTGTTGGGATTCATGACAGCCAATAGTGGACTGTTTTGAGCAGGGGAAGGGCCTGGTCCATGGAGAATAAAAACAATGATGACAGCACCCCCATTTGCCAGATGATGCCACACGCTCTGGCTCACAGCCAGTGTCCACCCTCTCCCAGACGCTTCCTGCGGACACTTCCCTGGGGAAAACCCTCTGTGAATAATGAATCATCCTGGGATCCAGACTTGGGACTACAGGGGAGTACAGGGGAGTCTGACAGTGATGAAGTGTTAGGTCCTTCTTGTCCCAGAGCCTCCCATTCTAAAGAAACAGCTCTGCCGTTGGTGCCAGGCCACAGCAGATGTGGGGTAGTTCTCCCCGACCCTATCTTGGAGCTTCTACTGCTGAGGCTGCCGGGTCAGGTCTCTCCAGGGAAGATGGGTTTTTAATGGAGACAGCAGGCTGCCAAGGAGACGGTCCTGCTCCAGCAGAAACGGGAAAGTGGTGCAGGGTTCCTAAGGCTCCTGGACACGGCCCCCTGGCCTTGGGAAGACCCTGGTCATTCCACAGACTCCTCAGCCCAGTTTCTTGTCATTAACCAATTCTCTTTGCTCTGATCCTATTTAGCCAATGGTTTTTAAACTAGAGAGCCTGAGACTCATCTGAAAGTACTTCTTTTAAAAGGCACATTTTAGGAACCCACCCAAGTCTGGGGTGAAGCCTAGGAATCTGAATTTTAAAGAGACCTCCAGGTCCAGCTAATATTTTGTGTGCATTTAAAAAATTCCAATAAAATATACATAACATGAAATTTACCACTTGAACCATTTTTAAATGTGCAGATCAGTGGCAGTAAGTGCATCAATTGCTGTGCAACCCTCATCATCATCCGTCTCCAGAACAGCTTCATCATCCCAAACAGAGACTCTGCCCATTAAACACTAACTCCCTCTTCCCACCCCACTCCCCTCACCCCTGCAACCATCCTTCTACCGCCTGTGTCTCCTGATTTGACTATTCTAGGTCCTATAAGTGGAATCATACAATATTTATCCTTCAGTGACTGGCTTGTTTCACTTTGCATAATGTCTTCTAGGTTCATCCACGTTGGAGCAGGTGTTGGAATTTCCTTCCTTACTAAGGCTGAATAATATTCCATTGTATGTATATACTACCTTTTGTTTATCCGTGCATCTCTGCATGGACACGTGGGTTGCTTCCACCTTTTGGATTGTGGATTGTGGATAATGTTGCTTTGAGCATGGGTGTGTAAATACCCATTGGAGTCCCTGCTTTCAATTCCTTTGAGTCTCTACCCAGACCTTTCACTTACTCTAACTCTGCCATTTCATCCCTTTAGTTTCCATTTTCTAGAACACCTGTTTGGTTTCTGTCTTCCAAGTCCCATCATATTTCTCTTGCCTCTTCTAAACCTACTCATACTTGTTGAAAGCCAGTCTGGGAGGCAGGAGAAGGGCATAGACTTTGAGGCTGGACCGGGTGGCTTTGTGCTCCTGTCTCAGAAGTTCAGCAGGTTGTATCCTTGGACTAGTTACCTAACTTCTCTGAACTTTAGTTTACTCATCTACAAAAGGAAACTAATGAAAACTCACTTGCAGGATAGTTTTGAGAGGATTAAGTGTCAAGATAAGTGTAAAGTGCCTGGCACGGAGTAGGTTATTTAATAAATGGTGGCTTTTGTTGGAATTATTCAAGAAAGCCTTTCCCAACAGGGTGGATTTGGGTGGAGGAACTTTGCAAAGAAAACTCTGTGCCTAGAGAAGATGAGGTGAGCCAAATCCCTCCCCACACTGAAATAACCCAAAGATTTTTGCTCCCTATAAAATTAATTAGCAGCAGGAAAATTCTTGGAACTTAGCAGGCTATGTTCTCTGAGTAATCTCAATTTCTCTTGCTATAATTTAAACACATTTTTTCTAGTTTTGTCCCCAGTAAACTTTCAGAACTACCATGGAGAATCCTCTGTCAGTATAAAAAACTCTTTCAGGACTTGAGAACTTAATATAGCTCTAACCCTTCATCATTCTAGCCAGAGCTCAGACACCTGGCTGTGTGTGTCCGGGTCCAGCAGTATAGCAGGGAACAGAGAAGAATGAAGCATGGTTCTTGTCTCTGGGATGCCGCAGGCACGAGGGCAAGATTTACATGCATGAGGCAATCGAGGGAGCCATACAAGACTAATGTGATTCATCCGTTTTATATCAAAGCTAATAGAGGGTGTGGACAGAGCTGCTCATGTTAGCATAAGCAATATGAAAAAGAAATAGCACAGCAACTCTGAAAATCTACTATGGGGGCAGGGAGACAGAAAGGAAGGAACGCAGCATGAAAACGATAGGTGAAAAATCCCTCCTGGAAGAAAATCTAAACTAAAAGCAGAAATAAAGTTCTCACTCATCTTTCATGTTTGGGGAGCATGTTAATGCAACATTCAAAGGCTAGATAATAATAAAACTGAATGAGATGAAAAGAGGTTGCAGGGTTAGCAAAACAAAGTGAAAACTAAATACAATTACTAATCTAATGAATGATTTAGAAACAACAACACAGAAGGCTAAAAATAGAATGGCATAAAGGAAAGGCTTGAACCCATCATAATCAACACAAAGAAAAAGAGATAAAAACAATTAGAGAGAAGATAACAGGTTTGGAGGACAAAAAAGAAACAAATGAAGATCAGCTAATATAAGAATAATTAATATTCCTGAAGTAGAGAACTACACAAAAGAAATAGAAAAGATATTTAGGGCTATTTTTAAAAAAGATTTTATCTATTATTTGTCAGAGAGAGAGAGAGAGAGAGAGAGCTAGTGAGCAGAGGGGAGAGACAGAGGGAGAGAGAGAAGTTGGCTTTCCCCTGAGCAAGGAGCTCGATGAAGGACTTGATCCCAGGACCCTGGGATCACAACCTGGGATCACGACCTGAACCAAAGGCAGATGCTTAACCAACTGAGCCACCCTATTTAGGGCTATCGTACAGAAAAGTTTTCCTTTAAATAAAGAAGGACTGAGTTTACCAAGAGAAAGGGCATGTGGCATTCCAGAAAAAAAATAGATGGAGAATGGTCAATACCGAGACACATCCTATTTATGTTACTGAATTTCAAAGCATTAAAGAATTGTTCAGGCATTCAGGCAGAAAAAAACCCAAGTCATTACAAGAGGAGAAACCCAGGTTAGCCTCAGACTTCTCCATAGTCAATGCCAGAAGACCAGGAAGTAATGGTCACGAAATCTGGAGGCACAGAATGCATGACCCACAGACACTACACCAAGTAAGTCTAAAGGCAACAGGTGTCTTCAGACGTGAGAGCCTGTCTTGAAGATCTGACAATAAGAGGCAGAAAGCCATGAATGATTCAAGCTAAAGAACTCAAAAGTAAAGAAGCCAAAGAAAGGGCGGGTGGTGAGCATTATATCCAGTTAAAAATAAAGTTGCAGAATATAAACATTTAAAACTCCCAACAAAATGAAAGTTGTGTAAGCAACAAAATTCAGGACGTGGGAGAAGCAGAGGGATGAAGTGCAGGGTGCTTACCACTCGTCTTTCATAGCAGAATCAGCCACACTGTCTCCAATGCAAGCATAATTTTAAAAAAATCAATGACTACAACCTTTTTTTATGATTTTGAAAATGATTTCGAAAAACAATTCATTTTCTTATACATAGAGGCAATTTTTAGGTACAAATGTCTCTTGGGGTAAAGGAACATTTATCCAAGATACAATAATGCCTTCAGTTTTATTTTTCATTTTATTTCCTGTTATATGTAAGTACACCTAAACTTAACATTTCTATATTTTAAAAGCATGTAATATATGATCCCATTCTTAGATAATTATTTCTGTTTGTCCATCATCTACCTACCATTCTATTTGTATCTATGCTTAGAGATATGTCGGGACTGATGTTCAGCAAATATTTATGTTGGTTATTTCTGGGTGGTAGGATCTGGGGTGAGTGATTACTTTCTTCTATGCAGATGTCTGTGCTGTTTGAATTTTTATAACAAGCATGTGCCATTTTGGCAAAAATCATCAAAAGCATTACTTAGGAACACTGAAGGAAAGCTGAAAGTGATTGTAGCCAAAAAATCAGTCCTAGCGCAGAAGGGGTAGGTCCTGCAGGCTGCCGTGGGTTAGATGCATTGGCTCTTTCCATGAGCTCCGTCTACCTCCCTGATGACAGGATGGGCAGGAGACAGGAGAAGCTTTCTTAGAGGAGGTTGGCTCTGAGCTGGATCTTGCAGGACAAGCAGTTTTGGAGAGCATCTGTTTTTCCAGACACATCATGAATTATCTTACTTAACCCTTCTGGATCTGTGGGGTAGGTAGTATCATCTCCAATTTTTTGGTTGAGGAAACAGACCAGACAGAGAAAGCAAGGGGAGAACATGGTAGACAGAGTACAAAGCAGAGGCACAAAGCACAGAGTAGACTGGGGACTCAAGTGCAGCCAGGAAGCCAGTTGGCCATGCTCGGACCAGGCCTTCAGCAGTAGAACAGAACTCTGAGGGAGAGCTGTCCTGAGCAGAGTGAGGAAGATCCCACACAAAGGCTCTGAGGAAGGACCTTGTGACTGTGTGTGTGAACACAACAGGAAGTGCCCTCAAAGCATAATGGTGATGAGACTGGACAGGGAAGAGAACAATGATCTGTGCCATCCCGTGTCACTACAAACAAGGTCCCGAGCACTGGGACCGGCTTCCAGTAGCAGTGGGCCATGTCTGGTTTAGGCTGAGGTCCTCGATGGAGATTCCCCAGGCCCAGGAGAGGAGGGGGCCAGGAAGACTGAAGCCACAAAGCTGGCAAAGGTCATGGTGGTGACTACACCCAGCTGAACCTGCAGGGCATGGAGACTCAGCTCTCAACTGGGGTCATGCTCTCAGAGGCCATAAATGGCTCCTTTGCCTCCCAAAAGGTCATTAAGTCATTAATTACATAGCAAGTGGCAATAAAATGGTCTTGGGCTTCCTCATCTTCCCCAGAGCCCAGGGCCTTGGGATCCGAAACCCAAGGGCTCTGTTTTGAGCCAGCTCCCTTGCTGTATCTGGACTTCAGCAGCCCAGTGGAAACTGGTCATCGCCTGGATCGCGATACAGTCATGGCCCAGGAGTCTTGGCCTCTAGGTCCAGCCCCACTACTCACTGCTGGACAACTGTGGTGAAGCCATTCAGCCTTTTCCCCATATATGGCAGGGGCTGTTAGTAAGCTCAGACTCATAGAGGGACTCAGATTTGTCCTCTGAGAACATTCGTCCTACCCCCATCATCACTTTGACCATTGAAGCTCATCCCTTCCCCTCCCATGGATGGAATTCTCAAACCCCACTCCTACCTCCAGGACTCTGAAACCACCACAGAGGACAAGCTAGAGGTTAAGAGTCCAGGCTTTGAAGTCCAATACATTTTATTGGAATCATGGCTCTGCCACATACTAAGCACGGGACCTAGACTGGCTTCAACAACCTTGTCAGAGCCTCAGTTTCCTGACATAAAATGGAGATAGTATTATCTACCCCATAAAATGTCATGAGGATTAAATGGAATGGCACAAATAAGGTGCCGAGGCCCCGTGAGCGCGTCGCCCTTCTGCTGGCCCCTTTTCTCCATGTCATGCTTGCTGATTTCCTTCCCACTCCTGATCCCTACTCAGATCTGCATTCCAGCCGTGGCCTCGGATCGTCAGGTGGCCCCCCTGGGCTGTTTCTTTGCCAGCACTGATAGGCTATCTGTCTCGTACAACAAGTAAGCCTCTGACCATTGGACCTCATTCATAGGCCCGGAGGTTGGCCGTCAGGAGGGTAGAGTAGGGCTGTGTGCCACACAAAGCCCTAGGGTCCCAGACAGCGCAGGGAACCACCAAGAGACACAATGAGATCATGGCTGTCCAACAAATATAATGCGAACCATGTATGTAATTTAAGTTCTTCTAGTGATTGCATTTAAAAAAGTAAAAAGAGACAGGTGAAATTAATTTTAATGATATATTTTACTTGACACAATATACCCAAAATGTTATTTTAACATGTGACCAATATAAAAAATGATTGAGATATTCTAGCCTTCTTTTTCTCATATGAAGTGTTTGAGACCAACGCTCTATGGCCTGGTGTGGTATTGGACAGCACAGATTTTCCAGCTAGAGACACAAAGAGTATTAAGGCCAAGAGACTGGTCTGGACCAAGAAAATAATAAAATATGCATTTATTCATCCATTCATTCATTTAACAACCATGAGCTCCTCCTCCTGACCTCTGCCAGGTTCTGTGCAGGAGGCCCCTGGCTGGTGTGATTCTCTCCTGGCCTCCAAGCCCATCAGCCATTCTATCACATTCCTCCCCACCCCCCATCTTCCCCGGCCCTACTTCCACATTCCCAGGAGCAGCTCTAGGCTAAATGGTGAAGCATCCAGCCCAACTGTGGGTCCCATTCCTGCCATCTCATTGGCTCTCATCAGGTTCCCTACCTGGGGGAAGGGAAAGGAAGGGAGAGGAAGGGACAAAGAAAAGGCCCCTCTGGATCTCTGTCCCTGAGATGGATTTGGGAACAACAGGATCCAGCCCCAAATTTTCTCCCCACAACTTCATTTAACACATTCCAAGGGGCAGCCCAGTGATGGGCCTCAGGAAGGGTGGGAAGCAGGCGGAGCAGCCTCTGCCCTAACACAGCTTCCACTTCAGAGAGGAGCAGACTTGCTTGGTGCTCAGGAGGCTTCATGCCTGCCTGGAAAGAGCTAGAGACCCAGACCTCCAGGGAGGCTTGAAGAGCCCCTTGCCTCCTGGCTTGTCTTGCCCAATGAGCAGCTGGGCTCAGGAATCTAGCCCTGTGCTTCCTACTTGCCACTCTCGATGTCCTCAGTCCACCAGGACACCAGGCCCCACTCCCCTCCATGGCCACGAGCAGTCCAGCCTAGGGCATCTGGTCTACCTGGTCACAGAAGCCCTGAAAGAAGCTACATTCCCACCTTCTGCTGCCCTGAGCATGGGAAAACACAACAAACTTCCTGGTGACAACAGTCCCTAAGCAAAGAATTCCCCCATTCCTGCCATGACACGAGTCTCTGCTTCATGCCTGGCATGTTTGCTGAGTGACTGTTGGGTGATGTCAATCTCCCAGCACAACAGAGATGACCGTCTGGACCAGGATTCTTCCACCCTGCTGGACTCCTCATCATGACCTGACATTGCTGGAGGGAACCAGTTGTGTAATCCCAAGCGGATTCCTCTGTACTTTCTGAGCATACTTCTCATCTGTAAAATGGGGTAGTAACAACCCCTTTGTGGGATGGTCATGAGAAATAAATGAGATCATGGATATAAAGACTTACAGCACACAGTAAGTGCTTAATCAAAAATTGGTTACTTCCTCTCCTTCTTTTCTGCCAGTAGATCACTCTGCAAGGGAGAACCTGGCTGCCACACCTGCCCGTTCACAGGAAGGGGGTGTCTCAGGATGACCTGGCATCCACGTGTCTCCACGTCTGGAGTGGGCTCTAACACCAGGGACTTCAAAGTGTGAAAGGAACCCAAGGATCTCGGTGGGGCCACCTGGAGCTTCTGTGGGAAGGGGAGAGGGCGTTTCTTGGTGGCTGGAGTTCTGAACCCCTCATGCCTGAGTCTGAGTGGCTCCACTTTTATTTGCTTAATGTATTAGGATTTCAAATATCATTATTTGAAAAGATATTTTTGATGCCACAAAAGGTTGAGGTCCCTTCTTTATAACCTCCTCATTTTATAGATTAGGGAATTAGGCCTTGCCCCAGTCTTAGCAAGAACGAGGTACAAGGTCTAGCACCGAAGCCAAAGCTTCTATGGCTACGAGGGGGCTAACTCCAGCTCTGGGGCAGGTGGCGGCCAATCCTGGAGCCACACTGCCTCCCAAGGCCAGAGTGGGCTGGCCTCCCTGGGCAGTGCTCAAACTCAAGTCTCAGCTGTCAGTTCCCCCAGAATAGGCAGGGCATTCAGCTCCCCAGCTCCTCAGCCTCCCGGATCCTGTGGGCCCAAGTAGCACCACACAGGGAGTGAGGGGACCCTTGAGCCGCAGACAGAGTTCAGAGATAGGGAGCAAAGAAACCATGGTGAGTGGATTTAGCCTAGACCCTATGAGCTCCCTTTACTAGGGAGAAGGTGTGAAGTGTTCCTTTGTGCAGGGAAGATAAGCCAATGTGGGAAAACCTTTCCACGCACAAACCAGTACCTGGTGCCAGGTGTAGGAGAGACACAAAGATGATTGTGACACAGGCCCTGCCCACAGGTGAGTCTTCACTGGGAGGAACTCTCAGGGGGGCTGGGGACATGCTATAGCTTGATTTGTATACATTTATCAAAACTCATCAAAATGTACCCTGGAGGTCTGTGCATTTGACTGTGTATAACACACCCCTCGATAGCTGAAACGAAGTCTTTTGAGAGAGACAGATTCAGAAGGAGGGAAATGATGAATGGGGGCCTAGCAGACAGGTACATGCCCTCTTCACAAAGGTAGCCTGAGACAGGCCTGCATGGGGTGATGGGTGTGGCTCCCTGTGGCAGCGGGGGCCCTGGGAGGGAGGAGATGTGAGTCTCTGTCCAGAAGGCAGGGCCGGACACACCCATCTCCGTGTGCACATTTTTTCCCAGAATCTGCTCTCCTCAGGCCTTGCTCAGTTCGGGGGCCCAGTCCACACGAACTCACCCTTGGTTCCTTTCTGATCCTCGGCTGCACCCTCGAGGCTCGGTTGGAGGAATTGGTTGGAGCTCTCAAAGGGGGATCCAGGTTCATTTCCCTACAGTCCATGGCTGGCCTCCCTCCTCCAGAGGGCCAGGGTCCCAGGTCTACTGCCCAGGGAGAGGGGCTCTGGGAGCGCTCCCGGGATCTGCGGCTCCCCAGATGACAGGGTGTGAGCTGCCAGCGGCTTGGGGAGGCAGGCTGGGAGCCATGTCTCATCGCTTGGGAAGCCGGGTGCAAGCGCGGACAGCTCCCCTGACGCAGGCGGCGGGTGGGGGTGGGGGGGGTGGGCAGGTGCTGCTGCCAGGGGAACAGCGGGTTTTCACCGGGGCTGGTGGGCCAGCCCCACCCTGGCCAGCCTCCCCAGACCTGGGGGTGGGGGAAGTCCCCCAGTGAGCGGTCCATGCACCCAGTGCCCTTCACCAGGGGGGCCAGAGCCTACACCTGGGCCTGGCCTCTAGTGGGGCAGGGGCAGCCTTTTCTGGCTCTGGGGAGTAGGTGGGCTCCTGGGTGACAGTTCCCTGGGCAAGGCCGGGTCTGGGGGAGGGGTGGGTCTACTAGCTGCAGGCCCAGGAAACAACAAAGCCACATTCTCTCCCCTGAAACAGGTGCGAATTCCCCCACCTCACTTGCGGGCCAGACCCATCACCTGCCCCCCCGCCCCCGACCTCTTGTGACTGCCATGCTCAGCCTGACCAGCCCCTGCCATCTGGTAACGTAGCAAGCCCGGCTGCCCTAGCTCAAGGCGGGGGGGGGAGGCCAGCAGTGTCCCATCGGAGGAGGCACAGAGCGGCCCCAGGCAGCCCCCAGCTCCCGGGGCTCCTTAGGGAGCTTGCCAGCGCCCGTGATGCTGCCAGGATGAGCCAACGTGGGCCAACTCCCTAATCGTTAAAAAACAAAACACCTCTCAGGAAGGAGTTCGAAAACGGTGAGCTCAGCAGAACTGGGCCTTTTCTCCCCTAAGCAAGCTAAGAGGCTGAGGGAGGGGAGCACCAGAGCCTCCAGGGGCCAAGTTCGTGTGGCCCCCCGCGGCCCCACCTGCTGCATCCCTGGCTTTCTCCAATCCTGCCAAGGCCTGCTCTGCCCAGGGCGTGCTGCTCCCAGGTCAAGTACACGCAGATTCCAGCTGTTGGACCCGGGAGTGGGCTGTCCTGGGGGATGTTGCCAGTGGAGATGGGATAGGACAGCAGAGCAGTGGTGGGCACGCAGGGCCGGCGGGAGGCTCGCCAAGCCTGCTGTCCTGTGGATGTGAGAACAGCTCCCAGGACTCCAGGCAGCCCTCTGAGCAGGGACACAGCTGGAGGCGGGGGTGGCCCCCTGCCTTAGTAGGCACTTACGCATCTCCTCCGTGGTCCAGCCGGGAGCCCAGAGTGTGCCCATGAGACCCCCAGCCTGCAGAATGGGCTCCTGGGGGTGGGAACTGTTCATGGGGTTGGGGAGAGGAGGTGAGGGGGACAGAGGGACAGAGCTGGGTTTCCCAGGGGTGGGGTCCACACAGGGAGGAGAGCTCCAGAAAGAACTGTCTGGGGTGGTGTGCAGGCAGAAAGGGCTTTGTACTGGCTGTAGGGTCTGGGGCTTTGCTGGGAAGGGATCGGCTGCCTTCCAAGGGAGGTCGGAGCTGGTAGCATCACCCAAGGCCGACGGGCAGCTCACTCTGCACTGGGAGGAGCCCGTCCCCACAGCTCCGTGCGGGCAGCACCCCACCAGCATCAGCTGCAGCCAAGAGCTGAGGAGAAGCACCTGTCTCTCCTCCTGGGGACCCCACCCTCCCTGAGCCTGTGCCCAGCCCCTGCCCCACATCCCAGTCACCTCACCCAGGACACCGTGTCCTAGGAGTGCGACAGAGCTGTCAGCAGTGAAGGCTGCGCCCTGGGGGTGCCTCCCTCCCGGGCCACTGCGCAGCTCCCCAACTGAGGTGGGTGAGGGTGGAGGGAGAGGGTCCCACTTCATTGTCAAGGAAGGACACGTTGCCAGGCAGCCAAGTGTCAGCCCTGGGTCTGAGCCCCTGGCCAGGACTGGTGTCAGTTTTCTCTGCCATCAGCCCCATCTACTCTTCCTTGGCGGTCGCCATACCCTGTCTTTGTCGGGACATCCTACAGTCCTGTCCAGGCCATCTGAGCCTGGGCCCCAAGGGAGCTCCACTCTGGCCTTGCCCCCGGCACCACTCTTTGACCCTCAGGGAGACCCCCAGCTTTGGACTTGGGAAGAAGAGAAGTGGGTCCGCTCTGTGGGCCTGGCCTCTGTTCTAACCCTGTCCTATCCAGGGTCCAGCAGGGGGAGAGGGGGACGCAGTCTGGAATCCTGCCCAGGATCCTGGAGGGAAGGTTTTAAAGAGAAGTACACCTGAGGAGAGGTGAGAAGGCCAAACAGGTCCATGTAGCAGCAGGAGAGGGAGGGTGGTGTCCGGCTGGGTCCTACTTGTCCTGCCTACTGTCCTCACCCACAGGCCATGCAGGACACCCAGACCTCCAAGGTTCCTGCCTCCTGACCTCCACTCAGAAGCTCTTCTCAGTGCCATCCAGGGCCCTAGGCCTGACCCCCAGAAGATCTCAGGCTGAGGGTCTGCTCAAACTAAGGGTCTGGCCAGGCTGAGGACCATGGAGGGTGATGAGGGGAGTGGGCTGGGGAAGGAGATATCCCTCACCCAGGCTCAGTATAGGGGTCCTGGGTCCAGCATGAAGTTCTCCAAGAGAGACCTGGAGGGGGGAGAACCTGCTAGTGCCCACCACCTCCTCTGGGCTCCAGCCTCCTCCCTGTCCCCCTCCCGCCCCCCCTTACCAGATTTCTCAAAGGGCCTTCTCCCTGTCCCAGCGGCTTCCTTCTCCAGCCCTGCTCCTGCAAGGCCTGTGGTACCACCTGGTGGTCAAGTCTGGGATGGCAGGACATGTGATAACCAGGACTCAGAGGAAGAGCTGAGAGGTCTCTGTTGTCCCCTCCCCACCACCTGCGCTCTCCTGGAGCTCCAGGCCTTTCCACTGGTGGGCCCCACTGCCCTGACTGCCTTCCGCCCGCCTCAGCCACTCAGTGGTGTTGGAGAGCTGGGCCTCCTGGACCTCCAGCTGGGGTGTGAGAGATTTAGAAATACCAGCACCGGGGTATGGAGTAATGTTGGATCCTCACAACGGCACACTGGAGGAGGTTCTAGGATGATCTCCATGGTACATGTAAGGAACTGGGCTCAGGGATCTGAAATATGAAACAACTTGCCCCAGACCCCACAACTAGTAAGCGATGGCGTTGGGATTGAAGCCCACTTCCGGCTCAGCCAGAGCTCCCGCTCGGTGCAGAGAGCCTGCGGGACCTGCAGCCTCACCCCTGGGACAAGTTCAAGCCCTGGAGGGGAGAGTGGAAAGAACACTAAACTGGGAGTTTGATTTTACTCCCAGTTCTGCCACTAACTTGCTGTGGTACTCTGGACAGGGCACTTTCCTTCTCTGGGCCTTATGCATCCCCCGAGGGAGTCAGATCAGACCATCCTCTGTGGCCTGGGGATCCAGGCTGCTCACCCAGGACTGGGCCGGGACAGCTGCAGCACACCCTGGCTCTCCCAGGTCACTGAGTACCCAAAATGTCATCGCATGATGTCCTGGGGTTCTGACATGTGGTGTTTGAAACGGGACTCAAAGGCCATAGGGTCAGTGTTCAGTGATACCTTCTTCCTTGCCCCAGCTCTCCCCCTTCTGGGAAGCACCCTGGCATGTCTCTTCCCCTCATCATGTGCCCTTCAGAGCCCCTCTCTTACTCCCACAGACCATGGTGTCCAGCCACCGTGGGCGTTTCTCTGGTGACTGGAAGGCACTTCTCCTGGCCTCTGAGAATGCACAGGCTCTTCTCCCCCCAGAATTCTCTCCCTCACCTCGTTGCCTGGAACATGCCACCCTCCAGTCCTCACCCAGACCAGCAAAGGTCCCTGGGCCATGTGGCCCCACACCGCCAGCACCTCACATGGAATATGGAACTCTCTGGCTGTAGGCTTTCTAGCAAGCCTCACGGAGCGGGAACCTGATTGTAAGCGTATTCTCAGGCCCGCGGCAGACTTAAAAACCTTAAGAACGTCCGTGCATGGCCTGACATGACTGTTGCCACCTACTCATGTTTACTCAGGAACAGCACCTGGCTGCCTATTTGCTTCCACCCATTTCCCTGTCCCGAGCCCCCCATCCATCTCCGGACAGCAGCTCTGCCTCCCCGCCTCACAGAGGGCTTGAGGAGAGGCTGCTGTGGGGTCTCCTCAAATCCCGACTGCAGCCTGACCTGCTGGCTCCCAGGACTCCATGTCACAAGTACCCTGGGGAAGGTGCCGGTAACACTGTCACACCATTGCCATATAAGTCGTGTTTTCCTCCCCTGGGCAGGAGTGCACACGCCTGGGGAGATGTACTCAGGAGTGTGGGAGGAATGGAGGCACAGCCCCACGACGGCCAGAGAGTATCAGACACACGGACCAAATAGGAAGGAACCTTGGGGGCACAGATAGGGGAGGGGGCTTGCCCAAAGTCTCTCAGAGCTCAGTCAGAGGCCAGGTGTCCTGGCCCAGGGCTCTCCACTGGCTGTGCTCTCAGGTGCTACGAAAGGGCTCTCCAGGGCAATGAGAGAGTCCCTGACCCGCTACCCGGCATGGTTGGGGCGGGGAGGGCTCTTGGAGGACGAGACAGGAGCAGAGCCCCCTCCCCAGCTTTCCATTCTCCCAGGCCAACCCCTGTTTCCTGGGCCAGTGAGATCCTGAGCAACCTGGCAATGAAGTCTCCTATGATTGCCCTTATTCATGACCATGTATTCTCACATCGTGGGCACCTGCTGCCTGCTAAGCGCTCTGCACACATTTCCTCACTTCATTCTCATGACCCCCAAACACAGGCCTGTTACCGCCCTCTGACAGGTGGGGAAAGGGAGGTTTGCAGGCATGAAGTGGTGGAGGGAAGGCAGGCACGGGCTGTTGCCGTAGGCTTCTGGGCAGCTCTCAGGACTTCTCTCTGCTCCCTCTCCAGGTATCTCTTGTAAGAGGCCGACATTGACCCTTGGGGGGGGGTCTTGAGGAGAATGGTGCGGGGAGGACCCCCCTCTGGGCAGTGCTGATCTCCCATGGCCATCGGGGACCTGGTCTGGAGCTCCTGGCCTTCTTGCTTATATGATCCCATTCAGTCCTTGCAAGGGTCCAGCAGGAGGGGGCAGGCTGCGCTTGCTTTACCCATTTGGACATAGAGCAAGTGGCCAAGCTGGACCAGGAACCAGGTCACTTCCTGGCGAAAACATTTAGCTGGCTACCCAAAGACAAATGGACCAAAGGATGAATGCCCGATCCCTTAGGGTGTGCTCAAGGCCTCCCCTCCTGCCGCCACCCCAGATTCATTCCAGGGCCCCAAGGATGCTGAGTCATCCTCTTCCGTGCCTTGGTCCATGTTCTTCCTCGCTGACCTCCTATCCATCAAGCTCCAGGTGAAATGTCACCTCCTCCATGAAGGCCCCCAGCACAAGTTGCTCTCCTGGCCACGCCCCTACTATGGTGGCCCATTCTTGCCAACATCCTTAATGCTGTGACCCCCAAGCTCTTCACAGTCTCTTAGCCAAACCCCACGGTGGGTGTGGGGCAGCTGTCCTCATGCCTTCGTGCTCACCTCCTGTGGGGCTGGCAGCGTAGGAAGCTTCAGTCCTGTAGCCCAGCTGGGCTCACCTGGGGTCCCGGGCCTGCTCCCTCTCCAGTCCACTCCAAACAGTGCCTGCTGGGCCCCTCACCCACAGGGGCTCCATGAAGAAAGGCCAGAACCCCCTGACCCCCAGCCCCTCCACCGCGGGGCCCCTTTGTCCCTCCTGCCCCACAGGCCCCATAGAGATGCCTGCTCTGAAAGAGACGGTTCTCTCCACTCCAGCCACACTGAATAGAGCCTTCTCAGGCTTGACCTTCCTTGACCTTCCGGAGCCTCCAGGCTTCCAGATCCTTTCCTCCTTAACACTCTACTGGTTTCCTTCCTACCCCCTTGGCTAATTCTGAGCCCTCGGTCCACCTTGGGGCCCATTCTGACATCCTACCCCAGAGCGACCACACCCCCTCCCACATTCTCCTAACCAAAGGGACATCTCCAATCCCAATCCCCTACCCGACTCCTGGTCAGCCTCACCACCTGGATGTACCAGACACTCGTGTGTGGCCTCCCCTCCCCGTTGCCCCTCTCAGCTGACAGTGAGGCCCCATCCTGAAGATTCAGTTGTGAACCCCAAACTTTACTTCTCTTTCTCCCACATGTGCCCACTGTTTGCTGGCACCTCTCTCTAGAAACTCCTCCTTAGGACCCTAATTGCTAATTTGTCTTTGGGATTCTGTTCAGGTGCCACTGTCTCCAGGAAGCCTGCCTTGATTCCCCTCAGCTGGGTTAGGTGCCTTCCCGTGGCCCCCGTGCTTCCCTGTAAGCTTGCACTGACTCAGCAGGAGTGCACCTGCCCGGTCACTGGCCAGTGCGCTCCTGGAACAGGGGCTCTACCGTAGAGAACAGACTGTGTTTTGTTCTCTTAGCTCCCAGCTGGGGCCTGGCACGTCATAAGCACTCAGTAACAACCAGGTGAGGGAATCGATACATGAATGAGGATAGTGCTTGGGGAACCCTGAGGCTTCGGAGCTAGGAAAGAATCCGCAGGGGAAGGGGTGAGCCAGCCCATGAGGTCTTCTCTGCCCCAATAGTACTGCCACCAAAGGGCCTGCTGCCATCAGCTGCCATCGGCAGGGCGATGAAGGCCACGCACCGGGGAGCCGGTTATAACACCACTGGGTGCTCGTACTGCCTCGTGGCCTTGTGAGGCAGGCAGGACTGCAGTATCAGCCGACTGGGGGAAAGCCCAAGACCCGGGGTGGTTAAGGGAGGCGCCCCAGGTCCCCAGGAGGCAGTGGTAGCCTTGCGATGCTCAGTGCAGTTTGTCTGACCCACCCTGCTCCCACCAGCTGGTGCACCCTGGGGCCACCCCTCAGCTCTATCACCCCGTCCTTCACCTTCCCCAGCCCCCCCCCACCCCGTTCCTGTCCAGCTGCGGCTGCAGAGCCTGAGAGAGCCGGCCCCCTGCCCCCACCCACGGCCCTCTCTGCTTCTGAGGTTCCCTGGGTCCCACCCCAGCCTCTGCTCTGGCTTCCAGGCAGCCTCTTGGGCCTCCCACACTCCTTTCCGCAGAGACTGGGGTATCAGCAGGGTCTTGCAGAGGCTGGTGGCCGGGACTGGACAAGGCACTCCAGGCAGGAGCTTGATGCCTGGACCCAGCCCAGCTCTGGGCGGAGCAGCCTCGGGACAAGTGGGACAGCCTCTCCTGCAGCCTCACCAGCTGACCTGCCACTTCTCCCGGGCACAGAGTGCCTGGGCCAGTCTCTGTGGAGGGACACTGGCCCATACCTGCTCGGCCACCCCTGTGGCTTCTGGGAACTTCAGCGGCAGCTTGACTGGGGCCATCCAAAGCTCGGTAAGCTCTTCACTCCAGAAGCCTCAGGCCGTGGCTCTAGAACCCAGCATAGCACGTCTTCATTTCTTTTCTAAGCTTTACTACATTGCATTTTCTTTTTCCATCTATCCTACTGTTGATGGATATTGGGTTGTTTCCAGTCTGTGGCTATGGTAGGAGCCACGATGCGGCAATGAATGTCCTTTTCCACGGGGCACATAGACAAAAGTTTCTCATCTAGACTATATATACCCAGGAGCGGGGTTGCTGCCTCAAAAGATGGAATTCCTATAATGGGGAATTTTATGTGGCAGCTTGGCTGGGATAAGGGATGCCCAGAGAGCTGGCAAAACACGGTTTCTGGGTGTGTCCATCAGAGTGCTTCCAGAAGAGGTGAGCATTTGACTCTGTCCGCTGAGGAAAGAGGGCGCTCCTCCCTGGTGCAGGTGGGCACCACCTAACCCGTTGAGGGCCTGAATAAAGACAGAACGGCAGGGGAAGGGCAAATTTGCGCTCTGCTTAAAACTTGGCATCCATCAGCCGACATTCCTGAGGCTCAGGCCGGGGCTGACAGCATTGACTCCCCCAGTTGTCGGTTCCTGGGCGCTCAGGTTTGGACTAGACCTACGGTAGCGGCTTTCCCGGGCCTCCGGCTTGCAGACAGCAGACCGTGGGATGTATCAGCCTCCAGGATCCCTCATGATAAATCTCTACGTACGTATAAATCTCTATATATCCCATTAGTTCTGTTCCTCGGGAGAGCGCTCGCCAATACGATTGTCATGGTCACCTTGAGGAGGGAATGGCGGAACTTCTTGAATTCACACCCCTACTAGCCGCGGGTGAGAGTTCCCATGCTTCACGGTCTTACCCGCGCTTGAACGGAGAGCTGATGTTCGCCAGGCTGGCAGAGGTCAAGTGTTACATAGCTGTGTGCTTAACGTTGATTGTGTGTTTAAGTGTTACAAGTTAGGGCTTAGAGTTTAGAGCTGCAAATGAAGTTGAAGACTTTCCCATGTATTTATGAACCCATATTCATACTACCTCTTGTATGAAAGCTCTGGTTGTCTTTTGCTCATTTTTCTCTTGAAATGTTTATCTTTTTCGCATCTATTTCAAGGGGTCGTCATAGACACTAATTATGAACAATAACTCTTTGACACATGTATGTGCAAATCTTTCTCTCACCGTCTGGCTTATTCTTTCGTACACTTTGTTGTCTTTGGATGAAAACACAGGCCTAATTTTAATATAGTCGAATTTATACTCTTTTCCTTTATGGCTTTGCCTTTGGCATCTCGTTGAAGAAATCCTTCCAGACATCAAAGTAAAATAGACATTTTCCTACAGTCTCTTCTAAGATGTATAGTTTCACCACTTACGTATAAATTGTTAATATGCCTGGAATTCACTTTTATGATTAGTAAAGGTAGCGATTTGACTTCACCTGGATGACCGATTGTCCTAGAAGAGAGTAAAGAGTTGACTCTTTCCTGTTGATTTACAATGCCCACTGTGCCATAAATCAAGTTCCCAAATAGACACGTGTCTACTTGTTCTGCTGTTTCTGTACGTCTGTTGGTACACCCAAATCACACTGTTTTAATGTCTGTAGAGAGAATAAATCTTGATAACTGATAAGACAAGTCTCCTTATTTCTTTTTTATTCTTTTTCAGGAATGTTTTGACTTTTTTTTTTTTTTGGACTGTGTTCACATAAAATTTATTTTATTTTTTTTTAAAGATTTTATTTATTTATTTGACAGAGAGACAGCTAGCGAGAGAGGGAACACAAGCAGGGGGCGTGGGAGAGGAAGAAGCAGGCTCCCAGCGGAGGAGCCTGATGTGGCGCTCGATCCCAGAATGCTCGATCCCAGAATCACTCCCTGAGCCGAAGGCAGACGCTTAACGACTGAGCCACCCAGGCGTCCCATCATCCACATAAATTTAAGAATTGCTTTATTAATTTGTATTAAAAACCCTTTTGGGATTTTTTAAAATTGAAATGCATTGAATCTAATGATAACTCTGGGGAGAACTGATGTTTTGGTAATATTGTCTTCCTACCCAGGAACATAGTATGTCTATCTACCTATGCCTTTTAAAATTTTTCAATTTTCATAAAAATACATAGGAATAGATCTAAATGATCTATTGCTATTCTAAATGATATCTTTTTAAAGTTACATTTTCTAATTGTGTATAGCTGTTTATGAAAATACAAATTATTTTTGTATATTATTTATTTTATCCATAACTTTTGTTAAATTCTCTTCTCGATTTGTATAATTTGTAGATTATTTTGCATTTGGCATATAGGCAATCCTAGTGTCCATAAGTAATGCTAGCTTTGTTTCTTTCTTTCCAGTTCTGATTTATTTGTTTTTCTTGCACTGGCTAGGAGCCCCAGTACAATGTTAACCATAAATGATGACAGTAGGCACAATGTCTTTCTTCAGATTTTAAAGAGAACGCTTTCAAAATTTCAACAGTAATTATGATGTTTGCTGCAGGTTTTTTGTCAGTGCCCTTTATGGGCAGTATGGATGTTTACTTCTTTTCCTAGTGTGCTAAGAGTTTTTTTAAATCACTAATATTATAAGAGCAAATATGTATTACCACATGCAAGGATTGTTCTAAATGCTTTACATTTATAAATTATTTTAGTCCTCACAGCAAACCTATGAGGAAAGTACTATTATTATCTTCTTCTTTACAGATAAGAAGGAAATGGAAGCTTGGAGAGATGAAATTCCTTGCTGAAGGTTACAAAGGTCCTAATGGTACAGTCAGCATTCAAAATCAGGCAGCCTGGTTCCAGAGTCCGTGTTTGTAACACACTCTGCTACCCGTCATTACATGTTGAATTGCATTGAAGCCTTCTTGTACATCTGTTGAAAGGATTGTATGACTTTTCTTTTATTTTATCAGTGTGGCGAATTACATGAATCATTTTTTAATATGAATCTAGTACTGCAAGTCTGATAGAAACCTATCTTGGTCATGTACTGGACTCAGTTTGCTAATAATTTGTTATAGGGATTTTGCATTGATGCTAATGAGTTAGATTGGCCTACAGTTTTCCTCCTTTGTGCTGTCCTTTTGGTTCTGGCATCAGGGTTAGGCTAATCTCACTTATCAAGTTGGAGAGGACTCCTTTTTCTACTTTCTGGAGAAGTTTTTAAAGATTGTAAATGTTCTCAAACATTTGGAAGAACTTCTCACCTATCAAACTGCTGGACTATGTTTTCTCTGTGGGGAAAATGCTTAGCTACCAACTGAATTTCTTCAATGATATAGGACTATTCAGGCTTTCCATCTCTTCTTGAATCTGTTTTGGTAAATGATCTTTTTCTATGAATTCACACATTCCATTACAATTTTCAAATGTATTAACATGTAGTTTTAAACAGTATCCTTTGTTTCTGTTCAGTCTGTTATGCATCCTTTTTCATTCTTAGTGTTTATTTTTGTCATTTCTTTCTCCCTGTGATTAATCATGACAAAGGTTTGTCAATATGATTAACCATTGCAAAGAGATAATCTTTGAATATGATTATCCTCTCTATGATGTGTTTTATTTCATTTATTTTTATCTTCTGTTGTTTTCGTCTAAGTTTTTAAACGTTGTTGGTTTGTTTGTTGTTGTTGTTGTTGTTTTTGGGTTTTTTGTTTTTTAAAGGTTATTTGCTGTATTAGGATGGGCTAACTGCCATCACAACCTCCAAACCTCAGTAGCCTAATATGGCACAGTTCAGTGGACTGGCAGGCATGACCTTGCTCTACCTAAAGTCATTCAGGAGCTTGAGCAACTTTCATCATTTGGCTCCACCATGCTCTAGAGCCAGGGAGTCCTACAAAGGATTCCTTGCATCTAGAAAGTGGATGCTTGCAAAGCAAGTTTTAAGTGTTAGATCCAGAAGCTATTCACATTACATCTGCCCACACGCCACTGGCCAGAACTCAGTGTCAGGATCATATCAACTGCGGAAGAGTAGATAAATTGTCTCTGACACCAATCCTCCTCTCATTGACTTTGAGCCTTTTTTTCTCTTTCAGAATAAGCACATAAGTCAAAAATTTCCTTCTACCTTTGATTTTCACTGACGTCTACAAGTTTGTATATATAGTTTTAATATTATTTATTATCATTAATTCTAAATATATTTCTCTTTTCCACTATGCTTTTTGTGGTTGTTGTTTGAATCATCAATTGTTTATAAAAGTATTTTTAAATTCCCAATTGTATGAGATTTTTTTCTGTGTATCTTTTATTATTGAGTTCCTACTTAACTGGATTGTGGTCAGTGTGGTCTACACGATGTCGATCATTTAAAGTTTGTTCAGGCTAGCTTCATGGCCGAGTACATAGCGACTTTCGTAAGTGTTTCATGTGTGCTTTAAAAGAATGCTATTCCCTATTTGTTGGGCGCAATGGTCTATGTGTATCCGTATGTGAAGCTCGTGAATAGTGCTGTTCACATCTTCTATATCCTTGTTACTTGTTTGCCTGCTTGATATATTAATTGCTGAAAGAAGAGTGGTACACTATCACAACGATTAGTTATTTTTTCTTGTAATTCTATCAATTCTTGCTTTTGATGTTTTGCAGCTATATTTATTTATTTTTTATTATAATAATATTTTTTATTATATTATGTTAGTCACCATACAGTACATCCCTAGTTTTTGATGTAAAGTTCGATGATTCATTAGTTGCGTATAACACCCTGTGCACCATGCAATACGTGCCCTCCTTACTACCCATCACCAGTCTATCCCATTCCCCCACCCCCCTCCCCTCTGAAGCCCTCAGTTTGTTTCTCAGAGTCCAGTCTCTCATGCTTCATTCCCCCATCTGATTACCCTCCCTTTCTTTATCCCTTTCTTCCCCTACCGATCATCCTAGTTCTTATGTTCCATAGATGAGAGAAATCATATGATAGTTGTCTTTCTCTGCTTGACTTATTTCACTTAGCATAATCTTCTCCAGTCCCGTCCATGTTGCAGCAAATGTTGAGAAATCATTCTTTTTGATAGCTAAGTAATATTCCATTGTATATATGGACCACAACTTCTTAATCCAGTCATCTGTTGAAGGGCATCTCGGCTCCTTCCAGATTTAGCTATTGTGGACAGTGTTGCAGCTATATTTAAAAGATATTTGGGGGCTCTGTGTTGAGGTGTATACCAGCTCAGAATTGTTATATTTTCCTAGTGAACATAAGCATTTTAACCTTTTGTAATCACTCCACTTACTTCTAGTAATGGTGTTGTTCTTAAAGATTTTATCCGTTACCAACAAAGTTTTATCAAGGGTTATTTTTATTTGTTTGTTTTAGTTTTAGTTTTTGGTTTTGGCTAGTATTTACTTGGGAATATCTTTTTTCTGTTCTTCAACTTTCCACCTTTTGGAGTCCTGTGTTTAACTGTGTCTTTAGTAAAGAGGACATAACTGGTTTTTAAAAATCCAGTCTGATGATCTTTGTCTTTTAACTGGATAACTTGACTTAAACTATTTGTGATTACTGATTATTTATTCATATTTGTCCCAGTATTTCTGTTTCTACTCTGTCTTCCTCCACCTTTCCCCACCTTCTGTCACTCCTCTTCTTCCTCTCCTCCTCCTCCTCCTCTCTTACTTGTCCTCTTTTGGATTGATTGAAGTTATTTTACTCTTTCTGTATTTTGTTTGAAAGTTATATATTCTGGGTCTATTATTTTAGGCATTACTCTAGTTATCCCCAATAGGTACACTTAAAGTTTAAAGATAATAGATATCCTTTTATATTTTATCTCTGATCACTCCTTTCCCAAATTACGCCTAATTTTTTCCAGGATTGTAGTCTCTTATTAAATATTATGATTATTATTACTTGCAGCCAGTGATTTTTATTTACCCAAATATTTAAAAATATCTTTGCTGATCATTCTTTCTTACATCTCAGAACTTATTTCTAGAATCATTTTTCTTCTATCTGAAGGGTAGAATGGAAATTATTCTGAGTTTGTTGGTAGTAAATTCTCTGTTTTTCTGAAAAAGTCTCTTTTGACCTCATAATAATAAATATAGAAAAGTAAAATTACTGTATCACTGAGAGATTTATACATATTAAGGCTTTTGATACATGTTAATTCATTTTTCTGGAGAGATATTATATCAACTTATAGACCAGCAGTGTATGGAAATTTATATATTTGACACATTGGGTAATTCTTTTTATTTTTTTTTTTAAGATTTATTAATTTATTTGAGAAAGAGAGAGAACATGTGAGAGAGAGACAGCACATGCGAACGGGGGAAGAGCAGAAGGAGAGGGAGAGAGAATCTCAAGCAGACTCCCCACTGAGCATGCAGCCTGTCGCAGAGTTTGATCTCAGGACTCTGACATCACGACCTGAGCTGAAACCAAGTGTTGGAAGCTCAACTGACTGAGCCACCCAGGCTCCCCTAGGTGATTCTTTTTAATGTTTGTTAAATTGAGTGGTAATAAGGGGCACATAATTGTAAAATTTGCTTCCTATTTTTTTGAAGATTTTATGTATTTATTTGAGAGACAATGAGTGCACAAGAGAGAGCATGAGTGGGAGAAGGGGCAGAAGGAGAGGGAGAGCAGACTCCCCGCTGAGGTGGGAGCCCGATGTGGGGCACAATCCCAGGTCCCTGGGATCCTGACCTGAGCTGAAGGCAGACGCTTAACCGACTGAGCTACCCAGGCACCCTGCTTCATACTTTTTTTTGATAAACTACATGTTTCCTTTTTGTGCAATTGCATATTACAGTGTCTTTTTCTTATTGACTGATGACTCTATTTATAGTTAAATTTTTGACTGTCATATATGCTGTAATTTTCTTTTTAAAAATGATTTATTTATTTAGTTGAGAGAGAGCATGAGAGGGAGGGGCAGAAGGAGAGGGAGAAAAAAATCTCAAGTAGACTCTATGCTGAGCAGGGATCCCGAAGCAGGGCTCGACCTCATAACCCTGAGATCACAACTTAAGCCGAAACCAAGAGTCAGACACTTAACCAACTGTACCACCCAGGTGCCTTGGTGCTGTAAAAATTTAAAACTAATTTGCCATTTGCCTTTTAACTTTGTTTTTGGTCTTTTTAAAACTCAAAAGTTATCTCGTTATATAATCAACTCTACACAAAGTTTTTATCTTTGATGTAAAAGGTTTAGCAAGTCTTTTTTTCCAGGACCAAGATGAAACGAATAACAACTCATTATTTTTCCTATTATTTTTACATGCACACTCACTCTATTACTGTCCTTTAGTTCATCTAAAATGTATTTTGGTATATGGTATGAAGGGAGCCTTGACTTACTTTTTCTCAAATAGTTTATTAATTATCCAAGCCCCATTTCCCTACTTATTGAAAAAGGCTGGAGCGCCTGGGTGGCTCAGTCTGTTAAGCATCTGCCTTCGGTCTAGTTCTTGATCCCAGGGGTCCTGGGATGGAGCCCTGCATTGGGGGGTGTCCTCCACTTAGCAGGGCGTCTGCTTCTCCCTCTCACTCTCCCTCTGTGCTCTCACTCTCTCTCTTTCTTTCTCTCAAATAAATAAAATCTTTAAAAAAGCCATTATCTGTTGTAAATAACAGTAAATATTTCATTTTTGAATTTGTTCAGATAAAGTCTTTCTCCCCATTGCCATAGAATTAGGTAAATGGCCTCAGTCCAGTATGACTGGAGGTTGCATTTAAATCAAACAGTTACGTCCATTTCTATACATTTGCCTCATCATCCCCCTTCTTTCACTTTTATTCATTGAGTCAAGAGAGGAAAAGATATGTGTGTGGTTGAATCTCTGTATGTGGGCCTTTTGAGAAATTGGAAGAGGTATTGCCATCTCGAGGAATAATCAATAAATATTTGCGCTCACTCTATGCCAGGGACTAAGTGAGAAGAGGAGGATCCAAAAATGAATAACGGCCAGTCCCTACTTCCATAGAATCGATATTCTATTTGGAGAGGAAACAGACTCACACGTGTGCAGGAAGACAGATAAGAATGATAGCAGACTTCTCAACAAAGCTGCAAGTCAAAAGATAATGGAGTGACATCTTTGGAGAATTGGAATGAAAACAAAGAACTGTCAACCTAGGACTCTATACCCCTCCCAATTTTTTTTTTTTCAAAAGTTAGGGACTGGGATAATGCAATGTTGCCTTAAGCTGAATGTCCTGGGACACATGTGGAAAACAGGGTTATTTCTGTAGCACCCCATCTCCAGGGCAAACTCTATACTCTTATTTTTTTTTATTAAGCCTTATTGTTGTAACACAGACACACACACACACACTCGGACACGGACACACGTATCCCCAAAACTCCCCCAGAAAACTTCTCAGTGGAATCCTCAAAATTTCTGAAGTGGAAGAGTTACATTTTAGAATTGTTTTCCCTTTTGCAATGTAATAGTCGTTATATTACATAGCTTTTATTTCCTTCAAAAGTAGACCTATTGTGTTAATTTTTATTAGTAACAACTTTACACGTATGAATATTGTATTTGGAATTAAGCACTTGAATTCACTCATTACTTCTGTAAATATTTACTGAGCGCTAGTGTGTGTCTGAGTTCTATCTCCATGTTGGGGATAATTAATGAACTAAGTCCCTGCCCTCATGGAGAGTAATAATCAACAAGTTGACATTTAATTCATCTTTTGAACATTTAATTCATTTTATCAGCTCATTTCCCCACGTATAACACCCTGACTTCAAGTTTTCTGAGGTTCTGAGCTAAAGAATTTCTGTCTTTAATAGCACAAATCATCTGAAGGAAAGAGTGGTCAATGATGTATTTTCTCTTTTATAATGGAAATAACTGCAAAACGAGGAGAGGAGTTCTGAGGGTGGAGATGAAAGGTGTTCCATTCTTCTTGCTGGATTGCAGATGGAGTCTCTCCTTCTAAATGATGCCCTTACAGTTCAGGAAACTTTTTCCTCAGACCTTCCCCAGCACATGACACTTTTAGACTTTAGACTCACGTACCTTCTAATGCTTTTGACGGCACTTGGCAGCCCCCTAGTGGCCAAATCCTTTACCTGACGAAAGTCTTGCTATGCGGAGGTGTTCAGGTGTGAAGTGTACTCTTATTTGTAACTTACTTTGAAATGTATAAAAAACAATAGGATGGATTCATGGATGAATGGAGAGTTGCGTAGGTGGTTAGATACTTGATGAAACAGATAAAACAATGTTAACTGTAGAATCCAGGTGATGGGCGTATGGGTCACTGTATAATTCTTTCAGCTTTTCTGTGAATGTTTATATAATAAAACATTGAATAACTATCTCTCTGGTAGGCTCTGGAAAAAATGAAGGGGAAATAAAGACTTCTTCAGATGAATGGTAGCTGAGAAAATACATTGTCAAGAGCCCTGCAGTACAAGAAATGTTCCAAGAAGTTCTTTAAGCAGAAACAAAATGATGCCAAATGGAAACCTGGATCTACACAAAAGAATGAAAAACACGGCAAATGGTAAATATACACTTTTTTCCCCTCATTAAAAATATCTTTAAAAGACAGTTGAGTTTTTTAAAGCAGAAATAATCGTGTATTTGGGGTTTATAACTTATGTAGAAGTAAAAAGCATGATAACATAGCACAGGGGACGGGAGGAGGAAACGCAAGTACCCTGATGAGGTTCTTACTCTGTACAGGAAGAGGTGTATTATTTGAATGTAAACTGTGATAAATTAAAGATATATATTATGTACCCTGGATAAATCCACAGTGTTGTTGGCTACGTCAACACTCCCTTCTCAGTAACTGAGAGAACAAATGGAAAGAAAATCAGTAAGGATACAGAAGATTCCAAGAACACCATCAACCAACTTCACTTAATTGACATTTGCGTGACACTCCCCGCAACGAAAGCAGAATGCACATCCTTTCAAATGCACAGAGAATACTTAACAAGACAGACCATATTTGGGGCCATGAAACAAGTTGCATTAGATTTTAAAAAGGTAAAATCATAGAAGTGTGTTATCTAACTGAAGTAGAATTAAAGTAGAAGTCAAAAAGGGATACCTGGAAAATCTCACCTATTTCAAAATTAAAAAACACACTTCTAAATAATCCATGGCTAAATGAAGAAGTCATAAAGTGAATTAGAAAATAACTTGAATGGGATGAAAATGAATACATGTATCGAAACGTGCATATAGGTAAAACAGCATTTAAAGGAAAATTCACAGTATTAAATGCTTGTGTTATAAATGAACAAAGGTCTAAAATCTGTGATCTAAGGTTTGACCTTAACAGGAAGGAAAAAAAGAGCAAGTTAAACCCAAAGTAAGCTGAAGAGAGGAAATAGCAAAGATAAGAGCAGAAATCAATGAAATTGAAAACAGAAAACTCACAGAGAAAAATCAATGAAACCAAAAGCTGGTTCTTTGTAAAGATCAATAAAATGGATGAACCTGGAGCCAAACTAATTAAGAACAAAAGAGAGAACGCACAATTCACCAATATTAAGAATGAAAGAGAAGATATCACTAGAGATCCTACAGATAGTAAAAAGATAATAAGGGAATATCATAAACAACTTTATGCTGACAAATTAAACAACCTGGATGAAATGAATAAATTCTTTGAAAGTCATAAATTACCAAAGCTCATTCAAGAAGAAATTGATAGCCTGAATAGCCCTATATGCCTGTTAAAGAATTAAATTTGTGGTTACATCCTTCCCATAGAAAACTCCAGGCCCAGCGGCTTTATTGGTAAATTCTGCCAAACATTTGAAGAAGATACTATGTCAATCCTACATAAAGTTTTCCAGGAAGTAGAAAAGAAGTAGGGAAGACAGAATCCAAAAACAGACCCACACATATACGGTCGACTGATTTTCAATGAAGGCTCCAAGGTAATTCAGTGGGGAAAGGAAAATCTCTTTGTGAAAATGGTGCTGGGCCAAGTGGATAATCAAGAAAGAAGAAAAGAAAGCCTCGACTCTTACCTCACGCCACATGCAAAACTTCACTCAAAAGGGCTAGATCTAAAAGTGAGAATTCAAACCATAATACTTCAAGAAGAAAACAGGAGAAAAACCCTTGGGACCCTGGGTTAGGAGCTAGTTTTCTTAATTTACAAATGAGGACTCAGTCATAGAATAGGATAAGGAACTCGCTGAGGTCTCATAACCAGTTAGGTAGCGGAACTAGTCTTCAAACCCTTAAATTCATACTCAGATTTGATGTACTTGACTGGCAAGGGTTTGGGCTCTGTGTGGAAATGAATGAAAATGCCCATGACTGCTCCCTTCTCCTTCACATTCTGCTCTGGTCATACAAGTGTGCAGGCCCCGCCCCCCAGGGACAGATGGCTTCACCTGCCCCGGATGTGGACACTGCTGTCCACCACCAAACAGACCACGGCTTTCCACTGTCCTGGGACGAGTTGTTCAGTCTAAACCTCCTGCAGCCCCTGCGCCCGGCCTGTGCTCATAATGTTCTCCTCTTCTCTGCAGGCCCAGTTCCTGCTTATGCCTCAAGGATGCTCCTGCCTCCTTTAGGAAGCCCTCCTTGATGCTCTCAGCTTGCAGGTCTCCCCTCCTCTGAGGTCCTCAGGACTTTCTTGGATCTTTTGTTAGTCTTATCTCCCTTCCAGAAGGTGGGCACCTTGAGGGCAGGTCCCATGTCTGAGTTGTCTTTGTATCTCCCTGCACGGCGCCTGCTCAGGGCCCATCGAATGAATGAATGGATCTTGAGAAGCCATCGCGAGTGAGGGTCTTTTGTCCTTGGATCTCCTCAGAAGGTCAGGCCCCCACTCCACCCCTAGAAATGTAGGAAGGACTCTTCTCTCATCCTTGCTCTGTGAGTCCCTAATCAGGGCCAGGCAGGCACAGGCACTGGGCCATCCCCTCTGTGCAAAGCCCCACTTCTCCTGATTGCACTGCAGTCTGAGCCAAAGCCCTGCCCTCCCGGCCCCCTGCAGGACCCTGCAGCAAGACAAGTACTTAGGAGAACAGTTCATACAGGCCAAGGTGTTCGGCTACTGCCTCACAGTTTCTAAGAACTTCTTTCTTTGCTCCTGGCCCCAGTTTGTCCTGCTGCGGTAGCAAGGCAGAGATGGCAAGAGAAAACCCAAAGAAAATAGCTCTTGCAGGTTTCTCTGGTGGGGGCAGGAGTGAACGGTGGCCTGTACAAATTCATCTAGTCCATCCCCCTGCCTCTGGGGGCACTCTTGGTCTTTTTGGGTGGACAGTTATCTCTGGCATCCAGAAAACTTTCCCTGGGCTACATGTTTCCATGCCTCAGAAAGGTGTTTTTGACATCCACCCTCCATCCCTCCTGGTGGCTTGTGCTCCCCCCTTCCTGCGTCTGACCTGCAGTCCGGCATGAGAGGAGACAGGGGAAGGCAGAAGCCTGCATCCCAGGGGAGGGAGTGAAGAGCACCCGGGGTCAGGCCACCTGCTAGGCCTTGGAGCCGACACTGGGACAGAGTGGGGCTCAGCCTTCCTGAGGCTCCCTCCTTCCTTCCCACCCCCAGGAACTCTGGAGTATTTCCTGGGAGCCTGGGAGGTTCAGGGGCCTTAAGGATGGAGGAGGACAAGAGCTTCTATGGGAGGTCACATAGAGGTCCTCTGGAAAGGGAGGCATCCCATCCTGTGTGTGACACAGGGCAGGAGGGGCTGCGGAGGAGGTGAGAGGGGCCCACAGAACCCTGGATGAGACCAAAGCCCCATGCACTTGATGGTCTCTCTCAGCGCCTTCGGACAGGGGCCCCTGGATCACATCCTGAGTAGGGTTTTCCCCAGCCCAGACTCTTTCTGGCCCCGGGGAGGGAGCTATCCTAGGCAGCCCTGGCTCTGTGTCCCCCACACTCTAACACCCAGGAAAGCCTCTCGTTCTGTTGCTCACGGGATTTTTGCCAGAGGCGTGCGGGACACACGGGTGAGGAGTGAGGGAAGTCTCTCCACCCTGCAGACCCTCCAAGCCCTCTCGGAAGCCGCGGCGCAGAACCCACCCATCCTTCCTGCGGCAGCCTGGTATGAATTCTTCCAACACGCCAACGCCAAGTTACCTTGCAAATGATAAGCTTGTGTTAGCCTAATGTTTTAATGATGAAAGGTACAGAAAGCACCCATTCCACACATGCCCTGGATGCCCTGGCCCTCACTCCTGTCCTCTGACCCCCACTCCTCCCGCCTGTGCTCACAGCAGGCCCCACTCTTCCTGCTCTCCCTCCGGGAACCCGCTTCCAGAAAACAAGGACTTGGCCTCCCTCTTGCAGATGGGTTCTCTCCGGATCTCCCGGAAGAAGTGAAGAAAGAAGCCCCACGGAGAGAGTGGAGGAGGCTCAAGGTCACGTTCAGGGCTTGGCTTGGGGTGGAGAGGCTGAATGTCGCCCCTCTTCTTCTTTTTCTTTCCCCGAGGACTCCATGCCCTCCTGCCCCTCACTCCAGTCCCTGGCGCTACGGGCACGACCGGTGTCCTCCATCCTTTAGGGTCAGCTCTCTGGGCCAGTGTGGATGTCAAGAGTGAAGTTTCGGGGATCTGTCATCATCCCATGGCTGTGGGGCCAGGCAGGGCCATCCCAGGGTGAGGCGGGGCTAGGAGCTAGATTCTGCAAGACACAGAGCACCGGGATATTCCGCACCTGCCCTTCCTGCCCCTGCTCCATGGGGAAGGTCACACTGTGACACGGTCAGGCCCGGGGGCTCTGCCATCAGGGGCCATGGGCTCAAATCCAGAGACACCGTCTGCTCGCTGAGCTTGGGCAAATTCCTCCCCTGGCAACCACTCCCAGACACTTTTTTGAAAACACCCTTTCAGGATGAGGCGTGTGCACACCCTGGGGCACTTTGCGAGTGGCTTCCCAAGGGCCTTGGCACAGACGCCGCAGAGAGAGAAGGTGTTCTGGTTCAGGGCCGGAAGGGCTGCTTTTGCACAAAGGTCAATTCTGAATAATTTAAAATGTTTGGGGGTTACTTTGTTTTCTATTCAAAATAGAAGATGGTTTAAGTGCTACAAAGGAAAAACGTTTTCTTATTAACATAGGTTATTTTCCTTACTGAAAAGGAGAATCCCAGTAAGGAAATCAGCAAGGCTTTTTGGGCACTAAATGGCTGTGTCTGGGCATGTTTACGAAGGTGTAACACAGAAGGCAGAAGGAGCCCTTTATCTCTTGTCTTGAAACATGTCGCAGGCCATACGGGGAAACTTAGGTCGGGGGTGCATGGCCCCCTAAGCCAAGAGCTAGTCCTCAATGATCTAGTTCATTACTGCGTCGTGCAGACAGGCAAATCACGGCCCCAGGAGGGCGAGTGACAGCCAGCTGGAGTCACGGAGTTCCTGTGGACACGGCGGTTAGACGACCCTGTACCCTGACCCCCAACCCAGCCACTCTCTCTGAGGGGACAGGGAGGGCTCCCCCAAGGCAGGTGGGCGGCTGCGCCTCTGACTCTCCTTCCCTTCCCCCCTCTGCCAGGGCGGCACGTTTACCTGTGACGATGAGGCTGGCCATGCTGACAGCCTGGCCCAGCGCGTTCTCGGCCACTGCCTTGTACAGGCCGCTGTCCTTGGGGGAGACGCTGGGGATGATGAGTGAGCACACGCCCAGAAGGTCGGTGCTGTACACTGCAGGGTTTCCCGCCAGGCTCTGCTCGTCCTTGAACCAGGTGACATGCGGCCGCGGCCAGCCCTGCACGGCGCAGCTCATGCAGCACTCGCAGCCCTGCGGCAACAGGTGGGGCCGCAGACCCACCAGGAACCGGGGCTTCTGGCTCAGGTTTGGCTCCCGGTAGCTTGGAGCCTTCACCGTGAACTTGTCTGTGGCAAAAACCAGGGCGAGAGAGAGAAGGGTCAGTAAGCGAGGAAGGGATGGCCGAGGCGTGAGTCGGGGGGGCAAGTTTCCGGTGGAACGTACGCACTTTCTGGGTCCTTCTGCCACATCTTACCTGTCAATTTGGCCCCCGTGGCTTGACTCATTTTTTTTTATCCTTTTCTTAAAATACATTTTGGATTTTATTTTTTATTTTTTACTATAAGCTAACGCCCATTCCCTGTGGACAAACTAGAACGTGTGAGAAAGTCAAAAGGAGAAGGAATAAAACCCAAGCATAACCTCACTGCCTATCGATGACCAGAGCTAGCAATTTGGTGTGGAACCTTCCAGACATTTTTGTGTTTCAGAAATATGGAATCACGCATTTGATTTTATAATCTGCTTTTTCTAGTGACTACTTTGAAGGCCCACACCTGTTTGACTGTAAAATACACTTGGTTTTCAGAGAAACATTAACCTCTCTTTGCCCTGTGGCCTGCGGCTGATTTGAGAGGCCACCCAAAGGCATCCTGGACATGCAGACACCAACAGCCCTCTGCTCTCTCTGGATCCTCCCTGAGTCAGGGACACAGGACAGCAGTGCAGGTGGGTTGAGCCAGCTGGGGAGGCGGGGAGGTGGGGAGCTGGGGAGCTGGGGAGGTGGGCAGGGCAATAGCTCCTGGCCTCCCGCTGGTAGTGGGGCCAGTGACACATTGAGCCGCGCTCGGCCCCCTCTGCCGGAGCTGCCGCTGATGCAGCCCGCATCCCTGAGAGCTCACCTCGCTGCCGGGAGATGCACCAGGGCTGGCTGGTGTCGGAGGGCAGGCTGGCCCCCAGCTCGTTCTTGGCCACCACCCGGAAGTGGTACTCGTGGCCCGGGAGCACGCCCAGGAGAGTGAAGTGGTTGGTGTGCACGCGGTCGGCCGCCTGGCGCCAGGGCCCGTGAGCCGAGGAGCGGGTCAGCACCTCGTAGTACAGGGGGACGTCCCCGGCCTCGTCCGGAGAAGGCTCCCACTCAGCCGTCACCGTCCCGGGCACGTTCTCCTGCAGGCGGATGGGCCCGGGCGCCTTCGGGCATGCTGCACGAGAGAGCAAAGGCAGCCGAGTTGGGGGGGACCCAATAGGGCACCCCAGAATGGACTTCTGTATGGCCCTCTTCCAGGTCCCCAAGTCTTCTGGGGTCCTGGGGAATGCAGTCTGGCCGTGCAGGCAGCTGGAGCTGTCTACGGTTATCTCTAGAGCGTGGAAAGCCTCTCCTACAAGAATCATTTGAATACACTCTGGCTTGTAAGTAAAATGACACAGGACATGGACAGCGGAGGGGCTTTCACAAGACTAGGTTGCAGAGCCCCCATTGTTAGCTGTTGGTCGTTTCTGTATTCTAGAAGCTCCTGCAGGGTGGGCAGGGTCTGTGTGGGAGTCCCAGTGGGGGAGGGCAACGTTTATCTCGTATGAGGACCACAGACAATGCTTCCAAGGCTCTTTCAAGTGAGGTAATGGCGGTGACTGTCTTTGCTCACTGACAGTCACAGACCGGGGAAGGGCTCTGACTTAACTGTCCCTAAGTTCCTGAGGCAGAACAATGGACCCCCCACACCCCGCCCTACCCCAGACTCTCCCTCTGTCTTTCCTCCTTCCTTTCTTCCAGCTCTTAGGAAGGGCTGGTGGTGTGGTCACTCCATACACCCAGGCTTGGGACAGCAGCTGAGACCTGTGACCAGGCCAGATGGAGAGCTCCATGCCTGGTGAGTGGTGAGCCGGTGCCAGGAGCCCCTGCCCGGGCCAGCCTCACCTGCCACCCTGAGGGAGAAGCGGTAGGCAACTTCCCCGCCCTGCAGACTCCTCAGCACGACGGTGTAGAGGCCGCTGTCGGAGAGGCTGGCCACAGGAATCAGAAGCTGGGTGAGGCCATCCTTGGTGGAGGTCACATTGCTTCTCAGCAAGGGCAAGCCGTCCTTCAGCCAGGTCACCTCAGGCATGGGGACAGCCTGGGAAACAAGAGGAAAGAAAGGTAAGGAGGGGATGTTTTGTGGGGGTGATGGCATTGAAGCTGGGCCTAACATCTAAGTGGGGCGAAGAGTCTTCCAGAGGAGAAATGTTGGCGCAAAAGCACAGAGGGGGGACATGCCTACTCGGGGAGAGGCTGAGAGGGAGTGATCCAGGGAGGCGTGGGGGAGGCTGTGGGATAGGGAGGAAGCAGGAAAGGAGGAGTAAGGCAAACCCCCAACTCCCCGTGAGATCCTCTGGCACTGGTCACCCTGGGCATCAGAGGCCAGTGGGGATGCGGACAGTAACTTACCTCACAGGATCATTCTGAGGACTGAAGGAGTTAATAATACATGGAAAGCATGGAGTACAGGGCCGAGGAACACTCAGTGCGTGTTAAATATTTTTGGCACCATCATTGTCCTTATTATGGTCTAATAGTTAAGAACGTGTATTTCAGAGTTATATGTAGGCTTGAATCAGGCTCTGCCACCTGTGACTTCCCACATAGATGATGATGATTTTAACAACAACAATTAGTAATAGATAACACAAACTGGGTGCTTGCCATATGCCAGGCACTACTTATGTGCTTCCAATGTTGTAATTCCTTGAATCCTCAGAAAAATCCTTGGAGATAAGTTACTATTATCCTCATTTGACAGATGAGGAAGTTGGAACACAGAGAGGTTAAGACATTTATCGGAAGTCAAACAGCTAGTGAGTAATGATGCTAGAATCTGACCCCAGGCAGTCTGAGCTTCCAGCCCCCACACTGCTCGGCAGCTATCCTATCCATACAGCACAGGTGGTGTTGGTGGAGATCATCCTGAGGCAAACGCAGGATGTCACGTGCTTGTGCAATACTCATAACTCAATATTCAGGTCTTTCTAAAGTCAAAAGGGACTATCCATGCTGCAGCTGCACTGAATTCCCAGACCAAGCAAGGAGAGAGGCAGAGAGCAGTGGGCTTCACAGTTTAGAGGTGCACTAACAGAAGCTACCACTAGAGGGCGTTGTAGACAAGCGCAGAATGGCCACCGAGTGGCCAGGTGGGGACCCTGCCTTCAAGGGGGACCCTGCCTTCAAGGAGGACCCTCTCCCTTCCTCACTTCTGGCCTGATTTCCAGCACAGGCCTGGGCCACTGGCTGGGGACCAAAAAGGAGCGGGGTGAAAGAGAACCACAGGGCTGAGTCTGGCTCCCCTCCCCACTCCCCATGAGATATACTCACTTCAAAATAGACAGGCACACGAATGGTGTCCCCAACTCTGACCATCAGCGAGTCCCTTGTGCTGGAGTCCATGAGGAACTTGGGACGGACTGGAACACACGAGATGGCTCGTCACCTCCCTCCACACTTGGGTCCCAGCCCCAGGTCTCCAACAAGGCAGAGCTGGAGGGGGATGTCTGGGCCAGACTAATGGATGCAGAGATCCATGCAGGGGGTGGGAGAGGGGCTCTGAAGGAACTGTAGAGGGAGCTGGGAGGAGAATTCTGGGGGGTGCGGGGCAGGGGGGACCTGCAGGAGCTGGTGGGGAGATGCTAGCCAGGAAGGAATGGAAGCTGAGAAAGGAAAGCCATCAGGGAGAGGAGTAGGGTTAGGAGAACAGAGGACAGTGAAAAAGTCATCTAACTCTTGTTTTGCAGATGAAATAAACACTGATGGGAGGCAGGGAGTGACAGTCTTGAGCCCACATCCAGCTGGGGGCAGAGCCAGGACAAGATTCCAGGATTCTGGACTCCAGGTGCAGTGGGCCGTTCATTGTACTCGTCTCCCTAATTGTAACTGTGTCAACTAGGGCCTGTTGGGATGGCCCAGGGCCGCTGCTTCCAGCGATTAAACCCAAGGGAAAAGACAATCCACCTTTGGATAACAGGGAGCTGGGGTCTTCTACTCTGCACATGAACCGCGGGTGTTGAGCAGCACTTAGACCTTCTTAGGTCACGCTCGGGAAGCAGCAAAGAATCCCGGAGGGGGCCTGGACTCTGGAGTCAGAGTCACCTGGTTTAAATCCTGGCTCTGCCACATACCAGTGGCGTGACCCAGGGCAAAGCACCTTTGACCTCAGTTTTTCCTTATCTGTAAATTGGGGGTAAAAACATTAACCCTGTAGGATTTTTATGAGTTGTCATGAGAAAACAGTTCTGAATGGACCTGCCTAGTCCTGTGCCTGGCTTCTAACAGGTGCTTGATAAAAGACACGTCATTACACCAGGGAAGGGGATCCTGGCTCAGCAAGTACATGGCTGCTGCTCAGAGGTCTCTCTCGGGAAGGGCCAGCAGGAAGGGAAGGCGATGGCACTCACCGGCAACAGGCATGACTTGCACTAACGTGTCCAGGGCGGTGGGCTGGCCACGGCCCCCGTCGTTAACTGCTGTCACTCTCACGAAGTAGCTCTCTTGGGGCCGAAGCCCTTTGGCTGTGAAGGTGGTGACTGGCACGGTGCCCTCGTGGCAGGGGCTCCACTGCAGACTGTCTGAGCCCCGCAGCTCCACCACGTATCCCTGGGCTCTATCCCCATCCTGCGCGTCCGGCTGGGCCCAGCTCAGGGTGATGCTGGTGTGCGATGTGTCTATGACTTGGAGGTCCCGCACGGGCCCAGGGGGTCCTGGCCAGGCACCGTGGGAAGGTCAGGAATGGCATCACCCTCTCTGGAGGGAGGCCACTCAGTGGGGATATTCACTAGTTTTCCCGTGGGGGGCTGGGAATCTCTTCACCCACCTGTTCACCCACGTCCCCTAACTCCCATTCTGTAATTCCTGAAATCTGGTATCTCAGCTGATGACTTCCTGGGCTCCAAGATCCCAGAAGCCTAGAATTCTATATCTTTTGATTCTGAGCTCTAAATTAGTCGAGACTGCCCTTTGGGCACTCAGTCCATATTTATTCTTCTCCTGTTAAGTGGGAAGGAGAATAACACAGGGCCTACCTACCCACAGGGGCTTTGGAACAAAGGTGTGATGTGTGTGAGGGGGGGGAGCCTTAAAGACGCTGGTTTCTAGATCCCATCCCCAGAGACGTGGATTTCATTGGTCTGGGGTACAGCCCGGACAGTAGGAGTTTCAAGAGCTGCCCAGGTGTTTCTAAATCTGGGCGAGGATGGTGTTTCTCAAACTTTAATTTGTTCATAAACCACCGGGGGATTTGGTTAAGACTACAGATCCTAATACAGAAGGCCTGGTGAGGCCTGAGATTCTGCATTCCTAACAAGCCCCCATAATGCTGCCGGCCCAAGGCTCATGCTCGGGAGCAAGGGCCTCGGAACGGTCGTGATTGGGACGGCTACTATAGGAAGGATAATGCTTATGCTACTTGTGGTCTCCACTCCCTATCAGTGATGAGAGAGAGAGAGAGAGATTGATAAACTAGGATGGGGTTGGTCCACTTGCAAGGAAAAAAATGCATGTGTCTGCTTTCCCCTCCCCATCCCATATTCTGCCCTTTCTAGGACAAAAACTTAGACGCCACTCGAGCCATTAAACTTGTACCATATTCTATTTTTGCTGGATTGATTCCAACAGCCCGGACACCTACAGTGTGCCAGGCCCTGTAGGGATACAAAGGTGCTCTCGAGGTGACCATGTGGCCAATTCAGCGAGTGCCAGAAACGTGCTGCTGCCCTGTGGCTTGTCATTAGCAGGCTCACAGGGCTCACGAGATAAGAGGCTCCTCAGAGACATACAGAGCCTTTTCCAAGCCGTATGCTTGGAATGAGATTTTTGATGGGTGGTTTGTGGAAAAGGTATTCTCTCCTCCAATTTGGGAGATTTGGCTCAAAGTAGGACAGGTCCCTTCCCTGTAGGGCTTAGAAATATCATAGGCCAGGTGTTAGAAGCATCTTTGATCACAGAACTTTTTGGCTGTTTGTGTTGTTCTCAACATATCTATTGACATCTCTCTGTGGCTTGATGTCTGAAATCCCAGATAAGGAAATGCTGTTCTAGACCAGAAGTGGAGGCTTCTTCTTTATTTCCCTAGTTCCTGGCACAATGTTAGCCATTGTGACGGAGGTGATGAGCGAGGATCTGCTGGGTAGTGAGTGGTGAGCTTCCACGGCGACCTCCCACCTGCCCCACGGCGATGACAAGCCCTCACTGGGGTGGGCGGACGGTTATAGGATAGGAGCAGGTGGGCCAGCTCGAGGACTGACCTGCCCAAAGGCTGAGGAGCGAGGAAAGCGTTCCCAGGAAGGGGTTCTTCTGATCCCTACTGCCTGGCCTCTGGGCCTGTTTGATCTTAATTCCCCAAGGTCCCTAAAATATGCCTTTCCCCAGCGGCCTTTCGACCCCTGTCTTCCAGCCTTCCTGACCATGTCCTTCAGGACAGGCTCTGACCTTCCTACAGCCCATGTCCTGTCCCATGGGCTCTAGAACTATCCCCTGCTCATCACCACTGCCACCCCCAGCCTGGGTTAGTGCTCTACTTACTCATGGGGTCCCGAGCAAAGACGGCATCCGATGGGGGCCCAGGCTCTCCGGGGCCAGAGGGAGACACAGCGGTGACCCGAAACTCATACTGACAGCCCTGCCGCACGTCCACCACGGTCCACCTCCTCTCTGTGAAAAGCCCATCCCACGTTCATTCCCCGGGACAGGACCAGGTGATGGGCACACGATGGCCTGGTGCCTCCAAGCTCTGGAAAACACCAAGCCTAGGGCCCCAACACATTCCTCCTCTCCAGCCAGCCAGCTAGGGGTGACTCGCTGTCTCCAAAGAGCACTGCCCAGGGTGTGAGAGGCCCCAATCCCTGTCTGGTTCTGCCACTAACTTGCTGAGTGGTTTTGCACAAGTGCCTTCATCTCTGGTTCTCTCTGCCTTATGGACTTCTAAATGTTGTTATAAATCTATATAGATTTATAGATCTGACAGAATGACTAGATAGTGAAGTTGGGAGAATGACCTTAGTTCACTACCCTCTTTCCAGAGATGAGGATCCTGAGGTCCTAAGTGGCACAGCCCTGGCTAGAAACCTGGTCTCCTGACAACCTGCTGAGGGCTTGGAACCTGTTCTTTCTCCTGCAAATGTTGGCTTGGACGTTTCTGAGTTCTTTCTGATCTCCGAAAGCACTTTCCTGGAAACTGTAGGGAAGGTAGTAGGACAGGGGCCACGTCTCCTCATCTAATGGATGAGAAAGGTAAGATCCAGAGAGAAGAGTGCATTGCCTGAGGTCAAGGCCAGAAGGAGAGGGGCCAGGGCTAACAGCTGCATCTCTGGCTTCCATCCTGAGACTTCTGTTAAACCAGGGTTTCCTAACCTTGGCACTGTTGGCATTTGTGGCCAGCTGATTCTTTGTTTGAGGACATGGGGACAGGACGGGGGCATGGCCTTGTAAACTGCAGGCTGTTTAACAGCGTCTCTGGCCTCTTCACACTCGATTGCTACCCCCACCTTCCCGCACTTCAGTTATGACAACCCAAAATGGCCAGACAACTGTCAACTGTCCCCTGGGCGTGAAACCACCCCAAGTGAGACGCCCTGTAGGAAGGGATCTGGCAAGAAGGTGCCGCTGCACCCTGGAGCCAGGAGGTCATCTAGGGACGCTTTGGGGGCCAGGGTGATGTGAATCGTCCATTCAGGCCCACTCACCAGGCACGGGCTGGACATTCACTGCCATCCAGGTGTTGCTTCCCTTCTTGCGCTTCTCGATCAGGTAGCCCAGGATGTGGGCACTGCCAGGGCCCCGGGGCGCTGTCCACGTCAGTGTGATGCCCTGGCTGGAGGCCGACTGGATGGTTGGGCTTGAAGGGGGCCCGGGGAGAGCTGGAGGAGCGAGAAGGGGCAGGTCAGCCAGAGGCCGAGGCAAGGTGCCAGCTCACAGTAAGGTCCTAGGGGACAGGGAGTGGGGCATCTGGGAGTGGGCCACGTTCTGTTCTTTCCTAGGGAGTGTCAGGGGGGCTGAGCTCTGGCTGTGGCCTAGGAGCCTAGACGCAGCCCTGAGGCCCCTCAGCCTCAAGTCCCCGGAGGGAGGGCATGTGATGGATGATGGTGCTTGCCCCCCCACCAGGTTCCTGAGAAAGTGGGCTCTGCTTGTCCACCCCTACTCCCAGAGAGCCACGGCTGGGAGAAGACCCCATAAACCTCGTTTCCTGATTGCCTGCCAAATCCCAAATGAAGATGAGGTAAGGAGTCTCCACAGTGCTCTGCAAGGGCCCCAAGAACCCCCCAACACCCGCCCGAGTCGCTCAGAGTCTGGGGCAGTCCCACCCACCCTCTGGGCATGGTGGAGAGCCAGGGAACACTGGGGCCCCGTCCATCCTCTTACCCTCGGGAGCCACCAGCACCTCCGTGGACTCCAAGGCCTCCCCGGCCCCCTCAGAGGTCACAGCCCGCACTCGGAACGTGTATTTCTTGCCCTGCTCCACGTCGGCGTCGGTGAAGGTGGTGCTGTCTGCAGGGGCCTGGCCCGCCCTCAGCCACGCGCTCCGGCCAGCTTGCTGCCTCTCCACCACGTAATGCTCCACGGCCCGGCCCCCGTCGTCCTTTGGGGGCCGCCAGCAGAGGCAGACCCCAGCCCCCTGGCGATTCTGTACCTCCAGGGGACCTTGTGGGGCCTGGGGCTTGTCTGCGGTCCCACGGAGAGGAGCAGGAAAAGAAGGGGGGGTCAAAGGAGCTGGAGGGGAGCGGTGCTAGACCTCCCCCCTCATCAGCGGACAAGCCTGCGGTGGGGTAGAGTACCCAGAGAGCCTTGGGCGTTACCTGGAAGTGTCCCTGGTCTCCACCCCCCAACTCACACATACACCCACAGAGGTGACCCGAAGGCACCACTGTGGGCGGTAGAGGCACCTGCTCAGCCCTCTGGCCACAGGCAGTCCTAACTTGCTGGCACTGTTCAAGGCTGGGGGCCACCCCCCCACCCCAGCGATCCCCCTGGGCCCAGTGCCTTAGCTCCCAGAGAAGCCCAACCAGAGGGAGCCCAGCCCTGTCTTCCTAACCAGTCTGAGGAGGGGAGAGAGGACACAGTGAAGCAGGTGTGGATCTTAAACAGCATGCAAATGAGGATTGGAGCAGGGGGGCACACTCTGGGCCTGCTCCTGCCGGCAGGGAGGACCCAGAACCCCGGGACCCCTAGGCCTTGGCTGGGGGGAAGGCTGGGGCTGGCACCTATAACTTGCAGGGTGAGCTCGGCCTGCACAGAGCCTCCCTCGCTCTTCAGTGTCACGCTATACCGGCCACCGTCCTTCCTGCCAGCGCTAGGGAGGCACAGCCGAGTGAAGTCATCCCCCAGGGCCACCTGGGCCCCGTGGCGGCTGCTGCTGCCCACTTCGGCCCCGTCCTTTCTCCAGACAGCCTGGACTGGGAGGTGGCTCTTGAAAGGGATCTTCACTGTCACCGGCTTCCCAGCCTTGACCACCAGTGGCTTTCTCAGTTTCTCTGCGACATCAGGAGCGATGACAGGGCGATCTAGGGATATAACAGGGTCAGAGAGTCCAAGGCAGCCAGGGCACTGTGCACCGGGGGAATGGGGAAAGAAGGACCTGGAGAAGGAAGTGTAGGCTGAGAGTAAAGACCAACCCCCATGAGGACAACCGAGGGGATGGAGGGGCTTCATCTGCAGCAGGAGGGAACAGGGCTTGACCTCCTCAAGGACTTCCTGACAAAGAACAGGGAGGATACAGTTGGCTTTTTAAAATCACCTTCTCGGACTGCGGATGAGATTAGGCACTGGCTGCAGACTAGCCACACACACAGGTGTTTGGAGGTGGCACATACCACCTGGCGCACAGAGACTGCTGAGCAGGGAAGGGAAGGGCTGAGCCTCACCGTGGACGCTCAGCGTGGCCTCGCTCCGCTGGTGGCCGGCTACGCAGGTGTACCTCCCAGCCTGAGTCCCCTGCACACGGTCAATGAGGAGCCTGTGCACGAGGCCATCTTGCTCAAAGACGACTCCATCCCGGGCGCTGAGCTGCAAACAAGGGCCGCGGAGGAGCCCGTCATCCCCACCCCTGTCCAGCTCCTCCTGGCGGGGGGAAGCAGGGCCCCCTACGAATGCAAGGTAGGAACTGTAATCACAGCAACGTCGATGGAACGCTTGTGATGCACCAGGAGTGTGCTAGTACTCTCCATACTTAGTACCTCATTTAATGTTGCAACGACCTTATGGAGTCAGTACTATTATTGGCCCATTTTATGTGTGAAACCAGAGGTAGGTGGCAGTGCTGGGATCTGAAGCCCGGGTCTAGCTGATGCCAAGGCCCATGCTCTGAACCACTGAGATGTCCATCCTCCTAAGAGGACAGGCGTGGCGGAGGACAGAAGGGCTGTGCAGAGGCAGGAGAAGGCCCATCTGGTTGGGCCGAGGTGGCGTTTGTACCATGCCTTGAAGGACAGTAGAATTCAACAGGCGCTGCGACAGGACCGGCATTTTGGATGAGGAAGAGGCATTTGGGAGAGGAAGGGGTGTGTCCAGGGGGGAGCGAAGAGAGTACACATCTACATAAAAACCCAGTTTTATTTTAAAAACACCAGTGCGCTGGCTTTAGGCTTCTCCCAGGGTAGGTGCTCTAGTGAAATGAAGAATAAAAAGTCTTGGGGCGCCTGGGTGGCTCAGTCTGTTAGGTGTCTGCCTTCGGCTCAGGTCATGATCCCAGAGTCCTGGGATCGAGCCCAATATCGGGCTCCCTGCTCAGCTGGGGAGTCTGTTTCTCCCTCTACCCCTCCCCCCGGCTTGTGCGTGCACGTGCTCTCTCTCTCTCTCTCTCTCTCATAAGTAAAATCTTAAAAAAAAGAATGAAAAATGTTTCTTGCAAAGCCCCTACCCTCTACTCCTTGTTGCTTCACTACTCCCCATCCACACCCCTCCCCCCTCCCTCCACCCATAAACTGGTCGGTAAAGCATGGGGGGGCAGTACCTTGACTCCATCTTTAAACCAGGCAACAGGGCCCAGGTCGCGTGTGAGGGTACAGGAGAACACAACAGCCTCTCCCTGCTGCACTTCCATGTCAGCCAGGCCCTGGGAGAAGTGGCCCCTGGGGCCTGGAGAGACACAGAAGGAGTCTGGGGGCTGGTCACCCAAGGATTTCCCCCAAGGCGCAGCCTCCCAGACCATGGCCTGAGCTCTGGGAGGGCACCATGTCCTGCCAACTGGGCTGAGCCCATGCCAGCAAAACCAAACCTTCCAATTTTCTCAGCAGGGTCTAGGCTAGTATAGGGGACCTGGGGTGCAAGGTGGTTGAAGGCCCCCCCCTTGAGTGACACAGATGAGAAGTCTGAGTAACCCACAGAGAGTATTTCAACACCTCTAGTTTTTTGGACATAGGGTGTTAAGACAGAGACCCAGAGACCTCTGAGACCCACGGGGCTTGGAGCCCACCTGCACAAGGAAGGAGAGGTTGGTTTCTGGGTGGGAAGAGATCCCTGAAAATGGGGGGAACTGGCAGGGCAAACTCCTGGAGCTGGAGGCAGAATTGAGACCGACGCAGTCATCCCTGTCCCCCTAGGCACTACCCCACTGGAGCCATTCCCCTGAGAAACACCTACCTTGGGTCTCCCTGGGGAAGCCGCCAGTGCCAGGCTTGTATCTGGATCTGGGACTCTGGGAGGCATCTCTCCCCTGGCCATAGATGTCTGATCTGCCCTCCAGGTCACCTCTCCTGCTGCCAAGATGACTCAGGGGCTCCCAGCTCTGGTCTTCGTGCAGAGTCACCCCTCGGCTCTCTCTGTCCTCTCCTCCCAGTGGCTGCCCAGAACCTCTGGCCTCATCTGCTCCCCTTCTCTTTGCTGTTCCAGCCTCCACCCCTGACTGTCTTTGAGACCTGCTCCTGAGCTGGCCAGGCCTTCTCTCTGACCCTCCAGACTCTTCTGCTCCCCATCCCTCATACTCCTTTAGGGCCCCTGGACCTTGGGCTTTGTCATTCTCAGCCCCCAGGGACCCCTGATAGCCCAGGGACCCTCTTTCTCCTCTTTGTCCTTTGTCTAGCTGAAAGCCCAGGCCCTGGATGCCCCCTGATCTCTCCATAGAGTCTTTTCTGCCCAAGGTGTCATCTAGACGATTCCAGGCTCCCCGAGGCCCTAAATCCCCAGGTTTTGGGGTAAGGCCATTCTCCCTATCAGTGAAATTCCCCTTATCCAGGATGCCTAAGTCTCCCGAGCCAGTAGACCTTCCCCATCCAGGACCTGAACCTTTGCTCTCCAGGAACCATGGGTCCTGACACCCACCAGCCCCTTCTTGGCCTGGAGCACCCTTCCTGCCCCTGAAGCCCTCTGGCCCTTCATGGATCCCCCTGAAAGTGGCATCTTTCTCTTGCAGAGATCTAGAAGTTCTGGAGCCTGGGGACTGATTCTCAACACCTATGCTGCCTTGGCCAAACCCCTCGTCTTCCCTGCCTGGGACCCCAGTGTGGCTTACCCCTCCTCCATCCGCAGAACCTGACATTGATTTACCCCTTTCCCCAGGCATCCTGCCGCTGTCCAGAACCTGGCCTGTGCCCACCGAGCTCCCGCATGTCGCTCCCACCCTTCTGCCTCCGAGCGGTGAGTCCCCACTTGCCTGAGGTGCCAGTCCCCCCAGGCCAGCTGCTCTACTCCTGTCTGCTGTCCCAGGCCCTGCTTTCCAGAAGTCCTGCTCATGTCCAGGCTCCTGAGCAACTGCCCCTGCCCTGGTCTCACCCTCCACTGTCCCTCGACCATCAAGAAACCCAGAAGCCTTCATACCCCCTGCTTGGCCTACAGACCTGCCCTCCCTACTGGGAGCCTCTCTGTCCACAGAAGATCCTGGGATCCCAGCAGCATCTTGCCACTCTCCGACACCTGATTTTCCCATAGAGCCAACAGCTCCCAGTGCCTCAGGAACCCCTGAGGTTCCAGAGGCCCCGAGACCATTCTTGGAGCCCTGCCTGTCTGAAAGAATCTGTGGACCTCCTTGAATCCCCTGCCTCTCTGGGTCCCAGGGGCCATGCCCGCACACGGTGCCATCTGCAGTGCCCGGCATTCCAGCTGTCCTAGAGCCCATTCCAGGACCTGCCCCTTTCACAGATGCCTTTCCTCTGCCCCTCTCTGAACCGTCCTTGGAGCTTGTGCCACCATCAGACCCCTCTGATGCCGTCCAATATTGTGACCCATGCTCGGTGGCTTCCTGGCTGCGGGGTCCACCTCTAAAACCCGCTCCAGCCTGAGTGCCTGATCCTCTGAACGTCCCTGAACCGTCTCTGTAGCCCGCTTCACCTTCTGACCCTATTTCTCCCGATCCTCCGGAGCCTTCCCTATAATCTGCCTCACTTCCGGTCCCCAGTTCCGAAGCAGCCCCCAAACCATCCTTATAGCCCGCTTCACCCCCCATCCCCATTCTCCCAGAACCCCCCAAACCATCCTTATAACCTGCTTCACCCCCTGACCCAATTCTCTCAGAATCCCCCAAGCCATCCCCATAAACTGCCTCACCTTCTGATCCAATTCTCCCAGAACCTCCCACACCATCCTTATAACCTCCCTCACCCCCTGTCCCCATTCTCCCAGAAACCCCCAAGCCATCCTTATAACCTGCTACACCCCCTGAGCTAATTCTCCCAGGACTTCCTAAGCCATCCCTATAATCTGTCCCATCCCCTGACTCCATTTTCCCAGAATCCCCTAAGCCATCCCCATAAACTGTCTCACCCCCCATCCCTATTCCCCTAGGACCCCTCAAGCCATCCTTATAACCTACCTTACCCCCTGACCCAATTCTCCCAGGATCCCCCAAGCCATCCCCATAAACTGCCTCACCCCCAATCCCCACTCTCCCAGAACCCCCCAAACCATCCTTATAACCTGCCTCACCCCCTGACCCAATTCTCCCAGGACCTCGTAAGCCATCCCTATAACCTTCCCCACCCTCTGACCCCATTTTACCAGAACCTCCTAAACCATCCCCATAACCTGTCTCACCTCCCATCCCCATTCTTACAGAACCCTCCAAACCATCCTTATAACCTGCTTCACCCCCTGACCCAATTCTCCCAGGACCTCCGAAGCCATCCCTATAACCTGTCCCACCCCCTGGCCCCATTTTCCCAGAATCCCCTAAGCCATCCCCATAACCTGCTTCACCCCCAATCCCCACTCTCCCAGAACCCTCCAAACCATCCTTATAACCTGCTTCACCCCCTGACCCAATTCTCCCAGGACCTCCGAAGCCATCCTTATAACCTGTCCCACCCCCTGGCCCCATTTTCCCAGAATCCCCTAAGCCATCCCCATAACCTGCTTCACCCCCAATCCCTACTCTTCCAGAACCCTCCAAACCATCCTTATAACCTGCTTCACCCCCTGACCCAATTTTCCCAGGACCTCCTAAGCCATCCCTATAACCTGTCCCACCCCCTGGCCCCATTTTCCCAGAATCCCCTAAGCCATCCCCATAACCTGCTTCACCCCCAATCCCCACTCTCCCAGAACCCTCCAAACCATCCTTATAACCTGCTTCACCCCCTGACCCAGTTCTCCCAGGACCTCGTAAGCCATCCCTATAACCTTCCCCACCCCCTGAACCCATTTTCCCAGAATCCCCTAAGCCATCCCCATAACCTGCTTCAACCCCCATCCCCATTCTCCCAGAGCCCCCCAAACCATCCTTATAACCTGCCTCACCCCCTGACCCAATTCTCCCAGGACCTCCTAAGCCATCCCTATAACCTGTCCCACCCCCTGACCCCATTTTCCCAGAACCTCCTACACCATCCCCATAACCTGTCTCACCCCCGATCCCTATTCCCCCAGAACCCCCCAAGCCATCCTTATAACCTGCCTCACCCCCTGACCCAATTCTCCCAGGACCTCCTAAGCCATCCCTATAACCTGTCCCACCCCCTGGCCCCATTTTCCCAGAATCCCCTAAGCCATCCCCATAACCTGCTTCACCCCCAATCCCCACTCTCCCAGAACCCTCCAAACCATCCTTATAACCTGCTTCACCCCCTGACCCAGTTCTCCCAGGACCTCGTAAGCCATCCCTATAACCTTCCCCACCCCCTGAACCCATTTTCCCAGAATCCCCTAAGCCATCCCCATAACCTGCTTCAACCCCCATCCCCATTCTCCCAGAGCCCCCCAAACCATCCTTATAACCTGCCTCACCCCCTGACCCAATTCTCCCAGGACCTCCGAAGCCATCCCTATAACCTGTCCCACCCCCTGACCCCATTTTCCCAGAACCTCCTAAACCATCCCCATAACCTGTCTCACCCCCGATCCCTATTCCCCCAGAACCCCCCAAGCCATCCTTATAACCTGCCTCACCCCCTGACCCAATTCTCCCAGGACCTCCTAAGCCATCCCTATAACCTGTCCCACCCCCTGGCCCCATTTTCCCAGAATCCCCTAAGCCATCCCCATAACCTGCTTCACCCCCAATCCCCACTCTCCCAGAACCCTCCAAACCATCCTTATAACCTGCTTCACCCCCTGACCCAGTTCTCCCAGGACCTCGTAAGCCATCCCTATAACCTTCCCCACCCCCTGGCCCCATTTTCCCAGAATCCCCTAAGCCATCCCCATAACCTGCTTCAACCCCCATCCCCATTCTCCCAGAGCCCCCCAAACCATCCTTATAACCTGCCTCACCCCCTGACCCAATTCTCCCAGGACCTTGTAAGCCATCCCTATAACCTTCCCCAACCCCTGGCCCCATTTTCCCAGAAACTCCTAAGCCATCCCCATAACCTGCTTCACCCCCCATCCCCATTCTCCGAGAACCCTCCAAGCCATCTTTATAATCTGCTTCACCCCCTGAGCTAATTCTCCCAGGACCTCCTAAGCCATCCCTATAACCTTCCCCACCCCCTGGCCCCATTTTCCCAGAAACTCCTAAGCCATCCCCATAACCTGCTTCACCCCCCATCCCCATTCTCCCAGAACCCTCCAAGCCATCTTTATAATCTGCTTCACCCCCTGAGCTAATTCTCCCAGGACCTCGTAAGCCATCCCTATAACCTTCCCCACCCCCTGGCCCCATTTTCCCAGAATCCCCTAAGCCATCCCCATAACCTGCCTCATGCCCCATCCCCATTCTCCCAGAACCCCCCAAACCATCCTTATAACCTGCCTCACCCCTTGACCCAATTCTCCCAGGACCTCGTAAGCCATCCCTATAACCTTCCCCACCCCCTGGCCCCATTTTCCCAGAATCCCCTAAGCTATCCCCATAACCTGCTTCACCCCCCATCCCCATTCTCCCAGAACCCCCCAAACCATCCTTATAACCTGCCTCACCCCCTGACCCAATTCTCCCAGGACCTCGTAAGCCATCCCTATAACCTTCCCCACCCCCTGACCCCATTTTCCCAGAAACTCCTAAGCCATCGCCATAACCTGCTTCACCCCCCATCCCCATTCTCCCAGAACCCTCCAAGCCATCTTTATAACCTGCTTCACCCCCTGAGCTAATTCTCCCAGGACCTCCTAAGCCATCCCTATAACCTTCCCCAACCCCTGGCCCCATTTTCCCAGAATCCCCTAAGCCATCCCCATAACCTGACTCATCCCCCATCCCCATTCTCCCAGAACCCCCCAAACCATCCTTATAAACTGCCTCACCCCCTGACCCAATTCTCCCAGGACCTCGTAAACCACCCTTGTAACCTTCCCCACCCCCTGACCCCATTTTCCCAGAAACTCCTAAGCCATCCCCATAACCTGCTTCACCCCCCATCCCCATTCTCCCAGAACCCTCCAAGCCATCTTTGTAACCTGCTTCACCCCCTGAGCTAATTCTCCCAGGACCTCCTAAGCCATCCCTATAACCTTCCCCACCCCCTGGCCCCATTATCCCAGAATCCCCCAAGCCATCCCCATAAACTGCCTCACCCCCAATCCCCATTCTCCCAGAACCCTCCAAACCATCCTTATAACCTGCCTCACCCCTTGACCCAATTCTCCCAGGACCTCCTAAGCCATCCCTATAACCTGCCCCACCCCCTAGCCCCATTTTCCCAGAATCCCCTAAGTCAACCCCATAACCTGCCTCAACCCCAATCCCCATTCCCCCAGAAACCCCCAAGCCATCCTTATAACCTACCTTACCCCCTGACCCCATTTTCCCAGAATCCCCTAAGCCATCTCCATAAACTGCCTCACCCCCCATCCCCATTCTTCCAGAACCCCCCAGTTCATCCTTATAACCTTCTTCACCCCCTGAGCCAATTCTCCTAGGACCTCCTAAGCCATCCCTATAACCTGTCCCACCCCCTGACCCTAATTTCCCAGAACCTCCTAAGCCATCCCCATAACCTGCTTCACCCTCCATCCCCATGCACCCAGAATCCCCCAAAGCATCCTTGTAACCTGCCTCACCCCCTGACCCAATTCTCCCAGAACCCCCCAAACCATCCTTATAACCTGCCTCACCCCCTAACCCAATTCTCCCAGGAACTCCTAAGCCATCCCTATAACCTGCCTCACCCCCTGACCCCATTTTCCCAGAATCCCCTAAGCCATCCCCATAACCTGCCTCACCCTCTATCCCCATTCTCCCAGAACCCCCCAAGCCATCTTTATAACCTACCTCACCCCTTAATCCAGTTCTCTCAGAACCCCCCAAGCCATCCCCATAACCTCCCTCACCCCCTGACCCAATTCTCCCAGGGCCTCCTAAGCCATCCCTATAACCTGCCACACCCTCTATCCCCATTCCCCCAGAACCCCCCAAGCCATCTTTATAACCTACCTCACCCCTTAATCCAGTTCTCCCAGAACTCCCCAAGCCATCCCCATAACCTCCCTCACCCCCTGACCCAATTCTCCCAGGACCTCCTAAGCCTTCCCCATAACCTGACTCCATTTTCCCAGAACCTCCTAAGCCATTTTCATAACCTGTCTCACCCACCATCCCTATTTTCCCAGAACCCCCCAGTCCACCCTTATAACCTGCTTCACTCCCTGCACCAATACTCCCAGAATCCCCCAAGCCATCCCCATAACCTGCCTCACCCCCAATCCTCATTCTCCCAGAATCCCCCAAGCCATCCTTATAACCTGCCTCACTCCCTGACCCAATTCTCCCAGGACCTCCTAAGCCATCCCTATAACCTGTACCACCCCCTGATCCAATTCTCCCAGGACCTCCTAAGCCAGCCCTATAACCTGCCTCAGCCCCTGACCCCATTTTCCCAGAACCCCCCAAGCCATCCTCATAACCTTCCTCACCCCCCATCCCCATTCTCCCAGAACCCTCCAAACCATCCTTATAACCTGCTTCACCCCCTGACTCAATTCTCCCAGGACCTCCTAAGCCATCCCTATAACCTGCCCCACGCCCTGACCCCATTTTCCTGGAACCTCCCAAACCATCCCCATAACCTGTCTCACCCCCCATCTCCATTCTCCCAGAACCCTCCAAACCATCCCCATAACCTATCTCACCCCTTGACCCAATTCTCCCAGATTTTCCCAAGCCATCCCCATAACCTCTCTTACCCCCCATCCCCATTCTCCCAGAACCCCCCAAGTCATCCTTATAACCTGCCTCACCCCCTGACCTGGTTCTCCCAGAACCCCCTAAATCATCCCTATGATCTGCCTCACCCAATGAACCCATTCCCTCAGGAGTCCCCAAACCTTTCCTATAGTCTGCCTCATCTACAGACCCCATTCCCCCAGAAACCCTGACACCATCCTTATAACCTGCCTCATCCCCTGGCCCCATCCCCCCAGACCCAAGACCCTTTGATCTTCCTCTATAAGCTGTTCTGCTTCCAATTTGCTGAGACCCTTGAATTCCTGATCCTCCCCCATGACCAGGCATGCCACCAGACCCATAAGCCCCTTGGCTCTCAGAACTGGCCCCAGCTCCAGAGGCCCTAACACCAAGGTCCCTGGTGCCAACCCCATCATTCACTTTGTCTCCTGCCTTCAGCTCCATGGTTCCTGCTTCCCCTGAACCACCTTCACGGCCTCCTTCTCCAAAGGCCCCCAGAGCCCCTGAGGCTCTGAAGTCCCCATAGTCTCCAGTCTGATCCCAAGGCCTTATTCTTCCAGAGACCCCTGGTTCTGCTTCTACATGTCCCTCCCCAACAGCTGCCATGGTTTCAGAGGCCCCAAGGCCCCCTCTACCCACAGACCCCACTGTCCCAGGATGCCCTAGGCCACCGCTGGAATGATGCCTTCCCCCAGGGCCAGTATCTCCCCAGGCTTTGGATGCATCCTTGGCCCCTGGAGGCACCCTGGCTTCATCCATGGGTCCTCTATCAGGGCTACCTGAGCCACCCTCGAGATTAGCAAGTTTCCCAGAACCCCTTATTGCAGGACCATAACTATCTTTGTTTTCAGACCACATTCCCCCAGGCACCCCTGAGCCATGCCTATAACCACCCCCTTCCTCAGACTCTGTTCCCCCAGGTGCCCCAGAGGCAACTTTGCCACCAGTGCCATAACCAGATCCCATTTCTCCTGACACTGCTGAGCCGTCGCCATAACCAGCCCCATTCTCAGGACCTAGTCTTCTCGCATAGCCTACGCCATCGCCATACCTAGATGCCATTCTCCCTGGACCTCCTAAGCCATCCTGGTAGACTGTCTCACCTGTGGGTCCTTTTCCTCTGGAGTTCCATGACCCACTCCAGAAATCTGGTTCAGAACCTGTTGCCCCTGGACCTCTTAATCCATCAGTGTCTCCTAGTGTCCCTCCAGACTCCTGAGCACCCAGGCTTGGAGACCCAGTTAGCCTGTGGCTTCTGGTATCCACCCCCTGACCAGACCCCATCAGTCTAGCACCCTGGGTACCACCCACACCACCTTCCCCTTCACCAGACCCCAACATTCCAGGCCTGTGGTGGGTCCTGGTTTGGCTGAGGCTGGACCCTGTGTCATCCCAAGGACCTGTGCTCTCAGACTCTACTCTGCCAGCACCCTCTGCTTCCCACTGACCTTCTGGCCAGCCTTGGGAATACTGGAAGCTTCCAGAGCCATACCCTGCCTCACCCAAGTCTCCAGCTGTCTCCTGGCCCTCCCTTCTCCTGGGCCCCTGTAGGCCCCTCTCCCAGCCCCTGGGAACTCCTGGGCCTGCAGGGCTGGTTTTGTAGCCCTTTCTCCCACCCACAGACTTCCCTGGGCCTTGATCAGCTGTCTGTAGTGACCCCTCAGCTTTGGCCTCAGGCCCCCCTCGTCCCAGGAGGAACTTTCTGCTACCAGGTATTGATGGTTCCTGGGCGTTCTCTCCTATAGATATCTGCCCTCGAGACTCCTCTGACCCCCAGTAGCCCCCTGCTTCCCCATCATCAGCATCTCTGCCTCCCTGAAAGCCCCAGGACTCAGGGCCTATGCCTGTCTTGGAGCCTCTTTTTCCAGGATACTCCTGGGCCCCAGGACCACCTGCCCCACTGCTGTCTCCAGCTTCCCCCAGGCCAGTCCCCCTGCCCCACACTGCCCTTGTGGCTCCTCTCTGTCTTTCCCTGCTCAGATCACCCTCTCCCTCCATCTCAGCCAGGCTTTCCCCCTGCAAAATCATCTCCATCACTCCCTCTTCTGACCAAGAGCCCACAGGACCAGACTGGGATCCCTTCAGGGCTGTCTTTCCTCTCCCAGGTCCTAAATGAGCACTGAAGCGTTCTTCCTGGCTATCCCTGTCCAGGGGACTCCCATGGTCCTCTCTGTACTCCTTTCCTTCCCCACTGCTCCCCAGTCCTCCCGCCTGAGGGTACCTGGATTCAGCCTCCCAGCCTCCTGCTATCCTACCGCATCTGTCTGCATCACTGTCTCTGCCATGATCTTGCTGTTGACCTTCCATGAGACCCAAACCTGATTCTAGGCCCTCTCCCTGTACATAGGGGCTCCCTGGAAGGCTTCTGACCCAGCCTCCCTCTCTGTGGAGCTGATTTTCCCCAAGGGGAATAACCATGCCTCCCTCTGCTTCCAGAAAGCCCTTTCCTGCCCGCCCAGGGCCCCAGGCTGAGCCAGCTGCCCCATCACTCCCTATCAGGGAGTAGCCATGACCACCAAGGCCACCTGTCTCTAGACCAGCTATGAGCTGTAGCCCGGAAGCAGGACTGGCCCCATTGAGGGAGCCCTCCAGGGGGCCCTGCTCTCTGGGTTCCCCTCCCTTGCCGGTGATGCTCCTGGAATCTTCTGCTTTTGAGGTCTGGGCTCCTTGGGCTTGCAGCTGACGGTCAGCACTTGTGGTCAGAATGCTTTTATCCTTCCCTGCTTCGGTGAGAGGTCAATGCCCCCATTGAGAGACAAAAGAAAAGACCTGTTAAGTCAGGCCAAGGCACCTGTCGGGCCCCAATTTCTTTGCCTGACCCTCAGTTTCCCCAGTAGAGAAAACGTTGACCATCTCAGAAGGAAGCCAGGGTGTACCAGCTCACTGATAGATGAATCCTATCACCACCTCCCCCAGCCCTGTACCCACAGCCCACCCTGCCCTGCTATGTGGTTCATGAGGAGTTTTGGAGAAAATACATAACCTAAAACTCCCCTGCTTATCAAACTGCCATGAACAGCTGCATGATTTTTAAAAGATCTATTTGCTCACCATCTGCCTTACAAATGCCCACTTGACAGTGTCCTGAGATCACCTTGAACCCAAATCCATAGGGGAATTTAAGGGTATTCTCTGGCCTGACCCAGGTTCTCATCCATACTGAATCTGAGCCAAGCCCTGGCCAGGACCCTCAGGCCATCTTGAATCTGTGCCCCCAGAGATACTTCCAGAGGACCATGGAACACACACAGCTGAGAAGGACTGGGCTGGCTGGAAAGGCCCAGCATTGCAGTGGGTCAGAAATAGATCTCAGGGGCCTTCCTCATTCTTGGAGAAAGAAGGAATACTCAAGAGCAAATGGCTGACCAAGGGAAGCCCCCGCTCCTGGCCTTTCTCGTGCCCTTCTCAGCCCCCCGTCTTGCCTTGGTAGAGGCAGGGAAAGATAGAGGTATGAGCCACTCACCTTCAACCACCAGCCAGGCAGTAGAGCCGTGGAACCCAGTGCCCAGTGAGTAGGGGCCCATGTCTGAGAAACGGACCCCCCTTACCACCAGCCGGTGGGTCAGCCCATCAGGGGACACAAACACCTCATATTTGTTGCTGGGCTGGAGTGGCCGGTGCCGGAAATTCCAGGTGGCGTTGGGGCAGGGGTTGGAGAGAACACACTCGAAGACAGCATCACTCTGCTCTTCACAGTGCACCTCAGCTAGCGGGACCACCACTCGGGCGGGGATGGCTGTTGGGGAAGCAGGAGTGGGGGCGTCAGCGTGGCAGCGTGACACAGCGTGACCTGACGCAGCCAGGCCAGGAGCTCGGAAGCCCAGGTTCACACCAGCTCAGCCACAGACCCCCTGTGTCACCTGGGGCAGGTCCCCTCCTTACCCCAGGTGACAGTTGCCAACATAAAACGAGGAGTTTAAATGAGGTTATGAACAGTAGGACTGTTTCCAGCTCTGGAATTCTGTAATCCGAAATTCAGAGGTTATGTCTGGGGGTAAGATGGGTATGTGAAGAAAACTGATATGCTGACCGCCATGTTCTCTTATAAATCCTAGGACCACCGCCCAGATAGGTATTATTATTTCCTTTTCACAAGTAAGGAAACCCAGGCTTACCCAACTAAGAGGCAGCCTGGGCAGAATTTACACCCAGGTCTGGCTGACGCCAGAGCCCCTGCTCCTTCCCCCCTATGCCACGCCATTTCTCAGCTTTTCAAAGTCCTGTCCGGGCATACCAGGCCTGCTGGAGCTCTCATGCCCTCTTTCTTCCTCAACCTTGATTTAGAACCATGTTCTAGATGTTCTATCTGCCCAAAGCTTTCTTCTCCAGGCCTCTTCTCCTCCCAGGAGGCCTCCGGATCTGCTCCAGCAGGGGGTGGTGGTGATGCGTACACAGTTACTTGAGGGGATGGGACAGAATTTGATGAGAGAGGAAGGGGCAGTTCCCAGGTGGGGAGGGGGCATGGGAGGCAGAGAAGGAAGAGGTCTGTACAGGGCACAAGGACGCCTAACCTGGGTGGACCTTCTTGCTGGCGAGTGTGGGAGGTGAGAGTCTGCAGCAGAAAGGAGTGAGGCTGTGGAGAGAGCCTGTGAAATTAGCCTGGCTCTAATCGGGAGACAGACCCTCTACTGCAGAACGTCTGTGAGCAGGGTCATGGTGTGGACATGGCATGTCTGCGGCTGGAACTCAGGACAGCGCAGCTCAGCATCAAGAGAACACAGAGCTCGGACCAAGACTTTTGGAAAGCAGAGATCATTTCAGTTTAACCACCTGGGTGTGCATTCCTCTCCCTCACAGTCTTTGCAAGGCCGGGGGGGGGGCGCATATCACATTTATTACCCCCCCCCCCCGATCTCCTCCACTCCAACTTCCGCAGGGGAAGAGCACCCACCACTAGCATCCAGTTCCGTGGAGAAGATCTCTGCATCCTCGACCTTGACCTGGTAAATGCCGGCGTCCTCGGGCTGCAGGTCCCGGATCTGGAATTGGTAGCGCTTCCCCAGCTGCCGCAGACAGTGCTTGGTCTGGTTGTCAAAGCCGTAGGGGACCATTTCACCATCCTGAGTCCGAGAAAGGAAGAGGGAGGCTCAGGGCCTCAGCGGGTCCCCAGCACCTCCTGCCGCAACCCCACTCTGGCAGTTTTCTCCCACTGGCCCAGGCACCAGACAACATTCCAGGAACCACCGAGGGGATGGGGAGGGGGGCCGGGGAGGGGGTGGAGAGCAGGGCTCGGAGGCCTGGAGAACAGGGAGTGTGAGGTGAAGGAATACCACACTAGGAGGGTCCCTGACTCTGCCACACAAGAGACACCTGAGAGTGGGAGACCTCAGCTCAGACTGAGTAGAGCAACTATCCAAGCAACGCCACGGAGTTGCCAGGGGGCAAGGAGGCAACACTGAGGGCCCTAGGGGCCCCAGCACAGTCATTCTCAGAGGGGAATGAGAGAGTACTGTCGGGTATCTTCAGGGCTCCACGACACCCAGCGATCCATGCACGCGCCCCCTTTAACTAAAGCCTAGATAAATTTGCCCCTTGCCAGGTATTAACAACAGCTCGCCTTCAGCTGCCCACTGTGTACTAGGCACTGGGTTAGGTACTTGGGGCTTATCCGTGAAAAAAACAAAGATTTCTGCCCCCCACCCCCACCCCGGAGCTCAAATTCCAGGAAGGACACAGACAAATAACACATACCATAAGATAATATAATGTATATTAGAAAGAGATAGAATAAGGGAAAAAAGAAAAGAGAGAGGAGGATACGGATTCAGGGATGCGGGATGTGGCTGGGGGAACACAGCAGTGTCACACAGGGTGGTCAGGGGACGTCCGGCTGCGGGGGAGGGAAATAGCCGTGTGGATCCCGAGGGAAGACCGTGACAGGCAGCAGGATCAGCTAGAGCATAGAAATGGATGCAGGGGGGCAGGGGGGCCCTTTCTCAGAATCCTCTTTTTACCCCTGGTGCCCTGGCTGGAGAACCTGGTTGCTCAGTGAGAGGTAAGAGGAGTCTGAAATGTCTACACCAAAGTTTGACCTCCCTCCAATCAGGAGTTCCAGGGCATGCAGGACTCACCATCTGCGTACTCGACTTGCTCCCAGAGGGGCATCCATGGGACCCATAGTTCCATCCCCAGGACTAGCAGCATCCCTGCCAGCTCCCTCCCTCCTCAATGACTCCTCCAGCCTCACCTTATACAGGTAAATCTTGCTCCCGGCATACTTGAGATCCAGCTCCAGATCAAATGTGGCGACCCCCTCCTTGCTGACCCTGATGTGTCTCAAGTTGGAGACGGCGTTGAGGTACTAGGGAAGACAAATGCCCCAGGGGATCTCTCTGAGCTCTCTCTTCGGAGCACTCCAGACCCTTGGACCCCAGCCCCCCACCATGTCCCACTCGAGCATGCATTTGCCCATTTTACAGGTGGGAAGAAATTTTCCAAGACGAGACATCAGGTCAGGCAGCAAAGTGAGAAGGGACCCCGGGTGTCAGGTGCTCTGAGAACATGGTAGGGCATTTCGGTTCATCTGCTATTCCAGCCAATAAAAATTAGTTGAGCGCCTACTGTGGGCAAAGCCCTGTGTTAAGGTCAATGAGAAAGCTTGGAGGACAGAAAACTGAGTCCCAGGATGTTTGATGAGCCACTGTCGAGATGATAAAATACTATTTTCAGGATGGTGAAAACTAGTTGTTCTGCATTTCCAGAAGACAAACTAGACTAATGCTATAGTTAGGTTAGACCCAGGAAAGAACTTCCTATACAGTTTATAAGACACTGAGATAAGCAGGCAACGGCGGAATGCCCTCCACTGGAAGCCTTTAAAAATAAGACAGGTATCCAAGGTCTGAGGAGGATGACAGCGGACAGGAAGCCCTTGCCAGGCGTCAGGAACTAGGCCAAGTGCTTGAAGTACCTTCTCTAGTTCATCCTCTCCCTGATCCTAAGGGGCAGGTACAACTATAACACACATTTTACACATAAGGAACCCAAGACATGGAGGCCCGAACTTTCCCAATGCTCCAGATTTTAGTATTTGAGCCAGATTTAAAAGCCAAAACGTTGCCTGGAGGCCTGGGTCCTTGGCGACACACGGCCCCGGGAGCAGGATGCGGGCCGCCCCGTGCTAGGCCCAGCTCCAGGTGGGGGCGCCCGCGAGGCACCGGGCCGCGGCCCGCGAGGGTACCTGCGCCATCTTGTCCTCGCGCTCCTTCTGCATCTCCTTCAGCTTGCGCAGCATGCCGCGGTAGTCCACGATGCCGTACTTCAGGCAGATCCGCTCGTAGTCCTTGCGGTCGGCAGTCATCAGCAGCTGCCACACCTGCTCCATGTCCACCTTTTTCTTGGGAGGCGGGGCCCTGGGGAGCAGGGCGGGCAGGTCAGAGGCCAGGGGAGCCCAGCCGGAGCCCCAGGAGCTGGTCCCCTGGGCCTGGCACCCTGAGAGGCTGTGGGGAGCTGCTCTCTCTGCACTAGAAGAAAGGGACAGGGAGGCTGGGCTCTGGGACTGAGCACTGTTGGTACACGATGGACCCAGACATGGGCAGGGGCGGCCTTCCCCCCAAAGTGCAAACTTTCAGGGGAGAAACTCTGCTCCTAACACCTTGTGTTGTGGATTGCTGAGAAGGATGGGGGGTGCAGATTATTCTGTTACTGTAAGATTAAAAAAAAAAAATCCTTGTTCTAGTGGAGCACCCCATTTCACAAACGAGTGAGTCAGGACCCAGAGAGGAGAGGTGATTCGTTCAAGGACATAGAGCTTCAAGGCAGCCGAACTCTCTTCCCTCCTCCCATTGGCTACCTGCAGTGTAGCTTCCTAGCCAGTGCAGGGAGAACTGAGCCCCGCTTGCTCATGGAGGTAGCTGGGGAGACTTCAGCCCTGCCCCTGGACAGGCCCAGACCCACCTCTTTTTCAGAAGATATCGGTAGTCCATCAGCTCCTTCCTGAGATCTAGAAAAGGAGCAGGAATGAGGCCCCAAGCCCAGGGTGGGATTCCAAGGGGCTAATGCAGGGCTTTTCTGTGGCAGTAGGAGTTGGGAGGGGTGTGGGGGGGAGGGGGGCAATCTGAGGACCTGTGGTCCATGGCTGACAACCGAGCTTTTGAAAGGTGCTGTTCTGTGGACTGGTGATGATCCATAAGGTGTTGGTAGGGGCTTGGCCAAGTCGGGAGCACCAGGCAAGGAGTAGCCCATTCCCCAAAACCCAAGATTTCTGGCAACCCTTCCACCTACCCTCCTGGGGTTCCTTGTGCCTCTTCCGATTCTTCCGAAAGCCGACTGGACCATCAGGAGGAGAGGAGGGAATTAATGTAGACAGATAGGGAGAGAAGTGAGACGCATTGATGGGCTTCTGGAAACGAACTGAGTGCCACAGCCCTGTCCTCCCCACTGTCCACAAGGGCAAGGCAACAGCTCGGCAAGAGGAATGAGCAGGGCGGAGGGTCTGTCCGTCACGAGCTGTGATGCCCAGAGCCTTAGCGTGACTGAGGTGGAGCTGACCTGATTATCATCACATGCAGGGGAGGTCTGCTGATGCATCTGCAGGGGTGGGGGGTGGCACAAATGCGTGCAGCGACTGTGGCTGGCTGCAGGGGGAGCGGCTCTCCCATGCCCCCCGGGAGCTGCCATTTCAGGGTACAGGCTGAGTGTTGCCCAGAAAGACCGACCCTGCTGTGTGACTGATCCTGCAGCCATTCCCCGTCCTCGTCCTCATCACCTACTCCCACTAGGAGGAAGGAGCCTGGAAAAGCTCAATCCTTGCCTTCCCAGCTTCCCTTGCCACCAGGAGTGGTGTGTGACGCGGTTCTGGTCAATAAGTTGTAAACAGAAGTCTCCAAGGACTTTCGGAGAAAGCTTTTGCTTTCTTGATTAAAGGGCCAGCTGTACCTGGGGCCACCTCTTTCCCCTTCTTCCCACCTTGAACGTGGATTCAGTTTGGATCGGCAGCAGCCGTCTTATGACCGTCAGGCTATATGCCAGCATCTTTGGGTGGCAGCTCAGGGAGACAGGAAGTGTCTGGCTGTCCCGTGACAGCGCTGAGTTGTGGTTTGAGCCTTGGACTCCAACCTCAGGACTTGTTATCATGTGACATAATCAAGTGTCTTTATTTCTTGGGCTATTCGTAGTAAGGTTTTCTGTTACTCGTAGGCAAAAGCATAACCAATTGAAAGACTAGATCTGCTTTCTCAAGAGAGATGTCCCTTCCCCGTTATTTTATGTCAATGGTTAATTTAAAATTTGGAAGCACTGTGCGAGTGAAAATAAACAACCCCCCCCACCCACACACACACACATCCGAGACAGGATTTAGCCTTCATATTGCTGGTTTGCCATCTCTGACATACGCCTGTACGAGGTATCCTTTGTACAGTGGAGAAACTGGGGCCCGGAGAAGAAAACAAAGCCCATGGAAGGAGTGAGCAGAAGGTTCAGGACCAGAAACCAACCTCGTGGTCCTGCCCTCATGCCACAGGGTTGAGAGAATATCAGTCAGGGCGTCTGCAGCGGGACATCTGCTGAGTGTGCACCTTTTAGGCCACACGCGGCGTTGGCGTGTAAGAGGGTGAAGCCAAGGGCCCTGGCACAGATGCAGCAGCAGCCTTGCTGTCCCTCTCTCCTTTCACCCCACCAGCTGCCCAGCCTCTGAGGCCTCTGAGGGCTCTCTGAGGAGAAAGCCAGGGCCAGCACCCCAAGCACTGATGAGACAGGATGAGGGGAGGGGGACGAGCCCACCTTCAATGACCAGGAGCCTCGTGGAGCAGGTGGCCTCGCCGTAGACATTCACCGCCGTGCAGCGGTACAGGTCCGAGTCCTCACCGGTCAGCTTGTTGATCTGCAGAGAGGCCCGGGCCAGGGGGACAGGGCTAGCACCCACCCCCTTCCTCCACTTACTAGACGCGGCTAGAGGTGTATCAAGATAAATAAGACACGGCCCTTCCCTCGGAGAGCTCACAGTCTTCATCAGGGAAGTCGGACCCCAAAACAGAAAGCGGGATCATGACGGAGGGCAGATGTACCGTGGGCAGGCGGGGGGAGGGCCTCTTTGCCAGCAGAGCCGATGTGGTGTTGCAGAAAGAGCTGGCTTCTTTGGGTCAGATGGATCTGGGACTGCGGATCGTCTCTGTCATGTATTAGGGTCTGTGGGACCTTGGGGAAATTACTTAACCTCTCTGAACCTCAGTTTCGTATAAGGTGAGGATAATAATGCCTCCAAAAGTAGTGAATGGTCAGGAGTAAATGATACCATCTGTGTCAAATGTTTAGCCCGAGGCCCAGCACACGCATAGTAGGTGTTCTGTGACTGGTAGCTCTGATTATTACTAATATTGGCCGGTGGGGATAGAATGCTCACTAGAGGACAGACACTGGCGAGATACTTTACATAAACTTTTCATATTCATGACAACACCATAAAGTAAGTACTGTTACTACCCCCATGTCACAGATGAGGAAACAGAAGTACAGAGAAGTAAGGAACTTTCCCAAGGCCAAGGTGGTGGGCCTGGGATTGGAACCCGGGCCATTGGCCTCCAGAGCTTGAGTTCTTAAGCTCCAGCCTCTGCCACCTGCCAGGTTATCAGCAGAGGTGCCTGTGAGCCTGGCAGGTGCACACCTGGCTCAGGACACCTGGAGCCACAGGATGGAGCTGAGCAGGCTCACCTCCAACTGGGAACATCTCCTGCTGCTCTGGGGCTTGGAGGCTGCCAAGGAGACCTTCAAGGGGGCAGGGAGAGATGCATAGACCTGGGTCAGGGGGCGAGCTGCAGACCTTACCTGTAGCACATGCTCCTTGCTGCCTGGGAAGGAGGAGATCTGGTACTTGCTGGAGTTACTGAGGTTACCTTTGGTGCTCTGCCAATGCACCTTGGGTTTGGGCTCCCCACACACCAGGGCCCGAAAGATGGCATTTTTCCCTGTGGCAGGAAAAGGCAGTCAAAAGATTGGCAGCCTGGGGGAGGGCTAAGAGTATACTTTATTGAGACTTTGTTATTTTCACTGCTCTAGGTATTTCGACTGCCCATTCCAAGAAGGTCGTCAGGCCTTGGTGCCCTGACTCAAGGACTCTTATGATGCCAGGCAGAGAGCAGCAGTTTCCAGGCATCCAGAAGATAGATCCCCACCTGCCTTCTGTATCACAGAGTGTGGGCTCCTTGAGGAAAACATGCGGCTGGACCGTCCACGGTGGAGGGGGAGGCGAGCAGGGCTTGGGGTGGAAGGGTGCGTTTCTTTGCAAGTAGGTGAGGGAGGAGTCTGAAGGACTCTCCCAAGACTGGGAAGGGGACGAGTCTTTTGGGGGTTCCATGTCCACTTTTAAGGCGGATGATCCCGAGACACAGGGTTCCAGCCTCAGAAAGAGCCCAAGCTCCATGTTTGGCATGGAAGGCTGGGAGCTGCCTACCCTCAAGAAATTCCTTGGGCTCCTGCCAGGAACATCTCCATAGAGAGCAGTGTAGAGTGAAGACCCAAGGGCCCTCCCCAGTGATGAAAGACAAGTGCTCATGACCCTTGTATTTTGAGTGAGAACTTAGAGTCAGATTTAGAAAAATAAAGTGCCATTCTTTTTCTTATACCAAAATGATGTAAATTGCAAGGTATCATAGGAACTTGCGCTGGGAAAAGAACACCAATTCTCACCCCTTCCCCCAAAAGTCTTTGCTCCCATCGCTTTCCTGGGCACTTTTCTCATGTGGCCCAAATTAACCTCATTTTAACAGTGTCTACATTGGCTGCTCAGAGGCGGGAGAGGGGAGGGGAGCTAGGAAACACCACCTCCTCTCCCTCTCCCCAGTAAGCATCCCCCACCCTTGTTCCCAAATATTTCTTGTTTCAGCATACCATAATATGTCTTCACTTCCTTTGCTCATTCTGCCCCTCAGGTCCCTGGCCCTTCTGGGGACCCGGGCAGGCAGGCAGGCACCCCACAAGTAGAGGGAGACATGGTGTAGCCTGGTGTTGGACATGGGGGCTGGGAGGCAGGCTGGGAAGGACGGGGCCGAGCCCCCTCCACTGTGCAGACTCTCAGCAGCTCCCCTCCCAGGTCTCACCTTCCTGCAAAGCCAAGGCGACAGGCTTCTGCTGGAAGTCCGGTGTGCTGCAGCCTTCGGGGATCTCCTCCACCAGCTGCAGGATTTTCACCCCATAAAGGGCGGACTTCTTGAGGGGCTTCTCTGGAGAAGGTGGGAGAAACAGAGATGAACCCTCCCTACTCTTCCTCATGGGTGGCCCTTTAACACAATGGCGCTCTGACGCATGCACCCAAGGAACACGAGCCCCTCCTTACCATCCCACCATTGGGCGGGATCGACTCTCTGAGCTCCTGCCTGTGAGCAGGGCTTTTGAATTTTCTAGTGGAATTGGGCAGTCGTCCTCCAGCAGTGTGAATGGAGCCCCTGGGAAGTGGGGCAGGGGGCACCCAGGGAAGACCCCGGGAGCATCACTGGGGTAAAGCCAGAGAAGGGAGAATGGGAAGGGGCTCTGCGGGGGCGGGGGGAGGGCAGGACGGGGCGGGGGGGTCGCTGTGCATCCTTTATTCAGGAAAACAAGTTAAAAGCCAAGACTGGAAAAAACAAAGAGACGGGGTGAGTTTGCAAAGATCTCTGAGCCCTATCCTTCTCTCATCCCCACCCCATGAGGAGCACCAATGAAGGACTAGGACAGGGGAGGGGAGGGGAGGTCAGCTCTTTTCTCACCTGCCATAGTTTGGGTGCCTCTTTGGTTACTGCGGGTGCAACTGATCTCCTGAGAACAGAAGACAGAACTGCTTATGAGAGGCGTAGACTCGTCTCACCCCACCTCCCCCATGCCATCCGTTCATTGGCTGGTCTCTGGCATGGCAGCTGGGTAGAGTTGCTGCCCCCTGAGAGCTTGTCTAACCCCACCTAGTGGTACTGATTGGTGTCCTGCCAGTCGCTGCCCCAGCAAAACCGATTTCCATGAGACAAGGAGAGAGGGTAGGTTGCTGCTTGGTGTTACCTTTCCCAGGTAACAGAGCCCATGGGGCTGAGCCTGCAGCCTAGGCTAGTGGCCTGGCCTTCGGGTGGGTCCCCAGGCCTGAGGGTGAGACACAGCCTCCCCAAACCTCAGGAAATCCAACGCCTGGCATCTAGGATTTCTTTAGCGGTTTTGCAGCCTACCCCCTCTTAACTGTGGCATATCCGTTTTCCAGGGATATTCTCCGGGACTCTTGGCTCCAACCCCGACTCTGAGATTTTCTAGCAGGGCCCGGCAGTCTTCTATTTCCCACCCTCAACCAATCTGGAATCCTTCTGATCACCGGGTCTGTGGGGGAGAATCCCTGAGTTGGCTGTTCTTTAGTTCTTCTTGACCCAGGCTGACAGGATCCTCATAAATCCATCAACTCCCTTCTGAAGCCAGTGAGTTATAGCGTCAGGTGAACAAAAATGCCCTTCAGCTTCTCCTAACCATCATCACCACTGTCTCCCCCTGATTTTCTCACAGTTGCATCCTTCCATCATGGCTGCTGGGGAGTGCCACGGCGGGGAGAGAGGGGACTTGGCTCTGGGCTGAGATGAGAGCCTTGATGAGAGCCATGAATTGGAGGGGGATAAGGGGGATGTCTTGAAAGAGTTCTCCAACATTCCCACCTCCTGTGCGGTTGGCCCATGGCCAATGGGTTCCATTTTGAAGATGCCGTTCCCTGCTCAAAAAGCCTTGTGTTCAGGATAGAATCACACATGACAGAGCAAATTCCTCCCTCCAACTGACACTTGCATTTCACAACTGCCCACCCACTGGCACTTCTGGCCTCAAGGTGTCCCATCTACAGCCCAGCGGCTGCCCCCCAGTGCGCAGGAATGCCATGGCGCGCCAGCTGCGTTCTGGAGCGGTCACAGGGCCACAGCCGCTGCGCAGCAGGGAGTCAGGAGGGAGGGCGAGGATGGAGAGCGGCCGCCCGTGGAGGAGAACGCAGCTGACTGCGGGTGGCGGGAGCTGCAGGGGTCTGCGTCCCACCCGTTCCCCAGTACATCATCTGGCACCTGCCCCGGAGTAATTTGAATTTAACACGGACACCTTAGTCGTCCTCTTCCTCTTCCTCATCACCCCCATCAGCCTCACCACCAGCTCTCAGTCACTTGCTCTGCCGTTCACCACACATGAAGTGGAATGCTAACATGGTTGCTCTCCCTCCAGCCTCCTGCCTACGGGTCCCAGCTGAGAAGGGAGAGAGAAGCAGACCCCTCCGGGAACTTAGGGTCTGATGTCAAGCCATCTTGCCCTCTAGACCTCCATTCTCTCCAGGAAGTCAGATTTGGGACAAGGTTAGTGACAAATAGGCAAGCAGTCTGCTTGGTTGGAGACTAGAGGGATATGGTCTCAATCAGAGGGGATGGGGAAGGAAATGAATACTCTTCCTATGGTTCATTCCCTCTTTTGAGAAGAAATCCTAATTTTTCTCAGCACCAAACAACAGCTGTGTCCTCAGTTCGGTCTACCCCACCATGACTCTCCGCCCTGGCCCCCTGGGGCAGTGTCTTCTGGTCCCAGGACCCACAGCCCCCCACCCCCTGCCCCCACCTGCTGTCATCTTGCGCCTCTGGGTAGCTGCTGCCCCCACCTTCCAAACTGGTAGGGTTGAGGCAGGAAGAGCCAAATGAGGGGTTTGTTTCAATTGCTTTGACCATGTTATTAATCAAGATGTAAAGTCCTAGACCTGAGGTCCTCATTCTAGACAGCTAGTCAGATTTTTAACCTGGTCATCATTTCATACTCTAAGCCAAACAGTGCCTGGAAGATCAGCCAGGACAGAACCACCCGGACAGGACTCACTGAAATTCTCTCTTCCAAATATCCTGGGGTCATTTAGAGGGGACTGTACTTTCGCCCCATCGTGTAATCAGCTGTTTACAGCTAAATGTTCCCCAGGCTGATCTCATGCCTACTGTTGCCCCTTCCTGAGTAGAAAAGTTAGAGAGCATTCCAGCATCTCCATTTCTGCCCTGCTCTGCCCTGGGTGGGCAGCCAGGTGCGCAGTGCCTACTTACCTGGGTACACTGCCGACCTCCAGCCTCCTGTCTGCTCCCTCCTCCCTGCTTCCAGCTGCTGCGTACTGCCAGAGACTCTGAATGGACTGCTGGTGGACAGGCAGTGCTGGGAGCAGATGTAGGTCACTGCGGACTCCCCAGGCTCCCTCTGCCCCTCCCACTCACCCCGCCTCCCTCCTCCTGCTCTAGCCCAGGCTTGGCAGGGCAGGGCCCCTGCCCCAGGGTTAATGCCCTAGCCTCTGAGGAGCTCAGAGACAGAAGGGTCCTGTGACATTAGCTCATCCAGCTCCTCAGTTTGCAAAGCTGTAAGGTCTTGACTAAATTGGCTTGGTTAGGTTTGTTCCATGTTGCCTCATTTAGATAACCCCTTTTAGCAGGGGTGGGGTACATCATCCAAAGCCCTAATTTTGCAGCTAAGCTGAACCCTTGAGACCCTTGACACCATAAGTCACACAAATACATAAAGCCCCTGACCTCTTGGGAATCACAACCCAAAGTGGCACCAAACAGGCAACAAACTTCGGGAAGTAGACAGAAGGGCGTGATCCCAAAGGCTCTGCTGTGGGGGTGCACTCCCCTGAGAGGAGCAGGGGGAGCAGGGGGAGACCCTGGGGGTCGTTCAGCCAGGAGGCCTTCTGGGAGAAGGTGAGCTTTCTTGGGATAGAAGGTGGGGGGGGGTCTGGCTAGTTGGGCTGGGGGCTGAAAGTGGCAGGCAAATGGCTGGGTCTTTGAGGATGTGTGGATGGGAGATGGGAATTGGGGATAGGATGGCTGCAGCTAACAGATTTTCTTAAGGCATGTGGAGGCGAAGCAAGGCCCAGGAGACGAGACGAGAAGGCCACCTGGTCTGCTTTGAAAGAGCCACCTTCAAAGGGACGCCACTGGATGTTGACACGTACTCATTAGCACATTGCGAATTCTATAGAAGCTACCTCTGCGTGTGCTCTGAGAAGGGACAGGTTTGACCTCTTCCACTCCAGGGTGTGCGTGTGTGTGTGTGCACGTGCACACATGCACGTATATTTGTGTGTCCCCCCTGTGTTTTTCTAACTCTAGGTGTCAGAGGCTGGGTCTGACACTGGGTCAATAAATATGTGTGGAACACCTACCCTGTGTCAGGTCCTGGGTCTGGCACTGTGTTAGGCACTGGGAATACAAAGGTAAGCAGACAACAGGGCCTTCCCCTCCTGGAGCTTACAGTCTCATGGGTCAGATGCATGGTAAAGAGCCAGTTATAAACTGCAGCATGTTCTCCAAAGAACTAGAGCCTCCAGGGGGCTGGTAGAGCTGGAGCTCAGAGACCAAGGGCAAGAGCGACATGAGCTGAGCTTGGACAAGTAGGCCTGAGAAGCCATTGAAGAGTTTTGATCTCTGTCTTAAGGGCTATTGAGGTTTATTTAATCTGGAAGAGTGATGGGATCCAGTTTGTGTTTTTAGAAATTCATTCTGGTGCAGGGCAGAAAAGGAACGAAGGAGGGTGGGAGTGAGAGGCCGGAGTCCAGCTCCCAAGAGGCTGGTCCGATAAATGCAAGGTGTTCTCTCTTATAGTGGGGCCCTAGGCTGCAGGAGACCCTCTGAGCCACAATGCTCCATCGTCCCAGGAGGGGAAGAGGCAGGCGGGGAACATGGCCCAATACAGAGCCCTTCAGCATTTTACAAGCCTCCGTTGGCACCCAAGTAGCTGGTAGGTTCTTTCCTGAGGCCTGGGGATGGCCGGAAGACCACAGTAGGCCTGCCTCTTTGCTCTGCACTGTTCCATACTTGAATCCCTCTCATTGCAGTAAGATGGAAATTTCAGGACTCCAAGCAACTAAAATGGGTCAAATGGTTTTCACCCAACCTCTGTCCTCTGTTTTTTATCCTTTATCCTTTATCAGATGGAATGCCCAGTAATATTTAGCTAAGCCTGGCATGTTCAGCCATCTGCCTGAAGGTAAGAATCCTCAATGGTATGAAAGATCCCGGGCCAGACACTGGTATTGCTCCTTGGAATTGGCAGTAGGTAACAAAGGGGGTGACATGGGGGTGCCCAGCCCACAGCCCAGCCCCTTTAAGGAATTTTCTGGCTACCTACCATTCAAGCCAATGATAGAGTGTTCTGACTATTCCCCAGTGATCTTTCCCAGTGCCCATTTTATCCAGTGGTTAAAATTTTCACACCACCTCTCTCTATAACGTAATCTTATTACACCTCCTGATAGGCTTTTTCTTTGGGAGATAAAGGAACAAGTTTTGGCCTTCATTATTAAGGGACTATCCATATCGGAAGAGCTCTGGGCAGGATTTATGCATATTCATTCTCTCACAGTGTCTTATGGGAAAGGCTCAGTGACTTCGGGTAGTGAAATGATAAAAATTTATTATTGCCCCCTTGTCCCCACAAGAGGGAAATGCATTATTATGTGGCAGAGGCCAAGAGGCTCAGGCCCCATACAGGCCTTCCTCTGGGTGCCCTCTTACTCCCCATGGCGTGGATCGGGTGGGATGATCTCTGAGATCCTGGCCAACTTGAATCTTCTGGAGTTCTCTGACTTGCTGAGTGGGTTCCATGGGCAAGGCCTTGTGGACTTGGAAAGCAGGGTAATTTCATGTGACTCAGGAGAGAATTTGACTTCATTCGTAGGCTGCTACTGTCTCTATGTCTTGGTGTGAAGAACGGCTCTGCTCCAGCTGGGCAAGCCCCTGAAGACACTCACCATGTCCTCTCTTGTTCCCGCTGATGTCCAGGTAGATGGGCTGGGAGGGCATGGTTCTACTCAAAGACACACACACACACACACACACACACACGCACACACAATGTCACCAACAGAGCTGGACTCTCCAGAAAGGTAGAAGGCCACCTACTGCCCTGTGGGGATGGCTTCAAGGATTTAGACCTCTTTCTGAGCTTAGGGCTAGGGCCCAGTACTCCGTTCCCACCAGTCCTTACCCAGGAAGATGGAACTGAGAGAGTGGGGTGGGGGCAGACAGTCTCCTTCCCTGTGCTTCCCACCGGCCTCCCTGGGACACCGTCAGGGCTGCCCTTCCATTGGCCGCTCTCAAACCACCTACACCCCCCTGCCCTGCTGCCCGCCTGGCTGGTATGCCTCCCTGTCTCCAGCCCAGCCCACAGGTCAGCCTTTGTTCCTGTCTTTCTCACCCACCTGCAGGGAGGGAATGTGGCCTGAGGAACTGAAGGTCCTAGAGACCCCCAAGGGCAATTTCACGCTTGCAAAGCCAGCTTTCATCATCAGAGAAATGTGTGTCAGGAGCTAAGCCTCTCATTTGCAAGGGTCGAGACCGGGAGACCTGGCTGACCCGAGGGTCACAGAAGGGGGTCCTCTGGACCCGCAGGGAGCAGAGGGCAGGAGGAGTCCCTGCTCCTGTTTCCAGGAGGGGTTAGGCCATGATGGGCATCAGTCTACTGGGGCAGTGTGGAACCTCCCAGAAGGTGAGAGCTGGCCAGAATCTTTGAGCGCATTGAACACCGACAACACAATGACAACAGCAGTACTTGACTCTTACAGAGCTCTTGCTACTGTCAGATGTTCTCCTAGGTCTTTCGATACCTTAACTTACATCTGCCCTCTTAAAGACGAGTCAGCAGCAGATCTACTCCGCCTCCCTCCTGCCCAGAGATGGGCTCCTCCCTCGGCCCCAGGGCCTGTCCCTGCAAGGGAGGGAGGCAGAGCAGATCCACAGACTAGTAGTTGTTAATGGAGAGGAACGTAACCTGCCAAAAGGCGGTGAATTGGGGAGAAGCCCCAATTACTAAGTCATTCCAGAAAGCTGCTCCCTTGAGGTGTCAGTCAGACGGTGAGCAAGTAAAGGAACAAGTCCTGCTCCAGGAGGCGAACCCGCTCTGCTTTCCAAGGCCGCATTTTCGCAGAGCTGCCTGTCTTACGGAGGTGCCCGCCTGCTCTCATCGAATCACAGCAAATTACAGCACAAACTGACTGGGTCCCGAGATACTGCGTGACGTCATTACACGGGTCGTTTTGTTTAGCTGCGTATCAGCGCTATGAAGCAGACCCTTATTATGTCTATTTTACAGAGAAGTAAGCTGAGGCTGAGAACGGTTCAATACCGGCCTCCCAGGTACACAGCTAGGAAATGACTGAGTAGGAAGGTCAAGCAGGCACTCTGACTGCATCACACTTCTGCCTCCTGGCCCAGCTATTCAGAACTTGAAGAATTAGATATAATCTAATTTTTTTTTGCAGCCTTCCTGGCTGTATTCTTTTGACCATAAACCGTTTATCCTCAACGTAATCATGCTCTTCACGGATTATTGTAGGGTTGATAAAATGGCTAATTCTTAGTGCTTAATTCTTTCTGCTTAAAAAAATATGAAAGGAACATCCCTCTCACTCCTATCAGTGTTTCTCCCATGACCGTGAGGAAAGCTCATTGGGAGATAATGTGGGAGCCCTTCAAGAAGCATCCCTGCCACCAGGGATAGGCTCTGCCCGGGGCAGGAACCAGGGGGGAGGAAACCTGTGGGGTTCATAAAGGGCTCTGTGTCACCCTTTCACCGGTCCCCTAGGCTTTCAGCAAGGCGTCCCACCTCCGTGTCCTTGGCAGCCCCAGCCCGTTACGGCCACTGTGGGAAGAGGTGGCAAGCCAACTGGGGAGAAGACGCCCTCCTACCATCTTTCCCAAGAGCTCTCCTGGCATCGACGCCACGTGCCCCTGACAATCCTGGGCCTCACAGCAAGAGGCTTTATGCTGGCAGAAGGGGGGACAGGGAGGACTGGAGACCCCATCTGGGCACGCTCCTGGAATCCTCACCCAGCTCTCTGTCAGATTGCTGCCTGGAGCAACTCTGAGAACACAGAGCTGAACTCCCTCTTCTCAGGTGGAGAAACTGAGTCCAGGAGAAAGTGAGGAGCCGGGGAAGCAGCAGCACGGCGGAGGAACCAGCCACCTTGAGCCGGAACGTGAGGCCAAGTGGGGTAGGCGGGCTGGGAGCCCCAAGCCCTAGAGTTGCCCCTGGAAGCCTCACAGGACAGCCCGGCTCAGACTCTTGTATGAGAAGCAGACTCCGTCAGGGCTGGGCCTGGGGGAACCTCCATGCCGTGCAAGGAGCCTGCTTGCGCCAAAGCGAAGCTCCTCATGGCGTCCAAGGCCTTTCTACAAACCAACACCCTTCCCCCCTGACCTCCTGGCTTGTTCTCTCCCATGCAGCCTCCTGGCACTTGTCCTCCAATTCATTCTCCACCCACACCCCCCCACACCATCTAGAATGGTGACTTTCCTGCCCTCCTGTGATACCCGTATTGAGTGACATGTCCATGTGACCACATGAATTCACCTCAGCTTTCATGTCTCAGGCCTGTCCTGGGGACACAAATTCTGTGTCCCTCCAAGTCCTTGGAATTTCCCAAAGGCCAGAGTGTATCTCTCCTTCCATGACACCTTTCTGCATACCCACTGTCCCCCTGGACAGGGCTCTGTTCCCAGGGCAGCTCGATCACAGGGCAGTGTCTCCTGAACCCATAGCCTCAGGGGGTGGGAGATGGTCAGAAGCTCTCCTTTTGCTGTCCCCATCCCACCGTGCAAGGAAACATTCCCTTTAGGCAGGAGAAAGCTCTGGCTAAACGTGAGTTTAGCATACCCTTGAAGGAGCCTTTAGGCAGGTCAAATTCCTTGACAGGGCAGGACAGAGCCCTTCACCAAAAGGCCCAGCCAGCTTGCAGGCTTCATACCCGGGGAGGTGATAAAGTGCTTTTTGTGCCTTGCAGTGGAGTTTGGTCCTTATTTTGGAGTGCATGAGGAGCCAGGAGAGGTTTTTCGGCAAAGAAATAATATATTTGTGGTTTAGAAAGAGCTCTTGGGTGTTATGTATTGGTTAGATTAGAGTGGAAAAAAATCTGAAGCCAGGCCCTATCTCCCCCATTAGACTGGCACTCCCCAAGAGTAGGGCTGTGTCTTCCACATCAAACTAGGGGCTTCCAAGGGCAGGGACAGGGACTCCCAGTCCCTGTGCCTAAGCTTGGATACACACCCAGGGAAAGCTCGGTCTTGTGGACTGGTTTTCCCAAGATGGAAATCGAGGCCCAGATGGAGTATGACTTGTCCCCGGGAACCTCCACACCCACTGGCCAGCTGAGAGCAGTACCATGGGGATGAGATCCTATGACGCAATCCCCCTGCCTCAGGTTCCAAGGGCAGTATGGCGCCTTCCCTGAGATCAGCTGTCCTTACTCTGGCATCAGCTTCCCAAGTTCCCAGCAGCCTGGCCACATGCAGCTCGTGGTAAAGTTCAGGATGAAACCCCATCCCCGACCAGTGGCTTGGCCCTGGGGCCGCATGCCAAAGCAGAGCACCACAGTCAGGGGCCTGGCGGAGGGCTGGGCAGGGAGCTAGGCTGGGGCCTGCTGGGTACTTCAAGTCCTTGCAAGATGCAGCCATGGGGAGGAAAGGTGCCTGTCAGCCTCCTGCTTAAGGAACCCTGAGGACAGGACCCTCCCCTGGGTACTGGAGGGGAGACCGTTCCTGCCCTCAGGGGGCTTGTCCTCTGACAGGGAGGTAGCCCCTGCCTTCCCCACATGGTGGCAGAGGCACAGCCCCAGCTCAGAGACTCTTGTCTGACTGGGGAGACATAGTCTCCACTGTTAGGTCGCCAATAAATGGTGTCTGTCATCGTTGCGGTTGGTTGTGACAGCAGCTCTCCATGACAGAGATGGAAACTAGCACGCACGAAGCTTCCACAGCAAGCGACTGAGCTAGGCCCTTGGTGTTATGATGTCACTGAACTCTCTCCTTGACTTTCCTGTCTCCACTGTGCATTGCAGGGAGCTGTTTGTGCCGTCTTGCTTCTGCCAAGCTGACTCCTTCTCACTGGCTCGAACCTCTTCCCTGATTGGCCAATGCTAAGAAGCTAGCGTTTATTAATACTGAATCGATCCAATCTATGTATTTGTTTATTGGCTCTCTCCTCGATTGGAAATAGAAACCCCATGAGAGAGATTTTGTTTTGTTTACTGAGTTGAGAACAGTGCTTGGCATTCACTTGTTGAAAGGATGTCCCCCAGCGCTGCCAGAGAATGTACAAATAGTTTACCTAAGGCTGGGGAGAGACAAGAAACTCCCCAACCACTACCTGATTTTAAGTGGGCGTGTTTGGAGACTCCTAGGTAACTGAGCCGATTAAAAGACAGGACGAAGATGTCTATCATGGTTCTGTGTAATAAAACCGGAAGATAGGGAAGGGAGAGGTCCCTAACCAAAGGGGAAAGGTGAGATTCGAAGCAGGGATGGGACTCACTGGGAATGACAGAACCGATACAGGAGCCGCTCGTTTGAAACGTGGCAGGTCACAGCCTCAAAGTTAGGCGCTGACAGCTGAGGGTCAGGATGAAGGATTAACAGAGTGACTTGTCCTGCTGTCAGCCCTAAGCACATCATTACCGAACTCTTACAGTCATCAGCGCTAATCTCCTGCCCAGTTTTGGACAGAGATGGAGAATTGGTTAATGTTTGAAGACACAAACGAGCTGCAGTCAGTAGTCAAAACAAACTTCTCTTTATTGATTTTGGTTCAAAAAGAACAATCGGGGGCTCAGCTACTCAACTGGAATTTGAGATGCAAAGTGTTAAAACTCCATCAAATAATGAAATATTCTCAAAGAGTAGAACAGCAATAGGAAATAACCATTGAGTACAGGAGGACATTAGTCACTCTAATGTAAGAACGAGGATTCTTAGCTTACAAGAATCATTTGTTTGGTGTTACACAAGGCATTTGTCCCCACACAGGGTGGAAAAGCCAACCCTGTGAGTGAGATCTTAGTGTTTTAGATAAACATCAAATCTTTGACTTCTTCCAAATGTTTTTCCCCACAACTGATCCCCACTCTTTTAATTTCTCAAACATGGCTCCAGATACATGTTTGATTTCTTTTCCAAAGATCAAATTCAACGTTCCAGGAGGTGTGAGACATTGCCAGAGTCCAGTGAGTGATGGAGTAATTAGCTGGATGCGAAGACCTTCACCAGGCTAGGAACCAAGAGCCTTGACTTAGTGCTGGACCCCACCCTGCGCTCTTCCACCTATAGGCACCTTTAATACCACAACTGTCTTATCCCCATTTTGCAGAAAGGGGACATGAGACATTGAGAGAGGAAGTGAGTTTAGTTCACCGAGTGAGCCTTGACTGACACAGGGGCAGAGCCGGGAACGGAGCCAGGCAGACAAGCCTCTTTGCCCCTCAAAACTTGGGCTTCTCCATTTATAGAACAAGAAAGATCCAGATCTGCCTGACTGCATCCCTGTCCAATTCCCCCCGCGGAACTTCCTCCTGGAGAACCAGAAAAGACAAAAGGAAAAAAAGGGCAGGAGAGAGGGAGGGAGGGAAGAAGACAGAGAAGAGAGAAAAAGAAAAAAAGAAAAGGGAATTCCACCTGAGGAATTCTGTGATACCAGGCACGAGGAAAGGTGACAACCCCCCTTGGTTTGTTTAGCTCAATGACACCTTTTGGTGCTGTTCCTTCTGAAAGCCCAGCCTGCCTCAAGAGACTTCAGGACCCAGTGTATGCCGCCCTGCATGTCCACGCTTTCCTTTTCCTGAAGCTCTCCAGCCTCCCACCCTCCTGGCAGTTAATTCTGGAAAATGCCCCGGGCAGTCCCTGGGCTCCGCTATAGACCGTATCCCAGGGGACCACCTGTCAGCCTAGGTTGTTAGATGTTTGCTCCTGGGAGATTGACAGGAGCCGGCTGGATCTCATTAATGCCTAAAGCGGAAGAGGGATTTATTGCCTGGTGACTGACTTGTGCCCCTGGAGGAACTCAATCAGGAACCACTTGACAGAGCACCAGCATGGTCGCTCCATGGAACCAGGAACCTGAAGACCTGAGGTCCCTTCTTGGTCCAGTCTTGTGTCCATCCTAGAGATAATAACGCTGGTGTTCATCTCCATCCTGGAGAAAGCTCTCTGGGACCCTCTTGCCCATTTCTTCTCTTTGCATGATTGTGGTCTGAGCCGCATGAGTGGGAGATGGTGCCCTGAGCCTCTTGGTTGTCTCCAGGGTGACCTTGTCTGATGGGCTTTCTTCTGTTCCCCCATAGCAGTTCCACGGACCATACAGTGAAGGGTTTCACTGGCTTCTCCTGCACCTGGCCCCGAGGACGTCTCCGAAGGAGGCTCTGGATCAGAAGATACGATCTTCAGACTTCCTGGGTGCCAGCTGCAGCTTTATTTACAGAAATTACGGGGATAAAAAGTTATCCCCACATTGTGGGCAGTGTGAGGATTTGAAGGAAGAAAACTTTCCATTTCCTGGCTGACTTTCTGAGATCAGTTGAAAGTAATCTTAGGTGTAAAGGACCAAGACCACAGCTCAGTAGAACTAAAAATTGAGGGGAATTTGATATGGTGGAAGTGACTTGAATTGCCAACGGTATTATTTCCTGGTCTACACCGGTGGACACTTATGATCTCCCACTAAGAAGTGGTAGGGGGTCTATCCTGGATTTGCAATTATGCAGATAATTACAGATACAATTGCAATGATAGTCACATTTCTTAGTCATGTGACTCTAGCCTCATCTTAAACTTATTGAACATCTGTTTCCTCATTTATAAAAAGGGGGTGATAATGTTATTAGCGGAGGGGTCATGGACCCTTGAATCAGACAGACCCAGGTTTAAATACCACTTTTAGGGGCGCCTGGGTGGCACAGTCATTAAGTGTCTGCCTTTGGCTCAGGGCGTGATCCCAGAGTTCTGGGGTCGAGCCCCACGTCAGGCTCCTCCACTGAGAGCCTGCTTCTTCCTCTCCCACTCCCCCTCCTTGTGTTCCCTCTCTCGCTGGCTGTCTCTCTCTCTGTCAAATCAATAAATAAACTCTTTAAAAAAATAAATAAATAAATACCACTTTTGCTGTCTGGAGGCTGTCAGTCTGGAGTGGCTTGAGCAGAGGGCAAGTGGTAGGACATTTTATCAGAGAGGCGAGGGGTCGTCAATCACACAGGGCCATCAGCCATGATAACGACTTGCCTTTTACCCTCAGATGGGCAGCTGCTACAGTGTTCTCAGCAGAAGGATCACAAGATCTGGCTTATGTGTTGAAAGGACCACTCTGGCTGCTGGGTTGGAAACGGACTTCAGGAAGACAAGAGTAGAAGGAGGGAGACCAGACAAGCGGCCCCCACAATTATCCAGTGGGATGAAGATGTCTTGGAGCATCTTGTGGGGGGGGGGTGCTGTGGGCAGTGGGCAGATTCTGGATACTTCTGCAGGGGGCAATGGCAGGGTCTCCTGACTTGTCACAGTTTATCATTATATATCTGAGCAGTTATTTTTAAGCATTGTTCCACTAGACTGAAGGCTCTGTGGAGCACGAATCATACATGTATTTTCTTCATTGATGGATTTCCCGTGTTGAGCCCGGTTCAACAATATTTGAGGGAGGAATGGAGGCTTCCGGGGCATCTTCTTGACAGCCTTTGCCTGTGGTAGCCCTGAGCAGATGACCTCTCGCCCACCCTCAGCAATCCTCTGAGGCCAGGGAGGGGTTGCAGGCACCAGCCAAGGGGACTGGAGGAGATGATGGCGGCTGTGGGAAGGAATGGGGGAGAAGGATGTGCTCAGCCAGCAGCCTGAAGAATCACAAGGCCAAAGAGGAGTGGGTGATGGGAGAATGAGTCAGGAGGAAGGAGAGAGACGGACCTTTCCAGTAGAATTGCATGGCTTTATGTATGCTTCTCTGAGATCAGCCCACCAGTGACATGGGATCGGGGCAAGGTGGGGACGGACTTCACAGCAGGAATCCCGCAAGCCATGGAGCTGGGGCTGTGCTCCTCCTTGGGTGCCAGGGTTGAAGGTCTGCCCCTTCCATAGCCTGGTGGCCCAGTGGCAGGGTGGAAGGGGATGTGGGTGGGTGGAGATGTGGGAGGAGCTGAGGTGAGGGAGGAGGGAGGTGCATGCAGAGGTGTAAGAAGAACCAGGGAGGGAGCCGTGGTGCGAATCTGAAGGAGAAGGCGGAAAAGGGGTTTGCCAGGCAGGGGCCCCAGAGGTCCAGCACCACCCCTCTTCCACCTGATTCTATACTGTCTTCTTTTAAATTAGTGATCCCTCCGCATGGTGCTAGGGTCATCGCCATGTCCTCCATGGCCAATCCCATGAGCTCTTGGGCTCGCTCTCCCCTTGTTCTTCACACACAGCTCACCTGCAGCACACATGTGCACCTGACTTGCTGCTTCCGTCCCACCCACAGAAGCGTCCATACACTGGATTGGTCAGCATGCATGAGTGTACACACGTGTACACACACACACACACACACACACACCCAGGAGCCAGGCCAATATGCACCAGGCAAGGTAGTCTTATGATCCGAAGTCCTTCCCCGAGATGTGAAGCCTTTCTGGTTCATTCTTCTCCTCGGTCTGATCTAGAGAGGGAAAACTTTCATGGTGCTGTAATTTTATCCTAGCCCCTATACCTCCGAGGACTTTAGTGCTTCCAATCAAAGGCCCCCTCTGCTGCCTCTGAGCCTTGTTTTGAGGTCACTTAATCTGCCCTGAATCTGGGTCTCTTTCTTTCTGTCAAGCATTGTTCAAAGCTGGTTGAAGGCCCTTCTCTGCCAGAAACCTTCCCTGCTTAATTCCTCTTGACTCCTTTGCCTCCTGCCCTCCCCTGCCATCTGCTGCCATCCCAGCACCACACAAACGCAAGCAAGTTTGCCAAGGACTCGGCCTGTGTGTCTTTCTTGTGCCCCCTTCTCTCCCTCTGCATATTTGTACACAATGTCTGTGAACTCCCCAAGGAGAGGACGACGTCTCCTTCTCCCTCTGGTTATCCCCGTACCACCCCATCCTGGGTTCTGCCCAGGAATTACTCAGCCTTGGGTGTTCTGCCAGGAGATGGGATCCTTAAAGCAGAGACCTGAGCAGGCTAAGTATATCGCATGTTCACGAGCGACTGCATGAGGCATGGCGGGGCCGGGGGATGGGGGCAGGATGGTAAGAGGGCAGCTCGTTCAGGACTGCGGGCGCTGGGGTTAAGTTCCCCACTCAGCAAGGCCAATCTCAGCACTTGAAAGAGATCTTTCCTATTGAACGACCTACACGTGGTTGCCCTTGACAGGCTGGAGAAAATTTAGCACCTCTCAGCTCTAGCATTTAATGAGCTGCCCGGGCTGTTAATTGCTTTGTCAGCTTTCCTGCCAGAGACACGCTCTCTGGTGAGGACAGAAGGTGAGAAGAGCCTAGAACAACCTGGAATGGGGAGGGCAGGTGTCCTATGGCAAGGATTTGGGGAATCTAAGGGAATCTGGGTAAATCAAGTCTCAAGGGCACCCCCCCCCAGAGGTGTGAGAGCAGAGGCAAAGGGCCAAGAGTCGAAAGACAATGATACATTTGTTTGCAATCTATTTTTAATATCACATAAACATGACTTACGTGTAACGAAGGCCTGGCTAAGCTGCCAAGCAATTCCAGGTGCCCCCAAGAATACCTCAGAAGTTATCCCTTCGAAGGCACAAAATCCTGAAATCGAGAGAGCTAGCAACTCCCCAGTCACAGGCCTGGCACGGCCCAAGGGCTGTGGCTATGGCCATTTACAGCTGCCTCTAAAGGGGGGGAAGAGCAGAATGTGTTTTCCAAAAAGTTGGGGAGAGATGGGCATGGACATGAGAAACCCATTAGGATGGAAACACATCTCTCTTCCTCCTCTCCCCAGCATTCCTGTCTGCCTCTCCCGCCACAGGAACCTGCACCAGTCAGTCTGCTGCTCACTGACCAGCCTGGAGCCCAGCCCACCCTCGACGGCCGCCACGGGAGTGGGGGCGTGGGCAAGGGAGGGTGCGCCACTATTTGGATTCTTGGATTCAAATCCTCACCAGCTTTCTGACCTGATCTTCCTCAACCTGTGTCCTGGTTTCCCTGGCTTTACAACACCCATTTCTGTCTCTTCCCTTCATTTGGGAGAAATTGGGAAGGTTGGTATGGTGATAACTGGGAAGTTCTTCTTGTTCTTTGGGAGACAGTTGCCAGGCCCAAGGGATATTATCAAAACCTTAGACTGCAGGCCTGGTCCATGTTCCTCCAGCTGGTGGGGGGGGGAGGGGGTTGCAGTTAATTTTCAGCAGTGTAAAAATCCTAATCCCAATTATAGTTGGAGTTTTTGGAAGAAAACATGAGCTCAGAAACTCCCCTTTCACAATAAAACCCCTCAAACGGCTCTAGAGGTTAACATTCACTCTTTCAAGGGTTCCTGCACTCACTCACCCCCCCCCACAAACATGTCACCTTCCTGTTTACAAAAGGGAAACTAAGTCATAGAGAAATAATAGGGCACCCAAGCATAGAGGAAGACAGGAAGTCTCCCTTCCAGAGTCCAGGAAAATATTCCTCCTGTCACTTCCCTCCCCAAACGAAGGCCCACTAAGTAACAAGATGTTTGCCTCTGTTCAGACAACCCTTGGAATGTATGATGCACACGTGTTCGGACTTGATTAATAGAAACATCAGCTCAAGGGGAAAGACTGGTTCTATGACCACAGGAAAGGACCTCTTCTCCCTCAAACTTCTCAGGACGTTTACAAAGAATGTGATGGACACATGTCTTCCCACAATAGTTAAGGGAGAGCTACGCCCACTGACACGGGTGAGATTATTCCTTTGATAAGTATTTACTTGACCAGCTACTGTATAAATATTGACTGAGCAGCAGGTCTCATGCCAGGTGCTGGGGTCCCTGCATGCACAGAGCTCTCAGCCTAACCTACATTCTAGCAGAGGACTCAGGGAAGCCGGTGGTCACAATGAAGCATGATAAAGGCTGTGCTGGGGGACTGTTGGGCTTTAACAGGAGCACAGGTGGTGTGCACCCAACCCAGACTTGGGGAACAGGAGCAATCCGAGGCGGCTTCCTGGAGAAGGTGACAGGATGAGCAGGCTAAGCGAAGAAGATGGAGGAAGAGTGTTCCGGGTAGAGAGAACAGCACGTGCAGAGATGCAGAGGTGGGAAAGACAGAGGTGCCCAGGAGGCAGTGAAATAATTCTGTGACATCTGAGATGATTCCCGAGGCCTGTCCCCATCAGGGACTTCTCAAAGGCTACTGAGCACCAGGTCCCAGACAGGAAGCATCTCACCAGCCATGCACAGCCCAGTTTGGGCTTTCTCCTAAGCACATGAGCCTTGGGCCACTGCAGCTCCAGCCGCAGAAGTCAGAGGTGTTCGTCAATGATAAGGTTGTGGGGACTCCTCTGTTAGGAAGAACGCTGTCTGCACAGGGCAGAAGGACTGAACACAGTGGTCAGAAGGCCTGGGTGGGGGGTTCCTCACTCTTAAGACAGTATCCCAGCACCCCATTCCAGGCTGCTTCCAAGATAGCAATCCTGACCCTTGGTCAGTGCTCCCCCTAGGCCTCTGTCTACTCATGACCTCTGGTGGGCTGGGTGAGGTAGGTGTCCCTGCTTGTGCTGGTCCAGGGTATACCCTAGCCAGTAGGAGTGATGACACAGAAGCTGCCCACTGCTGCCTTATGTCAGGGATCAGCAAACTATAGCCCACAGCCTGTGTTTGTAAATAAAACTTTATTGGCAACAGCCACACCTATTCATTTACTTATCCTCTCGAGGTGCTTTTGTGTTACGACAGCAAAATCGAGTAGCTGCAACAGAACTTGGAGGGCCTACACAGAGCGTTCACTACCCGGCCCTTTGCGGAGCCCTGGGCTAGATGAATGGAATACTTTGAATCTTTGTGTGTATCCCCAACAAGTTCCTGGAAGCCTGGCCCCAGAAATTCCATCTCACCAAATGCCCTGGCCTCACAACGTTGTCAATGCTGAGATAGGTTGACAAAGAACATGAAGATTTGGGAGAAGAACTCTCAGGAGTTCTTCTCACACAGAGGAGGGGATACCCTGCAGAGAAGCAGGACGTGCACTTCTGAACCTTCCAGCCTTCTCTGGGAGCTGAGACCGGAGGACGGAGGGATCGCTTCGAAGGTCTGACAAAAAAGTACAAAAGCAGCAGCTGTGCGAGAAAGGGGGATGGCAAGCAGAAGGGCTGGGTCACAGGGAGGCCAGGGCTGCCAGAGGAGCAGGAAGAGGGCTCCAGGCTCGGCCCTTGTGACTGCTGAGAGAGAGAGACCTGTCAAGTGATGCCGTTCTCTGGTGGCTGCCTCATCGGCACCCCTAATCCTGCAGGGGTTTGCACACTGCTCTCCTGGTCCCACAGCGACAGCTGAACTCAATCGGGAGACCCAGACCAGACTGTTGGACCGGACAGAAAGAAAAGCAAGTGAAGTCCGAGAGGGAGGAATTCTCCAGGGAGAGCTGGAGGCCTGTTTGTGTGAAAGGGCCTCCAGAGGCCATCTCGCTCTCCCCCTTCTCCAGGGAGGGCTGCACACGCTGGGCTGGAAGGGGGAATCTTGTGAGTACATGACATCTGGGTCTGACAACCACACCACTGGAAGGTTCTTCCCAGGTTCCTCCTTTCTAGGTGGTTAAGAGCATAGACTCTGGAGCCTGATAGCATGGGTGTGAAACCCAGCTCTGCTACTTCCTTGCTCTGTGACATTTGGTCAAATAATTTAATCTCTCTGCACTTCTGTTTCCACACTTGCAAAATGGGAATAAAACCATACCTATTTCACAAGGTCGTTGGGAGTTCTAAGTGACGTCATGTTTGAATAATATGTAAGGCATAGGTAAGTTCTACGTACATGGTGGCTGTTAGACTCGATCAAGTTATTAAATTGTTTCCCTTGCTTATGTTCACTTGTCCTCGTTCTAGGCTCAAGCATTAAAATAAGTAGTTGGCAAAAGATAACAGATACTTTCTCTGATTTAGACCTCAAGAGGCCTAACAATATGTTGGGTCCTGATGATTCAGTGTTTGGCTCCCGGGCACAATCTGAAACTGGGATAGAACATTCTGGAACATGATAGCTGGCCTTCCTACTTCCTCAGCACTGAGCACCGAGGACTCTGTTAGGTGGCCTGCTAGAAGGTTAGTCCACCAGAATTCTGGTCTTGACTCTGAATAAATCCAAGAGGGTCCAGAGTCTCCAGTTGGAGAGGTTATGGGTGTCCAAGACTCAGAGCAGTGTGAGCCCCACCAGAGGCCATAGAAAGAGAAACAAGCTCTGAGACGTGAAGCTCACATCTTGAGCCCACTGACCTCGCTAGTGCCCCCACCCCACGGCCCCCTTGCAAGGAAAACGCTGTCCCCCAGCTACCTACCCAGAAGCAGCTTCTAGCACCCTGGAGACTAATCAGCAGGTTTCTGCAGCCCAAATGGCAGTTAAAACATCCAAACTTCTCCCTCCCTCTCTCCTGATGTTTTGGGGCAACGCCTCCCAAATACCAGACTCTTTCCAAGTACTCGTTAGGTACCTCATGTGTGCCAGACGCTGGGTCAGGCATTTGACTCAGGTTGGGCATTTGGGAAACTCGGCTGGAAAGAGCAAGTCACCGGTGCTATGTGCCAGTGTCACCACGGTGCGAGCACTTATTCTACTGCCTCTTTCCTGGGACAGATTTCTGGGCCTCAGGGGTAAGTGAAGGAGGCCCTTCCTTCCCCGTGTACTCCTGCCTGCCCGCCCGGCCCGGGGATGGTGAGCCGTGTCTGTCCCAGGCGGAGCCAGCTGCAGTTGGCTGTGATTAATGGCCTCTATTAACAGCAAGTTGTAAACTGAGCGAGCGCTTGTGAACATCTCACCCCGCTGAATCCCACACCAGGGAATACTATTTAACCCCTGGCACCTCCTGCCTCTCCCAGTTTGAGAGACAGGATCAGAAAACGGCTCTACGGGAGGGGTTTAAGATGCTTTGGAATCATGAAACAACCCCACTAACCCTTTGGGGGAAAGGCCCAAATCCTAAAACCTGGAGGTAGGGGGAGGCAAGACTGAGGTCCCGGTCAGGGAAGCTAGTTTTAAGAAGCTGCAAAGAAATTTCAGAGCCAACTCTGGTCAACACCTGGGTGCCCTTGGGCAAGTCACTTCCCCTTGTCTGCACCTCAGTTTCTGTATCTGTTCAATGAGGGGCCTCCTTGCTCTCATCAGCAGACTCAGTAACAGCTCTGATCACAGGAATCTTTACAGAAGTCACAAGCCAGGCTTTCCTTTGGTTCCTTCATTCCCTGAGCGAATCCCTGCAAATAAAACAGCCTCTCCCACACCATCTCCCCCCAATCCACCTCCTACCCTCATCTGACCAAGCCATTAGGCTAATTTCCTTCAAGTCAATTAGAGACTTAAAAAAAAAAAAAAAAAAAACCAGCGTTCTTTGGTGACCAAACACGCACGCAGGAGAGGTCCTAGACTTCTGTCATGTTTTGACTTCCAAACACTCTTTGGATCCTCTGTTTTGTCCTTGAGAGGCGGTAAGATGCACCAGGTTTAGTGTAACCCATTGAACAGGAGAGAAAACTGAGGTCCAGGGAGCCAATGTGATCTAGAGTGAGTGGCAGCTCGGGGATCAGAGTCAGGGCCCCTGGTCCCTCGCTGGGAAGCTGTGACCAAAGGGCCATGGGAACTCGAGCGGAAAGCCTCCGAAACTACCAGTCCTTCCAGCTGTGAGTGCAGTTTGAGGTGCAGGTACTTAATCTTTCCTGTCTGAAGTGATTATGTGTAAAAACTGCGGATTAGTGTCCCCCGTGCTGCCCTGCCTCCCGGGATCCGCAGGACGCAGCATCCCCCCCCCCCTCCCGCCCAGGGCGAGGACGCAGGGCCGTGACCTCGAGGCTGGCGCCGGAGCCGGGAGCCAGCTCGCCCCCGCTATGGTCCAGGCTCACTTTCTTGGACCTCAGCCTCCCGCCTGCTCTGTCCCCCCCCTTTCGGGGTTTATCTGGAGTCCTCCCTCCCGCACCCCGAGAAAGGACGGGGAGCACCCCTCCCCCCACCGGATTACTCCCCGAAAGCCTCCAGGCTCCGGCCCGGTCTGGGAAAGGCTGGAGGGAGCGAGCGAGCGACCGGCCGGAGGGCGGATGCCCCGGCGATTTGTCACATTTTTTTCCCGGGGTTTATTACCTCAGGGAGGGAATCTGAGCTGTGCCCGTCTCGGCTACAACAAGCGTTGTCGCCTGGTGGGCGGATCTCAATCTTTCTCAGGTGACAGCTGCTGGCCGGGACCGAGATGTCCTCGCTCTGGGGGCGTCACCTCCTCCAGCGGGCTGCAGGCCGGGGCGGCTAGACCGGGGCGGGGTGCCCGGCGATTGGACAGCTGGAGCGGGAGGTCCCTCGTGGGCGGGGCTAGCGCGGGCCACCTCAGGACCGAAGGCCTGGAAGGAATCCCTCCCTGGCCAGCCCCACACTGTTTAGCCCCACCGCACTGCCCTCCTCCCCCTTTGTGCTTACACGGGGCAAATATTTAACCTTTCCATTTTTGCACTGGCTTAATGAGTCTTGGTGTCTAGTACAGGGCTTGACACATCGTGGGCATCCGATACCTGTTTGTTGATGCACAAGCCCATCGGCTTGTCTGTCTCCAACCCCCCCCCCCGAGGCACCGGGTTCTTAGGCTTCTAGCTTTTCACCACACAGTGAAAGCATGTGACACATGTGCTACTACGAAAAAAACGTAAGCATCCAGATGGGTGCATTTTCCCCTTTGAAAGATAAAGGAGAGTAGGTCGAAGATTGTTTTTTCTCATAATGTATCAAATACTCACTCTCTTGAGCTCTGATGTGCTATCCTGAGTAGGAGAGAAAGGGGTGATGTATACAGGGGACACTGTTGTTGTTTGCCCCTTCTGGTAATAGCTTCTGATTTCTTCTTGGGAGATGACCTTGGGCTGACAATCAATGTGTCCTGAGCTTTCTTGTCAAGGCGCAGGTGTAAGACCTAATGAGGTCCATGGCACTCTCCCTTTTCTGGACTTGGAATACCAAATAGTGGGCTAAGGATGGGGGTGGCGGAGACCATCCGCTGCCATTTCACCCCTGTGGCGAAGCTGTGACAGGATGCACTTGTTTCTGCTCCCTTTATGCCTTATTCTTCAACTCCCTCTTAGATGCTATAGCTTTTCCCCTTAGGTTAGTCAATCAGTTTCTGTTGCTAACGACCAAAGCACCCTAACTGCCAGACTCGCAGCTGATGATGGATGGGGAGGGCGCAAAATTTACCACCTAGCGCCTGTGGGAAGGCGCCCACAACGAAATGTGTTTGGTGTTGAAGAATCCTTAACCCATCCCTGTTTTATAAAGAGGTTCCAGGAAATCCAAAGTCACACAGCCAGACTCATGCCATCTCAGAGCTAAAAGGGAACTTCGAGTCATATGTCAAACTTTTCATCAGATTCTTAAATTCCCTCTGAGGTAACTTCAACAAGTAGCTGACCAAAAGATACGTGAACACCCCTGGTGATAGCAGAACAGTCTGTCTGGGCAATGCATTCCTTTTTCAGCCAACCTTGGTAAACATTCTTCCTGATACCAAACTGAAAGCTTTCTCTGATAGTGTTGACCTTTGGAGTCATGCCCTACGAATTCTATTCCTCTTTCACATGACATTCCCTCAGATGGCCAAAGACAGTTATCATACCACTGAGATTTCTCTTTCCCAGAACAATGTCCTATTTCCTACAGCTGTTCCTCGCGTGGCAGGGTTTCGAGGTCTCCAGTGTGCCGGCCACTGTGCTCTGAATGCGTTGTGTCTCTGCTCCTCATAAGCGTATCTCTCCGAAATGGAACAGAACATCCCAGAAGTGGGCTTCTGGTTAGAGTGCAGAGCAAAGATAAAATGCTCTGTTCTGATCAAAAGGACTTCTTAGGTCTTCTGCAAATTCAGCCTGAGTCAAATGAGTTTGTCAGTCACTTTACAATGCATTAGTGTAAACACTAACATATCCTTGGTTACATTACATATCTCTCCCACCCTGTATTTACGTAAGCGGGAAACAGATCCAGCCTTCCTTACAGTGATATGAGATCTTTTGGACCCTGATTCTATCCTCCAAAATATTGCCTTTTCTTGAGCCTTCTTCCGCACCCCACCTGGACACATACACACAGCTTTGTGGTCTCTGTAATTTGCTAAGCATGTGCTCTTTCTTCATCCAAGTTCTTTACCCAAATGTGCCTCCTCTAAATTCCTCCCTCTAGGGGTGTGTCTGCCAGGACACTAAAAACCCCCCTTTGAGTCCGAAAATCCCCGCAAAAATCTTAGAAGTTTTGAAATCGTCTCTATTCCCTCCTCCTCCCACCACCAGGGCACTTCCTTATATTCATACAAGATATTATGTAATAACACTGAGTGTTGGCAACAATGCCGGTTACCTAAAACGCTCATACACTGATGGAGTGAACATCGGTACATCCCGTCCAGAAAACAAAAGTCGAAGATCTGAGTACTCTATTACTCAGCAAATTTCATTCCTAGGAACATACCCAAGAGAGATGAGTACACATACCCATCAAAAGACATTTATAGTAATAGCAGCTTTGTTCACAATAGCCCCAAAGTAGAAATAATCCAAATGCCCAGCTGCAGTGGGATACGTAAGTTGTGGTATATTCATCCGATGGGATACCGTTTGGCAATGCACAGGAATGAGCTACAGCCACATGCAACGATGTGAGTGGTTTTCATAAGACATAGTGGTGAGCAAAGCGGCCAGGCAGAGATGAAGATAGTGTGTGATTTAATTGCATGATGTTCAAGAACAGACAAAACCCAGTTAATATTGATAGAACTCAGCGTGCTCGTTGCTTTGGGAGCAGGGGATGCATGCTGACTGGGGTAGGGCACAAAGAGCTTTCTGAGGAGCCGGAAATGGCTTATATGCATTATTTGTTGTATACCTAGGGGAAAATTCACGGAACACTTCAATAAAATTGTGTGCATTTTATTGCATGTGAGGTATAACTCCACATGGAAGTTTCAAAAAGAAACTGCATACCTATCAAAGCAAAAAAACTGTTCTTCCATGTATAACTCGAATCATCTTGCATATACACGCCGCACTTTGTGAAACACTGATCTGGTTTAATACTGTTGCCTTCTAGTTGGGGCAAGTGAAATTCAGAGGAAGGGACATGGCCTCTTCAGTCATGCAGAGATTTAACAGCAGAGCTGGGGACAGGGCCAGGACTCCTGACTCCCGGGCCTGAGTCTGATACAGTAAAAATTGATCGAGCGGTACATTTTATGTACTTCACTATAGATTTGTTATATCTCCATTAAAAGAAAGTGAAAGAAAACCCAAAATATGTGGCAGGATGGGGTTTTCTTTTCTCCCTTTTTGAATGCTTACGTGAACTAGTAAATTCCTGTTGTATTAGGTTGACTGATACGAAATTGTCATTTTTTTAAGTCAAAATCAGTCCAATATTAGCAATGTGACATGGGTTAGACTATAATTTAAGTAAATTTGAGTTCGCATCTTGACCAATTCAGGTACTTTTTTAAAATTAAATTTTTCATTTAGAGATAATTATTCATTCACAGGTAATTAAAGAAACAATACACTATACTCATTACCCAGCTCCCCCCATTGGTAGCATCTTACAAAATAATAGTGTACTATGACAGCCAGGATATTAACATTGATACTGTTAAGACACAGAACATTTCTGTTACCACAAAATTCCCTCATGTTGCCCTTTAGGAGTCATTCAACTGCCTCCCACCAACATCCCCTCCTTTATACCTGGAAACCACTAATTCTTTCCCCCCTTTCTATAATTTTGCCATTTTAAGAATGTCATATAAATGGAATCATGAAGTATGTAACCTTTTGGAATTGGCTTTTTTAATTCCACATAATTCCCTGAGATTCATTCAGGTTGTTGCATGTATCAATAGTTCACTCCTTTTTACTGCTGAGTGGCATCCCATGGGATGGAGGTACCATAGTTGCTTAACCATTCACCCATTGAGAAACCTCTGGGCTGCTCCTGGTTTGGGGCTATTTTTAACAAAAATGTTATAAACATTAATGCACAGGTTTTTGCAAACATAAGTCTTCATTTTTCCAAGTTAAATGTCCAGCAGTACAGTTGTCTAGAGTTGCATGGGAACTCTGGATTTAATTCTAAAAGACACTGCCAGACTCTTTTCCAGAGATCCGTACCATTTTACATTCCCACCAGCCATGTATGAGTGACCCAGTTTCTGCACATCCTCACTAGCATTTGGGGTTGTCACTATTTTTTTTTAATTTAGCCATTCTTACAGGTATATAGTGATATCACATTGTGGTTTTAATTTGCATTTCCCAAACGGCTGAATATCTTTTTACGTTTTTTTTTTCCAGTTTTTATTTATTTATTTGACAGAGAGAGAGAGACAGCCAGCGAGAGAGGGAACACAAGCTGGGGGAGTGGGAGAGGAAGAAGCAGGCTCATAGCGGAGGAGCCTGACGTGGGGCTCGATCCCAGAGTGCCGGGATCACGCCCTGAGCTGAAGGCAGACACTTAACGACTGAGCCACCCAGGCGCCCCTCTTTTTACGTTTTTATTTGCCTTTTATATGTTCTCTTTAGTGAAATGTCTCTCCATGTCTTTTTTTTTAAATGATTTTTTATTATATTATGTTAGTCACCATACAGTACATCCCCGGTTTCCGATGTAAGGCTCGATGATTCATTAGTTGTGTATAACACCCAGTGCACCATGTAATACGTGCCCTCCCTACTACCCATCACCGGTCTATCCCATTCCCCCACCCCCCTCCCCTCTGAGGCCCTCAGTTTGTTTCTCATAGTCCATAGTCTCTCATGTTTCATTCCCCCTTCTGATTACCCCCCTTTCTTTATCCCTTTCTTCCCCTACCGATCATCCTAGTTCTTATGTTCCATAGATGAGAGAAATCATATGATATTTGTCTTTCTCTGCTTGACTTATTTCACTTAGCATTATCTCCTCCAGTGCCGTCCATGTTGCAGCAAATGTTGAGAACTCGTTCTTTCTGATAGCTGAGTAATATTCCATTGTATATAAGGACCACAACTTCTTAATCCAGTCATCTGTTGAAGGGCGTCTCGGCTCCTTCCGCGATTTAGCTATTGTGGACAATGCTGCTATGAACATTGGGGTGCATATGGCCCTTCTCTTCACTACGTCTGTATCTTTGGGGTAAACACCCAGTAGTGCAATGGCTGGGTCATAGGGTAGCTCAATTTTTAACTTTTTTTTTTAAGATTTTATTTATTCATTCGACAGAGATAGAGACAGCCAGTGAGAGAGGGAACACAAGCAGGGGGAGAGGAAGAAGCAGGCTCATAGCGGAAGAGCCTGATGTGGGGATCGATCCCATAACGCCGGGATCATGCCCTGAGCCGAAGGCAGACGCTTAACCACTGTGCCACCCAGGCGCCCCTCAATTTTTAACTTTTTAAGGGACCTCCACACTGTTTTCCAGAGTGGCTGTACCAATTTGCATTCCCACCAACAATGTAGAAAGGATCCCCTTTCTCCACATCCTCTCCAACAATTGTTGTTTCTTGCCTTGTCTATTTTTGCCATTCTAACTGGCGTAAGGTGGTATCTCAGTGTGGTTTTGATTTGAATTTCCCTGATGGCTAATGATTTTGAACATTTTTTCATGTGTCTGTTAGCCATTTGTATGTCTTCATTGGAAAAGTGTCTGTTCATATCTTCTGCCCATTTTTTGATTTGTTTGTTTCTCGTGTATTGAGTTTGAGAAGTTCTTTGTAGATCTTGGATACCAGTCTTTTATCTGTAGTGTCATTTGCAAATATATCCTCCCATTCAGTGGGCTGCCTCTTAGTTTTTTTGATTGTTTCCTTGGCTGTGCAGAAGCTTTTTATCTTGATGAAGTCCCATAAGTTCATTTTATCTTTTGTTTCTCTTGCCTTTGGAGATGTGTCATGAAAAAGGTTGCTTTGGCCGATGTCGTAGAGGTTGCTGCCTATGTTCTCCTCTAGAATTTTTATGGATTCCTGTCTCACATCAAGATCTTTCATCCATTTGGAGTTTATTTTTGTGTATGGTGTGAGAGAGTGGTCAAGTTTCATTCTTTTGCATGTAGCTGTCCAATTTCCCCAGCACCATTTATTGAAGAGACTGTCTTTTTTTCCACCGGATGTTTTTTTCCTGCTTTATCAAAGATTAGTTGCCCAAAGAGCCGAGGGTCCATTTCTGGGTTCTCTATTCTGTTCCATTGGTCTATGTGTCTGTTTTTGTGCCAGTACCATGCTGTCTTTGTGATCACAGCTTTGTAGTACAGCTCGAAATACGGCATTGTGATGCCCCCAGCTTTGTTTTTCCTTTTCAACAGTTCCTTGGCGATTCGGGGCCTTTTCTGGTTCCATACAAATTTAAGGACTATTTGTTCAAGTTCTTTGAAAAATGTCCTCGGTATTTTGATCGGGATAGCATTGAAAGTGTAGATTGCTCTGGGTAGCATCTCTCCATGTCTTTTGTCCATTTCCTAATTTTATTTCTTACTACTGAGTTTTGAAAATTTTTTATATAGTCTAGATCCTAATCCTTTGTCAGATATGTGATTTGCAAATATTTTCTCTTCATACTCTTAACAGAGTCTTTAGCAGAGCAAATGTTTTTAATTTTTACAAAGTCCAGCTTACCATTTTTTTTCCTTTTATGGACTGTGCTTTCTGTCCAAGTGTAAGAATGCTTTTGCTAGCCCTAGATTTTAATAATTCTCTCTTATGACTTTTCTTCCTAAAAATGTTATAGTTTAAGGTTTTACATTTAGGTCCATGATCCACTTTTTTAAAGTAATCCCTGCACCCAATAGTGGGGCTCAAACTCATGACCCCAAGATCAAGAGTCAGATGCTCTGTCAACTGAGCCAGCCAGGTACTCAGTCCATGATCCATTTTGAGTAATTTTTTAATAAGATGTGAGACTTCAGTCAAGATTCATTGTTTTGCTTATGGGTGTTCAATTGTTTCAGCATCGCTTGTTGAAAAGGCAAACTTTCTTCCACTGAATTGCTTTCCAACTTCTGTCAAAAATCAGTTGGGGATATTTGTGTGGGTCTCTTCCTGGGTTCTCTGTTCTGTTCTGTTGATCTATGTGTCTATCTCCCCACTGAGAACACACAGTCTTGACTCCTGTGCTTTAAAAAAGGCTGCTGGCATGTAGTGGATGTTCAAGGAATATTACTTATTCATTTGCTCAATATATATATATATATATATATATATATATATATATATATATATATATTATATAATTGGTAATATTCTTCCTATTTAGTTTTCAGCAACTTATCTAAAGGCCAAATTTTTAGCAACCTGAGGTTCTCTCAGCCCTCGACATGAGTACCATAAAGTCTCTGCATTAAAAGAACCATAAAGTATGCATGCAGAATTTTGTTTAGAGAAAAATGGATTCCAAAGGATAGAATTTGATCTGTTAATACTCAGCACAAGTACCCAGGAATCACTGGAGCAGTATTTCCCAAATTATGTTCCCTGTTACACTAGTCTTCAAAGATGCTTCTCAAAGAAAGAGTGTCTGGCTGAAACCATGGTGAAACCCTATACATGGTCATATTTTTTAAAGAAATTCATAATATGTATTATCATATCAAAGCATCTAAAAAGTCCTGCAGTAAAATCCGTCCACATCATTTGCTTTAAATAAGGCTTCTCAGACTAACTTACTCATAGAAACCACAGTTCCCCACGTACAGTAACATCCCATGAAATTAGTTCTTGGAGTGTGATCCCCAAAATGTATTCTGAAAAACTCTACCACAGAGCCTTCTCAGAAAGACCTACAGAATGTCAGCTCTGGTGAACATGTTAGGGTCTCTAAGCCAGCAGTTTTCAAAGTCGGTCTGAGGACCGTGTGGGCCCCCAAGACTCAGGGTAATCACAAGGTCAAACGATTCTCCTAGTCACCTTTTCCACTCTCATTTTCTTCCAGGCATGGGGGGTGGGTTGTTTCCGGAGGCAGATGACATGTGCTGACACGTAATTCACAATTGCCTGAGTGCAGAAGTGGATGTGAGAATCCAGCTGTCTTCTATGAAACCAGGCAGTAAGGAGACTTAGCAAAAAATGTAAAACAATACCTCTCTCTCTCTCTTTTTTTTTTTTAACAATACCACTCTTCTCACTGTTTTTTCTTTTGGAAAACACAGGGTTTTTTCATCAAAAGATGTTTATGCACCCAATGAGTTTATTATCATTATTTTAAAACAAAAAAAGCTGTTTTTAAAATTTTCTCAGTTTTAATTTTAATACTGTAAATATCAATGGGTATGATCTCATAAAGCTCTTCGGGGTCCTCGATAATATTAAGTGTAAAGGGGACATGAAAATAGGGGAAAACCGTTTCCCCTTCTCTGCTCACTCTCACACATCAACATTTCTGACGCCAGATGTGCAGGGTTTGCCCACGTCCCGCAATTCTGCGACATCAGCTGGGCGTCCTACAATTCAACTCAATCCTGACCCTGATCGGTATTAGTGCAGACCCCACAGGTTGGGGACTCAGTCCCACAAGACTGTCCCTTTTCCCCTACTTGAGATGCCAGTGGCAAGTCGCCTGCTCTCCCCTGTGCTTCTGACTGGCCAGCTGGAAATTGGGGTTCCCTGACCCCTTCCTCAGGTTCAATAACTTGCTCCCAGAACTCAGGAAAGCACTTTCATTATTAGAGTGCCAGTTTATTAGGAAAGGACACAACTGAGGAACAGCCAGATGGAAGAGATGCAGAGCGCAAGGTGTGGAAACACGGGCGCAGAGTTTTCTTTCTTTTTTTTTTTTTTTTAAAGATTTTATTTATTTATTTGACAGAGACAGAGACAGCCAGCGAGAGAGGGAACACAAGCAGGGGGAGTGGGAGAGGAAGAAGCAGGCTCATAGCAGAGGAGCCTGATGTGGGGCTCGATCCCACAACGCCGGGATCACGCCCTGAGCCGAAGGCACACGCTTAACCACTGTGCCACCCAGGCGCCCCCGGGTGCAGAGTTTTCTGTCGTTTCAGGCACGCCTCGCTCACAGGACCTCAATGTGTGTAGGAACTCGGAAGCTCTCTGAAACTTATACTTTGAGATTTTTATGGAGGCTTCATCATGCAAGCACGATCAATTACTAACTCATTTCCAGCCCCTCTTCCCTCTGCGGAGGTAGGGGATGAGGCCGAAAGTTCCAAGCTTCTAATCCTGGCCTCGTCTTCCTAGTGATCAGCCCTCACCCAGGAGCCCACCAAGAGTCACTTCAATAGAACAAAAGATGCTCCTATCAGCCAGGAATTCCCGACGGCTTAGGAGTATATGCCAGATGTTGCTGGCATTCAGAAAATTAAAAGATTTTAGGAATTTGTGTCAGGAACCATGGCAGAGACCAATATATATATTTCTTATTATGTCACAGGACATGAGACCAAAAAGATTTAAAGCTGCTATTCCAAAGAAATCCCTTTTGGGAGAAACTGAGGCCCTAGCAGGCTAGTGCTGGAACAGGAGCGAGTTCAAATTACAGCCCAGATCTTGTGATTTCTGGTCCAAGGTACTTATTTAACCCCATTTTGCCTCATGTCCTTTTGTGAGCTGATCAAACAGAACTCAAGATACTTGGTGTGGTTAAGAAAATTGAAACCCAAAGTGAACTATTGTTCTGTACTTCTGCGGGGCTGTATCCAGAAGAGGACATACAAACGCAGCAGCTGAGCCAAGAAAGATACAAGAGAGGGAGAGGGACCACTTAGTGCAAGATCACACACACAATGGTGCTTCATTAATAACTGCTGGTAGAATGATTGCCATAAAGTAGGTCCAGAATTTAAATTTTAAATTTAAATATGTGTGTGTGTACTACCTACAAATGCGTGTGTGTGTGTGTGTGTGTGTGTGTGTGTATCTGGGCAAAGTTTATGTCATGTATTATACTTTAGATAGAATAATGCTTTCATTCAGCATTTCATCCCATTAAATATAATTGTTCTTTGACTAAGTGTCGTCTTAGTCGGTTGGTTTCAGGAGAGCAGCCTATCTGTGAAAAGGCAACTCTGGGGGCCCAGACAGTTCACATGTTCAGGCTGACATGAAGCTGGGAGAGTGTGCTACACAGCGGGGCACCCCCTGTCCTCAGCTCTGTGCCCCCGATGCCTGAGAATTCCTGCTGTGGTCAGAGAGAGCAGACATACTCAGGGTATCTGAGGATGGTGCCCACCCCGTCTCGAGGACATCCCTGGGCCCCTGACCTGCCATCTAGGGGCGGAGTGATGACTTCCCATTAGAGGTGGATCAAAGACTTGTCTGTACCCCACGTCACCAATCACTGCCCCTTAGAGCCTGTTACAGTGTCTGAATGCTAGCCCTTGAGCTTTATTCTCTGATTAGGTTGAATGATGCTTTAGTGAAGCTGTTCCCCGGAGGGGGGGGGGAACGAAAGCATGGGTGCTGGTGCACCAATTAGGAAGTCAATCCTGTCCTAGGAGCTGGAGGCTGTAAGGCACTGGACAGACTAGCTTTGCTGGGGAGTACAGGAAGAGCAGGGGCACGTAGCTGATGCCACGGAGAGTAGGCACAGTTTGGGGGTGATGACAGCAGTCCAGTCCCTCCCCAGGAGAACCAAGAGTGGGGACAGGGAGTGAGGAGGACCCCAGACCTTCAGCTCTGGCACAGATGCCAAGACGTGGCCTTTTTAGGCCAACGGATAATAGGGTTGTTGGGGTAAAGGCAGGTACCAGAGAGGGAAACCAAGGGTCTGGGCTATGGTCTAAATCCCAAAGCTCCAAATCTGGGAGTGGGGAGCCAGGTGCAGGATGGAGACCAACAGTCCCAGGAGGAAGCAACAGGAAGCTTGGAGCTTCATTCAGCTTCATTGTGCTGGAGGGAGCACATTCCTGAGGTTGCCTGGTCCTAGCCCCGTCCGAGACCCCCAAGCCGGGGCCTGGGCTCATTTCCTGGCTCACATCAACCCTCTGCTGTCATGAAGTTCTGGCCCTGGTTTATCTTTCTGCCCTCGCTTCCTATTTACTTGCCCTGGTTTTGAGCCAGACTGAACCATTTGTTCTTCTCCTCCTGCATGTTCCCAGTGCCATCTCTTCCTACACCCCCTCTACTCAGAATGTCCTTCCCCATCATCACCCTGCTCCTAAATTCTGTTCCAAATCTTGCCCACCCTCCTGGCCGTATTAGTTTTCTATTGCTGCTGTAATGAATTACCATGAATTTAGTGGCTTCAAACAACACAAATGTATTATCTTACGGTTTTGTAGGTCAGAAGTCCACACAGATATCCCTGAATTAAAATGAAGTTCCTTCTGGAGGCTCTAGGGGGGAATCTGATCCTTGCCCTTACCAGCTTCTAGATGTCACCCTCATTCCTTGGCTTGTGGCCCCTTCCATCTTCGATTTCTCTGATTCACTGTCTCATCTCTTTCTCTGACCACAACCAGAAAAGGTTTCCCTCTTCTAAGGACTCATCTGACCAGATTTGACTCATCTGGATAATCCAGGCTACTCTCCTCATCCCAAGGAACTTGATTTAACTACATCTGCAAAATCCCTTTTGCCGTGGGAGGTAAGCTAGTCACAGGTTCTAGGGATTCAGATGTGGATATTTTGGGCAAGGCCACTCTTCTGCCTTCCACCCTGGCCCAGCTCAAGTAGCCCCCACTACCTTCAAAGCCTCCTTGTTACTATTCTGGGATCCCCTGGCCCTAGGTCTAGGTTTCCCACCAGCCTCTGCAGATCTTCCCCACCCTAGCTCTTATCACCTGGAATTGTAATTACGTGTTGATTTGTCATTTTCCTGCGATAAACTTCAAGGTCAATGAGAGCAGGGACAGGGTTGATCTTGTTTACTGATGTATCCCTGGCAGCTAGGACACTGCCTGGTACACAGTGCTCAACCATATTTTCAGGGGGAAAACTCTTCTATGACATCTCACTTTCTATTTTAAGTTACATCCCGGCCATATGATTTCTCCTCAATGAGACTACACTTCTTGGAAGCAGGGTTCACATGGGGCTTATCTGTGGTATCTCCTGGGGCATCTTGCCAGTGCTCGGCACATATTTGTGGAATTGAATTGAATGCATAGGTTCAGACTCATCTCAATGGTCTGGTTCTTAAACAAAGGGCGCAGGGAGGAATGTGTGAGGATGAGGTGCCCTGGGTCAACTAGGGCTCCCTGGGAAAAGTTTCTGGAAGAGAAGTGCTTGGGGCAGCGATTGGAAAGAAATGAAGGATAAGGATTGGTAGGGTTGAGGGGGCGAGGGCATCCTATGGGAGGACTGGTGTGAGCAAAGTCAAATATGGGAAAGATGGCTGGAGGGGAGTAACCGGAGAGGAGATGGAGTGGGGGAGGGCAGACATGGCAGCCAGGGCTTGGATGCCAGGTGGGGCCCTTTGGATTTGATGCGACAGGGTGCTACCAGGGATTGCTGAGCAATGAGCGTTGTGCTGAAAACAGGGTTGGAGGAAGATGGGATGGAAGCAGAAGGACAGAGGAAGGGAGTGTATTTCAGGGAGCAAAGTGTGGCTGTGGCAGGATATAGGCAGGGGGTTGTAGCTGCCCACGGGGACACCTAGACAGACTAGATTGGAGATAGGAGATAGTGGAGTCAAAGATAATTTGACACCGCAATCTGGGGCTTGAGAAAAGTAGGCCTGGCTTCCATCAGATGAGCAAGACAGTGAACGCAGCATTGGGCACTTTGCATGCTGGGTATCAGAAGGGTGTGCCTTGGAGGTGATGAGAGCCCCATCGCTTTTGTCCCCGTGAAGGTCCCCACCTCCATAAAGCAGATGGATTGGGAGGAGGAAGGTATTTTTCCAGGGCCTGAATTGTCCCTTCTGCACCCATGTGGCAGGCATCCTGTCTCTGCCCCAGCCTATTCACCAAAGCAGACATTCTGACCCCCAAAATGAGCTAACATTTCCATTTATAGATCCCTCCCCCACCTTGTGCTTGCCACCGTTCCTGGTGCTTTGCCAATATAGACTCATTATACCCTCATAACAGCCCCGAAGGTAGGTAATATTAGCCCCATTTTATGGATGTGGAATCCGAAGCTTCCTTAGAGGAGAAGCCAACCACCCACATCCTCACAACCAGGAAGGAAGGGGGGGACCAGGATTCATGCCCTAGTCGTTGAGCTCACTGAGCCGTGGCTTTGTCATGCCATTGTGCCTCCTGCCTGCTGTCCAATGAGGTTAATTTAATTCTACCCAGTTTGGTTTAGCACACATTCCCTGATCACCCACCAAGGGTAGGGTGGTCTGCCAGGTGGTGAGAAATTAAAGAGGCCTAAGGCATGAGTAGGAGAAACAAATATAAACCCAACCACCTCCACACAAGGAGCCTACCACAGTCCACAGTGCCCCAGAGGGGTTTCATTCTGCCTGCACCCAGCCCCTATGCTTGTTCCAGCCACCAACGGCAAGTGTGGGCCACATCAAACCACTCCCAGGACACTTCAAAGCTGAAAGGGACTTTAGTATCCAATCAGCTAATTTTACAGATTAAGGACGCTGAGGCCCAGAAAGGGGAGGTGGCTCTTCCAGGGTAACATAGCTGCTTAGCGGCAAAGCCAGGGCCAAAGCCTAGGTGTCCTCACTGTGGGTCTGGTATCTAGGACTCAGACGGCTCCTCTTTCCCTCACAGCTGGCAAAAAGCTCCCATCTGCCCCTCAGCACCCCAGACTTCCCTCCCTCCCACCAGCTTCCCACTCCCCACTCCCCATGCGGGCCTTGCACACCTTGCCCCAGTCTGCCAGGTCCAGACAGCAGTGGGGCGGGGAGACCAGGTAAGCAGTGGCTGCGCAGGACCCTCCCAGGCCCAGCCTCGCTGCCACCCCTGGTTTCCTTCTCCTCGGGGCGCTGGGCGGGGGGGGGGGGGGGGGGGGGGGGGGAGCAGAGCTGGAGCCTGGTAAATCCTGTGCCGCAAAGATGTGCATCCCTAATTAACATTTCCAGATTGGGAGTGGGGACAAAGGCCTTTATCAGGTTTTTAAGGTTATTGTTGTTGTTACTAGCTTATTGTGTATAAAGTGCTTTCTCTTTATAAAACAACAAGATGAAACAAACTTAGCCCCTCTCCGGACCCCCGAGTTTTGTAATACGAAGAGGGGCGAAGCAGGGCTGTGGGAGTTTTACAGGCCACACCCAGGCAAGACCCTTCCCCGTTTCTGCCTGGAAGGTTGACGCTCCCTTTTCTTGTTTGGTCGGGTTTGAGAAATGCCTTCCTCTCCCTTGCGCGGGAGCCTCCAAGCCCAGGCGAAGGTGGGCCTTGTTACCTTGGCGATAGCGAGGTTGGGCGGAGAGGCGGCTCCCGCAGCCAATAGAGACCGGGAGGGGGCGGGACCAGCTGGTCTGCGGCGGCGGCGGGGCTCACAGGTTAGCGGACTGGGCGTTGGGGGAGGGGTACGGGGGTCTCGGGGGCACCCGGGGGTCCCAGGCCGGCCCGAGACCCCTGATTAGGGGGGCACTGGCCTTGGCTGTCGGACCAGGGCTCCCAGCCTGTGCACCGAAAGTTTTCATCGGGCCTTGAGCGGAGAGGAGCTGCCGGGCGGGCGGAGGCGGAGATGGCGGAGGGCTGTGGAACGCGCCGCGAGGGTCGGAGCCGGGCCTGGTCCTAGGAACTCGAGGCCCCCGGCGGCCGTGTCCCCGGGAGGTCCCCTCTTCCGGGCGCTCCAGGTGGCGATGGAGAGCCAGAGACTTGGAGAGGGAAGGCAGTATTTGGCCACAGGGTTTTAGGAGGCCCTGGAATGCTGAACCCAGCCCCTAATCCGATTCCTACGTCCCGGCGGCGGGAGGGCTAAAGGGCCGAGAGTGCTGGCTATGGTGTGGCCACCTTCCCCTTCCCGACTTCCTATCTCTTATGCAGGTGTCCGGTCTGGCTGGCCTCCCAAGCCTGATCAGCATGAAGCTCCTGTGTTTGGTGGCCGTGGTCGGGTGCTTGCTGTTGCCCCCAGCTCAAGCCAACAAGGTGAGGGGGGTGAGCCAGCAGCACCTCTCGCGCGACCACCCTGCCGGCAGACGGGGCTTCCGCAGAGGTGGCTGCTGCTCCAGCCCTGCCCCTCACTCATCAATGGACCGTAGTAGTTTGGGGAGTATTCTCTCGGGCGCCCGACTGCAGGCCTGCGTAAGGGTGGAGTGAGGGGAGAGGGGTGGAGCGCAGAGCACACATTCTGGATCAGACGAAACCTAGGTGAGATTCCAGCGAGGAAGTTTGTGTTTGGAGGAGTTATCTAAGTTCCCCATACCTTCCTTTGCTCCTGGGTTAAATCGGGGTGGTTATAATGTCTACTACTCTACTTAAGGAGAATCAAGTAATACAGTCTGTGGAAATGCTCCTTAAGTGTGAAGTCCTACACAGCTGGAAGTTTCTGTTACACGGAGGGTGACCAATCCAAGCGCTGGGACTCCTGAGAAATTTCCATTCTTTAGGGGTAAATGACCCAGAACTGCACTTGGGCAGCTCTATGGAATTTAAAATTCTGAAGGTCACCAAGGCTTTAAGTAAGATTGAGTCTGAGGGTTTGCTTCCAGCCCCTCTGGGGAATTCCTGATTGGAATGAAAGTATTTGTGGTGTTGTCTCTTAACCCATTTCAGAGAGGAAGAACTTTCTAAGGGTGTTCCCATGGAAATGATCCACTTTTTGTGTACCCCTGCCCTTTACCTTCCCCTAATCCTAACCTATGTAGTTGGAGATGGGATGGAGTTGGGAAGGGGCTCACCTTTGCTGGACAAAGGTGCGCACAGCAGGTGTGGGGCCCAGAGTCTAGAGCGCTGTCACTTTGCTTGCCACACACACCCCTGCTCCCAAGCACCCTACTGGGGAATGGCAGCCCTAGGCAGCTTTCTGTGAGTCTCCTTTGCCACCTGGACAGTTTCTGTCTTGAGGGTCCTGTGATATTAGCATCCTTTTTGCAGAAGTCATTCCTTGCTGAACTTGGGGATGGGAGAGGTCAAGAGCATTCACATATAGAACAGGGAACTCACAGTTGAAGGTGTTGCTAGAACCTTAAGCCAGGGGCCCTGCCTACTTGCCTACCATGTACTTTCTCTTCCAGAGCTCTGAAGATATCCGTTGCAAATGCATCTGCCCACCATATAGAAACATCAGTGGGCACATTTACAACCAGAATGTGTCACAGAAGGACTGGTAAGGCGCTGTGCAGGCTGGCTCGAGGCTGCTACAACTAGTTGAAGTTTACAGGTGTTTACTGGGGTTCCTGGACCTCTGGAGGATAAGCTGACTTCTGCATTCCCACTAGAGCCTACAAAGGACTTTTTGGTCCATGGTCACACAGCCAGTTGGGCACAGGACCCAGGTGTCTTGAACTCTAGCCTAGGGGTTCCTGGTCAGAGAAGTGGATTTTGTTATTTTGCTTTGATTTGGGTGTTTATGAATAATGCAAAATGGTAGCAGAAAATTAGGAGAGGTAGGTAGTATGCCCACATACGATGGAACCTTTTGTGTACTTTTGCAAAGCTCTGTTACGTGTGTTATTCTGTACCAGTCTCATTAACGCCTTGTAAGGTAGATGGGATAGGTAGTGCTCCCTTTTTAGAATTCTAGAGACTTCAGTTATTTATACTCCTGGAGTCCTGAATTCATTTCTGGATGTTTCCCTTTAAAAATGAGAAAAAGAAGCACAGATTTGTTCAGAGAAAGGAGACCAGCTTAGTGAAGGGAAGTTTCAACACCATATCCTAGAAGGAGTGGCTTAAGGGAGGCTTGACGAGGAGAGGGCTTGGGGACATCTGGTGGCTGGCAAAGACCAGGAGCAGGGCTGGCATGCTCTGGGAGGTGGGGCACATGGGAGTGGGAATCAGTTACGTTCAATGTGGTTTTTTGGTGTAGAATTGGAGCCAGTAGAAACAGCTTCAAGGGTAGCTTCAGGGAAACAGATACAAGTGCGAGCCAAGGAAGCATTTCTAATCCAGGCTGTTTTAAGAGCCGGGAAGCCCCATCCTGGGAGGGATCTGAGCACAGATGGGGTGATTCTTTGCTAAAGACACTGTGGAAGGGACTCGCATCACACGGAGGGGATGTCTAGGTCAGGGTCCCTGCTTGGTTGTGTGTCAATATCGTCAGGTGGGCTTTGAGAAAATACAGATTCCTAGCACCACCTGCTCCCAAGATTTGGGGTTTTGTTGTTTTCTTTCTTCCCAGCTTTTCTGAGATCCGTTAGACATAGCACTTTGTGTAAGTTTAAGCTGTACAACCTGATGACTTGATGCACATACGTATTGTGAAATGTTACCACAATAAGGTTAATATCTCTGTCCCTCACATAATTACCATGTGTGTGTGTGTGTGTGTGTGTGTGTGTGTTAAGAACATTTAAGTTCTACTCTCTTCACCACTTTCAAGTATATAATATAGTTTTGTTAACTATAGTCATGCTGCTGTACATTCAATCTCTTCCCCCTACAAATCGGATTCAGTAAATACTGGGGAGCAGGGGGGCAGGAGTAACATTCCCTTAACATTCCTTAGGTGATTAGGATGCGGTTGGTTCAGAGCAGCTTTTGGGAACTTGGAACTTCTCCAGTTCTGAGATAGTCTGAGTGATTTTCCGAGAGGCAGGCTAGCTAGATGTGCAGACTCGGGATCCGGCCTGCCTGGCTTCAGATCCAGGTTGGCCCCCTGTTCATTGTGTGACAGGTGACTTCTTGTCCAGTGTACTTCAGTTTTCTCATCCGTAAGATGGATGGCAGTATTTTGAGTATTTGTGTGTGTGTGTGTGTACGCGCGCGCGTGCTGGTACATGCCCTTGTCAGTAGGGCACTTAGGACAATGCCTGGCATGTCGTAAGTGCTGTATAAATGTTAGCTAAAATTATTATATATTATCATGCCTTGTTAGAGGCCGCATAGATAATCATTGTCAGACTTAACAGCACAGCCCCTGAAAACTGGAGCTCCTCCCACAGCAGAGACTGTTTCCCTCTGGTTTCGCCTGTCCTGATGGATTCACAAAACCCTAAGATGCGAAGTCCTGGGAGGAGCCCCTGTGACCTCCTTGTATCTTGCGGTTATAGCTCCAATAACATGAGTAAATAAATTGACAGACGGAGCCCGCAGCAGATAATAAGGCTACTTCCCACAGGCAACAGCAGGTTTTCGTACCCCTGTCTCTGGCTGGGGTGATAGGATGGCCGCAAACCCAAGCTTGGATGCCTGCGGAGAAAGGAGTCCCATCTGGACCTCTCAGGCTATAGTTTATCTTCTTCTCCTTAGAAGTCAGAATTAGGGGATTGTTTAATGAATAAGCTTAAGTTGAGAACTTGGAGACAGTCCCATTAAGGGTAGTAGGTGGAAACTGAGGCTGGGCAGGATTCTAGGACCCAGCAACAACATTGGGAACACCCCTATAGGGGTAGGGAGGGGGACTTGACCTGTGGTCTTCCAGCCCTCTGGCGAGGGCCAGAGGAGACCAGTTATGTCTTCAGGTCTCTGCCACTGTCGCCACTCTACTGTCACCTGGGTCCGTGGATGGGAGAATCCTCTTACCCTTTGTTCTGCAGAGCCAAGCCAGAACTGTCTGAGCTGCGGGACTCACAGGTCATGGCCTTTATGTTCCTGCGTGGCTGGTGTCTGCCGTCTATTGTGCTAGGGGTTCTTAACCGCATGCCCGTGGGAGGGCAGAAACCCTAAAGATGCTCTGTTGGTGGGTCTGCCGAGGAGATATGTTGCAGAGGTGGTCCCAGAGTAGGAAAGAACCAAGTAGGTTAGTTCTGTGTCTTTCCGACTTCTAGAGATCAAACCTTTCTAGAGACAGAATCTGTGTTGGAAACACAGCATGCGAAACAAAATCAGACCTGGTGCCAAGAGGGACTGGTCCCTCAGCCCCTCCCTCCGCCCCCTTCTTGCCCAGTGGTTCCTGGGGTGCCCAAGAGAAAACAGCCTGAAAGACACTGATGAATTCAGCCTCCGTTTATAAATGAGGAAACGGGGACCCGGAGGGGATAAATAAATTACTTACAATCTCAGAATACGCGGCGGAGCGGAGAACTAAACCCAGCTTATCTTTCTCTGTAGACCTCTCCCTTAATGTCCTCTGACCAGTCCTTGGAGTCTTTCGATACCACTGATCCCCAGAAAGGTAAATGAAATCCTTAGAGCAAGATCATGTTTAGGGTTTTACTGACTCTCAAGAGGCCAGAGACAGCAGAAGGATTTCAGCTTTTCATTTACTATTCCCCTAACCCCTTTACAGCCTATTCCCGTGAGTGGCAGGATTCCAGTTTGAAGAACCTGGGTTCACTCCTCCCAGCGGCCCCTGACACCCCACCTTGCTTGCCCTTGGCAGGGAGTGTGCACATCCCAGTACAGCGTTCGAGTGGCCTTTGAAACCAGGACCCCGTGTGCCTCAGAAAGGGAGGCATCTGGACCTCAGGAGGCTTGTGGGGACTTCCTGGAGAAGAGAAGGTCCCAGCAGTGATGACCAGTGCTGTCCGTGAACCTGGCCTTGTCCATCAGCTGCTCCCAGACATGGCAGCGTTCGGGGTCTGGAAATGGTGCAGTTAGTTACAGTGGACGATGACCCACTCACGCAGTGAGGAATGATGTGGTGAAGTTGTTACCCAGAGGTGGAACTGGAATCCTCAGGGGTTAGGGGAAATCGCGTATGCTACATACTGGATTTTTAAGGGAACCAGAGGCTTTTAGAGGACACCTCATTTTTATTTCAACACCTGATCTTCACATCACACATCTTTGATGCTTCTGCCAGAAACCCAGGCTGAGTCTAGAAGGACCCTGGGATAGCTCAGAATAGGCCTGGTTGTCTTCAGACACCTGAAAGACCTATAATACGGGTTGTTAACTGTAGTCACCCTGCTGTACATTTGACCTGCTGACCATAGGTCAAGCCCCTCACCCCCATCCCTGCAGGGGTGTTGCCAATGATGTCGCTAGATCCTAGACTCCTGCGCGGCCTCAGTTTCCACCTACTACCCTTAATGAAACTGTCTCCCAAGTTCTCCCCATTGACTCTTGCAGGATTCCTGTCAGAACTGGAAGGGCCTTAAAGGTCATCTGGTACAACCCTTGTATCCCAGAGAGGAGGTCATAGGCCCAGAGCCCCAGACCTGGATGTCCATTGCTGTGTAATGCCTGGTTTGCCTCTGCGCACCTCTGAGAGTGTGGTTGACTTTCCCCAGTGGTAATGATAAAGGTGCATTCTCGAGGTCATTTGCTTATTGTGGTCTGTGAACTGTACCTGTTGAAACCTGCTGATCCGAAGAAGGCTGGGACCGGTCAAGAGGCCCAAGTAAAGAGCTGAGCACAGGCCCAGGGCCCACGAAGATGGAGCGTCACATGGAAAGACGACCCAAGGATCGGGATTTGGGTCCTGACCTCATCGTGGTGGCGATGCCACTTTGCCTTCCTGAGCTCACTTCCCTCTTCCTATACGTGGCGCCTTTGATCTTTAGTTCGCCTTAGTCGGCCGCGTAGGTAAAGGTGGGCTAAGTGGGCATACCGTTAGAACGGGATGCATTTGGCAGGAGCTTGTTCCCTGAGCTTGTCCCCCCAGCCCTGCTCTGCCAGCACCGCGCTGGGTGCTGGGAAGATGGAGAGGACTTCTGTCCTCGAGGAACTTAGCATCCCCCAGGGGAGACCATACAAATAAAGCTGGGATTACAGTGTAGTGTGGTCAGTGCTGTGATAGAGGTGAGTGTGGGTGCTGGCTGCCGCGGGCAGAGGTCAGATCTTTGGGCTGGATCTCGAAGGATGTGTAGAGCTCGGAGTGTGGGAAGGGGAGGTGGCAAAGCCACGTATTCCTGGCAGAAAGCAGATGTGTCAAGGAGGGGAGCATGACTCATTCAGAGAAGAGTCCAGAAGATCAGCAGAACTGGAGGTTGGGGAGTGGGGTAAGGCATGGCAGGGGATGGGCCGGGACAGGGAGGCAGCCTGGAGTGAGGTGGAGCCGTGGGGACCCCAGGGGGAGCAGCTCATTTGGCCTCATGCTAGAGGCCCTGTGGAGGTCTTGACTAGCTTTGGGCTTTAAGCAGGGGGTGACGTAACAGGAGTTTACTTTTGCTGATACCACTCGGCTGCCTGGTGAAGGTAGTATAGACATAGGGCCAGATAAGAGGTGCGAGGGCAATGGGGAGTCCAGGGCATTGGTCCGAGGACAGAATGTTGAGACCTTGAGCTAAGACAGGGCAGTGGGAGGGGCACCTGGGTGGCTCAGTTGTTAAGCCTCTGCCTTCGGCTCAGGGCGTGATCCCGGAGTCCTGGGATCGAGCCCCACATCAGGCTCCTCCGCTGGGAGCCTGCTTCTTCCCCTCCCACTCCCCCTGCTTGTGTTCCCTCTCTCGCTGGCTATCTCTCTCTGTCAAATAAATAAATAAAGTCTTTTAAAAAAAAAGACAGGACAGTGGGAGCCAATAGAGAAGGTGGGTCTTAGACGGTTTTAAGGAGGTAAAATCACCAGCGTTTGGTGGATTCATAGGTGAGAGGAAAAGGGAGTGTCAAGGGTGATTACCAGGTTTGGACGTGGTCAGTGGAGTGGACAGTGGGGGTGCTCTGGGGACACAGCCCCAGGCCTGGGGAGCTGGGGCAGAAGGGTTGCCGTGGAATGCGTGGTCCCTGTGGGCTGTTCTGTGGTGACTAGCGGGCAGCTGGATGGAAGGGTGCCGGGGGGTGGTCCTGACAGGGATTCTAGCCTAAGACTCCTGTCTAAGCCTCACCAGTGCTGACTTGGAAATCTTTGGACTGGGTGAGCCCACGTGGGACCAGGGTGGGGGCGAGCACAGCACGAGACAAGAAGGCAGCTGAGGGCAGCTGTTTGGGAAATGTTGGCATTTTTCGTGGCCACACCGCAGGTGCACTTCAGAGAGCTGGTGCTGGTGGGTTGGGAGGGGGCTTCTCCCCATGCCCTGGGAGCCCCCTCACCTCTGCCCCACTGTCCCCTCCTGGGTTGCCAGCTGCCAGTGGCCCTGCTCCCACCGTCCCATCTGTCTCTGTTGCAGCAACTGCCTGCACGTGGTGGAGCCCATGCCGGTGCCCGGCCACGACGTGGAGGCCTACTGCCTGCTGTGTGAGTGCAAGTACGAGGAGCGCAGCACCACCACCATCAAGGTAGCCTGGGGCTCGGGGCACGGGCCCACTCCGCTCCCTGGCTGCCCGGCACTCGCGGTCTTTTGCTATATTCTGGAACATTCCAAGTATCGGCGGGACTGGCTTCTGGGCTGGCCTAGTCACAGACACGGGCCTGCTTCCCATACCGTTTTGGAGCCAGCTCTGTCCTTTGACAACTGTCCAGTGGCTCCCATTATATGGGGGGCCGGGAACCTGGGAGAGGTGCTTCATGTCACTTTTTTCCTTCTGTTCCTTCCAATTTTCCCTTTCTTCTTTCTTCCATTCATTCCGTAAGCCTCTTTCAGGTGCCTTTTATGGTCTGGGCACCATGCAGGATGCTGCTAATAGAGCAGTAAGCCCGCCCTCCCCGAACACCCAGTCTCACTGAGCTTCCAGAGTGGCCTCAGACTCCTGAAAAGCCCCCCAAGAGCTGTGCACCAGGGCTAGGTGTCTGTGTGGTGGGACCTGGGCAGGGGGCTTCAGCCCCAAACCTCGTTCTCATAGGCTGTTGGGTGAACTCAGGGGAGAAATAGTAAACAAGGCCCACCTTAGCGAGTGAGGGCAGGGGCCTTGTCCGTTCTTCTGCCACTGGGTGGGCTCCACAGGACCATGGCTCACGCTAGCAGAGCTCGTTCACCCGGAGCCTCCCCCCGGGGTTTCCTAGTCCGGGTTCTAACTCTGAGCCAGGCCCCGCGTACCGATTTCTAACTTAAGCTCTTTGTGGCCAGGTTTTCAGCTTACTTCCACTGGTCCTATGGAGAGTCTAGAAATAGCATCGAGAAAGGAATTGAGTTTATCGACACTGCCTAGTGCATCCCGTTTCTCCTTCTGAGGCTCTGCGGGGGAGGCGATGCTCCCTGCTGTCGTCCTGCCCAGACCAGGGAGCTGGCAGCTCCTTCCCTGTGCTGCGGTCCTCCGTGTTCTCACCTTTCTGATGGGAAGCAGCTGTCTGTCCCCTACCGCTCAGTCGTCGCCCCATGAAGCTGTGCAGACTCAGCTCCTTTCATCCTCCCGCCTGAGCCAGCCCCTCCTGGAGCGTCTTCCTCTTGCTCTGAACATGCTCCAGGGCCCCCACCCTCCGGGGACCAGATGGCTGAGACTGAATACTGAGCCAGGTGTCGCCTCTCCCTGTTTGGCAGAAAGGGACTTCCCGATATGGGGACCTCATCAGACATACTTCCTAATCCCTCAAGTTTCCCTCCAGTCCTCCTCCCTAGGAGGCTCTCCCACCCCCCAGCTTCAGCCTATTATAGACTCAGCCTCCATTCCCCTTGCCCTTCCCTGGTACAGGCAAGAGGGCTGACCATTCACCCTGTTTAAAGAGGCATGAACACTGGTGCCCCAGTCAGGGAGGAAGTTGGTCCAGTTGAACTTGACCCTTGACTGAGCTGAGCTGAGCTTTGCCTTGAAAATCCCAAGGTTTCTCTCTTCCTTTTATTACTCATCACAGTCCATTTGGGGCCAAGGCTGTGGATCAGAAGCCAGTGATGGCCAGGCATTGTGGAAGTAGAAAAAGCATGTGAGCCAGAGTCAGTAAATCTGAGTTCAGGTTACATCTCTACCGTTTGCTAACCTTGGAACTTAGGCTGAGTAGTTTAGGCTCAGGGTTCTCAGTCAGGTGAGTACTGGCCGGCCTGTGGGCATTTGGACTCGAGTGAAGGTGCTTCTGTGGTCCCAGTAACAGAGGTGTATTATGACACCATTATAGGGGCTGTGGCTGCCGAGTGTCTTGGAGAGTCCTGTCCTAAATGCCCAGAGTACCACACTGGGAAACATTGAATTAGCCTCACTGATTCTGTCTTTTCTGTAAAACAGAAGTTACTCCAGTATGAGGCTCTCCATGTACGTAAGAGGTTTGTCATTCTGCCACTGGCTGTCACCTCCATGCAGGGTGACTGACAGGAGGCGGAGATGTGTTCTCCAGCCATCCGGGCATACCTTCTTGCCAGCCTGTCCCCCTCCACCCATCGGCGTGCCCTCTCGGGACTGGCGCTCCCCACCTGTCCGTCCTGCACTTGGCAGTGGGGAGTGAGCCCTCGTTCCCTGGGGCTCGGCCTCAGGCCTCTCCACCAGCCGGTTCTTCCCTGCTCTGACTTTGTGTCCCGTTGCTTTCCACCCTTTCTTAGAGACAGCCAGGTAGGACCCACTTCCACACTCCCCACCCCAGGGAGCATCTTGGGGTGTCAGGATCCAGGTGCCTTCCTTCATGATCTGTTGTTTTTATGTCCACTGCCCTTGTGGGATCCCCTCAGTTTAGGGCAAAGCTGGTAAATATGTGGAATAGGGCCCCCGTGTCCCTTCTGTCTTTGCCTCCAAGCCCTCAGCCTCTGGGCCCTTCCCCAGTGCAGCGCTCGAGGTAGCCACTGCCGTCCTGGCCCAGGGTGTTGGTTCACAGGGCAAGCTGGCTCTCTCCCTCAGGTCATCATTGTCATCTACCTGTCAGTGGTGGGGGCCCTCTTGCTCTACATGGCCTTCCTGATGCTGGTGGACCCTCTCATTCGAAAGCCAGACGCATACACCGAACAGCTGCACAATGAGGAGGAAAATGAGGTAAGCAGGTTTCTGGGTGCCGGTACTTCTGCTCACAGGGGGTCCTGGGCTCCCAGCCTGCGAGTCCCCAGGGCAGAACCAGAAGAGCATGCTGGAGGCCTAGGTGGGGATCCGTGTGCCTTACCCCCCATACCCCAATTTGCTCTTCCCCTGTTCAGTGTCCTACACATCACCCAGGCTCCAGAGTTTTCCTCAGTGGGGAACCACCCTTTGGACTTCCAGGTGAAGCAGGAGGTGGCCTGATGTCTGGCATTAGGGCAGGAGGGAGCCATATGGTCCTGGTGGACTGCCTCTCTGGGCCGAGGGGAGATGGACCAACCAGGGCCAGGCACGTAGACATGCCTCATATCCTGGTTGCTCAGATACTGGTGTCAAGCTGGTGGTGGACTGGGAGAGAGCAGGTTCATTCTTTAGTGATTCTGTAGACCGCTGTTGAGCTTGGAAAAAAAAAAATCAAACCAAACTCAAGGGGTACATGATAGCAACCTCCCGATGTTGGTGGGAGAGAACTTAGTCTCAGCCCCGGTAAAGCCAGGGGTACAAGGACCACAGTTGGGAGTAAGAGAGGGAGATTGAGCAAGATCTGAGGAGTCTTCTTGCAGATGACACAGTTGATAATGGGTTGGGTGTGCTCCCTCGTAAGTGAGTGTGTTTGGGGTCACTAGAAATCACCAGGCATTGGCTAAACTGCCACCAGGAGGTCACAATTTAGAATATGTCAAGTGCTGCATTGGAGGTGGAAAAGGGCGGGTACCCCGCCCAGAGGGTCCGGGGCTCAGATCTCCGTGTGCAGCCATTGGGCGTCGTGGATCTGGGCCAGCACAAGCACGAGGACGAGGCCGGGGAAGGAGGGAGGCCTGGCCATCCATGGGCCCTGTTGCTTCTCCTGGGTATGTGGCTGGACCGTTCCCAGTCTGCGTGCAGTCTCCTGCTGCCATGAGCTTGGCCAGAGGGGGAGCAGAGAGGATGAGCCCTGGGAGCTGGGGCCTGGGAGGTGGTGGCGCTGGCAGTTGGGTGGTCTGTGTTCAGGAGGAAACCTTGCGTGCCTACCTGGTTATTAATGTACAGTAATAGCAGCTCTGATGGGGAGGGGCATGGCTAATAAACACGCGGTGATTAGGGGTAATGTGGTAATTGCAGTCCTGGCTGGGGGGTAATTGAGAGATGCGGCCCCGTGATTACACAGGCCGTGCTGCGATTTCTCTGGAATGCATGGCTCTTGGGCATGGCCTTGTTGTGTCTCCTGCCGTCCTGGATGTGGTGCCAGAGGGGAGGGCGGCCTGCCGTCTCTGGGTCTGGGCCCAGGCCCCTCTCCCCGAGGAGACCTGGGGTGCTTCCCACTTTGAGGCTTAGGTCAGAGCTGCCTCTGTGTGAGGGGGCTTTAAAGGGAGAGGGGGGGTTAGACGTGGCCCTCCAGTTCCTGAGAGTAGATCCCGAATCCAAGGCTGTACATTCCTTGGGTGCAGATTTTGGCCATGTAAGGAGGATTGTCCTGTGAGGAAGTGCTATCCGGCCCCATATCCTGGGGGCCTGCGGGGGCCGTGGGGGCCTCAGGCAGCTCTCAAGCTGAAGCTGGCAAGCCCACGCTACACACTGTAGGCGAGATTTCCTGCCCTGGGAGAGAGAGGTGGGAGGGATGACACCCCCTCACCTCCTACCCCGATATTCCAGAAAGCAGTCTAAGGTGTTCAGTCTGTGATGCCCTCACCCGAGGTGCAGCGTCTCTGCGCAGATATGGGGGGCGGGGCAGAGTGCAGCTCCCGGGCACCTGGAGGATGGTTAAGGGAACTCCTTGGGGCAGCCGGGGGTGGGGTCTGCTCACCCGCTCAGCACCGTTAGCACGCACTGCCCCCAGTCCTGGCGCCTGGCCCAGCTCCCCATCCCCTCACCCTGTGATTCTGTGTGGTGTCTCCAACCTAGCTGTCCCTAGGTCGTCCCTCCTGGGGGTTCAGCAGCTCCGTGTTTCTCCTGTGCACGGGGCTTCTCTTCTTCCTGCGGGCCGCGCTGCGTGAGTTACAGACCTCCTGTCTGCCCTCGGGGCTTGAAGCCCCAAGACAGAGCCCAAACCAAGTGAATGAGCCAGGACCATAAAGGCAGTGGGCGAGATCCAGTGTTAGGAGGTGGGCAGTCAGGGAGCAAGTTAGGTGCTTTGGGAAGCTCTTTGTTAGACAGGGGCTGGGGACTTCTCCTCTTCCTGTTAGTCTGGGAAGGAAGGCTTCTTGGCCGAGGCGGTCTTCAGAGCCAGCTCAGAGGATGCGTGAGAGAGTGACAGCTCAGGTGCTGTAGGGACACTGGGGTCAATAACGCCCAGAGATCTCATCTCTCCAGAGACCCGTGCCCCTAGCCTTGGATGGTGAGGGGGCTCTGCTGACCCACCTCTTCCAGTGCACATAGGGAAGGGGCGTGGGGTGGGGTGCAAGGAGAGCAGGTCCCAAGGCCACCTGGCCAAACAGCGGCAGAGCCAGGGCCGAAGCTGCATCTCTGGGTTTATTAGTGGTCTGGGGAGGGTTTCCCTTAAGAAGGAAGCAAGAAAGATGGGCTCTCCCCTGGGGTAAGGGATTTAGCTTTCACTCCAAAAGGAAGAAAGTTGGAACGGGACCTCTTAGGTTCTTTGGAAGTTTGCCTAGGCCCATATAACTCAGTGACCTTGAGGAGGAAACTGTCCAGGCGCCAGTGCCCCTGCCCCACCCCCTACCCCTCAAGTCTGGGATCCAATCAGAGATGAGATCTGGGGATTGGACCACTTCCCAGGTTTGGGGGCCCTTGGCTCCATTCCCCCAATTCCTGTAGCCAAGAGCTCTCATGCCCTGGGGCGAGAGGTCTGGAAGAGGAAGGGAGGCCTCCCCCACAGCCCCAGCCCCAGCGCCAAGGAGGGAGATGAAAGCCTGTCGTGTTCCCTTTGAAAGTGCTGGCAGGCCTCAGTGGGCCCTGATTGCTGAGCGCTGCCTCCCCTGGGATTCCGGCAGCATTAGGCTTAATCCCCAGGCTCAGACACCCTTTGAAAGGAGGAAGCAAGCGTGTTTGCTGGGACAGAAATGGCAAACAGAGCTTTTTAGATGTATGGGTTTGGCCCTCTTTGAAGAGGGAGAAATAAGGGTTTCCTTGAGGCTCTGGGTTTCTCTGCTACTTGCAGCATGGGCCCCCTGAGCTCTGAGGGGTCCTCAGAGATGTCAGCCCTCAGGGGCCTAGAGTTCTAGGGACATGCAGGGAACAGAAGAATGGTGGTGATGATGAGGGCTCCTGGGGTCGTGAAGGAGCCGGGGTGACGAGTGTCCTTTTCCTCCATCTGGAATGGCTGTAATTGTTCTCACCTCAACATCATTGTGATAACGTGTGTGTCAGCTTGCCGAGTGTCTGTTCGTCCTTAAGAACGAGACATCTCTGTGGGGTCTGAACACAGCAGCAGCGTGGTGATTATTGGAGGGAAGGCCTGGGGCAGCAGGAAGAAAGGCCTGGCGGTGAGGGGCCGCGTGTGGAGCAGGGTGGCTGCAGGGCTGGGGGGCGCGGGGGAGGTGAGACCGGGGCGTGTGCGCCTCAGCCAGCCTGGCGGCCTTGATGCTGTGCCCACACGTGTTCTGTCTGTGGTAGCTGAGGCAGCAGGCGGGGTGTCTGCGTGGGGGCACGGCGTCATGGGATGTCCTAGGAAGATGGCTGGCAGCGTGTGGGAGTCTGGGAGAGCTTTGCAGCAGAGAAGCGGTGGGGTTTGGCTACAGCAGGAAGGATTTGGGTTAAACCTGGAAAACTGAGGGAGGCCATGTAGTCCCCGTTTTGGAGGGGCTTTGTACCCGGGCCTTTCCGAGCTGTGTGACCGGGATTCTTTTCCTCTGGGCCATGTTGACGGTGGTTGTTAGCTCTGGCCTGTGCACACCAGGATTTGGGGCCTCCCAGGCCCGGAGAGGAGGGCCTGGCCTGAGGTCCCTGATTCCCAGTGCCTTTACAGGCACTTTGTGCTTACTCCGATCTCGTGGAAAGGTACCGGCTTGCTTCTTTGTTTTTGCATGTTGGCTCTCTCTTCGGAGCAACGAGCCAAAGAAGCAGCCAACAGAGTGCTGGGATAAGAGATACACAGACATGGGTTCCCACCCCCACGCAGCCCCTGCCGTGCTGTGTGACCTTGGGCAGCAAGAGGACTCCTCTCCCATGGCCTCAGTTTCCTTGTCTGCAGACAGGAGTAATGTTACCCAGGACCCCCAAGCCTAGGGATAATCCACGTAAAATACTTAGCAGAGCCCCTGGCACACAGTGACCCTTGTCATCGTCATGGTACTCTGGTCCCCGTCGGGACCCAGGCGCCTTCCTCCTGTCCAAGCTGCCCTGCCACCTCCCTGAGTCGCCCCGAGACCCCGCATCAGAGGGAAGGGGCTGGAAATGGTGTGATTTCTCTCCCGCCTCCAGCTGCTGTTCTGCAACAGATGAGGCCCCACTCCGGGCCGTCTCTAGAACAGACGTGGAAGCTTTAATACCTTTTAATCAGACTATTAGCAATGGAAACACGGAGGCTCTCAGCAGCAGCTTTCCCCCACTTAGGAGCTGTTTGTTAAGACTTTACATGAAGGGGAGACAAATGATACTGTGGTCATGCGGTGAATTTCAGCATGTTCCCTTAATGCTCTGCTCTTGGCTTCCTCTGGCTTCCCCTCCTCAAGACGGTCTCTTGAGCTGCGGAGCCGTCAAGGAGAAGCTGGGCTGAAGCCGGCCCATCCCTCCAAGCCTGCCTCGGGCTCCCACCCCCGCACTCCTCATGGGACCTGGCAGGGGCGAGATGAGAGGTGGGGAGGGAGAGAAGCCCCCTGGGCCCCCAAAGCCAGGATAGCCAGATCCCGGTGGGCCCACAGCTTCCCCAGTGGGGCTTCAGTGCCCACCTCCCCTACCCGGCCACGCGGAGGCTTGCCCTTGGGCCCTGGTAGCACCCAGCTGGTGCAGCTGAACCAGGAAGGGACGGGATTGGAAAGTGGTACTGTGCCATGGTCCTTTTTCAAAGGCAGCTCCCTCTGGCAGCAGTCTGCCAGCTTTCTCCCCCTTTCTCCCGCCTCGGAGACCCCAGAGCTGGCATCTGACGGGAATAGTTGCTGTGAGTTGAGCGCTTGCTAGCTGCCAGGCACCGCCAAAGCAGCCCCCATCTCACGGACAGGGAAATAGGTTACGAGCAGGAGCTAACTTGCCTGGGGTCATATTCCGGTAGGTGTCAGAGCCGAGAGTCAGAGCCGGGTTTGTTTGAGTCCACGGTGTTCTTAACCCCTGAGCCGAACTGCCGGGGAAGAAGAAAATGAAACATTTCTCGAGCTCCTACTCCGTGACGGCCAGCATACTAAGAACTTTATATATATGATTTTATTTAACCTTGCGTAGCCATCTCCTCATCCTAAACCATGTTTTTCAAAGTATGGGTCACAAGCCATTAGGTCATGAAATCTGTGTCATGAGTCATGACCCGCATTTTAAAAACTGAAGGCGAGCAGCGCAAATATCAGAATGCCTCCTACTACGTGTCTTATAAAACTTGTTTATTGCGCATGCATAGGTTTGTGCACGCACACTGGGCCATCAGGTACATGTTAACGCCTGCTGACAGAACAGTCAAAAAAGTCTGAAAAGACGGGCTTTATTAAATTGAAGCTTGGAGGAATAGTCACTTGGCCAGGGACCCAAAGCTACCAGGTGGCTAAGGCTGTCCCTCTGTCCCAGCTCCTACTGTAGGCCCTGTGGGGGAGGTGGGAATGTGAGGCAGGGAGACGATGGCCCCTGGGAGTCCAGGCCTGGAACCCAGGAGTCTTGACTTTGGGCTCAGTGCGCCCCCTTCCTGACGCTTTCGGCACCTGCGTCCTCGGTGTCACTGGGATCCTCAGCCTTGTGGGCTAAGGAAGCCTTCCTCAGGGTTCTGGACCCGGGCCCCTGGGGAGGCAGTGTCCCCCACGAGACAGTGACTCAGACCTCTACAGCGACAGTGAACTACCTCCCAGCCTCACCCCTAGCCGGCCACCTCTCTGCAACTGCCAGCTCTCTCTGCCTCCCCTACCTTCGTCTAACACACCCCTCCCTTCTCCCCAGCCTGGCAGCTGCGAGGCGACAGAAGCTGTGCCAGCGCGGGGCGTTAGAAGCAAAGTTGCATTTACTGGGCGGCCTGGGCTTAGAAAGGTGTGCTAATCCCTTAAGAGATGTGTGGCAGGAGATAAGAGGCAGGGAGAGCGAGGGAGGAAATCCCCACGGGGGTGTGGGCCTGGCCCTCGGCTCTAATTCCCCCCAAAGATCAGGTTGGGGTCCTGCAGGAAATGCATGGGCTCCGGAGCTTCAGAGGTAGAGAGGTGGTAATTAGGGGAGCTGCTGCCTTTGACAACAGAAGCGGTTCTGAGAGCAGAGGGAAGGGGATCGGTGGGGCACAGAGAGAAGGAGCCGAGCTATCCTAACCTGTCAGAGAAGAGTGGGCCAGGGCAGGCTCTGGAATGGGAGTGCCGGGTTTGAACTCTAAACTTCCATCCCTGCCAGACTCCCTGAGTGAGTGACATCCCTTCTTTCCCAGGGGCAGTCAGCTGGGTGTCCCAGCCCCTGGCAGAGCAGCTCCTGTGCGGACTTCTCGGTGGGCCCATCTTCCCCACTGGCACCCGTGTGCTCCCTGCCCAGGGCAGCCAGGCCCTAGCCCCTGGGTCTCCCTGCTGTGCCTGGGCTGTGGCTGGCAGGGCAGGGGGGTTCTGCAGCCTGATAACCACCCTGGGACACACTGATGCCTTTCCTCAAGCCACAGATGGCATCAGGGCATCTGCGCCGACCCATGAGGTCCTGAGGCCAACACTCAGTATTCCTCCTGAGGGCCAGAAATCAGCCAGTGGGGCAGAGCCAGGGACCCGACTTGAAGTATAGCTGTGTGGTAACGGCGACCCCAGATCATACTCCTCCCAGAGCTCCCCCTTTCCCAGGCCCCGCCCCACAGGTTCTCCAAACACCGAGGCTGCAGCTGGCCTGATGCACTGGGCAAGGCCCTACGGACGACAAGGCCAGGCCCTCAGGCAGCCCCCAGCCGTCGAGGAGGTCCAGCCTCCCGGTCTGTGGGGAGCTCAGCCTTTGGGATTGCTCTAAGGGTGTTTTTTCCGGGTCAGGTTTCCGAGACCCACCCTGGCTCACAGTGCTGAATCTATCTCCTTTTCCATCCCCCTGCAGGACGCTCGCTCTGTGGCAGCCGCCACTGGCTCTCTGGGGGGCCCCCGAGCGAACACCATGCTGGAGCGCGTGGAGGGCGCGCAGCAGCGCTGGAAGCTGCAGGTGCAGGAGCAGCGGAAGACGGTCTTTGATCGGCACAAGATGCTCAGCTAGGTGGGCTGGCAAGGTTGGGCCAAGGACCGTGGGCCGCGGCTGCCAGCTTCTGGGGCTGGACGGAGCCGCAGGCCCCTTCCCCACCCCTCGGTGCCACCCTCCCCAGGTTTTCTCTTTAGAAGCCCATGGCCTTTTTCCTTCTCCTCCCTCTCTTTAGAAAAGGTGTAGTCAGCTGTTTGAATCTGGGCAGAATGGTGGGGTCCCTGATCTCAGGTTTGCCTGCTCCAGTCTTAGGGCTGGAGGGGGTGGGGCAGGCCAGAACAGAGCAGAGACGCTTCAGGTGGCCTTGGGATTGGAACAGGCTGTACCTCCTTACTTCACCCCTGCCGCCCCTCCAGCTCCAAATCTTAGGAATGTTCTTACCCTTTGCAAGATGGAGCTGGGTCATCAGGAACTCAGTGTGTGGGAGGAAAGCAGTCAGCATGTGCTCCTTCTCTGCCGCCTTCCTCCCGACCCCCATACCTCAGCCCCAGCTCAGCTTGGTTCCAGCCCTCAGGACGGCTCTGATGGGACTGCAGACACAACTGAGCTGCACTGTCTTCAGGGCACACCCAGACACTTGTCCCCCCCCCCACACACACTCTTCCACCAGTGCACGGCAGTGCCGTTGCGCCTCCCTTCCTGTGGCCCCGGCCCCTCACTCCCACCTCAGGTGGCCTGGGCCATCCCCCCGCCTCCCCAGGTCTGCAGGTGCTGAGCCAGGCTGTTGGTGGGACCACGCAACCAGGAGGCTGAGCGGTGGCTCTGAATACCACAGCTCCTGTCCTGGGATTGCCACTCATCTCTGAATTTCATTGTACCAGTGCATGGAGAGAAATGTTTGTCCTTCCGTTGTCTGTAAACCAAGGAAGCCGTCATTAAATTGTCTTATTTCTCTCACTTTCTGGATTTCAAGAGATCTAGAGAGCTGGGAGTGTTCTGCAAGTGATATGAGAAATGCTGTGTCCCAGAGAGGGGACAGAGAACATGGTCCTTAATAGGCCCGGGCAGAGAAGCAGAGCCTAGACAGTCTTGGTGGCTGTGGCAGGGCCCACGGTGGGGGCCAGGCAGAGGCCCGGGGCTCGCCAGGAGTCCCACTCACTTGACCAGTGGGGCTCGGCTCATCACGAGCTCTATCCACTGGCCCTGGGGAATTATCCTGAGATGTGATCTGTGTTTCATCTTTGTGGGAGATCCCCCCTTAGACTCTGCAGGGTGCCTGATGTCAGTATCTTACAGTAGAGTAAAAAGTGCTCACTGCAAAATCCATACGTTTTCCCTAACGAAAACCCATGGCTGTTCAGAGAGGTGGGACAGCCAGGGAAACAGACCTGCTTGGGAGCAGCAAGTGTGCGTGCCATGAGGGGGCCCTCCATCCCCCCCCCCCCCCCGGCAAGTGCAGCGCGGGGTGCCTCCAAGACCCTGGCGGACACAGTGCACCTAGGGACCAGGTGGGTCGAATTGAAGTTTCTGCCCTCAGGGGTTGTGTGGACAAACAGGTGTTGAGAAGCTCCCTGCGGAGCCCCATGCTGGGTTCTTCCTGAGAGGTGGGGGCCAGGAGAACAATGTGAGGTAGGGATTTCAGTTTGCCAAGATTTGCCCAAGTTCAAAGTCCAGTACGCGTACTAAAGGGGATGGGAGGGGGTGACATGCAGATGGGGCTTCCAGGAAGAGCAGAGACTTGGGAGTTGGCCTTGGAAGCAAGCAAGGGACACAGCTGAGAAGGGACCAGAACGATTGTGGGATCCTGAGCAGATATGATGAGCCAGCATGAAGCCCGTGGTAAGTGCTCCTCAGGAGATAGCTGCTGTCGTGAGGGGCTGGGCCAATCTCTCCCCCTAATACCAGTCCTCCATTTAGTCAAGCAAGTGGGGCAGTTAAAAGCTCGAACTCTGAGCCGGTAGCCTGGGTGCCACCTACCGGCCAGACAACTGTGAGCACGTTTTAAAGCCTTATGTGTCTTTGTTTCCTCACTGTGAAATGGGGCTAATTACCTGCTTCCTTGGGTTATTGTAAGGAATAAATTGCTAATGCGTGTAAAACACTTAGGACAATCTAACAGTTCGCACGTAAATAAGCACCCAGTGAGTATTGGCTATTCTTAATCACTTCACTATCATTACTCATACAACATAACCCATCCATCCGGTCAAGGTTCTGTACATTCGGCAGGGAGCTCCTACTCGGTGTAACGGGGGCTCCTAGGGCTCCAGGGAACTCTGACCCCTTCAGCTAAATCCCACTCTTGAAGTTCTGCTCAGAACTCCCCGGGGGCGATTATTTGGTAGCTCCCTCGGCCAGTGACATCTCTGCTCCCTAGGCATTGAGCTGAGCTCGGAGTCAAGGCCAGAGGCAGGCCGACCCTGCGCGCCCCGGGCTCCTCTGATTACTGCATCGGGGCGGACACGGAGCGCAAGGCTCCAGGCTGGGTGTCGGGAGCCCTGGTCCCGCCCTGGCGCTGCTGCTCCTTGCTGGGTGACCTCAAACAGCAGGCCTCCTGTCTGAGCCTGAGCGTCTCCAGGAGAGTGAGGACACCCAGCCTATTGTTTCCTGAAGTACAGTTCACGTGAGCATGGCGATTGTAGGGGTACCCCGAAGAATACTTTTTATTCTAGTAGTTCCGTAATTATTTTAATGAGTATTAGGGAAAACACGCAATCAGCACATAAACTTCGTGAGTTCAAGGAAATTGGTGTTAAGGACAGGTGAGAAGGGGGGAAGCGAGTGCATATGAAGAAAATATTAGCAAAACACTCAGTACAAATGGCAGAAATTTGGAAGAAGCTGGGTGCTGATGATGCTGGTTTGGGCCCCCTGAAGTGGTCGCTGTCTCAAGCACCTTCAGACCTGACATCTGTAAACCACCAAATCTCCCTAGATTTCAGTCTCCCACTGGTTGAACGGGGTGGGGTCAGGAGGGGGGTGAATGAGCAGCGAGGGAGGGTCTTCTCCAGCTTCTGCTGGTGCAGTGGGGCCAGGGGAGCTCAGAGCAGGCACCAAGGGGACCCACGCCTGGAAACCCTGGACCTGGCCGCCACCGAAGGACACTATAGCGTAGTGGTCAGAGGCATAGACGCGGGAGCCAGGCCGCCCGGGTCCCAGTCCCAGCGCTGGCTCTAGCCAGCTGTGTGAACTTCTGCAAATTAATCTGTCTTCGTTTCTTCAACCAAGAAGTGGGAACAGCAGCTTATCTCACCGGGTGTTGGCAGTGCTTGGTTGCGTGTGTGAGCGGAACAGAGCCTGCAAGAAATAAGAGCTCAGGGGTGTTTGTAACCACGTGAGGGAATGGAGTGTCTTCCCCTGCTGCTGAGAGGGGTCCCATAGGCTCCCCAGGGACTTTGTGCAAAGAAACAGTACGGGATTCATGGCAGAGGTGAGGGGTGACGAGGCAGGGGCTTGTTTGCCAGAGCGGGGCACTTGCTTTGCAGAAGGCTAAGCTAGCTGGCTGTGTGTCTTGGGCAAACCCTGCCCTCTCTGGGTGCCAGTTTCTGTGGCCTGGGTGGCTTCCAAGAGGCCTCTCCGGCTCTGGCATTAGGCAGTTTTGTGGAATAGCCTTCGCCGCCCTGAAGTCCCCAGTGGACACACGGCAGCCCCCAGTCCGGCAATGCGAGTCAGCGGCCTGCCCAGCCCTGGAACTGTGTCCCTGGAGGGCCACTGCACCCCTCTTAGTCCCCATTCATCCCTAGGAGTGCTCAGTGATCACAACAGCTCCCAACACCCAAGCTGGTGTCATCAAACCACTCCAGAGAGAGGGGTGTCTTCCCCTAAGCATAAGGCTGCCCCCACGAGAAGAGACTCCCTGTGCCTTCCTGGGCTTTGCACCCTGCACATTCAGGAGGCATTTCCTAAGCTCTAATTCAAGTCCCTCCTGCGGCACTGATTTCCATTTTAGAGGCTCTCGGAGCCTCCCTGCCAGCGGGGGCCAGGTGGGCCGTCCCCCCCCTTGGCCCTCAGCTGGGCAGCACCCGGAGAGGACAGCATCTCCACTCGCCCTTGGCTCCAGCTGGAGCTGCATTTGTCTCGCTTGGACTCAGGGCAGCCAATCACAGGAGGCCAAGAGTGGCCCTCTCTCCTCCTTGGGAGTGGATCCCAGATCAGAGGAGCCCCCCACCTCCACCGCCCTCCTCCCTCCCCTTCTGGGTGTGTCGCCGTTTGAAGCTTAATCAGGAAAGTGTACCTGGCTCCTGGTGCTGTGGCAGGGAAGCCGGGCCAGAGGCTGCCGAAGGCACCGCAGGGCAGGTGGGCAGCACCGGAGATCCCTCTGTCCCCCTGAAGGCCCACGAGCCACAGATCTCTGTGAGCGGCAGCAGCGGTGCTGGCGGAGTGCTCCCCAGAGAGGTAACTGTGCAAAGGTCGGGGCTGAGGGATGTGTCTGAGTTTTGTCCCGAAACAGTGCCGGCCCCACCCGGCCTGGAGGAGTGAGGCTGGGAACAGTTTACTCAGGGCTTAGTCACCCCCGATGGCTTTCCTCCCCAAAGGAAAGGAAAGCAGAGCCAAGCCACCTGCTGGCTGGTGTTACGGCACCCATCTCTGAGGGGAGATTAGCTGTGTTGCCAAGGGCTTTGCCACCAACTGGGAATTTTTCCGTGGACTTGATCTTGGGAGAGTCTACTGCCACTAGGTTTAGCCCAATGCCTGATGCCTGCCAGTGCCCAGAGACTAAAGTATGGGTTTTCTGGGTGGAATCAGCTGGGGGAAAGGTCTCCTGGAACTCAGCTAAAATGTGAAGGGTCTGGGCAGGGGAGAGCTTGGTCCTGTGTCTGAACATGGGAGCAGGCTGGAGGTGGTGCAGGGCAGTGGTTAGGGGCATGGCCTAAGTCATGGCCTGAGTCAAATTCCAGATCCATCACTTAGTAGCTGTGTGGCCACAGGCCATTTGCTTATCCGGGTCTCTGCCCGGTCACCTTTGAAGTGGGTCAGTAATATCTACCTCACAGCACTGCTGTGAGAATCAAATGAGAGAAGTGCTTAGACAGTGCTTAGCACAGAGTAAGTTCTATAGAAGTATTTAGTTTTTTAAAAAATTCTGCTATTTCCTAGAACTGTGATCTCACTGAAGCTCTCCAAGCCTCAGTTTCCCTGTCTGCAACACAGGGAAGAAAAGTTAGCATGAGGGGATTAAATACATTGCTAGCACATAGTAGGTGCCCAATAAATTGCAGCCCCCTTCCCTGTGAAGTGAGCCAAGATCCTGTCCCTGTTAAACACTGTCTTTCTTCCGTTTGGCTCCTATGCTTTTTATCCTGCTGCCAGAGGAGCAGTTTGGACTGAAAAGTTTTGTATTTTCAGGCCCGGAAGGTCTGTATAGCTGCTCCACCACAGGCCTGAGACAAACTAGACTGGCCCGTGAGCGCCTGTGCCCCCGCAGCATTCTGTGGATCACGTGGGCGGCGTTCACAGATGACCACGTGCTCGGCCACTGAATCGCCCCTCCACTATTAGGCTCCTTCTGGGGCACCTCCCGGGTGTCAGGAGCAGCACTGGCCCTGCAGGATGCTGGGGTGCAGGAGGCACCATCCTGCCTTGCTCCTTGAGAGACCAAGATGCAAACATGGAGCAAGATCATCGGCAAGGTCATCAGCAAGCAGAGAGATTGGTCCCCAAACCAATGATGGCTACTGAGGGACCGACACGTAAAGGCTTCAGGATGCAGGGGAGAAAGAGAAAGACTAGAACAGAATGCGAGGGGCAGGAAAGTCTGCATGGACAAGGACAGACTCCAGCTGGTTCCAGAGGAGGAGTTGAGTTTGGATGGGTGGAAAGGCAGGGCTGATGCTCTGGGGCGGGAGTGACCTGGGCATCGTGGGGAGAAGGCAGAGGCTGGTGTGGAGACATGGGTCACACCGGCGGTGGGGGCTGATTGGGTGATGGGCTGAGAGAGAAGGTCGGAAGAAGAGGAGGACGGCACACTGCTGAGGACCTTCGGTGCTGGGCAAGGGAGTGTACGCTTGTCGGAGCCATACGTTGTCTAGATGGGGGCAACATGATCGAAGTCACGCTGAGGAGGCACTGGTTCTGTGCCCCTGGAGGATTTGCGTGGGGCAGGACTAGAGCCTGGAGAGCAGTTTCCAGCCACAGCGGCGGCAGCAGATGTCGCGGGGCACTGACCAGGCAGGCAGCACCCCACGACGTTCTCCCCCGGGGCCTCCCGGACCCGCCCAGTGACCCTAGTGACAGCCACCGCTGTCCCCCACCCACAGAAGAGAAGATACGACAGGGTGGCTCGGGCTGCTTGAGCTGGGAAGTGGCAAAGCCAGGATCCCAAGCCACAGTTGGCTGGCCCCAGAGTCCCTGATTGAACGCCAGGTTTTGACAGGATGCAGAGAGAGAGCACCAGCTGTGTCTAAGACAGGGCTCAGTGCGTGGAGAGACAGATCCAGAACCCTGGTGACCATGCGTGCCGGGAGACTTTGGGACCTCGGCCACCAGGGGGAAGAACCTGGGGTGGGGAGGGGGGAAGACACCTTCCTCGCAGGGACATCCCGACATCAATGAGATCCCACGCGTGGAGCATCGCCGGTGCAAAGCGACATTACTTTGCGTCCCCTCCCTCACTGCAGACCCTGTTCCTGGAGCCCGTGGCGGAAAGTCACTTCCCACCTACAAACTCTCTGAATCTGACTGGGAGGGGCATCAGGGAACCTCAGACTTTTGTTCTGTGGCCCGAAGGGATTTCTTTTACCCATGAAATACCCATCGCCTACAAGGGCAACTCTCTTCTGTGGCAAAGGGGACGAGAGTCTCTTTTTCCTCTGTTCCCTGAGTTGGCAGTGATAGGGGCCCTGAAGCCCAGGTCTCAGCCTGAGGTGGGTGCTGGGCTGAGGGCAGGCGGCCCAGGGAGGCGACCGCCACCCTCATGGCTGAGTGGGTGGTTCGGGAGAGCAGCCCTCTCGGGGGCATCCCCCGTGGTGCCCCCTCAGCCCGCGTCCCCAGCCTGCAGCCGACTCGTCCCCCTCGGGGGAAGCTCAGGCCCAGCTCCAATTTCCCGGTCCGAGCTCTCCGGCAGAATTGCCTGGTGGACGCTCCCCATGCTTTAAGGCATCCCTAGGATGATTTTCCTTCCTCGTTTTTGTCTCGGAAACGAGCACTGATTAATCACAAGAGTTCGGAGATGCTCTTGAGCACCTACTCGGTGCCGGCAACGGTCCGAACAGGAATCAGAGCAACTTGCATTTGGAAGCCGCTGGTTTTCCTTCAGCCGGGGGAATCAGGTTAAATACTGGGCTCCCATCAACATTTTGACCAGGGTCCCTTCCCTTTGCCTTTCATTCCCCAGCTGCCCTCCTGCAACCTGAACACCACCCCCACCCCCACCATGAGGTCGTTGGGCTCCTTCGAGCTATTTCTGCTCACACCCTCTCTGAAGGCTGGGCAAGGAGCAGCTTTGTCTGACGCTAAGGTTTGCCCACTAGTCACGTTAGTACCTATTAGTTGCTTTGGATGCGGAGGAGTCCAGATGTCCTGGCTTCTAGACTGTAGCGTCTTTCTTCTGCATTTTGGGTGTCACTGACAGCAGGGGGCAAGGGTGGGAATGTAGGTAGAAAGAGCAATGACTGGAATGCTCTTTATCTCTTTTGAATTTTGGTTTTACTCAATCTCTTAGGCTGTTAAAAGAGACTCACCCCTGGACAGAATGATGATGCCTCACCAGTCCCAAGGCGTATGCCAGTTTCTCTTAAGTGCCAAGTTTAATATTGATCAGCTGTGTGACCTTAGGAAAGTTACTTTACCTCTCTGTGCTTCAGTTTCCTACCTGCAAAATAAGGATTATTTGAGTACCTACCTTGAAGTGAGGATTAAATCACTGGCCGTGTGTGTGTGTGTGTGTGTGTGTGTGTGTGTGTGTGTAAACAAGTACACGTATCCGTGTCATTTACAATAGTGGCCAACACATGGAGGAAATCTTATATACAAGTTAGCTATTGTTTTCTGGTCCAGCTGTGCTCTGAGTTCCAAGCTCTCAACGGCTCCTGAGCCAGCAGGTCCCTGTTTCTGAAGGTAAATCTAGCAAGTCCCTTGCTGATAAATGCAAGAATGAGGTTTTCCCGAAGTTCATAGCAGGATTGCAAGGATATTTGAGAAATCTTCCCAACCCCTTAACTCTCGCCCTTCCAACATGTAGAGAGAGATGGTATCCAATTGGTGGCTGCTTCTTCTAAAATGACCTTTTATAATGATAATCCTTTTACATTTGTCTGGAACTTTATCGTTCACAAAGTGATTTTACAAACTTAGCCATTTGATCACCAAATAGATCAGGCATACATTCCTGCTCCCACGTCCCAGTTCTGGGAAAAATCAGGAACAGAGCTGAGGTTGTAGCACAGTGCGTTTTCCTTCACATCATGCTGGGTGTCTTTACCTTCTCCTCTCAACTCCTTTTGCTTTCACTTCTCTGGTGGGATTTCTCCTTGCAAGTACTGTAGTGAGTGGTGCTTACTCAGGAGCCCAAACACCTGGATATGAATCTCAGCTCTGTCCTGTACCAGCTGTGTTACCTTGGGCAAGTTACTTAACCTCTCTGAGCCTTCCCGTCCTCTCCTGTAACACAGGATATGGTCAGCGCTGGCCTTCCTGGCCTGTAGGGAGAGCACACTGAGAACCGTGTCCGGCACATGGGAGAGCGCTAGTTATGTGATGGGCCCTGTTACCGACATGCAGTCCTTCCTTCCTCTGCCAAACTGGGGACAGCAGCTGCGGCTGTCCTGTGCTGAGTGCCCCCTGACAGCAGGCTTCCTGGAAGGAGCTCAGGAGATGTTCGGGGGTGAATTGACAGGTAGTAGGACACATGCTGTACCAACCTCACCCAACCCTGGTACATTGCACCCAAGCTGTGTGACACTGAGCAGCTCTCTTCTCCTCTCTGAGCCTCAGTTTCCTCTTCTGGAAATAGAAGTGTGAGGGGGCGGTGAGGGTTACACAAGACAGGGAGAGCAGAGCAGCAAGCGAAATATCAGACATCAGAAGGCGCCTAATCCCCGTTAGGCTTCCTTTCTGCACTCCTTTCCTCTTCTTGGAGATCCCCAGCCGAGTGACGCCATGCTTGAGCCCATGGCTCCGTCAGCCCGTGCCAAAGCTCTGCCATGCTGTTCTCTTGCTGGGAGTGGTGCACACAGGTTGCTCGGGAGCAACCAGAGCTTTCCAAAACCTGGGGCGGGAATGGTGGCGTGGTGGACAGTGTGAGGCTAGGCCACAGCAGCACTGCCTTGTCCGGTACCGGGGGGGGGGGGGGCCAGAGGGGCTGAGATCAGCCTGCACAAGCTCCGCTTCTGCCCAGAGGATAAGGCCATTTCCAACCCTCCAAAAGCACTATGAGGGTGTGTGGTCACTGGGCCTGGCTGCCCCTTCCTTGGTCAGATCCAGTGAAATATCATTGAGATGCTGAAATGATACGTTACACAGGTATTTGGGGGTGTTGCATATGAATATGGTGGGAGTGGTGAGGTTATCCTTCTAGAAACAGTTATAGGCTATAAGACACACTTCCAAGGGAGGTTATGACATTTCTTACTGAAAAAAGACAAAGTACAGGGATGCCTGGGTGGCTCAGTCGGTTAAGTGTCTGCCTTCGGCTCAGGTCATGATCAGTGGGGAGCCTGCTTCTCCCTCTGTCTGTTGCTCCTCCTGCTTGTGCTTTCTCTCTCTCTCTGATAAATAAATAGAATCTGAAAAAAAAAAAAAGACAAAGTACATATTTATCCTGGAGATTTAAGGTACCATTCCCTGAAATGTATTCCATTCGATGTTAGCAGGCTTGAGGGAAAAAGAAGTGTTTTGATGTCCATTTGGGAATTTCTGAGTTAACCAAAAACAGCTTTCTTTACTGCAGGACTTTCTCTGGGATGCTAATGAACCCTGCGAATCTCCCAGAAAGGGAATGAAGGGGGCTGCATTTCTCAAAGTATTTGACCATGGAGCTTCTGGGAAAAGTTTTATTGACAGCCTTGCTGGAGGCTGGAGAATGTGCAAGACGACAGCACAAAGCCAATGAGTTCTGTCATTAAAAATATTTTTTTAAATTAACTCGTGTCTACACCCACTGTGGGGCTCGAACTCACTACCCAGAGATCAAGAGTTGCATGCTCCACCGACTGAGCCAGGCAGGGCCCCCACTCTGTCATTTTGAGTGCTTGGTTTCCTTATGAATTCTCCCGGGTTTTGGCAGCAGGGGTGGCGGGGCTCTGGAAGAAGTCTCGAGTCAGGTGCTGAGAAGCACCATCTTGGATCTGTCAACTGTAGGAATCTCTCCGAGTGGTGGGAGGAGCAGAGGACCATGAACTCACTTTCCCCAAAGTCACTGCTGAAGCCGTGCGTTCCGTGTTCAGCCAGCGTCTGACCTCAGACTCCCCCCTCTGGCTCCAGTCCCAGTGAAGACAGTGAGAGAAGCCGCAAAGGTAGAAAATTATGTTACCTGCTCCTTAAGTGGTAAAGCCTGTTGGAAGTTCACATCTCCCTTTGTTTGATAAAGGATGGTTCAGCCCTCCCCGGGGATTCCCAGTGTCAATCAACAAACATTTACTGAGCACATACTTTGGTCTTAAAAATGAAGTATGAGACAGGCCTTTCACTTACAGTTCACAACCTGGTCGGGAGGTAGTGTCAGGAGGTTCTCTGGGGAGAGCGCCCGCTGGCTGCCTGCTGGCCACCAAGAGTAGAGTGGAGGGCGGGGTGGGGAGCTCGGGCTGAGTAGCCAGTGGACACTTGGGAGAGCGCTGGGACAGGGGTCAGCAGGCAGTGCTCATGAAACCGTCAGCAAGGAGTTATAATAATGTGCCGTCCTGGGGGGTTGTGACATTAGAGCCTCTGGCAGCATGTGACAACAGGGAGCTAATGCTGGCGGGGCAAATGCTACATGCTGCACAATTAGGAACAGCAGGGCTTTGGAAAGGAGGCCCAGGACACCCCCACTGGCAACTTACTCTCTCTGTCGCAAGTCGGATTGAGGGCTGTGGAGTCCTTGGTGTAATACCTTGTTGACAGTCGGCCCTTAACAAAGCAGCTGTGCACGGTGTGGTGTGAACATATCGCGGTCCTAAAAGGGGCAGCTCAGTGTCTTGCATCATGAAGTGAGCTTCATGGAAGAATCTCGGGTGCCTCTCGCCAGGCACATCTGCTCTGCCATGCCAGGGAGAAATTAAACCAGCGCGGGGCAGAACGGTGAGGCGCTGGGGGGACGCCACGGGCAAGGGATGCCCTCAGTCCCACAGAGGAGCTAGGGCCCCTTTGAAAAGTAGGCAGTGTTGCCCGCGGTGCTATTTTGTGGCTGCTTAAAGCACTCTATGGGTTGGTTGAACTTGACCCAGTCCATAATCAACCACCACTGCTAATGTATGCGGGGGGCGGGGGAGTGGGGATCGGGGGACTTCCTATACCAACTTCCGAACCACATTTCTCTCTAGTGAGTTGCCTAATTCTGACACAACGTGCTATTTCTTGTTCAAAACAAATAACAAAATATGCTTGATTATACGTACTTCATGTATCTGTATATAATGAAAGTTTAGGGGATGTGAATTGATCCACAGACTCAACTAAGAGAGTCAGTGCATGTTAACAGAAAACCGAGTGACTCTTCGTTGGGGAGGGTCTTCCTTTCCCCCCAGATTTCCAAAAGATCTGGAAACACAGTTCCCAAGGGGAGTTACACCTGGAAGTTGGTTAAAACTTCACAGTCATGAGGTCCCCACCTGGAATTTCATCCATCAGCTACTGCCATTGCTTCTCATCGCCACACGGTGGCACTGTTAGCAAATGGTTCTGCCCCGTCCGGTGACCTGAGCGGAAGGGTTAGTAGCACGGGGCTGCAGATCAGATCCTGTCCAGGCTGCCGATCTTTGAGTGAGGACCATCCCACTATTCAGGGTGTCTAAGCTCAGGCAAGGGGCTCTTCCCCGGGGTACGGCTCCTGGTGTTTGACCCCGTCTGATTACATCCCAGTACTTGCCTTCCCACCAGCAGAGCTCCACGGCCACCCTCCTGAGAATATCCTCAAGGGGGCGTTCCCTTCCCAAGGTTGACCAAGGTGACCTGCGAAACCTCCGCCACCAGCAGGGACGCTCAATCGCAGCACAATTATTCGAATCTGTAGGGGAACATCCCCTCCAACAGGAATCATAAGTTAATAAAATACTTGTGTTAGGTCAGAACAAGCCCCTCTGATCTTCTGGTTCAAATGTGAAGCCGCGGGGAGACATCCTGAGGGAAGGGGTGAAGAAGGGTATGGTCGTTTAGATTTGTTAGTTTACGAAATTACTAACTGTGGAAACTCGGACAGGACCTTAACCTTTATAAGCCTCGGGTTCCTCATCTGTAAAACTGGGTGATCTTAGCACTGACCTCACGAGAACGGTGTAGGAGTTAAATGGGATGGTCCATGGAAAGCACGTAGCACGGTGGCTCGCGCATCATAAATAATAAATAACAGCTAGAATTATCATTACTGTTATTTCACTACAGTGTTTTGTTCACTGCTCTATCCCAGGGCCCAGAGCGACCCCTCGTGTACAAAGGGCCCCAGCAAGTAAGTGCGGAGTGAACGGTTCTCTTGCCTCTGGGTGATAGCCTACCGCACTGTGTCCTCGGCGTCTGGTCTGGGGTGGGGGATCCGATGGCAGAAGAAGAACACAGTGCAGCTGGGGGTGTGTCCTCATCTGGGCTCCCTGCCAGGTTATTAGCTCTCTCCTGACAGTAAAGAGAGAAGTGGCCCAAGAGCCCTCAAGCTGTGAGGTTTCTTGTGTGTGACTTTTCTGAATGGTTTTATGAAAAGAACGGAAACAGTTTGTCTGAAATGTAAATAAGTATTGAATATTGAGTCAATACAAATACATATTAAGTTATATTTGTAAAATTGTCACGAGATATAAATAAACTTCTGACCCTCTATCAAATTAAATTTGAATAATTAAATCAAATTTAAGTAGACGGGGGTCACGTGGGAAAGTACAGTCTGGATTCCATGTTTTTACCAAAACAGGGCACTGCTAGCAATAATTTTCAGCAGTGTTATGTACCCAGCACTGGGCAAGGGGCAGAGGGCATTACCTAGGAATGAAGGGCTTACAATGAAGGGCTTATAATGAAGGCATAATCCCGAAAGTCCATGCTGGGAGGTGCTGAGCTCAGGCAGTCAGCATGGGCGGAGCTCCCTCAAAGGTTGGCAGGAATGGGGAAAATCAAGGAAGCTATGAAACAGGTCCCAAGGCCTGTCAGTAGAAGCCAAGGAGAGAGCTCAGGAATGAGCAGAGAGTGACAGGAGGAGACTGGTCCTGACGGAGCTGAGAGTCTGTTGGAAAGAGATTTTCTAGAACCTTCCCTCAAAAGCAGCGGGGAGCCCTGAAAGGCTGCTGAGCAGGGGAGGGATATGTGAATTTGTCCTGATGTCTGGCGCATTTGCTTCCACTCTTGAGAGCAGATGCAAATCTCCATGACGTTTAGAATCGCTGTTGATTCTTCCTGGTTTTCATTCAGCATAGAGGGCAGAGCCAGCTGGGGACAGAATTGGGACCCAATTAAGGACAAAGATGAGAAAATGCAGAAGGAGACTCCCTCAGGAATCTGAGTCACCAACCTCCCCCTGTCAGGGAGAGAGCTAGCCCCTTTCTGTCTCATCGAAAGGCCCTGCCCGGTGTCCAAGGCCTCCCGCTGCCCCATCACGCCCTGTGTGGGTACAGCTCTTGCTCATTCCATCTTCCATGAGGAGGAGGACAATGATAGAGTAGTGTGACAGGTGCTTAGACAGCATTTGTGGGACAGTGAGGACACACACAAGTGGGGAGAACAGGGCCTGAGAGAATTCCTGGAGGAAATTATACCCAGGCTGAATCCGCTAACTACATGTGATGAGGGTCGGGTGGCGTTTAAATTCAATGCAGAGCACTTATTTCTGAGATAGCAGCTTCCTGGAGCCTGGGAGAGGCCGTGTGTAACTGAACCCTGCCCTGACAAGCCCAGCTTGCTGCCTAGACCCCCGGCCAGTTATTCAACAAGCCATTGTGCCGCGTCTGCAGCAGGCCAGGAGCTGGGCCAGGCTCTGCGCACACGGAAGTGAGAGAATAGACACTTCCGGTCAGTGCCGAGAAGGAGAAGCCCAGGACGGGGTGGGAGGGTGCAGCCTGGATCCGCAGGCCCTGGGGCACAGAAGGCTTTGGTACTTGCCCTGGAAGTCCCAGCAACACCCAAGTCCCTTGGAATCGGATTCATTTCCTCAGGAAAGAGTTACCCCCTTGGTAGGCTTGTGGTGGCCACTGTGCTAGTTCAATAAACAGTCTTTGAACCCCTTAGATGGAAGGCCTTAGAAGGTATCCATCATAAGATCTGATCCCCACTCTCAAAGGAAATGACATCATCAGGCCCTTTTTTTTTTTAAGTTTTAATTTAAATTCCAGTTAGTTAACATACAGGGTAATACTAGTTTCAGGAGTACAATACAGCGATTCAGCACTTCATATAATGCAAGGTGCTCATCACAAGTGCGCTCCTTAATCCCCACCACCTGTTTCCCCCATCCCCGTGCCCCTTCCCGGCTGCAAACCAGCAGTTTGTCCTCTGGAATTAAGAGGCTCTTTCTTGGTTTGCCTCTCTCTTTTTTTTTCCCCTTTGCTCATTTGTTTTGTTTCTTAAATTCTCCATGAGTGAAATCATATAGTATTTGTCTTTCTCTGACTGACTTATTTCTCTTGGCATTATACTCTCTAGCTCCATGCATGTTGTTGCAAATGGCAAGATTTCATTCTTTTTTACAGCTGAGTAGTATTCGATTGTATATATGTAGCACCTCTTCTTTATGCATCGGCTATCCGTGGACAGACACTTGGGCAGTTTCTATAATTTGGCTATTGTAGAGAATGCTGCTGTAAACTTCGGGGTGCATGTATCCCTTGGAATTAGTATTTTTGTATTTTTAGGTAAATATCTAGTAGTGTGATTGTTAAATCGTAGGGTCACTGGGCACTTTTTATAAGCCGGCCCAGGAGGTGTTTTTTGGTTACTTTTTCTCATTTGATTCTCACATATTACTCTTAATCTCCTGTGAGGGATGTTGAGTTATCTCCATGTGTGGAAAGCAGGCCGCAGAGAGGTCCCCCAGCCATGAAAGGGTGAACACAGGTTTGAACCCTGCTCTGCCCTTAGCGACCTCAGCAGCCACACCGGGTCCCCTCAGGATGCTCACGAGCCCCTTGGAGGGTGGGGGTGGGGTGACTCAGAAGAGCACATAATACAATTCCTAATTGATATGTTCACTCCCCTCTTCTCTAGAAACATTTCCCCGAGCTGAGCCGGCACACTCCTCACAGCAGCCGACGGTTTGTGGCCCGGGCAGCGGGGGGATTCCCCAGATGGTAAGGAACAAGAACCCGGTGCCCGTGGCCCCAAGTATGAAGTCCCAGGGTTAGTGCCCGTGGGAGGTGCCCATGCTGGGCTCAGGAGGAGGCGGGGCGCCGAGGCCTGCTGCCCTGCCCATGGGTGCCACGGAAGAAGGCAGGGGTCCCCGGAGTTGTGCGGCGCCGCGGCGGGATCGGAGAGGGTGCCGCTGAGCCTCTGCCAGGAGCCACACTAGGCCACGGCGATGACTCCTGGCAGGGCGATCTCGGAGGCCATCCCAAAGGGCGAAGAGGAGCCCTAACCCATCCTGGTACCCCAGGGCTGCTGCTGGCGATGTGACTCGTCCCTGTGGTCGGGCCCACGCAGACCCCAGGCAGGGGCGTCTCGGGGAGGGTCTCACTCTGGGTCCAGCTCCACGCGGCACCATGAACAATAACTTCTGCCGGGCCCTGGCGGACCGGCGGCCCCTGGCGCCCCCCAGCTGCATGCAGCTGGGCGTCGTGCCCCCTCCGCTCCGGGCGCCCTTGCCTCCCGCCGAGCCCCTGGGCAACGTGCCCCTGCTGCTGTACCCGGGCCCGGCCGAGCCGCAGTACTACGATGCCTACGCGGGCGTGTTCCCCTACGTGCCCTTCCCCGGTGCCTTCGGGGTGTACGACTACCCCTTCGAGCCCGCCTTCATCCAGAAGCGCAACGAGCGCGAGCGGCAGCGGGTCAAGTGCGTCAACGAGGGCTACGCGCGCCTCCGCGGCCACCTGCCGGGCGCGCTGGCGGAGAAGCGGCTCAGCAAGGTGGAGACCCTGCGCGCCGCCATCCGCTACATCAAGTACCTGCAGGAGCTGCTGAGCACCGCCCCCGACGGCGCGCCGCCCTCCGCCTCCCCGCCCGACTGCCCCGGCGACCGCGAGGCCCGGGCGCCCGGCTCCCTGGTGCCCGAGTCGTGCGAGTCCTCCTGCTTCTCCTCCTCGCCGTTCTTTGAGTCGGAGGAATCCAGCCACTGAGCGGGGACCGGGGCTGGGTGGGGGGATCCGCCAGGGCCGTCCCACTCCCGAGAGCAGCCCGGGGACTGTCGGGTCACCCGCGGTGCGGCGCAGGCCCCTGGCGTTTGCGGGTCCGCGGCGTTGCGGTGTCTGCGACACCGTCCCTCCGCCACCGCCACCACCGACCCCATTCCTTACAGCTTGGGGTAGAGGTGCAGGGATGGGGATAGAGGGGCACCACAGAGAGGGGAGGAGCCCCGGGGAAGTTCCGGGTGCGCGCCGTGCCCGCTCCAGGCGGCAGGGGGCAACCCAGGACGGCCGTCCCTGGGTGGGCCTCCCGCTCTGCCCCAGCCCCGCGCTGCGGAAGGTCGGAGCTCAGCTCCAGCTTGTGCACCACCCGCTGTGGCGGCCTCTTCGACCTCGACCTATGTCGCCACGGGTGCAGCCCTGTGTCTGCGACTCCCCAGGAGGCCGGCTGGTCTTTGGATGGGATGAGCCGTGCCCTTGCTGTCCACGAGATGGCCTCAAATCCTAGCGTCCACTTTGGGAGCTTGCTTGCCACCCCCGGCTCCCCCCCACCCCAGAGGAACCCAGACGCCCAGACAGGAGGCCAGACTGCTGCTTGCACTTCTCCCAGATCAGACTTGGGAAGAGGCCAAGTGCATGCCTTGGTGACGCACTCTGGCTTCCCTGATGGAGGGCGATTACCCACCCCCACCCCTGACCCCCAGTGTAGCCTTTTCATCCTTTCCCCCCCAGGTTGCTTGAGGACTGCGTTAATTTTCCCCTCAGACTGTATCCCTCTGTGGGCAATGGGACCATATGGCGCTGTGTTTGTACCAAGAGCTAAATAAAAGATTTGTTGAGTTTTGTGATTCCAGATCAGTCTACCTCACTTCCCTGGTGCCCCTTTGTCACCCCCACCCACAACTCGGAGCACTTACTGCGGGTGGTGTGGGGCATTCGGTCAGCTCTGCATCCAGCTAACGTTTACAGAGAGCTTAGTGTGTCCCAGGCACAGTGTCAGGGAGGGGCCGGAGCACAGTGAGGTGCTGGAGGGGTTGCGGGAGGAGGGTGCAAAGCACACAGTCACTACCCACTGTGCCCGAAGTGTGCACGTTCAACGTTCTTCTGAGGGAGACTTTCGCCCCGGTGTGGACGAGTTAGCTTTCCTGACGGGGTGTGCCCGGGGTGGCGAGGTCTGGCGTGACAGCTAGCTGCAGGTCCTGAGATGGTGTTTGGGAGGGTGCCGTGGGGCGAGGGAGCGGGGGAAGCTCATCTTGGCACACGGGAGCATCTGCAGTTTGAGGCTCCATATCATAGGTTACCCCCTTCCTGAACTCTCTATTGCCCCAGCCTTGAAGCTTTCCATCCTGTCTCCCACTGCCCCCATTCCTAGGCCCATGTGAAAGTTCCTTCTGCCACCCCCCTACCAGCCTCCTTAGGGACATATTGGGATGTCACTGGCTGGGCTGGGAAGGAATGACAGCTGCCTGGCCTCAGGAGCTCAGGCCAGGCAGCAGGGAGCCAGTGGAGGCTAATTTTACTTGCTGGGAGCAGGGAGAGTAATCCTCCTGCCCCCGCCCCCTGGCTGGCTCCGCCGGGCATGCTGGGCCCAGCAGGCTCAGCCGGTCCAGTCCCCAAGGCGGGGGCACTGGGGACGCAGGGCGGAGAGGGCAGCGGGGTGGGGGAACAGGAGACAGCGAGGCCGCCAGGGAAGCCATGGAGCCGTCCTCACCCCACGATGAGGGCCTGAGGAAGAAACAACCCAAGAAGCCCGTTCCTGAGATTCTGCCAAGGCCCCCCCGGGCCCTGTTCTGCTTGACCCTCCAGAACCCCGTGAGGAAGGCCTGCATCAACATCGTGGAATGGAAGTATCCTTTGGGACCCGCAGGGTGTCAGGGAGAGCCTGTGTGATGTGGGAGAGGGAGGCAGGGCATGGTCACAGATCACAGACTTTGGGGGTAGGGGGACTGGGGACTTGGAGATGGGGTGAACTGCCACAGAAGGGGTGTAAGGAGCCTTAGGGAAGGAAGGCTTCTGCTGAGGGGGAGGGGAGCAGCAGGAGGAACTGGTGGGGCCGCCGCCTGAGTGCTGGGCCCAAGGCCTGGTGACAACCATCTGTGGAAGGGACCCGGATGTCTCACAGGGGCAGATCACAGGTGTGCCCAAACCCCATGATCATGGGGCTCCACTGAGGGGTTTGAGGCAATGGTCTCATTTTGATACAGGATGGGAGAGAAAAAAGCAGATTCTCCCCCTTGGTGGGAGGGTGTGAAGGCAGAGAGATTGCCGAGCGAGGGGCGTCCAGCGGAGGACGGGGTCAAAGGAGAAACGGCCTTGAACAAAGGGCTGCTGTGAGGCGCTCCGGGCGCAGGGTGATGCCTTGGCGGTTTTCACTCAGACATAACACTCTGGGGACAGGGACTTGCAATCCCTTTCTCTGTTTGCATTAGCTCTGAGAGGAAGAATGATGAAAATATCTGGGTTATTTGGGGAAGGGAGGAAGGAGATTGGGGGGAGGGGCTGTGTCAAGTGCCTTCTCACAGAGCGGTCAGGAATATTTGAAATATTTCTGTAGGGTTCTGGAACACTGGACTCCCACCAGCTGTTCCCCAGAAGAAAGGGGAATAAGGGCTAATTGGAAGGATAAGGAAAACGTGGGCCCAATTGGAATGGCTGGGGTCAGCGTGGGCCCTGCTGCCCTCAGCTCCACCTGGTGACATGGAACTCCCACTGCCTCTCCCTCCTGGCCTGTCTCCGGGGGGGTCGGGTTTCCCCCGGTGGGTTCTCTCTCCTCCATCCTCTGCGCCTCTGTGCCCCTGTGGCCCACCTCTTCTCAAACCCTGGCAGGAAGAGAAGCAGGTAGTCAGTCCAGACCTTCTGCATAGTGTGCCTGCCACCCTGCGGCCCGTCCCCACCTCCACCACCCGCTTTACAGTGGCTCAGCCTATGGGTTGGGTTGGGCTGCTCGCCCACAAAGGAATGGGCCTGGGGGTGCCCCTTGGGAAATAACTGTGAAGGGGGTGGGTGCGCCTGGGAGGGAGGCGTGAGTGGGTGTGGGACGCGCACACCGGCACGTGAGCTTGGCTGGGGAGGGGGCCGGGTAGGCTGCTGACTCAGTCGGCCTATCCATTCCTTCCTCAGGTTGGGGGGGATTTGGGTACCACTTCTGCAGCCTCCCCTTTCCTGGTCCTGTCCTGTGGATACCCAACCCCAGCATCCCTCACCAGTTCTCTGAGTGAGCCCCCCAAGTTGTCTGGCGAGAATCTTAGAAAATCATGGCTCCCCGGGGGTGGGGGGGGCAGCTAGTTGGGGGATGGGCAGGTGTTTGCCAAGAAGCATTACGTCTTCCTAGCCCTTAAAGCTGAGTAGCCCTCAGCCAAGTTCCTATCCCATCTAAGTGGAAGTTACCTGCTCCCGAGGAGAACCTGGCCATTTCTATAACCTACAGGAGAGCAGGGAAGGAGCCGCAGGGGCCCAAAGGCCTGCATTGTACCACTCCCCTTACGGGTACCAGTCCCACGCCTCACTCAAGGGCGCTCCTTAACCCTAACACCAGACCCTTCGAGACCATCATCTTGCTCACCATCTTTGCCAACTGTGTGGCCCTGGCTGTGTACCTGCCCATGCCGGAAGACGACAACAACACTCTGAACCTTGGCCTGGTAAGAGAGGTCCTCCTACCCCCCTCCTGCAGCCCCAGGCTGGGGGAGGCCGGCTGGTGGACGGCATGCTGGTGGGTGGTGCTGGAGCTCCCATCCCCTGAGGGCACAGACCCCACCCTCCCAGCCACCTGCAGGGCTGACGGGCGACTCCACAGCTTTGCAGGGTAAACCTGCTAATTCTGGATTCCGTAAGGTTACCATCCAGCACTGAGCGAGTACTTACCGTGCCCAGGCACTGTGCTAAGCACCGGATGCGAGGAAGCTCAGAAAATCCTCACGATAGCCCCATGAAGTGATGCTGTCTGACAGACGCAGGAACTGAGGCTCAGTAAGGTCAGCGACCGAGCAACGGAGGCCGAGTGCTACGTTCCCTTTCCTGGATCTCATCCAGAAGGAACTTGCCTCCCGGGAGAGTGGGATCTAGGAATTCCAAGAGAGCACATAGTTTAGGGCTCTATACCACGTTCCCCTTGCCCCTTCACCAATAACATGGACACAGAGCCATAAAATGCCAGATCTGGAAGGGATTTTCCAGCATCCTGTTGTCCTATCTCCTCCCCTCCTGGCTGGTTTACGGGTGAGAAAACGGAGCCCTACAGAGGTGAAGGGCTGACCTGACCCAGCAGCTAGATAACAGTAAACACGGTTACCATTTACCATGAGCTTATTGGATGCCAGGTTCTGTGCGAAATAGTTTACTGTCTTACTTAATTCTCTTAACTGCCCCCCGTGAGGCAACACCATTAAATCCATGTAAAAGACAAGGAAACTGAGACTCAGAGAGTTTGGGTACCTTGCCCAAGGTCACCCCACATGCAAGTCCTGTCATAGGGTCTCAAAGTCAGGCCTCTCTGACTTTAGGACCTGCTCTGGTGACCGCTGTGTTGCCCACATGGTGACAGCTTGAGGACTTCTAGGGGAAGCCCTTGTAGAAACAGTGCTCTCAGGCATTTACTGTCTAGGCCCCCGAGGAGACAGGACAATGGATCCACCATCTCAACAGGCTTTTTCCTGCATTTATATCACGGGGGGAGGGAGGGGGGAGGCCAATTAACATGCATCCAGGGCCTGAAAGAAAGGTATTTATCTTTGCTTCTCCTTTATGCTGGTTTCCATGGGAATCTATCTTGAGCTGGTGAGAAGCTGGGATTTTAAGCGTGTGCTTGGCTATAAACAGAAAAAACTCTGGTTCCGAGTGTGGAAGGAGAGTGAGGTGAACTGTGGGCAGGGCCCATACAACAAAGGCTGGGAAGGGGCGCTGAACCTTCTACAAGATAGGCTTCGTATTTAGTGTCCCTTAACCCAGGAGGGCTGTGGGTCCACCCCACTCTTCAGGATTTTATATTTGGTGCCTTCTTTCTATTTCAACTTCTTAAGAAGTTTGCTACTTTCAAAAGAAATTGCCCTCTGGATGGGGTTAAATTACACCTTACTGGGTCTGTCATCTTCCATCTTGAAACATGGCTGCCTTAAAAATTTCTCATGGTCCTGTGTGCTTTCCTTTAGCGTGTGGGCTGGAGTTACAAAGCCTTGGGTAAGGTCTAGCTAGAGCTCACAGACACAAGATGATGAGTTTCCTGGAAGAGGAAAACCTGACCAGAAACCTTTCCAAAGCAGTGAATATCACTTCACATGTCAAAGTTGGACTGACTATTAACAGTCGGTGAGGGATCCTAATCTGATCGCTTTGGGGTGAAGCCCAGAGAGGGTAGGTGAGAGAGTCACAGAGCCAACTTCTAGCTGTGGACTCTTCATTCCGTTTGTCAATTATACGTTCATCTCCATGCGATCCAGGAGGAGAGAAATGAGAGGAGTTAGACCAGAAGGAAGGGACATCAGATATTCATCTCTCTCTTACCTACCGGCTGCTTTGTAGGTATCAGAAAGGTTAGGGACTTTCAGGTCATCCAAAATAACCCTTAGTTTATAAGAAGGGAGGCCCACAGATCAATTCATTAACTTTCCCATTCATTTAATAAATATTTATTTAGTGCCTATTATACCCCTGGCACATGCTAGGGATATAATTGGGAACCAAGTAGACATAGTTCCAGTCTTCACAGGGATTAACTAATCAAATCAATTAAGCATAATTATAATTATTACACAAGTAGTTAAAATGAGATGGAAAATGTGTAAGATTTGGGACACCATGATATTTTACTGGAGAAGGACCTGGTCCTTCCCAGAGGACGTGATGTTTACCCTGAGATGCGAAGGATGAGAACAGGGCCAACTTCATGAGCCTGTGACCTATACAGTCGCTCTGGGGCCTGCACTTAGAAGGTCGCCATGCTTGGGGTTTAATGATCTGTGGTTATAGTGCTGCAAATTTAAATGATTTAATCTTTGAATCCTTATTCTGTGAGTGAAGACCAATGGAACAATGGTATCCGCACTAGTATTTAGAGCCGGGGCCCCACTCACAGTTCCCCCCCTGCCACCTCCTTCCAGCTTCCCACCTCAACGGACAGACACTGCTCAGTCTCTCCCCGCTGGCGTCCTGGGCCAGGGTCAGGGCTGGGTACACGTGGGTCTTGGGTGTCTCAGGACAGGGCATGGCAGTGGCTGTCCCCACCCTGGGCTGACAGGACCACAGCCCATTCAGTGAATGATCGCCTGGGGGAGCTTATGGCTTATCCCCCAACCAGATACTTAGTGTCTCCTGGAGCAGAGGCGGCCATACCCTTGTGTGCTGGCTGCCCACGTTGGGTGGAGGCAGCAAGCCCGCGGGAAGGGAGATGCCTGCTTCCACTTCCCCACCTCTAGCCCAGGGGCAGGACGTCTGGCCGCTGCATGGTGGTGGACTGAGCATGCAGTGGGTCATGGAGGAGGACAAGGAGTGCTGGTGGGGGTCTGTACTTTTCCCCCACAACAGTAAATGGGCAATAAAAAACACCATGACAGGTCGAAAAGGAAACCATGGGAGGAAGAAAAAAGCTTTATATCCTAACACCTTTAATGGCATTTATTTCCTACTTTCTGAACAATTTTTCATTTTTCATTTTATACTGGCCCATCGATTATGTAGCTGGTCCTGGAGGAGGGGTTGGGGCACCAGGGGAGAGGCGGTAGAAGCCTCAGCAGGGAGCCCCCTGAGCGGAGTGCTGGAGGCAAGAGGTTGAGAAATCTCTCAGGCCACCATGAAGAGGGTGGACTGGGGTGGGAGGAGAAGGGAAGCAGGGAGAGGAGGGAGAAGGAGGAGAAGTTGTGCGGGCAGGCAGGGGGGGAGAATGGAACTGAGGCATGATGGGTACGAGGATGACGGAGAGAGATAGTGAGGAGATGGCTCAGCAGGACTTGGTGCCTGCTGGATGTGGGGACGGAGGCATGGGGGAGGGGAAGAAGAGGCAAGGATGACGCTCGGGTTTCAGAGTAGGTGACGAGCAGATGGCGGTATCACTTTACCAAGACAGGCGGCACCCGGGGAGGAGCAGGCGGAGATGGGAGGAGGGACACAGGGATTTTGGTCTCGGTCCTGTTGAGATACAGGCACCGCCGTTCACCAGGCGATGGGCTTTGCGGGTCTGAGCGTTAGACGGGTGCGAGGTAGGGGGCAGGGCTGGTCAGGGGACAAGGAAGGCTTCCCACAGTTGCCTGTGTGAGAACAGAGTCAGGAGGCAGCCGGCGCCCTTGATTGTGGGAAAGTGGACCTGCTCCCCAGCAAGGTCTGGTGCCCCCCCAGGAGCTTTCTCGTGCTCTCCATCTCCTCCCCCCACCCCAGCTTTTGCTGCCGGTGATGGACTGGAGTTGAGGTACCCCCCAACTCTGCCTGTTCTGTGTCAGTGGAGAAACCCGGGTCTTCCCTGAACGGGAGGACACGGAGGCTCAGAGAGGCCAGGGCAGTTCTGGAGAGACACAGGGGCTCAGAGGATGGCAAGAAGAGGACGGGGGATGCTGATGTCCTGGCCGGCCGTGTAGCATCATGGCGGAGGGGGAAAGGGGCTCTGAGATCAGCCAGGTTGGGGAAGAGTGGGTTCTGGAGCTACCCGAGTATGCTTTTGAGTCCAGGACCATTCATATACTAGCTGCGTGATTTTGGACATGTTATATAACTTCGTGCCCTCAGTCCCCTCGTTTGTAAGATGGGGGTAACATCATATACTTGAGAGAAGTTACTGGATGAGTCAAGACCTGGTGTGTTGCGGTGCCCCTTTTATCGACATAAGGAATTTTCCTACGCAGGTACCACAGTGCCTCAGAGTGGGATCCCCAGTGACAAAGCCCCGCTCACAGAGACCCTTGGGTTGTTCTAGATTCAAAGGGTATGACCAAAGGATTTTCAAAAAAAAAAAAAATTCCTCTTCACCTCACCCGCTATCTGTCCCTGATTTCTCTTAGATTTTTCATTTTCACTCCTTGAAACATCCAACTTATCTGAATGGGTTTCCTGGCCACCCCAATCCAGTCCTCCAGCAAATTCTCCTCCTCCTCACGATCACCAGCTTAACAACACCCAGTAGCTGTTGGGCACTCACAATTGTGCAGGATCTATTCTAATGCTCTGTATGCATTATCTCATTTATTGTCCACAACAGACCCGCGGGAAGGTAGTACTATTTTTCTCATTTTTACAGAAGAGTAAACTGAGGCACGGAGAGGTTAGATCACCGCACATGCCCAGCTGGCTGTGTGGGCAAGCCTGTCCCTTGTGTTGGGCATCTTGATGTGGCATTCTTGATATCAGGAGAGGATGACCATCCCTGCTTCCCTGGTGAGTGGCACAGGAAGGAGTCCCACGAGAGCAGACCCCAGCCCCCCACCGTAACCCTGCTTTCTCCTGATTGTGCAGCTGCTGCCTGCCCAGGCCAGAATGGACGCTCAGAGCATCCGGCCCCAGCCTCTACCTGGGCTGGACTCCACTTGCCCAAGAGAGAAGCCTACCTTAGGCTTGGGAAGCCTGTGTCTAACCCAGCCCTGTCCCAGAGTTCTCCCAGGAGAGTGAAGGCTGGGGATGCAGATCACAAAGGGGCACCATTTGTCAGAGAAGCAGGAGGATGGACTAGACACCGAGTCGCCACGGGGGCCAGTAGAAAGGCAGTGGGATTTCCAAGGGTAGTTGAAAGCCAAGACCAGACCGTAGGGCCAAGCCAGACCAAAACCCTCTCAAGCCAGCTCTGCTCCTTGAAGCCCCACTTGCTCCCTGAGGTCTGAGGAATGCTGCTCCTAGGGGGTACCCCTGACTGGGTGAAAGGGGACTTTGGAAGGGTCACCACTCCAGCCTTGACCAGCCTGAAGGCACCCATGTGGGCAAGCACCAAGGATCAGAGTTACTAATTATTGGGCACAGACTGGGAATTGATTGCTTTTGCTACATTATTTTACTTCATCCTCAGAGCAATCCTGTGTCCAAGCATGCGTTTCAAACAGTGCAAACGTGCCTCGGATTAAAATAAAGAAGGAACACGTGTCAAAGATTAATTCAACCGAGAAGAGAGCAGGCAGGAGGTTAAAGCTGATTCAAAGAGAATTCGAGGAACAGAAGTATATAATATTGGAGAAAGAAATAACGGAATAAGATTACCAGGTTAGATCCTAAGCAGACTGATGTCCCACGGGGCAATGAAACAGGAACCTGTTCGGGTTATCTTTTCTATCGGCAGAAACCATTTGTATCTCCACAGGACAGAACTGTGAGAGTTGAACAGGCACCTTCCCCCAGCTCAGTGGTTTTCAAGGGCAGGGAGGGAAGAGACATTTGGCAATGCTGGGAAACTGGTGGGGACCGTCCCCACATTACAGGCATCTAGCAGGTAGAGGCCAGGGATGCTGCCAAACATCCCCGATGCCCAGGACGGCCCCCTCCCACCAAGAAAGGATTGTCCTTGAAATGTGAATAAGGCTGGGGCTGATAAACTTTGTCCTAGATCATGAAATAGTCCTTGGCCAGGCCTGTTATAAAATGCTCCAACATGACATTTCAAGGACATGGCGACCTCCCTTTGCCTAATTTCTAAGTTCTGGATGATTTTTGGCACACTGGTCAGGTAGGCCTTGGTGGTGCCCAGGGCAGGACCAGTCTGGAGGGATTCAGCCTTTCAGCTCGTCCCCAGCCTCCGCATCCCTGGCCTCCCCATCCCCGGCCCTCGGAGAGCAGTGGGCCCACCCCTGCCAGTCCTCCCGCGTCAGCAGACTCGGCCAGGCCCCAGTACATTCCTGGGGTTCAGGTTCCTGTGCACAAGGCAGCAGCCTAAGCCTCTGGCATCCAGGGCACTTGTCTTTTTATAGGGTCTGGAATGTGCCCGCCAACTCCTGCGGCCAGCAGACCACTCCACCTCGCCGTCTGGGGAGGCTCTGGCCTCAGATGGATCCCAGCTCTGGTCTTGCTCTTCGGAAACCTGGGACCTGCTGGGCCCAGGTGATCGGGCCTGCGTCACCGTACAGGGTGCAGCCAAGTAAAATGAAAGCCCGCCTTCCAGCCTTCCCCTGGAGCCTGCCCTCTCCCACTGCAGGGACTCAGCTCCCCTTCTGGGGGCTTAGCATTCTGTACCCCTAATCTGTGCCCCTTGCACAGGGCAGGGCTGCAGATGGGGAGGTAGTGAACAGTGGACGCCTGGAGGAAACCCTGGGCGCCCTGTCCAAGTTATGCAGACTGTGGGGGAGTCGGGGGAGAAAGGGGCTTTCACGTCAGACAAACCTGCCTCCTACCTGGACTTCTGGCAGCTCCCTAAATTCTCGGAGCCTCAGTCACCTCACAGGGGACGACTTAGTGACACTTGCAGAACTCTTACATCGATGAGGACAATGACATCATGTCCCACCCAGCACACAGGGGTTGCACAGTTTTCATTCTTTTCCTTCTCTGCCCGACCAGCGCTCCCAGACCACAGCCAGGGGGCCATGGCAGACCTGGGCAGGGTGGGGTAAGGGGTCGGTCAGGACCTGTTAAACCCCTCCAGATGTCCCAGGCATGCTGTTTCTCTCCCTCCCCAGCATGGCCTACTGGCTGAGCCCACTGACCCTGGAATCAAACTGTCTGGCTTCACGTTATGGTTCTGTCACATAGTAGCTGTGTGATCCCCGAGAAGTCACTTAACCCCTCTGTGCTTCAGTTTCCTCATCTGTAAGATGAGGGTAGGAGTACCTCCCTTGTACGGTTCTATGAGGATTAAATGTATGTATGTGGCTAGAATAAAGCCCGGTACATAAGTGAGTGCTTAATAAGTCTTAGCTATCATTATGATTACCTAAGACAGTACTGGTCTCCCACCCCCTCCCAGCTTGGGCACCCTGCTTTCCCCTCATCCCACCTGTCACCACCACCACAAGTATGCAGACTCCTCCTGCGACTCTGGGCTCCATGGTCTTGCTTGGGTAGAAAGCCCTGGCATGTCTGACCCAGCAAGACCTGGGCGAGCCTGTTCTCCCGCGTGGGAAGGGAAGGGGAAGTAGGATGGCAGGAGAGACCCACTCAGATCACATCTACTTGGGTCACAGTCCATCAGGCTAAATATAGCCACATTCCTCACTCCTCATCGGGTCATTTTCCAAACCTGGAGGCTGAGGTGGTCATGGAGATAGACGCCAAGACCCTGGTCACCCCGTGAATCGTGCAGTGACTGGACACCAGGCTGGCTTAGTAGAAAAATCGTTGACTCAGTCACGGCAGGTGGGACAAGCCCTCTTGGCCTCGGGCACCCTGCTTCCCTCTCTAAGCCCCACTCTCCTCATCTGGAAAGTAGGAAAAACAGCATAGCAAGGCTGAACCTTCCTCTACATTTGAGGTGCTCAGGAAATGTCATCCTTTATCCTAGAAATCAACGTTCTCTTGATTCTGAGCCTGCGTCCCTCTGGATGGGGAGAGTCTCAACCTCAGTTATTCTCGGCACTCTCAGTTACCCTGCCTGCCCTGGGCTTGGGCCAGGCCCTTCGTCTCCAGCTGTGCTAAGGGTCCCGGGTCCCAGGGGCTCTGTCCAGCCCGGATGAGGCCATAGTGTTCCAGTCCCATGGTCCCCTCAGGCCCACCCTCCACTGTCTCCATTTGAAGTTGAAGGGGCAGGAATCCTTGGCAAGGGGGGACCCTGCTTTCTTGGGGGGCGCCAGGGCCTCCTCCCAGACCCTGCTACGTCTTTAGGGCTCAATGAGGAAGCAGACCCCAGACCAGATCTACCCTAGAGCCTTCTCAACCCTAGGGGAATCTGTTTTGCCTGTGAGACAGCCCTGTCTCCTCAACCTTTTTCCGCATGGTGGGTTCAGGCTTTAGAAAGCAAAGGCCTGGGGCGCTGGCACAAACCTCTCCTGAGGCAGGAGACCCAGCACTGCTGTCTGCTTAAGGCAGCAGGCGAGTCCAGGAGGAAAACAATCATTAATGTTATGAAAGTATCTGACAGTAGCAGCACCCAAGCAGCCTGCTTCGAACACTGGCTGTGAGGCCCGTAAGCGTGACGGGCTGTGTGGGGATGCCCGTATGGAGCCCGGCCCCATGAGCCTGAGCCCTCTCCAAGCACCCTGGGCGCCCTCTCGCCCAGCCAAACTCACTTTGGCTCCTTGAAGCAGATGTGCCTTAAAGAGTTAACAACCAATATGAAGGAGTGCCCTCCCGCCAGGAGGATTCAAATCCCAGCTGGTCACAAGGGTTGACCCGAAGGAAGGAGACTCAGGCCCAGGTGACGGGGAGGGCAAAGCTGTGGCAGGCCTCCTTCCCAGGGAGCCCTTTGACTGGGCCATTCTGGCTTCTCTATCAGCCCTGCTCTAGGCTGTTATGGTTCTTTCTGAGCCCTCCGAGGGGGCCGCCGGGAGCCTGGGAGACTGGAGCCCAGTCCGGTCTTCCTGCAGCCCCAGTGTTGGGGTGGGGATGAGGAGGAAGAGGGTGTGGTAACAGCTGCCTCTGTGGTCCCAGACAGGGACCAGCCAGCTCCCGCCATCTTCCCTCAACGCCCAGGACATGCCAGGGGGAGGAGTAGTCCCTGCGGCACGACTGGCTGACCCTTACGGCTGCAAGACAGCCTGAAAATAGAGGCAGTGGGAGGGTGAGGGGGGTGCAGTCTGAGCTCTGCCTTTTTCAGCTCTAACACCCCCAGGAGCAGGTGCGAGGCCCGTGGGTCAGAGCCATACGCCAGCCCTACCTCCGGCCAAGAGGGGCCCCTGGAAGCCCCAGTTAGAGGTCTGTCTGTGGAGAGACAAGAACTCCCTGAAAGGGACATGTGGCAATGAAGGCCATTGAAGGAAGCTGATAAGAAAGCTCATCTCATGAAGTCAGACTGGCTCACAGTCCTGCCAGGGGGTCGGGAGGGTCAGGGGATCAGAGGTAACTCCCCGTTTCAGAGCCTGGCATGTAGTGTCCCTTCTTAGGAACAGAGACCCCAAAGCTACACCTGTCTTGATTCTATACCCAATCCCAATGCATATATGGGGGGTTTCCCCACACCACCAAGCAACGCTCTCATGCCAGCTGGGTGTCCGACAATTCGAATAAATTCTGTTGCTGTCTCCCTGGATGGAACGTCAGATCTCACAGGTTAAGGGCTCATCCTACAAGACAGACACTGCCACCCCCAACTTCAGAAGCCAACAGCAAGTCCAGGTTGTTTTCTGTGCTCTGACTGACAGGCTGTGGCTGGGAGGTTCCGATGACCCTCTCCTTCGGTTTGATTGGTTTGCTAGAGTGGCTCACAGAACTCAGAGCAACATTTTACCTGCTAGATCACTGGCTCATTATAAAAGGATGTAACTCAGGAACAGGCAGATGGAAGAGATGTGTACCTTGCCCTCAAGGTATGGGGGAAAAGGGCACGAAGCTTCCATGCTTCCTGAGGGCTCCACTCTCCCTGCATCTCCATCGTTCACCAACCCAGAAACTCTGAACCCTGTCCTTCCGGGTTTTCGTGGAGACTTTATGACGTAGGCACGATGGATTAAATCATTGCCCATTGGTGATGGATTCAACTTTTAGCCCCTTTCCCCTCCCTGGAGGTGAAGGGGGTGGGACTGAAAGTTCCAACCTTCTAATTACATGGTTGACTCCTCTGGTGACCAGTCCCCAACCTTAGGTGGGTTCCACAGGCCATCACTCATTAACATAACAAAAGACCCCTTTGTCATTCTCATCACTTAGGAAATCCCAAGTGCTTTAGAAGCTCTGTGCCATTAGCAGGGATGAAGACCAAACATGTATTTCTCCTTATAAATGCAATATCAGCACCTCCCTTTAAATTATGCTGCAGGAGAAAGGGTGATTTTTTATTGTTTTTTTTCATTCATTCAACAAACATTTCTTGAGCACTCTGTGCCAGGCAGCACGGTTTGCTCTAGAGCAGAGATTCTCAGACGATTCGTGGGGAAAGACCCGTTTGTTGCTTCCGATTTGCCGTCCGCTGTGGACTGGCAGGGGGTCCTGCTTCGTGGGACCACCTCACCGCGTGCCCTGTGAGACTCCCCCAGTCCAGACTGAGCCTGTAGTCCGCCCACGTGCTGGGAGGCTGGGGCGAAGGGCTGTAACGATTTCCAAGTGCTTGTTCTCCGCGGCTGGACTTGTCTCCGCAATACCAGCCGTTTGTGGACAGCCCCGGTATCCAGCCTGGACCTGGAGAAACAGTGCACTAAGGACACTGGCTCATTCCTGTGATCACAAAGATTGGTGTGACGGGTACTGTTCTAGATGCAGGTGGCCCAGCAGTGGCCAAAGCCAAGGCCCCGCTCTCATGGAACGTCTATTCAGGCCGAGGGAAAGAGTTAAAAGAGAGAAAGAGTTATATGGTGCACTATGTGATGATCCTTGCTAAAAAGGAAAACAGAGCAGGATAAGGAGATAGAGAGGGGCGGGGGGCGAGGGGCATCAGGTGCACCTCGGTGATACGGCGGCATTCGAATTAGGATCCAAAAGAAAGAGGCAGAAAGTCAAGAGGTTATCTGGGAAGAACATTTCGGGCAGGGAACAGCAGGGGTAAAGCCCTGAGCTCAGCACATTTTCATCTGGGTAGGGGGGAGCACATACTTGTAGAGGCAGGGAATCAGAAACCCCGGTGGGGGTGGGGGTCCAACCCCAAAACCTCCCCCACCCACCGCCACCGGAGACTCCCTTCTGCGCGGGGAGATCCTTGCCCCCATACCTGAATACCACTCCTGAGGGGGAAAGGACATCTCTCCGGTCTACGCGGCAGAAAAACCTTGGAGAATCCACAGTGGAGAACACACAGTCTCAAGAGGGCTGCGGTCTGGTGAAAGGCAGTGAAGAACAGCATAGTGTTACAGGGGAGGTGAGGACACCCAGGACTTACTCTCCTTGTGCGGGGTCAGAAGGACCTTCTTAGATCACAGGCCTTGCTTGGGTGACAGGTCGCAGGTGAGGGGCTGCCGTAAGCAAACCCACGGAAGCTGGGGAGAGCTAGGGGACCTGAATGTCATTCCACGTGACTAGTGGGGAGCGAGCAGGCCACGGGTGAGCCAGGGGGTCAGCAGGGCTCGTGTCATAGAGGGCCTTGCATGCCACGGGAATGCATTTGCATTTTTTCTGGGAAGCAGTCTGGGGCCGTTGGAGAATGCAGGCCGGCAGCTGGTCAGATCTCTGTAGAGAGGGGACCAGGGTGGCAGAGGGCAGCAGGCTGGGCAAGCTGGGAGAGCAAGCAAGACCAGAGCTGTGCAGGAGCAGGGAGGAGATGGATCCAGAACCGTCAGGAAATAAAAGGTCTGGACTTGGTGGGTGTTGGGATCCAGGGAAGCGTGATGGGAAGGGCCCAGAAGGACCCTGGGTTCCCGGCTTGGGCATCTCGGTGCCATTGACTGAGACAGGGACAAAGGAGGGAGAGCAAGTTCAGGGGCACGAGGAGCTCAGCTTTAAGCATGTTGAATTCAAGGTGGGACAGAGCCAAGACCGGGTGAGCCACCCGCAGACATGACCTCAGACAACAGTTCTGCGGAAACCGCGAGAACAGGGCGGACGCAGAGAACAGACATCCACGAGGGGCCCAGGTCTCTCATCAGAATAGCTGTGATTTGCTGAGTGTTTGGAACTTGCGAGGCCGTTGTAGGCCCTTCCCTGCAGGATGCCGTTTATCCCTCACATGACCCTCCCAGGTAGTGGGCTCATCTCAGTTTTACAAGTGAGGAAGCCGAGATTCACAGAGGTTGGGAGCTTGTCCACAGGAACGGAGCTGATGGGAAACTATATGCCGCATCCTGCTGCCTCCCCCCTGCGACAGCGGCCGCTCAAGGGGGTGCTGAAGGGGCCTGGGGGGTTTAGGGAAGGTCGATGACTTTGATCTTAGGGAAAGCGAGCCGGGCCTTGCCTGCTGCCTCCCGGCCGGCATTGAATAAATATCGGTGGCTGGAATGTGCGTCACTCCTCTGTGAGACTGAGCCCCGGCTGGCGGGGCCACGGGGCAACCCAGTGTGACACGGATAGCACTGTCCCAAAACTCAAGAAGGGACATATCCTGCCTGCGTCTCCTCCTGGCTGAGGCCCCGGTTACGTGCACACACGGGGCTCCTGTGGAAGCACCTTAGAAGCCCAGGCGCTCCAGGACCGGGCTGGGGCTGCCGTAGGGAGAGCTGCGCCTTGGAGCCAACAGGCTGTGGAAGCCGAGTGACCCCGTGTGAGGCCCGCGGCCCTCGACCAGCAGCCTCAGGGTCTGGCGGCGGCCGGACAGGCAGTGGCAGGTGCGGGAGGCTCTCCGGTGGACGTGGCTAGCCGCCCAGCCTGTGAGCACTTTGCCTATTTTGGGCCCTGTTTTCCCTCCCCTCAACCCCACTTCAACTGTCTTGCCCCTGGGGTTGCAGCCACTTAAAAATGTAAATGCTGACTTGACTTCACCCTCCTCCCTACGCCCTTCCCTCGCCAGCGTGCCTGACTCCCAGGAAGCCTGCCCGGCACAGGAACGGAAGGACCCAGCCCATTCCAAGGAGCCCCCGCATGCTCGCCCCCCACTCCACCTCAGCAGGGAGCTGGCCAGACTGCCCTTTGCTGCTCTTCAGGGAGTGAGGTGGCCCATGATTCCCACCTCATGTTCAGTTAAACACAATTCCTATGAAGAGCCCACTGGGGCGCCTGGGCAGCTCAGTCGTTCAAGCGTCCGACTCTTGGCTTTGGCTCAGGTCATGATCCTGACCCCAGGTCTTGCGATTGAGCCCCATGGCAGGCAGGCTCCTCACTCAGTGGGGAGTTGGCTTGAGGATTCTCTCCCTCTCCCTCTGCCCCTCGCCCTGCTCATGCTCACTTTCTCTCTCTCTCACAAATAAATAAATAAATCTTAAAACAAACAAGCAAAGCAAAACAGGGCCGCTAGTAGAATGGTTTGCATTTAAACATACATTCTCTGGAAGGAGAAGGAAGCTTTGGGATTACAAACTGGTGGGAGGAATTAGGCGTGAGGTTAAGGAAAGTAGGCTCAGTCCCTTTGTGCCTCAGTTTTTCTCTCTCTATAGAAGGGGAAATTACACTCTCAGGAAAAATCTCTGAATGACAAGGTGGGAGGCCCCTAGGACCATATCCATACCAACGGGCCATTCGGCAACCTCTTCCCTTGCTTCCCACACTTACCACTTGGAAGTAAAAATAAATTCTCTTCCAAATCATTAATAGGGTGGCCCGTCTCCTGACCTGGCTCCATCCAGAAGGAAGGAACTTTGAATTCATAGTATGAGTTATGCCTCCATAGTGTGCTGATGGAGAAGCCCTGGTGGGGGGAGTGCTTTCCTGGGGGTGGGTGTTGGTGACTAATGGTAAGAGCAGGCTTGGGGTGAGGCACAGCCCCCCTCATTGGTCAGCTCCAGAGGGCCAGCCAGCTTCTCTCTACATGCCTCCCGGGGCCATGCTGTGCTGCCAGTCCCACCAGCGGTGGGCTGGGTGGACACCCCCTCGGGAGACTGTGCTTATCTGGGGAGCCCCGGAGGGGTGGGGCACAGGGCTCTTGGAAGCCCCCAGACCAGGGTTTGGACGGCTGCAAGGAGAGCAGCTTCAGCCCAGAGTCTTGGCAGAAGCGACTCTGCCTTCTCGTTTAGAAATAGCTCTCCTGGGCCCCGAGGAGGGGGATGGGTGCCTGGGCCCAGGATGGGGTCACTGAGAGGATCAGAGGATCAGGCTCCAGGAGCAGAACCCGGAGGGGTCAGCAAGGCCTTCTGGAGGGCGGCGCTGAACTCAGACCTCCACCTCTTACCCGCAGGGCCTCCTTCCTACCCAGTGTGCCCATTCCCCTCACCCTGAGTGACAGCGGGGGTGCCCTTTAAGTGGCCGCCCACAGACAGCTGGTGTGGGGTGGCAGGACACGCAGGGGAGGTTACAGAAAAATCAGACCCTGGTAGGATCCGCCAGAGAGGGCCATCTGGGGTCCTGAGAAACGCTCCCCACCCCCCCACCGCCGCCGCGCCCACCATCGGTCCTCAGGATGGTGTGAGAAGAAAGATGCCCAAACCAGAAACCGCCTGGAGGCCTTCCCTTTAAGGGCTGTCCAGACCATCCATTTATTCCTCCAATTCTAGGCCCGGGAAGAAGTGTAATGAAAGAAATGAACAAAAATCCTCACACTTTATGGAGTTTGTATTGAAGTGGGTGAGATAGGAAATGAACAAGATAAAAATATAGAGGGTATTTTTAGCTAGGAAAAAGTGCTAAGAAGACAAACTAAAACAGACAAGAGGAACAGAAAATGTCAGAGGTACTTGTTGTCCAGGAAAGGCCAGGGTGAGGGATGACTTTTGAGTAAAGACCTGTAGGAAGGGAGGGAGCTGGCAGTGTGAGGATGTATGGTGGTGATGTGGGGGATGGGGGTCGAGGAATTCCAGGCAGAGGCAAATGTCCTGAGGCCGGGGCATCTGAGGAACAGTATCCTTGGAGGGGAAGAGTCAGGGTGGCTCAAGGGCGCATTCAGGATGCACAGAAGAGTGTTGTGACTCTGTTTGCTTCCACAGGAGAAACTGGAGTATTTCTTCCTCATTGTTTTCTCGATTGAAGCCGCCATGAAGATCATTGCCTACGGCTTCCTATTCCACCAGGATGCCTATCTGCGCAGCGGCTGGAATGTGCTAGACTTCATCATTGTCTTCCTGGGGTGAGGCCCCAGTGTGGGGGGTTGGGGTTTGAGGTCGGGGGGCTCTCTGAGGCCACTGTGCCCACCACCACCACCAGCATCCCAGAGGCAGGATGGAACCCCAGCACTGTGCCATGGGGCAGCCTCTGGAAGGGCCAGCCCGAGCAGAGATGCGGCCAGTGTTGGGGGAGGGTGAAGCATGGCCCCGCCAGCTCACACCCCTTCCCCAGCTAGGCACTCTACGTTCCTTTATTCTTCTCGCATCACGCACAACTGGAAATGGCGTACGTGGTGTCAGCAGTTTCTGGATATTTATAATTTCTCAACCTTTATCATCTATTCATTTCTTCCATGCTCTTATACTAAGTACCTGTTATTTGGGTTCCAAAGATGGACATTTAGGAACCTGTACGCGTCGGCTAGGGCGGCCGTGACGAAGTCCCACAGACGGGGGTGGGGGGGTCACACAACAGCGATTTGTTTTCTCACGGTTCTGGAGGCTGGAGGTCGGAGATGAAGGTGTTACCGGGTTTGGTTTCTCCTGTGGCCTGGGACTGTGGATGGCCCCCTCCTCCCTGGGAGCACGTGGTCTTTCCTCTCTGTGCGCGCTCCCCCGGGGGCCTCTTTACGTGTCCAGATTTCCTCTTCTTCCAACAACACCAGTGAGACTACATTGGGGTCAACCCTCATAGACTCATTTAACTTAACTCTTTAAAAAGGCCCTGTCTCCAAATAAAGCCGCATTCTGAGGTACTGAAGGTTAGGGCTTCAACATACGAATTAGGGGGGCACACCATTCAGTCCATACGTAACAACCCCCATTGTAACGGGAGCATTTATCAAGCCCTTACTATGTGTTTGACGTGTAACATCTCATTTAGGGTCTTCGAGCATCTCAGGTTTCCCATTTAAGGAGGCTAAGGCTCAGAGAGGTCAAGCAACCGGCCCTCGGTCACAGAGCTGGCCAGCAGCAGTGCCAGGATGCAAACCAAGACGATCTTGGCTCCAGAGGCTATTATTTAACCACAACGCTGCCTTTCAATTCAATAAACGTGATGTTGATTATTTACTAATTACGCTGTGCTGCGTTAGGCACCCTGGGGAACACAGAATTCCGTGCATCAGCCTCTACTCTTAATTGGGCTGCCTTGGTGGGAGGCCAAGACGGACGTCCACGGAATAATAGAGTGTCGGAAAACAATACCACACAGTGCACCATTGTTCGACGCGGCAGAGTGTCCCAGGGGTTCGTTGTCAAAGGGAGGATTCATAAAGAAGGGTCGGAGATGGACTTCAAAGGATAACAAGATTTTGAGTAAATCGAGAGGAGGAACAGACGAGCAGGGAAGAAAATCAAAGGGCATTGTCGGGAAGTGCAGCATGGGGAACGCTCCCGGGGAGACCTAGCTTCCGGCTTTCTCCTCTGGGTCCCCACGGAGGGCACCGCTGCTGCTGACCTTTAGCCCACCGTGGGGTGCACTCAGCTCCCAGGCTGGGGACCGTGAGTGCCTGTGGCCCATGGACCTCAACCCCCTTCGGCACCCAAGTAGGCATCTCAGATGGATCCCGTACTCTTTTCCTGGCCTCAGAATGTTTTCTTTTTTTTTTTTTTTTAAGATTTTATTTATTTATTCGACAGAGATAGAGACAGCCAGCGAGAGAGGGAACACAAGCAGGGGGAGTGGGAGGGAAAGAAGCAGGCTCATAGCAGAAGAGCCTGATGTGGGGCTCGATCCCATAACGCCGGGATCACGCCCTGAGCCGAAGGCAGACGCTTAACCGCTGGGCCACCCAGGCGCCCCCTCAGAATGTTTTCTAATAAAATTTTCCAGACAGGCATCCCCAGATCCCGGTTAGCGGTTGATGGGTGTTGTCACCTCTCCCTTAGGCCTTTCCGCAGATCCCCTGAGCACAGATGGGATACGGGGTCCCAGAGCCATGGAACAGGGGCTTATCTGACCACAGGACCCTCTTCTCTCCCTCTTCTCCATTCTAGGGTTTTCACCGTGATTCTGGAACAGGTTAATGTCATCCAAAGCAACACAGCCCCGATGAGCAGCAAAGGGGCTGGTCTGGACGTCAAGGCCCTGAGAGCCTTCCGCGTGCTCAGACCCCTCCGGCTGGTGTCAGGGGTGCCGAGTGGGTGCCAGTGCCCCTGCGGACACCCTTCCTCCTCTCCCAACCCGTTCCCCTGCCCGGCTCTGGGTCCCCCCCTACCTTGGTGTCCCAGAGGCTTCCCAGGATATAGAGAGAGGGAGGGCCAGGAGCCCAAGAGGGGAGATGACCCCCCTTTTCTCCTCCCTTCTCACCCTCTGCAGGCCTGCAGGTGGTCCTCAACTCCATCTTCAAGGCCATGCTGCCCCTGTTCCACATCGCCCTGCTCGTCCTCTTCATGGTCATCATCTATGCCATCATCGGGCTGGAGCTCTTCAAGGGCAAGATGCATAAGACCTGCTACTTCATTGGGACAGGTGAGCTCCCAGGGGACTGGGGAGGTGGGAGTGGCCCTAGCGCAACTCAGAAGGGACAGCCACCTCAGCCGTGAAGAACCCCCGGAACTCGGTTATTGCTTCCCACACCTGTTACCCTGAGGAATGGACAAGGGAAATTGGAGGAAGGACAGGGTCAGTGATCAGGGCAAGTGGGCCGAGGCCTGGGCCACAGCGCGCTCCAACGCACTCCCACCCCAAATCAGTGTGGTAGCTTTGGGCTTTCTGGGCCAGCTGTGGATTGAGATGCAGCCTCAGGACAAGCCTGAATTTCTATTTGTACTTTTCTTTGCAGCCATTGTTTTAGCTTTAATCTGAGCAGCCCCTCAGAGCAGGGGCCCGCAGAGCCGTGTTTGCAGGGGATCTCAAGAAAGCACCCGAGAGCCGAAGGGCCATTTGTAGGGTCATCAGAGATAACATATCTTGAGGCCCGAATGAACTTGAGCCAAGGCTTCCAAACCAGCTGTTCCCAAACTGTTTGCCCCAGGACTCTTTATGCTCTTAAAAATTATTAAGGACCCCAAAGAGCTGTTGTTGATACGGATTTTATGCATTGATATTCATTGATATTCATCGATAAGAAAATGAGGAAAATGTCATAATATTAATTCAGTAATCATTTTAAAAGAACAGTGATAAGCCCATTACTTATGAACATATATATCTTATGAAAAATAACTATATTTTCCCAAACCAAGAACATTTAGTGAGAAGAAAGGTCCTGTCTTACATCTTGTCTAAAACTCTTTAATGCCTTGGCCTGAAAGAATCTCCTGGATTCTCACAGCTACTTCTGTGTTCAGTCTGTTGTGAAATCACATGTCATGTAGAGAAAACTCCACTCTGCATTCGTTGAAAGATAGGGAGATGAAATAATGTCTTGGCATTCTTACAAGAATAATTTTGACCTGGCGCACCTGGGTGGCTCAGTCAGTTAAGCGTCTGCCTTAGGCTCAGGTCATGATCCCAGGGTCCTGGGATTGAGTCCTGCATCAGGCTCCCTGTCCCTGAAACGGTGTGGGTTCCACTCTCCAAGACTCAGTGCTGGCAGTGTCTGTCTGTCTCGGTCGGAGCCTAGCTTCTACCAGGGTCTACAGGAACTGAACGCGGCACAAGAAAGAGGTGACTTCTATTAGGACAATCCCTCCCACCAAAAGCCCAGAATCTAACTCACCAGAATAGCCCAGGATGGACAAGACCGCCAAGATCTACAGTGTCTCAGGAGACTCCTCACTTCCCCAGGCCCACTGACAAAGGGACAGGCAACACAAGGTCCAAATGCAAGTCAAGATGGTGAACTCTGATAGAGCTTTTGGTGGTTCCATTCCTAGTCCCCTCCCGGTTCGGCCTCTTCCTGTTCCTGTAAAAATCAATGTCCTATAATGAGCATTATCCAGGCAGAGAGGAGGAGGCTTTCTATTACAACCTTCAAACCAAACTTGGAGGTCTCATCTGGTGTTCTCATGAGTTCTTGACCAGTGTTGGCCAGCAGTGCTCAAGAACCTTTCTGGGATGGGAGCTGCCTGACTTGAGGGGTCAGGGACCCACTCAGAGCTCAGAACTCATCAGTGTTCTCCTCTCCCATCTCCAGAAGACTGAGCCAACATGGTCAATATGGGTAAGGTCGGGCATTCCAGCTCTGATGAGCTAATTGAATCTCTGATCACAATAGGAGACTAAAACATCCTGAGATAAAAGGGGATCCAGGATGTCATCCAAACCGAAGGATTTTAGAGACAAGAAGAGCACCATCCAGGGACACGGAGGGGACTGCAGCCTGTTGGGAACGGCTGCTAAGAGCCAACCCCCACCCCTAGAGCTTCACGTCTCGTGCAGCTCATCTCAGTCCCGCTGGGACATCTCCATGTCAGCTCCCAGAAAGAACTCAAGTCAGAACATGGAGGCCCCACCCCACACCTCCACCCCAGCCACACAGCTGCCTCCTTTTTTAAATCTCTGTGGGTAGACATGACGTTCACGTTATGCCTGCGAACGTAATAGGTGGCACTTCCTAGGAAAGCAATCCTCGAAGCCAAGCCTCCGATGAGCCCCTGGGGCCTGAGATACCATCCCTGCTGGTATCTACGGGCATGTAGATACCCGCTGCAGGCCCGTGGCCCCAAGCAGTCCCCCTCCTCCAGCGCCATATGCTCCCCGGGGAGCACTCCTTCGCGCTTCCAGCTGAGTGTGTTCTAGACGTATTCCTCAGTGATTGCAGACTACTCTTCTCTCATTCTTGTCCACCTACGCCTCTTATCTGATGCTCACACTGCCTTCTGCCATCAGATATCGTGGCCACCGTGGAGAACGAGAAGCCCTCGCCCTGCGCCAGGACGGGCTCGGGGCGTCCATGCACCATCAATGGCAGCGAGTGTCGGGGTGGCTGGCCGGGCCCCAACCACGGCATCACACACTTTGACAACTTCGGCTTCTCCATGCTCACCGTGTACCAGTGCATCACCATGGAGGGGTGGACCGATGTCCTCTACTGGGTGGGTCGGCCCCGCGGAGGCAGAGCCCCCGCCCTTCATCCACAGGCTCACCAGGGGAGGAGGTGGGGCCTGATGGTGTCCTCTGCTCCTTCTCACCCCTCCCTGGGAAGCCTACACAGGGGGCATGGCCCCCTTCTTGTCCCTAGCTGTGTGTGTGTCTCAGCAGCAGTCCCCGAGGTACAACCTGTCTGTGCAGGACCTAAGAAGGGGCTGAGGAACGGAAACCAGGAATCCATGGGTTCTGGTCTCGATCTCCAACTTTTCCCAAAGCCTGCCCGCGAGTGCCTCATTCCTGATGACCTAGGATGTCAGATTTCCCGAGGGATGAAGGCCCTTGAGTCTCTTTTTGCCCCTGGGCAAGGCTATTTTCCGATATCAATATTAGTAGGTATCAGTTTCCTCGTCTAGAAAATAAAAATACTACCTACATCATAGGGTAGTTATGATGGTTACTAGGCAGATAAACTGAATTACAGCAGTGCCAGCAACATGGTCAATGCCGTTTTAGTTTTCTTGTTGGAATGTATTTGTTTGCTATTATCCGGAGCTAGGTTGCATTTCTTATTTAATCCTCCAACCATGGAAGGCATTGTTCCCACTTTACAGATGAGTAAACTGAGGCTCAGAGAGATTCAGTAACTTGCCCGCAGTTATGGAGCCAGTGAGCAATAGATCCAAGAATTGAACTCTCATCCATCTGGCTCCGATCCCAGAACTCTTAACCACAGCGTGACCCTGCCTGTCGAAGGAAAGGTTGTCAAACTGTCAGATGCTTTGCAAATAGAAAGGATTAGTACGAATAGTTCTTGTAAGCTCTTATTATGGGAGCAAATTATCAAACATTTCAAAGGCCTGTCACATGTGTTATTTCACCTCTACTACAAGTCTATGAGGGGCAAGCGCGTATCATCATCCCCGTGGACAGATGGGATAATGCTCAGAGATGTTAGGTGACTTGTCTAGGGTCACAGAGCTTGTTCATGAAGGAGCTGGCCAAGCTCAGTCCGAGACTTTTTAGTGTCTCTTCTACTTTGAAAAATCTTAGCTGTAAAGAAACCAACTGGAGAGAGAGTGTCTGAGAGACTCCCGCCAGGGACGTGGATGGCTGGAGCGGGAAATGTTTCAGTCGTGTCTGGGCCAAATGGACATCAGCAAGGCTCCTTTTGAGAAGTCCTTCTAACTCCAGGTCCTGGGTCTTCGGAGGAGGGGAGAGAAGGTCCCCTCACTGGGCCCAGATGGCCTCTCTCCTTCTCCCCCAGGGTCAAGTAGAGCATGAGTGCCCTGAGTCCAGAAGCGGGACCTAAGCCCTCAGGTCAGTGGATGGGACTCACACTTCTGTCTGGACCAGGTCAATGATGCCATCGGGAACGAGTGGCCCTGGATCTATTTTGTCACCCTCATTCTGCTGGGATCCTTCTTCATTCTCAACCTGGTGCTGGGTGTCCTGAGCGGGTAAGGAAGCTCACAGGCAGCTGGGAGAAGAGGGAAGAAGGGGAGAGGAAGGGGCGCCTGGGTGGCGCAGTGGTTAAGCGTCTGCCTTCAGCTCTGGGCGTGATCCCGGCGTTACGGGATCGAGCCCCGCATCAGGCTCCTCCACTATAAGCCTGCTTCTTCCTCTCCCACTCCCCCTGCTTGTGTTCCCTCTCTCGCTGGCTGTCTCTATCTCTGTCGAATAAATGAATAAAATCTTAAAAAAAAAGGGGGGGGAGAGGAAAAGAGGGATGGAGGGTGAGAGGGAAAAGGGGCAGCTGGGGTGGGAGGAGGGGGAGGAGCGGAGAGAAGAAGGAAAAGAGCCAGAGGGAGAAGGAGAGTAGGGGTAGAGAAGGAAGAGGAGCAAGACGAGGAGGAGGAACAAGGCAGGGAGACGTGGATTAGAACCTTTGCTTCTCCCCGTTGCCAAAGCACGCTCCCGGTTAGCAAGGGAGATATAGAAGATAAAGGTAGGAGCCCCTTAATTTTTAATTTTTCTCCCTTCTCCTCAAGCCTTCTCCCATCCTTCCTTCCTCTGTCCCTCTGCGTCCACACTCCCTCTGAGTGAAGCCCCCGCGATCCCAGCCTCCTGCCCCCGGATGTGCACGAGCTGATGCTTGGTGTTAGGAGTCAGTGTAGCCTTCAGGTGAGGCACACAGACTCTGGAGCTAGACCGCCCAAGCTTAAGTCCTTGCACTGCTGCTTGGTGGCTGTGTGACCTTTGCCTAATTACGTAACCTCTCTGTGCCTCCAGGTCCACATCTGTCAAATGGGAATAAATTCATAGTGTCATTGGAAGATTAAATGAGTTAATACATATAAAGTACTTAGAACAGAATCCAGCACATTTGGAGCGCTAAGTACCAACAGTCACGTTGGTTAATGAGAGAGGTTCTCTCTGTGACGGCTCCACCGGAGCCACAGTGGACAGCCTAGAAGTGACCGTCCGCTCCCTTCCCCGTTGCCATCACCCCACCCCAGAAGCTTCCCTCCAGGCATTGTGTAGACAGAATTCAGGGGGTCCATGAACTTTAATAAGAAAAATTTATCTTTCTTTTTTATCAACTCTAATTGAAGTTTCGTGTTTCCTTTCTTCAGGTGTGGAGACACCACGCCACGGTAGTGGTATTAGCTCTATGACTTGTCCCAGTAGAAACCACAGGTCCCATTACAATTGTTGCAAACAGTGCCTACACTCATGACTACTTTGAAACTATAACAGTTGTTAGGTCGGCAACTAGACCTTGCTACTTAATGAGTTAAAAACATATGTGGTACTTTATCACAATTTCTTTATATTTCAGTAACTGTATTTTAATATAATCGATTCCTTTGTGATGAGATGGTCTTATTTTGTATTTTACGACATGATTCTGAGGAGGGACCCATAGGTTTCATGGGACTATGCAAGGATCCACAGCACGAAAAGCTACAGGGGCCCTGCCCCCCACCCCAGGAGCCGGTACTGATAGCTGAGGCGCTCACGTCACAAGCCCATGACTGTGCTCCCCCCCTTCACCCTGCTGAGTGGCCGAGGGCTGCCTCTGCTGGTCTGAAGACCCCTCGCTGGCCCTCAGGTCCCTTCCCTCCAGTGCTGCCACCTGGAACTCTCAGGAGAGTTCCCTCCAGGCCTTAGGTCTGTAAGCACAGCTACATTTCTACGGTAGCTTCCAGGTCAGGGCAGCGCGGAAACTGTGAGAATCCGTGGCTGATTCTGTGAGGGCAATGGGCTGTCGTGTCGTTAACCCCTAATAACCAAGGTAACCCCAAGACGAGGTAGGATGAAATATCAGATGGGAGGAGCAGAGAGCAATGAGAAAGGCGGACCACATGGGTGGGGACGGCGAGGGGGTGTGAGAGGAGCTGCCCCTCCGTCACCTGGAAGGGCACCTGGGCCAGAAGGCAGGGGCGGACCCCGCCACAGAATGTGCTCTCTCTGTCCTGGGGAAGCTCAATCCTCCCCCACACCCTTTCTTTTTTCTCCTCCCTCCCCTGTCTCCCCTGTTCCACGGCAGCGAATTCACTAAGGAGCGGGAGAAGGCCAAGTCCAGGGGAACCTTCCAAAAGCTCCGGGAGAAGCAGCAGCTGGAGGAGGACCTCCGAGGCTACATGAGCTGGATCACGCAGGGCGAGGTCATGGACGTTGAGGACTTGAGAGAAGGTTCGGGCCCAAAGGCATGGTCGGCAGGCCCTCCCCACCCCTGAGCTGCCCCTCGCGGTCAGCCTCCGTTGGGAGCACTGAGTCAGGTAACCTCCTGCTGCGTGGGAGGCCCCTGGAGCAGGTGTAACGTTGCCATCTTGCAGGTAAGAGAACTCAGGCCCTTAGAGGGTGAGCGACTTGCCTAAAGCCTTACACCTGGAAATGATGGCAGCCAGGTGTGCCCAGGGCGCTTCCCGGAGTGCGAAGTACATGCCGCCCGTCCATAACCACCCCCCTGCAGGTGTGGGCTCTTTCTTGGGCCGGGAGCACACAGGGACCCAGGCCCGCCTAGATGCCACAGGTGTCTCCAGTCAATGGCCGCTTCCCCAGGTGTGCCCAGCCTAGGTGTGTCCAGCCCAGAGGGGCCCGGAAAGACTGGTCCACTCTTTCTCTCCTGTTCCCAGGGAAGCTGTCTTTGGATGAGGGAGGCTCCGACACAGAGAGCCTGTATGAAATCGAGGGCCTGAACAAAATCATCCAGTTCGTGTGAGTTTCCCCCCTTCTCCTCAGTCTTCCTAGCATCAGAACTCCCAGAGATAGGGAGTTAGAACCCATTTACTGCTACCCATTTACTGGGCTTTAGAGTCATGTTCCTGTCCCTTAGTGCAACCACAGGGCACTCGGCAGATGACCTAATTAGATGCTACCTCGGGAAGAAAGTGGGAGCCTGCCAGGAGGCAAGGAGAGAATTTGGCTGCTACCCTCTGATCAGAGTGGGGTAATTAGTCCTGGAAAGCTCTGCTTGGGAAAAGGGATGGTGTGAGCTGCAAAGAGGTAGCACTGAGAGCTTTGCAGGAAGGAGGCTGGCCGCCCCAGGAGTCTGCAGACAAGGGGAGGCTCCAGGCTCGAGTGCCTTTGTCTCAAGAGGAAGATGTGTGCGTTTGGTTGGCTGCTTCCTCTTACAAGTTCATACATCCTTGTGATTTTGAAAGATCAAACAATAGAGAAATACATCAAAGAAAAGATGAAGGTCCCCACTACCCTTCAAAGAGGTAACCATGGTAACAGATGTGTATCCCTCCAAGACCTTTGCTATGCTTTTATCTCTCTTACACACACACACACACACACACACACACACACACACACACACCAGGTTTTTTGTTTTGTTTGGCTTTTTACATGATAGGGTTCTTTATGTTAACTGCTGTCACTACAGAGCCTAGAACAGTACCCAGCCTACAGGAGGTATTGCCAAATACTGGATGAATAAATGAATATAATATACATAGTATCTAGTAACTTATTTTCAACTTAAAATGATCTATTTAGGGCAATTTTATACATACACACATATCTTTTTTTTAAGACTTTAATTTTTTTTTAGAGCAGTTTTAAGTTCATGGCAAAATTGAACAGAAGGTACAGAGATTTCTCATATCCTCCGGCCACCACACATGCACAACCCATTAACCAACGTCTCCCACCAGAAAGCTGTGGTTTACGTTGGGGCTCACTTTTGGTGCCGCCCACTCTGCGGGTTTGGGCAAATGTACAATGACATGGATTCATCCTTCTAACATCATTCAGAATATTTTCACTGCCCTAAAAATCCTCTGTGCTCCGCCTACTCCTCCCTCCTCCCCCGACCCAGCAACTAACGACAGATCCTGTTATCGTTTCCATAGTTTTGCCTTTTCTAGAATGTCGTATATTTGGAATCATATAGTGTATGGCCTTTTCAGACTGGCTTCTTTCACTTACTGATAGATCTTTAAGTTTCCTCCATGCCTTTTCCATGGCTGGATGGCTCACACACCTTTTTTGGTATATCTTTGGGTGTAAAGTATTCCACGGTCTGAATATGCCATAAAATATTAATCGTTGCAGGTTTTGGCAACACAAACAGGGCTGTAGAAACCATTGTGGATAAATAGGAACATTTCCACCAGGCAGATTCCTAGAAATGGAATTGCTGGGTCAAAGCGAATATAATTTTAAACCATGGTCAATGCTGCCCAATGGTTCTCCAAAAAGACTGCCGTGACTGTGACAGTGCCCTTTCCACACACCCTCACCAACACCAGATACGATTAATCCATTACAGAATGGCTTTTATAATGAGTGAAATGGGGCCTCCAGTGTGCTTTAATTAAAATTACAGTGTGGGGAGCCCCCGTCATATGGCGGGCACTGTGCTAAACATTGTGTTAGCATTATCTCTAATTCCCTCTGAGGCTGGCATTGTTATTATTCTCCTTTGAAAAAGGAAGAACTTCGCTTAGTAAGAGGCAAGATTTTAAATCAGTCTGGCTCCGCAGCTGATGCCCTTAGCATCTCCCGTGTGGCCGGAGGAGAGAGTGGGTGATCAGACGAAGTATGGCTGGAGTCTGTCTGAAAGCAATCCCAGAAAGGTGGGAGCTCAGAGGAAAGCAGCTCTTTGCCTCCATCCTCCCGTGTCTCCTCTCCCAGCCGCCACTGGAGGCAGTGGAACCGCATCTTTCGCTGGAAGTGCCATGATGTGATCAAGTCCAAAGTCTTCTATTGGCTGGTGATCCTGGTCGTGGCCCTCAACACCCTGTCTATCGCCTCAGAGCACCACAACCAGCCTCTGTGGCTGACCCACTTGCAAGGTGAGACAAAGCAGAGTGAAGCCGGGAGGAGGATAGATGTGGCCAATGGCCAAAGCCAGCCAGTAGCTCCTCGGGCTTGGCAGAAGACTTCAGGTGGATATTGACATTGTTTTCTAGAAATTGTAGGCTGGTAGTACTTTTTTCCCTCATGGCATCACCAGAGGCAATAACAGCAACTCATGGGGAAGCCCAGGTGTCTAGGTAAATGATTACATTTCGGATACCAAACATAAGGATTACCAGCAATCAAGAACTCCAAGCGTCCAAGTTCAAATTCTCCCAAAACAGCTTTCACCAACTGGTTATTGCATGCCTACTGTATGTAAGGCATAGAAAAAGAACTCAGATGCAGAGAGAATGAATATGCTGCTCTCACCCTCCAGGAGCGTACTTAGCCAGAGGGTAAGTAGCCGCTGATGAATAAAGTCAAGTCCATTTAGGGATGGCAACAATAGAGGCAAATACGAGGTAGCAAGAGAGGGATTACAGGGAAGGACTGTCGAGCTCCCTAGATCTTAAAGAATAAGTAGATGAGCCCCCCAGCACTCAAGGTGGGGAGGATTCCCACGGAAGGAAGAGCATGTGCCAAGACGTGAAGATAGAGAACAGTATGGTGAACTCAGGGAGCTGGAAGAACTTCCTGTGTGGCTGAGAGCAGCAGGAGGGGTGTTCATGCATAGAGGCCCTTAAACTCTTGAGTAAAATGTGGGGACTTTAAACTTCAGGTGATGGGAAGCTAATGAGAAGTTGTCAGCAGGAATATAACAGGATCAGACCTGAGTTTCTGGAAGATTCACTTTGGTGGAAGTCAAGTCAGCCTCATCCCCGCGGTAGATGTTCTTCTGCATGTGGAGCTCTGAGCTGCGAAAAGGCAGAGGCTAAGAGAACAGGGAGTCCAGTCCCAACGCGGTGGACCAAACTAAGTGCCCTCCCCACGACAGACACATTGCCATGCTGCCTAAGTCATAATAACAATATTCCAAAGATAGGCAAGGAAGTCTCTAGATGGCAGAAATGAAGAAACCACTGAAAGCCAGAGCAGTGAGCTCATGAATTGATTTCCAGGAACATTCTAGACCTAGAGCTAAACCCTAAAAGGTGGCAGTTGGGTTCTTAATACCCATGCAGGGACAGAAGACAGGGCCCACAGCCTGGGTGAGGTGAGGAACAGCACTGACCCCCTGCATAGAGCAGAGCCTAGGGCTGCCCCTACGTGAGGGAAGCAAAAATCTCACTGCATTGGGTCAGGGAAAGAAGGTGGAAGTTTATCCCTGCTGGAGGCTTTAGGAATAAGGAAAAACGTCTCAGGTGAAAAACTGAAATCCAATCTGTGCCCTATGTAAGTATGGGGTCCAATTTGCTCTGTTCCACATGGTGTAGGGATCCTAAGCTCGCACAGTAACATAAAAAACTAGTCACAGGCAAGTGAAACCCCTGCAGGGCCCAGCAGAAGTAAACATGAGCCACCCTTTAGGGATACTTCTCAACCCAAGGCATACAGAATTCCTGCAGGGAAAAGTGTTTCCCAAAGAAGAGCTCACAATAAAACAATCGCACCCCCAGTAAGGAAGAGGGCCACCCTGGGGAAGAGTTCTCAAGCACAAGCAACAGGAGTTAGCAGCCCCAGGAGCTTGGGACAGCAGAACAGTACAAAAGACACTACGTATAAATGTTGACAAAGATAAAGGAAGGAATATAACTAGAAAAGAAGGCTGTCTTTTTCTATGGGAAAGAGATAGGAAAAATGCAACAGAGTGGGTACGTGCGTGCATTCATTGCCCCAATCTTCTTGAGAGCCCCTTGCCTGTGCCAAGCATTGCCAATGCAGCGTCAATGCCCGAATGTGGACAAGACATGAATGTTGCCCACCAAAAGGAGTCAGAGATTTGAGGTTCCTGGGCTATGCAGATAAATGTATGGTAGTGCCACTTTCTGAGATGGGGAAGGCAGTCAGTGCCTGGGTATATTTGGGGGTGGGGGAGGATGGGCAGTACTCACCCACTTAGTCTTGGGCATTGAACTTGAGGTACCTTTGAGATATCCCAGTGGAAACGTCAAAGAGGCAGATGGAAGAACAGGTCTGGAACTCAGTGGGGAGGTCTGCGTTGAACAATTGAGATCTGGGAGTCACTGGCAGGGATGGCCATTGAGGCTATAGTCTTAGAAGACATCCCCAGGTCACCGGAGGGTACTGTATACTAAAGGCGCAGCTCAAGGTCAGCGTCCAATGGTTAGGTAAAAACTGCAGCTGCAAAGGGAGCTTGGGAAAAACAGGAGAAGTAGAAGAAATCCAGAAGGATATGGCGTCACAGAAGCTAAGAAAAGGGGCTATTTGAAAAAGCAAGGCTGGTCCGTAGCGTCCAGTGCTCCTGGGAGGTCAGGAAAAAAGAGGGTTAAAATGCTCATTGGATTCAGTGACCTGGAAGTCATTGGTGACCCTGAGAGAGTTTGTTGGTGGAGTGATTGGGTGGACCCAGTTAGGTATGAGTTAGAGAGCCAGTGGGGCAGGGCAGGGTGGGAAGGGGTGAAGGGATCCAAGTAGATGATCCTCTGGGAAGTTTGGCTGTGATAGGGAGGAGAGAGCTGGGGCAGGAGCTATGGGGAAAATTTGAGAGACTTGGGCATTTAAAAATGGTGATGGAAGAATCCAGTTGAAAGGAGCAGTTAAACACAGGCAAGAAAAGGGATCATTGACAGTGGATTCCGTGAGGTGGGGGTCGGGGCGGGGGAGGCAAAGCATAGGTGGACAGGTTGGCTTTGATAGGTGGAGGGCCCCCTCCTCCAACAGGAGAGAAGGACATGTACAGTAATGAGAGTGGGGCAGCGCTTACTTAACTTAAGTGAAATTAAAAGGAATTAAAGTCTTGTGTTACACATGGTAGGGCTTAGCCTTTGAGAAATTCACATCAGCGTTCCCTCCACGGGCAGACGGTGGCCAGGTTGTGAGGGTTCGGAGAGTGGAAAAGGGGTGAGGTTCTGGAAACACAGCGTGGGTGTTGGGGGAGGAGGGCTCGGCCAAGGCAGAGGCCCGGAGGCAGGGCTGGGAGAGAGAGACAAAGTGAGAGAGAGAGAGAGCGAGCGCGATGCTGAGGCTGGGCCACCCACCTGCAGACGTGGCCAACCGGGTGCTGCTGGCGCTCTTCACCATCGAGATGCTGATGAAGATGTACGGGCTGGGGCTGCGCCAGTACTTCATGTCCATCTTCAACCGCTTCGACTGCTTCGTGGTGTGCAGCGGTGTGCTGGAGCTCCTGCTCGTGGAGTCGGGCGCCATGAGCCCGCTGGGCATCTCCGTGCTGCGCTGCATCCGCCTCCTTAGGCTCTTCAAGATCACCAAGTGAGCGCGGGGCGGGGGGGGGGCAGATCACCAAGTGAGCGTGGGGCGGGGGGAGGGGGATGCAGATCACCAAGTGAGCACCGGGCAGGGGCGGCTCGGGATGGAGGGGAGCAAGCGGACAGCGCGCCTGGTCTGGTGCGCAAGGCCTCATTCCCATGGTCTGGGGTCTGGGTGAGTTCACGTGCGGCCCCTTGCCCAGGACTTCCCTCCCTCCTAGAAAAAAATGACTTTCCCCTTTCGACCTCATTCCTTTATCCCACCCCCTTCCCTGTTACCCTCTCGTGGCAGGGCAGGGATGCAGGGGGGGCATGGAGAGGAGGGAGGAAAGAGGGCAAGAAGAGCATGGGAGAGGGTGGCAGGAGAAGAAGATGAGAGGAAAGGAGAAGCAGGGAAAGGGGATGGAAATGAGGAGGGAGAAAAAAGAAAAAGGAGGGAGGGAGCACGGTGAGGGAGCAGAGACGCGCTCATCGGTTTCCCGGGTTTATTGAGCACCTGCCCGAGCTGGGGACTGTGCTAGGCACAGGGGGGCACGGGTGCATGGCAGAGAAGTGTCCTTACCCTCATGGGGTCTACAGTCTGGTGGCGTGACCGGAAGCTAACCGGCAGTCGTACTAAGGAATAGGAAATGATAAAACACGAGAAGTGCTTGGAACGACAGAACGAGTCGGTGGGCAGCATCAATCTGGGGGCCTCCCGCCTGGAGGCCGCCCCTTCTCCTCTGCGTCCTTCAGGCCTGAGCCTTTGCCCGAGCCTGGCCAGACCCCAGGGACTCCGTGGAGGGGGCGCTGGCAGGAGCCCTGCTCCTCCCCACCTGTGACCCTGTGCCCTCAGGTACTGGACGTCTCTGAGCAACCTGGTGGCGTCCCTGCTCAACTCCATCCGCTCTATCGCCTCCCTGCTGCTGCTGCTCTTCCTCTTCATCATCATCTTCGCCCTGCTGGGCATGCAGCTCTTCGGGGGCAGGTATGACTTCGAGGACACGGAGGTGCGACGCAGCAACTTCGACAACTTCCCGCAGGCCCTCATCAGCGTCTTCCAGGTAGGCGGTGCTGCGGAGGCTGAATCCCACTTCTTGTCCTTCAAGATCAGGGTGGGCTTCCCCTCCTCCAGGAAGGCTTCTCTGATCTGCTGGCTTGAGTTCAGGGTCCCTCTCCAGGCCCCCCTCTTCCCCTGTGCTTCTGTCCATTGTAATAGTTGCTGTTTGTCTCCCCCACCCTCCGGAGGCTAGGAGCTGTGCCCAATTTGCCCTATTTGTCTTTGTCCCTGGTACTAGCAGAATGCTGGCCCATAGCGGGATCACTGATACTGAATGAATGGAGTCCAGGGGCCTGCTTTCTCTCCCATGCTCTGCTCATGTCTCTGAGCACAGAGTCAGTGAGCTCTCCCCGAACAAGACTGAAGAGCCCCAGAGAAATGCCAACCATTTCTCACTGTGAAGACATGGCTCAGCCAATGCTCACCAGGAGCCTTCCAAAGGAGCGCGGCTGTGACTTACCCGAGGCCTTCAGAGCCGTGGCCTTCTCGAGAAGCTTCTCTGTGTCGAAGCCAGCAGTCACGAGCAACATCACCGTGTTGGCACTAGTGAGAAGGGCAGTGTGTGGCCATCAGCTGGTCTTACAGACGACTTCACCATCTCTTCCGTTCACCCCATGACTGGTCAGGCATCATGTCTGACAAGGCACTTGACATTTCACACTAGTTTCGAAGGCTGGGCTGCCAGGAGGCCCGGGTGGGTGCCATACAGTTAAGCCTGGGCGTTAGGAACAGAGCACAGGGAAGTGGTGACCCCACAGTCAAACTCCTTGGCCCTGCAGAGGCAACAGTAAGATTTCTGAACCTCCTGGAAGGAAGAGGTTCCAGGAAGAGAGCAGGGACCTTTCATCCTGGCCGTGGATGAAGAGAGGAAAGGTCTAGGGGACTTTGGGGCCATGCACTCACAACAGAAGACTCTCGAGTCCCTCTGCTTCCCCCCCCCCCACCATGCTCCCTCTCCCCCTAGGTCCTGACAGGGGAAGACTGGAACTCCATGATGTACAACGGGATCATGGCCTACGGCGGGCCGTCCTACCCCGGGGTGCTCGTGTGTGTTTATTTCATCATCCTTTTCGTCTGTGGCAACTGTATCCCTTCAGGAGCAGGGTACAGAAAAGAGCTGAGGGAGGGGATGGGAGAGGGTCTGAAAATGGGGGGTCAAGCATGCCAGGCAGCAGGCCCTCCAGTTGGCAGGGAGCCCCCAGACTCCTGGTGCAGGGTGGGGGGCTAGGACAGAGCAGATAGCAAATGCAGGTGAAACTGTAGGATAATTCCTTCCACCGGGAAAGCTCAAGGACCACCGAGGTGACTGGGCATAGGTGGGAGGATTTCATCCCAGAGAGGCTGGTGAGCCTGGACCAGGCAGGAGGAAGGACAAGGTTTGGCGGTGGGGCCATGAGGATGGTGGATGGCCTGGTCCAAAGGTTTGGGAGGCAGGCAAGGAGGAACAAGGGAGGAGGCAGAGCGAGAATGAGATAAGCAGATGGGAGGGTGGGGTGGATGGGGCAGAAAGAGCCAGGGGGTTTTGATGTCTGCACATGGAATTTGGTATTATGAGTAGAGCGGATGGGGAGGGAACTGGTTTTCCTTGAGCTCATGTGTGCCGAGCATGACTCTCACTGACTGCCTCACTGGCTCCCCTCACAGCGCTGGGAGGGAGCTGGGATCAGTCCTGGATGGGAAATGGGGGGGGGTGCTCAAGGCCCATCATGGGCACCCCTGTGCAACCAGGCTCGTCCATGCCCTCGGGCCCATGCCATCCCATGCAGTAACTCTGGCAAGGGGCTCTCTGACAAGCCCACCAAGGGAGTGGGGTTAAGTCCTGCCAGCCCATGGGCAGGGTGGGACTCCGGCCCCAGAGGGTTCCCTTTCATCCTCAACCCAAGCCTCCTTAGCTGGATGCCCTCAGATATCCTGCTCAACGTCTTCCTGGCCATCGCCGTGGACAACCTGGCCGAAGCAGAGAGCCTGACCTCTGCCCAGAAGGCCAAGGCGGAAGAGAAGAAGCGCAGGAAGATGTCCAAGTGAGTGCTGCATCCCCAGCAGGGAGGGACCTGGCGTGCTTGGCAGAGGCCTCCCAGCTCTGGACAGGTGGCTCCTTGGAGCCTGATGAGCAGGGGCTGGGCCCCAGTGACACCTGCCCCAGTGGGCAGGCTTCTGCAACCAGCATGTCTAGGGAGGGCTGACAGCCTGTGAGGTGTCCCTGGGTGCAGAATTGGAGGTGGCCTCTGGAAATGCGATGGCAGAGCCAAGCAGGTTGGACCAGGGGACCCCGGTGGCGATTCTAGGAATTCAACCAGCCCTGCCACTGAGTCACTGTGCTTCTCGAAGGGAGTCATTTCCATCTGCTGAGCCTTGGGCATGTCACGTGTGAAGTGGTGGTTGGCTTCTCGCGTCTGTAACAGTTCTGTCTTTGAGTTTGTTGTGTAACTTTCCTTAGCCTGAGACCCTCCTCTAAGAGTAGCAGCAGGACTGGTCTGCCAGACAGTGTTTCTTAAATTCTAACCGCAAATGAATCACCTGGGGACCTTGTTAAAATACTGACTCTGATTCTGGAAGTCTGGGGTGGGGCTGGTGTTCTGCATTTCTAACAAGCTCCCGGGTGCCCGAGGCTGCTGGCTGGAGAGCCTTCCTGAGTGGCTGTAGACAAAGGCCTGCTTCCTCCAATGCCCACGCCTCCAGGAATGGTATGCCCATTCCTGGTAGAGGCAGGATGGGATGAGAAAGAGAGAAAGACCAACAATGAAATCCAGATACCTCCAAAGAGTTGAGCCCCAGCTTAGACCAAACCATGTTCCCACACTGTGAATTCTTTATGAAGCAGGTGCAAAGCCACTTTCCACCTATGTACCCATCAATGAACACTGAGTGTGGCTGACCAGTGAGCCATGTTTAGCCACGGGCCCAAGCTGGGCATGCCCTCTCGTCACAGAGAAAGGAGTTGCCTGGGCATATAGCCCTTCCCTTTTGGCAGCCTACACTGTTCCCAGCTCCCCCCACCCCAGAGCCCTTGGTGCTGGTTCCCTCTGAGGATGCCATCAGACTAAGCAGATCCCTGAGAACTTTCTAGCTGGGCTTCCACTGTGGGCTTCCTTGGTTTTTTAACTCAGGGGTCTCCCAGACAAGTCAGAGGAGGAGAAGTCAGTGATAGCCAAGAAGCTGGAACAGAAACCCAAGGGTGAGGGCATCCCTACCACTGCCAAGGTGAGCATGTCAAGTGGGGTATTTTCAGAGACAGGATGGGGAGGGAGTCTGCAAGTCCTCTGGGTCACCCCCATGCCTTAGGGTGCTGGTGGGTGGGTAGGGAGGTGAAGAAGGGCTATCTGCCTGGTTATCAGCCAGGTGAGGGCCTCTGTCTCTACTTTACTGGAGAGAAAGAGAAAGGCTACTCTCCCACAAGGAATCCTTGGTACTGAGAGGCTCAGTTGCCCCAGTCTGGGAACCAGACTTCCTCAGAGCCCCAGCTTCCCACCCCAGTCAAAGTGTCTCCTGCCCCCTTAACACCCCCTGCTCCATTGTGAGGCCCAGACTAGATTCCCACCACTTCCTGCTTATTCCAGCCTGACTCTGCTCAACCCTTCTGGAAGCTGAGGAAGCAGAAGTCAAAGGGTTGGGGAGCTGGGCCCCAGAGAACCAAGCCGGGGGTGCCATGCACAGGCTCAGACAGGCTGAGGTCTTGGCAACTCGTCTGACCTTTCTGGGCCTGGCTTCTCATTTGTAAAACGGGAATGATCCTGATATTACCTGTCCCCAGGCTGTGGGGCGGATTGAGCTAACGCCCGCACTAACCCTCCCGGAAGTGCTCAGTAAGCGGAAACTGCAGCTTTTGCTTTCATTATCTTCATTGTATTCCTTCCTACAGCTGAAAATCGATGAATTTGAATCTAATGTCAATGAAGTAAAGGATCCCTACCCCTCGGCTGACTTCCCAGGTGAGGGTCCTGGGACTGTCTGGGGTGTATGCTGGGGTTGATTTCTCCCCAGGGACAATCTCTTGCATGTCCCCTACCTGGACCCTTCCATGACGGGATCATGACACAGAGACCTCCCTTCTGACCTAGTTACAGATATATGCCATCTGCCAGCCTGCCTCTCTCTACAATATGCATGAAAGAAAAACCACATGTTCTATGTTCATTTAATTCAGCTAGTATTTATTGAGTGCCCATTACGTTTTTCAGTGCTGAGGACTCCATTTCCAAGTTTTCCATTCTGGCCACGCAGAGTAGACCACAGACGAGGACATGTCTATCTATGTGGTGTAGGAGTTGGACAGGTTACTCACCATCCAGTGTTCGGCAGGGCTGGGGGCTGGACTGACACAGGGATAAATAGAGCCTTGATTTACACTGTGGGAAAATCGAAATGAAGGAGACAAGGGTAGAGTGTGCGGGAGGGTAATACACAGCCACAGAGAAACTATAAACATCTCGCAAATGCAAATAACCAGTGGCTGCCACAGAAAGCCATTCATTTGTGCCAAGGAGAGAACACCTTGGGAAGAGCAGAACCAGGCTGGTTCATGTGAAAGAGCCTCCTGGAAGAGGCCTGGAGCCCCAGAGCTCTCAGCTCACTCATGGGTCCTCGGAGCACCAGGTCACGGGTGCAATTTCACGGCTATTTGTGGAATCGACTGATTAGCATCTGTTTGCCCCAGTGACTCTTCAGCTCCAGGGGGACGTTTTGTGCTCCAAATGGCACAGCGAAGGCACTCAATAAGTAGAATGAATGAACACGTGAAAAGACTTTGCAAAGTGGTGTGTGGGGAGCATAGAGCCAATAGAGACAGGACTAATAATATTTCTTCAAATGTCTGCCAGAAATGAATATTTAGGTTTTAAAATAATTCATCTCGAGCTGTTTCATCTAATGACCGTGACCTAGCAGATGAGCATGGCTAGTGTGCCAGGGAAGGTGGCTGACCCAGGAAATTGGAGGTTAAGAAAAGGGAAAAGGGTTGGAAAGAAGGGGGGAGGGTAGAGGGGATGTGGGGTGGGCAGCTGGAAGAGAGCTCTTACCAAGGAGGTTGAATATGTTTATCCTGCTTCTTTCCAAAGACAATTTGGAATGGCTTAGAACAAAAGATATATACAATGAAATTAACAAAATGGGCATGGACAAGGAAATATACTAACTCTAAGAATTAACAGTCTCTTCCATTAAGCATAAGATGTGTTTCGGGGTCCTTGACAGCCAGGGAAAGATGGGAAGTGTCACATTAGAACACTTATTGTGAGGAAGGAGAAAGGGGGTGAAGCTGAAGCCTGTGCAGAGAGCAGAATCCAGTGGCTCTTTCTGGGCTTCCTCAAAGGGCTCTGCCAAGCGGCCAGTAGGGGTAAGGATGCGGTGGCTATGGGGTGAGGCAACAGGAGACTGGGCAAGACCTGCACAATGAGGGGCACCCCGACTTTTGACAGTGCCGTCTAATCTGATCACTGGATCCTTGCCTCCCCGCTTGCCCCAGCTGAGGAGCTCGGGTAGTCAGCTCTCTCATGAGGCCATGAGACCTAGCCAATGAACCTAGAGGGTCCATCTCTTCCTCCTCTACCCCTCCCACCCTGGTATCTGCCTCAGTAGTGGAGACTGGCTGAAGCTCAAGGAATATTGTTTTTTTTCATGCTGGCAGTTTCTCTCTGAAACGATTATTTTTAGAATCCTAGCCCAGGAAAGGCACTCAGAGTCTATTTATTTCAACAAGCCTCCTGCCCCTAATCAATTTCACAAATTGAGAAGCTAAAGCCCAGGAAGGACAGCGACATGCCTCCTCGGCACAGCAAGTTAGGAACAGAGCCTGGACCACAGCTCAGGTCTCATCCGAGTCAGGGGCCCCCCCTCTACTTCCCAGCTGCGAGCAACTGAGATGGTGTGAGTCTAGCCCTGAGACAGAAGATGAAGCGGCAACGCTCCTTGTCTTTGCTCCTGGCCCCACTTCTGGAGGGTTCTGAGACTGACAGTTTTCCCTGACATTTCAAAACCTACTCCCGGAGGGGAGAGGGAGATGCCAGGTAGGACTCTGCTGGCATCCTCGTGTCCCGCATCGGCCGGCTACTACCTTCACCTGCTGGCTGCCAGGGGTTCATGGTTGCATTCAGAGCACAGAAGCCTGGGGAGCAGTAAAGTATGTAAAGATGCCCCCCATTTCTCTCTCTCCCTTCCCCCCAGGCGATGATGAAGAAGACGAGCCTGAGATCCCCGTGAGTCCCCGGCCACGCCCCCTGGCCGAGCTGCAGCTGAAAGAGAAGGCAGTACCCATTCCAGAAGCCAGCTCCTTCTTCATCTTCAGCCCCACCAACAAGTGGGTGGCCCTTTGGCTGCGGTGCAGAGTGATTGGTGGGGTTCTTGAAAAGGGCTGTTTTCTGCTCTAAAAAGACCCCCTTCTCCTGATTGTCTGGGCCTACAATTGCACTGCGAGAAACTGACTCCCTTAACTTAAGATCTTGCACCCTGTTTAAAATGCGAGTATCTTTGGGAGAAGTAGTGCTTCAAACCTTAGCTTACTTACATCTAAGAGGGTTTGTATATTTTGGTTCCTTTCTGAGGGCAAATTTAGCCAGGACAAGGGGATGAGAACCAGGTGAAGCTGTAGTTCTTACTGGCTTTGCAGTTTTACACCTTTCAAATATACACAGACTCTAGTCCTCATGGAGTTTCATCTGCATCATGGATGGAGATCAGCCTGCCCCGTTCGTTAGGCTGGAAACCACAGGGTGGTGGAGGAGGATGGGGGCGGGTGTTGGGAGCGGTTTGGCTGGGAGAGGGGATGACGGCTGCAGGAACAGAATGCAGGGCAGGGCCCTGCACATCCAGCCAGAGGACCGTTCACATGCAGGCTCTCCTCCTCTGCTGATCCAGGAGGGAGGGTTCTAGGGTCTTTCTGCCAGACAGATGCTGGAGAGGCCCGGGTGCCCGAGAGCTCACAGCTCTCCTGCCCCCTCGCCGTTGCCCCACAGGATCCGTGTCCTGTGTCATCGCATTGTCAACGCCACCTGGTTCACCAACTTCATCCTGCTCTTCATCCTGCTCAGCAGCGCCGCGCTGGCTGCCGAGGACCCCATCCGGGCCGAGTCTGTGAGGAATCAGGTGATGGCAGGTCCCTGCTCTCTGCCAGCACAGCACCCCTCCCCACCCCAGGCCTCAGCCACCTGCACACCTCACTCTGGTGCTCAGAGTTCGATGTATGCTCTCTGTGGCCGTACTCATCAGAGTCTTTTAGAGTTTAAGTCCCTGGAGGGCCAAGACTGCCCAAGCCACTCCTTCTGAATAGTGTTGTCACAGCCTGCAGCACAGCCAGGCTCTGGCTGCCTAGTTGTAATGATGACGGTGATGGTGGTCGTTGTGGTGGTAGTGGTGATAGTGATGATGACGGTAATGATGGTGGTGGTGGTGGCGGTGGTAATGATGATGGTGATAGTGATGATGGTTGTGGTGATGGTGGTGATGGTGATGGCAATGATGGTAGTGGTGGTGATGATGATTGTGGTTGTGGTGGTGATGATGGTGGTGGTGGTGGTGATGGTGATAGTGATGATGATGGTGGTAATGGCAGTGATGGTAATGGCAATGATGGTGGTGGTGGTGATGATGGTGGTGATGGCAGAGGTGATGATGATGGTGACAGTGATGATGATGGTGGTGGTGGTGGTGGTGGTGATAGTGATGGTGGTGGTGGTAATGGTGGTGATAGTAATGGCAATGATGGTAGTGATGGTGGTGGTGGTAATGGTGGTGATAGTAATGGCAATGATGGTAGTGGTGGCGATGGTGGTGGTGATGATGATGGTGATAGTGATGATGATGGTGGTGGTGGTGGTGGTGATGGTGGTGATAGCAGGGGTGTTGATGATGGTGGTGGTGGTGGTGATGGTGGTGGTGGTGTTGATGATGGTGGTGGTGGTGGTGATGGTGATAGTGATGATGATGGTGGTAATGGCAGTGATGGCAATGGCAATGATGGTAGTGGTGGCGATGATGGTGGTGATGATGATGGTGATAGTGATGATGGTGGTGGTGGTGGTGATGGTGATGATGGTGATAGTGATGATGATGGTGGTGGTGGTGGTGGTGATGGTGGTGATGGCAGTGGTGATGATGATGGGGATAGTGATGATGGTGGTGGTGATGGTGATAGTGATGATGATGGTGGTAATGGCAGTGATGGCAATGGCAATGATGGTAGTGGTGGCGATGATGGTGGTGATGATGATGGTGATAGTGATGATGGTGGTGGTGGTGGTGATGGTGATGATGGTGATAGTGATGATGATGGTGGTGGTGGTGGTGGTGATGGTGGTGATGGCAGTGGTGATGATGATGGGGATAGTGATGATGGTGGTGGTGATGGTGATAGTGATGATGATGGTGGTAATGGCAGTGATGGCAATAGCCATGATGGTAGTGGTGGCGATGATGGTGGTGATGATGATGGTGATAGTGATGATGGTGGTGGTGGTGGTAGTGATGGTGATGATGGTGATAGTGATGATGATGGTGGTGGTGGTGGTGGTGATGGTGGTGATGGCAGTGGTGATGATGATGGGGATAGTGATGATGGTGGTGGTGATGGTGATAGTGATGATGATGGTGGTAATGGTGGTGATGGTAATGGCAATGATGGTAGTGGTGGCGATGGTGGTGGTGGTGATGATGGTGGTGGTGGTAATGGTGGTGGTGATGATGGTGGTGGTGGTGATGGTGGTGATGGTAATGGCAAGGATAGCAGTTGTGGTGGTGATGGTGATGATGATGATGGTGATGATGGTGATAGTGATAATGGCGGCGGTGGTGGTGGTGATGGTGTTGAAGATAATAATGATATCATTGTTCAGCCCTTCCTCTCACTGACTTCTGTCCTGCTACCCTGTCACCAGATCCTTGGGTATTTTGACATCGCGTTCACCTCTGTCTTCACCGTGGAGATCGTCCTCAAGGTGAGTGAAGGCTGTAGGACAGCCTGAGTGAGCAGCGTCTACAGGCCAGGAAACCAGACCTGACGCAGCCCCAGCTTACACATGCTGCACTTACTCAGAGGCTGGGTTGCGGGGATGAGGGAAAAGGCAGAGGAAAGCAGAGAACATCAAGGAAGGACTTACCACACCCAGGAGAGCAGATGGGGTTGCTGCTCGTAAGCTTGGCAAGCAGGTGAGCAGGTGGCCAGGTGGGGACATGAAGTACAGCCAACCTGCCGCCTGTGCACCTCTCAGCACCTCTCAGTGAGCACATCCTTCTCTATGCAGCCTTGGGCATTCCCTCCCGAGGGAGGCACGGTTAGCCTAAGAATGGACCCAGGGAGCTGTGATTTGTTCCTAGATCTTTGTGCCACATGAGGGAGAGGGCTCTCTCCAAGAGTCCCCGAGAAGTGACCTTTGCCCTGGGTGGGTTTCTGGCCCCTCTGTGCTATCATGACCCTCCCTCTCCTTACCCACAGCACATCACTGCTCTCCCATTCTCAGGCGGACACACAGAGTTCACACCATCACCATGGAGGGCCTGGGAGGCAGAGGGAGGGCCTATCTGTGACTGAGACGTAGTAGCCCCAGCCTTCACCTTCACAAATGAGGCGGACAGAGGGGAGCTTTGCAGGAGGAATAGCCCAGAGCAGGCTGCAATATGAATTCAGAACAGTTCCTTACATCAGGGCCCTTGACTACTAAAGATGTTGAGCAGAGGGGGGACCTTCCCTGAGGTCCCAGAGGGCTCCCTGGAGGTGGTGGCATTAGAGTTAGATCTTGAGGTTGGACAGGACTTCATTAGGGAGAGATAACAGGATCAGTCCAGGAGGACAGAACAATAGCACATGCATTGTGAGAAGGGGTTTGGGACGTGCTCAGAGAGGAGAAAGTGGTCCCTTTGGGCTGGGACATAGCACAGAACACACGGGAGGCCTGGCTTCAGAGGCCGGGAAGGCGAGTTGAGATGAAATCACCTTGAATGCCAGGAAAAGCTTCAAGCTCATCAGACTTCAAGGGCATAGTGTGTTTGTGCAAAGGGCCTGGGAGATTATCACAGAGCACAGGAAAGAAGCTGAGAGACCAGCGAGAAGGTGGGGCCATGGGGACGGGAGGGGTCAGGGGCCTGGTGAAGGTCTTCTTGTCCTCGAACACTTGTTCAGCCCGACTCAGCAATCCTCAGGGCAGAGGCGACTTCTGAAGAAGCCTTCCGGGGAGGAGGAAGAGGACTTTTATCATGTTCTGCAGGGGAGAGTAGGGCTGGGGCTTCCCCACTCTGTGGCCCCAGGGGAGAGGAGGGCTGGGGCTTCCCCACTCTGTGTGAGATGAGCTCAGAGAGCAAAGTGTGGCATAGCTGCCTGTGAGGAGTCCTGTTTCCAGAACTGGGAGCAGAGAATGGGAGGAAAGACACCGGGGACACAGCAAGGAGTGGAGTGAAGGATAGAGCCTCTGGCAGCTCTCTGCCTCAGCGAGTGTCTTCTGAGCAGACAGGTGGCTCTTCCTTCGAGAGGCCCTGCTCTGTGGGGACAGGCCTGTTCCCAAGCCCTCCACCACCCAGGATGCTGCCTCCCCCCCCAGATGACGACCTACGGTGCCTTCCTGCACAAGGGCTCCTTCTGCCGCAACTACTTCAACATCCTGGACCTGGTGGTGGTGGCCGTGTCCCTTATCTCCATGGGACTTGAGTGAGCAGTGGCAGGGGCCGGCCCGGGCCGTGGTCCCCTCCTCAGAGTGGAGCCCCACCCACTATGTGTTGGTGGGCACCAAGCTGCAAGGGGAGGGATTCCTGGGGCTGTGGATGGGGGTCCGGGGTCCCCCGGGGTGTCACCAACTGGACTGAAGGGACAATGCTAAGTGGGCAGAGCGGAGTCATGAAAAGTAGGCGGGGATGCGGAGAGGATAAGGCAGTCGTCCAGCTACGCTTCGGGGACAACAGCCCCTACCTTTGGGTGGCCCCCAGTCTGATGGGAGAAACAGCCCGTGGCCAGCGGTGGGGGAAGCCCTTACTGTGCCACACGGCCCGCCACCGGGTAGCAGGAGGTGGTCTTACCCTGGAATGGAACACGCAGGCAGGAGGGTGGGGACCGATGGCAGGGTTTTCAGACGGACAGACGCAGATGTGGAGGGCTAGCGGCAGGAGGCCGGCGAGGCCGGAGCAGGCTGCCCTCAGCCCCCACCCCTCGACTGCCCTCCCCCAGGTCCAGCGCCATCTCCGTGGTGAAAATCCTGAGGGTGCTGAGGGTGCTCCGACCCCTCCGGGCCATCAACAGAGCCAAAGGGCTGAAGGTGAGAGGGCGTGGGCAGGACCCCGGGAGCAGGAAGGAGGGGCTGCAAGGGCCCGACTCTAGAAACTTCAGCCCGACCATTGTGAGGGCGTGTGTTCCATCCGCTTTGCCAAACGGTGGGAGGAAGGGGGAGGCTGGGTAGCCCTGCGTCCCCCCCCCCAACGTCTCTCTGCCTTCCCCCACCTGGGAGGCAGCAGGAGACAGCAAGGGTGGGAGGCAGCCCACCCGGTCTCGCTCCCCAGCATGTGGTGCAATGCGTGTTTGTGGCTGTCCGCACAATCGGGAACATCGTCCTGGTCACCACCCTCCTGCAGTTCATGTTCGCCTGCATCGGCGTCCAGCTCTTCAAGGTGAGCCCCGCCCGCCCGGGCAGCCAGCCTCCCTTCCCCAGCTCTGGGGCCAGCTGTCAGGCCGAGGCCAGAGCCGGTCCGTTCCCTGCCTCTAAGCAAAGGGAGCCCCGAACTGTGCAGACAGTTGTCCTTGAGCACACAGGGGTGTGAGGCTAAGCCACATGGAGTCTGGATGTGGTTTCCCAGGTGATGCCCCTCCCTGGCCCCCGTGGCTCTGCTGGCTGCCATGGCCATTGCACCTGCTGTCTTCCTGGCTCTCCGTGGCTTCTCCTTGGGGATGGAGCCCCTTCCCCCACCTGCCGGGCACTGTGAGCACCCCTGCCCCCCCATCCTGCCAGGGCTGTCTAAACATGCTCCCCACTCCAGCCCCATGCACTCCACTTTCTTCAGTCAGCCAGGCTACCGCACCCCATGCCCGCTGCTGCTATATCTGGCATCATTCATATCTACCAGGACCAGACCGTCACCCTCATCTGGGAACTGCCTCATTCTGTTCTCACCCTCCTGGGAGGACGTGGCTCTGTAGTTCCTCTCTAGGAATCAGCCCTGCAAGGGTGTCCCCTCCCACCCAGCCGATTTCTGGATGCCTCTGCCTTTCACACAGAAATTGGCATCCCAGTACCTCCCCAACACCCTTGACACTGCTCTCAGATGCAATCTGCTCCTGCCCCCGGGGCATGAGAATCGTGATGAAGTCACCTCAGTCAGACTTAGACAATGGCATCATCTTAAAATCATTCCCTCTTTCAACAACATTTATGGAGCCTTTTCTCTGGGCCAGGGCCTCTGCTAAGGCTGAAAAGGCGTCATGAAGCAAAACTCACAAGTCTCTCCCTGTGGGCAGGGAGCAGGCTTTGGGGAGAGCAGTCAGGGTGGGGTTCCCAGATGACCTGAAGGGAGATGGGCCCTGTTGATTACTGTTCTGGAGGGGTGGGGGGTTACCTAGGAAACTGCATCGAGATTGAGATAGCTTAGCCTCAAAACAGTGCTTACTGGGATCTGCATGGGACCTTCTCCTAGCTCCAGGAGAGGGCTGCCCCCTTCCCTCGCCCCCTGCCCCCTCTGCTGCCAGGCCAGGGGCCCTGGGTCCTCCTGAGGGCAGAGTCTGTGTCTGACTCATCCCTGACCCTGGCACCCAGCCTGGGGCTGGCGTGTAGTTGGCCCACAGGACACGCTCCTTGCAAGAATGAATAAGCAACCCCTTCCTTTGGCTCCTGTGTCCCTTCCAAGCAAGAGCAGCTGCCCCGTGACCCCCAAACACCCTGTGCTTTAGTCTCTTATCAAAAGACGACCCATTCCGATAATGGTCAGACATCCGTTACAAGGGGCATCTTACCTCCCGTTTTACCCCGTGGAGACTTGTCGCATACATTCCATATTACACAAGCGTTTGCTTTCTAGATTCAAGTCCCCAAAAACCTGCCCAGTGGCATCTGTGTGCCCTCCCTGCTTCCCCCTCAATGTCACCAGCCTCCCTGGCGCCCCTCTGCTCTGGTGATTGGCAGGGGGCATGTGGCCGGAACGGCAGCCACCTGCAGCGGGTAGGACACCTGTGCCTTCAACAAGTCCCATATCCTTGACTGAAACACTTCCCTCTGGGGGCCTTTGGGGGAACCCGACTAGATTCCAAGGATTCCAAACTTAATTTAGCCACATGAAGACCTAGTAGTCAACTCCTTTTTGTCAAACTCTTCCGTGGGTGCCCAGTCTGTGATGTAGATAAAAAAAAGAAACTGCCCTGCCTGAAATCAGTGTAGGGGGCGCAGTGCTGGACCTGTGCAGGCCCTCGGGCAGCGGTGTGCTGGGAGACAATCTGCACCATCCCGGCCCCATTGGGCTGCATCCCTGGAGCTCTCATTCCCACGGCAGCCCTGCGGCCACCCCTCTGGCAGGCGAGGGAAGGTGGGAGGTGGGGCAACCCTTCCTCTTGGTCTGTAATGGGGAGATCCCAAGGGGGCGTCCTATAGCGGTGGGGGGCGGGGTGCTGCCTGCGGGAAGAGCAGGGCCAAGCTGCATTCATATCTCCCACCCCTCGCGCCTGGCCTGGGGCTCACAGCACAGGCTCCTGCTAAGGAACTGGCTTCTCAGCCTTGGCAGCCTCAGGCCCGCTGGCAGAGCCCACAGGGCAGCTGCGGGAATGGATGACGGGAAAGAAAAAAGACTATTCCGGGGCCCTGCCCCCTCTGAAAGGAGCAGACAGGATCCTCCTTCCACATGCTTCCACTATTCACCTCCGTAGCTCATTGAATGCTGTTTCCGTAACAATGTGTGTTTCTCCCTCCCTCCCTCCCTCCCTCCCTCCCTCCCTCCCTCTTTCTCCGGGACACAGGGGAAGTTCTTCAGCTGCAATGACTTATCCAAGATGACAGAGAAGGAGTGCAGGTGGGCTGAGCGCTGCTGGCTGAGGGCACATGGTGGGATGGCCACTGGATGGCGGACCTTGTGGGGGGGGGGGGACCTGGGGAACCTGAGTCCCTAGGCTCAGGAGGGATGTTCTAAAGTGCCTTTCCGTGGGTGACTGTGGGAGTACCCAGCAGTGTCTCCTCTGGTCCCCGGTCTGGACCTTCATCTCTCCTGCACGCTCACTGCCCAGGGCCCGGAGGATGTGGGTGGGGAGGAGGTGGCCTGGCCACGCACAGTGGTGTGACTGAGCCTCCCCACCTCAGGGGCTATTACTATGTGTACAAGGATGGGGACCCCACGCAGATGGAGCTGCGTCCGCGCCAGTGGATACACAGTGATTTCCACTTTGACAACGTGCTCTCGGCCATGATGTCACTCTTCACGGTCTCCACCTTTGAGGGATGGCCTCAGTGAGTGAGGGCTGGGGCCTGGGTCCCACACGGGCACGGTGGCGGGGGGCAGTGTCGGGGAGCCGTCTCTCCCTTCTGCAGCCCTCGCTGCACTCTGCCAGGCCGGTGGTAAGCGCTCAACAGACCCACCAGCTTGGGGGGCTTGGAGGACGAGAATGTTGACTGGCCACTCCAAAGACATCGTGACCTGGGGGTGCTGACAAAATGTCCCTTGTCCCCCAACACGTGTAGGGCTCTCTGGGGAGCCCTACTGATCAATTAGGGTAGATGAGGCATCCCATGGAAAAGCGGGCCCTTCCCAGGACCAGTTCCAGCCTTTCCTGGCAGAGTCCTGACTTCCCTCCTGTCACTTGATGGTGCAGAAAACTCCCTTGGCTCCCCATGGCCTGTGGGGTAACACCCACCCTTCCGGGCCTGGTGCTCTGCCTCATCACCCCAGTCCAGCCCAGCCTCTCCTCTGCCCATCCCAAGGCTACTCTACCAGGCCATCGACTCGTACAAGGAGGACGTGGGCCCCGTCCACAACCACCGCGTGGAGATGGCCATCTTCTTCATCACCTACATCATCCTCATCGCCTTCTTCATGATGAACATCTTCGTGGGCTTCGTCATCGTCACCTTCCAGGAGCAGGGGGAGACCGAGTACAAGAACTGCGAGCTGAACAAGAACCAGGTGCCCGGGCTGAGGGGCAAGGTGGAGGCCCAGCAGGCCTTCTGCCAACCTGAGCCCTGGGCTTTAGCCAGTGAGAGCCCCAGGGCAAACGATGACCCCAGAATTACATTTCTGGCCCAGACCCAGCCTCCACACACCCTCCCCCGTGTCCGACCCACGCCAATAGGAAGCAACACAAGTTGGTGGTGTGGGAGTCCGCTCCCGGAGCCCTCACCCTGCCCAGAGGAGGCCCTTCAGAGCCCTGGCTGGGGCTAGAGCCATGTTGGAAATAGGCTGGGGGAACGTAGGGGGAGCCCACGGGCCCACTGGGACTCTTCCCCTAAACGGGCCGGCAGAGCCCATCAGCCACGAGCTCCTGGCCACAGCTGCTGCTGGCTGACCAGGACGCAGGTGCCCTCAAGGCCATGCAGTGAGTGTGAGAGCGGGGCAGGGGCCCTCCGCGCTGACTGCCGTGTGTTGTCTCAGCGCCAGTGCGTGCAGTACGCCCTGAAGGCCCGCCCACTGAGGTGCTATATCCCCAAAAACCCGTACCAGTACCAGGTGTGGTATGTGGTCACCTCGTCCTACTTCGAGTACCTGATGTTCGCCCTCATCATGCTCAACACCGTCTGCCTGGGCATGCAGGTAAGGCCCCTGGGACCGGGGCTGGCGGGCGGCGCCGGGCAGGGCAGGTGGCGAGGGCAGGGTTCCGCCAGCTGCCCCCCAAGATACTTTCCCTGGCGCCTGCTAGGTCCCGGACACTGTGCGGTGAGGGGCGATGGGGGACGGAGAAGCGCCCGGGGCCCAGGCCTTGTCGCCAGGCACCCGCCCGTTTATTAAGAAGGGATTCACACATACGAATCACTGCACGGTTCTGTGAACAGGAGATGGCTAAGCAGAATGCGAGGCAGCGTAGGAAGGAGAAAGTGCCTTCTCGGTTTATGCTCTGCTCTTCCAAGTGCGGGTGATGGAGTTGGTGGGAATTTTGGCTCCGGTCTCAAGAAAAATGGATTTAATAGTCACAGAACAGGTGTCTCTTAGGAGTTGAGCATACTTCATAGACAGTATCATAATCAGCAGCATCGTTAGCAAACCTTAATTAAGCATCAGCTCCCGTCAGGCCTGTAGAAATAGCACGGCGCCGCTCGGCTCCCTGAGACACGCCCAGCGCAGGACTCCGCATTGCCAGGTGATGAGGACATGGAAAAGGGATCACGGAGCCAGCCGGCCCGGGTCCTACAGAGGATCGTGAGCAGTGGCTCGAGTTTGGGTCTGAACTAGGCACAGACTTAGGCAGTCCTGCCAAGACACAGGGTAGGCTGGGGGCAGCCATCAGGTCCTTCTGAATGAGCTGGGAAGGTTTTGTGGGAAAAGTGGGATTTCGTCAACTTTCCAGAAAGGGTTAGAGATTCCCGGCAAATGTTACAAGGAAATCAATAAAGGAGGATTGCAGTGGTGGGGCCCGGGGGCTAAGCGTCTGGCTTCGACTGCCTCGCCTTCATGGGGCAGGGGGTGGGGGGTAGTGTGCCCATACCTGGTGAGCTCAGTGGCCCACCAGTACACCTGCAGCCACTGCTGACACCAGCTCTGGAAGCAGTGGTCTTCTCGCCTGGCCCTGTGCTCAAATGACTAGATGGAATCTGTCCCCAGAGCACTGCTGGGGGCCCTCCCCTCCTGGTCAGATCTGGAGGTGAGCTCCAGCCTCATAGCCCACGTGCAGACCAGCCTGCTCAGCGCGACCCTCGCGTCCTCCTCTCACCATCTCTTAGAGGGGGAGAGGGATCCATCAGACTCAGTGGAGTTCAGGGGTGGCTAAAGCAGGCAGCTAGTGTTCTGCGATTTCAAAGAAAATGGGCAGGAAGCCCGAGGAAGAGGACTGGGGGCAGCGTGGGAAGAGCATGGAGCTGTGGGACACAGCCCACAGGGCGCGGCAGCCGGGCCCTTTCAGCCCCTTGTCCTGTGCCTCTCCGCAGCACTACAACCAGTCCGAGGAGATGAACCACATCTCAGACATCCTCAATGTGGCCTTCACCATCATCTTCACCCTGGAGATGGTCCTCAAGCTCATGGCGTTCAAGGCCAGGGTGAGCGCTGGGATACAGGACAAGAGGAGCAGGGGAGCCTGGTGGGATGGGGGCCTTCTCGTGCAGCACCCCAACCCAGTCTTGTTCTACCAAAGGCCCCTTTGTCCAGCACTTCTGCTCCCACCCTGCTCACTCCTTGGCCCGTTTCCACCTTTAGACGCGGGCATACGAGGTATTCAGCCTGCCAGAGCTGGCGATGACAATAGGTGTTGGCTGCCTCCTCCCGGTGCCCTTTCTGAGCTTGACTTCCCTGCCTCCCCTTAAGCTTCTGAAGAAGAGGCCCAGGGCTGGGGGAGTATTTTGCTGTGTCTTTGGTTCCCCAGTCCACTCCCACTGCGTCCAGCCCGGCCCGGCCACCCCCTGGCAGGTCCGCACTATCGAGCCCCAGACAGGGCTTCGAGATGGGGAGGATGAAAGAGTTCTCCGTCTGCACCAGGACCCCAGATCCTGAGTTCTCAACCATTCTCTCCCTCCCCTCTGACCACACCATGCTCTGGAGGAAGAAAAATACAGAGCCAAAGGGAGAGGGGTAGCAGGGTGTGTGGGCACACGGGAGCCCTAGTGGAGAGTAGAGCCACGCGAACCCCACCCTGGCCTGGCTTGGCCATTCTGCTTTACCTCAGCCGGGGCCCACCACCTGCTGGCCACCCAAACTCCTTCCCCCCAGAGCTCACCCCGATTCTCCCATCGCTGTCCTTCCCAGGGCTATTTTGGGGACCCCTGGAACGTGTTTGACTTCTTGATTGTCATCGGCAGCATCATCGACGTCATCCTCAGTGAAATCGACGTGAGTATCAGGCCAACAGAGCCATCACGGAGGGGGGGCGGGGGAGCAAGCACTTGCTCGGTCCACAGAAATGGGTGGGGTACCCACTGTGTGTGCAGCACGGCACCCTGGGGATTTACAAAGTTGGAAACGCCAGGAGCCACGAGCCTACAGAGCGGACGGATAACTCAGATTGCAGGCGGACATAATCCATGTGCCAGGCTGCCCAAGGCTAGAGCTGTTGGGGAAGGGAAAGGTCTTCTCTGGGTGGTGTGATCAGGGAAGGCTTCACGGAGGTGGTACACACTGGAGTGGGTCCTCAGAGAAGGGATGCTGGTGATCAGAGGCAGAGGGAAGAGCAAGCAGGGCTTGGGCAGGCAGGGCCGAGTCGGAAATGAATGATAGAAGATTCAGGGCACTGCGCGTCCGGTTTGGCAGAAGCACGTGAACATGCGGAGGAGGGAAGGGGGAGGTGCGGCTGGAGCGGAGGCCTTGAATCTTACCCGCAGGCCATGGGAAGTCATAGGTTTTTGAACAGAGCTGTACAAGGATTAAAGGTTTTCTTCTAAAAAGGTCAGCTGGAGGCAAGGGGCAAGAGGTAAGAATGACTAAAATGAGAGCGCCCAGTTAGGGAGCAGGTCATTTATTTCCTTATTACGGGATATTGTTGAGTACCTCCCACCCGTGCTAGAGATACAGCAATGAGCAAGAGCATGGGGGCAAACAGACAATTAAAAAAAATCTCGAACATGGCAGGTCTGCCCAGTGTGTATTACAAAGTAAAACCAAGCAGGAGAAGAGCTTAGAAGGGAAGGGAATGAAGAGTTGATGTTAGGGTATTTGAGCGACGACCTGAATAAAGCAGGGGAGTGAGACTTGCAGGCGTTGGGACAGTGTTGTAGGGGAGAAAAGTGAGTGAGTGCAAAGCCCTGAGTCTGAGGAGTGGCAGGAGGCCCTCGTGGCTGGAGTGGAGAGTGGTGGTGATGAAGGTCAGATACAGAAGGCCAGGGACCAGATCACGCAGGCCCTTGGAGGCCATGGTTACAATCTCGCGTTTTATTCTGAGAGAGAGGAGAGCCATTCGGAGGGCTTGAACCTGGTCTCGCTTTAGTTCTAAAAGGATCCCCCTGGCTGCTGTGTTGAGAGCAAGCCGTGGGGGACACAGGCCTGGCCCAGCAAGGGCAGTCAGGAGGCTGTTGTGATTACCCATGAGAGGTGATGGAGGCTAGGGGGTTAGCTGTGGACGTAGCAAGAATTGGACACATCCGATCTGTTTGGAAGGTTGAGCTGACAGAATTTGCACATGGCCCTGATTTAGAGTGAGAAAGAAAAAAAAAAAAACTGAAGGTGACTATAAGGATTTTTGTCCAAGGAATTGAGCTTCCTTTTACTGAGATATGGAAAGTACTAGAAAAGCAGGCGTGGGGCAGAAACCAAGATTTCTGTTTTAGACATGGTAATGTAGGATGCTTATGAGGCATCCAGATGGAGACACCGAGCAGGCTGGGATTGATGAGTCTGGAGCTCAGAGGTTAGGGCAGGTTGGGGGTGTCTAAATATGAAGATGGTATTTAAAGTCGTGGGGAGGGGGTGACGTCTGCTGAGAAGGGAGGAAGTATCTAGAGAGAAAGGGTCTGAAGGCTGAGCCCTGGAATGCTCCCATGTTCAGTGATTGGAGAGACAAGGAGGAACCAGCAAACAGACTGGGGAAGCATTGGCCACTGAGGCAGGGAAATGAAAAGAGAGTGGTGTCCTGAGATCAAGGAGAACAGAAAAGTCAAGGAAGATGAGAGCTGAGCATTGACTTGACTTTGGCAATGGGGAGATCAGCGGGGACCTTAGCAGGAGCAGTTTCATTGGAATTATGGGAAAGAATGCCTGGTTACAGTGGACCGGGGAGGGAGAGCATAGAATGCAAGGAGGGGCAATTCCTTTGGAGTGTTTTGCTACAGAGAGAAATAGGATAGAGGCTGGGGGAGAATGTGGAGCCAAGGAGGGTTTCCTTGAAAATGGGAGAAATGACAGCATATCCTCAGGCTCTGGAAATACCTGGTAGTGAGGACGTAACTATAGGAGCAAAGCCTTTGAATAAATGGAAGGGGTTAAGACCCTGTGTGCCAGGCGAGAAGCTGGATTTAGGAAAGGAAGCATCCACGGTAGCAAGAGGGGACATAAAGCAAATGGGCATAAAGCAATGAGAGTCAGGGCTCAGATGTCAGGAGAGGAACAGAAAAGCTCTGAGGCAACAGGATTTGGTGGCCTGGGGCCACAGGAAGAAGGAGTCTGGGGTGACTCAGCACCCCCCAAAAAGAAAGACTTGGGGGGACACACTCACCATGATTCTGTTCTGGTGCTGTGGGTTTGGGTGCTGGGTACACAAGTGGAAATGGGTAGCAAGTTGTTGGAAATGCAGGAGAGGAGCCGAATGTCACTCTGCAAACAGCAGAGCAGTGGTTCCATGAACCGGGCTGGCCCCTGATGCATGGAGGCGACGGTCGAAGCCTCGGGTGGGACTAGCCAGCTGCGACGGAGTTGAGATCCCACAGAGCTCAAGCCAGCAAAGCCACTCGGTTTGCCATTAGGAAGCCATCCGTTGAGCAGGATAGACTGTGGGGTTGAAGCCAATGATAAGGATAGAACAGTGACCAGAGAGTGAGAACAAATGGCCATGTGTACAGGAAACAGCTTTTGCAAGGAGTTCAGTGGGTAGTTGCTAGAAAGCGGTGGGTGTTGATTCATTTAGGGAAAGGGAGACTACAGGCAGAGCCAGGGCAGGGGAGAAATTCACAGCATGAGAAAAGATTGTTGAGGAATGGATTATTCTGGGGGGTGACAGCAAAGGACACAAGTCAGACCACTGGAAGAGGAAGAGTGTAAGCAGAGGGTGTAAGAATTGTGAAGGGTGCAAGGGAGCAGGGACATGGGGAGGAGGGAAGAGGGCGTTCATCCTGGGCAACATGTGAGTGTCCGAGGCAGCAGGCAGAATCTTCCACTGGAAGGGAGGACAGGACAGTGGGCATGAGGGTGGGAATTGATTCTTGAGGCATAGCCGAAGTGATGACTCCATCTGCAGGAAGAATGATGGGGCTGGGGTGGGCCTCGTGAGCTCGGTTTCTCCCTGGAGTCATGCTCTGCTCGGTGGCCCGGGAGCTTGGGGAAAGGGACCAGACACCAGGTGTGGTCTGGAGAGTCGGCACATTGGATGGAACGTCTCGATGTAAGCACGGCCATTGTCGAAATGGCAAGACAAGGGTCCAGGCTGAGCAGGGAGGCATATGGCCTCAGGTGCTGGACCAAGAGAAGTGGGGTGGAGGGGATGAGGCCCTGCGAGTGGAGTGAGAAACAGCACTGGGGGCAGGCAGGAGGTCCCAGCCAGAGAGGTCCCTGTTTGAGCTCTTCCAAGTCAAGCTCTCCAGGCTGGCCTCCCTGCAGATTTGAAGCCGGCAGTCACTGCAGGGTGAAAGAGGGGAGCAGGGAACAGGGAAGAAGAGATCCAAGAAGCCAAGGCTGAAATCCAAAGCTGGCTGCCCTCTGGGCACAGAGTGCCTGCTGAGCTGTATCGTAGGAGGGGCGTGGAGAAGAGCACTCAGCCTTCTGAGCCACCCTAACCCTGGCTGTGATGGGCTTCTGTTCAGGGGTGGCTGGGGGACTAGCCCCAAAGCCAGAGGCCTCCCCCATGGGTAGGGCTTCCTTCTGAACATCCCACGGCCTAATTATGAGCACTTTAGACTCGGCCAGCCTAGGGGTGAACCCTGTGGTGAGTGGAGAGGTGGAGGAGAGGATTGGCACTAGAGACCCCTGAGATGGGGTGGACAGTTGAGGAAAAGCGTGGAGCCTGTGAGGAAGAAGCCCTCAGCCTGAGATTCCTTTAGGCTGAGCCCTGGCAGGAGCAGAACCTTCTGGGCACTTGGCTGCCTCATTGACTGTCTGGGGGAGGGCTTGGCCTGGGAATCCTGTGCGCCCCCATGTACAGAAAGACAATGGCAGAACTCTGTCTGCTCAGATCCCAAGAGGGTGGGGCAGACGAAGGGCAGGGTGGGTCCCAGGCAACACCAGCGTGCACGTGTGCGTGCGTGGGTGTGTGGGTATTGCGTATTTCCACCTATGTTCCATTTCCACTGGGGAATAGCGTCCCAAAGGCCCCAGGGTTTGAAAGCAAAGTTAGAAGAGAAAACTCTAAACAGCCAAAATAAACAGCCCAAATGAAAGGTAATTACTTTTTGAAGTTCGGAGTCTGTGTAGAGGAAGCCTGGATGAATCAAAACAATTCTTTGGTGTGGGAGGACGCAGAGGGTGTCGGTCATTATTTGATTTTTAGGAGCAGAAGTACCAGTAACGTTTCCTTGAAGTCATGTTAAGGCTTCAAATTTAAATATTGATTCCTATTCCTGACATACAAACCAGAGAGCAGACTAGGGCAAACACTGTCTGTCAGAACTTTCGCACTCATAGAAATCTTCTGCACCATCCAGTACGGTAGCCGCTAGGCATTCGTGTCCAGCGGTCACTTGAAATGTGGCTGGTGCAAATGAGGAAATGAATTTCTCATTAGATTTAATTTTCACTGTAACTCAGTCTCCTGTGCCTGGAAGCTACCACATGGGTCACGCAGGTCCAGAACACTGGTGGTCGTCCTTGGCTGCCTATTAAAATCCCTGGGATGCATTGAAACGTCTGAAGCCGGGCCCATCCCCTAGAAGCTGACTTAATTGGCCTGGGTGGGGAGCCCAGGAAGGAATCTATTACATTCTCCTTGTGATTCCCAGAGGGCCCGCAGGCTTGAGAACCAGTGGCCCGGGGGGCGGGCAGGGGGGGATGTTGCTTGGCTGGGAAACCCGGTGTACTGGGAACCAGTTCACCCACAGATAATGGGAAGATAAAATAATGGTTTCCCCTGTCCTGTGACTGTAGGACAAGGGTTTCTCCTGAAAGGTGGCCTAAGAGAGAACCTGGGTACATAGGAAAGACTGCTGTTCTCAGACATGCAGCACCTGCTCTTAAGAACCCGGCCGCTGGGATGGCAGCCTTGGCCGTTGTCACGGGCCAGGGGCGGACAGACGTCAGCTGGGGCGGCGGGGGAGGTGCTCGGACTCCCGCAGAGGGCCTTTGCCCCTGGAGGATGGGACTTCCCTAAGGGCCTCGGTGGCACAAGCGAGCTAGTAGCCTCCCTGGACAGGGGTGTGAGTCCACTCAGAGTGATGGGCGGGCACTGCCGTGTGTCCCCTCAGGGATGTCCCCAGCATCTCATAACCCAGACACATGGGAAGAACTTGGGCCTCTTGTCAGCTGTAGGCACATCCCGGGGACGGGACAGGACCTGTCCCCGTCTGGTCTTTCCTCCTTGCTCCCTTGTCCCCAGCCTGTTGCCTCCCTGTCCCCACAGCTTCGTCCTCACCCCCACCCACCCCCACCCCTGATTGGCAGCCACTTGGGGTCTTCATGCCCTGCCGCTCTTTTTCTCTCTTTAACTCTTCTGTGTGTTCTTTCTGACGCCTCTCCTCACCTGCCCCCTCCCCCATGTCCCTCCTCCTCTCTCTCCTCCCCTGCCCCTCCCCTGGTCTCTTCTCTCCACAGACATTCCTGGCCTCCAGCGGAGGACTGTATTGCCTGGGTGGAGGCTGCGGGAACGTTGTAATTCCGGGCTGCATGAGCCTGCCCAGCACGCCCGCCAGCTCTCCGCCCTGCGGCTTGCATGCTCAGGCCTGGCCATGGCTTTGCATGGGGTGGACCCGGCAGGGCTTCCTTCCCTAGAGCAGGCGCCCTGGAGGGTTCGGGGGAGGCCGGGAGCTGGGGCTCTGTGGCAGAATGTGCATGGACGCAGTGGCTTTCTCAGAGCCCTGGGAAACGGGGTGAGGGGTCTCTCTGGCCCCCTCTGTTCAGATGGGAGCATCCAGAGAGGACGGTGACTGCTAGCTGGTGCAGGACCTTAGTGACAGTTCGCTGGCACAAGGTCTTTGGGGACACAGGAAGCCTGGCAGGGCTCTCCCCTTCCAGAGTTATCCGGGTGTCTAAGGCTAGGCTTGCCTGGCTTAGGACAGCCATGTGCCGGGTGGGGTGGTGGAGTGGCCATGTTGAATTGATGGGGACAGAGCAGTCACGCTCTAGGGAAATGGCACTGAAAGTGTCCTCCGCTCAGTGGCAGATTGAGGAGAAGGTGAGATGAGGCAGGAGGGCCCAGAAGGAAGGCTGTGGGCCTGGCTGCAGCCGCACGGGGGCCCAGGGTGGAGTCCCTGCTGCCTCTCCGGAGAATGGGCTTAGCGCACTCTCCGCACACCCCCCTCCTTTTGGCTCAGCAAGCCCAGAGCCCTGAGCCTGAGGAGGATGGGGCGCTAGTGCCTAGCAGGGGCCATGAGGCGGGGCTGGGACTCCTCTCCACCATGGACATCTCCCCGGCACACACACATCGCCCCTCCCGCCCCGCCTGCTCCTTACCCCTCTGAGGTGCCACCTCCAGACTGACCTCTGGGGCTGCTGGCCCGCAGGACCCCGACGAGAGTGCCCGCATCTCCAGCGCCTTCTTTCGCCTGTTCCGGGTCATGAGGCTGATCAAGCTGCTGAGCCGGGCGGAGGGAGTACGCACGCTCCTGTGGACCTTCATCAAGTCCTTCCAGGTGGGCCTGCCCCGCCCACCGGACCACTGGGGACCTGGAGAGGCTGTGTGCGATGTCCTTCTCGCCCAGGGCAGAGCCCCGGGGTGGCCGCGGGGTGCGCAGGGAGCTCGGGGCGGGTAAGGGCTGCAGAGCAGCGAGCGCGCTGACCCGCCCTCGCCCCCAGGCCCTGCCGTATGTGGCCCTGCTCATCGTCATGCTCTTCTTCATCTACGCCGTCATCGGCATGCAGGTGAGCGGCGGGCAGGCCCAGGTCGGGGGTCTTGGCCACGTGAGAGGGGGGCATCTGTGGACCCTAGAGAGAGGCCTAATCGGCATGGAGGCTGGACCCTCCACCCTCCCTGCCTCTTCCATCCTGGCCACCAAGGTGTCAGATGCAGGACTGAGGAAGGACCCTAGGCACCTTGTCCCCGGTGACTGCAGAACGGGTCGGCTGGGAGCCATCAGGGAGGAACCTCGGCAGGCGGGCGGACAGCAGGGGCCACCGATAAGGGCCTCGGGTGGTCTCAGTCTACCCTCCGGCGAGCCCTCTCCCCCCATTCCCCGCATGGAGTCCCTAAGTTGGCTTGTGCTGGGAAAACCGGCCCGCCGTCCTGCTTCCCTTTGGCTTGATGGGAAGAGCTTCACCCAACCTTGAAAATAATCCAATTAACTTGGCTTCGGGTCTGCCGTGGCCTGTGGTGAAGGGGATTTGGAGGGGGTAGGGGTGAAGGAGGGGAGTAGGTGAGGTGGGAGAGGATGGTGGGCCTGGGCTGAGGGGCGGCTGCGATCTCGGTCCCAAGGCGGGAGCCTTTTGTGATTTGCAGATGTTCGGTAAGATCGCCATGGTGGACGGGACCCAAATAAACCGCAACAACAACTTCCAGACCTTCCCACAGGCGGTGCTGCTGCTCTTCAGGTGCGAGGCTCCCGCTGCCCGCGCTCCCGCCCCCCTCCGCCTTTGCTTTGCTCTATTCTGCCCAGAGGCAGGGCCCCGGCTTCCTGGCCCTGGGGCCCATGGAGCTACACAGTGCCCTGTGCTCCATGAGCCGAGGCTCTGCTGTCCCCGTCTTGAAATGTTTAATCGCTCTAAGAAGTCAGCTATGCTCCCCATTGCACAACCAATGCCATCCATTTTTTAAATCAGTTTTAACGAGTGGCCCCATTTTGCACTGGGCCCCGAAAATGACGTAGCCGGTCCTGAGTGGAGAATGGCCTGTCCCCCTGATCTCATCCTGCTGAAGCAGGAGACAGAGGCCAGAGGTCGTCCCTCCACGGGAGCCGTGGGGCCTCAGTGGCCTGTGACCTCGCCGCAGCTCGCTCAGCACGGCCTTCTCCCTTGCGGTCCCCCACCAGTGACTTGAATCATGGGTTGATTGTGCCCCTGCAGCCAAGAGACCCCTTTTCTTTAGTTTAGCTCCCGCGCGTAGTGCCGCATAGGGAGCAGGGGAGCTGCAGCACAGAGGGGAAACTGAGGCCCGCCTCACACTGAGCTCCTTGGTGAACCTAGGGGTCTGAACTGCCTCTTGTGGTGGGGGGGCAGGGGGTTGGAGGGGGCAGCCCCCGTCTGCCCACCTGTCCACACCCTGCACCTGCCAGGCTGCTGGCCTCCTGAGGGGCGACGCGAGGGGACGGGCCGGCAGGATCGCGCCTCTTCCAGGTGCGCGACAGGTGAGGCATGGCAGGAGATCCTCCTGGCCTGCAGCTACGGCAAGCGGTGTGAGCCCGGGTCCGACTACGCCCCGGGGGAGGAGTACACGTGCGGCACCAGCTTCGCCTACTACTACTTCATCAGCTTCTACATGCTCTGCGCCTTCCTGGTGAGACGCCCGCGCACGAGCCCGCCCCCTTCGGTCAGCTTCTGTCCCTCGGGGACTGGCCTCGGGGACCCAGGACACAGGAGACTCTGGTTAGATGGCCATCCTGGGGGTGACTTGATTTTCTGAGAGCTTCCTCATGCTCCGGGGGGTTGCCGACAAGTTTTACCTGTTTGGGTTAGCCATTAGTAACCAGCAGAATTTAATGGGGCTCTGTCCTAAACAGATAGGGGCTCCCAATAAAGCCACCTGTCCCTCCCTATTCCTCTGAAGAGAAAGTTGCCCCCCCTGTGAGGGGAAACAGGGTCCTGGAGGAGGTCCCTGATGGGGTTAGGAACAGAGCGTGGATTGTTCTCAGACTCCAGGGCTGCTGTCCGTTCTTGTGGAAGGCCAAGGGCCAGCGGCATCCAAGGGGCTGTCGTTCCTTCACTCTTTCTTCTTTCCTGTATTTGGTCAAAACTGTTGTGTGAGCATCTGTGTGCCCCTGGGCTCAGTGCAGAGGGTAGAAACATGCTGAGACCCAGCCCGGCCCTGAAGAAGCTCACTGGGGCCCCGGGGAATCCAGGTGTAAGCACATCTTGCCGTTCAAAGGGACACCCCCTATGCACCGACAAGGCCAGAGCAGTAATGGGGCCATGGCCCAGTGAGGACACTGAGGGGGATCATCCCTCTGGGGTGGGGGCAAGAGGCTGAGATTGGAGGTGCTTGAGCTGAGTTTTCAAGGATGAGCGCCAAGATCCCCATCGGAGGACGCTGCCGGCGCGGGAGCCAAGGGTGTGACACAGGTGGCTTTTGTGTGGGAGGGAGGTCATTCAGAAGGGCTGCAAGGAAGGGCCCAGGGAGGAAGGAGCTCTGGCCCCCTTACCCCGTGGACGTCTCCCGGCCCCCGACCCAATCCCCATTATCGCCGGCTTTTCCATGCTGGGAGCCCTCGGTTCTCTTCTTGCAGATCATTAACCTCTTTGTAGCTGTCATCATGGACAACTTTGACTACCTCACGCGGGACTGGTCCATCCTGGGCCCTCATCATCTGGATGAGTTCAAGGCCATTTGGGCAGAGTATGACCCGGAGGCTAAGTGAGTCCAGTCTATAAGATCTGTGCGTCCCTCAACTGTCCCCCCTTCCATCCTAGGCCCTGTCCTGGAGTCCCCTATAGGGAGTCACTCTCCAGTTTCATAAGAATGAGTGGGCTTCTTCTCCCTTCATTATCTGAGGTCCCAGATCAGAAAATAGGAGTTTCTTAGGGTTGGAAGGGACCCCACAGCCGCGCAGGGCAGAAAACCCCTTGACTCTGTTGGGAGATGGTCACCCAGCTTTTGCTTGGCCACATCCAGGAGCAGGGAACTCAGTACCTCAGCGGGCCCTGGCTAGTCGAGTTGTAGTCCGCGGACCAGCAGTGTCCTAGCTTGATGAAAATGCAGAGCCCCCACCCCCCACCCCAGACTGACTGAATTAGAATCTGCGTTGCTTATTGACCTCAGGGCTTGCGTATTCATGTTAAACCTTGGGAAGTACTACTGCTTTACATTCTTTCTAAAAAAGGTAATAAGCTCATATTTGATGAATGTTTCCCAGGCATCAGGCACTATGCTAACCACTGCATACATTATCTCATTTAATCCTTACAACAACCTATGACACAGCTCTCCAGCTCTCTACCAGTCTCTGGAAGTGAGCTTCCACCTCCAATGATCCACACCCTCTACTTCTATTAATAAAACCCAAGAGCCCCCCCAGTCAGCTCAAACAGAACCCACGGAAGGCTCTGCCATGGGGAAAATGAAGTCCAGATTCCACACCAGGATGGAGATCCCACATCTGAGGAATTCTGCTCTCAAAAAGACATCTGCCCCCAAAAGGACAGCCCATTCCTGGCGATGGGCAATAGTGAACCCAAACATTGTTTCTTCTTTAAAGGGGGAGCTCAGCTTCTACTTCCTTGGAAAATAGGAAGTGTGCCCCTGTGGCCTGGCTCTCTTCCCCTTTTCCCATTCTCTAAGCAGGGAGGAAGGGTCTTGGGGGGGGGGTGCTGCAGGGATACAAGTCTGTGTGTCCTCCTGCAGGGGCAGAATCAAACACTTGGATGTGGTGACCCTGCTGAGACGGATCCAGCCCCCTCTGGGCTTTGGGAAGTTCTGCCCCCACCGGGTGGCATGTAAGGTAACCAGCGCTGCCGGGGAGGGGTGGGCTCCGGGAGAGGAAGAGGCTCAGGTACCTTGGGACAGGGAAGCTGGTGAGGGAGGGCTTCATTGGATGAGTCATTTTAGAGCAGTCATCTCCTGGGTCCCCAAGTCCCTCCCTGAGGACCTCAAGTCTCAGCATTGTCCCCCCAACTCATCTTTCCATTCCCTCATGAAGGGCATCCTGAATCACCCACACCCCCAGCCTTCATGTCCCTTCCCCTCCCAGTCCACGGACCAGGCTGGGATGACCTGCCAAGCCGGGCCTGGTCCCAGCTCCGCAGCCAGTCACTGCCCTTCCCTCGCAGCGCCTGGTGGGCATGAACATGCCCTTGAACAGTGATGGCACGGTCACCTTCAACGCCACTCTCTTCGCCCTGGTCCGTACGGCACTCAAGATCAAGACAGAAGGTGAGGGCTTTCTGGTGGGCGGCCCCCTCCCTTTTCTCAGAGGATGAGTTTTCCCGTACAGATTCTGCCAGATTCTCGGAGTTAAAGGTTGGAACCAAGAGCCATGGGGAAAAGTAGAAGGAGGACCCCAGACCATGACCACAACACTCTCATGCCTTTCAGGGCTTAGAGAGAACTGAAAAATTCTCTACAGGGCAAAGATCGCTAAGGATCTGTTTCCACACAGCTATGTCTGAACGGGGCCAGAGAAGTGGCAGTGTTAGCGTAGAGGTGAGGGCCACCAGAGGTTTGGCTCTGGGTGGGAGCAGAGGAGTTCCTCAAGTTGCACTGGGCCGGCAGTCCACACTCCGCTCCATTAACCCTGCAAGTCCCCCGCTGCCAGGAGGGCAGACATGGTGGGAGCAGGGAAAGGAGTCAGGGTGGGGGCTTGGTATTGTTCCTGAGCCCTCACTTAGGGCTCGGCTCTATCAGAGCCATCCCGAAGGCCATCAGGACCTCTGCCAGTGTCTGAGACAGCCCCAGGGAAGGTTTTCTTGGGAGGGCAAGGAGAGGAAGGCCAAGAGTCAAGAACTGGAGAAACTAAGTTAGGGCAGCAGGAAGGCTGCCTGCGGGTCCTTGGAACAGACCAGAGGACATGGGGATTTGAGGGCTTTTGAGGGGAAAGGGAGAAGAGCAGGAGATGACAGACAGCCTTCAAAGGCAGCCATACTGAGCACTAGAAGCCAAGGCTTATGGGGAGTGAATACATGACCCAAGGGTTGGGCTGCCCCATGGGGATGGTGATGCCCTCCCCCATAGCCAGTGCTCAGCCCAGTAGCTGCCAAAACCAATCAGCCAACCAACCAACCAAACAAAACCTCAGCCAACATTTGTTGAGTGAGGTGTTCCAAGAATCCTAGGTGGCTTTGTCAAGTGCCGTGGCCTTGAGCTAGGTGAGTTTAGGGCTGCCTCTGTCTGTCCCTTGCCCCCAGGTAACTTTGAGCAGGCCAATGAGGAGCTGAGGGCCATCATCAAGAAGATCTGGAAGAGAACCAGCATGAAGCTCCTGGACCAGGTCATTCCTCCAATTGGAGGTGGGTGCTGCTTTGGGAGACCAGAGTCCAGAAGCCACTGAGGAAAGGAGGCAAAGGACTTCTCCAGGAAGCCCTGTGGGAATCTGAGAATGGCCCAGACCCTTTGTAAATACCTTGGATAGAACCCTTGGTGGCCATCAGGGCAGGTTATCAGCCTTAGGACAGAAACTGCCCACTGTCCAAGTCGGCAAGGAGAGGAGTGTCCTGAGTTGCCCAATCCTGGCTACCCCTGGCTCCCACTCTGAACCCAGTTCAGATTCTTACCCACCTTCAGGACATCCCTTGTTGGCTCCTCTGCAGATGATGAGGTGACTGTAGGGAAGTTCTACGCCACGTTTCTCATCCAGGAGCACTTCCGGAAGTTCATGAAGCGTCAGGAAGAGTATTATGGGTATCGGCCCAAGAAGGACACCATACAGATCCAGGTAAGCCCAGCCTGAGCTCCAGCACTCCACTGAGCCAGGTCTCCAGGTTCCAGCTCCCTCTTCCTGTCTTTGAAGGCCAGTGATGGAAGCAGAGAGGGAATGAGGGAGCCATGTGAGTGAGGAGAAGGGCCAGGAGCTCCTCCATCTCTGGATGATAGGACCAAAAGAAATGGGATTTGTTCAAAAGAGAGATTTGAGTGCTTAAAATGATCCACTGTTATGCAAAGAAATTTAAAATTTTGTTTCATCTCTTCTGTTTTTTATTTCTATTTTTTGGTGTTAATTATAATGCACACAATGTACAAATTCAAAAATACACATGCATGTGGGCTGCGTGCTCAAAAACTTATTTCAATTGCAATTTTCACTTTAAAACAATCTCACAATTTTAAAAGTTGCATGTATAATACAAACACCTTTTTTTCTGAACCTTCTGAGAGTAATTCCCAACATGATGTTCCATCAATCCGGAACATTTTCATATGCAACAAGGGCATTCTCTTCCATAATTCTCTTACAAAATCACAATGCAACCACCAGAATTAGGAAATTAACATTGAGACTTTACTACCATCAAATCCTCGGGCCTCATGCCAGTTTCACCAGTTGTCCCAATAATGTCCTTTATAGTAAAAAGATCCAAACCAGAATCACCCATAGCATTTAGTTTTTATATCTTCGTAGACTCTTCCATCCAGAACAGTTGCCCGGTCTTTCCTTGATGTGACCTTGACACTTTTGAAGATTGCCAGGATATCCTTCAGTCTGAGTTCATGTGCTATTTCTTCATGATAGATTTAGGCCACACATCTTGGACAGGAATGTCACAGAAATGTTGCTGTGTTCTCATTGCAAGCTGTCAGATGATACTGATCGTGATTTGTCCCATTTCTTTGATCAACTCAAAAAATTACATGAATGACGTGTTCAATCAAAAGAGATCATTTGTCTAGAAGACTGTATTGAGTAAAAAGATTTTTCCACCTGGAGGCCTGGGAGGGTGTGAAATCACCCATGAGGTTGAGAGAAGACTCCTTGGGAGCCATTAGGGTTTGGACCATCCCAGAGGTCAGATCAGGGCCTCATGGAGCCCTGGGACATCGAAGGTCCAGAGAGAGTGGGGCTGGAGCTGGGGCTAGAAATGAGTGAGGCTGTGGGAAGCAGTCTGGTCTTCCTCACTGGACTGGAGGAGTCATTGAGCTTCCATCCCCAGGCCGGATTGCGGACCATTGAGGAAGAGGCAGCCCCAGAGATCCGCCGCACCATCTCAGGAGACCTGACAGCTGAAGAGGAGCTGGAGAGAGCCATGGTAGAGGCTGCGATGGAGGAAGGGATATTCCGGGTGAGTGAAGGCTGAGACCACCCCATGTGTTCTGGGCACAGGGAGCAGCAACATCCCATAGAAATAAGGGCCAGGAGCCCAGCCATACAGGAGGGGAATTTGGAAACCGAAAACACCCACAGCCCACATCTCTTGGGATTCAGAATCAATGACGCAACCTACTGGCATTGTCAAATATAACATATACTCTCTTCCCTTCCTCTACCAAGCCTCACTGCCATCCTCATCTCCCCTAAAGCCCTAGTTGACATTCATCTCTTAGAATCCCTTCCTTACCAAATGCTCCGCCTGCTTCCAGTTACACTGGTCTTCAATCCTTTGCTCTGTCTAGTGTTTTTTTTATGACACTATACAACTAAAAGGTCCTTAATGACCACCTAGTTAAAACTTTTTGTGTTATCCCTGAGGAAATGGTAACCCAAAGAGATGATATGAGATATCCAATATCACTTAGCAAGTTAGTTTTAGACGTGGGACTAGAACCAGTTCTCCAGACTCCCAATGCCAGTGCTCCTTACGTGACGTGTTTCCCTATCTGGAGTCTGTGTCTCCTGTGTAGTTCCTTAGTTGTGTCCTGTCTACCCCATTTAATTGAGAACTCTCTGAAGAGGGAGATCGTGATCCCTTTTCTGACCTTATAGCCCAGTCCATTCTCCTCTGGCCTTATAGGGTTTGTCTTCTCATACCATCACTTGTTCCCAGTACGTCATGCCAGGATGGCAGCCCCATGCACTCTCAGCTCCCATCCCCAGTCACTGCTCTCAGCCCTTACACTCTCCTCCTTGCCCCTAGAGGACTGGAGGCCTCTTTGGCCAGGTGGACAACTTCCTGGAAAGGACCAACTCCCTGCCCCCTGTCATGGCCAACCAGAGACCGCTCCAGTTTGCTGAGATAGAGATGGAAGAGCTGGAATCACCTGTCTTCTTGGAGGATTTCCCTCAAGATCCGAGCACCAACCCTCTTGCTCATGCCAATACCAACAATGCCAACGCCAACATTGCCTATGACAACAGCAACCATAGCAACAGGCGGGTGTTTTCCAGGCAGTGGCAGCAACTGCCAGCTTTGGATGTAGGGATCCTGGGGTAGGGCTGGGAAGACCTGGTTCGTGGGTTCCAGGCTCTTTGGGAAGGGCCCATCTGAAATGTATAGATTGTCCTTTGCTTGCCTTTGTGTCCTTTGGGATCCATCCTCCACCTTAAGGCAATAGGCAGGCCTGGACTGCAGAGACTCTGTTGGCCAGTAGAGGGCAGCATTGGCACAAATGCCCTGTGGTTCCTTTACTCCCTCCTCCACAGCAGGTCTAGGAGCTGGGACCCATGGAACATAGCAGGTTTGGAAGAGAGAGTTACCACAAAAAGAGTTACTACAAAAAACTGTGGAAAATTAAAGTTTAACTGTTGGATTTGGGTTCCGGGGAGATTTCACTGCTGAGCGGGTCCTCTCTCTCCCACCCTGAGCTGTAGACTAAATATAATCTGTGATTACGAAAGTATCACGAAAAACAGCAGGATGAGGGGGAGAGCTTCTCAGAAATCATCACCTGTGGGCTGAGGTCCAAGCAGAGCTTCCGTTCTAGATAGGAGGACCTGGAAAGGCTGTCACACACCGTCCAAAATGGGCAGGCAGGACAGATACCCCGTGAGCAGTTACTCCCCCGGCCAGGGCTGCCTACACCCCCTTCCATTCAGAGCCCCACAGGGCCGGAAGGGCGCCTGTGCCCGGGTCAGCAGGGTGCCAGGTGTTCTGGGGATACAGACGCGCCAGACCTGGGATCTGCCCTGAAAGGACTGTAGTCTTCTTGGGACACGTGTCCTGGGACATGACTGTGACCAAATAATCACAAAGGGCAGGTGCCCTGAGAATGCAGGTGTCCTGATTGCCAGGGGCTGGAAAGGCCTAGAATGGAACTAAGCAATGTTTCTCAGCCTCCACTGAGCCTCCACATGCCAGCCTCCTCTCCACCCATGTTTCTCAGCCTCCCCAAATTGCAGTGCCTGGGGTCTCACCGCAGACTCTGGGGATGGGAGAGCCACTACTGGTTTTGGAAGCTCCCCAGGTGATCCAGTGTGCCACCTAGGTTGAGAACCAGTGTCCTCGAGGGTGTGAGACTGGGGCTGGGCCTCGGAAGATGAACAGAATGTGGAAAGGGTAGCAGGAAGGGCATCCATTGAGCAAAAGAGAAGAGGAGGGGATGTATGTGGCTTCTTTCTCTTAGAGGGCAAGGACTGGCTGGGCAGAGAGCAGTGCGAGCACCAGCCCTACAGTCAGGACAACACCAATGAGGGGTCCAGACCCTGAGGGGCCACAGAGGGGCATGATGGCAGGAGAACCAGCAGCCTGCTCGGGCTCACCAGCCTTGTTTCCGTTTCAGCGTCCACTATGAAAGGGAGTTCCTTGGAGAGACAGAGACGCCTGCTGCCAGAGGAGCCTTTGGCCAACTCCGAAGGGTCCTGGGTCAGTCTTTTCTGTGCACCCTAGAAGCTGAGCCTTCCCCCCAGACAGGCCTGGGGAGCCTGGCTCTCTCCTTACACTTGGGGAATCTGGCTTGGGAGCCTGTCGCAATGGGAGCCAGCTGGGCCTGGGATGGAAGAGTTGTCAGGGCCAGCTCCTCATCCAGGAGGAGGAGAAGGGTGCCGTCTAGGTAACTGAGTGGTGGGAAGGGGGCGTGCCAGGAAACTCACACCCCCTACCCCACCCCTCCAAGGGACAGCCCATGGCTGCATGACCCCTTGGCCCTGGGGACCTGCAGCGGATGGTCTAGCAATCTCCCAGCAGGTCCTAGACTGCTGTGTGTGACAGCAGAAGCCCTGACGATGCCCAAGTTCAATGGAGATGAGGGCAATTGCCCTGCTCCCCAGAGCACGTACACACACACACACACACACACACACGCACACTCACACTTCTGCATGCAAGCACACAGGGACACACTGGAGAAGAGCTTGAAGGTCTGGTCAAACTTTGGCCCCGATCCCCCCTCCAAGCCCACAAGGACAGAGACTAGGGCAAGTACAGGGGCAAGGGGACAATGCAGGGTCCTGCCCGGCCTGGACTTGGTTGGCGCCAGCAACACCTGCCATAGCCCCGAGGCTCTCAGCGAGCTCTGAGGGTCTGGCTGCCCGGCCAAGTGGAGCTCTGCTGACTCCGGGGCTGTGGCAGGACTCAGCAGCCCCTCTTGCCCTTGCCCTGTCTTGCCCCCAGGACCCCACAGCAAATCCTGTGTGGAAGAGCTAAAAGGACAGCTGACCCAGAGAGAAATTTCCAGCTCCCAGGCATCTCCTGCCCCCTGCCAGGTAATGGGGCAGAGGCCTGGGAAGAAACTCTATACAGAGGAGGGGGGCCACCATAATTTGCCCATTAATAACAGAAAGGGCCGGACCCCTGGGTCCTCCCCTCTCTGTGGGTCTTGGCTGAGGCTTCCTCTGAGGAGCTGGAGTTTCACCGGATCCCAGGGGGCTCCAGCATCCCTGTTGGGGTCTTTGCTTTCGTGCATTTGGAACAGCATGCCAGGGCCGAGCCTCCCCTGCCTGAGGCGAGGAGGAGCCCTACCCCGGGCGCTCTGCCTGAGGAAGCATCCCACAGCAGTAGGACCAAGGAGAGTGGTTCCCTGTGCCAGACTCCGGCAACAGCACAGCTGATTCAAGAGGTGAGGTGGGGGCGGCGACAGAGCAGTGGGCGGCATTCAGGGATGGCCCTGGGCTGGCCTGGGCTGGCCAATAGAGGCAGAGCCCTGAGGCGGCTCCTCAGGAGAGCCCACCCAGCCTTCTGTCCTCCCCGCAGGCTCTGGTTCGAGGAGGCCTGGACACCTTGGCGGCTGACGCTAACTTTGTCATGGCGACCGGCCAGGCCCTGGCAGATGCCTGCCAGATGGCACCAGAGGAAGTGGAGGTGGCAGCCACAGAGCTGCTGAAAAGACAAGAGTCCCCAGAGGGCCTGGCCAGTGCCCTGGGACGCTGGAGCCTCAGGTCCTCGCTGGGCAGCCTGGACCAGCATCAGGGCTCCAGGGAGACCCTGATCCCGCCCAGGCCGTGAAGGCCCGCACAGCAGCAGCATGGGCTTAGAGCTAGCGTGCCCCATGGTGAGGGAGGGGCTGCTGGGGCAGAGAAGGGTCAGCCCACCACGGCAGCCCCTCTCTCTCTCCGCAGTTCAATGGATGGGCTGAGTAGGGGTGGTCGGGAACCACTGAAAAAAAGTCAGGAAGAAGTAGATTGACAGGCCTTTCTTCTACCAGCAAGAGGCACGGTTGGATGGAACCTCTAACGTCATTCAACTAGGCCTCATCCGTGCCAGTGTTGGCTGGCAGAAGGCCACTCCCACCAGCAGGACATTAAAGTCTCCAGGCCTGTGACATTGGCACCTGGCCCCCGCTTGTCTCCTTTTTTGGAAACCTTTCCTACTCTTCTCCTCACTCTTCCCCCTTCCCCATTCCATTTCCCAGGAGCCCCGCTCATGGGCTTGGGAGTCTGGGCCTGGGAGGACAGAGGGGCCATCTGGATTGCGTTCCCGCATGCGGCAAAGAGGGGCCCATCGTGGAGAATGTGGATTCTCCTGAAGTCTGTGGCCAGTTCCACTGACTGGGGCCCTGTAGCCCCAGGAAGGACTGGTGGCCTTACAAGCCACGGCCCCACATCCCACGTCACGCCAAGGCCAACCTTCTTTAAAGCCTCGTGAGGCTGGTCTTTTTTAAGTAGTTAAAGGGTTTTAAGGATGTGGCGGTGGAGGCCCAGGGAGGTGGCGTGGTGCCCCTCTGCTCACACAGCCAGCGTGCCAGAGGCAGGTGAGGTGGCCCAGCACTGGCCATGGCCGAGGTGACTGCTGGGCCGCCCCACAACCCCCTGGGCTCCTCGGGCCAGCCCCCGACTGCGAGTGTGCAGGGCAGGGAGACTCCCACTGGCTGCAGGGCTGCGGTCCCGGCACAGGCTTCCCCCACACCTCCCCTCAACAGCCTGGTGTCCTCCCCCGCAGAGAAGCAGAGGCCACCCCAGGGTCCCTCCCTCAGCAACTCTTACCAAACTGACGAACTTGCCGGCCTTTGTCTCTTGCTCTCCTGCCTAGCTCCTGACCCCAGGGAAGCCTGGCAACTCCCCCAGGCAGCTCCTGGATTCTTCCCCAGCCAGGTTCCTGTCTCCCTCTCGCCCCTCCCCCCTCTGTCTGTAGGTCACATTCGAGGTGTTTCCATCTTAACATGTCCTTGCCGCCATTTTGGCTATCTACCCGAGCTCTGTCTGTCTGTCTGTCTGTCTAGTGCATTCCTGAAGACCAAACTTCTTCCCTGGGTTGTCTCCTTGTCCACATTTTCATTCCTAGTTCCCATTTCTCATCCCCCTGCAGTCTGCCTTCTGGCCGTTGTTCACCAGTATCTCCCACAACCTTGTGGCCGATCCAGGGGACCCCAAGTCTTTACCTTCCTTGATTTCTAGGCAGCATTAGGAACAACGTACCTCTCCCTCCTTCCTGACTTGCCTGCACCCCGGCCCTCCTGAATTTCCTCCGGCCTTTCGAGTGCTCCACCCCCACGCTTCCCTGGGAGCTCTCGCCTGGCCCAGTTACCTCTCAGGTGGGGGATTGATTCCTCGGGGTTCTGTGTCCTTGACCCTCTTTCCACTTGGGAAGTGTCCCCAGATGCTCTCAGCCACTCACATCTCAGCTGCATCTGTGTTGATAATTCCCAATTGCATATGGCTAGCGCAAACCTCCACATCTCTATATCCTTCTCCCTGACAAGGATGTCACGTATGTCCTGCCTGTGCCCAGAGTGCATCATGTCCAAATTCAGCCTCACTGTCCTTTCCCCATAGGCTGCTGCTACTCCGGTGTTGCTCATCTCAAGGAAACCCGGCCCCTGTTCAAACCAGAAGTCTGGGTGTTGTCCTGGGCCCCCAGCTTGTCCCCACAGACTCGTCCTCCTAAGTAGTTCCCAAGCCTGTCTCCGTGCCCACGGTGACTTTCCTGATACGTTCAATCAATGTTTCATGCCTCTTCTTTTTTCTTTAAGATTTTTATAGATTTATTTGAGAGAGAGCACAGTGGTGGTGGGGCGGAGGGAAAGGGGCAGAGGGGAGAGGGAGAGGGAGAAGCAGGCTCCCCGCTGAGCAGGGAGCCCGATGCGGGACTCGATCCCACGACCCTGAGATCATGACCTGAGCCGAAGGCAGACGCTTAACCAACTGAGCCACCCAGGCAGCCCCGTTTCACACCTCTTCTATTCCAAGAGCCTCTGGACTGCCCTCCTGGCCTCCTCTCTTCCCTTCCTCCCAGTCTGTCTCTGATCTTTCTAAAAGGAGAAGCCTATTATCTTATTCCCTTGCTTACAAGCCTTAAAGGCAACCCCAAATCCTCAGAATATAGGGCAAAACCTTGCCTCTGCTCAGCGCCCCTGGGTCTGGCCCTCATGCAGGGCCCCTAGCTGGCCTCCTGCTCCCAGGCCAGCCCCGCCAGGGGGAGCTGCCCTCATCTCTGAGTTCCACTGCGCCGCTGTCCCTGGAAAACTGCAGGAACCCTCAGCCCCCTGGATCCCTCCCTAGTCATCTTTCAACTCTCAGCTTTGCTATTGCTTCCTGCAGAAAGCTTTCCCTGAACAACCCTCTGAAGCCTGGCCCAGAAACATGGCGTGCCTTCCCCTCCCCCCCCCCCACACCCCAGTACAGCGGGGATCACTATTGCTTGTTTCTTGTGACCCTAGCCAGAGGCTAGCTTCACGAAATCAGGAGCAGGTCCCCTTTGTTCGATGTTATCCCCCCAAAGCTGAGCACTTTTCAACCCAGACCAGTGGCTCCCTGTTGATAAATGCAGGACAAGGGTAGGAAGGGCGGACCCTTCCCTCCACCGGCTCCCTACCCCGTGTCACCCGCCTGGGTTCTGCAGCCTCCGCCACCTTGGCAGTCTGTCCGGGCCCAGGAGGGCAGGCAGGAGGTGCTCTGCCTCCAGGGGCAACAAGCTGGACTTTACCGCAGCCCTACACAGCGCTACGGAGCTGCCAGGCTGTTCAGATAAAGCCTAAAAGGAACAGTGTGGAAGGAGGAGGGCTGAGGGGGGGAGCACAGGGGAGCAGGCTGGCGTGGGGGAGACAGGCTCCTCTGCTCAGCAGGACTGTCAGACAGAGACAATGTACCCGGAGGGGCTGGTGGGGCCACTTCTGTCGTGGGGGGGGGGCACAGGCTGGAGGTAGTGTCTGCTGGACCCCTATCTTCTCCTTGCTGATTCCCTGCAGACTTGGGGCCCAGCTGCTGGGTGCAGGGTCTGCCAAAAGGGGCGGGGGTGCAGCTGGTGGGAGGGGATGGGCACAAAGCTTCCTGCCAGCCGTGGCGACTAGTAGAGCCCTCCCATCCGGGAGGTGTGAAGTTCAGATGGACAGTCTCTGGAAAACCAGCGAGGGTGGGCGCAGGTCCAGTCCATCTTCAGAGCAAGGAGGAGCTCCCTGGCTCTGGTCTCCGTGCATGTGTAGGCCCTGATCTCGGTGGGGCTGAGTGGTTCTTAAAGGAAACATATGGCTACTCTCTGAAACGTGTCTCAGAGCATAGTCTTGGAAGCCAGAGCCATTTGGACCTGAATCCCATTCACCTACCTCCATGCTGTGATGTCAGGCAGTTCACACAATCCTCTTTAGCTTCTGCTCCTCCTTCCGTAAAATGGGGGACTAATTCCACCTTCCAGGGTGCTGAAAGGTATGACCGTGACCGTGTAAAGACCCAGGCCTTGGTAAGAAGCTGTTGCTTCGATTCTGTCCGATGCTGGCTGGTGAGTGAGCCAGACCTTTAAGTTGGGAGGGCCCTGAGCTCAGGGGCGTCCCGGGCCTCTTAGGGAAAGCTGGGCAATGTGACTGTCAGCCCAAGTCTCACTGTATCGGACCTCATGCCCCACAGCCCTGCCGGCAACCGGGACAGCCCGTGGACGGAGAGGCCAGCTCCGCCTCCGGAGAAGCCACTATGCAAGGGGCTGCCACCCCAGAGCTGACCTTGACCCCCATTTTTCTGGCATCTGATCCCAATAACATGTCACTCCTGCCATGGGGCTGACAGCTTATGGAGCCGGGTGACTCTCTTCAGAGAAAGAAAATCAAGACCCAGAGAAGGAAAGAGCCATAGACACCCAATTTTCCAAGTCAGTGGGAGGAGCCAGGAGGAGACCTCGGCTCCCCTAAACTTCAGAAAGGCCAGAGAAATGTTGGCCTCCTCACCCGTAGGACAATAAGAGCTGGCATTCAGCGAGCCCGGTTCACCAAGCTCCCCGGCCGGCGGCATCTCATTCAGTCTTTGCGGCAATGTCTGTAAACCAGGTGTCCTTGTGAATCCTGTCCCGTGATGGAAACAGCTTTGGAAAGACTAAGTGAATTACCCAGAGTCACTTGGCCAAGAAGTAGTGACGCCAGGGGCCAGACAGGAGCCTGGACACTACTCTTGAGCTGCTGACTTCTCATGTCGCTGTAAGGATCCCCTGACAATGGCCCCAGCCCCCAGTCCCCACCTCGTCCCCGGCTTACCTGGCCCAAGACCCTTCCCGCACCCTGCCAAGTGGGCTGCCACCCTCAACGCAGCCCCTCCACGCGCAGGCCCCACTTGCTGTGCCTTTCTGCCCCCAGCAAATGCCTCCGTGCTCGACCTTCCCAAAGGCCTGGGTACACGCTGTCTGTCGCCTCTTCCTTAGTGCTCTTGCATTGTGTGATAACTTTTGTTGTGGTCTTTATTACCCCGCAGTGTAATTAGGAGCTTAAAGTTTGTTTTTTCTACTGAGAGTTCCTCAAGGACAGTTTCTTTATCAAGTTTGTATCCCCAGCAAAGAGCAAAGGAAGGAAGGGAGGAAGGAAGGAGGGGAGGGAGGGAGAGATGAGAAGGGGAGCGAGGGTGAGTGCACGGCAGCACACCATGTCAACTGAAGAACAATGTGCATTAGATTGAACTTTTCGAAATTGCTGACATTCTAGACCGTTTGTCTATAAAACTGCAATTTTATAATGTGTAACCTACTATAATAAGGGTGGGTGCCCCACTGTCCTGCGGCACCCAAATACCACCCGTGCCTCTCGGCGGGGTCGCAGAGCCCTCACCTTTTGCTTTGGGGCAGTTTATACGAATCAGTCTGGATGAGGGCTCACTGAGGTGGGCGTCCTGGCGGGACTGTTCTCAGGAAGCATGCAGACCGAGGTTGATGGGGGGGGGGGGCTTTCAGCACTTGTTATCTCTGAGATGTCCCCTCTGGGGGGGGGAGGTGAGGGTTCACCACAGCAACCACAAGGAGTGGTCTGCAGGTGGGGGCCCCGTGGCCCTAGCGCCCGCCACTATCAGAGGTTCACTATCTCTCCAGGTGCCCCCACGTCTGGTCTTCTGGTCTTGGAGTTTGACCTCCTCCCAGGCCTGGGCCTCCCATCTCCTCCTCGCTCTCCTTGCTCTCCTTGGCCAGCCCTAGGGCCGCTCGTCAGTCTGGGGTGGGGAAGGCTGGGGGCAGGGGAAACAGATTATGGCCTCTCCCTCTGAGTTCATTCTAATTTGGGTTATGACTTCCAACCTTGTTTGGAAGTTCAGAGGAAGAAAAAGTTCTTTTCATGCTCTTTGCATCCTCCCAGTCCCGGCTAATTCTCCTCAAGGCCAAATGTCTTCTCTGTCAGCTGGACAAGTGTCAGGAAGCACAGGGGTGGGGGACATAGATTAATTTTTCAAGAGATTATGTCACCTCAGGCCAATGCAGGCTGTCATGGTCAAAAGGCCTTTGAAATTCTCCTAAAATTAACCCATGAGATTGAGCACGCGTGTGTGTGCGCGCGCGCGCACACACACACACACACACACACACACACACACAGCCTGGGGTGCTGGCAGTCATTACTGTTCCATAAAATACGCGACCTGGTATATTTTTGTGAAAGTGTACTTCAGAGGTTAATCTTGTGTGATCTCCCCCACCACCTTCCTCCAAGTCTCCAACACCCTCCCCCCAACGCCTCCTATTTTTAAAGTGTTAAATGTTTGTTTGCTGGCAATTTGCTCTGCAGGGTCTGGCTGAAGCAAATATCTATTAAATCCAAGGCAATGATGCATCCTTGGGGACTGGAAATCTCTAGCTCCTAGGCAGGGTGGGGCTTATTTGTCAACTCAATCAGAGGGAAGGGGCTTACCACGGTGGCATCTGAAGCAAGGGGACGTGGCTTCTCTGGGGTCCTGGCTAGGACTGCCTCGGTGGCCCCCCTCTCGCCACCAGGCTTGGGACAGGGGGGTTCTGGCCCCTACCTTCCTCCTTCCTTGGCATCGTCTCTTTTCCCCCTCTCCTTGGCTTTATGCTTGGCTCCCTGCTTGCTCCTTTTGCATCTGCTTCCCCTCTCTGTGCTGATTCCCCAGCCCTGTCCCTTCCGGGGGAGAGGGGACCCTCAGTGAGCCCACAGGCCACCTGTGGCAGGGCAGAGGGCTCAGCTGCCCTTCAGGTGGCCAGGCCGGCAGTTCATTGTCCCCAGGACCCAGGAAAAGTTACCAGCTGCTCTGCACCCCTGTTGGAGCAAGTCACCTTTTAAAAAAAGTTTGTTGAGTTATAATTAATATATAATAAACTGCACATAGTCTATGGGCCTAATTTGATTATTTCTGAAAGATGTATACACAGCCGTGGAACCAACATCACCATCAAGACAATAGATCTATCCACCCCCCCCCCAAATTTCCTGGTGCTCATGAGTAATCCCCCCTCTGCCCCTCCCAGCTCTGATCACTGCCCCTGCCTCCCTCCTCTCTGCACCCTCACCGCCCCCCCGGCCCAGGGCTGGCTTCTTTCACTCAGTGTAATTATTTTGGGGTTCATCCGTGCTGTACCGTGGAGAGTTCTCCTTCTTATTGTTGATAGTATCCTGTTATCTGACCTATGCCAGTTTATCCATTCATCTGCTGAGGGCCATCTGGGTTGTTTCCAGGCTGGGGGTATGACGAGTAAGGCCTCTACGAACGCTTGCCTGCAGTCATCGTGCGGACGTAGGTGACGTCTCAGGGTCCTCCGCCTGCATCTTCAGCTCGGCGGCTTCCAAGGCCTAGAGCCGTCCTTATTCTTTACTGTAATCTGCCACAGGATGAAACAGGAGATCAGCTCGCTTGGGTGGATTCGACCCCTGCTCTGTCACTTGTGATGTGACCTTGGGTAACTCTTGGTGTCCTCTGTTAATATGGGGATGATGACTGTTCCTACCTCCTAGGGTTGTTGTGAGCCCTACATGAAGCATTTAAAAACAAAAGCCCGGTACCACGTTCAGAAATGGGAGCTGTCATGACTCGGCGTGTGCCCCGAGAGCATCTCTCCTGTCCGCGATCGGCTTTGTCCAGGAGCTCGGAGCTGGGGTTCACACAGGTGCATTCTGATACCCAACTTGGGAACAGTTTCCCAGGCCAGCGATGGGCGGCAGCCCTGGAAGTCCCTTGGATATTTTCTAATTACTTCTCAGAGTGGCTCTTGACCCCCAAAGGATAGCTCAGCACAGCTGCCAGGAGACCCCCAAGCCCCCATGCGGTGAAGGTGGAACCGTGCTCGTTCGGGACCCAGCTATCTGGAAACATGGCAAAAGCTTAGTTAAATCATAGGGAGTAGAGGTAAGTGGAGGCAGAGAGGCTGCCTGCTCCTTTCTGCTGTCCCCAAGTAATCCAGATCAGAACCCAAAAGAGGCTTCTGTGGGTCCTAGACAGGCAGGTAGAGTCCTGGAAGGTACTTGGGCCCTTTGGGATCTTTATGGACCAGGGCTCTGAATTCCGGCTCCGCCCCTTTACAGACTTTATCAACTACGGTAGAGTAGGCTAGGCTGTGTGCCAAGGGAACATATAAGCCCGTAACTTCGGGGGCTTAACACTATAAAAGTTCATTTCTCACTTAAGCTCCATAGACAACACAAAGTGGTGTGAAGGCACGGGGAGCTCCTGAGGCTTCCACCTAGAAGGGGTATGCGTCCGTTTGGCCCACACGTCACTGGTCAAAGTCAGTCACATGGCCACAGCTAACACCAGAGGACACGCAGTCCTGCCTTGTGACAGAAGGCAGAGGGCCGGAAATATTTGGTGCACAGCACTAATGACTAGTGCACTAGCCAAGTGACCTCTGAGCCCATTTCCTCTTCTGCAAAATGGGGACAATAACAGTATTTACCTCGGAGATTGCTGTGAGGATTAAATGAGAAATCTTATGTAACATCCTTGGCACAGTGTGGCACATGGGGTGAACAAAATGAAGCTGAGATGCCCTCCGGGTAACCCCCAGTGAGGCTGAGACCAGAAGTGTTTGTGTACAGAAGGGGTCCGGCATGCCAGGCTCTTCCCTGCGTTCTGCAAACACTTACCCTGGCCCCCCTCCCCGGGGCCCCCTACTCAGTGGCCTGCAGAGGCTGAGTAAGTCTCCCAACTCCCTGGATCACCAAGGAGCAGCCGGGCCAGCCAAACCTCCTCGCCTTATCCACACCAGCCTCATCCACACTCATCTTGGAGACTCCCTGTCCTGCAAGAGACTTCTTTATGTCCGCTTTGAGGACAGAGGCCCACTGAAGACGGGGCAGAGAATCCATGGGCAACGTGAAGGAAAGGACTCTCTGTTTTGTGCTGGGCTTCGTACTGGGTGCTCGATCCAGGTTACCTTATCTCAACCTCGCATAGTCCTGCAATGAGGGGAGTGCGATTATCCTCATTTGGAGGTGAGGGAATGGATGTTTGCAGTAGTTCCGGGACTTGCTGAGGGTTACATAGCTAGCGAGTGGCAGAGCTGGAATCTGAACCCAGATCTCTGACTCGGAGCACCACGCTTGGGCTTCCAAGCTGTCTCTTGTATTTTGTACCATCTTAGCTTTTATCCAAACCGTAAACTCACATGCGACCCCATCTTGGATGGTTAGCCCCTGGGTCCTTCCATGCTGTTGTGGGGGGTGCCCTGCTCTAGGACTATGGGGACCAGGCTTTTAGTCCCATGGTCCCTGCTCACTAGCTTATTGTACGACTTGTGGACAAGTCTCTTTACCTGTCTGGGCCTTGGTTTCTTCACCTGAAAACGAAGCCGTAAAACTAGATGATCTCAGGGTTCTTCCCAACTCGAAGGTTCTGTGACATTGAGAATTTCCCCCACCTGCTCCTCCTGCTTTCGCCTTCCTGGGCAGCATGGCAAAGTAGAGAGTGGATGAAGAGCCCATGTCTGAGGCTGTATGGAGTATTAATTAAACTGTCATTAACATTTGAAACGAAAAATAGTTGGGATTTTTAGGACTGACAGGGTGTTTATAATCCACAGCAGTTCTCTCTCCTTTCTATTTATAACAAATTCTGGTTTCCTCTAAGGCTAAGTCTGTCTCCTTCTGTAACAGAGGAAGTCAGGCTGAGCCCGCGCCTGAGCTAAGACCTCTGAATCTGCACCCCAGCAGACCCTCCTGGGGTTCTGAGCTCCTGTTGGCAGACGGAGCTGGGCTCCAACTCCAGGTGGGCGCTGGAGGGTGTGGCTGGACTAACAGGATGGGCTAAGGCCCGTTTTCCCATGGAACCAAGCACGGCTGTTGGGGTGGGGCGAGCAGTTAGGACTGGAGGTCCAGAACTCTATACTCTCCACTCCCAGAACCTCAGGACAATGCTCAGCTAATTTCTGCAAACGCCAACGCCTGGTGCTCACCCTAAAGAAGATGGAAGGGATCAGGACTCAAGTTCAGGCCCCCTCTGGAGACATTTCTAGAGCCTAAGGGTATCTCTTAGGTATACTGGTTTGTTACTGTGGGGTTGCTGTTGAGAGCTCGGCTGTGCCTGAGAGATCTGGGCCAGATGGCTTCCCCAAGTTGCTGCTGGAGTATTTTCACTACAGGAGTGGGAGCTTCCTGCCTCGAAGAGGGTCCTCTCAGCTCCCCCACGTTCCCATCTGCCCAGACGCCCACAGCTCCTGTCAAGAGAAATGATGGAGGCCCTTAGACGCCTGGTGGGGAAAGGCCTCAGCTCGGGACAAGAACTGGGGCTCACACCCCAGTCCAAATAGGGAACTGGGGGCCAAACCCGGGAGAGTGTGTATGTGTGTTTGCCTGTTTCGGTCAGGCAGAGAGGAAAGGGGTGGGGGTTGGGGGAGATATGCACATAGGCAGCTCCTTGAGAAACTTCAGGGTTAGGGAAGGAAAGAAGAGCAGCTGGGAGGAGGGTGAAGCGGTGGGAAAGGGTGGGGGTGGGAACAAACCAGAGAGAGGAAGCAGAGGCTGAGGCGAAGCTGCAGGGAGACTGAAGAGGGCAGGGATTGTCCCCGGCCTCCCGTGACCCATCTAACCTAAATCTCCCGGAGTTACAGTGTAAGCCGCCTCCTGCCACTTGGATCCCCCTCTGACCTCTGTGCCCAGTTTCCCTCCTCACCTCCGGGCAGCAGCGCCCAGGAGTCCGGGTCTGGACATCTAGCTGCCCTGCTACTCCCTGGAGGTCCAGGAAGGAGCTGCTGAGGTGGCCTGAGTCTCCAGCCCCATGTGCCTCCCTGCTTCTTCAGGCTTGAAATCCTTTAGCCTGGAAGGATGGGGGCGGGGGAGGGGTGGTTGGTGCCGCAGCTCTGGCGCCATTTCCCAGCAGTGAAGCTGTGAGTCAGAAGGGTCACCTACTCTCGGAAGTCAGAGGGGACCTCCTAGAGGCAGGAAACCAGAGATGAGCCCCAGAGAAGTCCAGGGTCTGGGAGAGTAGCTTTGCAAAATGCAGCACTATCATCCAGGGGGGCTAAACCTGGAGCAAAAGCCTAGGTCAGCCCAGCTTCCTTCCCCCTGGGCAGTTGCCTGGAGGTGATGTGGGAAGTCTGGGACAGGCCGTGGGAGTTCAAATCCTGGGTCTGTTACGTCGGTGCTGGGTGAGACTCATCCTCCCATCTGCAAAACTGAAAAATAATAATAAAGCCCAGCTCACAAGGTTAGGAGCATGAAATGAGAATATGCATATAAAGTACCTGGTTCTCATAGATGGTCCATAAATGTTAGCTACCTCCCCCACCCCTTATTTTGGTTGGAAGATGGGGAGAGAATGTCCAGGATCTGACTCAACACTCTGCAGGCCTGCTGCTCTGGGCGGGGTGACCTACTGGCCCCAGAGAGAGCTTCCTCTAGGTTCAAATCCTGGATTCCACCAGCGCCTCCTCCCTCTCCTCTGCCACCCTTGGGGCAGTGCTGGTGGTGCCCTGTTTTCCATCAGGTTGGGGGGAGGGGTGTTGATTTGCCCTTGAAATTTGCCCTTGAAGTTATCACTGTTTAGGTTTGACTTTAACAGTGCTCTGGACTACTGGATGGAGCAGTTATCTGCGCGGGTGAGTAGGGGAGGGAAGGGAGGAGGACGCCACCAACAGATACATCCTCAGACCCTAACCCACGCCCTTGCCAAAATCTCTGATATAGTTTCATCATCACTGGAGGGTGATGCAAGAGGCTTGGAGTCTGACTCCCCTCTCCCCCCCCTCCCCCCCAGAGAGCATCATCCACATCTGGAACTGCAGCTGGGTCCTCCCCTTGGGCTCTTTCCAGGGGAGGGAGCTGGTTGAACTGTGGGAAGGGAGGGCAGCTGGTGAGGGCCCTATGAATGGCCCCAATGTTGGGAGTTGGGGGGGGGGGTAGGGAGAAGGTGTCTGGGCTCAGAGGGAGGGTAGGTGGAGTGGAAAGGGAATTGTGACTTCTCAGAGCACTGCTCTTCTCCATCTCTGCCCTGTGTTTAAAGGCTTCAGGGCCCCCCTTGTCCTTTATAGCCATGTAAAGGCAGCTGCACTGCTCTGTCCCCTTCCCCACCCACCTCTCCCCTCCAGCCTCTACCCAGGTGCCTGGAGTTGAGTGGCCCCTTTGTTCCCTGGGCTCCCCGAGCAGCTCAGGCCTCCAACACTGACCCTCTGCCCCCACGGCCACGACAGAGTGTGAGCTAGGCCCAGAAGGGTCATCTGTGGGTCATAAAGGTCAGTGGAACCGCCTTGGTGTAGCAGAGGGAGGGGGCCCACCTGGGTGAGGAGCCTAGCCAGGAATCAACCAAAAGATGAACTTTAAAATGCTGCAGGGTGGAGGTAGAGGGAATTTTAGTTAGTCACCCCCAAGAATCTCCTTCAATAAAGGTTGACAAATTCACTGTTATAAATCAGGATGGAAGCTTTCAGGGCGCTTTCAAAATATAAACCGCTAATCACTGTGCGATGCTTTGAAGTGAAGACTCTGCCCGGGAGATCTGGGTTCTTACCCCTTGCTTAGCCACCAAATCTGTGTGACCTTGGGTAGTTCCCCGCTCTGCGTCCCAGTGTCCTCATTTATGAAACGGAGGTCCCATCGAGGCTGAGATTCTGTGGCTCCGGGGGGCAGAGGCTCCGGCGTGGTCAGCTTCTGGGCCCTCCTTCTCCCAGATCCTCCAATCCCGCCGGCCCCCCAGCGAGCGGGTGGACGCGAGCCAAGAGGTCCCTTTAAAGGCTCAAGTCCCGCCCCTGCTGCAGCCTCGGACCTTCGATTGGTGAATGCGGCGCGGGGCGGGGCCCGGCGCCCGCCCGGCGGGGCTGGGGGGCGGGTCCTGGGCCGGGCCGGCCCCCGCCCCCTTTGTTCGCGCTGCGGCGGGAGGTGGCTGCGAGGGTGGGAGGTGTGTGCGCGCGTGTGCCGCGCCGTGGGGAGCGGCGGGTCGCGCCGCGGGCTGTCAGCTAGCTGCGCGCCGCCGCCCGATGGCGCGAGGAGGCGCGCGGGCCCAGCTCCGTGGGGCCTCCCCCGGCCGCGGGTGAGCCCCTCGGCTTGCCGCCCGCGAGCATGTCACCTCCAGCCACCGCGGCAGACTTCGCCAGCAGTGCCCGCACCCCCGCCTCCCGCAGCCGCAGCCGCAGCCGCTGCCGCTGCCGCTGCCACTGCCTGGGGCATCGGCCCCCGGACCCCAGCTCCTGATCCACGCCCAGACCCTAGAGCCAGAGGACCATGGCCGGCCAGGGGGACTGCTGCGTCAAGGTGGCCGTCAGGTAGGGACCTGTGGCGGGGCGGGGGGCGTGAGCGGAGAGGCTCTGGCTTTGTCTCGCGTGGGCGTGGGGCCGGGGGGCGCACTCCGGCGCCCGCACCCCCGGAGGAGGGGCCGGCATGGGCCGGGCAGGAGGGCGCCGTGCGCTGGACGGGCTGCCGCAGGAGAGCGGGGGCTCGCGGGCTGCTGGAAGGTGGCTTTGTTTGGGTGGTAATTTCGGGCCCCTCTTGGGAACCCTTAATGATCAGAAAATCGAATAAACAAGGAAATCCGGTATTTCACACCCAGCCCTGGCCCAGGCCGGAGCGTCTGTGTGTTTCCTCTTGGCCTCCCCTTGGGGCTGCTGTCTCATACTGGGATATCGGAGGGGGAAAATTTTCCCTTCATCCACCCCAGTCGGCTAGTTCTGCGCTCTTGGTCCAGCTAGGAAGGCAGCACACCCGGCCCTGGGAAAGGGTACCGCAGACAAAGATCGATTGAGTGCAGGGACGAATGGAAGGGCTGGGATGGTGCCTTGGCCTTCCCTAGGGAGTCAAGCGCTTTTGGAGAGAACCCTGCTGGCCCTGTCCCAAGAGGAGATGGGGCTAGGGCAGGGAGGAAGCGGTGTATCTGAGGTTCTACCTCTGAGACTGCAGGAGGGTGGGACGCTGATACCCCATCTTCGGGCTCTCAGATAAAATGGAGGTAGGGTGGTGCATGGACTTATCTGGGACTTGCAGTGACATCCTGACAGAATTGAGGTGGGGAGAGGACATGGCTGGGGGGCTTCTATTGGCAGGGGTACACAGAGGTGCAAAGCAGGAAATCATGCAAAGTTGAGCCATATGTGTCCTTTGTGTTGGGTGGAGACGCTTTATACCACACCACCTCTCCTTGTTTTTGTTTTGGGTTTTCTCTTTGAGAGGGGTCTGTTGATGGGAGAGTGCCAATCTGAGACTGGTCACCAAGGCCGGTATAGTGGAGAAATACATCCATCTCTGCCCCAGCCCTATATGATGGGGGTGGGGGTATTGGGTCCAGGGCTAGGGTGGGTCTCTGAGACAGGTCTCTAGATTCCCTGGGTTGTAGGTGACCCAGATTCCAAGAATCCATGGAAGTCACTCTAGACAGGGCCAGAGATGTCTATGGCAAAGCTTCCCCCTCCTGCCCCAGGGCAGATGCCCCCCCCCCCCCAGGCATCTGGCTGGTCCTCTGCAACCCAGAGAGGAAGAGGGGACGGCCGATCACAGCTCTGGGGGCAAGGAAGGGAGATTGAGGTGCCCCCCGCCCATGCATCAGGCGGCCTCAGCATCACTTGAACACAGCCTTGCTGGCCCTGAGCAGCCTGAGAGACAAAGAGGAGCCCTGCAGGTGCCTGGTGGGCTGGCGGGGGCGGGGCCGGGCTGCTGCCTGGGCTGACATTGCAGCAGGATCCTGTGGAGGTCGAGGGAGGGAGGTACAAGGGTGGGGGGTGGGAGTGAGAAATGTAAATATGACATCTGCAGCAGACTGGGAGAGTCCAACTGCATCATAAAAGGGAAATGAAGCCCTGGCCCCACTCACTGTGAACCAGGGCTGGGAAGGAAGGGACTTAGGGTGCTTGCTCCTCCCATGGGGCTTTCCTTTAGACTCCATCTTATAGGAGAGAGCCAAACAAAGCCCCCTCTACTGCCACCACACACGGTCAGCCTCCCCAGGCTAGACTGGGGCATGGTAAAGTGTGGGAAAGCCCCATGGGATTGGCACTTTGTGCAGAGCAGTGAGGAAAGGCTGGTGTGGCCTTCTCAGCACCATCAACAGAAGGTTTCTGAGACCTTTTCCAGAGAAGGGATTGTGCCTGCCCCACCGCACCCAGTTCTTTGGGGGCAATGGGTACCATCTCTGCTTCCCACTCAGATTGCTCTAGTAGTGTCCACATGCTCCCGCTCCTTGCCTTGAGTTGCTGATCTCAGATGGAGGGGTGGGCAGACTTGAACAGCAGAAGAGCCCAGCTTTAGGGGGATTCTGGAAGGTGAGGGCCCAGCCCACTCATCCCCTCCCATTCCAGCATGAGCGCCCAGCCTGGCACACGCCAGACCTCAATGGGCAGCCGGCCGTGCAAGGCAGACAATGCCTGGACAGAACCCAGTTTCTAATCAAAGAGCTGAGGATAGGACCAGACTAGGGCTGGGGCTAGGACAGGGAGCAGATGGTGCCACTGAGGAGCCGTAGGGGAGAGTCCCCCATGCTTTTGGATCCCCATCCACCCCTTCATCCCCACCTCCAGAAGTTACTTGTCCCACCTCAAGGACTGGGTGGCGGGCTGGAGTAGGGTATTGGAATAGGGCATTGCTGGGAAAGGCCCAAGCTTTGGAATTGCCAAAGGCCCAATCTGGTGTCAGGTTCAACTGTCTGACTTCCTGGAAGTCCTTTCTCGTATCTGACTGCAGTGCTGTCTGAGTTTCCATGAGAATAACATGGCGAGCCCTGGGTCCAACTCTTGGGAGAGGGAGGCCAGGAATGAGACAGACTTGGTTTGGGGTGTGTGTGTATGTGTGTGTGTGCACATGTGCATGTCCACGTGCACATGCATGCCTGTGTAAGGGGGGAGGTCCTGGCGGGGACTGTTAGACTAGGTGAGAAGTGCCAGGCCCAGGGCTCTTGGCCCTATAATCTCCTTGGGAAGAGGATCAAAGCTGGCTGTCTGCAAATCTCCACAGGGCAGGCCGGGGCTGGGGGAGAGCCAGGGGAGGAAACTTTCAGAACCTGGGGCTGTGGGATAAAGGGAGAAGGTCTAGGTATGAGCAGACCCTAAAAGCCCTACCCCAGGCCTCCCTGAAGTCTGGCCCGTCTGCCCCTGAACCCTGGCTAGTCTGCTAGTCACCTTTGCACCGAGATTCCCAGGCCAGCCCCTCTCCAGCCTGCCCTGTGATCCCTTTATCCATTAATCCCCTGTAGATAGGGGCTCAGCTCCCTGGGCCCAAGGCTGGCCTAGAACCAGCCTCTCTCTACCTGGGGATGGCTGGGGGGTGGGGGGAAGGATGCCTGAGAGAGGTGAGGCTGAGCTGTGCCCTGCCGCAGGCTAGCACACAGGCCCAGCTAATGGGCGGGAGAAGGGGAAGGGGTAGCTGGTAAGAAATGCAAGTTGGCAAAGTTGAAATTGGGGAAGGAAGCCAAGACACGTGGTACGTTTCTTTAAGACCCTTTCAAGCCCCCAGTTCTGAGCCCCCACCATGAGGGGAGCCCTCCGTGGGGCCTAACCCCCTCCCCCATTATCTTCGCCTGGTTTCCTTAAGCTCCCTTCCTTTTGTCAGCTGGGGTGGGCAGGTCCCTGTACAGGTCCTACATCCATCTGTGGACACTCCAGGGTTGAGCAGGGGCTGGAAGGGGATGGAGGGCACCAGCCAGGGACCCAAGGGGCAGGGTTAGATCGCACCCCTGCCCTCGCTCATTTGGGTTCCCTAGCTGTAGTTACTTCCAGAGCTTCTGGCTACTCTGAAGTTTTGGTCAATGTCTGTCTAAATGTTGAATCAAATGGTGGCTTGGACAAAGAGACCGGAGAAGACAGAAAAAACTGCGTGCGGGTGGGATAGGGGGTGCCTTTAGAGTCCCATCCTCTGCTCCGGCAGCCCAAGGCCAGCCAGGGCCGATCAATGCCAATGGTGCCCCATGCTGCCCGTTTATAGATCTGGGAAACTGAGGCCCAGGCAGGACCTCCTGTGTCTGGAGATCTGAGAATCTTAGCGGTGGCCTCCTGCTGCAGAAATAGGGCTTATGTCATCACAAGGAAGTGGAGTGTAGTAACCACAGGCCCCGGAAACCGTCCCCCCTCCACCACCCAGCCCGCCTGCCCGTCTAGCCTGAAGCTGATTGGATCTCCGCTTTTGAAACCCTCAGAGTGGAGATGGGGTGGGGCAGGGGCTGAGGAAGTGGCGGAGGTGACACGAGCCTGGCACCTTACTCTTACAGCTCTGGGGGCAAAGGGCGGGGCTTGGGCCAATGCAGTTCACGCATTGGATGGGTCACGGGGCTTCCTTTCTGTTTGTCCTGCTGGGCCTCGGCTGTTCCCCGCTGGAGAATGGGAACAGCTGGTTTGTTCTCCGTTATTCATTTGTGAAGAGCAGTGGTTTGGATACGGTAGATACAGCCCGTAAAGGGTTGGCTCCTGAGGAGTTGGTGTGAGTGAGATGTTTTCAAAGTAAGCCCGGACTTAAAGTGTCCCTAAGAGGCGTGTCTCTGGTTTGAGCCACAGTGAGTGTTAGGTACACGGAAGAGCTCACCTCCAACTAACTAACTTCCTTCCTTCCTTCCTTCCTTCCTTCCTTCCTTCCTTCCTTCCTTCCTTCCTTCTTTCCACTTATTTATAGCAGAAAGCATGCCAGGATGGAAAGAAGAGTGAACTGGGAGGTGGCTAAGCACTATGACTCCTTGAACACTTGCCCCACGCCAGGCAGCGCGTCTACACTGTCCCACTCTACCCCACCAGAGCCCCACCGGCTCACTGATGTTATTCTCATTGTATGGATGAGCAAACGCTCACAGCCAGTAAACGGAGGAGTTTGGATCTGAACCCAGGGTACTCTCCCTCCAAGCACATGCTCCTCAGACTGCTCTCAGCCGCCTCCCAGTGCAGCTCTAATTAGCTCTTTGCTGTGAGTCTCTATGCCTCAGTTTCTCCATATGCCATACCGCACCGGTTGCCGTAATGGCAATGTGGGAAAAGTACTTAGGAAGGTGTTCGGTGCTATGCAGAGGGGGGACGGGTCTGAATTTCCTTTTCTGGTTGCTTAGCATGGAGCTGCCTGGCCCCTCCATGGTCCTAGCTCCTTAGCCATGCTGTTTGCTCTTGTGTTTGGGGAGCTTTTCCCTTCCCACTGGGGAGAAGCCTGCCCTTTCTCTCTATCCTTAGACCCATGTAACCGTCCCTGGAATTTATTTTCCTGCCTGAGTTCCATCTTGCCACTCTCCAGGAAAGGAAATTCTGGGGACAGCCTAGTCTCCTCTTGCTACCCCTACATGTCCCCACAGCAGTCACAGGGCAGAGCCCTGGGTGTCTGGGTCTCCTCGCCTCTCATGTTGCCCTCTAGAAATAGCAGCCTGTTGAGGAAAGCTAGAGAGGGTATCGAGAGCTCGCTGGGCTGGGGAGGAGAGAATGCTTCTCTGCCCTGGGAGGGGAGCCAGGCTGGGGCTTGTCGGCCTTGGCCTCAGAGAGCTACCCCTCTGTCCCTACGGGCTGGGGGTGGTGGAGCTCTGTGGGAAGGGCTGTGAAGCCCATGGCAGGGGGCGGGCCTGTGGGTGGCAGTGTTCTGACCCCTGGAATACTCCCTCTTTCATTTCTGGCTGCTCTGGGATGTGGAAGGAAGGCAGTGCCATGGTCCCCTGTCCCCAGATACCTGAGTCCCTATCCCTCTGCCTTGCGGGGTGGAGGCCCACCATCAGAGCAGCGGTGGAGGCCACTTGTCCTTTCTCTAGGCTGGCCGGTCCTGCCTGACCCTGGAGTTAAGTGCATTGAGGAGAGCCTGGCAGTGGGGACTGAGGCCCGACCACCGAGGACCAGGGCCAGTGTGCTGGGGGAGAGGCTCCTGCGCTCCACAGCCAGCTGCTTGGAGGCCAGCCGCCTGTTGCTCTGCATTCCTCAGCAGGGGAGCGTCCCCAGGGCCCAGTTCCCACTGAGCTGTCGTCCACATGATGCCATTCCACATGATGCACATGCCGCCACAGCGCGCGGGGCTCTGGGCGCTCCCTGCTCAGCCCCCACTCCGCAGAGTCCCTGTCTCCTGGGAGGTCATGGGAAACCCCTGCCAGATGCCCTGAGAAGGGAGTGGGACGGGAGAGCCACTCTGGAGTGCAGCTGAACGGAGCTTCCTGGAGCCCGGCTCGCCCCTCTTCCCAGGCCCCTGCTGCACAGGGGTGAGGCCCACAGGAGGCAGAGCGGTGGATCAGGAAGCTCCTGGCTACTGCTCACAGCCAGGCCTGCACATCTGTTCAGCTTAGATGGCCCCCTCCCTCAGCTTCTCCTAGCATCTCAGCTCCCCAGCCGCTGACCCCTCGCCCCACTCTGCCAGGCCCGCTGCCTCCTGTGCTGGGTTTCAGCCTCTCAGGGGGGTGTCCCGGGGCACAGCTGACATCCGGATGCCCTAGGGGCCACGAACAAGACTGTCCCCCGGTTCCCTCCCCTGTCAGACTGCTTGTCCCTGGTTGTGACTCAGAAGCTAGTGGCCCCGACTTGGATACACTGAAAGAGAAAGGTCAACGACATCTGAGGAAGGAGTGGGTGCTGAACCCCAGGTGCCCTGAATCGACACCCGAAGGCTTCCTGTAGGTTGTCTTCGAGTGTCTGCACCCTCACCTTGTGCACCTGGGAACATGTTTGGGGGCAGAAGTCAAGCGCAGAGGGCTGACAGACCCATTTCACCAGATCTGCTAGGGCCTCATAAACCCATGCTTTTTGACCCCACAGTACAAAGCCTCCTTGTTTGGGGGTCCTGAGCCAGCCTGGGTCTCTTCCCTGAGGGCAGTGTCAGGAGGACTGTGCTGGGGGGAGGGTCCGAGAGGCCAGGACAAGGTCCAGTGACAGGGCGACAAGACCCTCTTGCTATCACAGGGCTCTAGTGGCTCCCCACTCTGTATCCCTGCAGCTAAGAGCCAGCACCCCAAATTGGGTCTCCCCACTCTATTTTGGAGAGGAGCAGCCCCTCTGGGAAGATGCCTTCTCTGGGCTAAGTCAGCTAAAAGGCCCCGGGTGTCTGGGAGCCAGACTCCCCTGAGAGAGCAGGGATTTTGCTTCCAGCGCCTTCCCCAGAGCTGGCAGGCTGCCACAGGGAGGAGGAGGAGAGGATGCTCATTAGAGTGGGGGTGTAGACGCCCTCTCTCTGCTGCCGGGGAGAGCTGCCTTCCTCTGGCAGGGAAGCAGCCTCCTGGGTTCTTGGCTCCCTACTTCTCCATGCTCTAGGCCTCGGCTCTCTTAACTCTACAAAACGGGCAGAATGCTTTCCCAACAGAGCGCTCGTGGCGCTGCTGGCAGCTGCTGGTAGGATCAGTCCAAGGATTCTCTGAGGGGATCATTTTTCTCCAGTCCAACCCCTCTCCTGCCCTGGTGCAGGGCTGCTCAGTGGGTGCAGCGGGATTGGGCGGGGGCGGGCTTGGCTTGCATTTCACTGCCACCATTACAAATTGTGTGACTTCCGGCTGGTGAAATTTCACCTTTCCAAGCCTCGGTAAGAGGGGGCAAATGCCCCTTGCTCCCCAGGGCTGTCATAACCCATTACTTGTGTTCGTGTATGTAAATGAGCTCAACACATAGGTTCTCAAAACGTGTTAGGTATTTTCCTGATCAGACAAGGCACTGGTGTGGAGAATGTACAGAAGAAGCCAGAGTGGTATCAGTGACCATGATTTCTGAAGAAAAAGATTCCAAAGAATCCCAAGCTCCCCTTTCCCGGGGTTTAGCAAGTTTAGCAATCCTTGCAGGCAGGAAGTTCTTTTTGCTAGCTTATCTAAATCCCTCCTGCTGTCGCTGAGTTCCCCTCTGATCTGTGACTGATGAGGAAAAGCTGGTCCCTGGCAGGTCACAGCATGGCTAAGTGACTCAGTGTGCCAGGCAGACTAGAGGTCATGGCGCTCCTCTCTGTGGCCCGTGCCCCCCCCCCCCAACTTCCACACAACAGCTCAGCTCTAGTTCACTCCTGCTGCCCCTTGGTTGGAGCCCGGCAAACCTCTTGGGGCTGGGCAGAAGGGAGGTCATGAAATCTGGCCAACCTCAGGCTTGCGGGCAGCGGGCAGTGCACCTAGAGACCAGGGAATGAACTTCCTCATTTCTCTGTTTCTCCTTGGGGCTGTTCCACTAGCCTCTGGGGGCTCCTCTTCAGGATTCCAGAAAGGCATTAAGGGTCCTGTAGAAGAAAAGAGCAGATAGGCTTATAGCCCCTGGGGCTTCTTCCAAAGGGACTGGTCATGGTGGTTATTTTGGCTGTCGGAGGGGTGATTCCAGCCCAAGTCCCTGGTTCTTCGAAAAGCCTTTGAGGGAGAGCCTGGTGAGAGGGTGTCTCCCAGCCTGGAAGTCCCCAAAGTGCAAATTACAAGTGGTCAGCTAGGCATGCTAGCTCTCTCCAGCTCTCCTGGATTGAATCTTTGGGGCTGATGGCTTATAAAGGTAGTCTTCCTAGAAGACCTTGTTATCTATTACCTATGTGACCTTGAGCCCCGTTAATTTCCTCTGAACTCTCGTTTGTAAATTAGAGCAAAAACACCACCTTAGAATGAAATGATTTGTGTAATGATCTAGCGTGCAAAGCCTCGTAGGTACGGAGTCTAGCAAAAAGGCTGTCTTGTTGGGTAAGTGTGGGAAGTTACTAACTGGGGAAGTTGAGCAAGCAGAGATGTAAGAGGTGCTGGCAAAGGAAGGCGTCAGGAATCACAGACCATACATCATAGTTGTAAAGACTTTTCTAGGACTTTGGAATGGTTCTCGGTTAGTTATTTTAATATCACCGCTTGTTACCTCTCAGCGACAAAACTCTTCAAATACGAAGAGCCTGGGGCTGTACCTTAAGAGCTCCAGGAGCTCCTAATTGCGGGGCAACTCGAGTTAAGAGCCCAGGGAGCGGCCCTAGCCGGCTGATTGGGTGCGATCATTTCACCTGAGGAGGCTGAGCCAACCCTTAGGAGCCCAAGGTCACTGGGCGGAGCCCCTGGGGGGCAGTGATTGGCTGGCTTTGTGTGATGTCACTGAGGAACGGGCGGGGTGAGGGGAGCTCGCCCCATCCTCGCACCCCGCCCCCCCCCCAGGCGCGGGTAGGGTGTGGGGCTCTGGGCACGTTACCCTTCGCAGAGGGAGTTGTTCTCCTTGGCAGTCCTTCAGCATCCCCCTGGGCCTGCCCCCTCCCCGTCTGCTCTGTCCTCCCCTTCCGCCCTGTCCTCCCGGCTTCCCAAAGAGCTGTGGAAGCGCTGAGCTCAGCTCTTCCCGCAGCGCCGGGCTCGGGTTCGCGGCCTTTGTCCCGCCACCGCCGCCGCCGCCGGGGGCACCGACGGGTGGGGGCCCGGGCCCGAGCCGCCTGCGCGTCCTTCGGCCCGGGTGCCCGCTTCTCCGGCGGTGGGGGAGGGCTCTGAAAATAACTCCCCACATCACACCAGCTCCTGCTCAATTGTGAGCAGAGGAAGCTCAGCGGCCACGCGCCCGTGCCAGATCCTGCCTCTGAAAAGCTCCGGGCCCTTTCTCCTCACTCTCGCGCCTGCTCCCACCGCCGCTCGGGCTGCGGGTTGCCAAGTGGCAAATAGACCGGGCTCTGTTCAGGGAGATTCCGGGAGCCTTTCTGCGCGGGGCTGTCCGGCCCGCCCCCTTCCCTCCCCGCCCGGACCTTGAGAAGGGGTGGAGGGTAGCTTTGCAGGCGTGGGGCTTGGGGTGAGATGCAGGAGGTCCTTGGACAGAAATGGTAGTGGACGTGTGGCTCACAAAGCTACCGATAAAACGCAGCTGGCCCGCGGGGCCATAGTTTGCTGATTGGAGCTTTTCAAATATTGCATTAAATTATAATTTATCTTGATTACTGAGTTTTTTTCATACCCGGTTAAGTTTTGCACTTACGGCAAATACCTCACCTCGTCCTAGTCCTGGATCTGGTCTACAGCTCCTGGGGTCTGTGGTTTACTTGCAAGACCCTAGAAACTGGTTTCCATCCCTCACCCCTCTCCCATGTCCCCACGAAGGACCAGCGCTGGGAGCGGCTTCCATCCCCGCCACCTTGCTGTAACGGGAAGCCTCAGCCTTCCCCTTATCTGGGGCGGGGCGGGGCTGGCTGAGGGCCACTGCTGCTTTGAGGGCAGTGCACAGAAGTGACCTCACCCAGGGTGGGGCCAGGAGAGGAGGCTGCTGGAGGGGAAGGTGTTGGAGTTCTTAGAAAGTTAGCACTGGGAACGGAACATCTTGAGGACATGGGAGGAAGCAGCAGCTCCTGAACAAGAAGGGGGCGCAGGCAGAGGCTTGTCCAGGACCCCGGACTTTATCTCCCAGCCCTCTGGTCTCCCACCTGTGGGGTGCGGGTTTGAATCCTCTGCTGGGCAGAGTGTGGTGAGGAGTGAGCCCCAGGACATCTGGGACATAACGTCTGCCCCTGCTGGATGGCAAACCCTGAGGCAGGGCCAGCCTGGTGCCTGGTCTGGGGCACACATGAACAGATAGAGCAGGATTCCTTCCAGAGTGCCTCCGTGGCTCTGATGGTGGTGCTGTGGGAGAAAGCTTATGTGTTGATTTGCGGATGGAGAATTTCCCAGACAGGAGGTAGCTGGAGAAGCAGAAGAGCGCCTTCACTGTATTTACTGTTTGTGTGTGCTTTAGCCACTTCAAGCCTCAACTTTCCTCTCTGGAAAATGGGCATTGAAATCCCATTGCAAGCTCATTGCATCACTTAAGTGAGGTAGTCCATGGCAGGTGCCTGGCCCAGCTAGCAGATGGAAAACACACATAAAATGTTAATTTTCTTTTTCTTAATTCTCTACCTCCAGTTACTCAATCAAGTCCCATTCCTGGGACTAACACTCTCCCTCGTCCAGGTCAGTTGCTTTGGGAATTAGTGACTCCTGAGCCCATGTCCTTTGTCTCCCAGCTGGTACCTTTTGCTCTGGGTAACATTGCTCACCCATCTGTACCCTGCAAAGCACCCCGGTGCTTCAGATGGGCCAGCCTGGGGCTGGCTGGCTCTCTCTGACCACAGAGGACCCCCACGTCAAGATATGCTGGGCCTCACATCCCAGGATAAGGGCCCCAGGGTGAATGCCTGACTGACTTCACAATTCTTAGACCCTAAAACTCTGGAGCCCCTCTTCTCCAACCTCTTTCCCAGACTGCTTTTCTGCCAGTTCTCTTGTACCTGGCAGGTGTGCTCTGCCGTGTTCTTGGGGCTGGTTATTGAAGGAGAAGCAGTCCCTCGCACTGATGGGCTCTGCCAGGCAGGGCTGCTGCTCCCCCTCCCCTGCTCCCACTGTCTCCAGGGATCCTGATTTGATTTCCTCCAATCACCAGCACTGCCATCTGCCTGGGGTAATTAAATGGTATTTGAATTGGATCCAGGAATCCTATCACAAGCAGCCCACATGGTAGGGAGGGTGTCTTCCGGAGTTGGTGCTAGCCAGCAAAGCTGGACGCTTCCCAGACCAGACCCTCGGTTCACCTGGGAGGCACCTGGACACCCTGGGCTGTAAGTATTTGGTCCTGGGTCCCACAGGCCCAGGGGCAGAGGCAGCTCTGAGGGCCAGAGTGCGCCTTGCGTGCAGTGCCACGCCCCTCTTCTGGAGCTGGGCCTGCTGTCTCCCTGTGTGTATGAGCCGTTCTGTCCCCCAGGCCGCCTGAGCCCTGCCCTTACTGACATGGCTGCGTAGAAATAGTGGAGGCAGCCCACACACACTGCACACGCACACTGTTCCAGCGCCGCTCTGCCCCTTACTATCTGTGACCGACTGGGCACCATCTCATTTCCTCCTCTACAAACCAGGGTAGTATCACCGCAGGTGTTCTCTTCAGGATCACGAGTTGGTATACGTCGGTGCTTAGACACTCCCGGGTGCAGTGAGTGCGAATTTGTGTCAGTTGCCACTATTAGTGGTCGAGGTAGGAGAACTGCTGGCCCAGACCTCTCACTGGTGGGTCAAGTTTCTGGTCTGCAGGTTCTAGAGAGGACGAGCAAGAATCAGCTGCTCCCTTCCCAGTCAGAAACCAGTTCAGGGGGACACCGAGAGGCTGGGTTCTAGTTTCAACTGGAACTGGAACAGCTGGATAGCGTGGATGAAGGTGGTAAGCCTCCATTCCTGTCAGCCTCAGTGAGGGGAGAGCCACTAACCTGTGAGGACCCGTTGACACTGAAGGGAAAACACTTCTGAAGAAAACCCAGGCTACCATCTATGGTGTGAACTTGGCCTGGTGCAGCTAACCGCCCCCCATATGCTCCCCTGGGACTTACCCCCCTTGGGCCCTCTTGCAGCAAAGTGCAGGCAACAGGCTGCGGGGAGTACCTCCCCTGGCCTGAAGCTCTGAGTGGGCCTTGGGAGCTGGGGCAGCTCCAGATAGGGACAGGATGGCGACTTGGTGGCCCTGGCTCTGTGGCTAGGTCTCCCTCAGCTCTGGATGCATGCTGGCCTGGCCCTCTCACTCTTTTCTTCTCTTGGTAAATGTTGGCTTTGGGAAAGGGAGCCTGACAAGCAGCTCATTGTGAGTGCCTGGCTGATAGGGCTGGCTTGTGTGAGCCCAAGAGCATTAGCGCCTAACCCACCCCCACCGCCCTTTTACTTTAGGCATTTGGGAAGCGCTTTTCTGCCTGTCCCTACAGCGCATGCTCACTGACTCACACTTGGTTGCCATGGGGACCTCGTCATGGCAATGGCTGCTTAGAAGAGGGAGAAGAGGTGGCTGGATGGTGATAGCCCTATCTATGGTTGGCTCCCATTCAGCCCTGGTGCCACTTTTCTTCCTCTTGTCAGGGAGCCCAGCAGGAGTTGGGATGGGGCCCCTCCTGTGGCCGGCCTGGGATCCCTTGTAGAGGGTCATTTTCTCAGCTGACTTTTGGCTTGGCCTGGTCTGGCGGGGATGTGCTTGGTCTGGCCCCCTTGGCTCCTGGAGAGGAACCAGAACTGGTGCCTGAGAATGTTCCTCCAGGCTCTGGCATCTGAGAGGGGGCTCTGCAGCTGGAGGACTGGCAGCCCCTGCAGGCCTTGGCAGAAGCTGTTGTCTGTTCTTTAATTCAGTTTTTTTTGGGGGGGGGGGAGGGGCAGCCAGGCCTGTCCCTCCTGTCACCACCCTGGTGCTGAGCCTTACCTCCCAGAGGGGGCAAGCTGTCTTCTCTTCCTGATCTGTGGGACACTGATTTCTAGGGCTCTCCGTTCAACCAGGAGTGTGAGCTTTGACGTCAGACCTGGGGTTGGTTCTGTCGTGCCCCACGGTACAATCTTGGGCAAGTCACTTAAACTCTGTCAGCTTCCATTTTCTCATCTGTAAAATTAGGCAAATAATATGTACCTTACAGATTTATAGTGAAGAATACATGAATTCATTTATGTAAAATACTTTTAACCCAGATCCCGTGCATAGAGTGCTTGGTAAATGTTAGCAACTGCTCAATAAATGTTTGGGTGGAGTAGATATTGTTCTTACTATTATTATTATTATTATTGTATTGTTACAAAAGTTGCCTTCGTCCTCTGGGGAGGCTCCTAAGCTTCCTTCCTTCTCTTCAAGCTGGTGGGGGCTGGAGGGGGCCTGGGGAAGTGGAAGCTTGGCAGGCAGCATGAGCGAGGAGGGCCATGGCAGTCCCCTGCCGGCCGGGTCTGACCCAGGGCTATCCCCTTTCTGGGCAGGATTCGGCCCCAGCTATCAAAGGAGAAGATTGAGGGCTGTCACATCTGCACCTCTGTTACCCCTGGGGAGCCCCAGGTCCTTCTGGGGAAGGACAAGGCCTTCACCTATGATTTTGTCTTCGACCTGGACACCTGGCAGGAACAAATCTATTCGACCTGTGTGAGCCAGCTCATCGAGGGCTGCTTCGAGGGCTACAATGCCACAGTGCTGGCCTATGGGCAGGTAAGCCGCCTCCCCTCCCACAGCGGGCCCCTCCAACCCTAGTCTCTGCAGCTGCTGGGAGAGAGCGTCCCCTCCCCCTTCAGACCCGTTGAGATGGCGCTGTGGTTTTGTCTATTGTCCCAGCATGCTGTTTCACTGCTAGTTATTCCAGAGAGGCTGTCACTCTGAGGAGACTCCCCCAGGGTGTGGCTTTGGAACCAGGAGGGGTGGGTGACCCGGGCTGGGAGGTACATAGTAAGGGTCTGAGGCCCCCGGCTTGCCGGTGGCCCCCCGAGGGTGCTCACACCGTCCTTCCATCCTTGCTGATGCAGACAGGGGCCGGGAAGACATACACGATGGGCACTGGCTTTGACACGGCGACGTCGGAGCAGGAGCAGGGCATCATTCCCAGGGCCATCGCACACCTCTTCGGGGGCATTGCTGAGCGCAAGCGGCGGGCGCAGGAGCAGGGTGTGGCTGGGCCTGAGTTCAAAGTCAGCGCTCAGTTCCTGGAGGTACTGTGGCCTCGTAGTGCGGGTGGAAGGGAGATTTGGGGAACAGCAAGACCATGAGGTTGGGCTTACCCCCAGGACAGTGGAATGAGCCTAGGGGAGCTGTGGAGAATGGCATGGAAACACGTGTCTGGCACATATGAGAACTCTGGTTCCCGCCCATTCTTCTTGCCTCGGCAGGTTGCTCCCCAGCCTCAGAGAAGCCTGCCCTATCCCCTCTGGCCGAGGTCCTTACGGACCCTCCCTCTGAGTCTTCTCTGACCTCAGGGCGGGGAGGTCCTCCAGAAGGAGTTTTTCTTTGTAACTGGTCCTGCCTCTTTCTGGGAGAATGTCTGTGTGCCAAGACCAGGCTTTGGGCATCTGGGAACTTTGCAGGTAGAGGAAGGAATCTTTGGCCTATCAAAGGGCCTCTCAGAAGGGTGTCTAAGAAAGCAGGTGTTTCTGGATGCTTCTCATGAGTGCCTGACTCGAACAGTGTCCTTCTTTGGGAGCTTGAACCAGGTGGCTTCAGTTCTCCACTTGTGAAACCCCATCCCATTGACCCCCCTGGCTCTGGGGCATTTGCTGGGTAGGGGGCTGTCCTGGGCTCTGACTGTACCCAGGTTGTCCTCTGAGGGAGGGGTGAGGCTCCAGCCCTCTCTAGGGCTTCCATGGCCCACCCTGCCCACTGCACCGTTATGACTCCCTCCTGGGCCCTCAGAGTGGCTGCTTTCCCCTTAGGGGACCCTGTATTTTAGGCTTGAGAGTTTTTCATTGTCCTCCTGGACTTTGCTTCTGATAAAGTGACTGCCTGTGTGTGTGTGTGTGTGTGTGTGTGCGTTCTGCTGTGTATCGCTATAAGCTTTTCCATCTCTTTGTTTTCTTCTTTTCCCTATTCTGTTTCCATGGGGATCCCCAAAGAGTAGGGCAGTTCCTAGAAAACTCATGCCAAAGGGCGAACCACAAGGGGTTAAATGATGCCGGTGTGCCTGTCCCAACAGACAGACAGACACCATGGCACCCACATTGCACCAGTCCCTTCCGTTTCCCCTTCCCCTTCCTGTGGAGTATTTCTGTCCCTTTGAGGCATCAAAGCCTCGGATGTCGGAGGGCTGCAGCCCGCCCCTCCCCCACAGGATTCTGCTGGCCACTGACCAAGCTGCCCGGTCCCTTTTCCCCACGCCCCAGCTCCGGCTCCCTGCCTGGGGAATATCGCAGCAGGTGAAGCTTACCCTGCCAGCGATTCCAAACACAGGAATCTCCAAGGCTGAGACCTGGTCAGGCCACCTCCCTCCCCAAGTGGTCTCTCCAGGCTCTCCCCAGGATGCAGGGCCCCAGCGGCATGCTCTCCATGCCCACATTACTGCCCCACTGGGAGGCTGTCCTCACCTCAGCCCCCAGGAACCATCGGGATCAAGGCACGGTCTCTACTGAGCTCTGCCTGTCCCCTCCCTCATCCGAAACCACATCCCCACCCCCTTTCCCAGCCTAGCAACAAACATAATAGGATCTGCCTGATTTATGGTCCTAACTTCTTCATCTGCATCTGAGACCCGAGTCCCCTTGTCCCCTTTAGGTCCTTAGTCCCCTGACAAGACTGAAAGCTGCTGAATGCTGGTTCCTTGGGGGAGTGGAAGCACAACCTCAGTATAGTTCTGCCCAGGACCCAGCTGCCCCCCACTCCTGTTTAGAAGAAAGATCCTGGAATCCAGAACCCAGAGTGGACCAGGGTTGGCAAGTTCACCTCCCAGAGCCTCAGTTTCCACATCTGCAAAACAGAGCTGGTTTATAAACATGGGAAAGCCCCTCGGGGCCCCAGACCACGTGCCACGTGCACCCAGCAGCTCTTTCTGCCCCCACACAGCTCTACAACGAGGAGATCCTCGACCTGTTTGATAGCACCCGTGACCCTGACGCCCGCCACCGCAGGTCCAACATCAAGATCCATGAGGATGGGAATGGTGGCATCTACACCACAGGCGTCACTTCCCGCCTCATCACCTCCCAGGAGGAGGTGAGCACCCACCGGAGGTCCGGGGCAGGCGGGGGCCGGCTCCACGGCCCGTCTCCTGCCCTGACTTGCGCCTCCCCCCGCAGCTGATCCAGTGCCTGAAGCAGGGCGCCCTGTCCCGCACCACGGCCAGCACACAGATGAATGTGCAGAGCTCCCGCTCACACGCCATCTTCACCATCCACGTGTGCCAGATGCGAGTGTGCCCCCAGCCCGACCCAGTAAGGAACCCACGGAGGCCCAGGAGCTGGTGCAGTGGGAGGGGCTTCTCAGGAGGGCAAGAAGAGGAAGGAGCCATGGAGCTGAAGCTAGCAAATCGGGGGTTGGGGCTTGCCTTGGCCACTTGTTGGTTTTTCTTGTTCTTTTTTCTTAAGCCTCAGTCCCCCACCTGTAATGGGGTACCCCAACCCCTATCGTTGTGAGGCTTGCACGAGCATCATGTGTGCCAGTACTGTGTACATCGGCAGATTCTCTCACGTGCAAGGGGAGAGGGCGGTGCAGCCTGCCCTGCCTCTCAGCCCCCAATCCCCCCCCCCAGGCAGCATTCCTGAGGGTGAGGGCCAAGAGCAGAGGAGCCACGAGGTGGGGCAGGCCCGGGTGCGTCAGCTGCTAACTTCTGCTGCAGGTGAATGAGGCGGTGACGGGGCTTCCTGAGGGCACGGCTCCCACCAGTGAGTATGAGACACTCACTGCTAAGTTTCATTTCGTGGACCTGGCCGGCTCAGAGCGGCTGAAGCGGACCGGGGCCACCGGCGAGCGGGCCAAGGAGGGCATCTCCATCAACTGCGGCCTGGTAGGCACTCGGCGGGTCACCAGCCCCAGGGGCCAGCACAGCTCAGTCTCAGACCCTTTCCAGACCCTCCAGGCCCACGGCTGCCCCGTCCTCCTTGTGCCTCTTGCTGGCTGCTGGCCAGGGCACCCATATATCACTACTGTTACGCCTTTGGTCCTTTGCCCTCTCCCTTGCCCCCAACTTCTTGACTTCACCAAATGATCATATCTGCACCTAAACCCTCTCAGGAAGCTTGAGGGCTGCTGGGTCATCGAGGCAGGTACAGATGGCTCAGGGGCTGTCTTGTTCCCACTCCCCCTCTCCCTGAGTGCCTCTCAAGTGCCAGGGTCTGTCTCCCACAGCTGGCCTTGGGCAACGTGATCAGCGCCTTGGGGGACCAGAGCAAGAAGGTGGTACACGTGCCCTACAGGGACTCGAAGCTCACTCGGCTCCTCCAGGACTCGCTGGGGGGCAACAGGTACCCTACAGCCAACATCCAGGGAAGGGGCAGGGGAGACGGGAACCTCCTGGAGAATCCTGATGTGAGGGTTTGATTCACGAGGGCCTTGTGGATGAGGAGGCCTTCCTACTGCTGGCTGTGGGCTTGGGAGACAGGAGCCTTGAGATGGCGCATGACCTTTAGCCAGTATGGTCAGACTTAGTTTCCTTGTCTGCACAGCAGGGAGAGATAGTCTTGAAGTGATAAAGCCCAAATAGGGTAATGGATGGAAACCACTAAGGAAATACAGATCTGTGACCGGCAGTGACATGTCCCATGGCCAACCGCCTTCACTGTGGGTTGCTACTGTTGGAAGGAACCCCGTGGCTAGGTGTTCCAGAGCCCCAGGTCCCAGGTGCTGCTCTGGTGAATGCCAGGTCCTTAGGGCATTAAGGCAGTAGGGGAATAGGTTGGGAGCGGGAGCTCTGCCCTGGAGCAATGCTTCCAGGGACTTGGCTCGAACCTCACTTGGCTCGGTCCTCCTTCGGGGACCCCTCGAACCTCACTCTCCTACTGCACCCCCCCAGCCAGACCATCATGATTGCCTGTGTGAGTCCCTCAGACCGGGACTTCATGGAGACGCTCAACACACTCAAATATGCCAATCGGGCCCGCAACATCAAGAACAAGGTGGTGGTGAACCAGGACAAGACGAGCCAGCAGATCAGCGCCCTGCGGGCCGAGATCGCTCGGCTGCAGATGGAGCTGATGGAGTACAAGGCGGTGAGCACAGTCTGCGCACGGTGGGCTCTAGTTCTTCGGCCTCCCTCCCCCCGTCCCTCGCCTCCCCGGCCACTCCCCTCCGCTTCCTGAGTATTGGCTGTGTGCCAGCCATGACTAAGGGGCTCCCGGGGGCGAATCGAGCACGGTCGGAGCCGCTGGGGTTTTAGCACCCGGAGAGAAAGGCGGGAACTCAGCTGTCCCGCTGCATAGCTCTGATGCCCAGGACCGAGGCTCATGTTTCATGCCCGCTGACTGTGCTGCGTGGGAGCAGATGAGACTCCTAGCCTGTGGTACAGACTAAGAATAATTGATGGGACCACATGAGTCCAGTGTGCCTGGGGCAGGGCAGAGGAGAGAGAGCTGGCCCTCCTCACTCAGGTGCACAGTCAGGGAAGGCCTCAAGAAGGAGGGGGCCTGTTATATCGATTTTAAAAAAAGAAAGAGATATCATCAGAAGCAAGTGGAGCAGGATTCCAGGATGCAAACAAGCCGCGCTCGCAGGCACAGAGATGGGGAAATGGGTGCTTCTGCCGGGAAGCGTCTAATTCCATATGACTAAGGCAAAGGTCAATCGCTGCTGGTAGCCCATCGTGTGAATCCGGTACACAAATTTGGGTTTGGGTTTGGCTTTCCCTTTGTTTTAAAAGAATGCAACTTTGTTGCCTTTCTGAAAATCAGGGAATTTCAGTTTTTCCCAAAAAAGGTGAAGACCTAACAACATATAGCACTACATTGGCTGGAGTGGCCTAGTTGCTGACCCTTTTAGACTAGGTCTGTGACTCTGTTAACTGCAGTCTGCACCACTCCCTGTTGTCTTGTACTCAGACTCACTTATGCCAACTGCCTGGGCCCCTTAGGGTTTTGGCCCTTGGGTTAGCACTTATGGTGATAGGAAGGTAGGCAGTGGAAAGGTAGGTAAGTCAAGGCAAGATTGGGGGAGGCTGGAATGGCTGGTTGTAGAATTTGGACTTTCTGGTTGTCAATGAGAGCCCTGGGAGATAGGAGCTGTGTTTTAGGAAACGTGGGGTGGGAGAGACTGGCGGTGCTGCTAGGTACGTCACCAGCCCTTTCCTGCCCTGCGAGCTCTGGCACCTGACTGCTCCCTGCCCGCCCCTCGTCCCAGGGCAAGAGGGTGATCGGGGAGGATGGTGCCGAGGGCTACAGTGACCTGTTCCGGGAGAATGCCATGCTGCAGAAGGAGAATGGGGCACTGCGTCTGCGGGTGAAGGCCATGCAGGAGGCCATCGATGCCATCAACAACCGCGTCACTCAACTCATGAGCCAGGAGGCTAATCTGCTCCTGGCCAAGGCTGGTAAGTCGGGGTGCACCAGGCTAGCTCAGACACCCAACGGCCGGGACCCCCTGTCCCCATACTGACCCTAGGATATTAGGCAAGCTGGGCCAGCAAATCAATTCACAGATCAGTGCATTTATGAATTTTTTCCAATTGATTTTTTAAAAAGATTTATTTATTTGAGAGAGAGAGAGAGGCAGGGTGAGGGGGCAGTGGCAGAGGGAGAGGAAGAGAGAGAATCTCAAGCAGACTCCCCACTGAGCACAGAGCCCACATGGGGCTCGATCTCACAACCCTGAGATCATGACCTGAGCCGAAATCAGGAGTTAGATGCTTAGCTAACTGAGCCACCCAGGCACCCCCCAATTGATTTAAAACCTTTTTTATGACCATCAGCAATACATGAATACACCGTCCTTGCTTAACATGCGTGTATAAAGTAAAGGTTAAAAATCCCCCCTCATTAAACTCTCCACTCCACGTCCTCTCTACTTAGAAGTAGCCCGTGCGCATTTGCCCACACCTTTGTCCGTACCTTTGCTCCAAGCGTGAATGTATATTCGTATGTACGTATGCACATAGGTGTGTGTGCGAATATATACTGCCCTTTCTTTTTCTGTGTAGGAGACCATGTGTATTGTCCTTTGACTTCCCACTTTCACTTAGCATTATGCTTTGGAGATCTTCCCATGTTAAAACATATGAACCTACTTGATTCTTGTAAACGGCACAGTGTTCTCTATGTGAGGATAGTGAACACTGTCTGATAGCATTCCTCTCCGGATGGAGCTTGGTTGTTTCTGATTCCTGCTGTCTCCCGCCGTGCTTGCATATACCCATCGCATGGACAGGTGTTTCTTCAATGTAGATTCCTTCTGGGGAAAGGCCCATGTGTGGTACCCTATTGGAGGCCCGGGTACAAGACCACCAGTTCCGGGCCGCAGGTCCTTGCCGTTCCTTACCCTCTGTGTTGCCCTCTCCCCGCCGCCTTCCCTCTCCAGGTGATGGCAATGAGGCCATTGGTGCGCTGATCCAGAACTACATCCGGGAGATTGAGGAGCTGCGGTGAGTGCGTCCCAGCACGTCTGGGAGCCGTGGAGGAGGGCCTGGGCCGGGCCACAGCCCGGGGCAGTGTCGGCTCACCCGCTGGCTCTCCCCACGCAGGACGAAGCTCCTGGAGAGTGAGGCCATGAACGAGTCCCTGCGCCGCAGCCTCTCCCGGGCCTCGGCTCGGAGCCCCTACTCCCTGGGCGCGTCTCCAGGCGCTGCGGCCTTCGGGGGCAGCCCGGCCAGCTCCATGGAGGACGCCTCGGAGGTGATCCGCCGGGCCAAGCAGGACCTGGAGCGGCTCAAGAAGAAGGAGGTCAGGCAGCGGAGAAAGAGGTGAGGCGAGTGCGCCCCAGCTTTGCGGGCTCTCCAGGAGCACTGCTGCCCCCCTGCGTGTAGCCGGCGCTGCCCCAGGGCTACTTGGGAGCTCACCGAGCACATTTGCTCAGACTTTTGGGCAGAAGCCCCTCACCCTTTCTCTAATGCTGCACCTTCCCCCGAGGGGAGGGTGGAGATTACCCAGGGTTAATTCTAGACGGGGGTGGGGGGGGGTAAAGAGGAGCAGCCAGATTCTCCACAGAACGGGAACCGGCCCCATCCTCCTGCCCTTCAGACCAGACATTCCTATCCCTCCCCTGCCACCCCCTGCCACCCCCTGCCACATGCTCAAAGCTAACCTGGCCTACCCTTCACTCCTGGGCAGCCCAGAGAAGGAGGCCTTCAAAAAGAGGGCAAAACTCCAACAGGAAAACAGTGAGGAGACCGATGAGAATGAGGCTGAGGAGGTGAGGGACTGCCCCGTCCCCTCCCCTCTCCATGCTTCCCCCCCCACCCCCATGTCCCTGCCGAGTGGAGGGGCCCCCACGACCACCTTGGCAGGGTGGGGGAGAGGCTTAGGTCTGCCTCCAGTTGAGTTGGTCCCTGAACTTCCTTGTATGGCTGACTGGTTGCCATGGTGATCTCCATCCCTCAGTTCCCCCCCACCTCATTCCCAGTGGGTGAGGCTGGGCAGGGAGGCTTTCCTAGAGCAGCTGTGCCCAGGCTGTTGGGGGAGTCAGGTGGTACTCTTTCGGCACTGGGGGTGGGCACAAGGGGCCCTGACCGTGGTCTGCCCCGTTCCCCACCCTCTTGACACACCTGAGGCCTTGTCCAGACTCCCTCTGCTTCTGGGCTCTCCTCCCTGAGGCCAGGCCCAGCCTGAGTAAGGAGAGCCCACTGGCCACCCCTAATGGTGCTCGGTGCCCAGGAGGAGGAAGAGCGAGACGAGAGTGGCTGTGAGGAGGAGGAGGGGCGCGAGGATGAAGACGAGGACTCGGGCAGTGAGGAGAGCCTGGTGGACTCGGACTCAGACCCTGACGAGAAGGGTGTGTATGCCCAGGCTGGGGCAGGGGGAGGCGACATGCCAAATGGCAGGTGCCCGGGGCCGGCTGTCAGTCAGCACTGGGCCCAGAGAAACTGCTCAGACCCTCCAGTTACAAGACCCTCAGCCAGATGCCCCCTTGGCTGGGGTCAGGCCTTACTTGAGTTCTCAAAGAATGTGGACACGTGGGTCCCGGAACTCCCAGACATGATACCACCACCGCTGCCACCACCACCACCACCACCAACAGCAGTGATAAGCATGGCAGCACCCAACCCTCCACATGGCCTGAGGTTTTCAGTTCTCACTACAACCCTGTGCATAGGTGTTTGGAGCCCCCCAAGTTCAGAGAAGTCTAGTGACTTTCCCCAGCATGGTAGGTGCAGAGCTGGGCCTTGAATGGTGTTGAAACCCACTCCTCTAAGTGGGGGCACTTGCCCTGTCAGCTCTACCCTGCCGTCATTTCTGACCCACAGCCCTCCTCCTCCAGGCTGGGTCCCATGCCATCTACGACAGGTAGACCTTGGCCTCTGGGCACAGCTGGTGTGGTGGGATGCCTAGATGCTCCCTGCCCCCAACCAGGCTCCTGGGCCAGCCTCTAGTCTCTGAGGCTGGTCTTCAAATATGTCGCCCCGCCTGGCAGCCCTTACCCACCATGGCATTTATCCTTGCCTCCAGCCTCTGGTCACCGACTGCTCGTGGCTGACTAGAGGAAAGCCCCCAGCACCCCCCTCCCGCCCTAAGCCCCTGGCACTGGATGGAGCCTGTCTCTGCCCCGCAGAGGTGAACTTCCAAGCCGACCTGGCCGACCTGACATGTGAGATCGAGATCAAGCAGAAGCTGATCGACGAGCTGGAGAACAGCCAGCGACGGCTGCAGACACTCAAACACCAGTACGAGGAGAAGCTGATTCTGCTTCAGAACAAGATCCGAGACACACAGCTGGAGCGTGACCGCGTGCTGCAGAACCTCAGTGAGGCCCGCGCTAGCCCGCCCGGCCTCCCGGCCCCTGGCACCTTTGGGATTTGCCCGGTCCCAATTTTGCCCGATTTGCGCTGTGGCCCTCTGACCCACCTAACTAACCCTAATTCTCTGCCACATTTTACATTTATTATTGTTATTTTTTATTAGCATCTTAAGTATTAGAATCCTTTATTTCCCTAGGCACATGGGCATGGCACTCCTCAGCTTTTTTTCTGCATTCAGTTCCTCGAATATTTTCCTTTAAACCCATTTACAAACCAACTTGTCACATTCTAGCTTCTTTACACTTGCTCTTAGCACATTCATTCAATCACTGTTTCTCATTCATTCGCTTACTCAGCAAACATTTGTTGACTCCATCTTACAGAGCTGATATTACTCTAGGCGCTAGAGGTATTGGGGTGAGCAGAATTCCAGCTTCGTGAAGCGTACGGTCTGGCGGGGAGGGACAGACGTAAATAAGATAAATAAGCAGAGTGTGTAACGTGCCCGGTGGTGGTCAGTACCATGAAAAAAACAGAGCAGGGAAGGAGGACAGGGCATGGCAAGGAGTGGAGTGGAGTTTTATAAAGGGCAGTCATGGAAGGCATCTCGGAGAAGGTGACATGTGAGCAGACCCGAAGGAGGTGAGAGAAGTCTCGCGGAGAGTGAGCACGGGCTGAGCACTCCAGGCAGAGAACAGAAGATGCCGAGCCCCGGAGGTGGGAGTATGCCTGGCATGTTGGTGGAATAACAAGGGACGGACCTCGGGAACACAGTGAAAGGGGACAGTGACAAGAGATGGGATAATGCAAGAACTAACTACGGGACCAGGTCACACCCGTCATTATAAGGACATTGCTTTGTTCTCTGAGAGAGATGGGAAGGTGTGGAGTTTTGAGAGAGGAATGTGATGTAGGTTTTAAAAGCATGTTGGTGTGATCACTGGCTGCTCGGTAGGGGAATGAAAGTGGTGGCTTGAGGCCAGTTAGAAAACCGTTAACAAAGATCCTGGTGAATCCTTGGGGAAAAAATTTTTAAAAAAGAAAACCAAAGAACCTAGTGAAAGAGGATTTAGGCAGGAGGTGGTGAGGAGTGGTCCCGTTCTGGATACATTTCAAAGGTAGAGACAAAATGTTTTGTTGATTAACTGGTTGGAGGATGTAAGGGGAGCCAAGGACGTCTCCAGGCTTCAAGCTTCTGGAAGGGTGGTGATGACATCTACGGAGAGGGGAAGCCTTCTGGGGTGAGGGAAACAGAGATTGGGAGTCTGTTTGTGCCTGTTAAGTTGGAGATGTCTGCCACACGTCTCCATGGAGACGCCTGTTGGCATTTCAGGTAGCAAAGGTCAAGGATAGAGAATCTGCTTCTCCTTCTGCTCTGGCCCACACCACTGTCTTCTTACTAGCTCTTTCCTTCCCACTGGCCCGACCCTTTCCTCCAGTCATGGGTCCAAACCGAGCCAGCAGGGGTGGCCCACAGGACCCTCACAGGAAACTGGGGACCAGAGGCTCAGAGATCTTGAGATGAAAACACCCCCTCAAGGTCCCATAGAATGATGGAGCAGGAAGGGGAGTTGGCCTCTTCCAGCCTGATCCCCTCCTTGTGTAACTAAGAAACAGGCACACAGAGGGGTGTGACCTGCTCACAGTCCTGGGGTGAGTCTAGAACCCAGGCTCCTGCCCCCCCCCACCCTCTGTGAGCCCGAAGCTGATAGAACCCTCGGGGATGCAGGGCACTGACAGCCACCTCTTACCGCTCTCAGGCACCATGGAGTGCTACACGGAGGAGAAGGCCAACAAGATCAAGGCTGACTACGAGAAGCGGCTGCGGGAGATGAACCGGGACCTGCAGAAGCTGCAGGCCGCGCAGAAGGAGCACGCACGGCTGCTCAAAAACCAGTCCCGCTACGAGAGGGAGCTGAAGAAGCTGCAGGCCGAGGTGGCTGAGATGAAGAAGGCCAAGGTAGGGGTCAGGGGGGTGGCCATGGGGTGTCTTCTTAAAACCCACTTACGATGTTAATAATAATCATCGCTATGAGCATGGACAGTCTTCTTCAGACACAGCACCCGACCTCGTCCTGCGCACTGTCCTCTGAGCCAGGGTCCTCCTCCAGGGGGAGCCACCTCTCCTAGTAGAGGGGCAGGCCAGGAGCTCCGCGGGGTGCTGCTCAACACTGCCCCCTCTGGTAGGAAACTGCACCAGCACCACACTTGTGGCTGGGCTACGCGAGTACCGCTGAGGCCTCTCGTGGGGGCAGCCTTTGCCTATGGTAATGATAATTATCATACCATCAATTGAACGCTTGCTGTGGCCAGGCTCTAGGCTAGTTGCCTAACATGCACGAGCATACTAAAGTCCTGAGGAGAAGCTCGTGAAGGAGGTCCTGTTATTAATCGTGTTTTGTGCATGGGAAAGTGAGGTGTGCAACTTTGGGCGGATCGCCCTCTGTCTAGGGGAACACAGCTCTTCCCTAGGAAGCCTCTGACCCCTGACCCCAGCAGAGACTGCCAGCTCAGGTTTGCACACAACTTCTAGCATGCCGCAGTTCTCAGGTCAGGCCTGGGCTGCTCTGCTCGGTGCCAGTCTTTGGGGAGAACCCTCATTCTGGACCCCGAAGACCCGGCAGCAGCGAGCCTTCCTCTGTAGATTCACCCTTGCAGAGCCTGCCGTTGGAGATGGAAGCCAACCCCACCAGCCGCCAGCCCCTTTAGAGCCTCGCCTCCCTCCCTCCCAGGCCATTTCCTCTCAAGACTGTCCTCAGGGCAGTGCAGGCTAGTGATGTTTCTGGTCATGTCTGAGGCCTCCGTGGTGGAGGAAGGATCAACCTCCACGTGACTATTATTCCCTGTCACTTGGAAAGTGTCTAAAGCCCTGCATACATTGCACTGTCATGCTTTGGGCACCAGGACGCGGCGGGAGGGGGCGGATGCCGCAGGGCCCCAGGTACATGGCTCTCTATCAGGTTGGGTCATCTCCGGCCACACCGAGGGTACTCTCTGTGCCCTTGCCACAGCTCTGACAACTCCAGGTTCCAGGCTTTCTATGCCTGACCACTTGCTTTGCTCTGAACTGGCATGCTGTCATCCCTGGGGCTATGGTAAAAGCTAGATTTGGGGGGGTGCAAAATGACCTGGGCCAAAAGTCTGACCGTTCGTGCCCAGCTTTATGACTCTAAGTCGTTTGTCTCTCTGAGGTTCATTTCCTTGTTTATGAAACGAGAATGGTAACACCTCTCTCCTGTGGCTGTCACAACAGCAGTGCTTGGTTATAGCGTGTTCTCGATACGTGGTGCTGGCTCTTACGGTTGTCAGTGTGAGCCTGGCCCTGGAATGCGGCTTGGACCCTCATCTCAGCCCTGTCTCCTGCTCAGCTGTCCATGGGCGAGAGGAAAGCACTCCACCCAGGGGGGGTAACCCGCCTCCAGCAACCCTGGGCTGGTCCTCGAATGGCCAGACCCAGGATGGTGGCTTGGGGAAGGGGCCACCAGGGGCTGTGACATCCGAAAGTGGGGAGCAGGGTTAAACGTTGCAGAGTGGTTACACCGCACAGCTGGGCTGGCAGTAAGGCCCCTCCTTCTGGCAGGTTGCCCAGATGGTGGGGGCTTCAACTCCCACGGAGGAGTAGGAGCAGACCCCTCGCTCCAGACCCCTGAGCCCCAAGCCAGTGCTGCCTGGCAGGCCACCACCCCTGCTCAGCATCCTCAGAGCCAGGCCCTCCCAGGGCGGGGGGCCCACTGCCCAGCCTCGCCCCCACCACCCCTGCCTGTCCAGGTGGCCCTGATGAAACAGATGCGTGAGGAGCAGCAGCGGCGGCGGCTGGTGGAGACTAAGAGGAACCGGGAGATTGCCCAGCTCAAGAAGGAGCAGCGGCGACAGGAGGTGAGGGGCAGGCCTTGGGGACCTCCAGCTGCCCTGTGTGCCTGGCTGCCCCTCGGCTCCCATGACCCTAAGCAGTAACAGTCACACTTGCAGCAGGGCGCAGCCTGGCATGGGAGGGCACAAACACGCGGGCTTCTGGTCTACCCCCTCTAGTGCTGGGGGGGGGTGACTCGAGCCCCAGAGAGGGCAGGCCCTTGCCCAGGGTCCCCAGCAAGTCAGAGCTGGGACTGTGCAGCTGCCGCCCTGAGCCCGCTGTCCCCGGGTTCCCTACCGTCGTGTAGACGAGAGGCGGAGGGGATTCCCTGCACCAAGAGAGCGGTCTGCACTGTGACCTCTGGGAAGAGGAGCCAAACTTGGGGTCCCATCTTATCAATAAGTTTGGGCTGCTTGAGAATCTGCCCAAAAGCCAGGCTTCCGCCAACAGTGCTGGGCAGACCAGGCTGTGGGGCCTAAGTGCGGACCCCAACCCCCTTCTCTCACCCACAGTTTCAGATCCGAGCGCTGGAGTCCCAGAAGCGGCAGCAGGAGATGGTCCTGAGGAGGAAAACCCAGGAGGTGAACAAGACTCTGCTCCCCTTCTCCTGAGTTCTTCCAGAGTTGGGAGGGACCACGTCCCACCGGTGGCTCTGGCTGTCCCTGTCACTCAGCACACACAGTGGAGCAGAGCCTGCGTGAGGCCTGTCATAAGGGCCTTTCTCGACAAGAGGGCCGAGGCTTGAAGGCAGGGCTGCAGGCTCTGGTCCCAGCGGCTCGAGACCTTAATTAAAAAGATAGAAGTCTCGGGATGCCTGGGTGACTCAATCAGTTAAGCGTCTGCCTTCGGCTCAGGTCATGGTCCCAGGGTCCTTGGACTAAGCCCCGCATGGGGCTCCTTGCTCAGCAGGGAGTCTGCTTCTCCCTCTGCTTTGCTCCCCCTGCTTGTGCCCTCTCTCGCTTGCTCTCTCATACTTAAATAAATAAAAGCTTTTTTTAAATTAAAAAAAATAAATGAATAGAAACTGGAGCAGCCCCTGTGTTTGCCCCATCTGGCACCCCCCAATTTGGGCCTTTTCACAGGTTCCAGGGCCCCCTGCTCACTGGGTTCCTCTTTTCTCGGCCCCAGGTGTCCGCACTGAGGCGCCTGGCCAAGCCCATGTCTGAGCGGGTGGCAGGGCGTGCAGGACTGAAGCCACCTATGCTGGACTCAGGGGCTGAGGTGTCAGCCAGCACCACGTCCTCGGAGGCTGAATCGGGGGCCCGCTCTGTCTCCAGCATCGTGCGCCAGTGGAACCGCAAAATCAACCACTTTTTGGGGGACCACCCAGCGCCTGCTGTCAATGGCACCCGCCCTGCCAGGTGAGGCGGACGGGTGGTCCCCTGGCCGGTGTGGGCAGAGGGGGTGCAAGTCTGGGGGCAGGACCAGGGAGAGGCGAGCCCAGGGGAAGTGGGGTCCTGTGATGGGTCCCCGTGGCTGTCAGCTCTGGGGTTGGGGGCTCTGGGGGTGTCGATGGAGTTCCAGAGGTTGAGAGTGCTTCTACCCAGGTGGGTGGGGGGATGGGGAAATAGGGAACGGGGATTAAAGAGTACACTCATTATGCTGAAAAAAATAAAATACAACAAAATGATTTTAAAAATGCATTTTTCCTCAAAAGAACATATTATTAACAGTGTTTAGTGACCAAATACAGAAAACCTGAGAAAAAAAGTTTAAAAAAGGGAGTGTTCCCAACCAATTCCCTTTGCATCTGTCTCCCAGAAAGAAGTTCCAGAAGAAGGGGGCCAGCCAGAGCTTCAGTAAGGCTGCGAGGCTCAAGTGGCAGTCCCTGGAACAGAGGATTATTGACATCGTCATGCAGAGGATGACCATTGTCAACCTAGAGGCCGACATGGAACGGCTCATCAAGGTGGGCCGGGACACAAGGAGCCCGGGGCTCCTGCCTCTGCTTCCTTCCCATCTCCCCTCTGCCTGTCCTCTGCACTTCTGACATCTCTGCCTCATCAGACCTCCTCAGCCCCTTTCCCCCTGCTCCTTGTGCCTGCTCTGGAATCCAGAGGTGCAGGGGGACCCAGGGGCCCGGACTGAGGGGCACGGTGGGCAGGGCTGGACAGCAGCCTGAGGCTTCTCCCTCACCCTCCCTGCAGAAAAGGGAGGAGCTGTTCCTCCTGCAGGAGGCGCTGCGGAGGAAGCGGGAGCGCCTGCAGGCTGAGAGCCCGGAGGAGGAGAAGGGGCTGCAGGAGCTGGCCGAGGAGATCGAGGTGCTGGCGGCCAACATTGACTATATCAACGACAGCATCACCGACTGCCAGGCCACCATCGTGCAGCTGGAGGAGACCAAGGTGCCCACAGGGCCTGGCCCAGGCTAGACGGTGGCAGGAGGGATGCAGGGGGGTTGGGGGCAGCCTCAGTGACAAGGGGTCTCTGCCTCTCCATCCTAGGAGGAGCTGGACTCCACGGACACATCAGTGGTCATCAGCTCCTGCTCCCTGGCCGAAGCCCGCCTCCTGCTGGACAACTTCCTCAAGGCATCCATCGACAAGGTGGGCTAGCAGCTCACCTCCTGGGCGGGAGTGGGCCCTGCAGTCACAGGCACCTCGGTAATCTCCCCTCCTGGGGAAGCACACAGGCCTGGCTCCTGACCGGCATCACTTACAGGCTAGAGCAAGCTGCTTTACCTGCGGGCCTCTGATTCCGAAGCTCTGAAGCGGGGGCGATGACAATACCAAGCTCCTTGCTTGCTGCGTGGTTTTCACAAGATGATGCGTGCCAGGGGCTTGGCACGATGCCTGTCACATAGCAGGGCCTCCATTAGAAGTGACCTAGCATGTCTGGTCCAGGCCTGTCCACGGCAGGGCTCGAGTCTGTTGGCAGAAGTGTGTATGTTGGGGCTGGGGCAGCGGGAAACAGACAGACCATATTCCCCTCATTCCTGAGGGGTTTATACTGGAACATCAGATGTCCCAGGTAGGTACTGTGCTCCTGTCCTCTCTCCCTGCCAGAGAGCTGGCCAGAGGACGTGCCTCCTTCCCCCGGGGCCTGTGGCTTTTGGGGACAGGCACCCCATAGTACGCACGCAGCGTAACTGGCAAGGGGGTGGGGAGCTCACCCTGTCCGCAGGAAGCTCCGGCTCTGCTCCATGGTATGGGGGACTGTTAGTCTGCTAGCGCTGAGTGACAAAGCCCCACAGACCAGGGGTCTAAACAGCAGAGATTGATTTTCTCAGTTCTGGAGCTAGAAGTCCAAGATTAGGGGTGTCGGCAGGATCAGTGGCTTCCGAGGCCTTTCTCCTTGGTTTGTAAGGGACTGCCTTCTTGCTTCGTGCTGTGTTCCCTCCGTGTGTGCCTGTGTCCTAACTTCCTCTAAGGCCACCAGGGGTATTGGATTAGGGCCCACCCTAAAAACCCCATTTTAACATAATTACCTCTTTCAAGACCCTATCTCCAAATACAGTCATGTTCTGAGGTACTGGGGGTTAGAGTGTCAGCATAGGAATTTGGGAGGGCAGGGACACAGTCCAGCCCATAACAAGGAAGTGTAGCCTAAGGCAATCTCCACTACCGTGTGGACACGAGGAAAGTTAAAGAGGGTGGAGGGATGCATCTCTGGTTTGGGGCAGCTGTGAGGGGAATGTCGGGGAGTCAGCCCGGCTCTGGGGCGGGTCCGAGGGGGATGTCGGGGAGTCAGCCCAGCTCTGGGGCGGGTCCGAGGGGAATGGGGAGGGGCACCCCCCAGGGTGTCTCGGGAGCAGGTGGTATGGGGATGGTGAGGAGGGTGCCCGCAATCCCAGGCTGGGGAGCGTAACCGCACGCCTGGCTCCCTGCCCGCAGGGGCTACAAGTGGCGCAGAAGGAGGCCCAGATCCGGCTGCTGGAGGGACGGCTGAGGCAGACAGACATAGCAGGCTCCTCTCAGAACCACCTGCTGCTGGACGCCCTGCGAGAGAAGGCGGAGGCACACCCCGAGCTGCAGGCCCTCATCTATAATGTGCAGCAGGGTATGGTGGCCGTGGGCAAAGGTCTCAAGATTCTCCCAGCGCTCCCTAGCTCCAGCCCCTGGGGGGACCCTCACCTCCCCGGTACTCCCTCAAGAGCCCCAGTCTGATGCCAGTGGATGAGATGTGGGAGGGAGGCCAAGCCCTCTCCCCTCTGTCTGTTGGGGCCTCTCAACCCTCCTCTCTCCTCCTCCCACAGAGAATGGCTATGCCAGCACGGATGAGGAGGTCTCAGAGTTCTCTGAGGGGAGGTGAGTTTCCAAGTCGAGAGTGAGAGGTCGGCTCACAGCATGAACCTGGGGCTGGGGGTGGCGGGTTGCCAAAGGGTCCCGGGGCTAAGCCTAGATTTGGGGGCTCTTTGGGACCCACGAGTCTAAGGCTCCGAGAGCCAGAGCATAGGTTCACAGGATCCTGAACTCCATCTGCTTCTTCCTTAGCTTCTCCCAGTCGTTTACCATGAAAGGTTCCACCAGCCATGATGACTTCAAGTTCAAGGTGAGCACCACGGGAAGGCAGACAGTAGGCTGCAGCAGGGCGGTCTCCCTACAGCCTGGTCTCCACCTCAGCCCCCGGCCCTGACCCAGTATGGCCTCCAGCTGGGATGGAGGTGCCCTGGTTGGAAATTGGGAGGTGCCCAGATATATAACCAGTTACAACCCATTCTTTTTGAGGTGGGTAGAAGGTGGGAGAAATGGCTCGAGTCCCTGCCTAGCGATGTCAGCGGAGCCAGAGGCCCTGCTTTCAGAAATCTCCCCATTCCCCACCTAAGACTCTGGCTCATGCTCGAGTCAAAGACTAAGGCTAGACCTCTAGTTATGCTGCATGCAGATTACTGATTCAGCAGTATGGGAGTCAAGTGGGGTAGTTCACCTGCCAACGAGGGGTCAGTTATTAGTTTGAACTGAGAAGCAGGATTTATACAACAGAGAAGGGTGCGGGGGGACTGCATACTGGGAACAGTGAATTGTGCATGGTTTTGGGATAAACTGATTAGGTGGTGACCAGCAAAGAGGTCAGTGTGGGCGTTCTGCGTGTGCAGAGTCTGAATAAGGGCAGTAAAACCCTTGTGGTTGCTTTGGCTTCTCTCCAAGCCCTGAGAGAGGGTCCTGGGGTGCTCTTCACCTGGATCTTCCATCAGTAGTTCTACCGTAGGCCAAGAGGCATTATTTCCTTCATTAGAATTCTCCTGGCCCCCCTTTATGTTGGGGCAAGTTGGTTCACCCCAGTCCTTCCATTCCCAGGGTGAGCCCAAGCTGTCTGCCCAAATGAAGGCCGTGTCCGCCGAGTGCCTGGGTCCCCCACTGGATATCTCCACCAAGAACATCACCAAGTCCCTGGCCTCCCTTGTTGAGATCAAAGAGGATGGAGTGGGCTTCTCCGTCCGAGACCCCTACCACCGGGACAAGGTCTCGCGCACCATCAGCCTGCCCACCAGAGGAAGCACTTTGTAAGGAGGGGAGCCGCGGGTATGGGTCAGGGTGGGCAGGGAGTTTGGTCTGGACCTCACGGGACCCTTCTGTTCTAGCCCCCGGCAGTCTCGAGCCACGGAGACATCCCCTCTGACCCGAAGGAAGTCGTATGACCGAGGGCAGCCCATTAGGTGAGAGCGTGTTTCAGAACCTGCACCAGAGTCGCGGCCGGCCTGGGGTGCATGAGTCGCCGTGATGTTCTGCTCTGGAGGTCACCGTGCCTACTATAATCTGGGCCAGTCTCACTACGTCATTCCGCTTCCCACAGTGGTCCCTTCCCATCCCGTCAGGCATGGGCTCCGGAAACATAATCTCCATAAGCACCTTGAACGGGATGGCTCAGCCCGCTGCCAAACTGTTGGCTGGTGTAGGCTCAGCGTTGGTGGCTTCGTAGTCTTTGTACTGATGTGCTTCAGTTCATGACCAGGGGTCCTTGCGAGGCCTCGGCCCTTTCTAAGGTCTTATCATGTGAGAGGAGTGTAGACGTTTAAAGAAAAACCAGGAGCTGATTGCAGAATGGTGGACAAGTCTCTAATTGGTCAGCTACACATAGGACCGGGACCCACAGAGATTCTGCAGATCGCCAGATCACCAGATGCCTTGTACGGTCATCTGGTCCATGCACTTAATTTTCAGAGAGGTTCGATGGCTTTCTCCAGCCATACAGCTAAGTAGTAGAAGAGCAGGGGTCAGGGTGACCTCTTCCCACCTGACAGGAGGCGGGAGGACTTGCTCAGGCTCCCAGCCTTCCCTCCTATCCAAAGCCTGGGCACATGCCCCTGCTGGTGGCTGGCGGTGGGGGCCTTTGGTGGGAGGAGTTGCATGGATATCTGTACACTTGGGGCCTTGCAGACCGTCACTTCGCCCATGAACTGAGAGAACACACTTCAGCAGCAGTCTGAGGGACTTAGGTCGAACTCGTGAAGACCTTTCAAAGGAAGGGAGGATTTAGGCCAAACCTGACAACTTTCCAAGAGAGGATTGTTGCGCTATTGGAATGGGGTGGTGCGATGAAGCCTCCTCGACTCTTCCCTGATGTTACAGTCAGTCCTCAGTATTCACAGTACTTAACGTTCTGTCAAGTCACCGTGAACACTGAATTAGCGGATACGGAACCACTGCTCCTGGGGATATGCGGGGTTGGGTTCTTGAGGGCTTCTGGTCACAATATTTTATCAGCCAATCAATACGGAACTTTGCTTTACGTGTGTTCTGTTTAAAGGCACCTTAGTTAGTATATATTGTTGATTCATTAACATTGAACTTGTAGCCAGCAGCATTGTAACTCACCCCTGAATGAAGCTTCTCTAACACACGTATTTTCTCCATGAGACACAGCACAGCCTTCATGTGCTTAGACACGTGCCAGACAGCCCTTCGGCACTATGCTTTGGGGGCGTTTTAAACAGTGAATCACCAATGAAAAGCACAAAAATGCAAAAAACATGGCCCTGAATAGCTCACAGGAAGGCCTCTTGGTGACAGCATGAAAGCAGGCAGGCAAAGGGTGCCCTCATTTGACCTCCGCTGGGAACGTGTGCGTTTGGGGACTTGAATTTTTCGCTGCTCTGGGAATGGCCCCCAAAGCCCTGTGAGAGTTAACTTGCGATTGCTAATACACTGTAATGAGCAGGTGAATTCCAGCTATGGCATCCGTGAGTAATGATGGCGGGCTGCCTCTGAAGAGCAGCCGGGTGCTGAATCTGGGCCCTGCCCCGCGGGTCTCCCCACCCAGACAGAGGAGCTGCTGGAAGCACTGCGCGGTGTGAGACTGTGCGCCGGGGGTGTGCTCGCTGACCGGTGCTGCTCTGTCCCCACTCGCCAGGTCCACGGATGTGGGATTCACGCCCCCCTCATCCCCTCCTACTCGGCCCCGCAACGACCGGAACGTCTTCTCTCGTCTCACCAGTAATCAGAGCCAAGGCTCAGCACTGGACAAGTAAGAGCCAGGGTGGGCCGGGGAGGGCGCGGATGAGCGGGGCTGATCCTTGCCGCAGGCGGGGCCCGGGCAGCTGGGCGGCCCCTAACCACGCTGTCCCAGCCCCTCCGAGACATGAGGCTCCGCAGCTCCTCTTTGGGCATCTCTGCCCTTTCTGTTCCAACCTCGGACCCTTCCTTTACCCCCAGCCTGCTGGGGCCTCAGGAGAGGGCAAGAAGCAAGCCACGGGGATGGCGAGCAGGCAGGTGGGGATGTGCGTGCAGGTCAGGCCCCCACAGGGACCCCCCACAGCTGCGCCTTGAATCTTCTCTGCTGCTGCTTTGACTCTTGGGTTCTCCTCTGAGGCCCCTTCCTTGAACTGCAGCCACTCCCTCCCTGCTGCGCAGGCTCAGACGAGGCCCCAGTGGCCCTTCCGTCCCCGCAGAAGGGGACCCCTATTGCCTTCACGCGGCAGGTTCATCCCCGCTGTAAGTACAGCTCCCGTGGGCCGCTGTGACTCCGGAGAGCACGGCAGGGCTTCGGGGCAGTCCCGTGCGTCCAGATGGCACTTCGCTGTGCATCTGCTTTCCTGTGTGTGATTCGTGTGGGCGGCATATCAGCCATGAGAACTCTCTTCCCTATTTTACAGAAGAGGAAATGAGGCTTAAAGAGGCCCAAGGACATTCACCTAGAAAGCGGAGGACTGGGGCCCAGAACCCGGGGCTTCTGACATGCTCCTAACAGTGGGACTCGGCCTTGGGAGAAGGGAGATCCTAGCCTCCGTGTGTGCCTCTCCGTGCTCCCTACACTCTGGACCCCACTCTGGCCCTCTCCCTACTCTCTGCAGTCTCTGAGAGGGCTCTTCTCTTGGCTCCCTAAAAGCTTCTCTACCCTGGCAGAGGGGGGTGCAGTGCTGTTGTTCCGGGGAGCCCAGGCTAGAAAGTGCTAGTTCTTGCACCTGGCCCCTGACATCCGGGTCAAATACTGCTGGGTCAAAATACTGCTCCTTCACCAGACCCACCTTGGCTCAGTTCCCATTTCGGCAGGCATGGACCAAACCTGGACCACGCCAACCAGGGTGCCGCCTGCCCACCATACCTTTGCAATCAATAGGTCTCTTTTCCAGAAGCATTGAGGTGGGACCCTGGCCCTTCCAGCCTGGTGGTCTTACAGACCTTGATCCTATCCATGGGCCAGGTCTTGGGGTCTATGTGTGGTACAGGCTCACCTTCTAGGTATAGCCCAGTGGGCTTGCTGGGGACAGTTGGCTTTGTCAGTAAGTAAGTCCCTGAGGAATTGCTGGAAGAAGCCAGCTCCCAGGGAGGGGCGGGAGCAGGCATGGCTTCCTTTGGCCTCAGGCACGTAGGAGCATTGCTGGGGCAGGGCAGGGTGCCCCCAGCTCATACGATGGGGCAGCCAGGGGCTTGGAACCAGCAAATGGCCTACCAACTGAGACATCTCTCCGGAGTGTGGGGCTGGCACTCCCACATCTCCCATTGTCCTCCCCTCACGCCTACCCTGGTAGCCGAGGGACCCCTGGCGGCCTGCCCCTCCCTGCCTCCTCTCCTGCTGTCCCTTAGCGCCCTGACCCTCTGCCTCTCCCCGCTGCCCTTGAAGAGAATAACCTGCCCTCTGACCTCCCGCGCTGCTGCTGCCTCCGCCATCCCTTTGTGTGTGTTCCTCTCTCCCCTAATCCAGCTAATTTTCTGCCCTCCCCAGGTCTGATGACAGCGACTCCTCTTTGTCGGAGGTCCTGAGGTACACACAGAATGTCTCCCGTGTTGGCTCCCCAGCTCTCACTCTCTACTCTCCCCTCTCTGCCTCTTGCTGCACCACCCCTCCTGCCTGCACACCCAGTCCTCAGCATGCAGCCCTCCTCCCTGGCCTGCCCCCCACCCCCACCCCCACCCCCGTGGTTCCTCCCTCTCAGGGCTGCTGCGTGGCCTCACCCTGGCCAGGCCCGGCTGGAGCTGGGGGCTTGGGGAGGGGGGCACAGTGGCTTGCCACAGGCGCTGTTCTCTTCTTGTCACCTGGGCAGGGAGGGGAAGAGCATGAGAGTCTGGGGGGGGGGTGCTGGGGCTGGGACTGAGCTCTGCTGAGGGGTTGGGGGGAGGGGCAGGGGTGAGGATAGCCCGGTGGCCTGTGGGGCCCAGCTGGCCCAGGGTGTTGGTGGCTGGCCCCAGCCTCCTTGTGACTTGCTCAGCTTTTGCCAGGGAGGGATGAGGTGTGCTTTCCAGCTCCTCTGAGAGGAGCACTGAGGGGGCAGGTCCTGCTGCCGCATCTCCCGGCCCGTGGTCCAGGAGTGCCAGGAGACCTCCTACCTTCCCAGCTTTTGGGATGACCAGAGGACAGTTTCCCCAGCCACCCCAGCACAGCACCCCACAGGGTGACGCATGTCCCGGGACCTGGTGGGCCTGAGCTCCTGACGGGCAAATGGTCAGCACTGGGCTCAGAGCTCCCCCCAGCTCGCCCAGAGTGCCCACTGCTCGCTGTGCCTCCTGGCCTGGCTCCTGACGTTCTTGCAAACCTGCCTGCGGGGAGCAAGGCTTTGCCACTACCAGAAGCTCGCCAGCCTCCCAGCCTTTTTCAGTGGGAGGGTTATCCTGGTGATACGCTTTCCAGAGCAGTCTGGGCTCTTTCTGCAGCCACATAGCTGGGCCCAAACCCGTGTCGGAAGCCGGGAGCTGGGGCAGCTTGGGGGCAGGTCACTTGTGTGTGACATCTAGCTGGCAGCTGGCCCTGTCTGACTGCTGTCCTTGCAGGGGGGCCTGGCTGCGTCTGTGGGGGGCCGTGAGAGGCACTGTGGGTAGGACACTGGTCATTTCAGCAGACCGTAGGCCACAGCATCCTTGTCAGGAACAGCATTCTCTCTGGGAAAGAACTAGAACATATTTTCAGGCCTGCACATAATTCAGCCAGGGCCTCATTCCAAGAGACCCTCACTGAGAAAAGATCATTCCCCAGAACCTCCAGGAGGCCGGCGTAACAAAATCGTCCTGCTCGCTGAGGACAAGCCTCATTCTCCCTCCCAGAGGGTTCATGGGAAGTGAGGAGGTGCTTCCCCAGGGACCCTGGACATCCCGAACTCAGAGCTGTTCTGGGTACCCCTAAAGGGATTTGGGCCTTTGTAAGGGACAGTCACAGGTCTGACCGTGCAGGCCCAAAAGGGGCTCATGGGTGGGTGGGAGTGTGTGTGTGTCTCTGCTTGGGAGGGGCCAGCCCCAGAAGAAGTCACCGACAGATGGATGTAATGGCACTGAGGTGCTGGGAGGCTGACAGCCTGAGCATCGTCCCCGGTGCCCCCCTCGCCTCACCCCGGGTTAACCGCAGCAGCGTGGAGGAACCCTGGGAGCTGCAGGAGCCTGGCCAGCCCTCAGGCCTCTGCCCTGCCTGGCTGGGGCCTGGGTGCTTTTAGGTCTCAGGATCCGGGTCAGGCAGCCATCAGATGGGAACTCCCCCCTCCCCAGGGCAGGGCCCCTGTCTCCTCCTTCCTGCGGTGCCCAGCCCGTGGCTTGCTCCCTCACGCATGCTCAGAGTGGTGACTGACAGGTCCTTGTACAGACAGGCCCTCCCCACCTGCACAGTCTATTCCCAGCTCTCAGACATTGATGGCATTTGACTGGAGTCTCCGGAGTCTCCTTCGTTAGGCCTTAGTCCCCTGTCGGTTCTGTCCCCCTCTTACCTGTGTACCTCACTCAACCTGGCCTCAGGCTCCCTGGCTGACAGGTGCTCCCTTTCTCCCTCTCTCCTGGGAAGGGGAGTCATCACCCCCGTTGGAGGAGCCAAGGGTGCGAGGACGGCCCCGCTGCAGTGCGTCTCCATGGCCGAGGGCCACACCAAGCCCATCCTTTGCCTGGACGCCACAGACGAGCTGCTGTTTACAGGATCTAAAGGTGGGTAGAACCCAGACTGGCCAGGTAAGGGTAGGGTCTCACCCATCCCTGCTTCATGCCAGAGTGGGCTGTGAAGACGAAAACACAGAGCCCCCACGAGTTGAGGATGTGGGGTCGCCTTGCCCACTCCCTTGTCTCATGTTTCTTGCCTTGGCCCAAGACTCCCCATCTTGGGTGCCCCCGACCAAGTCTTCCCTCATAGCTGACCCTGGTGGCTCCATCCAGCACTTCCTTCCAAACCTCTCTCAGAAACTCCAGGAAGCTTCTCAGGTGCCCCACCTTGTCTGCTCATCCCAGTCCCCCAACACGACTACTCCCCCCCTGACATCTACCCCAGCCCTTCCATCTGAGAAATCCCTATGATCTTGGCAGCAGGACCCCACAAAGTCATGATTATTTAATCTCAGCAACAAAATCAGAAAAATTTTCCCAGCGGAAAGGACAGCTCTGCAGTAGACATGCAGAGAGTAGACATGCTAGAAAGACAATTAATACCTTTATTTGCCTGGAGGGAGGAGGCCGAGTTGTCGGTCTGGGTGTGATTGATTGATCCCAAGTTTTCCCCATAAGATGGGCCTGCCATTTGTTCACTACTTTTGTCAGCTCTTAGCAATGGTAGGAACAGACACCAAAAGCTGAAGAATTTCATTTTAGCTCAGGGCACCTTGGCAACACACATGGGACTGTGGTGTCTGCAGAGTTTGCTTGAGAAAGCCTGGTCCCAAGTTCTGACCGACTCCTCTCTTGAGATCTCTGTGCACACCCACGCCACGTGAGCACGGTCGAGCGCATCCTTCTCTCCCTCAGACCCAGGGCCCCTCCCCCTGGATGTCTCTGGACCATCTCCCCCAACCGCCACAGCCTCTGTGTAGGGGGAGCGTGCGTTACCTGGTCCCCGCTAACCATCATCCGCCCTCCCCGTGGTTCTCGCCCTGTCCCTCGCAGACCGCAGCTGCAAGATGTGGAACCTGGTCACGGGCCAGGAGATCGCAGCACTGAAGGGCCACCCCAACAACGTGGTGTCCATCAAATACTGTAGCCACTCCGGGCTTGTGTTCTCCGTGTCTACCTCCTACATCAAGGTGTGGGACATCCGCGACTCGGCCAAGTGCATTCGGACCCTCACGTACGTACTCCCCAAGCTGGCTCATGGTGGTGGGCTGGCTACCAATGCCCAACCCAGGTCACGCACTCAGTACACCCCGGTCCGGCTACACAGGCACAGAGGCCCTTATGGGACTCAACCTGATTCTGACGGACAAGGTGGGATCTCTGGGCTGAGGGACAGCGTCCGGGGCAGCAGCTTGGGCGAGCCTTTGGCCTGCTTGGCCCCCCTGCGTCATCTCAGCCTCCCAGGCCTTGGGCTGTGCTGGGTATCCTCCATGAGTCCGAAAGGGGAGCTGGGAACCAGCGTGGGGCCAGCAGGTGACGGCAGACTCTGCGTAAATGGGCCACCCGAGCCGGTTCTCATCCCTGATGGTCTCAGGCAGACGGACATGTGGGAGACAGAAGCGGGACAAGGGCCGCTGCAGAATGAAACCGTTTCCTAGCAGAAGCTATGCTTCGTCCTGATGTGTCCATTATAAGCCATCGTCTGTTCCTTAACATGATCCTTAAGCAAGAGTAAACACAGGGGATTTCGAGGGCAGTGAAACCCCTAAGAGCCTGTAACTATGCGTTTGTCCACACCGACGGAGTGTATGGCACGGGTGAGCCCACGGTGATGACGCTGCGACCGGGTGGGCTCGCCAGCTGTGCCAAACGCCCCCTGTGGTGGGGATGGTGACGGTGGGGGAGGCTGTGCGTGCGTGGGGCGGGGCCATAGGGGAAACCGTCCCCAGTTTTGCTGTGACCCTGCAACCGCTCTAAAAACTAGTCTTCAATTTTTAAAAAACAAAAGAAGGAGAGTAAACCAAATGGGTATTACCGCCTCTGTCTACAGAGGAGGAAAATGGGACTCAGAGAGACTAACTGGTTTCCACAAGCCCAGCTCAGGGTCAGGAACTTTTCTGCTGGCCGTGGGCTGGCGCTGTCACCCTTGGTCTCTCCCTCAGCAGACCAGAAACTTCCAGGAGGAGCTTTGCTCCCCTCTGATCATCAGTCAGGGAAGGCTTCCTGGAAGAACCGGGGTATCAGGCCTGGTCTGAGTGAGGTTTGATTGCTCTCCTGGCCTGTGTGGATGGACCCCTTTGACCTCTGACCTTGTCTGCCTTGCTTGCGGCAGGTCCTCGGGCCAGGTGACCTCCGGGGACGCCTGCGCCGCGGCGTCCACCCGCGCTATCACCAGTGCTCAGGGGGAGCACCAGATCAACCAGATCGCCCTCAGCCCTTCAGGCACCATGCTCTACGCCGCCTCGGGCAACGCCGTCCGCATCTGGGAGCTCAGCAGGTAGGGGATGCGTGGGGCGCCGCGGAGGGCTGCGGGGGGGTCTGCGGGTCTCCGCTGTGGGCGCCGCCCATCGGGGCTGGCAGAACCCCGTGCTGCCCCGTTTCCGCCTGCTGTTGGGCTTGGGTCCCATACCCCAGAGCCTGGACCCTTGTCCTCTGAGGCCCCTGGGACACCGGGCCGCTGATGTCTAGGTTCTTGGTCTTGTGTTGAGGGAGGGAGAGTGCCCCGGCCAGACCCATTCATTCCAGGGCAGACCTCCCCCACCGGCCCTCACAAGCCAGGGTTCCCCCTGATCCATGTCCCCCCACCGGCCGGGCCTCTCCCCACCGCAGGTTCCAGCCGGTTGGCAAGCTGACTGGCCACATCGGCCCTGTGATGTGCCTGACAGTCACCCAGACCGCCAGCCAGCACGACCTGGTGGTGACCGGCTCCAAAGACCACTACGTTAAGGTACCTGAGAAGGCCTCCCTCTCGGGCCTGGGGCAGGGGGTGGGGGGTGCGGGGCATTCTCTGCATTCCTCCTGCCCTCCCCACCCCTTCCCTCTGGGGCCTTGGGAGCCCTCATGAGAAATGCTGAGACTTCTAGGGACTTATGCAGAAGAAATCATCCCGGAGAGGCAAGGAGGTGTGTACAGAAAGCAGGTTGCAGTGGAATTTTGTCAATGGTGCAGAAATGAAAATGACCTAAATGTCTAAGGCTGGGATAGCGGTCACGTCAGTTAGTCACGTCAAACCCACTGAACGGGCTCAGCGTCTACTGAACTGCGAACGTGCGAGCAGAGCACAAAGGGTAGCAAACGACACGAATTTTGTTTGCTCCCGGATTATGTCATTGCAAACCACGTGTACACAGTCAGAAACTGGGAAGTAGAGAAACAGAGGGTGGTTGGTGTGATAATATTTTTATTTCAAGTACAAGTAATATTATATTTATTTTAAAATAAAAGAAACTGAAAAGGAGATTCGCTTCCCAAACCCACCTTTCTCCGTAAGAGCTGCATGTCCAGCTGTGGGGTCACCCCCTGCGTTAACTTCTAAAGCCAGTCTGCCCCAGTCCCCTTAGGAAGGGTCAGGACCCAAGCCTTCAGAGTCCTCTGTCCCTGGAAGGAGCAGTGCCCCTCCGGGAGCCCTCTCCTGCTGGGGAATCTCCTCTCCCCCAGGGCCGTGGCTACCACCCCGGGTCAGGCCACCGGGTCTGTCGGCTCCCAGGGACCACAGTGCTGTGTGAGAGTGGGTGGGTGGCCCTGGAGCTCCCTCCTTCTCCCTCGGGCTCTCCCTACCAGTCTTTCCTCCCACAGATGTTCGAGTTGGGTGAGTGTGTGACGGGCACCATTGGCCCCACCCACAACTTTGAACCCCCACACTATGATGGCATCGAGTGTCTCGCCATCCAGGGAGATGTCCTGTTCAGCGGCTCCCGGGATAATGGCATCAAGAAGTGGGACCTGGAGCAGCAGGAGCTCATCCAGGTGCCGTGGGCGGAAGGGGAGGGGTGGGCTAGGGTGAGGCCATTCCCCAGTCCAGGCAGGGCCTTGGGGACCTCAGGTCTTGGGCCAGAGCTCCCCCAGCCTGCCTATTCTCCACCCTCTTCCCCTTTGTGTCCACTCCCCTCCCCTGTGGCCTCCCCTGTACTCTCCCCTGTGCAGCTGCTTTCAGGAAAGAGACTGCTCTTAGCCCCTAGGTTTGACTCGAAAGTTCAGCTGCTCACTCTTCCCTTTCCCCAAGCGTTTCCGCCTGGGAGGCCTGAAGGGTTCGCCACCAGTGCACAATCTTAGGTTTGCCTCAGAGTGGCGGGGCCAAAGGATGGGTCTCTGGGCCCTTGCAGTCCCCAGCATGGGCCCGCCCCACCCGCCTCCTGGACAGTGCTGCCAGTCTGCCTGCCCGGGGAGCCCGGTAGCTGTCCTTCACGTGCACAGTGTCCCCTGCCAGCTTCTCCCCCCTCTGCTGGCTTTCCCCCCTCAGCACTGCCCCCAGGCCTCACTGGCTCTGCCCCTCCCGCAGCAAATCCCCAATGCACACAAGGACTGGGTGTGTGCCCTGGCCTTTGTCCCGGGCCGCCCCATGCTGCTGAGCGCCTGCCGTGCGGGCGTCATCAAGGTCTGGAACGTGGATAACTTCACGCCCATTGGCGAGATCAGGGGCCATGACAGCCCCATCAATGCCATCTGCACCAACGCCAAGCACATCTTCACTGCTTCCAGGTGGGTGCCAGGTGGAGAGGTCTGCGTGTGTTCCCTGCCCCTCTCCCTGGTGTGGGCAGGGCAGGCTAGGGGGCCTCGGGGCCCCTGCGGTTGTCCCAACAGGCTCGGTTCACGGAGCGGACCCCACGGCGCCCGCTAGCCTGTGCTAGCCCTCCAGGAGTGCCCTCCAGGGGCAGGGGAGCAGGAAGGTGCTGGGCCCCAGGTCAGGACTCACCCACTTGTCTGCAAGCCTTTCCTGCCCCTCCCACAGCGGCCCCCACCCTGGCTGTCTTTACCCCCATCCAGGGGATGCCCAGGCCTCTGTCCCATAGGGGAGCTCCTCAGAGGGGTCTCTTCTTTTTCCTTCACGTCCGACCGTGTCCCTTCTCTCCCCTCTTTCCCTCCCCATCTCCTCCTGCCTCTCCTCTCTTCCTCTCTGCCTCTCTCCCCCAACAGCGACTGCCGGGTAAAGGTGTGGAATTACGTCCCCGGACTCACCCCCTGCCTTCCTCGTCGAGTCCTGGCCATAAAGGGCCGAGCCACCACCCTGCCCTGACCCTCCCCTCCCACCTCCTCTGTCATTCTCCCCTCTTTCCTCTTCCCTCTCTTTCTCCACTTCGGTCTGAGCTGCTTCTCAACGGTATGAGATTATTTTACTCCTCCTCCCTGCTCTCCCTTCATGCCCTGCCTGGCCCGGAGTGAATGCCCCGCCTGCCGCTCTTCCTCCCACCCTCCTCTTCCGAGCATGACTAGCGGGACAGACCCCCAGCAGAGGGGTGCCAGGTGGTAGAAGGCAAAGGGGGAGCATCCAGGCCTGGACAAAACGAAACAACACCAATGAAAACCCATGACGAGAATTCTGTTGGGGACTTTGAGACCACAGGCCCTCTCCCTCTGCCCAGCCGCCACCCCTCCCCCTTGCAGTCTGCCCTTCTCCTCAGCCGTGCTTGCCCCTGGGCCCCAGCCACATCTGGGGAGTTTGGAGAATCTGGCCCATCCTTTACTTTGGGGGTAGCCAGCCGGGCCCACTTCCAGAGCTGACCAGTCCCTCTCTGTCGTCCACCCCAGTGACCTGACAGTGAAGTTCTGGAGTGTGCGGCGGTTACCCGGCGGCCCACCCTAGGAGCACACAGCATTCCTCACCCTGGCTGTCTTTCAGACGATGGCCCCCAGACCCTCGGCCCCCAGCAGCCTGGACAGCACAGAAGGGAAGCTGTGGCCTGTCGGGGCCAACTGCCCTGGGGACGGAGGGTGTGGGCCTCGGGAGTGGCCCTTCTCCTGCTCTCCTGCCTCTCCCTTGACCTTCCTATGGGATACTATTCCCCCGCCTCTTGGGGGAGAGAGAGAGGTTGGGGAGGAATTTAAGCTGTGAAGCCAAAGGGCATTTTCCCCTCTCATTTCTCTCCCTGCAGCCCCTCGGGCTCCCCTTGCCCTTCCTCTGGCCACATTTTCTCCTGCTGAGCTGGCCATGCCCTTCCTTAAGCCTCTGGCCCAGTCGTGGGGACCTATAGGGGAGGTGAAGCAGCCCCAGCCCCTGCCGTGCCCCTCCGATGGAAAGGCCTCCCCTTCTATCCCCTCATCCAGCCTCCGGAGCCACCTGCCTCTGAGCCCAAAATGATAGTCCTCAGGTAACCATGGAAACCAGGTGTTGGCAGCTGGGCCCTGCAGCTGACCCTTAGCCCCTTGGCCACCAACAGCCATTCCCAGTTGACCCCAGCCACCCCTTGGGGTCCTGTTCTGATGGGGCCAAGGTAGAGCTGCTAGAAAAATTCCTTTGGGGAGATGGTCAGAAATACTTCAGCTATTTAATTTATTTTATTTTTATTTTTATTTTTTGCTGTTGCCTCCTGGAAACTGACTTGAAGTTTCTCCCCAGATGTACTTTCCCTCAGCACTCGGGGGCCAGGAATCCCAAAGGGAATCCGCCCGACCAGCTCTCCAGGGCCACCTCTTCCGTTCGCTGTGCAGCTCGGGCCTGTCCCCAGCATTGCCCCCAGGGACCATTCTAGCGCGCCCCTGACCTCTAGGCCGCCTGATGCTTCAGTGCCTTCCTCCACCCCGGGGCCTGGCACCCGTGCTGGGCAGCCTCACACCAGCCATGCCCGCGGCACCACACGTGTCTTTGCACTCGCGGGATCCCATGCCCGCTGCCCCCAGAAGGCAGGGGAGCTCCACCCCACAGCCCGGGGCTAGGGGCCCCCATTCCCAGAGTCCTGTGTGGGCCACGTAGGAAGCAGCTCAGAGGATCGTGTCTGCCAGGAGGTGGCTCGGATGGTGAGGATGGCCCAGGCCCTCCCCAGCTCACCTGTATTTTCACCCCGACAGGGCAGGGAGTCCTTCCGGCCTCTTTCCCTCTGGTTATTCAGGAGACACATTTTCAAGCCTTAAAGCTGGCATGGGGCGAGAGGCCCTCCCCTTTTAGATGAGTGGTGAAGAAGGAATTCATTGAGTTTCTTTTTGCCTTGGGGCTGTGGACTCATGGCTCTGGGGATGTGGTTAAATCCGTGTTCCAGTGCCCCCTGTTGGGGCATTTCTGAATTTACAGGACCGGGCCTTGGGAGGAGTCCCGGGACATCCCTCCGCCCCAACCTATCCACAGTGTTTTTCCAATGCTTAACTGGGCTTGTGCTTCCTGTCCTTGGTCTGGGAGCCAGGAGCCCCAACTCTGTTCTGAGATATGCAGTGACTTTTAGACCTTCCAGAGGTAGCCCTGAATTTGTCCTCTGTGCCTCTGCCTATTTGGCCAGGGGATCGGAACCCCCTCTGTGTGACCCCCGTGTGGCACACAGGGCAGAGGAGGCTGTCCTAGTGGGCGAAAGGCAAAAACACCTGCTGGGGCCGGAGTCCCCAGCCCTGCTTCCCCCTGTTCCGAGTGGCGCCTGCCAGCCCTGGTGGCAGAGTCCGGGTAAGCCGATGTGTGCAGGAAGCACGCACCCTGGAATACTGGCCTCCTGGAGCCTGCGACAGTCTGTCTGCCATGGCCGAAAATCCCTCCTCCTCCAGGCAGAACAGGGGGGCCACTCCCTCAGCCACATGGAAGCAAGCGCCTCTTCTCCTCCCCATCCTCCCCACCTGATCAGAAATCTTGAACTTTGCAACCTGTAAGAAAGACTCCGTCTGCATGACTGTTTACAAATGGTAGAAACACAAAAGACTGCGCTGCCCCCACGGGCCGGGGCTGCCCCAGCCCGGGAATGGTACTGTAGCTGCAAGGCCCGTTCTTGCGCGAGATGTGACCTTCCGGCCTGCGAGAGGTACTCAGCATCATTGCCCACTTCCTGCTGTTTCTGATGGGTCAGCTACCTCATGGCAGGCCGGCTCTGCTGTCCTGGCGAGTATCATTGACTCTAAACTTGAAGTCCCTCGGGAGCCCTGAGCCCTTCCAAAAGCTGTGCTCCAAGAGCGTTGGCGTCTCCGCCTACTCCTTCAGGGATGTCCAAGGTACATAGTTAGGGGGCAGGCCCCCAGCATCCTAAAGGTTGGAAGCACAAAATGGTTGTGATTTGAGCACAAATGGCAAGGCTTGTGGCAGGTGGCCTGGGCAGACCTGGGTCCAGGGGGCTCATCCCAGCTTGGTTCTGCCTACAGTTAGACTGAGTATGTCCTGGTCTGGGCAGGTGTTTCCTCGCTCGGACCAGGGCTCAGCCTGTCCTGATGGCTTGTCCTGATTCTGGGGGGCTCGTCAAACTACTTACTTTCCTTTGTCTGTCGGCAGACTTGAGTCGGGGCCAACGCCGGCCCGGCCACATCAGAAGACGTGTCCCTCTCTCAGCCCCACACCCCAAGTCTTTAAATGCCTGAGCCCAGGCTGGGTCACAGCCCTATTGAGCCTAAGGAGCCCAGAGCCACATTCTCTGTCCCCAAGGCTGAGCCCCTGTTCGAATGCTTTTGAAGCTGACTGCCTGTGGGCCTGCTCGGCACAGTCCTGGGCCAGACTCTGTTCTCAGTATTAATCAGCTCAGTGTTTGCTTTCGCTTGAGTAGCTGATCCTTCCATGACAGAATTCTCCAAGGTAGCACCTGGAGTTGCCTTCGGAGATTGCCAAGGAAGAGCAAAGGCACACCCAAGTCTTTGAGGTGGTCAGGGTGCATCTGTGGGTCTGGGAGGGGACATTTGTGGATCCGGGAATGGTCTCCCTTCCCCCGCACCATCACTACAGCTCCAACCCAGGCCAACCCTCGCTTGTCTGGCCCTGCTGCCCGCCTGGGGTGGTGTCGCCTGGGCAGAGGGCAATTTAAAGCACAAAACCACTGTAGGGAAGATTGTCTCTGGGACCTTCTCCTGCCAGCCAGTGTGGTGGAGCCATGGGCAGGCCGCAGCTGTGAAGTTAGAAATGCCCTGCTCTCTCCCCTCACGTAGACTATCCCAGCTCTCGGGGGCCATCCTCTGATGCAGTCTGGGCTGGGCACAGGCACGGCCCTCGGCTGCTCAGCACCTGCCTGAGCCCAGCGTCTTCAACATCGTGTTTGTGTAGACGGGGCCTGCCCTGCAAGAGCCGTGAGTTTCTTCCCACCCAGAGGCCCAAATGCGTGGCGTCTGTCTGCCATCCCAAGCAGGAAGCTGCTTACTGCTCTCTTAGCTTAGCCCAGCGTCCTGGCCCAGCCTCGGGAGCCGGGGCCTGGCCTTACTCTCCTGGCCCCCAGGGTCCCTCACCACCCTCTTACGTGCAAGGACAGAATCTACAAGGAAAGTTCTGCATCTTCGTTCTAGCCCCCACCCCCTGCCCAGCCCCAGCACTCCGATGAGCCCCCCACCCTTAGCATACCCCCGTCCAGTTTTTTGAACCCTTGTCCCGAGGGCTTTGCAGGGAAGTGGGAACTACTCCAAGAAGAGCCAAGGGTCAGAGAAGACCCCTGAAGTGAATCAGGGCCCCGCCTTGCCCACCAGCTCTTTTCTAGGGATCACCCCCTGCCCAGACTGCGGGGTCTCGCCTGGCTTACGCGCTCCTCGCTACGCGGCTCTAGCACAAGTTGTATATATGTTTTGTACCTCTGCCGATGACTGTACATAGTGTATGAAAGTTATTTAAGCCTCATGCTGTACATTTCTGTTCCTAGACTGGATCTGTGTGTTCTGAGAAGTTGTCATAAATAAAACCCGAATGATCTAATGTATCTGTCGTGGTGTGGCCCCTGAGAGCTGCCAGCATTTGGCTGGTGGCCTTTCTCTGGGGTGGGAGGTTGGTGCTGTGGCAGGTGGGGTGGGCCTCTGGGGCTGGGTGCAGCCTGGTGAGAATTGCCTGGGCTGTGAGTCTGGGGCTTGCTCAATGAGAAAGCAGCATGGAGAGTGTTCGTTCCTTGCGGACGCTCCCTGTTGTCTCCTGGGACAGGTACATTAGCTGGAGGAGGGCACCAGCACTTAATGAGCACCCACTGTATTCCAGGCACTATTTCAGGCATTTTTCCTTGGATCTTCCCTCCCCCTGTGTGATAGGTAGTGTTTTCATTTTCTGAAATGGGAAAAGTCTCAGGGAATGACATGTCCAGGATCAGCGCTGGTGAGGACAGAGCCAGGACTGGAACCCAGACCTGCCCAACCACAGCACCCATTTCCTTTCACAAACATACCAACTGCCTTCTCCAGAGCCTGGAAGACCCCGTGCGTGATGCATACCAGACATATTTCCTTCCCTTGCCACTTAGGAAGAGAAGACAGAAATATGAAAAGTTCATAGAAGGAAACAGCTCCACAGTGGTCTTGATTTTTGTTTCTAGATCAGTGCTTTTCAGTCTTTAAAAACTCCTATTCCTTTTTTTTCCCTAAGGCCCTGAAAATGCTCTGTCTCCGCCTACTAGTCTCATTATTTTCAACATAAAAATAGGTCTAAGAGGGTGCCAAGCAAACCTACAGTGTGCTCTTCCCCGGAAGACACGGGATTGTTCCTGGACCACTGAGCTACTCTCAGGCTATAACTCAGTGTACTTGACCTGTTACCACTGTTTCTCAGGAACCCATGGCTCCCATACAATTTTAGATTGTGCTTCATTCAGAATTCACCGTGTCTCCGAGGTCTTGTGGTGCCAGTGGCCCAATGTTAGCTCTGTGGGCAAGTATCCAGTTTGTCAGGTTTCGCTCTCAAGAAAACATTTTTAGGGGCGCCTGGGTGGCTCAGTCATGAAGCGTCTGCCTTCGGCTCAGGGCGTGATCCCGGTGTTCTGGGATCGAGTCCCACATTGGGCTCCTCGGCTGGGAGCCTGCTGCTTCCTCTCCCACTCCCCCTGCTTGTGTTCCCTCTCTTGCTGGCTGTCTCTACCTCTGTCAAATAAATAAATAAATAAATAAATAAATAAATAAATAAATAAATAAAATCTTAAAAAAAAAGAAAGAAAACATGTTTAATAAAAGTTTTATTGAGATATAATTCCCATACCATAAAACCCACCCTCTTTTCTTTCTTAGGCTAATGATTTTATTCTGGTTATTTCCCTATTCCCTCCATGCTGAACAGACTCTGGGTGCATGAGTGAGTGAAGGAAGTAAGGGAAGAATAGGCATGTTTGCGGGTCGTGAGTGATGAAATGTCATTAAATAACGAAGCTTTCCTGTATGGAGCTGTCACCTTCCCCTTGGATAACCACAGCTCACACCCCCCAACTCCCAGACATTCCAGCCCATCCCTGGACATCGTGACCTCTGGGTGACCATCTGCATCTTCGTCACCAGCCAAGACCATCTTGAAAGCTTTACTTTCTGATCTTTGTAATGTGAAGACAACAGGGTCTCTCTCTGCTGTGTTTTCCAAATATGAAACCAAGGTGCTCTGGCAGCCTACACAGTCCTTTCTGCTCAGCTAGACCTACGGCTGTTGGCTGCTGACAGGTGACCCAGCCGGCGAGTTCTCTGGGGCTGTCAGAGGCAGACCTCACGGTGGGTTGCAGGTGGGAGGCTCCCCGAGGGAGGTTCCACCCAGGAGGCTCCCGGTCCTCACACAGAAGGGTCTTAGCAAGTGAAAGGGGACCCTGAGCTGCAGAGGGGGACACAGGTGGGCGGAGTTGCCCTAATCCCCCCAAGGCCCTCCAGCAGGTGCTGGAGCCTCCCTGCCCGGGGAAGCAGGGGTGGCTTCTGAGGGCGGTTGTTCTTGGCTGGCTGACTGAGCCTTACCCAGGCCGCTCTCCCTGCCCCACCCTCCTGCCTGGTCTGGTCCCACCCTGGCTCCCCACAGGCCCTTCTTTTACATAGGATCCCACCCAACGAGACAGAGCCCACTGTTGACCGTGAGAAGTAACAGTTGGGCGTGGCCAGCTGCAGGCCTGTGGGATTTGTGGGTAAAACCAGAAAATAGAGGCCCAGGTGCCTTTGACCTTGTGAGGAGCAGGGCCCTGCAACCGACTCCCGCCAACTGCTTCTACTTTGCGACTGTGTCCCTCCCCTTGCCCTGCAAAGGGTTTGCCACAGAACATGGCACCCTGAAGATGCCAAAGCCCTGAGGGGTAGAGAGGCAGGAACACTGAGTTAAAGGACCTTGTTCTTTTGTTCTTTTGTGGGATTTGGTTTCCCCCCAAATTATAACAGTAATATCTGCTCATTATAGGAAATTCGGAAACAAACCCGTGTGGAGAGAAATACTGTTTAGGTTGTAATAGCACCTCTTGGAATTTGATGGGGGTCAGTCATTGTCAACCTGGGTGGCATCATCAAAGATGGTTTTTTCCAACCCTCTCAGTTTATAGATGAGAGGAACTGAGGCCCAGAGGAGCCAAGAGAGTTGGACATGATCCTTCCAAGACAGAGATTCCTTCCCCCCTGTGGTCTCTTCCCATCATGCCTCTTACACTTGGCTTGACCAATGTGGGGGGGTGATCTGTGGGGGGCACCAGAATGCCTGAAGTGGGTCCTATGCCAACATACTTGGCCTGATTGTGCCTCGGAGGCCAGGGAAGGGAACACGCGTGCACCGTTGTCTCGTGCTATCCCCCACTCACTCCGTCTACGAAAGGAGCAGCTGATAAGGCCACCAGCCGCTGATGAGCGGCCCGAGACCAGGCCAAGGAGAGCGCGTGAGAAGAGCCCTCTGGCCAACGCCTGCCTCTGAGGTGTGTTTGTGACCAAGCGACGCCAGCTGCCGCACCCAGGTGGGGCTGGTGCTGACAGGAGCGCGGCCAACACAGGAAACGAGTCGTGCGGGGGTGCAGAGGGCGACTGAGGGGAGACCTCCACGTGTTCCTGGGGGCTTGCATGCAGGCGACAGAGGCTGGGCACCACAGGACAGGAGCCCGACCAAGCCCGAGCGTCTGCGTCACCGTGGCCCGAGCTCCGTCCAGGTCAGAGCAGGTTTGACCATGGCGGGGGGAGGGGGGGGGCTACGTTTTAGGACATTGGTTACTGTCCCTGTCCCCAGAGTTTTGGGGCCTGGCTGACTAAGAGGCCGGTGGGGGTGGGGGGGGTGACAGTAGCATATGACCCCGCGTAGACCTGAGGAAAAACTTGAGGGACTGTCGGACGGCCCTGGGCTAGACGGACTCCAGCAGGGGCCCCGGGAGATAGTCCTCTGCCAGCGCGACCGTGGGCGCGGGAGGAGGAGACGTCCGGCTCTCTGGACACACGGTGGCCGGGCTTCTGCGGTCCAGGCCTGAGTGTTGGCACCTGGGCTGCGGTTTGGGCTGCGCCAAGGGACAGCCACACCGGTGTTTTTACAGAGCCACCCTGTGCCTGACAGGCGGTATCCAAACTCTCTTGTCTCCCGGAATGTTTCATGAGCTGACAAACGCCCTTCAGTAAATCGCCGCCCCGCGTGCACCTGCTGGGGGGACTCTCGCTCGCCACCCGGAAGCCTGCCCAGAACAGCTGGAGTCGAGAACACCTCACGTGTCCCCGCGTCCCCCTTCGTGCCAGTCTGTAGTTCAAGCTGATGCTCAGAGTCTCACGCTCGGGCCTCAGATCACCTGGCTACGTGGGGGAAGGGCACGGGGGGGGGGTGGCTGCGGGGCCGGGAGAGGCCAGCCTGGGCCAGAGGCTCGCCCGGAGGAGGCAGCCCACGGTGAACGGCTCTGCCCCGCAGAACAAAGTGGAAAGGCCAGGAAACTCCAAATCCACAACAAGTTCACGCTTCTCCCTTTTATTACGAACGGTCTGCAGGGCACACATCCACTTCTAGGGTCCGGCGCAGGAGCCCGTCGCTGTTGTCACAGTCACATCCGCCCTGGCCAGGCCCCAAGGACACAGGCTCAGGAGATCTTTCGAGGCCTCCTGCCGCAGAAGCAGGACGTAGGGGTGCCGACCGGCAGCTTGTCCTTGGCTTCCAGGATGTAGAAGGTCTGAGTGGCGAGGCAGCTGACCGTGGGGTCGGGGTCTTCCTGCAGGGACCTGAGGGCTGCAACACGGGGACCGCTAAGCTGCTCGGAACAGAGCGAGGCTGCTGGGCTGGGCGCCGGCTCTGGGCCCCACCGGCGGGCCCAGCGGGACGGCTGGCAGACGGGCGGCGCAGCGGGATGGGGACTGGCGGCTTTTAAAAAACGAGCCAGAACTCCTGCTGGGAGGCCGCCCTGCTCAGTCACGAGCAGGAGGACACACTGGCCCCGGGCTCAGCGAGACGTGAGCCCGGCCGCTTCTTCAACTGCCTCCACAACCAACCTTCCCGGCCCCCTCCGCCACCCCCCTCCTGCCCGCCTCTGCCCTCCTCTTCTGCAGGGAATAGCTGTGAGTGACGTCCTCGGACTTCCCAGAGAGCTACAGCCAGGGGTTCGGGCAGCAGCAGGGGACGCGGCAGAGGCGGGAATAGGGTGCTTGAGACAAGACGGAGGAAAAGGGAAGAGCATGGCGTTGGGGGGCGCGGCGGGGGTTGGGGATGGCGGAGAACACACGGTCTATCGCAGGAGCAGTACTAGCGGCTTCACGAGAAGGGGCTGGGAACCCCTGTGTCCCCCAGGTGAGACTCTCTCTCAAGAGTTCCAGGAACTGTCCTGGCTGCTGACCGGCCTGGAGCTCACCAGGGGTGAGGGTCAGTGAGGGAACAGGAGGAGCGGGAGGGCTCTGGCCAACGCCCCACTTCGTTCTTTCCAGGGATCATTTTCGTGAGCCGCGTGCCCATTTCCCCTCATTTCTGCGACTTCCCCGCTGACACCAGTACCCTTAGAAGCTGCAAGGAGGTGCGACTGGGTTGCCACTCACCTGTATATACTTCCTCGATATCACTGGCCTCTTCTGCATCTAAGGTTTGGATGATCTGGCCTACGGGAGCGCACAGAGCACCTCAGGGGCCCCACAAGGGACCACAGGGCCCTGGCTGCCCCTGCTCTCGTGTCTCCTCCCCAAATACACACGTCCTTCTTTCCATCTTTCGCTCCCCCTACCTGGCCTTGTCTAGACTTTTCCCACACGTAGAAGTTGCTTCCCCTGTTCCTGAGGGTCATCGGCAAATTGGGCTGGGGGAGAGGGAGGGGATCCCTCTGTTCTAAAGACACTGTTCCTTGGGGCGACCTGAAGCAGTCCTCCCCAGCCTCCGAGCGTCAGAGCAGCACCGACACGCTGACACCCCGCCCGTCGGGAGTTTTGCTGGCCTGGCCCACCAGGACTTGGCCCATTCCGCTGTAGGAAAGGTCACCCGACCCAACCCGGAGCCTGCTGCGGGGCGGGGAGGGTGGGGGGAACAGGTGGAGACCGAGGGATGGGTGGAGACTACACAGACTACGGTGGGAACAGTCCTGGGCAAGGAGCCCCTTCACCCTCCAATGTTACCTCGGGCTCTTATATCCTCGTGTCCCCGGTCCCCGGGCTGTTTGAAGGATGCTAGGACAAGGACACAGTGGCTCCAAGAAGAGGGACAGTGGTACCTGCAAACCGTACTGCTGTCTGGCGGATAGGGGCCTGTGGGCTCTTAAGGAGGGGCATACACTGCTTCAGGAACCACGGGGCCTTCTCTGCCTCCTGCTCCAGCTGTGAGAAGAGGAGCCAGATTGGGTAAGGTGCCCACTGCCAGTTCTTCTGCCCCCCTCAGCCAGTCCAGAGACATCATCTCAGTGCGAAGCCCCGTCAAAACATTCTAGGGGCACCTCGCTGGCTCACTGATGGAGCATGTGACTCTTGATCTTGGGGTCATGAGTTTCAGCCCCCCGTTGAGTATAGAGATTACTTAAAAAATTAATTATTTTTTAAAAATTCTACATTTCCATCCCCTCCCACCCCAGCTCCTGTAGTCTTGTTTCCTCCATGAAGCCTTCCTGGATTGACAGGGGGATCAATTTCCCTGTGGAACGCACAAAACCTGAATAGATTTACCCCCAATCTTTTGCTCACACATTCCTCCTACTCCCAACCATAGAGGAGTGAACCCAGTTGTTTCAATACTGTTTAGTACATCTTGGCTTAAAATCTTCAATCTCAAGGTCATCTGCTCTAGGCTACAATAGAACCAATCGTGTCTACACCCTTCTATTTAAACAGAGCCTAGCAGGGCCACATGTAATTAAGTGTTTTAATACCTTCCTTTCCCTGCCTCGGCACGCACCCACTTCTGCGTCCATCCAGATTGCCTGCCTTGAAGGTTCTGGGGGATGACGTGTCCTGCTTTTGCAAAAGACCTAACCCCATTCCCTGAGTGTCCTTCCCAGGGACTCTCCTACTCCCCCTTTACACTGCAGCCCAAGTTCTTAAATGAGGAGGCTACGTCTGTGATTTGTCAGACTTTTTTGGTAGAACATCTTTTCTTCAAATAAAAATCCTAACTGGAAACCTAACATTCCAAACCAACAGAAGCCTGACTGCTCCGTTTGAAGGGTCTGTGAGACGGAGCCCCATCCACTGCTCACCTCCCCCAGGTTTGAAGTTACCCTGAGAAACCCCTGGATTACTTGTACCCTGGTCTCCTTGCACCATGCCGCTGAATCAGATCTGGCTCCCAGGGTCCAAACCCAACATGCACATCCAGTCTTTATCTCCCTGGACTCACACGACGGTCACCATGCACTGCTGACCGCTCATCGCTTCCTGAAACTATCTCTTTCCTAAGTGACCACCATCCTCCTCTCCTCTTGTTCCCATTCTATTTCTTGGCCTGGTTTCCCTTCCTATTTTCCTTCATGGGAAACTTGGAACTGATGCTTCCTGCTTCCCGTGCCAGGACTGCACACCTCCTGTTCATGAGCCAAAACCAACCTGCAGATTTTTTTTCATTTGCTCCACACAAAGCTTTAAACACCGTAAATGATTTGCCAAGAAAAATCTGGTAAATTTCACCTAAAATCAGGATTTCCTGCTTGTCTTAACAAAGTGGAAAATCGAGCATTACTGAGCCCACTGTATCTCATAGACTCACTTGGTTCTCAACCCTTTCCGCTGGGGACTGTACAGTCCCAGGGGAGTTATCGAACCGGGGGGGGATGTTTTTGGTTGTCAAAGTGATGAGAGGGAGTACACTAATTTCGAAGGCCCCCTGCATATTTGTATCAAAATCTATTTCTAATTATCTGTGCTCAGAACCTGACCCTGTCTTTTATATAGACACAGAATTTATTTTTTCACAGTTCAAATACACACTGGGGTTTCCTAGGGATCCATCTACAATATGAAGCAAAGAAAGACTGTACTTCATTTCACGTAGACCTTCACCAAATATTGTCCATTACTCTGAACGTCATAGCGCCAAGGGCCACACTTCTCATGGTGTTTGAGTCCCCAACACAGCAGTCTGGTACCATTCTGCATTTGTAATAGGTCAAGTCACAGAGATTCCACAGAGACGGTCAAGGAGTCAACTACTTCACCTTGTCTTCCAGAGGAACGGGCGCCACATACTCACATCTACTATTTACGTTATGTTCTGTTACATTACGTAATGTTATATCATGTCACGTCATGTAGCCATGTCATGTATGTTATATTGCACTACAGACATATTTACATGCTATTTTATTTAAAATTACTTTCATTTCTCCTTTGGAGTTGGGGATTATATTTACTTTGGAAATCTGTACAGGTGGAGGCTATCATCTGTGAATTTCCTTTCAGGATGAAGGCGGTGTTACTGAGAATGTACCAGAACAAGGTTATGCAGTATCAGACCCTGCTGAGAACAGAACAAGGCTGTGTAGGGTCCTGACCACGCTGAGAGGCACTGCCTTCACGGGACCCCGGGATCTTCGATTCCCCTCCAGGGCCACCCCGTCTGCTTCTCTCTTTAACGTTCCCTTCGTGGCCTTGTAGGCATTTGAGTTCCCTGCCCCTGCTCACATCATTCCAAGCCACTGACAGCTCCCCCCACACCGGGCTCTTCTGCCCTTATTTCTCAGGATCAAATTATATAAGATGACATAGGCAAAGTCCCTGGAACAGAGTGAGTGCTCTGCACCACATCCCGTGTATGGCAGCACCTCGGCCTGCACCCCTGATCCCTTCTCTTGGCCTAAGTGACACCTTGCTTTCCATTTCCCCTCTTCCCAGATGGCACTTCCTCCAGAAAGCCTTCCTTCAACTCCCAGACTGGGCTGGGCACCCTTCCTTTGTGCTGTGAAGTACATTCCTCTCTTTTAGTCCTCACCACAGTATTCTAAATTTGTCTGGTTGTGTTTCTAGCTCGGCAGCTTAGACAGGGAGCAGTGGGACGGCAGGAACCAGGTCGAGGTACTGGGCACAAAGTGGCTGCTCACTGAGCTCCTCATTATTGAACTGCAGCAAAGCCCAGATGCTTCAGGAAGCAGACTGCTGGCCCCCCCACCCTCCCTGCATAGGAGCAGAATGGTCAGTAAGCTGCCACCTTACCAGGGCTCTGAGGATAGTCCATACATCTTTCTCGGCAAATATCACTTTGAGCCTTGACCAGCCCAGGATGGCGGCCGTGTGGCAGAGGGCAGGCCGGCAGATCTGGAGAGACAGGAAGACTCGGCATGAGGAGTTATGGGGAGGGGGCTGGGAGAACACGCAGAAGGGCACAAGGAAGGGAGACAAATGGCAATGAGTCCAGTCCTGAAGGGAGGGAAGGCTCCGGTGAACCCAGTGGGACCCAGGGGCGAGGAGAGAGGCAGGGTCCTCGAGGCAGCTTGGCTGTGCCTACACCTGTTTCCCGCTAATGAGCAAGATGCCTGGTTGTAATGATGTTCCCAGGTGCTGTGGTACGGCACTGAATGAAATGAAACTATCCATCTCCTAGCCTCATGCACCCACCACATGGCTTCCCATCCCCGAAAACAGTCTCTCTGAAACTGATTTCCCCACAGACTTCCAGCAACTTCGCCACCTGTGCCCATCAGAGGCCTTGCCATAGCAAAGTAACCTCGTCTGGAAACCCAGCGTCCTGTGACAAACTGCATCAGCCACTTTTCAACTTTCCCCAGCTGCCGTTCACATCCCTGGCCCCCCACAACATGGACCAACCCCGGGCTCTCTCTGTCCTGTCATGACACTGCCTCATGGGAACCTCTCTGCTGCTGGTGGGGGGTGGGGGGGGGATGTTCTCAATTCAGTGCAAAGGAGCCTGCAGGGAGCAACCTGGAAGGAAGGCCATGATGCCAAGGGCAGAGAACCAGAGAGAGGCACTGTGCCAGATGCTAGGGTTTTCCTCCTGGGAGTCTTCCCACCCAGGGCATTCCACTATGTGCTGGTGGCCAGCTGGAGAGAGCCAGGACGGAGAGAAAACCCTGGTGCAAGCATCTGGTCCCATCTGGCCCCTCCCTACAACTCTCCAACGTCAGAGACAAAGCAACTCCCCCAGCATCTTCCAATCTCACGACAGCCCCCTCCTTGGCGCTCAACACCTGTTAGCATTTACCTCCCGTGACAACCGGCGACAGAAGACCAGGCTCCAGGGCCTGGCCTCTCACCTGAGCCACGCTGACATTCACATCCTCCAGGTGGGCCACAAGGAGGACTATCAAGTTGAGGACCTGGTGCCTCAAGGGGAAGACAAGCATTCTCCTCTTGACCTTGGCCAACAGAGCCCTGTAGGTCTCGAAGGCTGCCAAGCGCAGGTGTTCTGACTCCTGCGGGAGAAGAGACACACACACATGGGGAAGACACCTCCACTTCCGTCCACCCAGGAGGGACGGGTAGCCCCCGAGCTCCCCGCTCCCACCACGCGCTCCTACGCACACTCCCTTCCCCCCAGTGATCTGTTGTGATCGCACAGCACCCCCATTCTCCCTTGTCACTGCCGCCTGCTCTCAATACATCTCACGCCTTTTACAGCCATGACCCAAGAGGGCATACCCAAGCAGACCTCTACAGAATGGCCTCACTTTCAGGCTTCAGGGGCCTTTCTGGATAATTCTGCCCACTCCCTTGGACACCCAGAGAAGGGAAATGACCCCGCAGAGGGCTTCACCTTCTCAAAGAAGGGCCCGAGCGTGAAGGTGAGCTGAACAAAGAAGGAGGAGGAGTGCTGCCAGCTGAGGTGCTCGGCGAGACACTTGAGCACCGTGAACGTCTCCATCACAATGTCGCTGTCCAGGGAGTAGCAGCAGTTCAGCACGTAGGGCTGGAGCATGTGGAGCTGTCGCACCTGCAGAGGGACCACTACTCAGGAAAGGAGGCTTCCGGGGAACTACTCATGCGACAAGGGACTCGCACTGAGATTCAAGCGGATCCACGAACATGAGCCAGCGCTGCCACGCTTGACCTCCCTCTTTTCATCCTGGGACTGGGACCGGCCCATAAATGGGCGGCAGTCAGAGGGAGCTGCCCTGGACGACCTTCTGTCCTCACAGGAAAAGAGGAGAAGGCAGAGGAGAGCCGTCCTCCCACTACACCCAGAAGTTCTCAGCTCCACGGCCCTGAGCATCCTGGGGATGATGCCAATCTCTAGGACACCTGGATGGCCTGAGTTCTTGGAATTGGCTTGGACTTTACTCTGAAATGACCCATGAAAAACCTTCTCTTTGGCGCATGAATGGCTCAGGTCCTTGACCCCCGTAGCCAGTGGCCTGGCTTCATGAGGGTTCCCTGGGTCCGATCCCAAGAGTGTGGTCCACCCCATCTGTAATGACACACTGGACCTCTGGGCTTTTCAGTTGCTTCCCTGGGTGACAAGATCTCTTAAGAGCATACCGTCCCCCCCCTGCCCCGCCCCTTACCATGTTCCCGTGCTTTGCAAAGATCCCCACGACCTGCAGCAAGAGCTTCACCGTGGCGGGCTCCTCGTACTGGAACCAGTCTGCCAGAATGCGGATGGCGCCTTCATCCACTACGGCCGCCACCCCCGAGCAGCGGAGCAGCTGGCAAAGAGAGACCGAGAAAACTGAAATGACAGACAAGGAGAACAAAACCCCCCAGTGACTTCGAATCTAGGTTCCGATTTATTTATAAAGAAACGTTCTTAAGGATTTGGAAGGACAGGTAAAGAGGCCAAAGCTTAGTTGAAAGGTAACTTCACACTCTATCATTCCGGAAGTCATTCACTCATACTGCAGGTGATCCTCAGGCATCTTTGATGAGGGGAGCTGTGGAAGATTAAAGAAGTGCACCCAGCTATTTACAGATAGCTGTGTACAGATTATTTGACCATGGAGAAAAATCTGGAAGGATACATATTTGGTTGCTTGCCTCTGAAATCTCTGGGAGAGGAGGAGGTGGCAGGTAGAACTGATACAGTAAAAAAAAAAAAAGCACATGTGATTTCATTTGTACGTTCATGTCAAATTTGTATGGGTCTATATGTCATTTGAAATCAAATTGTAAAAGACAAAAGCTAATCAGATACAGGTAAACCAGAGGCGCTTGCTTTTGTGTGTACGCACATGCACGTACTAACATACGTCTGCATTTGCATGTGCGATCCCACTGGCAAACACGTTTCCGAGGATGGAGCAGCCCTTTCCACTTGTCTTTGATTGGCAGCCCCAGGGGACCCAACTAATTTTCGTGCTAGCCGAGCAAGTTTCTCAAACTCTCTGAGCTTCAGTTTCACCCTCTACAAAACAGAGACAGTAACGCCTTTTTCAGAGAATTGCAGTGAAAATCAGAGTCACTGAGCTCCCCTGGTCCTTGAGCGCCCCGAAGAAAAGTGCACGGCCCTGTCTGTGTTCAACGTTTCTACCTGGGATCATCACAGGGGAACGGCCGAGGGTAACGAAACAGGGAAGTTGCAAAGGGCTGTGACATCCTAGAAAGCCTTCCCAGCTGCGGTCTCTTGTTTATACATTGTGCTCAGCTGTCTTAGCTGGTACATAAAACCCCGTTGGTTCTCCACTTTAAAAGCGGCTCTCTGGTGAAGGTCTGAGAGTGGGGTTTCCCCCGGCTCCTCACTCCGGTGCAGTCCCAGCCTCCTCCCCAGCCTGCTGACACCTCCCTCCACTCTTCTGGACCCGAAAATCCGGTAAGGGTGGCCGATGAGTAATTGCCATTCACATGACCGTTTGTTTCAGTTGGGCATTATGGTGTTTGGGGAAGCTTCTAGAGTGGGTCTCAATCCTAGCTGTATTTCTGGAATACAGCTTTAAACGTGGGAACTTCTAAAATAAACCGATGCCTGGACTTCATCCCAGACCAATTCAAATAGAATTTCAAGGCAGGGAGTCGGGAGAGGGAGTGAAGTTGTGGTTTGGCATTAGTGTATTTTAAAGCTCCTGGGAGGATTCTAATGGGCAGCCAGAGGTCAGACCTACTGCCCTACAGAGAGTGTCCTGTCTTGTGGGGCTCCCCGCCCCCCAGCCGCCGGCAGCTTGCACCCTGTACTGTTTCTCAAAACTGGGTCCGAGGACTACCTGTACTACAAACACCTCGGGGGTGTTTACGGAAAACAGAGACTTCTGGACCTTACTCCGGAGCCACTGAATCCACGACTCTGGGGATGGGGCCCGGGAATCGGCATTTAAACAGCTTCCCTAGTGACATGAGGTCCACTAATGCTAGACACCCACTGAGCTAAGCCACCCTCCTCCATGCAGAGCTGTGCACCCTGCACCGACATTCCCACATCCGCACATCCCTACCAGGCGTTCTGCCAACACAGCCTACATCTTCGAATGCATATACCAGCACCCCTACCAACACGCACATACTCGCTCACGGCCGTGGGTACCTTCCAGCAAGACGATGCCGTACAACCCGCGTCAGGACACATTATGACACGCTAGGGGAATATCTGCTTAGATTCTAGTATTAGCACTGCTTTATTCTCTGAGATGGTCAAAGTAATCCTCCGTTTAAAAATAATAATAATAATCAGGTGCCTTGAATTTTAAAGGGAGCCTATTTAAAGCTACGGTGAGCCAGAAATCCCAAAACTTCCCCAGACACTGCTGGTGGAAGTATAATTTGGTACAACTTTACTGGAAAGTAATTTGGCATTAATGTAAAAAATTATAGAAGACATTCATAATTTTTGAATATATTCAATATTTAAAGAAATAATATTTAAAGAAATAACCTGGAATACAGGCAGTCTTTTGCACAGAGGTGTCCGCTACAGTGATATTTGTAATAGTGTAAAATTGGAAACAAAATGTCCAATAAATTATAGAACATCTTTGTGATGAATTATTACATCACCATTAAAATTTATGTTTGAAGATGCTTGAAGAGAGCAGGATACAGAGTATTAGAGAATGACATCATATTAGAATATGATAAAGACAGACACACACACCCATTCAGGCCAAAACCTAAAAGTGGTTTCCCCTGGGTATTGTGACTATTAATGGTTTTATAACTTTTAAAGTTCTTTATCATATGTTCTAAATTTTCTACATTTTTTTTTCTGTCGAAAGGCTGAAATACATTGAGTCAATCAGTGGTACTGAGCAAAGATTCCTTTTAAAAGGCTGGTGAAGGTCAAGGTGGCTGAAGGAAAGAGCTATGTCTTCCCATATAGTCAGGACAGAGTTGAGCTGCCTTAAGATTCAAGAGGAATTACACCAGATACATTCCAAGCCTGTGACTCAAGGTAACCTAATTGTCACTAATAGTGTCCCCCGACCCTTCTGTAAGGCAGGGAGCCACAGTAAATTTGGCCACCCCTTCCTCCACCAGCCACCCCTGGAGGTGTCCCTTGGGTACAGCTGCCTTCCAGAGGAACCACACTCACCCTCCCTCCTCCCACCAAGAACCACTCACTTCAGTCATGAACACGAAGGCCGGTAAGTGATTCGTGTAATCCTGTTCTTGGAGCATCCTGATGATGAGGCTGAAGATGGGGCGGTTGTGCCAACAATTCTTGATGACCATTGTCCTGCCGATGAGAGCAGAATGCTCAGGATCAGGCATGGGCCCCAGGAGAGAGCCAACAAGATGGGAGGTCATCTGGCCAGGGACGGGGGCAAGGCCTACCTGGCCAGCAGGGTGACCCCCTCATAGTGTCTTTCAGGACTGGTGAGCAGCTCCCAGCCCCCAAGTTTCTGAACATAAGACACATAGTCCCCATACCCAGTACTTCGCATCAGGGTCTTCAGGGCCTCCATGCTGGAACTGGAGAGAAGGCAGAAAGCAGACAGGAAGTCATCCCACCATCTGTGCTCCTCTCCCTCACCTGCAGCCTGCCTGTCTACACAAATCATGAACTGTTGGTAGTGGGACAGCCTTTAGACCCTGGCTAACATTTTACAAATGAGACACCAGGGCTAAGAGAGCTATGGGGTCCCTGAGGTGATGCAGGGAGCCAGCAGAAGGGTAGGGAGTGGAGCTCGGGTGCACGGTCTTATCCATTCTACTGATTTCACTTTGGTACTGAATCTTGGCATCAGCCCAGTAAGTCAGAAATACTCTTTCTTAAATAGTCCAGTAAGACTTGTTGAAATGATGTATGCTGAACACACTCTGTGCCCTACATGGGAGATGTGAGAAGGGTGTCTAGAACCAGCAGGCTGGGACTAGGGCAGGCAAGTGGCAGGGGAATGACTAGGCATGGCTGCTGGATGGGCCCTGGAGCCACAAGCACTGGAACTCTGGCCCAGAGGCCAAAGGTACCTGACAGGGTCTACCCATTCGGTTACACGCTGCTGATCCTGGCTTTCCGTGTCCCCTTCAAGCACGAGGAAGGAGATCCGGAACAGCAGGGCCATAAACAGGGAGGAAAAGAAGGTCTGCACCTCCATCCGCCGACTCGGTTCCAGCAGGAGCTCATGGATGGCCCTGGTGGCCTGAGGGTGGGGAGGAGAGCGGGGGCATTGTCATCTTTCTATTCCAACTCTCAGGTCCTGTCACCATGAAATCTCTGCCCATAACCTATCAGGATGATGGGCTGGCCCAGAAAAGCCCATGCTGCCAGGGCAAATCAAAACTAAATTAGTGTGAGCCAAGAAAATGAAGGGCAATTTCTAGAATGTTATTATTTTTAAATGCTCTCATCATAGTCGTGGTTATTTTATTCTCTCATAGACCTTCAGAGTTAAGGGGGCGCTGGGGTGTTTGTCTTACCTAAGCTCACCCAGGGAGAAGGAGAAGCTAGTTCTTCTGTCTCCCTACAAGGCAGAGACAACTAGAAAACCCTCCCTCCAACCACAAGATTCTGCCATTAGAATGTTCAACCAAACATGAATATGAAAAAGGGAGAGGCTCCAAGAGCTCAGGACAGCATGGGACAGGGCCCCAGGAAGCCCCCCTCCCCCAGCACCCACTCCCCTCCATGGGCCCCTCCATACAATCAACGGAGAGATCTCTATCCCGTGGCTGGGCTCCTGGCCCTTTGGTTTCTGGTGTGGAGTCATTTTCTGCAGCAGAAATTCCATGATCACTTCATAGCCTTTGGGGAATGATGCCAGGATTTCCCAGGGCTTGTGAACCCCTCTGTAGAGGCAGAAACCCACCGACGTGGTCACCCTCCATAGATTCCACAGGGCTTCCAGGGAAAGGGACTCCAGGCTCCATTGCCCAGTGTTCTAGCCCTTCTCTTTTTCTCCTTTCACTCCTTTCACTTTGTCCTCACCTCCAGACCTCTGTGTTCTCTATCATCTCACACATAGGTAAATCCAAAGATGTTCACTTGGCCTGTGAGCCTGATATGAGAAAATATCTCTAGCTACACTTCAAAGTTGCAGATCAGTCAGTAGAGCCTCCTGTGGTGTCCTCTCTATCGCCTTGTCCAAGCTCTCATTACCTACCCCATACTTATTAGTCATTAACAAGCAATCTTCATTTCCCTAAGATTAAGGTTCTCTTAATTTTCTTAATTTCTTTACAAAGAAATTCTTTCCTTTTGGTGCTGTGTTGCCCAGGACAGAGCAAGCACATTCCCTTCAATCACTTCCCCTGATTGATGCTAAAAACACTGATCAAGTATGAAAGCAACTATTTGAAGATTTTGAAAATTATTAATAGCAGGTGGATTGGGGGAAGAATGCAACAATCTGAAAAACAACACTTACTGGATGAGTTTCCCAGATTTTTTTTCTCTTTTATCTCCCAACTTTGACCCAAAGCTAGCTCCAGTGTTAAACTATGCAGCAGGAACATGAAACAAAATCTCTCAGTAAAACTCTGTCATTCTGCCAGAAGTCCTGGGAAAACAGGACCCCAGGACTTGTGGCTTTATGAGAGTATGGGTGGGATCCTTCTTTGTCTCTTTTCTCTCCCAACACTGTCCTGAGGATGGCGCCAGAAGCCCGCTGTGTAGTGGGAGTGCAGGTGGCAACTGTAATAACACCAAGGACTTATGACCCAGAGAGTATGTGCATGTGGAAGGGAGAAACCCCATTTTCTCGTTTCTCATTTTACTGCCCTAAACATGGTCCCAGTTGTGCAATTGTATTGGCACAAGCAGTAAAATTGTGAGAGAAAACCCAGCTGTCTAGATAGAGGACTTGGAAAAAGTGTTCCTGGAAGCCAGAAAGTAGGAGAGAGAGAGAGAGAGAGAGAGAGAGAGAGAGAGGAATTCCTAATTCTGTAAATGAGCCAACATATAAGTTCTGGGATCACTCCTGAGCTGCACATGCACTGGGTAGACCCAAATGACCCTTGAGAAGCTCACCTGTAATACAGACACAAAGCAGCAGAGCAAAGACTTTAAAAACTTAACAGACACTGAAATTACATCCAACAGAAGGTGAGGCAGAACTTGCAGTCTAAACCGTACACTGGGTTGATTGCTTTTAAAAAAAAATCAATATTCTTCAGGAGAATTTAATAAGACCAAGAGCCTTACAACATCATATTAAAAATGTCCAGACTATAATCCAAAATTACTTGACATACAAAGAAAAGGATAATGCGATCAATTCTCAAGGAAAAAAAAAATCAACAGATGCCAATCCTGAGGTGTTGAAAGGAGCAGTTGAAGATATTTTTTTTTCCAGATAAAGACTTGAGACATTTTATATATGCTCCATGAGGTAAAGATGAACACTGTTGAGATGAATGAAAAGATAGATGTTCTCAGAAAAGAAATAAAAGCTATTGGGGGGAAAAAAGCCAAAAAGAAATTTTAGAATTGAAAAATAAAATACCTGAAACGAAAATTAACTGGGACCTAGGAAACTGGAAATAATAGAGAAAAGAGTTTGTGAACTTGCAGCTACATTAACAAAAATTACACAATCTGAAAAACAAATTAGAAAAAAATTAACAGGGCCTTTTGAGACAACATCAAAAAGTCTAACATTCATGTCATTAGAATCTTAGAAGAAAGATATGGTGCAGAAATTGTATCTGAAGAAATAATGGCCAAAACTCCCCCCAAATTTGGTATAAGACAAACTCGAGAAGTTCAGTGAATCTCAAATAGCATAAACTCAAACAAACCATGCTCAGACACAACATAATCAAACTTATCAAAAGTAAGATTTTTTAAAAAATCTTGAAAGCAGCCAGGAAAAAAAAACACATTCCATACAGGAAAAATTGCTTGAATTATCGCAGAGTTCTCAGCAAAGACTATACAGTCCAGAAGACAATGGAATGACCCATTTAAAGTGATAAGGGGGGAAAAAGCCATCAATCTAGAATTCTATATTCAGTGAAAATATTCTTCAGAAATTAAGGTGAAATAGACACTCCCAGATGAAAAAGACTAAGGGAATTTGTCACCTGCAGACCTGTTCTGAATGACATGCTACAGGATGTTTTTCAATAATGAAGGAAGAGCAACAAGAATGGTAAATATTTGGGTGAATGTAACAGACTATTTTTCTCTCAAGTTTAAATATAGGTATGATTATTGAAAGCAAAAATGATAACATTTTTTGGTGTGCTAGATGTAATACATATCACAACTATAAGATAAAGTAGGGAAGGAAAGGGAACCTATATGCTTAAAGCTTCTACATTTTCTTGAAGTTGTAAAATATCAACTTTACATAGACTATAAAAATTTAGGTATGTTAAGGATCCTAAGACCCACTAAAATCCTAAAACATTGGAACCAAAAACAGAGGAGACAAACAGAAAACAAATCATAAAGTGGTAGACTTAATATAGACATATATATATATTAAATATGTAAATATACACACACAATAGAATATACTTTGCCATAAAAAATGAGAAAATCCTGTCATTTGTGACAACAGAGTGGACCTTGAGGGCATTATGCTAAATGAAATAAGTCAAAGACAAATATCATATGATCTCACTTGTATGTGGAGTCTTTAAAAAAAAGAAACAAAACAACAAAGAGCTCATAGAAAAAAAGATCAGTTTTATGGTTAGCAGAGGTGGTGAGGCTGAGGTGGGATTGGAAAAAGGTAGCCAAAAGATATAAACTTCCAGTGACAAGATAAATAAATACTAGGGATGTAATAATGTATAGCATGATGACTATAGCTAACACTGCTGTATAATATATGTGAAAGTCATTAAAAGTGTAAATCCTGAGTTATCACAAAGAAAAAAAATATTTTTTTGCTTTCTCTTTTTATTTGATCTGTACGAGGTGATGGAGGCTAACCAAACTTATTGCAGTAATCATTTCACAATATATGTACATCAAACTGTTATGTTGTACACCTTAAATTTCTACAATGATGTATGGCAATTATATCTCAATAAAACTGAAAAAATCTAACCACATCATTAAGTGTATTAAATGTAATGTCTAAACATACCAACTGAAAGGTAGAGATAGTTAAATCAGATAAAAATACAAGACCCAACTATATGCTGTATACAAAAAACCCATTATAGATATAATAATAAAAGAATGAAAAAAGATGTACCATGAAAAGGTAAATCAAAGGAAAGAAAAACTGGTCATATGACTATTAAACAAAATAAAGTTCAGGACAATGAATATTACTAGGTAGGAACAGGGACATTAATGATAAGAGAGTCAGTTCATCAAGATGTAGCAATCCTAAATGTGTATACACCTAAAAAAATATATGAAGCAGGAAGTGGTAGGAGCGAAGGAACAAACAGACAAATTCATAATTATACTTAGAGATTTCAACACTCCTTTCTCCATAACTGATAGACTAAATAGACAAAATCAGCAAGGATATAAAAGTCTTGAACAACACTATCAACAAACTTCACCTAATTTATAGAACACTCCACCCAACAGCAACAGAATACATATTCTTTCAGAGCAAAATATATGTGGTCATTATGAGCTATAAAAATAACCTTAACAAATCTTAAAGAATAGAAATCATACAAAGTATGTTTTCTGCCCATATGGACTTACACTAGAGATCAATAACAGAAAGATATCTGGAAAATTATCAAGTATTTGCAAATTAAACACTTCTAAGTAGAATCTGAGAAAAGATTTTTGAACTGAATGAAAATATATCAAAAATTGTTGGATGCAGCTAAAGCTATGCTTAGAGGGAAATTCATAGTATTAAAATGTTTGTTTAAAAAAAAGTTCTCAAATCAGTAATCTATATTTCCACCTTAAACTATAAAAAGATGAGCAAATTAAACTCAAAACAAGTAGAACAAAGGAAATAAGAGCAGAAATAAATAAAAATGGAAGCAGAAACATAGGGGGAAATCAATAAAAGCTGAATGTCAGAAATAATAGTAACAAACTGCTAGTCAGACTGAAACAAAAACAAAGAGAAGACACAAATTGCCAATACCAGTAATGAAAGAGGGAAATTCATTATGGACATTCAGAGATAATAAAAGAATACTATGACCTACCCCTTGATCATAAATAAGGTAACTTAGATGAAATGGGCCAATTCCTTGAAATACATGAATACTCACTGAAGAGGACATAGATAATCTGAATGGCTCTATAACTGCTGAATGAATTGAATCTATAGTTTAAAAACTCTCAACAAATAAAACTCTAGATGCAGATATTTATATGCAACAAGCTGACCCTAGACTCAGTCCCTCACACCTAAATTAACCAAAAATGAATCATACACTTAAATATAACACACGAAAACTCCTAGAAGAAAACAAGGGAAAAAATCTGCAACCTTAAACACAATACATAAAGACACTTAAAAAAATGAAAAATAATCCACAAAATGAGGGAAATATTTGAAAATCATATATATGACAGGCTTGTGTCCCGGTTATAGAAAGAACTCTCCAAATCAAGGATAAGAAAACAAACATCTCGGGGCGCCTGGGTGGCACAGCGGTTAAGCATCTGCCTTCGGCTCAGGGCGTGATCCCGGCGTTATGGGATCGAGCCCCACATCAGGCTCCTCCACTGGGAGCCTGCTTCTTCCTCTCCCACTCCCCCTGCTTGTGTTCCCTCTCTCGCTGGCTGTCTCTCTCTCTGTCAAATAAATAAATAAAATCTTTAAAAAAAAAGAAAAGAAAACAAACATCTCAATTAAGAAATGAGTATAAGATGTGGCTACTTGAACAAAGAAGTTCTACGGATGGCAGAGAAACACATGAAATCATGTTCGACATCATTTGCTGCAATTAAATTAGGACAATGTAGATGAAAACGACAATGAGGTGCCACTACACACTTGGTAGAATGACTAATTTTTTTTTTCCAATGAAAATACCAATTCTGAACAAGGATGGGAGCAACCAGAACTTTCCTATGTTGCTGGTGGGAATGGGAAAGAAAGCTACACATGAGAAATAGTCTGGCTGTTTCTTTTAAAGTTAAATATATACTTCCCATATTGCCCAGCAATGCAGTCCCTAGGAATTTATCCCAGAAAAATGAAAGCTGATGTTCACACAAAAACCTGTATACAAATATTTATAGCAGCATTATTATAATTACCAAAAACTGGAAACCACCCAAAAGGTAAACGGATTTAAAAAAAAAAACAAAAACCCTGTGGGATATCCATACAATGGACTGCTCAGCTTTTGATACATACAACAACCTGGATGAATCCCAAATGCCTTATGCAGGGTGAAAGGAGCCAGGCTCAAAAGCATGTTTCTATTTTGTACTGTATGATTTGTGCTGTATGACTCTATTTACCCTATTCTGGGAAAGGCACAATGATAGAGATAAAGAACAGATCAGTGTTTCCCGGGGTTGGGTGTGGAGAAGGGAGTTGACTCCAGAAGAGTAGTACAAGGGAATTTTGGAGGGTGATGGAAATGCTCTGTATCTTGATAATGGGGGTGATGATTTTGACTATACGTTTGAGAAAACTTACAGAACTATACAGCAAAAGGGTGACGTTTACTGCATGTAAATTAAAAAATCTTTTAAGTTCAAAAAAGGAAATTATAGTGTAGTGGATTCATAGAATATAATACTGTATTATATAATATATAATATCAGGCAGCCATTAAAAATATGTTTACAAAAAGGTTTTAACTTAGGAAAATGCTATGATAAAATGTTAAATGAAAAAATATGCAAATTGGTATGTACAGTATGAGCTTGATAATACATTTTTTAAAAGATTTTATTTATTTATTTGACAGAGATAGAGACAGCCAGCGAGAGAGGGAACACAAGCAGGGGGAGTGGGAGAGGAAGAAGCAGGCTCATAGCGGAGGAGCCTGATGTGGGGCTCGATCCCATAACGCCAGGATCACGCCCTGAGCCGAAGGCAGACACTTAACCGCTGTGCCACCCAGGCGCCCCTTGATAATACATCTTTAAAAACCATTTTTAAAAAGTAGACAAATTAGGGATGCCTGGGTAGTTCAGTTGGTTGAGCATCTGACTCAATTTCGGCTCAGGTCATAATCTCAGGATCATGGGATCAAGCCCCGCATCAGGCTTTGCACTCAGTGGGGAATCTGCTTGAGATTGTCTCTTTCCCTCTTCTTCTGCCCCTTCCCCCACTCATGCATGCTTTCTGTCTCTCTCTCTCTTTCTCAAATAAATAAATCTTTTCAAAAAATGAAAATAAAAGGTAGACAAATTATAAATTATAGTTGGTGATAACCAATTTAAATTTTTTTTTTTGCTTTTTCAAAATTTTGCATGCTTTCAAATATGCTGCAATAAGCCCATATTACTTCGACAGTCGCCCTTCCCCCAGATAAGTAAGGAACTTACTTGTATTGAAAATTGGGTACATTTGAAGAATAAGCAAATCAGAAGACTGTTGGGGGCTGGTCGGTGGAATTGATAGTCACCTACCTTTGTGACTGATCTTCCATCTCAAATAGCGTCAGAATCACTTCATTGGTGTAGGTCTGAGCCAGCAGGTAAAGAATCCTCTTTATGGTCCCTTGCGCTGTGGTTTCAGTGATGCTGTTCATATTGTGGCAAATGTACTGGATGATTTCTGGCACCTGAAGTGGGGGAAGGAGGAGCAAGGTTCATTCTGGACAGAGCACCAGCTCATCAGAAGGCACGTAACTAGGCACCCATATAAAGTGTGTGGGCACACACCGATGTGAGCCTGTCCCCAGCAGTCACTGTCCCACTCTGTTCGGGCCACACCTGTGTGGCTGGGGGCTGTCCTGTCCCCCGTATTTTTAGAGGGACAAAATGAAGAGCAGCAGGGAAGGGTGACTTGAGTCATGCCTGGAAACCATGTCATGAGGAATGAAGCAAGTGTCTGGGGTTGAGTAGCTTGGAGATGTGGGAACAGGAGACATAAAGCTATTATGGGGGGAGGGTAGGTGTCCCAGTTTGCTAGCCGTGTGGACTCAGCAGTGTGCCTAGTGGTGAATAGCACGAGCCCTGGAGTCACACTGCCTGAATTTGAACCTCACTTCCTTGCTTACCAGTTGTGTGACCTTGGGCAAGTTTTTCATCCTCTCTATGCATTACTTCCTCATATAGAAAATGAAAACAACTTTACCCACCTCAATGGCTCTGAGCTAATACATCCTCATTGGTTGGAACAGTGTCTGTCACATAATAAGTGCTCAAGAAACTTCAGTTACTAAGGCTCTTAGCCTCCTGGAGCCTTTTCCCCGTTTCTAAAAAGAAAACCTGTCGCAGGGGCTCCTGGGTGGCACAGCGGTTAAGCGTCTGCCTTCGGCTCAGGGCGTGATCCCGGCGTTATGGGATCGAGCCCCACATCAGGCTCTTCTGCTATGAGCCTGCTTCTTCCTCTCCCACTTCCCCTGCTTGTGTTCCCTCTCTCGCTGGCTGTCTCTATCTCTGTCGAATAAATAAAATAAAATCTTTAAAAAAAAAAAGAAAAGAAAAGAAAACCTGTCGCAGACCTGTTGTAAGAATTCAGTAAAATAACATGTGAACAAGGCTAGCTGAGTGCGTGGCACCTAGTTTAAGCAAAACCTAAATATTAATTGATTTCTGCCTAACTCCAAAAAGCAAACTTGGGCCACAGACTAGAAACTGTGGGGACGAAGATTTCAGTTCACAGGAAGGTAGAACTTTCTAATAATGAAAGTGATCCACACATTCGAATGAGCTATGGGTTTAAGGTAGTGAGCTTCCCGGAAGTGGTTTCAAGAGGTCTGGCTGCTCAAGGGTCAGGAATGCTCCAGAAGGGGTTACAGGCATTGAGTGGGAGGTTGCAGTGGTTGACCTCTGGGCTGGCCTTCAGCTCTAAGAGCTCATTCCCCGTCTGTTCTGAGGCATTCAGATGGCTCTCCAGGCCAGAGAGTGTGGCAAGGGTAAGACTCAGGACAATAACTGGACCTACTGTAGATAGAGCAAGATAGAGGAGTAGGTTAGGCCATTGAGATGAGAGTGAATCTATCAATCTATCAATCCATGAGACCCTTAAATATGGGATATTAAGGGACAAAGATAAATTATGCTATCTTAATTTGACTGAGAACCAGACTCTGACAAGAGTCTCTGTATTCCATCTGATTCATGTCAATGTCTCATAAATTCATATGTATATATGAAATATTGATATATGAGATTGATAGACTAATCTCTGTCTTGACTGTGCGTTCTCCCACCTGAATGAAGAAGGCATCCACAGACCTAACGTACTGTTTGGAAGCAGAAGGGAAAACAGTTCTCTCTCGGTCCTAGGACCCCACAGTAGTCTCCTGCTATAGCTTTGGCCCTATTCTTACATTTCTGGTGGACGTGGAGGCCAGCAGGTCACCCTTTCCCACAGAAGGGCCTTTTGCACAATTGCAAACAACTCCTCATTTAACTTCTCCTCCTCTGAGTTAAAGGATTTCAATTCCTTAAACCCCAACCAGTAGGAAAGAAAACAGAACAAGATCCAAAACAGTGAGGAAGAATCCTTAAATTGACCTTGAACCACTAAGCCCTCAGAGCTAGTACCTTCCCAATTTCTGGCATAGAGTACTTCAGGGTCATCTTTAGCATCTTGGAAGCTGCACAGACGTCATGCCTGTTGGCGCTGGTCATGGCCTCCATTGACACCATTATCACATCTGCTCTCTCTTCAGGGGTCAGGTATTTCCTGAAGAACTGAAGAAAGAAGAGCACCAGCTGTCTCTGCAATGTCAGCACCCCACCCTGCGACCGCACAAGACCTCCAGACTCCAAAGAGACCAGTCAACCTAGGTCCAGTGGAGAGAGCCCCTGGCCAGCATCTGCTTCTTCCATGGTGTGAGGCCAGGCTCCAGAGGGTCACCAGCTCTGAAGTCCCCCAGGTAAGAACAAGGGTCCAGACAATACGGTACAGAGAACAATGCAAAAGGCATTTCTATTTTGAATTTGGAATGTAATTAGGTGATCCCATTTGGAAATGAGTTCTGATGTGTAGTGAGTTGACAGCAGTCCAAACCAAGGAGTGACTGCTATGGTCTAAACCAGATATGCCTCATGTCTCTGGATCTACACACCCCAGCGAAGCTCATTAACTCACACAAGAAAGAGAGTCCCAACTCTGTGCCTGGTGCTATGCTGGGAGCTGGGGAAGCCCGCACACAAGACACCCCCTGCCTTTGCCCTCAGGGAACTTACCGTCGAGTCAGGGCAGGCAAATAGGCAGTCATGAGGCCATATGAGAAATGCCAGTAAGGGACACAGTGGGGACACCGAAGCTAGACTTGCAAGATTAGACAAGGCTTCCTGGAAGAAGTACCTCTGAAGTCCATACTTTGGTGAAAATGGGGGGAAAGAATTCCAGGCAGGGAACAGACTGTGCAAAGGTCTGGAGAGACAGGAGTTCAGTCCAACCACTGTGTCCTGCAAGGGACCTGGACTGGGTGGGGAAGGGGAATCTAGACGAGATGAGGCGAGGGAGTTAGGCAGGAGCCACATCGGGCCGGGCCTCACTGGCTGTGTGAAATCTGGCCTTTAGGATAAGAACAATGGAGAGTCAGTGCAAAGGCTGAAAAGGAATAATATGATAGTATGTGCATTTAAGAAATAATTCTCTGACGACAGTGCAGAAAATGGTGTGATGAGAGCACGGTCAGGAACAGGGCGATCGGCAGGTGGCTGCTGCAATAACGCGGGCAAGAGATTGATGGTGGACCTAGCAGCATAGCTATGGTGGGGCCGGGGCAGAGTGGATGGACTCTCATCCCATTCAGGATGAGAATGGACAGACCTGGGACTGAACTGGATGTGGAAAGCGAGGGGGAGGAAAGATGGAAGAATGATTCTTGGCTATCTGGCTGGAATGGCTGAAGTAGACTAAGCTTGGGGACGCCATTGCTGAGATCAGCAATACATATTGCTGAACGAACAGAATTAAAGCTAGGCCACAGGTAAAGGTACAGGAGCACAATCTGGGGGTGGGGGATAGGGTTGACTGGGTCCTTATTTTACAAACTCTCTCAATGACCTCCAACTTCAGTCAACTCAAGTGAAACTAGGGGAGTGGGCCTTATCCTTCTGGCATGCTATCCATGAGACCTTGAACTTTGAGGGCAGTTCCCTGGGTGGGGGAGTATTCCTCTGTGGCCCCAGCCAGGCCCTCTGTAATCGATACTCAGCCGTCTTTCTCCCCTGAGGACACTCCCCGTCTGGGCACCCCACACACGGTGGAGGGCAAGGGTTACCATTGTGAGGCTCTGTATGTTGGCAAACCATCCTCCCCGGAAATGCTTCTGCAAGTCCTTCAGGATGATCTCTGTCTTCTGTTTCATACCTCCAATCCAAAAACAACAATTAAGGGGCAGGGCCTTACCAGGGAGAAAGGAACACACCCTCCCTCACTTCCCCTCCAAACCTCAGAGATCAACAGGGTTCAACAGGTGCAGTAATGTTTGCCCAGCCAAATGGGGGAGGGTTCCGTAGTGCCAGGCTGATGGGTGGAGGGGGACTGTAGTTGGGGAGGTGGTCTGGTCCACTGGTCCTGCTGTTCCTGTACCCAAGCCACCGTGTGGACTGTCCCCACCCCTCACCCCTACAGCTGAGCAAAACAGGAAGTACATTTTATTGGATCATAAAAAGCCAAGGCTTCTGAAACTCCCATGAGGGCATACTTGCAAACTCCTCCAGCACCTCTCTGTAAGTGTGCACGGCTGTCTGTATCTCTGTTTTCTCTGGGGCAGAGAAGGTCTAGACCCAAGATTCCCTGGTCTGTTCCCTGAGAAAGGACGCTCATTTTCTCAGTCATATACCCAGGAGTAGCGATGGGATCTCACAGGTGGCTGCGAACCCCGCTCCCCCGTTTTTCCAAGGATCTTCTAGAATCTTTAAAACAGGGCATCGCCTCAGCAATGGGTCTGAAGTTCATTTAGATGAAGCCCGTTTACCCCCGTGCCCCGCCCTCCGGTGCGCCCGACACAAGGCAGGCACTCAGGGACCGGAGCTGGTTTGCGCCTGCCACTCAGTGGGTCCCCACAGCTGCAGCCACGCGACAGCCCAGGCTCGTGTCACTTACTTCGATGAAGCACAAGGATTTTGAACAGGTAATGCAATGCCTCCGAGGCCCCTGTGCTGATCTCATAGCTGGCGTTCATGCAGAGCAGGCCCAAGATGCCAATAAGCTTCCCGCTCAGCGAGAACTCCATCATGTGCTGCCGGGAGGGGAAACTGTTACCTCTCCACCATCCCGGAAGAAGCTTCTCCCTGCCGTGACCATCGTCCCCCTCCAGCCTCCCCTTTCTTCCCACATCACTAAGTTATGTGCTGGTGTGCGGCCCCTCACCCCACCAACTCCACACTCTGTCCTGGAGTTGGGGAACCTTCCCAATCGACACCCAGGAAAATGGGGCAGCCAGACGCGTCTGATATGTTAGCCAGTGGAAAGCTACGGGCCCATCCCAGCTCTCCAGGCCAAGGTCTCCCGCCAAGACTGAGAGGTGTCCAGACAATTAGAGTTTACTAGCTAAGGGCAATATCCCATAGAAGCAGAAAAGGTACTCATGCTAAACAAGCAAACAAATAAATAAGGAGTTCTGGGTGAGCCTCAGGCTCAGTCAGGTGCCCGGTGTTCGGAGAGGCAAGGCCCATGGGTCAGCCTTCCCTCCCACCCCAGGCACTCACCGACAGCTCAGGGAAATTGCAAATAAACCTCAGCATCCGGGCAACGGTGCCCAAGGCCCGGGTCTGTTCGTGCACTTTCTCCGCCAGTGTTAACCAAGGCAAGATGATCTGGAAAGGCAGCATAGGGACACCACCCATGCCTTCTGCGGGAACACTGCCCTCATCCCTCCTTGCTTTGAATCTACCTCCCCAGCTGCCGAAAAGACGAACAGGTGCTCGCTTCGGCAGCTCATATGCCAAAAAGAAAAAAAGATCATCACTGTCAGGGGATTGGGTGGGCAGAGGGGTGGGCTACAGAGTCATGCTCTGTAGCTTGACTGTAGTCGTGTAGATAGGACTGCATTTGTCAAAAACAGCAGAACTAGGCACTAGGAAGGGCGCATTATAATGTATGTAAATCATGCCTTAATAAAAATATGAAAAAAACAAAGGCAAGAAAAAGAGAGAGAGGGGCCCTCAGCAAAACTAAATCGACCTTAAATATTTTTTCAAAATTAACCCTCCTTCTGATCCCGCTGTGCAAAGTCAAATATGAAATAAATGATGTATTATGCGATCATATAATTTTTGCAGGAAAAATTATGTCTAAAATAGCCACACGTGATTTTTTTTTGTTTCAGAATTACCTCAAAGTAGCAAATATAATGTAAATGCTGTTGCATATAAAAATCTTATTTTTATCATTTTAATTTCATTTATCAAGATAAATCGATAGATGAAATTTTGGAAACAATATCAAGTGTGCCCTTGGGGAGCACCACTTACTTTTGGATAACGAGGACCCCAGTAGTGGATTTCCTGAGGACTCCACCCTGATGGAGAACCAAAGCTCTGAGTCTGTTCCCCATAAACTCAAATTATAATAGTGCGTTTACTAGTCCATTTACAGGGAAGGTGCCTCTAAGGCACAGAAATGCTTCTCAACAAACATACCAGAAATGATACCGTCCATAAAAACCATGTCACTAATCCCAATATGGCTATGTTTCCTCTCTAGATATGGCCCTCATCAAAAATTTTTTTAAGATATCCAATTGATCCTGTCTCCATATTGGTAATCACACATAATGTTTTATCCAAAATTGTCTTATCCTGATTCATTACCAACTTGTTGATGAAAGTTGGTTTCAAGTGACTCGGCTATTGCCCCTATTCAAATTCACCCCAAAGAGAAGACAATGTATCATAACTAAGAATATTTGAAAGGCTCTAAAGACAGAGAGAGGGCGATGCAGGAAGTGGTCTCCAAGTCATTGTGACGCTCACAGAGGTTTGAGAACCGATGGCCTCTGGGCTAGAAACACCCTCAGACCATCTTAATATTCCCTGTCTTTCCTCCCAAAAGACCAGATTTAATAGAGGGCTCCAGTGTGACTGATTTCTACAGCCACTTACCTCCAGGAACTTCTGCAGGGTGGGCATGTTGGGGTCCATGTCCTCCATTACAAGAGCTTGTAACATGTCATCTAAGGCTTGCATCGTCTGACAAGGGAGGAAGCGTGGAGTGTAGGAGGACCGACAGCCACCGTGTCAGCTTGGCTCCCTGGGGCACTCCCCCACGTGCCCCATGTTCCTCAGGAGGAAGTAACCTGGGGGCCAGTTCAGCTCCGCCGCCACACTCTGATCTTCCCAAGTGCTGACCTTTCTTGATTTCACTGAAGACTGGACCAGGGCCACCCCAAATTGTAGGCCAAATAGTAAAATGTAGGCATCGGGCGGTTCTTGCCAACAAATACAGTCCCCATGAGATTCTCACCATTAGGGATTCATTCTTAGATTAAGGAAAGTTCTATTTTTTAAAACTGAAAGTTCTTGAGATTTGGCAGCCCACTGGTCAGTTATTCCATAAAATCTATGGGTTTTATCATCATATTGTCTCATCTTAAGACTGAGTCTGCCACGGAATTGGAGAAACGAGAGCCTTTGTGAGAGAGGACCTAGTGTGGGAGACAGGTGAGGATGGGCAGAGAGGTTACTCCTGGGAAGCATGATGACCCTGGGGCTCTGAGCTCCTGAAGGAGGGGTCAGAGAGGTGGGTAGGGGGGCCCAGGAGCTAAGAGGACAGAGGAAGCCTCTGAAGACAAATCCTCTCCCATGGAGACCTCCACCAGGAGGCGATGGGGGGGATTACCTGGAGGTAGAGACTAGCACTTTCCTTCCGGTCTGGACTGGGCATGATGAGTGGCAGAGAGAATGTGCTAGAGATGCAGGCATTTACCAAGTCCAGTTTCTGGGATATGTGGAAGGGTGGATTCACCTGGCTGGGGTGAGAAGGGAGGAATGACAAGAGAGCTTTGGAGGATATTAGTGACAAGCTGGGTTAGGCTTCTAGGACCCTAGGGTAAAACCTCGGCTGTCTTTTCTGAGTGCGGACCTGAGCCCCCAAACACTCTTCAATGGCCTCCTTGCCAGGGAAGGAGGTCCCTGGCTTCTTGGGAAGCCTTCCCTATCCCAGATGTCCTAACAGGCTTCTAATAATGAAACTGGGGGTACCTCCACCACCCCTGGATGCTGGTAGATGAGGTGGCAATCATGGGGCCCTGCCACCCACAGCCCAAAACTCTAGTCCCCAAACCTTGCCCTTCCTCCCAACCCAAATGTTCTCCGCATCAGAGACCCAAGGGCTCAGAGGAGGTAACAGCAAGGAAGGAACCTCAGGGCCACGATGCAGAGCATGGCTTGCTGCCACACATTGCTGACCAAGACCTCGGTGGATTCTTCAAGGATTAATATCTAGAAGGGCCAGGAAGAAACAAGAATTTCCCTCAGAGAGAGGTGCCGGCTCTTGGCTCTGGGACTTGGTCATCCTCATCCCTGGATGACCAACTCCCAGAAGAGCTTGGGGGTCTTTCTCACCTCAATTTTCTTGGCCAGAATGGTTTTGGGAAAGTAATCATTCATATTGCCATTTGCCTGGGCGTGAACAGCACTGCACAAAGTGTCCACAGCCCTCAGGAACTTCAGCTTGTCCGACTGAGACTAGGAAAGAACACAGAAACTCCCCGCCTGTGAGCCAGGCCTCAGCCCTTAACTCCTCCTACAGGTGGGACCGGCAGCCTGTACCCCCAGACCCCGCCCGCCACGGTCAGGCCAGACCTCAGAGCAGCTGGGATGGGTTAGGGTTAAGGTTAGGGTTAGAGTTAGCCAGGATAGATATAGCTCGCTTGATTTCCTTAACACAGTTCCCGCATCTTCTGTTCTGGCCCCCTCAGAACCCTCTGGGGACAGGGAAGCTAAGGGTCCATAAGGAAGATTCTTTTGCACAGAGCCTGTCTGCTGACTCAACCAAAGATTTCCCAGGTCAGAAGGCAAAAATGGGCTGAATTTTGGGGCGCCTAGGTGGCTCAGTCAGCTAAGCGTCTGACTCTTGATTTCAGCTTAGATCTCAGGGTTCTGAGATAGAGCCCTATGTGGGGCTCCGCGCTGGGCATGGAGCCTGCTTAAGATTCTCTCTCTTCCTCTTCCTCTGCCCTTCGCCACCTTCTTTCTCTCCCTCCCTCTCAAAAAGAAAAAAAAAAAAGACTGAATTTCAGGTAACTTCCAAGCCAGGCCTAGTATTCAAATCCCAAGGAAGCACGAGTCCTCATTTTTTTCTGCTTTCCTCCTCAGCTCTCAAAACGGTTCAGAGGATTTCCTTACCTCTTGTCCTTGTTCTAGAAATTCCAAAATGAACTCACAGGCATCTCTTTCTGACTGGCGCAATCCTGCAAACGGATGTAGTTGGGAGGAGTTGGGCTGATTCTGTCAGATGGACTAGGAAAGCAGGGCCATTCTATCCCTACGCTCTGCCAAGTAGGCTCAGAAACCATCAGATACTGGGTGGGTGTCCCAGCTCCAAGAACCAACCTCTCCAGGCCAATGACCTAGTGTGGATCTCTGAAGCTTAAGACTGAGAGAGGCAATCATGGGGAGTGGGGGGGTTCTCAGGTAAGAGTTCTTTTGCATCATGCATGGCCAGGGATGGAAAGGCAATTGTAAAGAGAGAGATCTTGAAGTCACCACCAGTGGCCACACATTATTGGAGCTGTCCTAGACAGGCTTTGAAATCCTGAATGTGAATGAACTTGAAAGCTCACATCAGCCCTGGAAGCTTCCTTGTCAATGGGGCTGGTAGAGGCCTCTGGGGAAGCCTCCCCGAGTCGGGACCCAGGTGCAGACGCAGAGGCTGGGGAGTAATGCTAAGAACAGAGCCTGTCCACCCCAAGGAGTGTCAAGAGGGGATGAATCAAGAGGTTGGAGACGGTAGCAATGCAGGGGCCAGAAGCAACCAGACCTGCGCTCAGGCCACTCTGGGGATGGGGCACGGCAATGAAACACCCGTCGCCTGAGTTCAAAGCTCGGCTCTTCTAGTTTATTGGCCTTGTGGGCTTTAGCCAAGTAAACTCTCTCAACTCTTGCCTCCTCATCTATACAATGGCAAAGGTGATCGTATTTATTATTGTTGTGATAATTCAATGAAGGAAGGCATGTCAGGAGCAATCTTGAGCAGATTAAATGTCCCCCAGCTTCAGTTCTGTCATCTTAACGTGGCGATGATAATCACAGTATGTATGATTGTAATGAGGCTTGAATTCATTCATTCATGTAAAAATTAGGATAATCCCTGGCACAGAGCAGGAGGTCAGTAAATTCATTCTCAGGCATACATTTAATTGAGCACCGTTTATGTAAAAGGCTCTCTGCTAAGCCGAGCTTACAGACGTAGAGCTTCCGTACCAAGCGGTTCCTTCACAGAAACTACTGTTACTGTGGTTCTCAAGGTATTCTTTTTGCATTTGCTCATATAGGTTTGTGTATATACACAGGAGATCAAAGAAAATCTTGTTCCTCAAATTTGAGTAGTCTTCAAGGGCCACTCCTTCAAGTGAGGACCAAACCATACAGATATCGAGGGAAAGAGCATTCTAGGCCAAAGGAACAGCAAATGCAAAGGCCCAGAGGCAGGATCATGCCGGCACGGTCATGGAACAGCAAGGAGTGTGGGCCTGGAGTGGGAGGAGCAGAGAGAATGGCGGAGACAAAGCAGAGCAGTAATGGGATGGGTCATGAGGGCCTCGCAAGGCCCATGGCAAGGACTACTGTAAGGATTCCAGCTTTTGCTTTGAACGCGGGGTGGGGGCGGGGGGGGCGGCGAGTAGGCTTCGAGTAAAAGAATGGCATAGTCTGACTTTTGTTTAACAAGATTACTCTGGCTGTTCAGCTGAGAATAGATAGGTATGGAAATGGAATGTGGCAGGGGGTAGGGGAGTTGGCTACCCTGAACCGCTATGAGCGGGGTGAGGTTTAATTCAAAGCCCCAGTGTCCTCTTCCCTGCCCAGCTCCAGGCCGCTCATGGAGGCAGGTCTGCAAATGGACAAGTATGCAGAGCCTAGAGCCGTGAAGGGGGCAGCCAGAAGGGGGCCGACTCGTGTCCACGAGGTGCCATCTCAAGCCAGGGCTGGGCAATCACCACCCCCTCTGAGCCTGCAGTGAGTTGAAACACAGCCCGGGCCAGGGCCAGCTGCTCACCCATTAAGTTAGGATTCCAAGAGACTTGGCCAGTCGATTGCGAGAAAGTTACTCTGTTGGATTTTTGCTTGTTAGGAGATAGATTCATCTGCAGACGTGGGGCAGCCGCCTGCCGCTGGTGATGCGGACGGGAGGCAGGGCGCGTGTCAGATGCTCCTTCCCGGGGAGGCAGCTTCTCCACCAAGAGGTGAAGCTGCAGGAGGCAGGCCATTTATGAGAAAAGGAATTGGCTGAGCGATGCCAGTGCCTGGCCCCACCATCGGCTTCCCTTTCCCTCCCCCTGGGAAGAAAGGGGACCCTCGGAAGGGCCCTGATTCATCCTGACTTGCCTACAACTCTTCCATTCAGGCCTCTCCCTGTATGGACAAATTTCATATTCGGGGGTGGTCTCCCAGAAGCCTCATGACTACTGTCTAAAATACAGACTCAGGCACCAGCCGTGTCCCTCCCTCTGCCTCTGGGCCGAATTGCCTCTGGGAGTCTTGCTGCTAAAATCCTAAAGCTCCCTTGTACCAGAGGCTTCTGTCCCCGTTCTCCAATTCCTAATCCCATTCTGCCCTGCGGTAGGGGAGCTAAGAGCCCCTAAATGTCTGCCCCTCCCAGACACTGCCCAGGGACACCTGCTTGTGGACCAGGAGACCACTGCCTGGCACTTTGCGTATGGGTCCCCAAACTCTCGTATCCCATTGCTGGCTGTTCTGAGACGAGCCTCATCAGAAGGCCCTGCCCCCTGCTTTCTTTTGTTTCCCCGTGTGTTAGCTGGTCCCCGCCAGTCCTGTTGCCGGGAGTTTCTTCCTCTGACAGGCGGTCCCCTCGGCACTCCCAGCACCCGGTCAGCTTCCCTGGGCCTAAGGCATCCAGCTGTTTATGATACAGGATCAAGCACCCCATTATCAGCAGTTCAGTGCAGTTGAAGACGCTCAGGTCCACCATCAGGGTGCTCTGTCTTCCAGAGACCCCTGGAGTCACCTTCCCTTCCCCCACCCACCTCCACCTGGAATGGAGCACCCCCCATCAGGCCTAAGAAAGCCAAGCCCCTAAAGCCCACAGATTCCCACTGTCCCCAGGGCTCAGCACCCAGGGCCAGCCTGGAGTCGCCCCTACCCGCAGCCACCTGCCTTTTGTCTGCTGTGGAGGGGGACAGGCAGGCAGGGACCATTTTACCTGACACACCAGGCACCTCAGATCCGGGGCTCACGCTGCTCCTGGGCTTTGTGGCTCCAGGGGGCGCTGCGCTCCCAGGTCCTGTAGCGGCCCCTGCAGGGCAGGGGTGGAGGTGGTCCAAGCTGGAGCTTTCCTCCACCCCTCTCCACCCCCTGGTCCTCAGGTGGAAGGAGGGGCCATTGGCAATCCTGCCCAGATTTGGGGGACGAGACCTTGTAGGGAACGCCAGGAAGCTCCCCAGTTGTCCAGCTTTGAAGGGGTTGCTTCTCATGGGAACCTCCACTCTGGGCAGTCCAGAGCTCCAAGAACAGCTTCAAGGAGACTCTTCGCCCCCCACATCCCTGACCACGGCCCAGGCTGGCTCGCAGGAAGCCTTCAGACCTCCTGAAGCTGCCACAAAGTCCCCTGCCATTGAGAAGGTGACTCCCAGAGCCTGTCCCCTCAAGCCCTGGAGACCTAGGGAGCTTTGGCGGGGATTGGTCCTCATTTCATCCTGTCAGGGAGGCAAAGAACCCGAGAGCCTCCCTCTACCACCCCAGCCCTCCCACTGCTCCCCAGGAACCTGGCTGGACCAGCTGGGGACCAGGAAACTCTGCCACTCCAGGCAGGAATCCGGGGCAAAACCTCTGCTCAGAAACTTGCCACAAAAGAACCTTCGTCGTCAGCTGGACCAATCACAAAGAACGGACTTTATTGACATATTTGGCACTAAAACCCACACACTTCCAGCCCCGCCGCCAAGTACCAGGCATCATACAGGACCAATAAGTTAACATAAAGGACGCTCATGTTGGGGGGGTGCTTGGATGTCTCCAGGCTCAGCCAAAGGAGCTCTGGGCTCCTGGGAGGACACGGGGAGGGGAGATGGCTGTACACCAGTGAAAGGGGCTTCGAGACAAAATGAAAGAGAACAGAATTCAAAGTAGGACATTCGAACGTAAGGGGACCAGCGTCCACCCAAGAAGTGGGGGAGCTGCAGGATGGGGTCAGAGCATAGTGACAGAAATGCTTGCCCTCAGGCTCTCCTCTCCTCCCCCAGATTCCTCTGAGGGGCCACCTAAGTTTCTCCCTCGGCAACCTTGTGCAGTCGGCCACACTGCCTTCTGTCCAGTAGGGAGAACTGTGTTCTTTGGGGTCAGACATCAAAGTTCTTGGAGGTGTAAGCTATATTTGTAGTTTCTGTCCACTCCAGGGCACTCAGAGGGGAAAAGGCTCTGCATGGGCAGAATCAGAACTCCGCTCTCCCTAGCCCCACCTCGCCTCCATTCTGTGTTTTCTCCTCAAAGTAGGAGCTCTGAGGGCAAAGAAGCCCAAAGACGAGAACCCAGGGACTGTGGGATGGTCTTTGCACAGGCCATTTTCAGGCCTACTTGAGTCTTAGCACATGGGACAATTAATGAACACCCTTAAGAGTGAGTATTCCCATATTTGTAAAAATAAGGATGTGCCCTCTTTCAAGGAAACCCAGTGTCAGGGCAGAAGAACAGCTGGGTGAGGAGCGGCGGGGCAGTGACCACTACCCCCTCTTATGAGAACATGCCACAAACATGGTACCTTTCCAAAAATATCTGGAAGGCATTGCTTTTTAGGACTATAATGAAAAAGGGATAGAAGGAAGGGTGGGGTTGCAAGTCGTCACGATGCCCAGAGAAGGTGGTCAAAGTATGAGCCGGCCTCCACCAAACACCACCACAGGCCAGCCGCCAGCCCGGTCTTCCTAATGCTACAAGCTGGCAAAGCCTCCAATTCAAGGCTCAGAGGTCTGAGGAGATGTGGGAGCCCACAGGGGCACAGAGAGCATATGGTGAGTGACTAGGGCCCCTCGGGGGGGTGTTATGGGGTGAGGAAAAGAGAGGGGTCCATCCAGGAAGACAATACTCCATCAGGACGTATGATCTTTACCACCTCATGTGTGCATCACAGAGCACGTTATAAAGGGGAAGAAGATTCTCCCCCTGCCCAGACACCCCTACAGTACCCAGAGAGCTGGGAAATTGCGGGGCCGGAGAGGCACACTAGTATGCCTCCAGCTGCAGTGAGACAGGCACTGTTCTCTGGGGACATTCTCGGAGCCAGAGGGTAGAGTCTGTGAGGAATCCCAGCGCGGCCCCCTCTGCCTCATGCATCACGCCGCTTGCAGAAGGAGACAAATCCTGTCAGTCAGACAGGCAAGGCCTCAAGTCCAATAAACCAAGCTCTGGGGAATAAAGCATCATCATATTATAGGGATCTTGAGGACAAATCACAAATATAAATCCTAAGGCCAGGGTTTCTGGAAAAAAAAAAAAAACATTAAAAAAAAAAAAAGGCTCAGCCCCGGCTCATCGACCTGCGATGGGGGTAAAGGAGCTGAAGAAGGCACTCAAGGGTGGAAGGGCTTGGCTCCAGCCCTGCTGTCCAACAGTCTTTTCTGGCATTTTCTGGCAGCTGGGCCGAGGCATTTGAGCCACGCGGTGACACCTGGCCTTGGTTACACCTGGCTGATGATCTCGCCATTCTCAGGCACAAAGACTTGCACGGGGGCCCCTTCGGGTGATCTCCGGGGCACATACACTGTGGCCACCTGCCAGGGTCAGGAAGCAAGGAGAGATCTGTGAGCAAACCAGGTAGAAATGTCCAGACAGCAAATGCAGGCACACCATCCCCGTCCCTTAAGGACGCTGACTGGCAGCGACATGGGCCCAGCCACTCCACCCCTGCCCCCGTCCCAGGAGGCTCTATGTCCCCCAGGGACCACCCTTATCTATTTTCCACTCCAGCTTTCTTTGGGGTGTGAGAGGCACCCTGACCTCCTCCTCCCCGCCTTTCCTGGGCTTCCTTCTTGTCACCCTCCCTGTCGGGCAGGTTGGGATGGGCTGGGCCTGGGCTGAGGACAGGTCCAAGCTGGCAGGAAGGGAAAAGCAAAAGCACGTCAGCTGGAGGGTGCGGCCTGGGACCAGGGCCAGGCTGCTGCCCAGCCAGGATGCCAGCTGCAGCCCAGAGACCTGGTGGGTGGGGGAGGGACGTGCAGCTGGGCCTACTAGGAATCATGGGTCTCAGAGAAGCAGCCTGTTGGTAACTTCTGCAGCACACCCCCTGCAGAGCCCTCCGTACCAGGGAGAAAGAAGACAGGACTCCTGTGTTACCCCCACTTCCGGGATGAAGAAACTGGGCCATTGAATCCAGAGTGGACACCCTTACCTCACGTCAGAGTGCTCTATCTTACCAATCTGGTCCCTGACAGAGAGTAATACCACTTACTAGCACTTACTATACACGATTCTGATCATTTCACACGTAATAACTCACTTAAAGGTCATGGCCCGCCGAGATGGACAGCTGGCCAATCATTATCACTTCCGAGTAGCAGGGCTGAGATTTGAACCCCCTAGCCTAACTTCGGAGTCTGTGCCCTTAACCATCAGCCACCCTGCTTCTCAGCCCGGAGGTGTGGAGAGCTGTCCAGAGGAAGTTAACCACAGGCACTCACAGGTCCTGGCTTTCGCAAACACGTTTTCAGACTCCCTTTGTCCTGAGCCTTCAGGTCAGGAAATCTGGGGGGTTAATTCGGATGGGATTTCCGATTATGAATAGAGGCTTATCTGCTTTGCGGATCATCTATGGAGCCCTAAGGAAAAAAGTCTCCGCTCTCTGCCAGGATCACCTCCACCCGCGTACGTGGGTATGTGCTCTTGAGCCAGAGGCAACATTAGGAGGGGCCCCAGGGGAGTCCCGAGGGCCTTCCAAAGGCCCCGGGGGAGTGGTTCTGCCGTGGGTCCTCCCGAGCTGGGGATGGCGGCAGCCACCACCCTGTCGGCATACCGCGCCTCTGCTCCGGGGCCCGCTAGAATTGCAGCCCGTCCCCGCTGACGGCCCGGGACCCCGGAGCCGCTCCCGTACCTGTGTCCGGGCCCCCGGGGCTCGCCCAAAGCCCTCTCTCCCCGGCGGCAGGCTGCGGACGCGGAAGGCGCCCTGGCGGTCCAGCGAGTGCGGGCGGCCGCTCCGGAGGCGCGCGCGCTCGTGCCACGACTTGAGCTCCTCGGACACCGCCGCCTTGCTGAGCGCGCGGCCCGCGGGGCTGTCCTTCAGCGACGGCGTGCGCACCACGCGGCCGCGGGCCGCCACCAGGTGCTGCCAGCGCAGCAGCGCGGCGTCGTCCTCGTAGGCGCGGCCCAGGGCTGCGCGGCCCAGCTCCCACTCGGCCGGCGGCGGCAGGGGGCTCTCGGCCAGCAGCACGTAGCGCCCGGCCGCCGGGTGGCCGGGAGGCAGCAGCAGCTTGGGGTAGAGCGAGCCGGCCGGGCCCCAGGCCCCGCGGTGGCGAGGCGGCTCGGGCGGGGCCAGCGGCCGCAGGAAGGAGATGTCGGGGCTGCTGCTGCCCGGCGACGTGGGGTGCGAGATGCTGGAGACGTCGGAGCCGCTGTCCTCCGAGCAGGAGTGGTAGGCGGGGTGCGGAAGCGGGGGCTTGGTCGGGGGGAAGCAGGAGTCGGGCACCGTCACCGTGTAGTGAGTGGGGCGGCGGCGGGGGAAGGCGCTGCGACCTCGGCCCTCGGGACCCGCCCGGAAGGAATCCGTCCTGGGGGAGGAAGGGGAGACGCACTGAGTGTGGGGGGGCTCCCTGAGGCTGGGAGTCCAGGAGGCCAAGGCTCTTCCCTTGGGCCTGGGGTGGGGGTGGAGGTTGGGGGGTGAAGATAAACCCGTGAGGCCGCCGCTCGCTTTGTCTCGGCAGAGGAGGCATGGCTCACAGGCCTGGGTCTTGGGTCAGACCTCCCCCCAAATAAACACCCAGACACCCTCCCGGCCCTCATGCGCCATGCACCATATCCCTCCTGCTGCATTCACACTTCTGCGGTTTGTGGCAAGGATGCCCCTGCGATGTCCCCTATCTTCAGCCACGTGAGGGACCCTGCGGGGTCGTGTCCCCGACCCCGCAGAATCTGTTCCGGGAGCCATGGTCGGGTATCTAAGCTGCACCTGTAAAGCTGTGTGTGGCGCACACCGTGTCAGGGAAGTAGATGGCCGGTCATCCACAAGCCAAGGAGAGAAGCCTTAGAAGAAACCAACCCTACCCTGATCTTGGACTTCCAGCCTCCAGAACTGTGGGACAGTGAAATTCTGTCATTTAAGCCACCCACTCTGGGGTATTTTGCACCACCAAACTAATACAGGGGAGCCGCCTGTAGGTTGGCCCTTCAGAAGGGCAGCCGCCCAGGACTCACAGGGGCTGAAACCCAGCCCTCGAGGGTTAATATGCCCTGTGGTGGGGCTGTGTCTGCCCAGAGGGGGGCGCCTTTTACCGATCTGCAGAAAGGCACTGTTTGTCACCTAGCCCTGGAAGTACATAAAATAAAAGATTCATTGCTTGACTGGAGAGCAGTTGTCCCAAGCTGCGCACCACCCCCCCGCCCCCGGCCCGTCCAGCGCTGCCTGACAAGCACATGTAAAGGGACAGAAGAACCCAGCAATCATGCCCAGGGCTTTCATGTGGTGCAGCCAACACTGCCTGGCCTAGCTCTGTCACTGAGACTATCACCAAGAAAATTGGGAAAACACTTGGAAAACAACACGCAATTGATTCTCATTATTTGCGGATTCTGTCTTTGCAAAATCTCCCACAGCGAAAATGTATTTGTAACCCCAAATCAACACTCACAACACTTGTGGTCATTTGCGGACGTGCACAGAATGGTGAAAACTGTGAGAAGCCCACCAGGCACGTTCTCAACTGAGACAGAACAAGGCAGTGCTCTGACTTCTCGTTTCGGCTTTCATACAATAAACGAGTATCCTCTCCACGGTCGATTTAGTGTCCCGTGTTTCGTATTTTTGTGCTTTCTCTTGGTGACATCCCTGTTTAAAACGGCCCCAAAGCATAGTGCTGCAGTCTGGTGTGCTTAAGTGGAGAAAGGCTATGGGTGTGCCTTCTGCGGAATATACATATGAGATGAGCTTTATTCCAGCATGTCCTAGAGTGCTATCGGCCAGGAATTCAGTGTTAATGAGTCAATAATGTATATTAAATGAGGTGTCTTTAAACAGAAACACACATTAAACAAGGATATGTATTGATCAGTTGACAAAAGTGTTGTGCCCCGAAGCTCTCAGGAGCCTAACCCGATATTTTCCCAGGGAGCAATGGTTCAGTATTGCTAATTTAGTGTTTGCAGTGACTTTATGGGACATAAAACTACCGCAAATAGTGAGAATCGACTGCACATCAATTGAGAAAGTGAACCACCCATTGCCAGTGACCGATAACAAAACAATCGTAGGCAATTGCCGAAGTATCTACCAAGTTCCATATTCTCTTGCCATCAGAGAATATGGCTAAGGGGAGAAAACATGAATTGTGTTGTGCAGAAAACAGCTTGCTTCACGAATGACGTGCCTCTGGTTTTGCTGACTGTGGGTGGCACGGCCTCTACTGAGAGCTGCCCCAAGAAGGGATCCCATGGAGAAGCCACAGCACCAGCCACGCATCACCCACAGTCCCACCTATATCCTAGAAGCCACCACTCTCCAAATGCAAGCTGTCCCTAGTGGGTGCCACCTCCCCCTGCATCTACGGGGTGACCTCTTACCTCAGAGACTGCGACGGGCCCCTCCTCCCCTGTATCTCGGGGGTCGCAGGGGCGCTGGTGCGGCCGTGCCACTGGCCAGCAATACTGCGGACGGGAGCCACGTGGTAGGAGGCAGGCTCCAGCAGCCACAGGCTGGACGTACTGGGCCCATCCTGTGGCGTGGTGGCTGGGCTACTGCAAAAGGATTAGAGACGGGTCAGGGGCAAGAATGCCTCCATTGAGGGGCTCGAGTTGTGCAGAGGAAGGGGGCATAGTGGAAGGGGACCCCAAAACTCATACCTCCCACCATCACAGTTAAGGAGAGGGGCAGTCTCCCATGCCTTACCCTGTTGTACTCCTGCCCCACCCAAGCACAGCTCCCGCCTACTCCCCACCTGCCTTTCTCCCCATCCTGACCTGGACTCGCTATTGGGTTCAGAAGACTTTCTGGGCTTCTCGTAGGGGTGGTCCAGGCTGGTCTCCTTCCAGGGGCTGTTCTGGATTGGGGCCCGCTCCAGGCCCGCAGTCTCAGGTCCTGCTGGCTGCAAGCCCTCGAGGCTCTGGGGTGGGAGAGGCCGGGAAGGTGGAGCTGGGGACTCCGGGGGAGGTTTTGACACTTGGGATTCCTCTGCAGGGGCAAAAGAACCTGGTGAAGGCGGGGGCTGGAAAACTGGCCCAAGAACCTCCGTGGCCCGTGCCTTGCTCTCCCTCCCGCGGCTGCTTGTCTGGCTGCTCCAGGCTGTGGCTCCAGGCCCAGACACTCGAAGATGTTTTCTTCTCCTTTGGGACTTCTCTCTCACAGCTGTTTCACACCTGCCTCCTCCAAGAAGCCTCCCCAGATTGACTCTTCTTAGCTCACATTATTCCACCTTCTAACCTTTGCTCTTACTACCGTGTCTGCAGCTAACTTCCTGCTTACTGATTTTTCTTGTTCATGCCGTGCCCATGTGTGCTATTCCCTTATTGACCTGGGCACTCCCCTAGGCAGGACTGCGCTATCCTCCTGGTCCACCTTGACCCCCAGCATCCTTAGGGTTTATAAACAGGGTTTTTTAATCTATTGACTGTGTTTCCTTCCCTAGTGCTACCCTCTAGTCAAAAAGGGCAATGATTGTGGCCAGATGGCTCTTAGGGTCTGACAGCTGCATGTTGAAATAATGTCCCAGGGCAAAGACATGGACATCCCAGATCTTATAGGCTCTGCTAGAATTCACTTTTTTTCCTTCCCTGTCAAAATGATTGAACTTCTAGAATGGGAAAGGGTCAGCGCATCCCCACCCTCAAAAGAACATGTGCAGGGGCACATAGAAATTAGCATCAAGCAGGAGTGGAGACCCTGAGCCCAGCCCGGCACCCCTGCCTTCACTAGTTCACTAAGTCTCCACTTTCCACTGAAGTCCTCACTAGTGAACTCTGCCAAAGCCCCCCGTCTTCCAGAAGCCCAGCCCTGACAAAAGTTCCTAAACTACCCCTCTCACCTTCTTCCAAGAGCAGCCCATCTGATAGGGAGCTGTCATCTGAGGCACTGAGCTCTGGGAAAGTCAAAGGGGAGAGAAGGAGGTGAGGAAATCAACCTACAGATCTGGGTTAGCCAGCAGCATTGACCCCACCCCTTCCTGATAACATCCCTTATCAGGAAATACCAACTGTGTACTAAATACTACATTGGATATGAGTTTATGACTTGGAAGTAGAAAAAAAAATCAGGAGTTAGGAGCGAGAAGACAGGAGACCTGATTTTAATCCTGGCTCTGCCATTAGCTATGCAACCTTGAATAAGCAATTTCAATGCTCTGGGCCTCAGTTTCCCCATCTGTCAAAAAAGCCAGGGCTTCCACTGGCAGGGTTTCCTGGCGGTGGAAGGGAAAGGCAAAGTGTCATTTTGGAAGGCCCTTGGGATGAAAATTATTTTCCTAACTTTTCCAGTCTTCTGAGATCATAAATACAATTCAAGGACCCCAAATCTGAGAAATCCTGCATTACCAGCCCCAAGAGCAGTGCAAAGCGGGAATCTGAGCTGTGGGATCAATTCACATTGGTCTGGCTGGATATGGAAGGTTCTTCAATTGGTGATATGGCAGGTCACTTGAAGGAAATGAGAGTATGACATTTCTGCATGGCCTAGCAGCAGCTGTGACCCAAGAAATCCGAAGGAACTTCAATTTCCCACTGCCCTTGAACAAACTGAAACTTCAGACCTTGAGAATCCTCCTAAAGAGACCTGAATGGAATTCACAAAGTGTTTTCAACTATGTTTGATAATGATGATGAGGGGACATTAATAATAGCTAGAATTTCTATTGTGCCAATACTTTTCTGAGTTCTTCATATATATTAATTCAGGTGATGGTCACAACCACCATGGAAGGTAAATACTATTATCATCATGTAACAGCTAAAAAAAACCGAAGCTAGAAGGAATTGAGGAACATGGTTTAGGTCAATCTACCAAAACATGACTGAGTCAGAATTCATACCCAGACAGTCTGACCAAGTCTGGCTCATCACCACTACCATTTATCGGCCCTCCTATTAGTGGCATCTAATGCATAAGTCATTATCCAGAAAGTTCTAAGAAAAGTAAACAATTCCAGCCATCTTGAAATCCGTTATAACCGGGATTAGCAAACTGGGGGTCCTTGGGCCAAATCCAGTGAACTGTTTTTATAAATAAAGTTTTACTGAAACACAGCTACAGATTGGTTTACGTAATGTCTGGCTGCTTTCGAGCCACAAGGGCAGAGTTGAGTGGCTGTGACAGAGACTGTATAGCCCATGAAGCCCGTACAATATTTACTCTCCGAGCCTTTACAGAAGTTTGTCAGCCTTTGCTCCACAACTTAAATGAAATAAAAACTCTACCCAGAGTAGTTCTTAAACCCTGTAGGGCATACTGCCCAAGGAGCTGGGCCCACTCCAAGTGGCGAGCTCTTTCACGCTGTGCTTGGCTCCTACTAGCCTTCGCTTTGGGGTTCAAATGAGGAGACACCCTTTCATTGAATTCTGGTTCTCTGCCTCTGATCTTTTACAAAACCCTGGAGAATAGAGAGTTTTGTTTTTCACAGATGTCAAGTTGAAGAAATTGTGGGACTGGTACTATCATGGCCCAGTGACGCGGCTGGGGTTAGAGTCATGTGCTTCGGTTTGACTATGTGGTCTGGGAAGAAAGACATCGTGTCCGATCATCCCTAATCTTCACAAAAACAAGCAGATCATTGGCCAAAAAAAGTGCACTGCAAAGAGGGTAATCTGGAGACCCCACTGCCTTTGGAGAGGTAAGGCACGGGTGGGGCACGTCTGTCTGCCACCAAACACGAGCCGCTCCTGAGGGCTGCTCCCTGTCGCAGCCACACTGCTCCGACCCAGCCCTGGATCAACCTTGCCCTGCCCTGGGTCTAGCAGTGGCCACGGGACTCCCCAGGTGGGGAGGTAACTGTAGAGATCATACCCACAAACTGAGCATTCTCAAAGGCTGCACTGTTCAGCAGGTCGCCGCTAGCTACCTGGGGTTATGTTAATTAAAACGAAATAAAATTAAAAATTCAGGTCCTCGATCGCACCAGGCACATTTCAAATGCTCAGGAGCCCCTCTAGCGGCTACCATATTGGACAGATACAGAACATGAAATTCTAGTAGACAGCATTGCTTAAGGCACGTGTGGTCAGTCAACAAACGCACTCTGAGCACCTACTACAATTAGAGGTGCGTGGTGCGGGGAATTTCTCCTCAAGTTCACTATGGTAAATTAGTGTAACACCTGACTGCTCCCCGCCACCTGCAGGGTATAGCTAATTACTCCCACCTGGCATAATTAGTAATTATCCTAAATCAAATAAGCCTTGTGTGGAGACCCAGGGGGCGGGGGGGGGGGGGGGCTTTTTCTTTTCTTTTCTTTCTTTCTTCCTCTTTCTTTTTTTTTCTTTTCTTTTCTTTCCTTTTCTTTTCTTTCCTTTTCTTTCCTTTCCTTTCCTTTCCTTCTTTCCTTTCCTTTTCTTTTTCTTTCTTTCTCTTTTTGTTGTTGTTTATTCGTTTGCTTTTTCTTTTTAATTCAAAACACCTTTCAGCTACTAGTTATTAATCCCTTTCTACTTCCTCCTTCCGGAGAGAGCACGGCTGGGCGGGGAGCCACAGAGCAGGAATTACGGGCTGGAGCCACGGCCTCCTGTGCGCCCAAGGGAGGACATCAGAGCCCAGAACCTCAGGCCCACGGTCAAGGTAGGGTTTGAAGGGGGAGAGCGTGGGGACTGTCTCTGGTCTGGAGGGTGAAAGGCAGCTGCTCTGCCCCATTTCTTCTCTACAGCTCTGTCTTCCCCTGAGCTGAGGGCGCCGAGAAGTTTTCAGAGCCTCCTGTCTCCCACGGAGGGTTAACCAAAGCCCCAGGCAGGTCCTGACCTACTCACAGCCCCCACAAGAAGCGTCACTGGTAGCAGTGGCAGCAGCAGAGTGACACTCCCCTGCCCCGCCACCCCAACATCTGCAGGCTGGTGAGCAGAGAGGCTGCTGAGCAGTACCAGCTGGAGGGGGCACGGGGGGGGGGGAGCGCTGAGACAAACCGGGTCAGGGGCACTTCTCCCTCTCCTGCCGGCTCTCCACCAGCACAGAGCAAGTGAGCCCTCAGCGACTTTCATGCCCAAGCCCATAGCTTCCTTCCAAGGGGGCAGTGCTGGGGGGGGGGGTGGGGGGGGGGAACTGTCAAGTCGTGGCGAGCCTGTCCGCGTGGAGGGAGGATGGAGAACATCTTTTCCATCTCAGTCTTGCAGACCAGGAGTACTGTCTTGCTTCCAAGCCAGGCCAGAGCCGGGCAACCCAGAGAAGTCTGGCCATCTGAGCCTGGGTCAGGTGCACCATGTCCTGTGTTTACTGGGTCAGCTGTCACATGGAGGCCTCTCCTCCCTCATTCTCTGCTTCTGCTGGAGGTGATCTGGTTATGCCCTTCCCCCCTACGTTAGAGACAGCGTGTGGCAGTGGGGCTCCCGCAATCTGTGTTGAGAGCGTCCCCTTGTCCAAGGCATGGGCCACTGGGCCTGGGAGACTCTAAACACAAGCGTCCCCAACCAGGGGAGGAGAGCAGCCTCAGGGAAAAACCAACCCACAGTGCAGGGGTAGGAGCCTGACGGTGGGAGGAGTAAACAGTTCTCCAAGCCCAGATCGAGGCCTTGGCATCCAGCTCTGCCCCAGGCCACTGCTCCCCACCCCACCCCAGTTCACTCCCCTGCAGCAGGGGGGTCTGGGCCCCACGAGAGGCCTGGGGTCGGGGCAAGCCGTGGGCATGATGCCCTGGGAACTGGCAGGGAGGGCTGTAAGTCGACCTAACAAGCTGGGTTTGGGTCCGGGGAGAACAAGAGCCACATCGAAGGGCTCGGAACCACTTGTTGGAGGGTAATTGGAACTAGATACACGGATGTCCAATAATGGGGACACCTTCCCAGGTACCCCACAGGCCCAAGTCTCTGGGCCATGGGGCTCAGGGACTAGACCAGAGGCCCAATAAGAGTGGAGAACAGAAGTGGAGGACTCCTGGTGACCAGGGTGGTTCTAGATACTGAAGCGATGGTGGCATGTGGCATTCATGGTGCTGGATTTCACCCTAAACACCCCACAAGCAGCTATGCGCCCCTGAAGTGATTCGGAGAGCAGCCATAGTAGCAGCAGCAGGCCTCTGAGCAGCCTGACACAGGCCCCGGGGCAGCACTTCAGCTCAGAGCCCGAGGCTCACAGAGGCCTCACGCTTCCTGACCACATCCGCCAGCCCCTGGGGCCTGGAGGGCAGGAGGGCAGCCCTGGCTACTGCCGCTGAGCAGACCCTAGGAATAAGGTCCGAGTCAGCCTGGAGAGCACCTTTCTGCCCAGGAGGCCTTCTTGAGGGCAGTGGATTTTGCGGAGGATGAGGAAGAAATGGGATGCTTTCTAAGGAGACGGGGGCAAGGCTCTCAGGGGATGGAGGAGCCCTTTGCCAGGGCGTGTGGGGGCTGCAGAGGGCCAGGATGGGGTAGAGGCGGACCGAAGAGGCAGGTGTCCTAGCTAAAGCTTAATTTGGAACATTAAACACAGTGCTGGGCACAAAGGCAGATGCAGCAGCCCCGAGCCACGCCACCTGCCATCATTCCACATAAGCTCGCGCATGGCCCAGGGCAGGACTCTCGGCGCAGCTGGCTCACCTCGGCCCAGGGGCAGGGCAGCGGCAGAAGGGGGCCCACTGGTGCGCCGCTGCTCACCCAGGCAGCGCTCCAGCTCCCTCAGCTTCTTCTCCTCCTGCAGCATGGCATGCTTGCGCTGCCGCCGGGCCTGTCTGCTGAGGTTCTCCTCCCGGCACAGGCGTCGGGCTGCCTCCGCTATCTGCAGCTGCAGGGCCAGCTCCCGCTCCAGGCTGCTCAGGGGGTCCTGAGGAGGGGGGAGAGGTAGGGGGCTCACTAGGGGACACGGAGAAGGGTCCCGAACCCACGCCCTGGATCCTGAACCTAAGCCCGGGAAGAAGACAGCTGTGACCGTGGCCATGGGCCAGAGGGTGGGGTGGTGGGAGGTGCCCGAGAGCAACCTTGTCGGCCTGAGAAGCAGGCAGGGGGATCCACCCACCAGCCTGCCCCCTGAGCCAGGCAGAGTGGGAACCAAAGGGGGACACTTTCCCTCCTGACCCCAGGGGTTGGTCAGGCAAGCCCAGGGGAAACTTGCCACCTTTCACACCATGGGGAAGGCATCCTAGGGCCCAAGCCACCCCCACTGCCTGCCTGCCTGCCTGCCTGCCTGCCTGCCTGCCTGCCATGATGAGAAGGACAACCCTAGGAGCCAGAATAAGCTGTTGAAACAGGCCATTGCCTCTCTGGGCTGGTGGCTGAGCTCTTAACTGATCTGCCTACTGGCGACCAAACCCAGTGTCCTCTCGAGTTCCCAGCTCTCCCGGTTCCTGGGGTGGCACCTTCCCCACGGCCATTTGGGCTACAGGTTAGTGGGAGCCCCTCATCACCATGGAGCCAAGCACCCTGATGGGTGTGACGGGGTGGAGTGGAGACCGCCACGGCCCGGGAGAGGGCACGGTGCTCAGGAGCTGCCCCACCAGCTGGTGAGGCCCTGGCTCGGTGATCAACACTTGAAGGGGGAGACACGGCCTGCTCAAGTCCCTCACCTCTCTGTGCAAAGCCCGCTCGTCCAGTTTGTAAGCTGCTCCAATCCTGCGGCGGACCTTAGGGGCCTTTTCCCCTGGTTTGAGGGGATACTCGGCTGGCAAGATACCCGTCAGCTCCTGCGGTGGAAACAAAGTCAGCCAGGCCCCTCTCCACCTGCCCAGCCCTTGGCCAAGCAGAAACGGCCAAGCCCCCGGGCTCTGCACTGCCTGTGTCTGCCCTTCCCCCGAGGCCCCTGCCCACTCCCCACCCCACCCCATCCCCCCGGGCGCTCTCCCCGGCCTCTTCAGGGCACCCCCTACCTTCCCTCCTCTCTTCCTTCAAACTTCAGATCTCACCTGCTTCAGAGATCTACTCTGGCCCTGGTTACAGTCCCACACGCACCTGTCTACTCCCTCTCCAGCCCCTCTGTCCTTCACTCCCTGTGCCCGGGGCCCCACTGGGCTGATTCCTTCTGTCCCTGAGGCGTCCCATGTCCAGGTCAAATGCTGCACACACAGGGACTCCAGGCACCACACCCCCATCTGGTTTCCAGAATTCTCTCGCAAACGGGGTCCCCTTCCCTCAGCTCCAACATCCCAACATGTGGCTCTAGGGCTCCTCAGGTTAACCGCAAGTTTGCAGGGGGGCTGGGGGGCCGGCTGAGGCTCTCACCGCCTCCCGGAGGCAGAGTCTCTTCAGCTCCTCCAGACGCGCCTCGAGCCGCTCTTCCAGGGCCCTCTGCTGTTTGCGCACCGCGTGGGTCAGCTCCTTCATGGGGGAGACGGGGCTGTCGGGGCCTAGGGGGCGGCAGGGCACGGCTCAGGGAAGCTGAGGTGGGAAGACCCTCCCAGACACTTGTTAACTATCCCCGGGGTTGTGGGGGGGAATGTGCTCACATGTGCGCAAACACACACACGCGTGTACACACATAGCCTCGTCCCTGCCCACAGATTACAGGTCAGCTGCTGCGGCCTGTGTCATAACCACAAACACATCTCCTGGCTGTCCGAGGTGGCAACAAGGCAGCTCGCAGGGAAGGGCTGCACCCCCACCCCTGCCCTGGGCGATGTGCGGTGATGGGAGGGCTGCTGGTCGGAGTTGTTCTTCCCTTCCCACCCCCCACCTGTACAATTCACTTCTGCCTCTACTACTTCTTCCTCCTTCTCCTCCTCCTCCTCTCTCCCTCTCTCTCTTTCTCTCTCTTACTCACATATGTGCTGCTTCTTTCTTCTCGTCTGTCAGATGAGACCAGACTAGGCCCACAGACTCAGGCCAACCAGAGAGATAGGACCTTTCTAGTAGCCAGATAAAATTTTTCTACTTCTTAGTAATCACAGGGGCCAGAGTTGCAGAGAACTGATCCAGATAGGATCAGACCTCCAGGCCAGACGATCCAGGAAAACTGCAGCCCCTCGGGTATCTAGCCCCCAGCAGAGGCCTCTCCCACCCCTCCCACCTCCCCCGACTCATCTTCTAGCCACTCAGCCTGGCCAGCCCTGGGGCCTGGGGCCTCGGAGAGTCAGGGCTAGGGGCCCACAGGGCGGGATTTCCCAAACCACTCACCAGACTGCAGGATGATGCCACTGTCGGTGTCGCTGACCTCATCCTTACTCTCCATGGTGGATTTCTGGGAGGAGGGGGAGCAGCGTAGGAAGGGGTAACACCGTTCCCAACCTGAGCCGGGATGTGGCGGTGGCCTGCAGGTTCCCCAGCTTTTGAGAGAACAATAAAACCAGCTGTAGGTGAAACCCCTTGTTTCCACACAGAGCTTAAGTTAGGATCCGATGTTTGAAGGCAGGGGGAGAAGTGAGGGCCAGGTTTCTGGGATAGTCTGGGGTGGGGGAGGTTCTCAGTGCTGGGGGTGCTGCAGAGAAGGCTCGGTGGGCCTCACCAGCAAACCTGTTCTCGTGGGGGGGGGGGGGTCTCTGGGCCCACCCTAGCCTCCTGCTGCCTCCTTCCGAGTGGCCACAGGGACCACTGAGACTGCGGAGAAGGGTGAGGAAAAGAGCAAGAAAGAGGAGGAAAAGGAAAAAAAAAAAGGAAAATGATAAGAAAAATGGGTGGGAGGACAAAGCAGGAGGAAAGGAAAGCAGAGGGGGAGATGTCTTCTTGGGGCACAACTGTCCCCATGGGGCTATCCTCAGCTCGAGAACCCAGGAGGCATGAAGCCTGTCCTGCTGCCCCAGTGGGTGACAGACAGCACTTCAAGAAGTGGGCGGGGACTGGGTATTCAGCCAAGCCCCTGCTCCAGGGTCCTCAAAGCCCGTGCTGCCCTGCCTTCTGGACCAGGGTATTCATCCAAAGGCAGGTGCCAGAGAGCTGTCCCAGAGCCCTGAAATATTTCCCAAGCCACTATGTCTAGGAGACCCAGTGTGTGTGTGTGTGTGTGTGTGTGTGTGTGTGTGTGTGTGTGTGGGTCACGGGCAGGGTGGGACTTGTGACTAGAGCGGAAGCTGCCCGAGGACAAGGAGGAGCTGAGACCACCCACTCCTCTGGCTCCCTGGGGCTTGAGAGCACTCGGGTGGCACAAGTTCAATCACAGTGTGTATCGGCCCGGCTGGGCACCAGTGGCCAAAACAACACCTGATGCTCGCCCTCTCGTTCCTCGCCGAGCCCACACCTCTGCTCAGGGTCCTGGCTGGCCAGGGCCTGGCAGCTGTGGGCTGGAGCAGGGGTGGGGAGGGGCGGGTGGAGCCGAGGCAGGCGGTCTGGAAGGAGAGCCCAGCCACCTCCTCACTGAGTCAGCCCATTGAGCAACAGTCCAAAAGTCCTTCTGAGTTTCTGTCTGGAGCTTATCCTGCCTCCCCACGGCACAGGGCCACAGGCTGGAGGCGGTGGGCGCCGCCCCTCCACCCTCAGCCAACGGCGAGGAAGGCAGGCCTTGGGAAAGCAAGGCAAGGAGAGGGAGAGAGGACTGCTGACAGCCCGGTCCCCAGGAGGACCTCTGCCTCTTGAGACTGGAAGAGCCGGAATGATGGAGCACGTTTACAGACCTCCGTAAACCACAGAGCCCACCGAAGTACCATGAGCAGCACTAAAAACATAGCCCTGGAAACAATATGGACCTGCACTTTGGAATTCCAAATCTCCAGGAAAGTCTAGAGAATGGACGATAGGATTTAAAAAAAGAAAGAAAGAAGAAAAGTTTATGTGGGGCCTTTGCAAACATGCTGAAGAGAGAGACTGGCCCATGTTCTGGAAACCAGAACAGGGCACTTAGTGGGAGAGCTACCAGTGCATGGCCCATCGCTCCCGAACCCTCATCCCTCCAGAGATGAGAGCTGGCCCGAGGGGCAGGCAGTTCACCCAGCCCCCACCCGCCACAGGTATCCTCTAACCCTCCCCAGCAGCTAGGGGCAGGGCCCTGCCAGAGCTAGGAAGCAAGGCCCTCTCAGCTAGCACCGTGAACGCATTTTGCTTTGGATAAGGAAGGAGGTAATGTGGGAGTGAAGCCATTAATTAGTCACACTTGCTAATTAATTATTAACCACGAAGGCGTTCCCTTGAGAAGTTGTGATAACTCAGCCCTGCTTCCCTCCTTGACTGTTGCCGGGCATGGGGTCACTGGAACAGAGGGGTGGGTGTGAGAGGAGAGCCCCCTGACACACCCCCTCTCCTCCAGCGTTCACTGCCAGGGTCAAGGGGTTGGCCCTGGCATTCACAGTGGCCCCAATCTCATGCTGGGCACACTCCGGGCTAACTCAAGGCTCCAAGTAGAGCAAAGAGCACAGGACCTAAAGTTGGGAGGGTCAAGTCTTAGTTCCGGCCTGGCTGGGCCTTCTTCCCTCGTAGGCACAAAGACTAGACAGTGTCTAGGGAAAGCCCTTTCCGGCTCCCTGCTCTGGACCCCTGTGGACAATGTCGGGCTGGGCAGGAACTCCACACGGTCGTGTAGCCGTCGCCCTCCTCACCGTGGGGACCCTGCGCAGCTCCCACCTCCACCAGCAGGACAGAAGTCTCTGGAGCCTGATGTATCAGGCATTGCTTTCAGATAAAGGCAGTTCCGGGGCCCATGCCCAACCCCTTCCCAACGCAGGAATCCCTCCCTGCCCTCTAGCCCCCTGCGGCAAGCCCCAGTCCTGGGTCCTAGGAAGCAGTCCACCTGACTGAACAAGGTCCCTGGGAAAAAGGCAGAGGAGGAAAGAAGGAGCGAAGAGGGAGGAAGGGAAACACCAGCGCAGCGTCCTTCAGGCTGAGCCACTGAGGACCCTCCCCCATCACAGTGTGCCCCCAAAGCCACTCCTGGGCCTCTCCCTTTCTCCAGTAGAGACTAAGGCCTGGGAACTACAGCAAAACTACGGCAAGGGGCTCCTCATCTGGGCCCACCAGCACCCCCAATCATCTTGTGCCCGAGACACAAGGAGGAAGGGAGTGTTGGTGACGGCTACGGCAGGCCGCCCCCCCCCCCACCGCCAGCCTGCCCCTCAGCCCCAAAGACCTGCTCCACCCTGCCCTGCCCTCACCTGCTTCTGGGGTTTAGTCCAGGATTCCAGAAACACCCCCGGTTCCCAGGTCAGGGGGCTGAGGGGTTTCGCATGCCGCCTCAGGGTGTCCCAGGCCACTGGCCAGCCCCCCTTGTGCTCTCTCTGACCTAGCTCCAGCTCTCCACTCGCTGCCTGCTGCCGACGGCCGCCCCTCCCTCTGGTCCCGCCTGCCGGCCTGCCTGCCTTTCCTCCTAGGCTGCCTGCCGGGCCAGGGGAACCAGGTACTTGTTATGACTTGAGTCAGAGGGGAGGAGCAGGTGAGCAAGTCCTTCCCTGAACTAATCCTGCTGTGGCTGTTGCCAGCAGGCAGCTCCTGGGCCTCTGCACTTCCGGGGGGGCGTGTGTGTGTGTGGTGAGTAGGGAGAAAGGGGCTCCCCATGGAGGAACCCCAGAAGAAGGCAACAGGGGTCACATCTTCATGGCCTCGAGGGACAATAATGCAATGTGGTGAGCTGTTAGGTGCACAATTGCCCTCCTGACCCTCAGTTTCCCTTTCCAGAAATCAAGGCTTGCAAGACCCCAGAAGTAGGGTGAAAGTCCGCTGTCCATGGGGATACCAGCAGGAAATTGACAAAGTGACAAGAATAGGTCATTGCTCTTTCCACACACTGAAATGGAAACCAAGGCCTGAGTTTTGTCTCTCCCAAATCAGGCTTAAGAAAGCTTCAGGCAAGGCAGTAATTAGGGAACTCCCTATGGGAAGGCTCTAGGGTCCTAAAGAAAGCAAGGGTGGTGTTCTCTTTCCATCCTAGACATTTCGCCCCAGGATTACCAAGGCCTACCTATTACTTACATCCATCCCTCAATAGGGTCCCTGGAGGACTATGCTGAACCCCAGTCCTGGACCCTGCTCCACAGGAGAGCCACTGTGACCCCAGCATCTAAGCCCGTTCCCCAAACATGAGGGGCAAGCCTCCAGGTCTCCCACCACATTGATCCTCAAGCAAACCAAAAACAGTTCAGAACTTGGCGCATTTCATTGGGAGAGGCAAGGGCTAAGGCCACCTGTTGTTACGCCACAGACAACACAGAGACATACTGAAGATTAAGGACGACACCCCTCAACATTTCAACCCACCACCTCCCTTTCTCCCACTCTCTGCTACTCCCACTGTGCCCCTTAACCCTGGGGTTTCGGCACCTCCACATCTCTCTGGATTGCTGCCCTCCTCCAGCCCCATACCTCCAAACCCCATCCCCTTCCCCATTCCCCAGGGCTGGGATGGTGGAAGAAGTCTGCTCCACCAAACATCTCCTGTGGGGCTGAGCTGCGTCACTGATGTCCCGTCCCAGCCCCTACACAGACCCCGCTCACCTTTACATTCCTGTGCACACCCTCTTTCCAAACAGTGCTAGCCCCAGAGTCCTCCGGGCTGACCACCTCCTTCTCTCCCCAAGCTGAGACTGAGGGGCCCCAACAGGGGGCGACCCCTCCTGTGATGTGGAGCCAGCTTTCAGTCTGGTCTCCCAAAGAGCCTGCAGCCCTTCCCTCCCCCTAGTCCTCCCCATCCCCCAATAGCCTTGTCACATTCTTTCAATGACAAGCACAGAGAGATTGACTCAGTGTAACTGGTCCCCTTCCTCCACCTTGCCCATCCCCCAGCTCCAGGTGGGGGTTGATGGAAGTTTCTAGAACCAGCTGACAGCATGTATTTTAATGCACAAAATGAAATTAAGAGAATCATTACGAGAACCAATTATATTGAAATACAGTTCTAAAAACAGAAAAACATGGTAATATATATGCCTCTTTATTAACATTAAACAGGATCCAGCAGTGGGTAATTTCATAGAAGTGATGAATGTGAACAATACTTCAACACAGTTATGACGACTGCAATGTGATGTAACACTGTGAATTTTATTAAGGGCAAAGTCACAGGTACTGCCTATGGTTTCTTGCCTTTGTAACTGAAGGCAATGCTAAATTTTTGTTAAAGGTTGGTGTGAAATAGAAATATTTTTTTTTCCCATCTAAGTTCACAAATCCTCTGAATTCTATCCATAGATGCTTTGGTGCTCAGGACCAGTTAAGAACCCCGCCATCAGGTAACCCCCCCATTTCTGAGCTCAGAGGAGAGAAACACAGATAATCCACTCACTGCATTGAGTCCCTGGAATTCTCAAAACCCCCTCATTCCCTCAAATTCACATGCAGCATTTCCTGACCAGCAGAAGATGAGGTTTGGGATGGGAATAGCAAACCAACTCTCCCAAGAACCGCAGCTCCAATGGGACAGATCTCACTGTCTGCCATGCCTGTCAACTCAAAATACCAAAAGGGAGGTGGGAACCCCAGAAACTGGCTGGGAACTTTGGGGTTCACTGCCTCCCTCCCAGCCGGCCTAGGGGGCTGGGGGACTGATGAATGCCCTGCCCCAAACCCCAGAAGCATCAACACCAAGACCACGACTTGGTGGTGAGGAAGTGGTTTCCTTGAACAGAGAGTACTTGGAATCTGATTGTTGAAAGGAGAAAAACTCTATCTCTTTCGGGTTTTCACTTCCCAAGGACAAACCCCCAATCAGGAAACTTCCACACTCTGTAGCCATCCACTTCAACGTTTTTTAAAAGTCCATTCCTTAAGTTTCTTCTAATACATGATATTGGAAGTTGTTTAAAGCAAGGGCCCCATCCTACCGTCCTGACATTGCCACCAGCACCCAGCCGAGTCCGGTCTCAGGCACTCCTAAAATCCCACTTAATGAATTAACAAAGGAATGGTCAGCCACGGGAGTCAACAGAGCAGAAAGAAGCCTAGTAGCCCGGGACCTTCTAGGCGAAGGCGGGTGGGAGAGGGCTCCTGAACTGTTTCCTTTCTCTGCTCTTCTCTCTTCCCACTGGGAAAGGTGTTCGCCTCCAGCAGGCGCTGGTGGAGTGGGCTAGACAGAAGAACTCCACTCGAGCCTGGAATGCGCCCTGAAATCAGACCTCTAGGCTCTCCTTAAAAAAGCCCCTTTGTCCGGTCCACCCTGCTCCCCTCCCCCACCGCGCCCTCCGCATCCAGGCGGCCCCAGACTTTGCTCCTTTTGTTTGGCTGCTTTCTGGCTTCCCGGAACCTGGCCAGGGGATCCACAGGCATGGGGAAGGTCGAAGGAGAGGGGTTGAGCAGTCGGAAATGTGCACTTTGGGTAGGAACTTGAAATTCCCACCCCTTTTGTAAATTACTCCATTCCTTGTAGGGCCAGCTCCGCTAAGGCCGAAGACCATGGGTTCAGGAGCTTGAACCCCCCAGTTCACCCGCGCTGCGTCCCCCTAAGTTTTCCCCCTTACCTGTCCCATGGAGCTCTGGCGACGCCCGCCTGTCCCCGCGCCCCCCGTTCCTGCCTCGCAGCTTCAGGACCTGTTTGTCCAGGCCATCTCCTCTCTCCCCGAGTCTCCCCCCGGCCTTCCCTCCCGGGAGGTATTTCATTTAACTTCGGCATTTGCAGCATCCCAAATGTTAAAGATCCCAAGACATCTGTCCCCTGGGGCATACCAAGGTCCAGAGGAAAGAGGGGAAAGACTCAAGAAGGGATTCGAGAGTCCGAGCCAGGAGTCGGGGCGGGGCCCCGTGCCGGGGTGGTAAGATGCCAGCAGGAATGAGTATCCTTGGGGGAACCCCGTCCGAGGGGGCGAGCTGCCCCCTTCTCCCGCTTTGGGACGCGGGCGTGGCGGGACACCCCCGGCGCTGCCAGTTTCCGCCGCCCGGGCGGGAGGAGGCTCCGCTCTCCGGCCGAGGGCCGCCTTTCATCCGCGCGCTCCCGCCTGGCCGGGGGCCGTTTCCATTCCTGGAGACCCCGGGGTGAAAGAATGAGAGAAGCCGGCAAGAGGGCGCCGCGCCCCTCCCTCGCAGGCCCCTTCCCCTCCTTCTCCCTCGCTGTGCACCGCAGCAGCGCGCTGGCGCAGCCGGCATTGCCTCCCCCTCCTCCGGCCCCAGCCCAGTCCTCCTCCTGGGCGCCGGCTGGTGGAACTCGGGCCCGGCAAGGAGAGGAGCCCGCTCCTGGGGAGCGCCTCCTACTGTTAGCGCTAGCCTCGTGCGCCTCCAGCCATCCATTCATTCACTCACTCTTCACGCTTTCGGCTGTGCAGGGAACTTAATGAGCACCTACTAGTGCTCAGCACGGTGGATCACAGTTCACATTCTTCCCCGGATGCTTCCCCAGTTGAGGCGAGTAATCAAGTAGCAATAGTATCGATGAAGTAAGGGCTGGAACCCAGGGCCGAGAGACAGAGACAGAGAGAGAGAGAGAGAAGAGGAGAGGAGGCTGGGCCAGACGGAGGGTCGCAAAGCTGGAGAAGGCAGTGCCAAGGGCATTTGGGAGATGTAAGGAGGATCTTGAGGCAGCGATGACGCGATATACAAAAGCATAATGGCAAAGAAGCGCCATAGGTTCTGGGAGCTGCAAGGAACTTAGGGTGTAGGATGAGGAAGAGGGAAAAGAATGAAAACAAAGAAAGCCACGGCTAAAGTGGCGGGCAGAGGCTCCTCAGGAAGCAGAGTAGCTTTGTACGGTTGTCCAGGTTGTGTACCATACTAAGAGGGAGGACTCACCCGTGTTCTGCCCACCAAATTGTGTGCCTTGGTCATGCCTAGAGGCAGTGACTTTCTCTCATTTATACAAAGGTACTGTATGAGCTAAGTTGACTGAAGAGCTGTGTGGGCTAGCTAAGATTTAAGACTTTTATCCTGAAACTGAAGAGAGGCTACTTGTATTAGCCAAGGTTCTCCAGAGAAGCAGAATCAATAGGATATACGTGTGTGTGTGTGTGTGTGTGTGTGCGTGTGTGTGTATGAGAAGGAGAGAGAGAGAGAGATGGAAAAAGAAAGATTTATTTTAAGGAATTGTTTCACACTATTGGAAATGCTGACAAGTCCAAAATCTGCAGGGTGGCCTGACATGCTGAAGACCCAGAGAAGATTACGGTTCGAGTCCAAAGGCACTCTGCTTACAGAATTCCTTCATCAGAGGAGGTCAGTCTTTTTTTCTATTAAGACCTTCAACTGTTTGGGTGAGGCTCACCCATTTTACTCTGAGTCTACTGTTCCTTTAAATGTTAATCTCATTTAAAAATACCTTCACAGAGGGGTGCCAGGCTGCCTCCGTTGGTAGAGTGTGTGACTTTTGATTTCAGGCTTCTGGGTTTGAGCTCCATGTTGAGTGGAGAGACTGCTTAAAAATAAAATCTTTAAAATAAAAATAAAAATACCTTTGTAGAAACATCTAGAATAATGTTTGTCCAAATATATGGGTACCACAGGCCTAGCCAAGTTGACACATAAAATTATCCATCACACTACTGAAAACTGTCAGTCCAGAACCTAGGCTGACTCACTTTTAGGTCACTTTGAGGAATGAGCAAATGGAGTGGGGAGAGTTTAGAAACAGAGCTGTTTGGAGATGGACCTTGCTTGACTTCACAGCTGATTGACTAAAGACATGGCAGGTAGGAAGGGGGATGAGTCAAGGGGTTCCCAGCTTCAGCATGAGATGTGTTCACCTGAGGACATTGAAGTGATGTCCAATGAGCAGCCTGGTGGGGGATGGGGAGAGGGCTCTAAAGCACAAGGAAGGTTGGAGAAAGGGGCTTGGGAGCCGCTACAGGGCTGCCACTCTGGGAGTGGGTGAAATCACCCAGGAAGGGTGTGTCGAATGAGAAAAGGACAGGGAGTGGGGGGGGGGTGGAATTCTGGGAACATTTAAGGGGTAGACAGAAGGTAAAGTGCCTTTGCAGGTAAGCATTATTATATTACTCATGAAACGGGACAGTTTGTTGAAACATTGATTTGTATTCTTTCTCCCTTCCCATTCACCCCTCCCTCTTCTCTGGAAGGAAAGCAGAAGCTTCCTGAAGGTGTTAGCCCTAAGCCTCCTGAGACAATGCCGGGGTCCTGAGGTTCAAGGGCAGAGGTGTGGCTTTTGGAGGCCAGGAAAAAGAGGTGTGATGACCTGGGAATGTGAAGGAAAGTAGTGCGCGTCCTGAGCAGCCAGGACCCTGAACACTATTCATGCAGTGCTCTGGGGCGGTAGTGAGACCTCAGCAGGGCTGCGAGGGGGGATGCCCAGGCCCAAGTTTCTAGCCTCAACGTATCCGCATACCACCCATGGCCAGGAAGCAGGAGCCCAGGCTACGTGAGACCCCTGCAGCCTAGAGCAGCTGGATGCCCTGCTCCCTGGAGCTCCCCTGAACCTTCAGGATTCTGCTTGAGAAAATAGCAGTTTTGGCCATTCCAGCAGGCCCAGAACAGAATCAGATTGATTTGTGGACCCGGCCTTGGCGTGTGTGTGTGTGGTGGACAAAAGGGCATGGTGGAGACTATGGCAAATTCCAACACTGAGGCTCTATCTCAGGGCAGCCATCACTGCAAAGGTCACAAGAAAAGGGCTTCTATTTTTAAAACAAAAGCTAGAACTCCAAATATTTATATGAAATCTTCTGCTTTGTACACATTTGATTCTTTTATTAAAAAATTCAAAAGGAGCAAAATGTATCTGCACTCCTTAGGCTGTAGCTTGAGTTGCTGCCACATGGCTCTGAGCACAGAGCCTGGGACTGGTTTGAGCAGGGTCTAAAGAAGCCAGGGCTGGGGAAGCAGGTGTTCTGGAAGCAGAAACCAGAGCCCTCACGGGGAACCAACTAGCTCAGACTATGGAAGGAGGGGGAGGGGTGCTCACTGGGAGAGGCCACCAAGCACCCAACAGGTTTCTGTCCTTCTCACTTCGGTGGGAGGGGGCCACAGTTCTTCTCCATCAGATGGTTAGTCTTGGGAAGTGGTGGAGGGGTCTTGGGAAAAACTTTCTGAGTTCTTGCTGGAGAGGAGAAGGGGGAATAAGCTGGGAACCCCATAGCTTAGCTTCTGGAAGCCTCGTGGTGGCTAGGCAGCTGCAGGTCTATGCTGGGAACAGCCCTCCCCCACATACTGCAGGGGGGGGGTGCCCCAAAACCCTCCCTGCCCATGGGAGCTGCCCTGGTCCTGCTGACTCAGGTGTCCTCAGGCTCTTGGGCCTAGCAGAGATGAGGCTCGCTCACCTTGTCCTCCCTCCCCTCCCCCCTTCCTCTGTGGGCTGGGTGAAGAGAAAGAGTGGATTCTCAGTGGCCCAGACAGTGCCCTGTCGATGCCCTCAGCAAGAAGCTTTTTGGAAACCCCAGAATGACTCGGAGCCCGAGGCCCTGTTTCCTCTCCTGACCGCATCCTGCAGCTCACAGATGGGGGCAGGGACAGGAGGGGCACTGCCTGTTGGCATCTGCCTGTGTGGGCCAGAACCCTCTGGACTGGGCGCAGGCTGGCTGCAGGCAGGTGAGTAGCTATGGGAAATCCATACGACCACCTTAGGGGGTCAGGCCAGGGGGTTTCACTCAGCTGCCTCAAGGGAAGAGCACGTGGGCCAGGACACTGAGTTTCGAGAGCTGCTTGGAATGCAGGGCGGACCCATCATCGGGGCTCAGACTCCTGAGTTGCAGGAGATGGAAAAGGAGCCCACTGCCCCAGGACACACCAGCATCCTGCAGGCCAGCAATTCTCAGCTGGTTTCTGAATGCCACCAGCTCCTCTCCACCTTGTTTAGAGTGCTGCCCCTTACCCTCCCCACCTTCTCTGTCTTCCCTTTAATTTTTCCTTTGCCTTCTCTCGTTCTTCCTGCCCCTTCCTCTCCACCTCCTCCATCCTAGCCACCAGGGTTCCCATAGGATTCCACAGGCCACATGTGTCTGAGCACCTCCAGTACAGAGCATTGGCCTCTGAGACGCCATCCTCCCCTCTTCCCCTACTGCTCAAGCCTTAGTTGCAGCTTGCTCTCCCTAGTGGGACCACCAGGGGGCGAGAGTTGATCGCTCTTGGATCTGATGTTCTGGTCCTTCTTCCCTGTGCCCCGGAGGGAAAAAAGTCCTGAGAGTGAAAGTGACGGAGGGTGGAGTGGAGTTGTCGTAGGCTCTAATCTAGCCTGAGACTTCCTTGCTTCCTATAGCCCAGCTGGTGGAAGCCGTGGACCTCTCCTCCCCCGAGGGCTGAACTGCCCCCTCCTTCCCTGCAAGCCCCAAGCCGCCAGTCTACCTTCCCTGGCTCTGGGATCACTGCCCAGCATACCCTCAGGCTCTGGTCTCCAGCCATTCTCTCTTCTGTTTCTAGAGACCCAGAGAATTTGAAACTTTAAAAAAAAATTTTTTTTAAGTGTATTTATTTATTTACTTAGTTGAGAGAGAGAACGAGAGAGCAAGCAGGAGAGGGGGGTTAGGGACAGAGGGAGAGGGAGAAGCAGACACCCTTCCAGGGAGAGAGCCCAACGCCAGGCTTGATCCCAGGACCCTGGGATCGTGGCCTGAGCTGAAGGCAGACGCTTAACCGACTGAACCACCCAGGTGCCCTGAGAATTTGAAAATTTAAGAAAAGAGTGAATTATGTTAAAAACAATAAAACTGCAAAGATAAAAAGCTAAATACCAGAGCAGAGAAAGCAGTGATTTTGGGGGGGCTTTCAAATATGGCAGAGACCAGCACCCCGACAGATAGGACAGATAGGACCTCTGCTCCCAGCTCTCTTCACCCCCCCTTCCAGTGCCCACGAAGCCCATATCTGCTTGAAGTCAGATGGCGCGTCTTAAGACTTTGTCAGCCTGGTTTCCGCCGCATTTCTTCCCTGGCAGGGTTATGTGTGGTGGAGAAGTCCCAGGCCCCTGGGAGCAGACCCCTGGCCCCCAGGTCCCTGTCTGAGAAACACCTCAGGTCATGAGTTTGAGCAGCTGGCAGGGGAGGTAGAGGGAAAGGTGGAGGGTGAGGGTGGGGGTGTCTGCTGCTCTGATCAGGGCTGGATTCTTAGAAATCCCATAACCGGTTGCTTTTCTCAAAGGCCTGGAGATAGAGGTGCCCCCCAAAGTAGCATCTGACCTCCTTGGGGCCTTTTCCTCATTTTACCTGATAGGTGGTTATTGACCAGCTCAGGGACATAATTTAGGAGAGACGTAAAAAGTATGTGTTTTGGACTCAAATTAGCCTCGGTTTCTTCATCTGTAAAATGGGGATGGTGGACCCACTGGTTGGCTGTGGGGAGGATCGTGAAATCATGTAGGTAAGACAGTTTTTAGCATTATGTAATTATCGAGTAATCTCTCCACCCAAAGCGGGGTTGCAGCTCATGACCCCGAGATCAAGAGTCACATGCTCCATGGGCTAAGCCAGCCAGGCACCTGGGAAAAGGTAGTGATTTTTTAATTTTTTTAATTTTATTTATTTATTTTTAAAGATTTTATTTATTTATTTGACAGAAGAGAGAGAGAGCACAAACAGGGGGAGCAGCAGGCAGAGAGAGAAGTAGGCTTTCCACCGAGCAGGGAGCCCGATGCGGGGCTTGATCCCAGGACCTTGGATTCATGACCTGAGCTGGAGGCAGATGCTTAACTGACTGAGCCACCCAGGCATCCTGGTAGTGACTTTTTTTTAAAGATGTTTTTTTCCATATTCCTAGTCTTAAAAGAAAAATAAGTTCATCTTCCTCACACCCAACTCTCAGGAGAAAAGAAAGAAAGAAAGAAAGAAAGAAAGAAAGAAAGAAAGAAAGAAAGAAAGAAAGAAAGAGAGAAACTTCTGCATGATAATTTCATCTTCAGTAGCCCAAACCTGTTTACTGGTGACCAAGTTTCACTTCCTGTGGTTTAGCAGCTCGAGGCTTCAAAAGGCCACCCTCCTCCTGTGACCAGCCCTGGGTCTGGGGCCTTGGCATGGATTAACTAGAAACAAATTCATACCTCACACTTCTGTCTCCTCTTAAAATACTCAATGTGATGAGAAAGGAAGAGAAAGGAGAATGGTTTACCTTGAGGTACAATGCTCTTTGAAATCAATTGAAATGGTCCATAAACCCAGCTCTGTGTGACCTCTTCACACCTCCCACCCCAAAGCTCTTGTCCCAACCCCTCTGTGACTGGTCAGTGCTTTTCCATCCACTTGTTCATAAATTCATGCGCTAAAGTGTTCTAGGTGCTTTGATAGCTCTGTGGGGGGGGGGCAGAGAGCGGGGGCTTAGTGGTTGGAGTCAGTTCTGTGGGATGGCTGAAAGACACCACGCAAGGTCTGATGGCGGATCTTGAGACAAAGTTTAGCTGGGTGTTCGTGATGGGCAAAAACCCCCTAAGAAACCAGGGAGGAGAAGCCACTCAGATTGCCCAAGAAACTTCAAATATGTCTTGGATGCTGAAAAGTGGGTGATGTCTACTTTCTATCCTTGCCCACTGCTAAGAGCTGGGATTCCAGCAGGCACAGCTAAGAAATTGAAAAGCAATCTCTATACACCCAAATACCAACTGTGATTACTTCTGGGAAGGGGGCTGGCCTAGGGACTGGGGGACGAAGAGGAGTTGAACTTTATCATTTCTGTGTGGACTTTTTGCTGTGAAAATATATTCTTTATTGCTATGTAATTTCTGCAATTTAAAATTAATAGTTTAAATTAATAGTTTAAAACTTTGTATTATGAATGTTTTCCAACATAAATAAAAGGAGAGAGTCTAGTATAATGAACTCTCATTTATCCATCACCTAGACTTAGTAATTTATCAACATTTCCCTATATTTCCTTAGTTTATCTTTTCTTTAGCAAAATATTTTAAAGAAGTCCCAGACATGGCGGCACACAACTTCTAAATGTTTCAGAAAGCATCTCTGAAAAACACACTGACACTTTTTTACAGAATCATATGATCATTATCACAATAGCCCTTTATTTATCTTTTTTAAAAAGATTTTATTTATTTATTTGACAGAGAGAGAGAAACAGCCAGTGAGAGAGGGAACACAAGCAGGGGGAATGGGAGAGGAAGAAGCAGCCTCCTAGCGGAGGAGCCTGATGTGGGGCTCGATCCCAGAACTCTGGGATCACGCCCTGAGCCAAAGGCAGTTGCTTAAGGACTGCGCCACCCAGGCGCCCCCACAATAGCCCTTTAATATCACCTAATACCAAGTCACGGTCAAAGTTCCCCAATTGTCCCAACACTGTCTTTTAAAGTTGGTCTGTGTTTATCTGGATTCAAGTAAGGTCTACACATGGAATTTGGCTCTTTTTCTTGTGTGGGTCCCCTCCCCTCACCCTGATTTTTTTTAATCATGTCAGTGACTTGTTGAAATCAGGTCAGTTGTCTCATGAAATGACCTACATTCTGTTTTATCTGCTTGCCTCCTCGTGTTGTCGCTAACTTGCTCCTGACCGCCATGTTTGTCACGTTGTGTTTTCTCCCCTCTCACTGGGAACCAGTCCCTGGGGATGCTCTGTGAGCATCTTTAGTGGCCTAGCTCTCGCCTCGTGGCTTCGGCATCCACCAGTGATCGTTGCCTGAATCAGTTATTGTCTTCGAGGTTGCAAAAAGTGATTTTCTGTTTCTGTTTAAAATAATTTCTTCTTAAAAAGCAGTAAAGTTCATATGGTGTGGGCATTCGCCTTCTTATGGACCTACCTTCCAAATCCAGGTTATCATATAGGAAAACCCCCCAAAGATGTCCCTGTTGATTTATTATATTTTAAAATAACATCCCTGTGCATGCAGCCTGCCGGGGGCGGGGGCAGGCTCTGCTCAGGAGTTGTTCAAGACTTTGACCGCTGAGAGTACCCAGACCCTGTACGTGTGGGTCTCTCTTGGGACCGGACCACAGAGAAGCAGGTTCTTAAGTGTCAAAAAGCATTTATTTTTTTATTTTATTTTTTTTTAAAGATTTTATTTATTTATTTGACAGAGATAGAGACAGCCAGTGAGAGAGGGAACACAAGCAGGGGGAGTGGGAGAGGAAGAAGCAGGCTCATAGCGGAGGAGCCTGATGTGGGGCTCGATCCCAGAACGCCGGGATCACGCCCTGAGCCAAAGGCAGATGCTTAACCGCTGTGCCACCCAGGCGTCCCTCAAAAAGCATTTATTAAGTGCGCCGAGGAAGGAGTTTTACTTTCTGACTTGATGTTACGTGTTTGTCTTGCCTCGTTTGCGGTAATGGAGGCACGGTTGAGTTGTTGCCTTGGTGTGTGTGAGGCTTGTTTTGCCATGATTGTTTGACTTTTAATTGATGGATATATGCTTCCAGCCTTTTGGTGGGTGCCTTTTTTTAAATATTTAAGATTTTATTTATTTATTTAACAGAGAGAGAGAGAGAGACAGCAAGAGAGGGAACACGAGCAGGGGGAGTGGGAGAGGAAGAAGCAGCCTCCCAGCAGAGGAGCCTGATGTGGGGCTCGATCCCAGACCACCGGGATCACGCCCTGAGCCGAAGGCAGACGCTTAACGACTGAGCCACCCAGGCGCCCCTTAAAATATTTTTTAAAGCAATACATGTGATCTGTCTCTGGAGAACAGGCTGGGCGTGTACTCATGGGACTGTGGACCAGAGCGGTTCCCTCATCGCACCCCCACCCAGGGCTGGGCCCTTGTCTGCAGCAGCCTGACCGCCCCCTGCCGGACACGGCACGTCAGCAGAGCTGCTGCTGCGTGGAAGGCTGCCGGTCCCACTCATGCCAGGGAATGCCCCGGGCTCTGCAGGCCAGTCCCCGCCCTGAAAGACCAAACGACCAGGGTCTACTCACAGACTTTCACGCAAGGGACCCTGTGATCCACCAAGTCTCTGGAAATCAATGATATACAAAAGTGATGTATTCACATAGTACAGAGTTCTTTGTATAATTTTGAGTTTTAAGAAAGAGGAGAAGAAAAATCTCACTTTACCCAAAATTAAAGGTCTGCACGACTTTTATTTCTTTTACGCCCGTAAGCCCACACTTTCCTTCTTTTGTGTGTGTGGGATGGAGACTTAAGTCGTCAGCAGTGGTTCTTCAGGGGAACCGGGAATCTTTTTAATTTCTGTAGCTCCACAGCCTTGTTGACTAACCGACACATAGCAAATGCAAAATAGAAATGTGTTGAATCAATGAATTTGAGAAGAGAAATCCAAAGCCGTGGTATAATTCAATTCCACCTAACAAATAGTATCATTTATTTTACTCCCAATGATGATAGCAAACATCGAATGCTTCATCTGTGTCACATAGTCCTAACCCCTTCATATAGTAGCACGTTTAATTGTTTCACGGGCCCACTGAGATCAGAAGCATTCTTCCCATTTTACAAATAAGGATTTTGAAGCGGAAAAGGCTGAATACCTTACCTGGGTAACAAAGAAGTGAGATGCAGAGCTGGGACTTGAACCCAGGCTGTGGCCCCAGCTTAGGCATTAAGGTCCTGTGTTAGGCTGTTTCTCACAGTTGGTCCGTTAGGGTCTAAAATAATAATAAATAATTACTGATGTGCATGTCATTACATTCGCGTGCTGTGCTGCTTTTCGAAGGGCTTCCAGAACACATGGCTTATGTGTCCACAGCTCCTGCGCTTGAGGTGGGGGGGGGGGACAGACCATCGGAGGTGATAGAATCACGCAGGGCAGCGGAGAAGAAGAGCCTATGGGAGGGGGAGCAGGTGGCAGGGAGTTTTGTTCGGTTCGGAACATTCAAAACCAGTCCTGAGCGAGATGGGAAGGATGCTCGCTGCAGTGTATTTATCAAAGCAAAAGCTCCTGAACAACGTGAAAGTCTAATAGGGAGGACCGGTCAGCTACGCCACGGTTTATCCACAGGGAGAGGGAAAACTTCAAAAGTGACCATTATGACATCTATATAGTGGCACAGAAAAATGGTATAGTATATTCTGAGGGAAAAAATAACAGAACATGTCATGACCAGCCATGTAAAATATGACCGCGATAGAGAAATGTTGGAAAGAGAATGTGCCAACGTGAAAATTACTGCAATAAGGGTGGAGGGTCTGGAGTTATTTAACTCTTAATATGACATTTTTCTCTCTTTATGGAATTAGAATTTAAAAATGAAACCCAAGAAGATTTGGAACAATAGGTTATTTTTTTTTAAAGAAAGATAACACCCGGGGCGCCTGGGTGGCACAGTGGTTAAGCGTCTGCCTTCGACTCAGGGCGTGATCCCGGTGTTCTGGGATTGAGCCCCACATCAGGCTCCTCCGCTATGAGCCTGCTTCTTCCTCTCCCACTCCCCCTGCTTGTGTTCCCTCTCTCGCTGGCTGTCTCTATCTCTGTCAAATAAATAAAAAAAATCTTAAAAAAAAAAAAGATAACACCCAAGACTTTGCTTAAAAAGACAGAATTCAGCAAGCCCTGTGTCCTCTACTGTGCTGTGACTTTGTGTGCATAGGATCCAGTGTGGGGACAGCACAAGGCTTGTTTTAGGGTGGTTGGGAGCTGAGGCGAAGAGACATATTGGATTGGAGAGGAGATGAAAGCAGGCACATGTGAAGACAGTCATTTTCAGAGCAGGGTGCGCGAGATTAATCACCCTGTGTCTAGCACATCTCCCTGGGGCAAACCACAGCCTCCCCCCAGACACCAGCAGCCGTTGTCTCAGATCTGTACTTCAGGCTTTGCTGCCCGCCGAAGCCAAGCCCCTCTGCTTTCACTGCCTAACTTGCCAGTTAGGACTACCCAGCAATGTGGGGGGGGGGTGCTGTTTCTCCCCATTTTGATCCCCTACCTCAACACACCTGCAAAGAGCCCCATTCATCCTCTCATTCTGATGCCCAAGCTCTCCTTAGTGAGGGGACCCTGATTATGTTAGTCTGGGTTCTCCAAAGAAACAGAACCAATAGAAGAAAGAAATATATCTATTATATAGATAGAGAGATAGATTATATAGATTATTATATGGATTATAATATGTGTGTGTATACACATATCTAAATCCATCCATCTATCTATCTGAAGATATTTATTATAAGAAATTAGCCCACACCATTACAGAGGCTGAAAAGTCCCAAGATCGGCAGTTGGCAAGCTGGAGACCCAGGAGAGAGTCGATGATGTAAATTCCAATCCCAGTCTGAGTCCAAAGGAAGAAGACTGATGTCACAACTCAGACACTCAGGCAGAGAGTGGATTCCCTCTTACACAGCCTTTTTGTTGTGTTCAGGCCTTTGATGGATGGAGCCCCCTGCCTTGCACCTCCCCCTCCCCCCACCAGCCACATTTGGGAGTGCAATCTTCTTTACTCAGTCTATTGGTTCACATATTAATCTCAGGCATGCCTATCGACATACTCAGAATAACATTTGACCAAATGTCTGGGCACTTTGTGACCCCCAGTCAAGTTGACACATAAAATTAGCCATCATTTAACCATTGATCTTTTGAAAACAGAAGCAGGGTAATTCTATGCAGTAATGGTGGTCTTGACCTCAGTGTGCCATTTGGTTTAGTCCTGATGAGTGATAAACGAGGTAAGGCAGGTGCTAGTAAAGTAGTGGAAGATGGAAGATGACTTGAGCTGTGGGCCAGGGTGCATGGGATTTAAATTCTGCCATGTGTGTGTGAGCCTGGCAAGGCAACAGAGCTCGTGGTATTTCAGCTCCTTCATCTGTAAAATGGGGATAATAATACAAGTTCTTTAGGGAAGATATTTGCACAAGTTACATAAACTCTCCAAGACTCAACTCTTAAATCTCTAGAACAGGGACAATAAATTCTATACCCCATAAAATTGTTGTTGAGGATTAATAAGATAATACATATAAAACCTTTAGCTCCGTGCCTCTCATATAGTCTGTGCTCAATAAATATTAGCTATCATTTTAACATCTACTTCAGAGGGATGTTGTAATCACCTATTATATCTAAAAAGTCTTTGAAATAATATAATAAGATGGAAATCTTGTGTTCTTTTAAAGTTGGGCAGATACCAAATTGACGAATATTTTTAAAAATAATAATTCCTGGTGGTGTTTGTTAAGGGTGTTCTCCAACCATTTGGCACAATGTACCCAAAGTCTTAAACTGTTTATAATCTTTGATGAATACTTTTCACTTCTAGGAATTTGTCCTAAAAAATGAATTAGAAATGGCTACAAAAATCTTTGTACAAGGATGTTCATCATAGAATTATTTATAAGGGTGAAAAATTGAAACAAGATTAGGGACTTGGGGGTGCCCGGCTGGCTCAGTTGGAAGAGTGTGCAATTCTTGATCTCAGCGCCATGAGTTCACATCCCATGTTGGGTATAGAGATTACTTTAAAAAATAAATAAGCTTAAAAAAAAAGATTAAGGGCTTGGTTACCTAAATGAAATTGTATTTCGTATAATGATATAATGTAACCTTAAAAACATGTTTTAGAAAAATATCTAATGATGTGATAAAATATGGCATATTGCTAAGTGAAGAAAGCAGGCTACAAAATAACGTATATGGGGCGCCTGGCGGCTCAGTTGATAGAGCACGCAACTCCTGATCTTGGGTCATGAGTTCAAGCCCCATGCTGAGTGTAGAGCCTACTTAATTAAAAAAAAAAAAAAAAAGCGAGTGCCAAAATAATGTATACCGTATACATTCAACATACAGTTACTGAGGACCAATTTTGTGCCGGGCACTGGTTATACACTTGGGAACACAACAGACTCAGTCTATGGTCTCATGTAGATTATCCCCAACTTAGTTGAAAGAAAATGTACTCGTGTGTACTATTACATACATAGAAAAATATTCTAAGATATCGTTTCATGGTGGAATGATAGGTGTTTTTCATCGTTTCCTTTGTATTTTCCGGTAATTTCCACTTTATATTAACAAAGAACTGATGTTACTTTAATAACAAGAAGAAAACTCTCAAAAACGTTTTTAATTTTTTTTTGAGTAGAGTTGACACACTAATGGGACATTCGTTTCAGGTGTACAACATAGTGATTTAACAACTACGTTACGCTGTGCCCACCACAAGCGTAGCTGCCATCTGTCACCACACAACACAAGTACAATATCATCGACTAGCTTCCAGGTGCTGTACGTTTTATTCACGTGACTTATTCGCTTATTCGTTCCCTAACCGGAAGCCTGGATCGCCCACTCCCCTGCACCCATTTTGCCCATCCCCCTTTCCTCAGGCAACCACCAGTTTGTTCTCGGTATTTCGAGTCTGAGTCTGCTTTTTGTCTGTTTATGCATTTATCTTATTTTTTTAGATTCCACATATAAGTGAGATTTTATGGTAGGTGTCTTGGAAATTCTTAAAATTTTCAAGAGCGGGCCTGGGTCAGGGAGTCGCCTAGCGTGAGCTGGGCTCAGAATGGAGAGAGCGCCTGTTTGGCCTGTGGTGCCTATGAGACACCATATTTGGATGTCACACGGGAAGGGGTAGGAGGAGAAGAGAGAGCAGGAGGCTTCGACAAAGGTTTGTGCGGCAACGTTTGCTTCTCTGTGACCTTGATACTTGTCAGTTTCAGCGTCAGTAAAATGAAGCTAATCATTCCGCTTGCTGCGGGGTCATGAGAATTGATGAAATCATGGGTGTGTGCTTTTTAAACATTTGTGGCATGTGACACAGACATAAGTGGTGTCATTATTACCTTAAACAAGTGACTTCCCATCTCTGATCCTCAGTGTCCTCTTCTTAGAACGGACACATGGTTTCTAGCTCTGAAGCTCTGTGATGTAGTGTGAATCTCAGACAGTGTCTACTTTCACGGAAGATGTCATTCCACACCCAGCGCCCATGCTTGACCTTGGTGAGAATGAAGAGGAAGAGCGATTGCACATCTTTGCTTCCTCTTTTCCTCTCACTTTCCAAGCATTCCCCGGTCTGGGGGCTATGGGTCTTCCTATCATTTGCCGCATTTGCCTGAGGCTGGGGGGCTCGGTGCAGGGCAGGGGGTGGTAAGAAGCTTCCTGCGGGTCACTCAGCCCCGGTAAGGGAGGGATTTAGACTTGATAAGGTCGACCACGTGAGAAGCCCTCACAAGTGTCCAGAGTCCTCACTTTACCCCCGGAGTGACACGGGGGCTGAGTCATATCACCAAGTGTAGCTTTGCCAGCTCTGCCATTCTTCTGAACTCCTCAGATCACTCATCACCCGGGGGGGGGCGCTGGGTTCCCACACTGTGCCCTGAGAAAGAACCCTGGGGGTCAAGGGAGGTGAGGAAAAAAAGCCCAGAATTAGTCACAAGAATAAAGTCAGAATCACACATGGCAAATGTGCCCAGCCTTTGACCAGATGCTGATCTTTTTTTTTCTAATCTGTTTTTTTAATGTGAGTATAGCGATGCTGACCTTTTAAAAAACCCAGAGGAGCCCCACCCTTCTCGCCTCCACAGGGAGGGCGAGGGTGAGGGCAGGAGAGGGGGTGTCGAGGGGGATGGGTACGGGGCAGCCTGGCCTGGACCGAGATAATCCCAAGGCGGGGCTCCTGTGGTTTGTTTGTCTAAAACACCACGGCTTACAAAGTACTTTCAAGAACATGATTTCTTTTGATCTACCAGGCAGCCCAAGCAGACCTAATCATCTCCATCCTTCAGATGAAGAAAGCAAGGCTCACGCAACAGAGAGACACCCCAGGACGGGCAGCTAGTGGTGGCTGCGGGAGGCAGGACCCAGGCCTGGTAGCCCCAGCGCTTCGGCAGTTTCACAGCCCTTTGATAACTGCCCTTAAAAAAAAATTACACAAATTCCGAGAATAAAGAGATGGAGGGGGGATGGGATTTATAATTCCCTTACTCTAACACAATCACTGCTCACATTTATTGAATTTCCTCTAGACTCTCTTCTGTGCCCTTTTATCAAACATACACAAAATGTCATATCCTTCCTCCTGCTCTTCACAATATATCATATTATGATGATCTTTCCTTTGACAGGTAGTTCATGAGTGCCTGCTGCACGCCAGGCAGGGTCCCGGGCACTGAATAAAGCAGACAAACCCTTCACCTATGGAGCCCATATCTGATGGGAGAGACGAACAATGAACAAAGAAGTAAGACAGATGGCATTTCCCTCGTTAGCATCAAGAGAGAAGAACCATACCTATGATGCTTCACACTTGTGCTGGAGAAAGAAAAGAGCACGAGATGGTTTTTATCCATAGGATGTCGTGGCATGGAATGTTTTGCTTTACCAAAACCCATCTAACAATTATTGAGCTTGAAGTGAGTGGGTGTTTAACACGTGCAATTTTGTTACCTTCTTTTCTTTTATCATGGACATTTTCCAATCTCTCCTTTAAGCATTGTCTTAAAATTTGCATAACAACAGCCCATTATATTAATGAGGGCATTACAACACCAGACATTCAAGTTGTTCCCTTTCAGGCTAAGTCTTTACGGTTTTAGAACTTTAGACATCAAATTTTTCTTATTTAGTATTATTGTCTTAGAAGAGAGTGGCAGACATGGGGTCACAGGGAATGAACCTGTTGGAGGGATGGGATATGAATATTTTTTAAGGCTCTAGGTATGGATTGACAAATTGCTTTCTAAAAGATTCTGCCCTTTAACACTCCTGCCAGCAAGATATGCGGGAGTGCTCTTTAACCAGAGATTTCCGGAACCTGTGCCTCGTCTTTCTCAGTTGAACACACCTGGAAGTTTACTGGTCCTCGTTCACTCTTGGGTGAGTATAAAAGAAAATTTCCAAGGGACACAAGGGAGACTAATTGAGTGACCTACTCAAACAAAGGGAGGGAAGTTCCCATCACGTCATCACATCAGCCGGAGTTCTGCAGCGGGCGGGAAATGCTGAGTTTCAGTAAGTACTCCAGGAGGGCTATGAAAGCCCACCCGGGCACGGAGAAGCCTTCTTCCGCTCTGTCTTCAGGGAGCTCCATTAGTCAGTAAGTCAGGAGAAGTAAATTGGTGGGAGTAGAGGGGAAGCCTCAGTCAGAAGTGCCCAGTCTGTAAGCTGAGGTTTCTCCACATCCCAACCCACGTGAGAGCTAGCTTCCCTATCCTGCATGCCCGCCATACGACACAGAATAATTTTTTTTCAAGATTTATTTATTAAGTCATCTCTTCACCCAACATGGGGCTCGAACCCACGACCCCAAGAACAAGAGTCACATGCTCCTTGACTGAGCCAGCCAGGCACCCCAGTGAAGCATTTCTTGCCTCCGAGAGCAATGGTGAGGGTAGAAGAGCCATAATAGACTTGAGCTCTTAAATCATAAGCGTGTCTGAAATTTGTCCTACTGGAACCAGGGACCCCACAGGCTGCAAGTCTTGCCTCTATGGGTGGGAGGAATGTGCTTAACCTTTCTTAACAGCCTCACCTACAAGGGGCAGCTGACAGGTGGGGTCACGGTGGGCTGGGACATTCAGTCCACTCGAATCCAGCAGCCCCAAATGCTAGAGACAAACGCAGTGGTGTTAGGTAGGGGGTTACGCAGCTTGAGAACGAATGCCCAGGATTCAGACCCAACCTAGCACTGAAGTGCTGATCTCAGTGGTTGCTACCACCAAAGCCTGCAACTTTATGATGGGCCTGGTGGAGATCTGGCTGGGAGGTGGTTCTCAAGGAGAATTACATTCCTTTCCCTGCAAGGACTGACATTCCTTTAAGCCAAATCCTCTTAAATCAAAAGTATAAACACCGAATTCCCAAACCCTCCAGAAACCTCAAAGGGTAAGTCACAGAGTCAGAAAATGGATAGATGGTCTCAAAAAGGATAGGAAAAAATGCCCAGTACATATTCAAAAAATCGCAGTGACTCATTTCCTCTTTGAAGTGACACCTGACTGGCAGGTGCCCTTACATCTTTTTTCTCTGTAACCTTCAAAATGTGAAACGTTCTTAAAAATAATAAAAGCAAAGGATTTGCTGCCTTTCTGTAGGATCACTGCACCTGCAATGGTGTAGCTAACTGTCTAGGTCCCTGACATCACACTAAATCCTGATCACTGAGGTTAACCTCAACTACTGGGTTGAATTTTGTCTGACCCAGTATTGGATTTTCCTCCTGACACTCATTTCACTCCCACTGATCAAGTAAAGAAAGACATGATTGTCAAGCTCAGGCTAGCAACAGTTTTTATTGAGAAAGGTGAACTGACAGATGATTCTGGTGTCCCTGAGTGATAGAGAATCCGAACGCCTGGTGAAAGATTTCAGAATCTTCTGTCCAGAGGAAAGGGCCAATATAATTTCCAGGGTGAGTCCGTCCACTTCATGGGAATGGGGAGAAGATACAAAGTAGGGTAGGCCTAGCACTTTCGGGGAAATTATCAGAGGGAATAAACAGGGCAGCGCACCCTGGGGCTGGTTCCTATGGCTTTGGTGAGCTTTGAAAATGCAAATCTGAGCTGATAGTGACTAATGATACAGCATAGACAGCTACAAAGATCACTAATATAAAAGGGCTGTCAATTCCCATATTCTATAGAATTTTTTGGAGAGTCAGAGGGCAGAGGGTCTGACTTCGAGAAGGTATTTCTCAGAAGACAGTGGCTACTGTAGGGGTTCAGAGAAAGCACAGCCGGAGACAACAGTAGCTTTTGGGGGGCCTGAGTTTGGTATTCGGGCCAGCGCTATTCCCAATGGGGCAGAGAAGGAAACCACTTCCCTTTCTTCTACTTGGCGAAACTGTGGGTGTCCAGACTGCTGTCTGCTCCATCTCATACGACCTTTATTGCACTGGAGAAAATTAGCCCCCCTGCCCACTGGGCTGAGTGAACAGCTGTTCTCAGCAGGCTGGTTTGGGGGCGGGAGTTCCAAAAGCGCTGAGGTTCTGAGAAAGCTAATGAAGGAGGGAGTCCAGGCAGTGCCGGCCAAGCAGGCTGCGGGCAGCAGAGAAGGCACGTCTGGGGAGTCTCCCCCACGCCGCCCCCCGGGCCTCCCTCCCCCGCGGGCTCGGGGGCCGCCACCTCCGCCGGGCCCGGGGACAGCTACGGCAGGGCCGGGCCAGCGTTCGCCGTTCGGGCTCGCTCCGAGCTGCCCGGCGGGCTCCGGAACACGGAGCTGTCGTCCCTGGAGAGCGAGGACGCGGAGCTGCCCCTGCGCCCGGGGCGATCAGCGCGCCCGCAGACCCCGCGCCAGGCGCGGGCGCGGAACGAGCGGTCCAGCAGCAGGTAGATGAGCGGGTTGGCGCAGCTGTTGACGAAGGCCAGGCAGGTGGCGATGCTGAGGCCCCAGCGCAGCGCCAGCAGCAGGCCGCAGGGCAGCGGCAGCGCCCCCAGACGCGCCAGATGGAAGACGGCCCGCAGGACGCCGAAGGGCAGCCAGGAGCCCACGAACGCGCCCTCGACGGCGAAGATGATGCGCAGCGAGTTCCTCCGGGCCCGGCCCGGGTGCGGCGGCCGGCGCAGGCGGCGCGAGATGAGGCAGTAGCAGACCAGGCTGACGCCCAGGGGCAGCACGCAGGTGAGCAGCAGCAGCAGCAGGCTCAGCACCTGGAAGGCGTCGGAGGGCTCCTCGCCGCACTGGCTGCCCCGGCCGCCGGGGAGGGGCTGCAGCCGCCGGTAGGCCAGGGAGGGCAGGCCGGCCAGGAGCGCCGCCGCCCACACGCCGCAGCAGGCGGCCAGCGCGCAGCGCGGGGTGCGCAGCGGCCGCGCCTCGAGCAGCTTCACCACGGCCAGGTAGCGGTCCACGCTCAGGCCCGCCAGCAGCAGCGCGCCTGCGCAGCGCGTGCCGGCCAGCGCGAAGCCGCTGAGCTTGCAGAGACCCTCGCCGAAGGGCCAGCGGCCGCCGCGCGCCGCCGCCACCGCCCAGAGCGGCAGCGTGAGCACGAGGCCCAGGTCGGCGGCGGCCAGGTGCAGCACGAAGGTGTCCACGAGCCGCCGCGGGCCGCGCCGCCCCGCCAGCAGCCACACCACGAAGGAGTTGCCCAGCAGGCCCACCACGAAGGCCGCCAGGTACAGCACGGGCACGTAGGCGTAGCCGTAGGGCAGGTCCCGGACCGGGCACGGCTCCAGCTCCTCCAGGTCGCCGGACCCCGAGTAGTCCCAGGACGCCGTCCGCGGGCTGGGGATCCAGGGCTCGGTGGGGGGACGCATGGCCGGGGCCGCGAGGCCTGTGCGGGACGCTGCCCGGGTGCGGGCGGCGAGAGCTCTGAGCAAGGGGTGGGGGGGTTGCTCTTCACGGCCGGTGCCCAGCACCTCCCTTCCTGCCACCCAGACCGAGGCAAATGGGTGGGCAGGAAGGTGAGGGAGGAGGGGGTGGTGTGGGAGGGGCAGGCTCCTGGGGTAGAGGCCTACGTTTTGGGGCTGGTCCCGGGCAAGGGCCGGGACCCGGGCCGGCCAAGGAGGCTTCGAGGGTTCTTTGAGGAAAGGTCCTTGCGGCTGGGAGACCTGCCCTGCCTCCCACTGGGAGCCGTCTGACGTCAGGTTGCAAGAGGTGGCGGGTGCCCGAGAGCCCCTGTCTGTTTGCATCCCTCACTGGGCTCCTGCCCAGGCTCCGCGCGGTTGTTTTCTCTAGTTTTATTAGAGGTGAGGGGCTAGAACCCCGGCTGAGGGTTTTGTTGGGGGGCGGGTAGGGTTGTCTCAGCCTGCAGCGGGTTCACCTGTTCTCTAGGAAAAAGGGTTTCTGCTGTGGGGTGCACAACGGGGTCGGGGTGAATGGGGGAGCCCGCACTTGGGGGCCTACCTCCTAATCAGGAATTGGCCAACAGAGCTCTCCAGCTGTTGTTAGCTTCCGGAAGCGCCAGGCTAAATGTCCTAACTCAAAGAGTGGCTTTTCTGACCAAATCAGGTCCTCTTGGAGCCACACGGGAAGGTTTTAAGCTAGAGAGAAAGACGTATCCAGACAGAAAAGGAGAGGGGCCTGGGATTTAATCCCAGCTATTCTCTATCTGCTCTCATCTGGTCCAATCTACCTATTAAGTCAAACACAGATGTAAACTCAGGGCAGAAGATGACTCAAGATGGTACCTCATTTAGCAGCAGTTTAGTTTTTAATGAGGAGTCAGAAGTTTAGTGGAGGGTGAGATCCCTTACTGACTGAGTCAGGGGAGGATTCGTGAAAGGATGGGAACGATGCCTGACCTTGCAGGGGGTCGTGGCCCCTGAGAGGATGGGTGAAAGAAAGCTTGCCCTTCCTCCAGAAGGTACCCTTTCTTCTGGTATTCGGTAGGTTGCCTTTTCATTTTGTTGATGCTTTCCTTTGCTGTGCAAAAGCCTTTTATTTTGGTGCGCTGTTTCTACGGCAAGGACTCTGGGCGACTCCAGTTAGGTCCAGATCCTTTTTTTTTTTTAATTTTATATATTGAAGTATCGACATACAATATTATATTAGTTTCAGGTGTATAACGTAGGGATTTGATAATTCTATATATTACATAGTGCTTACCACCATAAGTATAGTTAACGTCTGCATGGTACCATGCAACATGGTTACAGTATTATTGACTATATTCCCTAGGCTGTACTTTTCATTTCTGGGAATTGTTTTATAACTAGAAGTTTGTACCTCTTAATCCCCTACACCTGTTTTCCCCACCCTCCAACTCTCCTCTCTGGCAACCACCAGTTCTCTGTATTTATGAGTCTATTTTTGTTGCTTATTCATTTTGGTGTTTTTAGATTATATATATGAGTGAAATCAAATGACATTTGCTTTTCTCTGAAAATTTCGCTTGGCAGGATCTTGGTCCTTTTTTATGGCTGATTAATATTCCATTATATATATTATATGCATATAATATATATAATTAGGGCATATATAGAATAGAGAGCACATATATGCACATTTCCTTTGTCTGTTTATCTATCAGTGAGCATAGGTTGCTTTCATATCTTGGCTATTGTAAACAATGCTGTAATGAACACAGGGGTGCAGTTTTTTTTTTTGAATTAATGTTTTCATTTTCTTTGGGTAGATACCCAAATGTATGGTATTTCTGTTTTTATTGAGGAACCTCCATGCTGTTTTCCACAATGGTTGCACCTGTTTCTCTTCCCGCTAACAATGCACAGAGGTTCCCTTCCCACCACATCCTCGCCAACACTTGTTATTTCTTGTCTGTTTGATACTAGCCGTTCTCACTGGTGTGAGGTGATCCCTCGTGGTGGTTTTAATTTTGCAATTCCTTGATGATGAGTGACGTTGAGCATCTTGTAATGTGTCTGTTGGCCGTCTGGATGTCTTCTTTGGAAAAATGTCTGCTCAGGTTCTCTGCCCATTCTCTAAATTGGATTATTTGTGGTTTTTTGGTGTTGAGCTGTCTAAGTTCTTTGTGTATTTTGGATATTAACTCCTTATGGGATACGTCATTTGCAAATATCTTCCGCCGTTCAGTAGGTCGCCGTTTCATTTTGTTGATGGTTTCCTTTGCTGTGCAAAGCTCTTTATTTTGGTGTGGTTCTGATGGTTAATTTTTGCTTTTGTTCTGGGTCCGAATTCTTAGCAGACATCCCTCCCAGGAGATACTGTGTTGGGACCAACGTTTCTGTGTGTGTGCCCACCCAGAGCCCACCACGCCGTCACCGGGAATGAGTGACTGACCCTGGTGGGCACTCTGGTGTTGAGAACTTGAGGTGGGTTACCAATTTTGATTGAGTTCCCTTAACAATGAGCTCCTTCGTGGGGCAGGCAGTGTTTCCAGCATTGTGAGAGAGAGGCCATTCTTGACCCTAGAGGCTCGCTTTTGGGGCAGGGGGACAGACACAGATGCAGCATACACGACGGCCAGCGTGCCAGAAGTCAAACTGATGAAGGCGAAAGTCCTCTGGAGGTTAGAGGAAAGAGCAGTTACTTCTGATGGGAAGAGTACATCAGAGAAGACCTTCCAGGAGATGACCGTTGAGTGCAGGTCCAGGGAGGAGCTGGAGGCTGAATTAGAGCAGCAGGACGTGGGCCCAGTGTGACCAGAGCCCAGGGTGGGAAGCGGGTGGCAGGAGAGGAAGCAGGAAAGGTAGCAGGGAGCAGATCCCAGCACGATCTTGATTTCATTCTGTAGCTGGTGGAGAGCCACTGAACATTTGTCGGAGGGCGTGACCTCTATCTGTTTTGAAAAGGTCGCTGGCAGAACTGTGGCTTGGGCAGGGTAGAGGGTCAGGCCAAGGAGACCCAGAGTAGGCTGTTGTAATTATTTGTGGGGGGATCGGGAGCATCTGAAATAGATTCCTGGCAGTGGGGACAGAAGGGTGAGGATCAAGAGATCATTGTAACATTGTGGGTCTCAGCAGGGAGGAGTCAGTGATGGGCCTAGGGTGGCTGTGTTTGGGAACTCTATGAATGCCGTCCCATTCACTGGGCTCAGCGAGCACAGACAGGCCTGTGCATGTAGGTGCTCTGTTTCCTGTTGGTTCGAGGTCGAGTGATGAAATAATGTATGATCCAAACGGGTACTTCTGAGAGCAAGAGGGTCTATGGTAATTAGCTTGGGCCATAAACCAGGACTGTTCTGGGCAAACTGCGTCATAAGGTCACTCTAGCTTGAGGTCCTTGTGGTCCATGGGCATCCCCAGGGAGTGGGAAAGCTTAAGGAGAGTTGGGCATGCCCATGTCCAGGCCATTCTTGTCAAGATTGTTTCCCCCCGGCCAATTACAAGAGGCAGACAGGCACGCCAGAGGAGAGGCCGGGTAATGAATGGTTTCTGGCCCGTCCGTCCATGGGCATCCCAGCCCTCAGGCTTGAGTTTCCTCTGAAGACCCAGCCGGACGGTGGGAACCTGTAGGGGCTGCTGGAGATTCAGAGCAGTTTTTCTCATGTCTGATGAGTGACACACAATCCTGGGGTGGAGGGTAGGGGGTTGCAGCCTCCTTCCCTAGAAGGCTAGCAGGGGCAGTGCTTGCTTGCCAGAGCCTGGGGGCGATCGGGGACAGGCCCGGTGCCTCTGGACTTCACTTCCCCTCGGGCACACGTCAGTCTGGGGCACGGAGCGCATGAGTGATTGTGAAAGCTAGAGGTGAACAGCCAGGAAACCGCCAGGTGAAAAAGAAGAATGGGGCAAGGGACTGAGAGGGAAGCCTAGGGAGGGGGTTGAAGGGGAAAGAGAAGTAGGTTGTTTATTAAAAACACAGAGATTCTTGCTTCCTGGGGCTGTGGTCTCATACCAAGGGAAGCGTGTGGCCCAGAGCACATGGTGGATTCTCTGTGCCACAGCCGAGCCCTGTGGGCCTTTGTGAACCTGTCTGGATGGGAGGAAGCCTCAGAGGCCAGAGCTGGATAGATTCTACCCAACTTTCAGTGACCAAGGAAGGCCCACTCTACGATTCTGCTCTCTCTCCTCCTCGGGGGGGGGGGGGATTCCCCCCAGGATTAGAACCACGTCAACTACTAGAACACTCATCCTGCTCCCCGAGAATCTTGGCACCCTCTGACAGGTGCCAACAGAGCAGAGCAGAGGTGGTCTTCCCGCTTTCCCCATCTCGCCCCCAGGAGCCTTCTCTGACCCCGAGATCCTCTCTCTGGACCGACTTTGTTATGTGGGTCAGCCTTGCCCTGCCCCTAGAGCTTCTCTCTGTCCCTCACCACGACTGGCACAAGCCTGAGAACAGAGGAGACACTTAATAAATATCTAATATTTAGGAATGGGTTTATTTTATTTCTGTCCCTTTATGAGCTATATATGTAAGTTCTTACAGCTTCTTCCCCCAGTTTTAATTTTTCTGTACACATGATCTTAACCTTTTAGGAAACATTGTGAACATTATATTTGGTTTTTTCATCATAAAGGCCATATAAGCAGATTGTAGACTGTAGAATAGGGTATGTCCACCCAGTCCTGGTGCGGCGGCACGGCCATATGTAGCATTTCGGTGAATTTCTTTCCAACCAGAGGACAGAATCTATTTGTACTCCCATTATTCTTGGATTTTCTATTTTTTTTCACATTCCATTTCAGAGGTTCTCTACATATTTTTTTTAACACAACAGTTTCAGAGTCTTTAGTAATTAGAATGTGCTGTTTCATAGTCTGTCTCAATTAATGCCATATAAATCCACATTTTTCTATGTTGCCTAATACTTATATTTCTAATGTTTCTAATAATTTGATTTTGAACATTTCAGATTTCTCCAGTATTTTTTTTTTGCCGTCATAGAAATTTGTAACAAATAACTGCACTTACGAACTTTTTCTTTCACGCTCTTCTTATAAATGCCCTTGTGAAGGTCAAGGGCTATGAAAGTGGCTCCATACGGATGCTTATAATGACTAGTGTCCGGCATCATGAGAGTTTTTGGGTTCAATGCAATCTTGTCAGAAATATTCATCAGTAAGATATATTTTTTCCACTTTAATAGGTAATGAGGTCAAATGGTTCCTCATTTTAATGTACATTTTTTTGAGTATAAGATTGAAAGTCTTCGTACTTAATTCTTATGTGAATGTCTCATCATGTCCTTCATACATTTATCTGCTGTATTTTTTATATGTCCCATATAATTCAAATATTCTTCCAGACTTTCTTCTTGGTTCTTTCCCTTTATTTTTGGTTTCATATTTTCATATAGTCAAGTTTATCGGTCTTAGCAATTCCAGAGTTTAGAGTGTTACTTTTTCTTTAATGGCCTAAAAACATTTAACTGTATTCTTGTTAAAAAATAATTTTTTAGGGGCGCCTGGGTAGCGCAGTCGTTAAGCGTCTGCCTTCGGCTCAGGGCGTGATCCCGGCGTTCTGGGATCGAGCCCCACATCAGGCTCCTCCGCTGGGAGCCTGCTTCTTCCTCTCCCACTCCCCCTGCTTGTGTTCCCTCTCTCGCTGGCTGTCTCTATCTCTGCCAAATAAATAAATAAAATCTTTAAAAAATAATAATAATTTTTTAGTGTCTTTTTTAATCCACCCAAAGTGTAGTAATTTTTTTTTTTTTTTTAGATTTCTATCCAACTTTCCCAACACTATTAGGTTAAAAATATGTATATTTTAAAAACCCCGTTCTCCCTGTACAGATGTCGAGTTTATTAAATACGTATCGTGTATGTGATTGTGTCTGCTTGTGGTCAGTGAATGAACAGAATTTTAGTCAGATTATTAATGACAGGAGTCTGGCTTCTGATTCAGCTTTATAGCTTGACAGCGGTGTGATCTTGGGCTCCAGTGCCCACCTCTTAAAATGGGTGTGACTGCATCTACCTGATTGGGTGTTGTGGAGATCCTGTTAGCCCCAATGCAGTGAAGGCCCTGTCCCCGAGTGGGGGGGAGCAGGCATCCAGTAGACGCCGTCCCTTCTCTACGGGCTCTGCACCTGCACCCCCAGCACTCCTGGCCAGGGCTGCATCATGGAGGACTGCTCCTTTCCACCTGTCTTGCCGCCGGACTCCCCTGCTTGCGCCGCCCCTCCTCCCCTCCAGGATATGAGGCTTTCTCTGCACATAGTGGGTGAGCAGTAAATGGTTTTGGAATTGCACTCGGAATCCAGAAAGAGATTATCCCCATCTGGGGGCTTTTCAAGTCTTGGACAACCTGAGTTCACTGGACCTGGTGTCACAGATAGTGAATTTCACAGGGTGACAAGGCTGCAGACAAACTGCTGACAAGCACACAGGTGGCATTCCGCCAGTTCAGTTGCGGTCGACAGGGAGGTTAGCAGTAATGGCGACCTGAGTGGGAGGAAAACCTCACAGAACCATGTGTCCTTGTGTGTCCACACCCCTTCTTGATAAGTACTGAATTGGGAATGGGGAGTCTTCTGTTTTATTCACTATTACTGACTGGTTGCCAAGATGAGGTTTCCTGTAGACCACAACCCCTGAGCCCCAGAGGGGACCCTCTGTGTGGGTGGGTGGGTCAGTAGGCAGGGAGCCGTAGACTAAGGAAGGCAACGACAGTTCTTGCCCCCTGCCCTGCAGCCTCACCACCTAGGGGAGGGCACACACAAGGGAAGGGGCCCCACCCTGGATGCCAGAGGCCTCGCAGAACGTTTCAGATGTTCGATCATTTCCGAAACTTTCGGGTGCTAAATATGGGGTGGCTGGGAAAGGACAGCACCTGAGTTAGCCACGAGCCTTTGGGCTTCAGCCCACACTGCTGAGGGCTGAGTCAGTGCGAAAGCCCATGGCCCGCAGCTGTGTGATTGTCTTGGGATGTACCCCAGACTTGGTTGTTGGCCTTTAGGAGGCCTGGGGGAGGAGTTAGGATGGAAGTGGAGGGTGAGGGCAAGAGTGTGGCTTTCAAGGAAAGTAAGGCTCCCATCTGTCCTCCATTGCAGGTTTGCACAGCTCAGAGGTTCTTTTCGAGGCCAGAACAAACCCATCAGAAACTTAAAAGGCAGTAGGGAAGTCCCTCGATATAAAAATGGCCCCAGAATTTGTTTGGAAAGGAAGTAGCATTTTTCTCTTTGTAATTATTCTGCCCACAGAAGCTTCTAAACTAGGACTTGCAATTACTTTTCAGTGATCTTACAGAAAGTTGCTTATGGGAAAGTTAGTGCGAATTTTCCGTAATTTGCAGCAGGAATTCGGCAGTGTTCCCTGTGGGTTGATGGGGACTCCCCCACACGCTGCCGCAATTCTGACACGGATCAGTGAAGCCAGTTTCTAAGGTCACCTTCAATTCAGACTGACTGTGCCAACAGCCCCTTGCTACCACAGGGCAAGCCCTCGCTGGGGCAACATTATGGACACAGCGCTTCCTCTCAAGCAGCTCACACATTATTGGAGAGAATGAGCTGTGATGTACAAATATCTGACGTGAGGCCGATTGTGCTATCCTGCGTTCTAGCAAGGTCAAAGCAGGCCAGCCCCTCCGAAGAGGTCTGTGTTACAGGAAGGAGGGACGTGAAGGACAGGAGTAAGCGGTCCCAAGCACCAGAAGGTCACAAATCACCACAACACCGCAGCCCCATCCTCTCTGCAACCGAAAACAAAAACAATGAACTGTAAGATAAATATAAGAAAGTCCTTACAGTTTGATTTTTTTCATGATTACTGCGATGAGTTATTTTGAAGCGTCAAATTTTCCTGAGCTTTGGTATGCCTGCTGGATGTTCGGCTATCAGATGTTCCGATGTTGCTGAAAGCCAAGTTGCGGCAAGCCTGTGAGCGCTTTAAATGCTGAGCTCAGGGGTCTGAGTTTTCCACGGCCGTGATAAGGCCCCGGGGAGTTTTTGACTAGTGGGGGGACAGGGCGAATGCAGTGCTTTAGGAAAATCAAGTACCAACGGGCAGCGCTGTTTGTGGGGGAGAAGTGGAATTCGGGAGGGACGAGTTGGAAGCTCTGGCGGTTTGAGCAGGGGCTTGTGGCGCCTGGGCACGAGGCTGGTGGCAGTAAGGATGAGGGACGGCTGGGAAGCGTGAACACGGACAGGATCTGGTGGTCGTGCAGGTAGAAGGAGGTGCCCTCCGTGTTGGACAGAGGAAGGATAAGAGAAGACCGGCAAGGTTCCAGCCGTGGTAGCTAGGTTTATACCAGGAAGGAGTTGGTTTTACTAGGAGGTCGACACTTGGTTTTTAAACCGGTTGAGTTGGGGAAAATCTTAAAAAAAAAAGAAAAGAAAAGAAAGAGGGACGCCTGGGTGGCTCAGTCAGTTAAGTGTCTGCGTTTAGCTCAGGTCATGATCCCAGGGTCCTGGGATGGAGTCGGGCTCCTTGCTCAGCAGGGAGTCTGCTTCTCCCTCTCCCTCTGTCTGCTGCTCCCCCTGCTTATGCTCTCTGTCAAATAAATAAAAATCTTTAAAAAAAAGAAAAAAACAGGTTGCGTTGGGGACAGTGGACCTTCCAGGTGAGAGGCCGAGACGGCAGTCAGGCGCGGGAGGGGGGGCCGCAGGGGGCTTTCGGGCTGGAGATGGAGGCTCTGCGCAGAGGTCCCGCTCGGAGCTGGTATTGAAGGCTGCCTTAGAAGGGAGGTAGAGGTTGAGCAGGGCATGAAGAACTGAGCCTTGGGATTGGCCCAGGATTTGGGGGTGGGGGGCCCACGAGGAGCTAGAAGAGAAGGTGGGGGAATCGGACCACCACTGCACCACGGTCACCGATGGTCTGAATTTTCAAGCTGCACCTGGGTCCCGGGGGGATGGTCTGTGTAAAGCACAGGGAGTCAGACCAGGTAACTCAATGTGGGGCTTGTATTCTTAGGGCAAAAATATCTACAGTAGGAATCAGTGGTGGCCTAGCAGAACATGAAGTTTTGGGTGTGACTCTGAATCTGGACTAAGCAGTCCTCCTTACACTTATTCATTTGACAGATCATTTTTGAATACCTACTGTACTTAGGTCCCGAATGTCAGGAGAAAGAATCCAAGCATGACCTGCCTAATGTGCACAGATGTATCCGTGGTCCTCCCACGTGTTCCACGGCAGCCCTCTGATGAGACTGCAAACTTGGCTTTTCTCTACGTGGTAGGAGGGGACAGCAGAACAGCAAACACAGGACAATGCAGCTGTCTCTGGCTACGAAAGGGAAGAGGACACAGTGTACAGTCAGCTAGCTTTGTCAGATGTCGACAATCCTATAAAGTAGGCCTTCAATGCTCTATCACCAGAACGATGTCTCTGCAATTCCAAACTCAAGTCTGAAGAAAACTAGGATGGGCCCTTTATCGGCTGACGATGCAACACAGTCTTACGTTCTTTATAAAGTCAGTTTGGGTAAGCGTGAGCACGCTTAACAAGAACCTCTTAGCTGTTCATCAGGGGCTCATGTGCCCCGTGCTTCGGGCCCACACCTCTGTTGGAGAGTAGAGTTTATCAGATGCTTGTAAAGGTCTAACCGCATCGGCCTCAAGACGGGCGGCTCCTTGATAAAAGAGCCCCCGAGTCTTTGTGACCTAGTCTCTTGCACCTGATTACTGTTTCCTGGGTAAATTTGATCAACTCGTTAGCAGAATTCATTTCTTTCTACCACATCTGTACTGGATGGAGATCCCTCTTCTCTTAGGACTCTAGATGTTTACGAGGATGGGGACCCATGAGTCTGACCTTAGCCATTGTTGTGTTGATGCTGGTTACGGTTATTAGGCAAGAGAACAAAATCCACTTTAACGACAAGTTCTCAGTTGTCCATCGATGGTGAATGTGTTACTAACCAGCACAATGATCAGACTTCAGGCAGTTTTATTCCACAACAGCCACAGCAGTGGAAGACGTGCACTGTGAAGCACAGCGAAGGGGCGTGGAGTCGGGTTTCGACTCTGGCCGCGATGCTGCCGCGACCTAGCGTCGTGCCCCGGCCGCGGCTGCCCCGTGAGGCTTGATCATCCCCACCTGTGAAACGGAGGGCTCCGTATCTCTTCGCAGACGGGCATAAAGCAGTTTATTAAAGTGAAGGGTTTCTACTGCTTGAGGGTTGACAGCCACAGTTGCTTTCTCACATAGACGTGCAAACCGTGAAGTATGACTGACCGGGTGGGGCCGGGAATCACGGCAGCTGAATTGTGACCTAGCGGCGCTGCCCACACGCGCTGTCCTGCGCGTCTTCTTGCCCTGGCGTGCTTCTAACGCCGACAGGTGCTACTGAAGGAACAGGTCGGCCGCCTAGGACAACAGACTGAGGTTGAGCAGGAGACATCCGTATTTTAAGTACCACAGTGGCTGTGCCTACCATGTTAAAAGAACAAAAGCCTGAGCGGGTCTTAAAACTTCTTTTTTTTTTTTTAACTTGTTTGCTTTTATCTTCTTCAATGGAAAGTGAAAGAACTCGTTTTTTTTTTTCTTTTTCTGACCTAACTAGAAGCCACTGTGGATAGAGGTAACTTGAGTTAGACACCACAGTGACATTAAACACGTGCACAAACTACTTCTCACTGTCTGCGCACCTGGACTTGGAATACCGAGGTGCTAGAAGGCCTGTACCCCAGATGCCAAAAGCAGACGCCCGAAACTAGATTCTAGATAGCCTTATGTGAAGAGTGGTTGGGAAGTACCAACCCAGACAAATGATACAGAATTGTTTCTTTTAAAAGCAAAACTGCCATTTAAGGAGATACAGATCTCTATATATTTCTTAAAGATTTTATTTAGAGAGAGTGAGCTCGTGAGCAGGGGGAGTGGCAGAGGGACAAGCAGACTCCACGCTGAGTGCAGAGCCTGACACCAGGCTCAGTCTCACGACCCTGAGATCAGGACCTGACTCGAAACCAAGAGTCGGATGTTTAACCGATTGAGCCACCCAGGTGCCCTAGATAAGATCTATATTTTAAGCATCGATATACTTCTGAGGGATAAGCGAACTTCACACTCAGTTTATAGATGTGTTTTTCCAATGCCTGATTCCTAGGTCAGAGTATTACCTTTCTTTCGCTGGATGTTATTCTTTATTATTTCTCCGTGTGCAAGGTTACAAAATAAAAATGTTCCTATTCACTACAGAACATTTTCCTCTGCCTAGTTTTTGTTTTTTTGTTTTTTTAAGATCTTATTTGTCAGAGCAACACAGCACAAGCAGGGGGAGGAGCAGGCTCCCTGATAAGCAAGGAGTTGATGCAGGACTCGATCGCAGGACCCCGGGACCATGACCCGAGCCAAAGGCAGACCCGTAACTGACCGAGCTGCCCAGAAAGCATCCCTCCCCCTGCTTACTTGAGAACTATCAAGCAGCCGGATCAGGGAACACACTGTCGAATTATGAGTGGGTTCTAGGGTACCATGGTTTGTGTAGACTTCTCTAATGCTGCATGAGTCTTACAGTTAAATATATTTCTGAAAATTACAGCACTATAAAATACCGTGGAAGTACAGCTCTGTTTGAAGCTGGGGCACCCCATCAGAGGATCTAAAGGGAGAGAACCCCACTTGTATTTGGCAACAGCAGATACTGCTTCAGGCATGTGATTGTGTATGAAGATTGTGCTGTTTTGTTATTAGATCTTAATTGCTCTGGACTGAATGAATATAATCTGCAAAATCAAAGTGAAACAGTAAATCAAGAACTGTTTTGGCTACTGTAGATCAGTAAGTTCATTCGCCATTCAATTTCAAAGGTATAAAGTGTTAATTCTGGCACCTTTTAATCAATCATTCACCAAAAGGGATTTAACATGGACAGAATGAATGTATCATGAGCACAAACACTTATACACCACTATGTAGATAGTCTGAGCTAAGCACAGAAAGTTAAGGCAATGTTAAGAAGTCTAAGTCAGTATTCAGACGATGTCTACTACTATCAAAAGTTTCCTCTTGTGAATATTCAAACTGTTTGTTACATTTAAACACATGTTAAGAGGTAGGAAAACTATATCATGAGTTCACCCAAGTTCAAGTATTAGGGAAAAAACACAATTCAAGAAACAGAAAAGGAGTCATTTGGTGCCATGCTTTTATTCAAATGAAAGGGGAAAAACTACACTGTACCAGGAAATAGCAAATATGACAGTATTTTACAGCACAGCATCTTTAAAAACCTGTAAGCAATGCTCTAGAGTGGACAGGTAAGCACATCATACACTGGACATTGCCCAACAGTGTCCATGAAACCATAATTAAAAAGCTGAATTTGGCTTTAAACAGCCAAATAAAAACTGTAACAGTCATTCTAAAACAAAACTGAAAAGTCAAGAGGAATTAAAAGCTTTCCAAAGCTGCGTCAAACAGAATTTGACAGGCTGCACTGGAAACCACGACAAGTGTTTGGCAAACTTAACTGAATCATCATCATAATTTGACCTCTAACGATGAAAGCACCAGTGTGTTTCAATAAGGTTGATGGAGATCTCCAGACTTTATGAAATGCCATAATTTTCATTTGTAGAATTTTTAAAACATAATTTTTTTTTAAAAAGCTGCACCATAATAAAAAAAATCTGCAGACTTAAAGAAATATATCCATATTCCTTCTATATTGATAAAGTAAAATATACAGAGAGGAATGAACTTTTGTGGCAATGTTCACATTCTACCTTTAGACATTATGGACATCCATTGTTGGACACACATAAATTTAAGAAAGGGTGGTCTTAGCTTTAAATAGTTCCTCCATTGTCTTGCATCCAATTAAAAAAAATTTAATGGCCAAGTAATATCACAAAGAAGGCTGATTCGATAAGGGAAATTTGATTGAAAAGAACAAATTTAGTAATGTAAAGTGCTTCTTAATTCTCCTTTTGACTATTTACCATATTTTGATTAGATTTACTATTTTTTTTAAACTAGGCTTAATCTAAACATGTATCTGACAGTCATCTCCTTCTGTGATAGAAACTGTTGTCTGAAAGGTAAAATGTGCAAGTCCCCATTCTTAATAGTCATATATTATATACACAGTATGTATACACTTAAAATATAAGAGTTACATATCCTGGTCTCTTACATGCAAACAGCAGATCACAAATAGTTTTGAGCTACACGTATATCTTGCACAGGTATTGGAAAAAAATCTGTGAAATTTTTTTTTACAGTTTTAACAAATATACATAAATATAAGAACATAAATTACAGTAAAATATTGACAGCATTTGAGAAAATGTTGATAACCCAGGTGCACTGATGCCTAAAGGCCTTATAATAATAGAAAAGTACAGTTCAGGGACATCTCATTCCTATTCTCTTTTAAAATAAGTAAATACATCATATGAGATATTAGTTATTTCTCTAAACAACTCAGAGAAATGTATATATTTTAGTCTCTACTTCCCACAAAAGAAAACCAACCCCGCATCTCATTTATGAAACAATACTGTCTCTCCCCTCTACGTTTACACAGTTGTCACAACACTGAAACATAACAGGGTCACATAATCATTCAAGTCTTTTCCTGAGAATGAAGTTTTTCCCCAACTAACCCTCTGATATACATTGTTAAAGGAATAAAGATCATGTAGAGAAGATTTCAAGTGTGTACTTTAAGCTGTTCCACTTGAAAAGGATAAAAAAAGAAAAACTCAATATAAGTAAAATAATGTGAAGCTATTTTAAAATTAAAATGTAGCCCTTTGTACATGTTTAAAAATTCTAAATATAACTTTTATATCAGTTATAAATATAATGTAAAGACCTCTTGAGACCATGTGGCAGGAAGTCTTACATCTTCAGACTGAAAGACTACTCTCAAAGTGTCCTTCACTCCTGCCAGCTTATAAAGTGACTTACTTTAAAAGAGATAGAAAGCCTTTTGTGTTAAAAGAACAATCTAAATTATTCTGAGTTGGCCAGAAGTGGTGTAAAAACAGCACTGATTTAATCAGCAACTTCTTATAACATATTCTTGGTTAAGCTCATGTGGTTTAAAGCGAACCTACTAGCAGCTCTTTACAATACCTCCTCTTATGTAATAGAGAAATGTTAATACTTGAGTGAATAATAAATACAGAATTGTAAATACTTAGAATAATTCTTGCAAATGCTCTAACACCATTAAAACATGAGGGTTATTGTAAAACTAAACACTAGTGTTTCTCTTAGCATCATAAGAAAGGTGCAAGTTACCTCTGAAGGCGCATTTCCTACACTCGTGGTCTTCACATGAAACAAAATACAAAGGTATCTCAGAATAAACCCCCAGGAGAGAAAAACAGCAAAATAAACCATCTGAAGACAAGCATGTACATTAAAAAGTTAAAAAAAAAGGAACAAATAAAACACCTAATTTGTAATCTCAGCTGTATTTCAACCATAAGTCCAACTAGTGTCCATGAGAATTCAGTGCTTCAATGTGTCTAAGGTCAAGCAGGTGAACCCGACCACGAACATCTCCGTTTGCAAATCCGAATGTTTCCTTCATCACTTGGACTTACCACCTAGGTGAGAATCTTCTGCACTCCAAAATACTGTGGCTTACATTCCAGTTGTTCATGACAACAGAGCTTAATGTTCAGTTTCAATTAATAAAAGTCTTGTTGGCAATTAGAAAGATTTTCTATAGGCAGGAAAGATGAAGTGCAAATTTACCACGAATGTTCTGAAGCAAGTATTTCCCAACTCCTATGCTTTAGTGGGTAGAAGTTTTTTGGGTGTTACTGGTCTCTTGGTCTGCCATAAATGACTATGAATGGTAATCGCATCGACACTGGCAGATAAAGTTTTAGCAGGTATGTGGCTAAACTGTTTCCTGTCAGAATTATATTTGTAAAGTCCCTCAATCATTTTTTTAGTGATAGATTTAGGGCCTATCCCAGTCAATTTATTAATTTCTTCAGTTTCTGGGCAGTAAGTATACAAAGACCTGAATTGGCAGCCTGAATCCCGGAACAAGATTAAAAAGTTGTTGGCATCTGACTTCTCCATTTCCTTCAGAATAAAAAACAAAAAACAATAAAAACTCTTAAACATTTCACTGTATAAAATTTACATAACAGATATAAACCAATCTTGGTCAAATATTATGACATGATTTCAAATATAAATTCTGAAGAACCAGAATAAAATGTGTATTATGAAAGGACGCTTTAATTAATGTATGCGAACACTTCACTTCTGAGGTTTTGTTGGCTCTGTGTGGATATTATCATCGTGCAGGATGAAATATCTGCTAAATCTGGATGTTAGTCAACCAACCATTAACAAACCAGGCACTGATTTTCAACTTTGTGATACAGCCTCATTTTAAAAAAGGAAAATTACGTTATAAACAATTAGCTCTGGGCAAGAAAAGAACCTATAATTTTATATTATTATCTAAGTCTATCTTAGTCTTAATTAAGTCCGTAGTCTTCTAAAACTCTATTTGAAAGTTTATATATTGTTGAAATCCTAGGAGGAGATGCAGGGTATTTTCTCTTGAATTGGTAGCAGAGAAGACCCCTACAATTTTAGAATGCTGTCAGATTTAATCCTCATGCAAACATGCTTACCTCCAGTATCTTTTTCTTCTGACCTTCATTTACTTTTCCAGCCAAACAGCAATGAGCTAAAGCATTTTGTATTATGTGCTTATTGGATTTTGCACTGGGTTCTTTGTAGAGCTTTGGTCCTGTGGTAAGAATTTAGCAGCAAAATAAAAATACCATTCCTAAGTCAGAAATACTACTATGTTTAAATGATATAATTGTTCCTATATTGAGGAAAAAGTCAAAATCTGTGCCTGAAAGCCTCTGAGTGGCTATACTCCAATCAGAACATTGTTTTATCCACACAGGGATACATCTTCAGGGTGTTCCCACGGATGCTCCGAGACAGTAGTGCTGGAAATCAGACGGTGTCATAATTGCCACACTGTCTGCTTCACCTTCTTTCTCAAGTCTGCTAAGGTTACTGGTGAACTTAAAGCAGAATGGGCCCATGAGTAATTCTAGCTTTTAAAAAGACAAGAAAAAGCTTCATCTTTTTCTTCATCCACATATCTGAGTTTTTTAACCATTTGTTTCCTTTAACCAGTTCTACTCCTCGGTCTGCAAAGCAACAGAAGCACCTTCTGCCATTTTCCTGGAACACTCCTACTGGGAAGGCAGGACAGTGCAGACTCTATTTCGTACTAACCGAACGCCGTCCTGGAAGGCAAGGACTGTCCTTACCCTCCATAGTGAGCTGAGAAACCAGTTTTCTGGGGGTAAATTGGCCCTGATTGGCAGCATTTACCTCTTTCTGTGATCTAAATCACTCCCACCGTGGCTAGTATCCAGGTACCAATGGCTCTGCAGCTTGCACAATTCCTGGAAGTTTAACAGTTTCAAGAGGCCTAGGGTAGGAGCTAGTCTAGCACACCGCTGCGACTCTGGAGCTCTAGGTTTGAGACAGTGCCTGGCACAGATGCTTGTTACGTGAACTTATATAGAGAAGCAGAGGGAAAAACAAGGAAATACCATCCAATCCCCAGCACTAACGGCTATCCAACTGGCTACAGGCGGAGTAAAGTACACATGGGAATTTAGCAAGTTCTAACCTCCTCAGGCCTCCGTAGGTCACATGAGGTCGGAGGCAGTCTCCACTGCCCCCTGCTCCCGCCTACATGCTCTCCTGTGCCCCCCACTTTAGATCCCAGTGGCTGCTCACATCCCTTCTCATTTTCTCTCCTGCTTCATTTCTTTACAAGTGTCTTACATTCTATTCTGCAATTTGCTTTTATTTCAGTAATGCCCACCCAGACAAAGGCTGGAAGAGGATCTGATGTGAGGCTGGATGCCTTCCCAGATCCAATGCAGTCCTCTTATCTTTTAGAGCCCCTTAACACTTTGTTGTTGTTGTTTTTTTAGTAGGCTCTGTGCCCACCATGGGGGTCAAACCACCCCTAGATTGAGTTGCACGTTCCACTAATAGAGCCTGCCAGGTGCCCCCCCCCCCTCCGCCCAGCTTAATACATTTTAAAGAAGCACAACTCTAGATACCTGAAATCCCAATGTTAGAGGGGCCTTTGTGGATTCTAGCCTTTTCTCGGTACTCAGGACCTATGTATTCCCGACAGAACCTCTCTAAAACTTCTTCAGACCCAAACCACAACACAGATATGGTCAGCATCTTAAAGTAGCAGAGGGATGAGGTGTTAAGTGGTACTGCTACTTTTGTTAAGAAATTGATCTCAATTCATCTGGGACAAGTCAACTACCTCCCTAGGTGCAACCGTATCACTGGAACTGCCCTCCCTGAAAGGGACCATCTGCACTCCGTGTTCTTGATCAGACCTCCCCCATGTCTAGACTGAGAGAAGAGCCCATGAAACTTTCGTTAGGATAGCCTGTATTTGTTCTCATGACTGTGTTAAATTAAAACGTCTCTCTAAAAATACAGACCCTGACCTGTGTATTCTGTTCCAGAAGCCACCGAAGAAGTTGTTGATGCATTTTCCCAGTCCTTCTCCCCGTTTCGACTGCCACAACGACTTGGAGACAAGAAGCCTTCTACAGACTCGGATCTAAATGGTAAATAAAACATTTTTTATGTCTCAAACAGAAGAATATTTGGGGGTAGAAGGGGTACATGTGAAAGTGCCAACCAAAACAGAGCTAGAAGCTTAAAAATCAGAAGATGGTGTAACTGCCTTATTCAAGTTAAATATCCAAGTGCCTGGACGCAACAGGCACTCCATACATCCTTGCTCACTGAGAGGATGAATGTTTTTCCACATGAAAACTGGCAATTACTACAAAAGGATGGTGATACAAAGATCAGAACTCAAAACTCATGCCTGTCACTACAAACATTCTCTTTCTATATGGGTATTATAGTGTGATGTAATGAAATAGGACTTTCAGTTTCTAATCTACACAGAGACAGTACAAAAGGGATCTTTCCCAAGTTAGCCTACTTGGGAATTATTCTAGGGGAAAAAAAGTAGAGAGGCTGGCACTTATATAGACAATGTGCTACTTCTGCACACTATGATTTTACCACAACTGTATCAGCAATTCCTGTTAATGTCTTATAGTTTATGAAAAGTATCTTATCAATGTCAGGAACCCTAAAATCCTAAAAGATAAAAAACCAAATATGAATAGCCTCTTTATACGTAAATTTCTTTTAACAGAAACACAAACAGTCCCAGTTAGCTAAACTATAAAAATCTGTGTTATGATTCATTTATTATAAAATACAACATAATTGTTGGAAACATTCTTTTCCGTGAAAAATGTTCACCTTACGGACTTACCTTGGTGTCCTCTTGCCTGAGTGCACACTCTCGTTATCACCTGTGTTCAGTGATGCCAAAGAAAGGCTAGAGACTGAAAAAACACGATAAATTCGTGATCCTGAATGAAAACAAAATTAGAAATTTAAAAGGAGCAACTAGAAAAGAGTCTG